>NC_031973.2:25548786-26952536 GCF_001858045.2 Oreochromis niloticus | reverse complement strand
AGAACAGCAGTGGGGACAGAGCATCTCCTTGGTAGATCCCGCACTTGATGGTGACTTGTGCTATGGGCTTGGAATTGGCCTCTAGTGTTGTACGCCACATCCCCATTGAGTTCCTGATGAAGCCTCTTAGGGTCCTGTTGATCTTGTACAATTCTAGGCATTCCAGTATCCAGCTGTGGGGCATTGAGTCATAGGCCTTCTTGTAATCAATCCAGGCTGTGCACAGGTTGGTCAGTCTGGTCTTGCAGTCTCGGCTGGCTGTTCTGTCTACCAGTAGCTGGTGTTTTGCGCCTCTGGTATTCTTGCCAATCCCTTTCTGTGTCCCGCTCATGTATTGACCCATGTGCCTGTTCATCTTAGCCGATATGATGCCTGACAGGAGCTTCCACGTAGTACTGAGGCAGGTTATTGGTCGGTAGTTGGATGGGACCGGTCCCTTCTTGGGGTCCTTGGGGATCAGGACCGTCCGACCTTTGGTTAGCCATTCCGGGTGTCTCTCGCCAACTAGCAGCTGGTTCATTTGTGCTGCCAGACGCTCATGGAGTGCAGTCAGCTTCTTCAGCCAGTAGGCGTGAACCATGTCGGGGCCTGGTGCTGTCCAACTCTTCATACCACCTTGCTTGGATGTCTGCCACCGTGATGGTTACTGGACCCTGTTCAGGGAGGTTGCTATGGTCTGCCCTTAGATCCACTAGCCACTGAGCATTGCCGTTATGGGTTGCGTCCTTCTCCCATATGCTCTTCCAGTATTGCTCCGTCTCCAGCCTTGGTGGTGCTGTCCTCTTATTGTTCCCTTGCCACTGAGAGTACACCTTTGCTGGTTCTGTGGAGAACAGCTGGTTTATTCTCCTGCCTTCTATCTCTCTGGTGTACCTCCAATATATATATATACATATACATATCTCATTTCGGATTTAGCTAGTGTCTTCAACTTCTACATGTCTTTCCCTCCCTGTCTCTCTCTTACTCACCACTCATTAGTGGCTTCTTAATATTTTAACTGTCCCTACTGCAATCTGCATTGCACAGGATCTATATCGTAGGATGCATTATTTTTTCAAAAGGTGAAGGTCATCATTATGCAAAAGGAAAAATGGCTATCATGCATTATTCCAACTTTACAATATTTACTCCCTTTTTTCTTGAAGTTATGTTTTTCTTTTTTTTAACCTTGGAATAGTGGTGCATGTTATCATGAATCAAAATATTATTTTCATTTCCCAATTATCATTGTCAAAAAATTAATGACAATGATATATCAGAAAAAGTAAAACAAAAATAAAGAAATGATACGATCACCTGAGAGTGCATGTAAAAACATTTCTTGTATATGTATATGTGTGTATGCAGATAGACATCTTGTAAAGTTTTCACCTCATCTATCTAATTACCTGCATTTAAGTCAGCTAAAAATGAGGCGATTTTTCTATCGAATTTAACCTTCGCTGTTGGCACAGCATATATGCCAAAAGGGGAAACACTCTAAGGTGTCTCCTCCTCTTCCTCTGGTTTTAGCAATCAGAGACCTTTAAACAGGCTCTTCAGGCGCCCACAAATCCTGAGCCTGAAGCTTTCGACCCCCGCAAAGTCACCACGTCTCCAGCACAGAAGATTCAAATGCACATCGCACATTGCCCAGTTCCAACCTTGCGGGGAGTTTGGTCTGTCAGCTGGGCGCACCAGTTACTCACAAGGAGGTTTCACAGCTGGACATACAGGGGGCCAACTCTATGAAGACGGGGTCGATGTTGTCAGAGTGTTGTGGCATTCAGAGGTCTCTCCGGTGTGTTCGATCATCTGAGGATGAGGTGATGTAAAGAAGCTGTGGAAATTGCTTTGTGCATTACTACATATCACTGCATATGCATATAGCACAGATAAAATACTGGCCTCTTTTCTGATTAAAAAGAGGATTTTGTAAATAAGACTGCACAGTTTTAGTGGAAACAGACAGCAATTTAAAATCATTTCACCCTGTCATTCTGTTTTCAGCTTGTCCCAGTTTAGAGATTAGTTTATGTTAGTATTAATGCCTGATTGAAGCTTCCATTTGGTCTTCCACTCAAATCATGAGTGGGCAGGAGTTGTTTTAACCTGGAGTGACTGGTGTATTGAGCAACAGAACCAGAAGTCTGTGTGCATCAGGGTCACACAAGCAATGAGGCTCTGAGGCCACTGATTGAAGTATCACCCTGAGAATATACTATCCCTTCCTTTGCATTAGGCAGGTTTTTATATTAATGTTGATACTGAAACAATGAAAATCTGAATTGAATTTTTGAGGCTTCCCCTCTTCGAGGGATATTAGTACACATATCTGGTTGAGTCAGCAGAATAACATCAAAACTAATCACAATTTAATGGACTTCGAGTCCCAAGGTCACAGCGATGTGAATAAAGCATAGCCTGAAGCACACATGGAAAGCCCTGTCCTCTCTACATCCAGGTAACTTTAATGAGATAAATATCAGGGCTGGGTTTCCTAGAAATTGACACTTTTTGCCAAAGGCTTTATTTAAATAAGAAGTTTCTCAGCAGGCATCCGTTCAGTAACAGCCGTATGATAAACCATTCACAAAGCTTTCTTGTTGAACTCAAAACCACCTGAGTGAAAGTGACACTAAAAAGTAAAAGTGTGAAACTTGGTTGAAAAAAAATGTTGACATCGTTCTTGAATTTCAGAGTTGAATTTTCAACCTTTTTGTGGTTTAGCTTGTAGCTTAAAGCTATGCCATTCATTAAAAATGCTTGCTTAACCGTTACACAGCATTTAGAGTCCTGTTTCTCCATATCTTTAACATAATGTCTGCCACTTATATCTTTAACATAATTTCTGCCACTTACTCACCTCTATGTATGCATCCTTTGAATGTCTTTGAATGTCTTTGATCTTTTGCTAACACTTATCATTTAAGCAGTTTTAATATAATGTCTCAAAGAGAAACTGTTGTTTACAATTAAACATTTGTCTTACAACCCTCTGTGATATACAATCATTTGCATTTAAGTGCAGTCATTTGGAAGATATTGCTGGATAACACATTGTTATTCTTTTTAGTTATTCTCTGCTGGCAATGTTTAACACACAAATAACCTCTGGGCCTCATATTAAGCTTTTTAAAATATTAACGGTCAGAACAATGTTACTCTCAATTACCCAAGCTTTAGCTCAAGAAAAATACCTTACCAAGATTATGATGGTTACCTTGGTCGGGTCTGAAGTCAAATATCTGCATGGATGTTGCATTAGAATTGTCTCTTTTTTTAATCCTTTCCTTCTGGCTTGCGCCTGTTGTGTTGTTCCACTTTTAAGTGATTTTACAGAGCTTGCACAGTGGGAGACCTTAGAGAAGCCCTCCCCTCCTGCTATTTTTGAATAATTTAAGCGCCTTGACTCTGTATCACGAAGAAGACAGCCTGCTTTGATATTGCATGTGCAGTAGGACCATTCCTCATACACCTTCTCTCTCAAAGGTAAAGCATGCCCTGTGGGGCAGGTTACACGAGCATTAAATGATTAATTAAGAAACACATTCCTCAGTGACAGGCGTTTCAATTACTGTGTTTGCACATTTAAATTGTTCACCTGAGTAGTCTTCAGTGAGTCAACATCTGTGAATGTGCAATGCAGTGGGGTGGATTTGGGTCATTTTTCTACAAGCTGTGCTGGTGAAGAACATTGTTTTTCTGTCACTGTGGTACTTATACGCTCTTTCGTTTAGATAAAAAGGGTTTAGACACTTGAACAGAAGACCTGTGCATATAAAGAGTGAGCATTTTCCTTCACCTGAATGTTGGGCAAAAGCATCGCACAGGAGCAGCATCAGATAAAGGTTATTGAGTTAGTGAACTCATTGCAATAACATGCTAAAGTCTCCTTACACTTTGTTGGGAAACACTAATGCAGCAATGTGTTCGCCAGTTGCCTCCATGGTGGCCATCTTGTTTTCCCTGCAAAAAGGAAGCCCACCTTGGTTGCTTCTCTTTTATAGGCCAGTTTGAATTGAGAAGGCGTGGTCTCAGAGTATTTAAAGCTGGCAGGAAATGGATGGGGAGCCATTTTGGGAAATTGCTGTCATGTGCAAGAGATTGGCAAGAGACAATAAAACACAGTTGTCGAACTCCAGGCCTCAAGGGCTGGTGTCCTGCAGGTTTTAGATGTGTCCTTGATCCAACACAGCTTATTCAAATGGCTAAATTACCTCCTCAACATGTCTTGAAGTTCTCCAGAGGCCTGGTAATGAACTAATCATTTGATTCAGGTATGATGACCCAGTGTGTTATCTAAAACCTGCAGGACTCCAGCCTTCGAGGCCTGGATTTCGACACCCCTGCAATAAAGTAACTACTTCAGTTAAGACAGAGTGATGTCTGATGTTTTCCTCACCACACCTCTCTGCGTGACACACTTGCCACCAGAGATGGGATGGGAAAAAAGTAATCGGATTACAGTAATGTGTTACAAGCAGTGTTGGGTAAGTTACTTTAAATTAGTAACTTAGTTACATTACTAGTTACTTCTCTAAAAAAGTAACTCAGTTACTTCAAGTTACTCGTTACTTTCAAAGTAACTAGTTACTAGGGAAAGTAACTTTGGTTTTACTCAGAATTCTCTTGTTAATGTGTTGCTTCCGTAACTGGATACCCAGCAAGATTGCCAGTCTTCTAGCTTGCTTACTTGCCACAAGTGCACTGTGCCACCTACCAATAGAAAGGGAAAAATAATGTGCACATTTCCACGAGAGAAATCCCACGCCTGGACCGTCGTTGACCGCCGCCATGATTCTAGCCTGCTTTTTACATCCAACACAAAAACTGCAGTCGTGGTGCTTTAGATTGTACTCAGAACTTGGAAATTCTGCCTTCTGAATAGGAAGATGTAGGTAACACCAGACTGCAGATGAGCTGCATACAGAGCTGGACTGGGACAAAAAAATAGTCCTGGGCATTTTGACTAGAGACCGGCCCACCATTATAGGAAAAATCATAAAGCCTTTGAATGAAAACAAACACTGTTGTGACAGTGATGTATACTGTTCTGATGGTATATATGTATCAATCTATCAATTGTTTGTTGTAAGACTCAGATAATTATTTTTTTTAAAAGCGAGACATTTTAAATGAGAATAATAAAGAAAAGTATTTCCTTGTGCCCCCCTTTCCCTGTTAATGCCCTACCTGGCCCCCTGGCAACACTTTGCTAGATCCACCCCTGCACAGTTACCAGCTGTCAGCTACTTAGAAAAGGATCCTGGTGTTATTTGTCTCTCAGAAACAGTTCATAACTTCCCTTCAACTCATTCATGTCACCTAAAAGGTAAACCTGTTTCTACATCACCTGTTCAGCTCTGATGATCCAGTAAGAACATCTCCTGGTTTCATCTGCATGTTTCCCTCTCACCACATATCCAAACCGATATCATGACCAGCAGCTTTACAGCTGTGGCTCCAGCAAACATCAGCTGATACTAGCAATTAATATTAAATAAATTCTAACAACAGCTGATCAAGCTTAAACGTGCTGCTGTTGTTTAACGCGACATCCGCTGGTTTCCTCTTTCTGGCGCAAAGTGGGCGATAAATAAACAAGAGAGAAAAGCCGATCAGCTGATCATTGATCAGTTTCGTGATTGAAGTAGAAACGGGAGAATGAGAGAAGAAGAGGCAGCTGTGCAGCTTCAGCTTTGTGTCTTTTTCATTGTAGCTGAAGTCCGGGACAAACTGTGTTGCTTTTCACCTCAGTACCAAACGCGTAATATTTTCTCTGAATACCAGACGATTCTGTTTTTTAGGGGACGGTTGGCAACTCTAATAATTGACCGTATGAACAAAATAAAGTTCAACATCAGTAACATAGCACCCACCCAGCTGTATAGAAACTCCGTCATGCAAGCTAGCACGCAGTACGAAAAAGTCATCATACCGAAAATAAACTCCACCTAAACTTGGTTTATATCTGACTCCGATAGACTGCAGGTCATAACTTCTTACCTGAAGTTCAGTTCACCTGACACGCGGACCGGCGGCTGCTTCGGGTCTCTCCTCTTGCCTCCCTTTTCCTTCATCCACCTGCTGGCTTCCACCACTTGCTAATGTTATTGAATCTGTGGAAGCTCCGCGATATCCACCACACGAAGTAACGAGTAACGAGCCTATCTAAATCCCAGTAACGAGTAACGCGTTCCTGGTTTTGGCATAATAACTAGTTACCGTGCTCGTTACCACAATAATAACGTAGTTACTGTAACGCGTTACTTAATAACGCGTTAGTCCCAACACTGGTTACAAGTAACGCGTTACTGTAATCCGATTACTTTTTTCAAGTAATGAGTAATGTAAGGGATTACATTGCAAAAACGGTAATTAGATTACCGTTACTTTCCCGTAGGAACGCTGCGTTACTGCATTACTAAAACCGTGAGTTTTTTGCGAGAATGTCTCATGACAGTGACGTAAGCGAGTGCGACGTTCATGACAACAGCTGTCTGCAGATCAACAATGGATAATATATCGAGTGCGGGAGAGAGTATGAGCGTGCAGCGTTTAAAGCGTGGAAGTACTGACCTTATTTTGAGTTTGATTCCATAAAAAGTGACAAAAACATTAGTGTCCGTTGTGCGTGGGAAGAAAACTTCTTTTTACAGCGAAAAAACCCCCCTAAACTTCCAAGCAAGCAGCGAGTGCGCTACGACTGTAATGGGAAATTCACAGAGAAACTCGCGGAGTCTTCAACTGACCGCTGCGGCACACCTGCACCAGGGCAAACCTCCGCCTACCCCAGTCCTGCTTTACAAGTGAAAATAGAGCAACTAGTCTTTGACTTTATTTATTTTCTGCTGTGTTTTACTTGCATCTATTTGAAAGAGTGAGTGTAAACACACACAAAAAATATTTTATTTTATGTGCTGGAATGTGCAGAAAATAGGTTTAAATGTTAAAGAAATTTCTTCCAGTCAGAGAATGTTGCATATAATTTAATTTTTGCTTGATGCATAAAGTTAAAAGACTAAAACTAATAAAACATGTTTTAAAAAGAGACTTTTCCATTTGATTACATTTTGTATGATGGATTATGCAGAAAAAGTAGAATTGGGCTGAAAGATCTATCGCTTTATCACCTATTCAGGTTGTAAATTGTGTTTTTAAAATGTAACTAAGTAACCAAGTAATTAATTACTTTTGAAAATAAGTAATCGGTAAAGTAATGGGATTACTTTTGGGGGGAAGTAATCAGTAATTAGTTACTGATTACTTTTTTCAAGTAACTTGACCAACACTGCTTGCCCCTATGAGCTAATGGTAAGAGGACATGGAAATAACACCCCTAATTAATACAGTGCAATTTTTGCCTTGAGTTGAAAATGACTTCTGGCCACGGAGCAATGCAGCAGTCGCAATGATGTTTGCTTGTTCATACAGGCCTATTCATAGTAGTGCTTAAAGCTAAAATTCCTCCTGAATCAAAAGTGTTATATTATGATTAAGGACATTGTAGCTCACTTAAGACAGCCTATTTAGTCTACTTAAAATTATACCTGGCAAACACTAGAGTACTTTGAGATTTTGAAAATATCTGTAACAGGATAGAGTTTGTTTGCCTCTCATAAAGACTGGGGGACTTGAAGGGTCACTATTTGCAAAGGCATGATTAAGTTATTTTTGAGAGGATTTAATATCATGCTCATGATGTAAATTTACAAGAAAAAACCTATGGATTCAACTCCATGGCAAAAGAAAAAAACAAATCATTACAACTGGCTGTTCACATGGTTTAATTAATTTGCACAAGTATTCGCATGAATAAAAAAATCAATAATATTCAATGTTTGATTTTAATTGCAAGATTAAGGCAAGACAAAGGCTGTTAGAAGTTGGTCATAAAATTCAGTCAGTGCTGTCCTAAGTTTAAGCATCAAGTCTAAGCATCAAGATGACATGATTTTATTGTGAAACTCAACACTTGCATTTGGAACTGAATCACTCCACTTTACTATAGCTCTTGAAAAAGATTCAAAGATAACCCCCTACCTTAAACCATGCTTTCAGAATACAACATTTTTGTTAACTGTCTTTTCAATCAGGGAAAATCATTTTGATTTTCTGTTAGATATCGGGTTAGAGTTATCAATAAGAATGACTTTAACACACACCTACATTCTGTGGATGCATCTTACACATTACTCTAACCAAGCTCTTCAGCATTACATGACTAATTTAGCATTCCACTATTTTGTCCAATATTAGAATTTATTATAAGACTAAATTAATAATAATTTACTGTTGTAGGGTTTATCTGGTCTTTTACTAATTAAGGGAAGTCCATCTAAGAAATCCTTAAAGCAGTAATAAGTGCCTGGGAGACACAATGGAATTCCCATTTATGGGCCTTACACTTTCAAGTCACAAAAGCACATTTTTAGATTGTAAAATCCCTTACTCTAAGGCTTGAAACAGTTTTGGCAGCACACAAACACCAACAAACGAGCCTTTTAGGCAAGGACAGGTGTAATAATTCCACTCATTATATAAGAAACTAAAACTTGGTGGAAGTAGAGGGGAAAAAATATGAAACTAAAATCAAGGATTGCAAGTAATTTAGTAAAAATGATAGCAGGTAGAAAATGCTACCTAATTACTGATTAAATCAGTGGGAGCACTTCTTACCCACATGCAGAGGAGATAGTTATAAAAGACAGCAGGAAACCAGCAAATTTAGAAATCTTTTCATGTGCATCTCTGGGAAAATATCTTTTTGAAATACATGCTTAAAACACATGTACCTTCTCTGGTCCTGTCTGACCCCGTCTCCACTATCCGACTAGCAGAGCCTGAAATAATTCATCAGCTTGTTCGTCACAGAATCCTGATCCACAAACAGCCCAACGGCCAGGCACCAGTCATCTGGGAAATTGATCCTGGTAAAGACTAACACTCCCATGATGAGTTTTGGTAGGTTTATTTGGTGATGGTGTTGTATTCAGTAAATCTAAACACTGAGCCGATCAAAATTATTTTTTCATTTTATTTTTAGCAACATTTTATCTCAGGCTATGGCACATTTTCTAGACAGGACGCTTGTTTGTCTTTAATTGAAATTGTGGTATACTGAAGTCATAGATAAAATGTAATAATTTTCATCATAACTTGACAGCTCAGTCATTAGTATTAAACCTCTGAAAGGAGGTCAATCTAAAGAGTAATGATATGTTTTTACTCTAATTTATCATCTCACCGCTGGATAAATTCCCCCAAAGATTATAATGAATTTGGAAAGTTATTATAAGTAAAAAAAACAAAAGTATATTAGTGTCATTGTGGGACGAGCTTACGTTTGAACATTTCTTAACAATGATAAACCATCATAAACCATGATAGTTTCGACTCATCTACACACATCATAATTTTGTTGTACATGTGCATTGAAAATAAAGGGCTATTATTTCAATTCAATTCAATTTTATTTATATAGCGCCAAATCACAACAACAGTCGCCTCAAGGCGCTTTATATTGCACAGTAGATTGTACAATAATACATTAAATATATTTGTCTAATGCAGACTACAGATTTTATTTGTTTTTGCTACAAGACCAAAAACTAAAAATGATAACCCTTCACTTAAAAAGTGTTATCAAGGGGCTAATGACTAAGCATCAGTATGTGACCAGAGAGAACATGTGTTTTTGTTCACCTGCATGGTCATACATATAATTATACTAACAGTTCTACAAATTCACAAGTTCTACAAACTGAGGAGTGAAACTGTGCAGGTCCTCATGACTGATATTTATGTTTATTTTCATTTGTTTGCAGGGCAAAACCTGCTAATTGGTCAATGATTCCTTATCTTTGCATCTTATGTTGACTTTCAAAACCTTTCTCATTTCTCTGCCTTCAGCATCATATTTTCTCTGTTCTCTCTCTTATCAACTTCTTGATTGTATCTTGTGCCAAAGTGTATAGTTGGAGCATGGTTTTTATTTGAATTATAAAAATGTTTTGCCCATGCTGTAAATGTATTCAAAATGTATCATTGTGACAAGTGTAATGTATTTAAAGTAGTGACGATCTCTTAGACCAACTTTTTAAAAATTAGCATAGATGTTTTAAGGCTGTAAAACCCCTCACTACACATTTTATACACTTTTCTCACACAGGCATGAACATTTTCACACTTTTCTCTCTTGTTTAAACACTCTCAAAGTTCAAACATTCGTAGAAAAATAAGTCCAATATTATAGAATGAAACCAAAGATCAAACCCTGTTTTCAGGTCCAGAACATGGGAATAGAGCAGCGATGAGAGAATTCAACATTAATGAATCAATGGTACGGAAGTAGAGGAAGCAAGAAGAATGAGTTGAGTTTTGTTTTAATGCGTCTTATGATCCAGTGTGCCTCATGGTCTGAAAAATACAGTAACCTCTACCTTCCTTTAGCATGTCCAGAAGCCCAACTTTTTGTGCGATGGTTAGCATCTTCCTCTGCCTATTGGGTGCTACCGCAGGAGCCTTTGACAGTTCCAAACGTTTTGTTGACATTGTTGTGTTTGTTGGGGAGAAAACTTACAAACATACAGTACAGCACTTCAGAGTCACACTGCTAGTGATTGAAGCTTTATGTAAATTTGACAAGCTGAACGCATTCTGTACTGTACAGGAGACACGGCACGGAGGAGATTGATTGACAGTGGTCTACAATCAGGACGCAGAACACAATGCGCTGTAAAAAAAAAAAAAAAATTTAAAATGCAAAATTGCCCCCTAAAAAATCAGTGAAACAGCAAGGCAAAAGGTGAACCACTTTATCGCGAGGGACCACTGTATTGCCATGGTAACCTTTGCTGTGAACCTAGCCTGCTCCGGAGTGGATTAGGCTCCAAATTATAGAACAACAGTTGTGAAATCGCTACCTACTGACCAATCAAGTCTCCACAAAGTGGTGACGATCTCTTAGACCTATACAGGCAGAGTAGGACAATACTGTCTAAAATCTTTCGGTTTCCCAAGCGAGCACAGTAATAAATATAGATTATTAAACACAACTTTATTGATCTTTTTTTTTGCCAGAAAACTGTTTAACAAAAGTTGTATAAGTATTAATATGATTCTAAAACAGGACATCTACATTGTACTTGCTGACCTAATATCAAATTTGTTCATATACTAAGGGTGTTTACACGCCTATAGTTCATTTACTCTGGTGGGAATCAGTTGATGCCTTGCTATTCCCTGTGATTTAGAATTGTTAGTCTGCCTACCTATAAATCCCACTTATCAGTTCAACTTCCACTTGTACTACAATCAGCTGATTTCACTTTGTGTACCAGAGGAGGAAATTAGTTGTGCAGTCTACACTGTGGATATGAATATTTAATTTACATTTGCTTGCACAAAAGGACGAGAGCGCAATTGTAAAGTCCAAACTGTATCCAGGACAGAAACAACCGCATCATCCTGCTAACACAACTTCAGCACTTTGCAAGCACCTGCACAGACAGCATGCTAATGCTAAGCTAGCCAAGAACCCAGAATGATAATAAATCTGAGTGAATGCTGGCTGCTGGGCTAAGAAGGAATGTGAATCAATAGAGGATATAATGGGATTGGAATCATTAACTTCTTATAAATTCCCATCCCTACTTGCTAACCTTTGCACATCAATATTACTATGCTACAGCTCAGAACGTAAAGCATATGTACCTTAAACTTGCAACATACACTAGGTAGTTGCTTTGGATCAAGGAACCATTTGGAACCCCACCGAGACCACCTTCTCCAAAGGGTCTTGGTGCATTTGTTTCACTCAACACTTAAGTTTGATTACTATGTTCACATATGCACAAGCTGAGAAAACATGTTTTATGTGTGCAAGCTTTCAAGCTATGCTAAAAAAAAAAAACAAATGGCGCAAACTTTTTTTCATATTGTTACAGGAATCTGCATGTATTCAGTTGGGAATGGAGAAAATGATTAAATGATTGATTCTAATTTGCTGTTAAGTCTCTTTCACACGGCTGGAATTGCAGCTACAAGAACACAGAACACACACTAACACCTGTTAAGTCATTCAGATTCATTTCACCTTGACCTGTGAGAAACTAGAGCTATTTATACATCTCTTTAATTAGGCTATGGAAAATAAGCTTTAATTTTTTAAATGGGTCCAGTTTAAAGTTGTAGTGCTCTAATGTGCATCAATCACTATAGAAATACACAGCAGCACAGAGAGTACACTGAGCAATAAAATCATTAATTTGAATTAAAATGTTTATTTTACTGCTCTGTGCGCTAAATCACCAGAATAACAATTTGCTGTTACATTTGTCTCTTGTCCTTTTTACAATATATTTTGTTGGCCTGTAAAAAGCATTATTTGTAAAGCAGAAAACCTCCAATCCATCCATACTCCAAATAGAAATGTGCATAAAATGTTCCGGTGGTTATCACTGAAGGTCCTGGCTGTGGCCTTTCTGTGTGGATTTGGCATGTTCTCCCCAGGTTTGTGTGGTTTGTTTCCAGGTACTCCAGCTTCCTCCCACAGTCCAAAATTCATGCATTTAGTGGGGTAAGGTTCATTGATCCTTCTAAGTTGCCCAAAGGTGTGAGTGCGAATGGTCGTCTGTCATGATGTGAATAGAATGGGATAGGCTCAAGTCCTCCCGTGACCCTGATAATAAGAAGGATAGATATTTTGATGTTATATTTTTATGTTCTTTAGAGATTTTTTATTAACATTTTATCATCATCTGTCTCTGTAGTAAGTGGCACTCAGCAATTTTTTTCTGTACACTGTAAAAAAAAATCCTAATATAAAAGTATTTTACAGTTTTGTTCTGTTCTCCTAGAATATCATTAAATTTACATAAATAGACTGTGATTTCACATTTCAAATGTAAATTAACGTAAAATCACTGTAATGTAATAAAACATAATTTTCTTGTTTTTTAAATGTATTTGTCTGTACATATGCACATTTCGATTGTTAAAATACATTCACAAATGTATCATGATTTCACAAATATGTGTCCGTCATTTGAAAGATTGAACTGTTAAATTCAAATGTAATGCTATGGAAAAATATATAAAATGATTCTCATAAACTTTTTTTACATCAAATAATAACAATAATAATAATAATTATTATTATTATTATTATTATTGCTATTTAGGGTGATCGTGGCTCAAGATTTGGCAGTTCGCATTGTAATCAGAAGGTTGCCGGTTCGAGCCCCAGCTTGGACACTCTCGGTCGTTGTGTCCTTGGTCAAGACACTTCACCTACTGGTGATGGCCAGAGGGGCCGATGGTGCGATATGGCAGCCTCGCCTCTGTCAGTCTGTCCCAGGGCATGCAATCCATTATTATTTAAACCAACTGTTAACTGTATATTTCTGTACATTTAAGTATTATTATTCATATTGCCACATTCATTGACCTTGTTTATAGGTAATTTCATTGTTTAATCACATTAACATGTTCCTAATTTAATGTTTAAAAGCACGTGAAAAGGGCAAAATCCCATGTAAAATTAGGGCAACAAACTGTATTGTCATTACTGGAAATAACCGTATTTTTATGAGAAAGTTATTTTCTGTTATTTTATGGTATGATTTTGGCGCCCCAGCTGCCAGAATATTACTGTTTTTCTAGGATTTTTTTTTTAACAGTGTATGATCACTTTCTGCGTGTGTGTGTGTGTCTGGGCCTGGGTCTGCCTGGGTCTGTTCTGGTTCTGTCTGGGTCTGGGATTGCTGAGCCTTGGTCCTTCTGGAACATTGTTATTGAGGGTGGGGGGGGTTCCCCTCCCTGCTGCTCCTTGCTTGGTCCTGCCCCGCTAGGCGTTTTTCTTGTGGTTGCTGGCCTGCTCCCTTGGGGGTTGTGGTCTGAGGTGCCATGGGCATCTTTATCATGCAGTGGTGGCTCCACTGGGTGTTGGGCGGTACCTGGATCCCTGGACCTCGTCCTTCGCTCGTACCAGGGTCGGCTGCCCACTGCCTCTGGTTCTTTGGCATTCCTGCCCTTTCGCTGTGGGTGCTCGGTCTGGGGCTTTCCTCTTCCCTCTGCTACGGTGGACGCACAGTTGTCATTGAGATGTGTGAGTTCAGGTCTTCAGTACTCTTCGGGGGCTGTGGATGGGCCAAGATCTCCTGGGTCTTTCCCTGTTCGCCTCTGGCTCTCCAGACTGCATTGTTGCAGTCTCTCACCCTCATTTTTAGGTGTGATTCATGAAAAATGCTCATACACAGACCCACACAGTCTCTGTCTCGCTTTCTCTCTCTGTCACTCTCACGCACACACCTGTTTGTTCACCTCCCTTTGTTTTGTCTTTCAGACACTTTTTAATTTTTTTAGTGTGTTTTGTTACAGATGCAGCAGTTGGAGATGCAGCGACATGCTGTTGGCTTCATCCTTCATCACTTTCTCTTTTTCTTTGTGTCCACTTTGTTTTTCTATTCCTCCGCCTTCTTCTGCCATCTTTCACCAACCTGGCCTTCACCCCCTTTCTAGCATGATACTCACTCTGACAAAAACATGAATAATAAAATAAAATAAATAAATAAAGCAAAAAGATTAAGATTTGAAACTGAATATTAAATCATTAAACAAAGGATGAATGTGTATTTTTGCAACCTTATTTCACTGAGCCAGAATTAGGGAATACAATTGCTGTTCCATATAAGTAGCAAGGATACCTTTCTTGTTTTGCTGTTGGCGCGGTGTAAATGTGTGTCTGTCAAGACTGGTTGACAGACTGTGCTCTTGTCTTTTTGTGAAATAAAAATAATAATAATAATAATGGATTGGATTTATATAGCGCTTTTCAAGGCACCCAAAGCGCTTTACAATGCCATTATTCATTCACGCTCACGTTCATACACTGGTGGAGGCAAGCTACGGTTGTAGCCACAGCTGCCCTGGGGCAGACTGACAGAGGCGAGACTGCCATATCACGCCATCGGCCCCTCTGGCCAACACCAGTAGGCGGTAGGGTAAAGTGTCTTGCCCAAGGACACAACGACCAGGACAGAAAGGCCAGGGATCGAACCGGCGACCTTCCGGTTACAGGTGCGCTTCCCAACCCCCTGAGCCACTCCATAAAATTAATGTCCACGTTCACAAGGTAGACTGCACCACTATTTTCCTTCTCCGGCGAACAAACTGAAATCAGCTGATTGTAGTGCAAGCTGATAAGCAAAATCAATAGGCAATGGCAGTGCAGTTATTATTTGTTTGTCTGCATTTGTTTGATGACTTGTAATACTGTATTTAAATATGTTGGTCAATCTAAATTCCCACTTCTAAATAATCTTTAAACTTGCTGAGTGTAGAATAAAGGAGCTAAGGTTCAGTCAATAAGATGATTCTTTCATCAATACTTGCTTCATTGAATTAATCAAAAAAACTGTAAATCTTCTAATAATTCCTTTTGTGTTGTTTAAGGAGTATCCCTAGTCATTTGCATTTGTACCCCATCAAAATCCTGATGAAATGAGATCCAGGCTAGCAGGTTTTCTGGAAAACATTTCTTGTCTTATGTCTTCAGGTAGAATAAGAACACAGTAAAACCTGTAAACCTGCAAAGTAAATCATATCCCAACTGCAATTACTATTGTTACTTAACAGCTAAGAAATCTGTGTAATATGTCCCCAGGTCAATATTGCTGTGAAACTGTATTCTATTCTCCGCTGGCAGGACTGTAAACAAACGATGCAGAGACTGCCAGTCGTAATTGGCATCATGGAGATATGAAATCAGTTGGACTAGCCAGAGAATCTGATGCTTTGAAACCCAAAACATCACAAGGTCATTGCTCTGCTCATTTTCGCACTGTGGCAGATGGCAGAATAAGGGAATGGCAGATGGAAAATGAAGGATTAACCCAAAAATTAATATCCTCTCTAAGTGATGAGAAGTGAAAGTTGTGCTAATTTAAACTTTTATATTGACGGTGATTAAAAACTCTACATAATATGGAAAAGGGTAACTCGTACAGATAAACCTACAGTGACCTGGCTCAGTTTCAGCACCTAAGTGTTTTGTTCTAGAACCAGAAAAAATTCTCTCAGGAACACATCTTTCTTAGTTGGTGACAACAGATAAACATAGCACAGTATATATCAGCTAAAGAATCTCAGGAGATGGATCTAGTAGAGACTACTACTACTACAATTAGATACAGAATTTGTTCCAGAAAGATCATTGTGTTCATCTGGATGCAGTGGGAGAAATGTTTAATAGTTTATCAAAGTGACTTCTTGAGTCTCAGCAGGTTTCCCCAACCTGATAAACAGGACAGTTGCATAATGACCCAAAAATAGCACCGCTGCCTAACAATGAGCAACAAGCTCACATTAGCCAGGTTTAACCATACTTTTAGTACAAAGATATTCAAAGATATCCACTTTGAATATCTTTCTGGCCTTGTGGATTTTGCTGCCACAAGTAAAGCTACTTAGATTTTTAGATTAGATTTTCCTACAGGATAGAGCTCAAAAGAAGGTGAAGAAATCCTGTCTGGAGGATTTCATGTGAACAATAAATGATTTAGTACTGTTGTGCAATATAAATACACATAACTTATTTGTGCTAAGAACACCCAAAGAGATGGTGTTATATATTACGACTCCCTTGAACAGCTAAAAGTAACAAATGTCAACTCATGTGTTTGGTATTGTCCTATGGACAGGACCGGCAGCATCAATATATAAACGTTGCCTTTGATGTTCACTGCAATGCTTTCTGTGCATGTTCAGACTTTGTCATGTATAGAAAGTAAGCATGCGCACTGTGAATTTTATGAAGTGTAGACTTACTAACTGTTGGGTTCAAAAATATTGGGAAGAAAACACAGGAGGAATGCAAGTAACCACACTGGTCCAGAAGATGAATTCAAGCGTTGATTTTAATGAAAAGCACACACGTGGGAGTCACACCCTGCAGAATATCAAAGGTGTGTCTCCCTGACAATGAACAGACCAAAGGTTTTATAGGGTCAGGTGAATACATCACCCCTTCATGCACTAAGCAGATACAATACTTGCATACGTAAAATCAAAACCACAAGCCCCCCAGTTAACCTTTTTGACACATTCTAAAAGAACATGAGCTCCCCTCTTCATCCAAGTGCAGGGCCCGCAATCACCGCCCCAACATAGCTGTTAGACATCCTGTACCTTCATCAAACCATCACGTACACCCACAGAAAAACTACAAGCCTAGCGAACATGCTTAACCTTTCCCCTACAAAAATAAACTCACTACTATCTCTGTGCGCGTGTGGGTGCGTGTATGTCTGTGCATGTGTTCCTTTCGCCTCGCACCTCATTTGACCTTTCTGCTTATGTAACCAGGCTGAGGCCCTCCTGTGTATGATGATCTTAACTTGTATGTAAAATGTATAAAAATGTATTAAACAAATGTTTCAATCTAATACCACTACTTAAAACTTAATAAAAGGTATACATAGATAAAAATAATAAAAAACAGAATACAAATGTATTGTAAGCATGTGCAATCCTTCAATAACTCATGTCATCCTCACAGTAGATTGGCTAATCATAACGCTAACCAAAAGTTTGTAACCTTCAAGAGACGACTTTTTGAGCCACAACTCATGTGTGTAAACTAATCATAGGTGCACTTACAATGACAAATTCCCATTTAATTATACTGACACCTGTAAATAAAGTAAATTAAGTAAATAAAAATTAACTTGAAATTAATGCAAACTTTAAGGTAATACCAATAAATGCATCAATGCAAATGCTTGTTACTTGATTATGGTGCAATAGCAATAACAAAATAATGAAACTGAAAATAGTAAAATGTACTGATAAAAATGAAAATAAATGAAAAATAAAAATAAATGAAAAATAACCCCTCAATTCCTCACATAACCTATTTACCGCTATGTCACACAGTATATGCACAGTATATACCTGGATGAGTTACAGTGGTTTCTAAATGCAACAATATCACTTATAGTTAATTGTGGAATATCTTTTTGGACGATTTTCATTTCATTTAAAGTTTTAAGTAAATAAGTATAAGTATACTTGAAGTCCAAATTTAGATGAATTTTTTTTTTTACTTTTAAAGTCATTTTTAAAACGTTTATGTTCTTCAGTTCTGTTTTGTTTTTTTAGTTTTTGTGTGTGCTTATTATGCTTATTGAGCTGTAACAGTTCTTTTTATATTATGGTATATTATGTTTTTAAAGCTAATTTGAAAACCATTGTTTTCCCTTTGCTATCCCCCTATGAAGTTCTGACTAATGTTTCTTCATGGAACAAGGTCTCATTACAAGACTTGACACTTCAGAGTTATGATGACATTTGCAGCAACTTAATCTTTTCAGGAGCAACGAGTGGGTCAATAGCTGTTCATGAGTATTGACCACAGTCAGCAATGACTTGTACTTAAAAGCCTTCATCTTTAACTTTGATGTATGGGACACATACTGCCAGGTGGGATAAGCTCCAGCCCCTCATAGCCCTAAATTGGATAAGAGAAAGAAAATGGATGGATGGATGGATGGATGGATGGATGGATGGAATAAACTAATGGAATAAACTAACCTGTCAAGGAGCATCTAATCAGTTGGCAGTGATTGCAAAACTAATCAATAAGCATCTAGGTCAAAAATCTTTAGTGAAATGCTGCCTGTGCTCTTCGCTTATTCCCCTGGAGTTAACAGACCAATGACAAGATAAATGGAGCCATTCAGAATAATGAGTACCACAAGTACATAGGTCAAAAGCTCTTTTTAGTATTAAATTAGTGTGAGGGTACTGAGTCATGGCTATTAAGTCAGTTGAAGGGTGAAATTAGCACACAGCGTGAACCTGTGAAATTTAGGACAGCGCAGTGGTAATTGGCTGAGATGCTTTAGCTTCTAACCTGTTTTTGTGCACAGGGGGAGCGAGGGCAATTTGCCATGAAAATGCTCTGCCTGATACTGCCTGCTGAGACAGTGGTTGTGTGGTGAACTGAAAAAGGTTAGTTTATTCAACATTTTACCTGTAATTAATGTTCTGATTGAGTCCTTCTTTATAGTCTAAAAAATACTTCTTAACCTGTAGATCACCAAGTAGTTGTAGCAGGGTCACAGGAAGACAAAAAAGGTTAAGTAAAAGCATGCTGAAATTATGATTTTATTCACAGGAATGAGTGTACAAAATAGAGTGCAAGACGGCCAAGGATTGAAATGACGACACAAAAAATCAAAACGAGAAATGGCAGAAGCGAGAAATGTGATAAAAAGTATTCTAATTGCGATTATGACTTTTTATATAAGTTGTGGAGACATCAGATATTAATTGGCTCACAACCAATGTACAGCTGAGCAGCAGGAGTGATTTAGATCACTGTTAGTGTAGCTGTAATCAACAAGTCATGCAGTCACTTTGTTGTAATTGGATGTAAAGGCACGTCTTTGCTTATTTTCTATCTTTGCAGTTGTTTCTCATTAGGACATTTTTGCATCTTTGTCATTTTTTCTGTTTCATTAGGGTCGCTTTAGGCATTATATTTCTGTTGTTGTGCATTTCATCATATAGTTGTCCTTTCACACTGTGCATCTTTCTTATTATTTTTGCATTTCTTATTTTGTGTTAAAAAGTTTCCATGTGTTCCCTTACCTTTCAGCCCCTAGACCTGATCCCCTGATGAATTTGTAAGTTTGCTCATTTACAAAGAAATGAACAGTATTTTTATTATAGTTTAATTTTAATGGACAGACAAAACATCAGCCAAACACACAGAAAGAACATATTGCATAAAAGTTATAAATTGAATTGACTGAACACAGACATAATTCCGTTTGTTTTTGTCTGTGTGTCCATGTGACAGACATTAAGTCAGTAAATCATTTATCCTCCTAATCTCATCACCCACAGAGTAGAGCTCCATGGGGTGAGGATGATCAAGCGAAAGATGGGAGAGCAGCAGAAAACTATGAAGGTAAAATACAGAATATGAGAGCTTGTAGAAATAGTGAGAATGTGTCGAAAAAATTGTATCTTGAAATTCTCACACACATTTGTGAAATTTTAAATTTTGAGTTACAGTAAAATTATTCAAAAGTTTGTAGGTTGATATTTACACATGTATACTGATATCTGCAAACTTGTAATTCAAATTTTACTCATATTTATTTATTTATTACATACAACCTCAGGTCTGTGACAGGTCAAACACACAAGGATACCAACCAAAAGAATAGGATGTTTGTTTCCTATGATGCAGGCTGAATGGATGAAAAGCAGGAAAACAACTATTAAACACTTGGTTTCAAACATAACTGTAATCCAAGGATTAGTCTCTGTCCACAATCTTTTACCATATCTTTGTAAAATAAACAAATAATTTATTTTCAAAATTTTATTGATTTACTATAGCGCACACAAAAGACAAGCATTAGACATTATACAAACAGTATACATTTGACCGTGGTTTTAAAGTGAATAATATCATAAAGTTTTTATGTCAAGAGTTAAATGCTGTACCTGAGAGATCAGAGAGGTCCATGTGTTGACCTAGGCTATGATAGCCTTGTCATCACTTGTCAGGTCTGTAAATGCCATTAGCATTTATCTTTCGTCGTGCCACTGAGGAAGCTCACAGTTAATAGAGATATAGGCTTTAGAGATCAGCTCAAATACATCTCAGAGCAAACTACTCCCCTTCTGTCCCTGCAGTCGCCTTTTCTCTGAAAGCCATTATAATACATAATTATAGTCCCTGGTAGTAATTGATAGAAGGATATCATACACCTATTACAGCAGAAACTATCAGATACTTGCACTCCTAAAGGAGTGTTAAACTGATTTCATGGGAGTGATATAAAGTGTTCTGGAATGTGTTGCGTAGCCTACGATACAGCAGAGACACATTACTTCCTTATAGGTATATTAAGGATATTTGAGAACGATCTTGGGTTTATTGTTGGAAGAAATTTAATATTTTCACAATAATCTCAAGGGGGAGAGCTCTGGATTCTTACACTGAGCTCAAATCCTGTAAAAATATGAAGCGTGAACAATTATCAGTTACTAGCTCCATTCTGAGGAGCAGATAGCAGGATGGTGGTTTTTACAGCAGTGGTGCTGTGTGTGTGCGTGTTGCTCTCCCCTTCCTCTGCAGAATTTGTCTTCCTCCATCAAACTGCAGGTGTTTCCGTTCATAATCGTGGGCATAGTTTATAAAGAGGAAGAAGGGGAGAACCAGAGGAGCTGTTTGGCCATTCAAGGCAGTGTGTGCACTGTGTGTGGATGTGAGAGGAGGACTCCTTGTCATTGCATTACTCCCATTGGGTAGGGTGTCCAAATAGTATGTTGCTTAGCAACAGACATGCACCAGATTTACTGGTTGGAGATTATTTTAAGTTCTAGTTAGTATGACATTAATAAAATAAACCATGTTTTTTGTTGTCTGTGATTACCTTGGCCTCCAACTCCTTCTTTCAACTCATAGACCCTCTTTTTCTCTCTATATAAATAAATTTGCAGTAGACTTGGTAAGTCCTTGTTTTCCACTTATATTAGTTTGTAGGGAAAAAAGAACTCTAAGAACTCTAACTCTAAAAACAGTCTAAGGGGGGCACTTGTGTACTGGCCTTGGCTACAGCAAGGTTTTTATGTTTTAAAAAAAGGAAAAGAAAAATGGTGATATACTGTCCACTTTCACTCTGTGTCTCTTAAGCAGTAAGTGGTTCCTCATTGTTTGATAGCTGAACTGAAATGGGAAAACTGACCTGTCAGCTGTAATGTTAGGGTTTGTAGAGCATTTATTAAATAAGGACAGTGTGGGAGAGAGCTTGTTTGAATCAGGTGCACCAGTTGTTCACCAGAGTCTATTAAGTCTACTAGCAGCAACCGACCACTCAGCCCAGCCCCTTTGAGAGTGTTTTTTGTTTTTTCACTTGTTTTTTTAAGAGTAGGGCTCCATGATGTAAATTAATCTTTATATATCTAGTGTTTCATGTTCACTTTAAAGAAACCTGTCTGGTCAGGTTAGATGAGTTCTGGAATGACCTTTGCTTAGAATTTTAATGTCTGCATTTATGAGAGAAAGTAATTGGGTGCTCGAGGATCTTTATTTGATTTTAACAGCAGGATGATCATTGCAGTATTCATAGAAAGATCAGAAAGAGAAGTTATGAAGGTAGTCATAAATTCTTTGAACATTCTTATAAATAAGAGAGGGAGGGGCAGCCAGAAAAAAATAAAGCCATCTGGACCAGGTGCTTTGTTATTGGACATTTTATTAAGAGTGTACAATAGTTCTCCTGCAGTATATGGGTTTATCCAACATCTTGGCCCATTAAATGAGGTGAATCTGTGAATACCTTCCAGATTTGGGTTATGGTCAGTGGTATAGAACTTTATATAAAACATTTTTTTGCAACTGCAGAATTATGGGAAGATTCATATATAGAGCTTTTTTACTGTATTTGAGCCTTCTATACAAATTGCCACATTCACACCTTCTTACTAAGTGCTTTCTATTTAACAATTACATTTTGATGGATGCGTCTGAGAGCAACTTGGGGTTCAGTATCTTGCCCAAGGATATTTTAGCAGCCAGCATTCAAAATACTGTACCAGCCTTCCAATTACTAGATGACTTGCTCTACTTCCTGAGCTACAGCCACCCCAAAAACGTGGATTTGTTTTCTTAAATCACACAGCACCTTTTCAGAAGGATTTATTGTGTACGTGCTTTCTGGTAACTTAATTTATTCTTCCAAAATCTTTTTTCTAGTTTGGTGTCTTTTATATCTAAATTTGATGTCTTTCCTCCTGTTGTTTGAAGTATTTAAGGAACACCTAGAGAAGAAGCGCATTAAAGTCATGGAGCAACCTAGCCGGTCTCCAGAACTCAGTCACAAAGAAAATCTGTGGACTGTGCTGAAGTTTCAAACTGCTGAGCAGCGGCCAAGAAACCAAAAGGATTTCAGAGAGTTTTTGCAAAGAGGTCCTGAGATGTATGCAAACTACTGGTGACCAACTACAAGAAACCTCTTACCACTGCTTGCCAACAAGGATTCCATCCCTGTTTTGCTCGGTGATTCAATTCTTATTTTACTCAGTGACATAAATAGTTGGTTGTGACAGGAATCAATGTAATATTCCAAGTGTCCCAGAGCCCTCAAGATGTGTCAGAAAACCTTCCGACACATCACAGATGAGAAAAGTTTTAGCAGAGAAAATTGTGTCAGAAAGGGCTGTGTCAGAAAATTTTTCCGACACAGCCCTTTCTGACACAATTTTCTCTGCTAAAACTTTTCTCATCTGTTCTCATCTGCTTTTTAATCTTGTATATTTGTTTGGGGCATTTTTGCCTTTTGACAGTGGAGCAGGTCAGACTCAAATCCAGGCCACTGCACTCTGGCCATGTGGCATATGGTCACCTGCTCAATTTTGTTTATATTCTTCTTCTTTTTGTTGATAGTTTTTGGGAGCCTGTTTGTAAACCAAGTTTTCCAAAAGGGACAATAAAACGAAATGAACTGAAGGATACTGGTAGCATCATGTTGGTAGGTTGTTTGCTGTCAGTGGTACTCGTACATTGCAAAAAGTGGATGAATAATGAAGGACTACCTCCAACCTCCACCTAAGATCAACAGCTAAACAACTGAAAGTTTGACATAAATGAGTCTTCCTACAGAACAATGATCGTGAACAAACCTCAAACTGGTTTAGAATGGATAAAGCAGGCAAGCTTCTGGTATGGCCTTCCAAAAGCCCTGACCCCAACTCTGTAGAGAATCTGTGGACTATGCTTAAAAGCCAGTACTTTCCTGTACCAGGAAACAATGAATTAAAATAATCCAGGCAGGATGAGAAAAATGCATGACAAACAATTTGATATAATGGAACTGAACTTTGCAGTTTTTCTTAAGCAATAAAAACATGAGTGAGCCAGATTTAACATCAGCATCTAAAGTGAAACCTGCATCAACTGAACCCAAGGTTCCTGATAGAAGATTTAGAAAATGTGGCAAGGGGACCTAGAGTTTATATTACCTTAGGTACAAATCGGTTGGGGGCACAAACAAAGACTTCTGTTTTTCCATTAAGTTATTAGCCATCCAGCCTTTAATAAAGTGCCTTAGGACCTCTGCAAAATCTGTAGCTTAGAACATTCTTGGGGCTTAAAAGAGATATATAACTCAATGTCATGTGCATAATGTTCTTAAAACTGCTCAAAGTGCTGAAAAGGGAGCAAATATAACAGAAACAATAAAGGCTTCAAAACAGGACTTTGTGGTACACCATAGGCAAGAGAAGTGGAAGAAGGCCTGTACTGTAAGCAGCAGCAGATTATTAAAGTCATCAACATTGTTATGAGAGGATAAATAAATTAAAGCATCAGAAAGTTTTACAGCAGTAGAAGCATTTAGGATACAAGAACTAACCACAGGGTGAACTGGAGACAGAAGACCGAGAAAAGTACAAGTTGAGAAAAATACAATGATTATTAGAAATAAAAACAAATACGATCAAATGTTGATATTTACCCAGAGTAAAAACAAGCTCTAGTGTGCATCCTTTGGTCTGTTTGGGCTAGGTGGATGATAAACAGAAACACAGTCAAAAGGATCCCGATTCCCCACCTTAATCAGCTGTAATTTTGCTGAACAACATGAGAAATGGTGTCCAAATAGCAGCAAGATCTCTGAGATATTTATCTCGAGGCCAGGCCACATGATCATCTTTAACCAAGGAAAAACAATGAATTAGGGAGTTTGCACCAATCATTTTCTTCTACTTTGGTGCTCCAAAAGTAGTAAACTTTCACATGGGCTAAAAGAATAGTCCACAAACAGTGACTGAATTTGAAATGAAAATTTTGAATTAAGGCAGGGCTCATTGGTCATTCCCAAAGGCCTGCAATATGGATGATAAAACACCATTTGAAAGGATTACCTAATAAAGGTTTGTGTGCCAGAGCCTGGAATTTATGATTGAACACAGTGACTGTACACAAGCCTCACCAGAGTAGACATGAGGAAAATTAGGCATGATCCAAATTAGAGAATTAAATTAGAATCCACCTTTGATTGCAAGAGTGAGTCTGGTCCATTTGGATCCACCAGGGTTTTGGATAGCATAAAAACCTGAGACTTGCATGGCTGTAAAAAAAAAAAAGAAGAAAAAAAGATACATATTTTGACTGAGCAGAATTTGGATTAAGACCAACACCATTAGTCAGTACCATAAATTTCCACGTGTTAGAAAACATGAATTACAGTTTTTCTCCATTGGTTTGGCTCATTTCTTGAAACAGAGATTACATTCTCAAAACTCTAAGATCATTTGGCAAAACACTCTTACAGTTCAGCACAACACTATAGCTCACCTGCAAAAGCTCATATCTCTTCCAAAACTGTTCACTCAGGCTTCAATCTAAATCCCTTTCTCATTTAAACAGTCAGTGTCTCCAAAATGGCAAAGATCCTTCTCAATAGCTTTGGCTCATTTCTCGACACAGATCGGACATTCTCATCATTCTTGGTGCTTTTGTCAAAATAAACCTGGATGGTTGATCACAACAACATGGTCCACCTGCAAAAGCTCATATCTCTCCTAAAACAGTTCACTCATGTGTCAAAACCACATTTCTTTCTAATCTGAATAGTCAGTGCCCCCAAAATGCATCGTCCCTTTGGCATTGTGTGAGTACTGCCATACAAAATGTTTAGATGTTTTGTCACTATGGCAGAGGACCAACAATATACAACAGAAAAGAGTAGCCTCCAAGGTTTGACATCACAGATTGCACTCACACTACCAAGGAAATCATAACCATTTTTTATTCACACGCAAAGAAAGCTCCATACATATGTAAAAGGAAAATGTCTGTGAAGGTTCTCAGTCATCCAGGTCATCGCAGTCAAAGGAGTTTGCAAAGAAAAGCATCTGGACTTCTTTAAGTTGCTTGAAGACGTTTCACCTCTCATCCGAGAAGCTTCTTCAGTTCTAAGGTCAAATGGCCGAGAGTCCCAGATTTAAACCCAGTGGGAGAATCCCCCCAAGGAGGGACAAAGGACCCCCTGGTGATCCTCTAATCACATGCGCCAAGGTGTGTAATGTAAAAAGAAAATGTACATTACAGTAGTAAATTGTATGAACACAAAATCAAAAAACCAGGACTTATTCAGTGGTCGCTGTACTCATTCTCCCGCTCTTGTCCACTGTCTTCACCCTCCTGATTATTTACACGCTGTTGTCCGTCTGGCCACAGATTCTCATCCACATCACAGCGGATACTTTCTCTTGCGATGCAATGAGGGAAGAAACAGCGTGCATGCCGCAACCATCCCCTGCATTGATCTCCTGTAATGTCGTCACACGCTGCGTCCATAGCATGGAGGAGGGACGGCTGATCCTGAGCATGATGCTCATACACTCTCCACCTCCAAGCAGAGAAAAACTCCTCTATCGGATTGAGGAAAGGAGAGTAAGGTGGTAGGAAGCCCATGACCATCCTTGGATGCGCTGCAAACCAGCCCCTAATGAGTGGGCTATGGTGGAAATTGACATTGTCCCACACAATTACATAAATGGGTAGGTGAGGCCCTATGAGACCTCTCTCATGTTCAGGGATAAAATCGGTATAAAGGCGATCCAAGAAGATGAGGAGCTTGTGTGTGTTGTATGGGCCAAGACTGGGGATGTGAGTGGCCACACCATTTTCAGAAATGGCAGCACACAAAGTTATATTGCCCCCTCGCTGACCTGGGACATCCACTGTGGCCCAGTGGCCAATAATATTACGGCCACGTCTTCGGCCCTTGGCCAGGTTGAAGCCAGCTTCATCCACGAACACCAGGATGTGAGGGGTCTCATGTCCTTCCAATGCCATTATTCTCTAAAATAGAGTAAAGAACATACAATCAGTCATACAGAAGTCATATACTACAGTTAGACAATTACATGTTCTCCCCCACAGGTTCAATATACTACAGGCCACTACTCCAGTGGTTCTAAACTAGTGATAGGCCTATGAGGAAGTACTGCAGGGGTATTTGAGAGAAAGGGGAGTGGGAAATACTAATGACTCACTGAGATGTTACAGTAAAACCTACAGTATTAGATAGATTTGATTGGGAGACAACAAAATAAGGATTATAATGAGAATTGTATCATACAGTAAACTGATTCTGAAATCAGGTACAGGAGGTATTGAAACCAAATAAGTGAACTACTGCTTACTGTGATTACAGGTAAGGTTATAATGAGAGACAACCAGTAACTGACTTACATTTACATACTGGTAGCGCAGCTCCTTCACTCTATCAGAGTTCCTCTCAAATGGTACCCTGTAGATTTGTTTCATTGTCATCTGATGCTCCTTCAAAACCCGGTCTATTGTGGAGATGCTTATTGTGTTTATATTCTGGAATATATGATTGTCCTGAAGGATGCCATCACGGATCTGTCTCAATGTGATGGCATTATTTGCCATCACCATGTTACAAATCTCTTTCCTGTTGTTCATTGAGCAGTTTTCCTCTGCCACCCACGCGAGGTTGTCGTCCAATCCTACACATGGAACAGAATACAGTAGGTTACCAGTGTAATTGTATTATTGTTTTACTCACAGTAACTTCCCCACAATCCTAATGCAACATTGCACAGTGACTGGAATACTACTCTAAACTGTATGAATTATGTAATTCCATAGTTTACAGTAATTTGTTCAATATATTTCTCGTCATATTTAGTATCAAAACATTCCACTAGTCCTCTCCACCAGTAGACCTACTACTGTAGGCAGATGCACACAAAATCTCTATAGTAAGTTATACATTTTTTGTCTCACGCACAGTGCCCTGTCCTATGCAACATATAATTCCATCATAGATTACATAGAGTACATACCTGTTTTCCCTGCGAAAGGTTTGGATGATGGAGGAGACTGTAGAGCGAGGCACATTAGGCTGCACTCGACGACTTGCCTCTGCCATTGTGAGGCCATGGTTTATGACATGGTCTATAATTGTGGCCCGAATTTCATTCGGGACAGCACAGTGTCTTCGCGCACCTCGGCCTCTTCCCCCTATTCCTCCACCACGCCTTCTCAGTCCTCCTCTTCTTTGAGGAAGAACTTCCCCTTGTCCGTTTGCTTAGCCTTGTCTATCCATGTTCAGAGGTATTATGTTCTTGACCAATTTTGACAATTGAACAGACAGTTGTGCATGCGAGTACTTATACAATGAAATCATGGTGACATGTTTTGGAGAGAATGATCATTAGACTGAGAATCAACTAATCAGTTTAGATCTACAAGATCTATTCATTTGGAAAATGTGCTAAATGTGGGCTAACTGTATAACTGTAGGCTACTTGTACTTAATCATTTGCAAAGATGCACTGAGACAATTGAGACATGTACTAAGGCATTTGCCATTTGATGAAATGAATGAGAAATGCCATTCTGTTGTGAACATTTGCCAAGAGGTTTGGAGGTTTGTCCATGTTATTTTGAGAATGTAATTTCTGTTTCAAGAAATGAGCCAAACCAATGGAGAAAAACCATAAAGCAAAAAACCTCTCAGCCAAAAATGAGCATTTATTACATTTGTTTACCATAATCTCATGTGTTTGTCCAACAATGAACAGCATTAGAAATAAAGGAAACAGGAATCATTGGAGGTCTCCAGTCACCCCAGAGAGAGGTAGCTTCTCCATGCTACACAGCCATTTCGTTTCTATCAGGGTTGGGTCATTTCAAAAGTGCCACTGAAGCCTGACTTTATCTGGCAATCCACATTACTCTCTCTGGTCACACATAGCACTCAGCCAGACAGGGCAGAAGAAAATTGCTTCACACTTTCTTTTATTTATACACCCACTCGTGATTTTTAAAACTAGAAATGAGCAAATTCTATCCAGCAGAGACATTACCTAACTTAACGACAGCAACAAACAAGTCTGCATTTGCTTGATTATCCTGCTACATGACACTTGAGAACGGTATCTAAACTGTATGAATCCTCTGAATGATTTCTGATATAATATTTTCTTTGGCATTATTTACCAGAGTTTGTCAGCTGACAAAGCAGCCAACTGGAGCGATGCATCTTTCACTCCATCATGGGTAATGGAGTGGAGACAAAGGAGTAAATGGGCTGAAGGAGAGGTACCATTGATAGAGTAACACAAGGGCCCAAGGTAGCATACCATTTATTCAAGTTTATATGAAGCGGAAACATTGTGCAAGGTTGCTGGACAGAAGCTGCTGACTCATTAGGCTCATAATAGTTTCAGGGACTAAACAGAGATGTTAAACTGAAGGAGGGGTGCAAGCCAGCATACTCTACATGTCAGTTTACAGTCAGAAGCTATGATACTTTAAACTCCCACACACACACTCAGATAGATAGATAGATAGATAGACAGATAGATAGATAGATAGATAGATAGATAGATAGATAGATAGATAGATAGATAGATAGATAGATAGATAGATAGATAGATAGATAGATAGATAGATAGATAGATAGATAGATGGGATCTTTCTTCTGCTTTCCTTGCAGCACATCTTTTATTTCAAAAATGCATAATGGAGGGGCTTAACTGAGCCATGCCACTAAAATATATATTACTGCAGCATAGGTCTTCTTTTCACTATAGTCTGTATAACGAGAACCACTAAACTATCCAAGTCAGTTACCCAGTGACATGAAGGTCAGCAAGTCTAGAAGATTAGAAAAAGAAGGGGTGGCTGTAGCTCAGGTGTTAGCGCAGGTCCACTTCTTGGAAGGTTGGTGGTTCGATTCCTGGCTTCCCCGTAGTCCACAGATACTTGCATGCCAAGTATCCTTGAGCATGGGGTTGTTCAGGGTAACTCTCCGATCAAAGTGTGAATGTTAGATAGGCATTAACAGTTTAGAAAAAGTGCTGGTGTGATTGGGTGAATGAATTAGTTGTATAAAGTGCTTTGAGTGCTCAGATAGAGCACTCAAAGCACTTTTCTACTCTATCTAAAGTAGATAGAGTAGAAAAGCGTTATATAAGAACCAGTCCATTTACCAAGAAAGTTTATTATTTTAATGTAATTGTTAGCATTGTGTCCATCAGATGTCCATTAGTGGGTAAATTGATTTTGGTAAGAATGAAGTTATTAAATATTTTTCATTTATGCGTTGTTTACACTCTTGCTACCTAATTAACCCCTTAGAATCTGCCAAGTCACCGGTGACATAAGGTTGGTCTCGAGTCAGACGCTCACAAATTTTCAGAAAGTGTTACCTCTCAAATAAATTCTTCTGTTTTTGACTTATTATTTTTCTATTAAAAGCTTTTCTGTTTGTTTGTTAATAGGCAAAAAATCTATAAAAGGAGTGGATGTTAACCCATACAAAACACTAACCCTAGATTAGGGTTGTGGTTTACCTGGTAGACCTTGTCATGTCATGTGTGTTATTTCATTATGTTGATGTTTTCAACTTCCTTTCTGCATGTATCATCCACCACTCATATGTGCCATGCAGTGGTTAAACTATCAGAAGCTAGCAGGACCATTGTAAACACTGCAGAGGATCTAATCAGAGCACAGAGGACCACTTCAGCCATGAATCCTGTGTTTTTCCCTCTGTGTGTTTTCTTTTGTGTGGTTCACCAGGGAGGTATTCCAGTGGATAGGAGCAACGATGAATGACACGACACGCAAATTCTCCCTCTTCCTCTCCTTCTTTCTCTCTGTCCACCTGTCACTCTTTCGTGCTGTCTCTTTATCTCACTGTGAGGAAGAAGACGCTTGTCTCCTTCCTGTCATGTGTTATTGTACAGCAGCATAAAGGGACATCGTCCAGCAGCAGTGCAACTGGTAGCCACATAGAGAGAAGCCTTTGCACAACACTTCAAGGGCCTGTCGCTCTCTGCATGTTGAGGACAGCAGGGAGCAGGACAATTCATGTTCAAGGAGCTGTGGTGGCTGATTTGAATAGAATTCTATGAATGGTAGTTAGTCTGGTGAAGTCAAGCCAGAAGGTGATGCACGACAGCCTGTGTGCCTGTACAACAATAAGGAAATGCACGTGCCCTCACCTCGGGGGATGTGTATGTAAAATGCATTCACATCTGCACCTATTTCCATTTATTTGTGCATGTCTGCCAGCGTGCAAGGAGCAATCATGCTCCTTGTCTATCTGTGAACTCCCTGAGAGTGTTTTCAACTACTAAATCAAAGGCTATTCCCAATTTGTTTGTGTGGATCACGCAACCAAGACCCAGCTGAGGGGAATGTTAAAAAAGGTGCCCTGGGGGAGCCCTAGCCTCCAACGATACGTGTGGAGTGAATGCTAAGTGCTGGTGCTGAAGCTGCAGACAGCAGAAGGAGGAATAGGGGTATCCAACTTCTACTTTCCTCTTTGGGGATATTCCCAAACCCCTGAGAGCTGCACTGTTTGTGTATTTTTGATGAAGTTCTGTTTCTCCACTGGGGGCTTGTATTGTGAATTCTAAGCAAACAGAAGAGGATCAGACAGCATGGTGATGAAGAATGAGTAGACCAGTGTAAATTTATGTGCTTTCTGACTGCTGATTTCAGAGGCAGGATGTATGGTAACCAGCAGACCAGCTCCTCAAAGGCCAGATTTAAGATTCCCCAATGCTGCTGCTTAGATTATGACTTAAGGGTATAAGCTGACCTCCGATAAAATGCCAGAGGGCAACTTCCTCATGTATTTCAAGTAGTCCTGTTCCTAGTGAAAGGTAATTCTCTAAGCATAACTGCATCCCTGAACAGAAAAGGACTACAGAGAGCAAGAGGATGACAAATATGATTTAACATTATATGAATTTAAATTAGGGTCAAGAAGGGTTTCTAAACTTATAGTCACGAGTAATGGAATGCTAATAGTACCAATCTGATTTTGTAAATCTGTCAGATGAATTTTAATGAAAAACGATGTCTGGGTGAAAAAAAAAAGATGTCATTGTAAAGTAAAAATTAGACTGTGGATAAAATCTGAGCTAACAATATGTGTAGTAACGTTACAGATGTCAAATACACTTCGGTGGAACAAGAAGTGCTTTTTAAACATGTATAGATACAAAGCAGAAAGTTCCCACTCCTGCCATCATGATCCTGAGTCACAGCCTGTTACAGCAGCTCCCATAGATGGTTTTTATATTTATTTTGATAACTCTCGGCTGATAAAGCTGATTTATGCTACTTGAGATAGTTTTGGTTTTGCAAGTCTTGTTAAGTCAAGTTATACAAGTTGTTTCGTAGCATTATACTTTTGGCAATGGAGAAAATTCCCCAGCTGGCAATTCTACTGCTCAGAGGAAGGCTCATGAGCCTTAGTAATATGCTACATTGTGTTTTTCATTAAGGCAGTGACGTAGCGCATTACTGTGCTAAATTCACCAGTTACAATGATGCCGTTACTGCCTTTACAAAGCTTCTCCAGTTATTATGGCATGTATAAAAAATTATCACATTTTCATTCAGAGGAGGTACTCCAATATCTATTTCAATTCAATTCAGTTTAATTGGGTTTATTTATATATCACCAAATCACAGCAACAGTGCTTTATATTTGAAGGGGAAGATCCTACAATAATACAGAGAAAAAAGAATGCATATCAGGTTTCCACTTCTCTATGGATTATTCTCCTTGTCCTTCTGTCCATCTTGTCTTTGTGGTGAAAATTGCAGTACTCTACACTGAATAATGTATTATGGAATGGAATTTTCAAGATTTGCCTCTTTGCATTGATCTAAACTCTGACAAATACGCTTAATTATTTCACATCAATCTTTTTCTAGCAGTTGTTTCCACTGAGTCTGCTCAATACAGCAATAAGTGATAACTTAACTATAAATTTCTCCTCCCCCACACCTGTACGTCTATCTGTCCATCCTTCCTCTCTCCCTCTCTCTACAGTTCCCTTCACTTTGTCTCTTCTGTTTCTCTTTTTGTTCTTCTCAGTTTGTCTCTTCTTGTTGTTTTCTTCTCTTCTCTGGGGTTCAAAGGAGGCAATTAATCAATTAATGGAAGGCTCCACCTTTGTAGCACAATGTAGGGCCTACAAATTTTGATTGGAGAGCTATTTAAATATATGTGCACAGTATAGATGCCTACCTATTTTGATAGTTAGTGCTAGATTGTCTCCTGAACGTCTCACAGCAAAAAAGACAAATGGTGCTAATTTTGAATTTCAGCAGAAAAAAAGAAAAAAGTGCAGGTTGACATGACCTACACATCTATTATAACTTCGTCCACTAAAGTGGAACTTGTGCCACTTGTTTGATTTAGTTTTGGGCGTTTTGCACAGGCACTAATTGTTGCCTAGCAACAGAAGGTTTCATGTCAAGTCATCACTTATTGTTATTCAATGTAAGTCATTTCAGAAAGTATTTAGAGCCATTCACTTTTAGCATGCTTAATAAAATTGGATTTTCAGTCGACATTCAGTAACCTGTTATAACAAAGTGTTATTTTAAACTTTGCTTATTTATAAAAAATCAAAAACTGAAAAATCATTCAGAACCTTATGTTTCCAGTCATGGGTAAGTCTCTACAGGCTTGGAACACCTGGATTTGGACAGTTAAGCCCATTTTTTTTGGCAGATTCTGTCAAGTTTTGTCAGAATTGATGGGAAGCATCTGTGAAGTGCTGTCTTCATGTCTCTCCACAGAAACTCTGCTGCTTTTAAGTCTTGGCTTCAGCTGGGCCACTCAGGGACAGTCACACACTTGTCCTGAAGTCACACTGTTGGCTTTTTAAGGTCTTTGTCATTCTGAAAGCTGAACCATCAACACGGTCTCAGGTCATTGCACTCTGGAGCAGTTTTTTTTTTTTAAGAACTTCTTTTCTGGCTGGATTCATTTTTCACTCATATCAGACAAGTCTCCTTGTCACAGCTTTAGAGAAGCCCCAATGAACATGATCCACCCAGCATGCTTCACTGTAACTTATTGTGAAAAGGCTCATTTATTTCTAAAGGATAATATTTATTATATGTAAAGTTATTTTTTTAAAAGATTTTGTTTGTGTTTGGTTTGAAATTTGATTCTGGCTTATGATAATCACAAGCATCTCATTTATTATTAGAATATTTAAGAATCATCAAGAACCTACACAAGGAGGTTAAGCTACAGAAGGTCACTGGTAAAAAGGCTGGCTGTGTTGTATCAAATCATATTAATAAAAAGTTGGCTGGGAGGGACAAGCGTAGTAATAGAAGCCGCACAATTACCACAGCCTTGAGAAGATTGTCAAGAAATGTTGATTCACAAGCTGCAAAAGGAGTGGACTGTCAGCACATGAAGAGCCAACATGCACAAATGTCAGGAAAGGGGCTACAGATGTTGCATTCCTATTATGAGGCCACTCATGAACCAGAGAGGTATTTCAATATGGCTGCATTAAGACTTGTTTTTAGATCACAAACTGCGGGACATTTCCAGTTATGTTCCTGTTAGATGTTTATTTCAGGTGTAAAGAATTGTTCTGAAAGAATGATATCTAAAGTCCTCCATAGTCCTTCAAGAAGTAGCTATGCTAAAAAGCCTCTGGGCAGTTCTTTTGAAGTCTTATCTAAATTAACTTCAATTGCAGTGGTTGCCAGGAATAATTAAAGTTAAGTCACTGGTTAAATCTGATATAAATATCTCAAAACTTTTCTTGATTTGCCCTTTCTTGGGGAAAAAGATATTTCCCAGTTTTGAGGGGTGGCTGTAGCTGACAAGCTAGAGCAAGTCACCTGCTAATTGGAAGGTTGGTGGTTTGATCCCTGGCAACTCCAGTCTACATACCAACTATTCTTGGGCAAGATACCAACCTGAGGTTGCTCTCTGATGCATTCATTGGAGTGTGGATGTTAAATAGAAAGCAGAAAAAGTGTGTGAATGAGGGAAGGAAAGACAGACACCCTATCTACTTTTAAGATTAGGTTTAAGTTAAACCTTTCCTTTTTGATAAAGCTTATAGGTGGATGGGTTGAATCTGAATGCTCCTTTAGTTATGCTGCAATAGGTCTAGGCTGCTGGGCACTTCCCATGTTGCACAGAATGTTTTTTCTTCACGTACTTCTTTTTATTCTCTATGATTTTATGCACAGCTCTGCATTTAATCATTAGCATTAATCTCTGGCTCTCTTCTACAGTATGTTTGTTATCCTGTCTCCTTCCCCTCACCTCTAACTGGTCGTGACAGATGGCTGCCTCTCCCTGAGCCTGGTTATAGCAGAGGTTTCTTCTGTTAAAAGGGAGTTTTACCCTCCCACTGTCAATAAGTGTAAGTGCTTGCTCATTGGGGGTCATCTGATTGTTGTGGTTCTCTCTGTATTATTGTAGTGTCTTTACCTTACAGTAGAAAGTGGCTTGAGGCAACTGCTGTTGTGATTTGTGATTGCTATGTAAAGTGAAATGAATTGAAGTTAAGTTGTGTACATGTCCATGATTTATATCATGAATGCTTTTTAGGCACAGTTTCTTTGCTATATCAGGTTTATTTTTATACACATTCAGAAAATACACAAACACACAAGTACACAGTACAGTGCCCCCTTGATAATCTGACATTCTATCACAATTCATGATCATACATTTTTAATCAGGCACAGAGCAGGGCTAAATAACCTGTATGACCTTAATCCACAATGACACTTCCTCCTTACTGCACACTATGAACATGCATAGTTCTCTCTTCAAGGTTCTCCACTGCTAAAATCCGTGAAAGCCACTTATATACCAGACAACATCCTATGTAGGAATAAAACACTGACACGCCCTTCACTCTGAAATCTTATCTTAGCATATAGGAAATCCTCCCAAACTTATCTCAGCCATTTATCAAAATTTTCAGTAGCTTTCTGTGTGTATATTTATCTTCCTCTTCCCATCCTTTAGTTTACAGGATTCATTTTCTGCCTGCCTGATAATTTATCCAGCCTCAAAATCCTGACACATGCTGATGTTTTTCTATCTCCCTCCCCCATCTATTCTGAGCCAGAGCACAAGTCTGCCCCCTGGTGATTACATCCTGTCATGTCTGCCTGTGCTTTCCAGAACTATGTACTCAGTGAACGTTATCATTTTTCTAAGTAGATGAATTTCGTTTGATCCTATTTGTGCCTTTAAAGTCACACACAGAAAATTAGATTGGACGCCCTAATTTCTAAGTACATGAGTGCAGTATGCTGCATACTGCAAAGTATATGGTGAACTAACATTAAAAGATGGACCTGTATAAAATAGTAAAAGTAGCTTTACTTCAACCAGCTAGAGCAGAAAAATGCTGCATTTATGTTAATTTAGTAACAGTAATAATACATTATTTTACAGACTTCACATAATGTCGCTTGCAATGGAATATTTTTTTGTTGCAAAACATCTGTCATAATCAAGATATCCCACATCTGTAGGTATGATGTGTGTATCACTTATGTCCATTCATAGAAATTGCTTCACCTCAATTTCTCACCAGTCACTGTGTGTTGATATCAATTGCTGTCCAAGTGGTTTGTTTGTTACGCATATTTGTTTGATATTTGTATTTTTATGCCTTTATGCCAGCAACAGCCATGCCTGGAGGCATTATGTTTTCAGTTTGTTTGTCTGTTTGTCTATCCTTTTCATGCATATGATAATTCAGGACAGCCAAGTGGGAACTTTACATCTGGCATGTTCACTTTCCACTCAAGCATAAAATGATAAGAAATTGGCTGTCAAAGGTTAAAGTTATTTTGATCCTCAAACAGTTTTTTTGATCCTTGCCTAAATTAAAACTGCACTAGGTAGGTGTCTAGTATTCCCACAATGGCTGCATCATATTTTGTCTCCATCATAGCCACTGGAACTGAATACATCTACTCAAGACAATGCTTGTAATTATCGAACTCTCCACTCATGGTCATTAAAAAATTATCCCATCAAGTGGCAGCCTTTGAAGGCAAAGTGCCAAAAAACAGCAGTTCCTCAAACAGCTGGCTCAAAAGGAAGTCAATCCCCGTTGGCTAATATTTAAAATTTATCAAAATTAAAAATCATATTTATCTGATAGATAATCTGTTTTGCCTGTTATCCTTAGCTGGTAAGTTAGCGCGCCAGCAATTTTTCCAAATATGAGCAATTCTGGCTCCAAAATAATAAAACAAAACAAAATAAACAAAAACATAAATAAAGAAAAAACAACATGGCAGCCTAATCCATTTCATCACTAACCAGTTTTTTTTTATGTTTATATTGAAAGATTCCTATTTCCTATTATCATTTTATTTAATCTTCTCTTCTTTCTTTCTTTTTTTTTTTTTTTACCTTGCACAGCCCCTTACTGTTCTTTATTCTTTTATCAAAGATATGAATAAACCACAATTTTCTCTCTATGCTGCATATTTCAGTGTGAGTCAGTCTGAAATCTACCTCCTATCCCCTAAGTTGTTGTACCTCTAAGTGTCTCTCTGCATGCAGGACCTGGAGTGATGAATGCTGCTCATCACTTAAACCCATTAAACAGTTCGTTAACCATCAGTCTCTTTCCCCGTCTTTTCCTCTGTTCCTTTGTCATCACTTCTTGGTCAGGTTCCAGTCTTGCTAATGCGACTAAAATGAGCATTGTGTGCATGGCAAAGCAAAGTGGATCACATTTGTGGAGGCTTTTTAACACTTCACACTATAACAACACAACAAGACTCAACACACAAGGAACAGACAAAGCAGAGAGCAAAGACACAGAGCGCATAGGCGGTTCATTTGGACAAGGGTTAAAACACACAAGGTATGAGGCACTTCATATAATGGCTAATTAAACCAAATTAAAAGTGAGCCACAGAGACTTAATTTAACTGCATTATTATGGCATACACTGCTTTGGTCATTTTGTCAAGGAAGGAAAAGGAAAAAGGGTGGGAATGAAAAATAAACTTTAAATGATAAAGATGCAATAAAATCTTCATCAAGTATTCTAAGACCATAAATTATAGCTTTAAAAACTTAGAAAACAAAGAGTAAAGTGAAATTCCAGCATCCTAGCAAACATTTTGGTTTTCAATAACCACCAGATGCATTTCACAGTGTTTACTCTGGGTTGAAAAATAGTGCTAGAAGAAGTTTCTTAAAGCTTGCCTGGTTGTCCTTGATAGAAGCATGAGAAAGTTTGTGTCCAAGAACTTTTTTATTTTACTTTTTTATCTTTAAGAAAAATGTAATAAAACATTCCTGATTCAAAGAATGTCAAGAAAAATCCTGAGACAATAACTCGACCTCCTGATCTCCCAGTCTGCGATACATTTTTGGTCCTACTGTGTAAACTCACTAGAGGAAATGGTTGTGATAGTCCACACACATTTAGTACGCCATGCAAGAAATGAAAGCGCCTTTCATTGCATGGCGCCTCGAGGCGCCTTTTGTTTTGATTTGGCGCTATATAAATAAAATTGAATTGAATTGAACTGAATTGAATTGAATTGAAATGAAATTTAGATGTACAGAAAAGGAAATGGATTAATAATGTGGTTTATCTTTAAGAAAATACATAAAGCCTGCTCCTGTAATGCTACTCTCTCTACCTGGGATGGCTGTTGTGTGGCTATCCATTTATAGTAATTTCATAAAATAGTTGTGAATGTATAACGCCTATTTAACAAAAGAAAAACATTGATATAATTTCTTCATTGCAATATATAGAAAATGTATAGGTTCCAGAAGCCAGTGCAGAAGTGCCTCAAATCTACAGTCATCTGGTGGACTTCATTTAGAATTTACTTAATAAGTGTATGGTTCCCATCCACATGTGGAAGTTTATGGTAAGTTTATGGGCTGCTTTGTTACAGATTCTAGAGGGAAATGTGACTTGCTGTGTGTGAACCACTGAGAAAATGGGGATGAGTGAAGGGTTTAAGGTAACAGACAAAATTTTTGGTACTGCACTAACAGCTCCGAATCATCCATCCGAAATGACAATTACACACTCGTTCTGATAGCATTTGCCCCTGACTCCTAGAAGCAACCAATACGGGCTTCACAACAGGCATAAGACTTTTTCCCAAATTGCATGCCACAAATATTAGTGTGATGAATGGCCATCGAGCAGCCAGGCTACAATTATTGCAGGCAGAGACAGGATTTAGTACAACCCAAGTCTTATTATTTTTATTTATGAAAGTTTTAATTTTCAAACCTTAACAGCTCTGTGGAACACTAGTGACCTATATCAGCAGCAAATATAAACAGCGCTAATTGGGTAATTGTCAGCCTTTTATACCCTGCTGCTAATGAGCCACACTTTACATAACATGCTGGGGGTATTTCCAAACTTCCTAAAAGCCATTTAAGCCCTGTAACCATTTATATATTACAATTTATAATTAAACTATCAGCCAATAGCATCTGTAAACCCATTTGCAATAAGACCGTAGAACCCTACAATTACCAAACGCACCCAAAATCTCCACACATTACCCGCACCCAACTTATTCCTTGGTCTCTCTCAGAACCCTTAAATACTGTTCAGATTCTCATGCCCAAAATTCCTGGAGAAGACAAAGGGGAAAACAGGTGTTTGCAACACCTCAAATCCACTTGGACTACAGATGGGCAGATGAAGCATTGGATAGAGCATTGCATCTTTCTCATTGTAACAAAAGAGCACTTGAAGCTTCAAAGGCTCAAAGATATGCCCTACTAGTGACATTTAGTCAGCTACAATTTTCCACAAACTTCTACATTATTCACACATAATGGGCTCAAATTGTGGTCATAAATATTTTGTACTTGTAAATCAGACTGTGTAGTTGTGAACTGAGTTTTGTGACCTTGTAAACAAAAATATCTGAAAATTGTGTCTTTGTGCATTTTGTCAAGATCTGTTTACAGATACAATTTTTATATATAGATAAGAATTTGTGTATGTCTAAAAGAGATTTGTGTTTGAAAATGAAAAAATTACACAAGTTACACATTTTTTTTGTCAAGGTCTGTTGACAGATACAAAGCATTTAACTCTGCACTCAAGTTCTCTCGCTTGTGAGTTTCAACTTGCAAATACGAATTTTGACCAGAAATTTTTTCCTTTCAGCTGATTGGTCAATGTCATTGTGGTGGGGCGTGGTCTGTGGCATTGCGGTTGGGGCGTGCCACCTGAGCATTGTGGGTGAGGCTTAAGGTCCAGTGATTGGAAACAGATGTGGATGAGAATATAAATTGTGACTGTTTGAATTTTACAATATGGTAAATGGTAAATGGCCCGTATTTATATAGCGCTTTACTAGTCCCTAAGGACCCCAAAGCGCTTTACATATCCAGTCATTCACCCATTCACGCACACATTCACACACTGGTGATGGCAAGCTACATTGTAGCCACAGCCACCCTGGGGCGCACTGACAGAGGCGAGGCTGCCGGACACTGGCGCCACCGGGCCCTCTGACCACCACCAGTAGGCAACGGGTGAAGTGTCTTGCCCAAGGACACACCGACCGAGACTGTCCGAGCCGGGGCTCGAACCGGCAACCTTCCGATTACAAGGCAAGCTCCCAACTCTTGAGCCACGAGCCTTCCCAATAATATATTTAATGTGTTTCTTACGTTTTTGTAGCCAGCAGTGAAGTCAGTTTGAACATATAGCTAATAGCTATATGTTCATATAGCTCAGTTGTCCAAGCAATTTCAGTTAGCACTGTTTTTATACATTCTTTATTTTATTCTCATACCACCCATTATTCAAAATTAATTTGTATTTTTTTCATAAAGTTCTTATTCTGTAATAATTAAATAAGATTTAGATTTAAATGTGTTGGCTATTTAAATCTTACTTAAAATTTGATGAAAATGAACTTATTCATGAAATGACCCCTTTAGTATCACTGCTGGATGGGGTCAAAGTGACTAATGGCCATTCTAGTGTAATATTTTGTTGTCCTGTTACAGCTACTTGAAACGTGATTTAGACTGATATGGCAGGTTTGGTCTTTGAAGTGAGATGACGGGTATTTCAACATGTGTTTCAAATGATTCAAAGTTATCACAAATGAAGGTGTCTTTCAATGCTATGAAGCAGGGAGGGAATACATGTGTAAATAAAACAGTGCCAAAGATTCAAATCAGTCACCTCACGAACCCTTAATGTGAGCTGTAACACAATTTCCCCCAGAATCAATTAAGTATGGTTGATGTGCATATCTTATACTGGTCTTCAAAACTGTTATTTAAATAAAACTTTAATACATAAATAAAATTTTTAAAAATCTGAACTTTAATTACATAGTATTAAATTCAAAGATATGACCACAAACGTCCAACTCAAAGCAGGTGGGCCACAAAATCAAATTCAAATTTCAGAGATTAGAGTCTAGACTCAGTTCTGGATCACAGGAGCTCATTGTCAGGAAGATGCGTCTGGAGAGCTCCGGACCAATCCTACGAGTGGTGGAAGTGACACCTTCTCCTCTCCGGATCAGTAGGTCAGAGAGCAAAGAGACCTTCTCTTGTTTGGTCCTGCACAGGTTGTAAGCCTACAAACAGACAAGGAAATATCAAGTATTAACAAATAAACTGACATGTTTGCAGATGTGCCTTGTGATGTGTTGACTCACATCCGAGAAATCTTATAGGCTGCAGTTAACATTGTGATAAATAAAGTAATAAAAAGCCTAAGCTCTTCATGCCATCTTCAATGATGTCCACAGACCAAACACAAAGTGAAGTTTGTATGTAATTGTTTTGCTTGCAAAGTCTATGAAAAGACGAAGCCGACACAAATTTATGCAGGATAGAGCAAATAGAGGTGATCACACATCAACATGATTTGAAAAATAATGCTTTGTATTCTATTTAAGATGCTTGGATGAACTGGATTCTCAGCATAAGTAAGTCAATAAAATCATGGTAAAAAATTAAAAACAACATGCTCATACGCTAAGTTTTCAACCCAGCAGTAGCAGTGACAGCACAACGCGCCAGCTTCCAAAAAAAACAAGAGATGCACAACTGGGAGAAAGTGGTTTGCAACAGAAGATATGTCAACTTTGCCATACATATAATAGGGCCTCTATAATTCAAAATTGGCTTCACAAGCCAGAGACAGAACATAAAAACAAGCAGTAGGACTTCTGAAAGCACATTACTATTAATGATTCCAGTTATTGGTCCCCTACCATTTCATGCTGTGGTAAATATTTGTGGATTTTAAAAAACACCCATTTGGTAAAAAATACACCTAAAGACTGAGACCACACACACACCTCAGAGGAAGTTCATTTGTGTGTGTTTTATTCTTTTAATCACTCATGGTTGAGGATAGGTGAGGGTAGGAACTAAAAACATCACAATACCAGAAATGTAAAGTATACCTTCATACCCAACTCTTAATGCCTTTAATATCAAAAAGTTGGGGTAAAAACTACATTGGGCCATCTTCCCCATGTAGTTTTGCTGTGCCATTTGTAGTTTTCTTATGGCCACCATCTTTTATCAACATGTAAAAACAGTATTGCTGCCAGCATTAATCTCATTAAAATGACGTTGATGCCATAACCGCATTAACGCGGCAAATCTCCGTTAGCGAGTTAGCGCGGATCACCCCGTGCATGGGGCTGCACGGCAACAACATGTTAGCGCCGTTAACAAGATTAACAAGATTAACGCTGACAGCACTAAAAAACAGATGAAGAGACTGCAATTATCATGAGTTCAGGAAGAATTACAACCTTGATACATTTGCTTCCTATAGTACCAAATTTTCAGAATTTTGCTATTGAAATCAAAAGCTTTGCTGTCACGCTCAGCTGTCTCTTCAGCACAACAGACCAGTACAGCACCTGCATAACTGCGCCACTCCATCTGTCAGAGTCCCACTCCACTCGTCTCCCACTTTACTTGCTCCACTTGAGGCAGCAACCCATCCCCAACTTGAACGCCTGGCCTCAGACTTGGAGTTGCTAACTCTGGTCAAGTATCAAGTATGTAGCTTATCAAAAATATACAAGATTGTTACTGTAATGCAGAAAAAGTTGGGGGGTTTTGTATATTTTATATTTTTGTCTACTGAACATATTTCAATCCTTAAGATCAAATTCTAATATTAAATAAAGATAACTCAAATCAATGAATGACAAACGTGAAGATAATCCAGAGAAGTAAAGGACTTCAAACCATCAAAGAAAAGTTAAAAAGAAAATAACCTCAGAGTCTGTAAATAAAATTATCAAATATTACATTACATTGTTTGACTTTCAAGCAGCCAATGTGAACCTGCCTTAACATAAAGACCGTAGCAGAGCTCCGTTATATGGAACTTCAGTGATAAACCTAAATTAATTCTCTGCAACACCACCAAAGGTGTTCTGAGCAACGCAATAAGAGGTTAGCAGTGGATCCTTTAAGTCCTACAAGCTGTGAATCGGGGGTTTTTGTTGCCATAAGAATAGGAAATATTTTTTCGTGTTAGAAGAATCTGATAGAACTGTTCTAATTACAAACAGAAGCAGGAGTAAAACAGAAAGGCAGAATTATATATTCTTTACCATGGCCTTGTCAGTAAGCTGTTGCTATAATCAAGCTTGTACCTTCTTGAGCAGCTGTGGAGAGGGATAAGCTGCCAAGATGGCAGCAGCCATGTCTGGGCTCACTCTGTTGAACTGCTGGATCTGTCTCTTCCACACCTGCAGCAGACCCTTACCACCTCTATCCACCCGCTGGCCCCCTGCCCACTCACTCTCTAGGTAGAAGGAAAAGCCAGTCTTTTCCCTCTCTCTCCTGAAAAAACAGGGAAACATGGGAAATGACTGTTTGATCTGGCAGAGGTGGTGTTAAGCTGAACTGTGATGAGAGAGAAAAAAAAAAAAAAAAAAAAACAGTTGCTCACTTGAAAGGGGCCTCTGCAACTGCTTTGGTTGTCATGGTGATGTGATCCGAGAAGTCCCTCCAGGTACAAAAGAAGCAGACTGAGACACCAGTGTGAAGCTGGAGATGCACCATTGCCTGAAGGGATATCAGAAAACAAACATGAATCACTATAAGCATAAGCAAAATAGTACCATGATTTAATTTGTCCCTTGAAAACACACCAGACTCTTCAGTATAAATCAACATGTTTGCCACTGCAGCCAGAGATCCTTGAAATTGTAGACCGATATAAAAAAAAACTAAATAAACATCTTACAGTGGTGTGAAAAAGTGTTTGCCCCCTTCCTCATTTCAATTTTTTAATGTTTCTCACACTTAATGATTCACATCATTAAAAAAATTTCAACATTAGACAAAAATAGCACACATAAATACAAAATGCAGGTGTTTATTGTTGGGGGGGGGGCAGACCTACACGGCACTGTGTGAAAAAGTGACTGCCCCCTAAACCTAATAACTGGTTGGACCATCCTTAGCAGCAACAACTGCAATCAAGCGTTTGCGATAGCTGTCAGTGAGTCACTCCTGACATTCCTTTGGATGGCGCTCTGCTTGGTGTTGGCTCTCTCTGCGGTAGAGTATCACTTCCTGTTACAACACAGTGGTGTTTTTGTGTAGCTTATCTGTATAGCCAGTTTTATTAAAAACTAGATAACATCCTATTTCACAGTGTCATCCTTACATGCTTTACCCAAAGCACAGGAAGAAGTTTTAAATTTTAAATTATTTAATTTAAAATATTCACTCACTGTGTATTTAGGGATTCACTAGCTTAGCTTAGCTCACAGCAAACCCGCTAGTACCATGGCCTCTACACCTGTTCCTCCTGCACTTTCCTGCTCATTGTGTCAGATGTTTAGTTTACTTCTTGGTCTCCTGTAGCAATAATGATACTTGTAATAAATGTAGCCTGTTTGCAGTCCTGGAGGCCAATATCACTGAATTTGAGACCCAGCTTCACACCCTTGAAAAATGCAGGTTAGGCAAGCCCCTGTAGCCGGTGCAACCAAAGGTAGCGTCTCCCCCAGAAGATTGTCCCGAGCAGCCAGGAAAACAGGATGGCTGGATGACAATGAGGAGGAAGCGTAGTCCTAATTTAAAAGATTAAAGCAGATAACTAGTAAAGCTAGAATATCTTACTGTTCATCACTGATCAAGACTGTTAAAGGAAGTCCTATCTTAGCAGAGGTATCATTAGAGGTAGGGATGGGTATTGATAAGATTTTAACGATTCCGATTCCATTTTCGATTCTGTTTAACGATTCGATTCTTTATCGATTCTCTTATCGATTCTTGTTTTTAAAAAGGAGAACACTAAGGTCGATTAGCTTAGAACTGTTTTATATCTTCTCTTTCAACAAGATAGAAATTTAGGAGTAACATGGCCTTACAAACCCAACAGTGAGATCTTAAGAGATCCACAGCCTACGGCTCTTCAATGGGGTGTCACAGGGTCCCCGGGGAAAATTGTAAACGTAAAATAATAAAATAAATATTCTTCTGTAGCAATAACAAAGTATAACATAAATTATTCTGTAGCAATTACACAAGAATATCCAGTAATGTCCCTGCCTACAATTAAACACATTCACTTACCATCTGCTGTGGCAAATGGCTGCAAGGTTTTGACCACAAACTAGTCACTGCTCGGTGACATTCGGGCCTGAAAAGAGACGCTACCGGTAGACTGCAGCGACAACTGCCAGCGAGCGCCAGCCAGACTCTGTCTGTCTGTCTCATCATGGTCACCTAAATGCACAGTAATGGCAGGTTTTGTAATAAAGCAGATCGCGCTAACATAATATGCACTGTTAGTTGATTATTTACCTGCCGCATTAACGGGAGATGACGTGCAAACGTTACCGCTGCTGCTGCTGCTGGGTTGAGATTCACGAGTCCGGAGCGGTTTTGTGAGCGAATGCTTTTGCATATTCGTAGTGTTTCCTCCCTTAATGAAATATCTACTTTGCAAGTATTGCAAGTTGCCCTGTTGTCATTCGTTCTCGTAAAGTATAAACAAACTTTTAAGCGTTTGAGCCGCTTAGGCGCCGTGTTTCCTGCCAGGTACCCTCCGACGCTCCGCAATGTGGTGACGTCATTCGGGGCGACTGAAATCGATAAGGGAATCGTTTGCAAAAATGGCAAACGATTCCAAGGAATTGAAACAGTGGGAACCGGTTCTCAACAAGAACCGGTTTTCGATACCCATCCCTAATTAGAGGGCAACTTTATTTAACCATGAAGCCAGATAACACACACCAATTAGTTAAACTGCAAGAGTGTCTTAGAGACATAAAGACCTGGATGGCCTCTAATTTCCTGCTTCTAAATTCCGATAACCCTGAGGTTATGGTACTCGGCCCTAAAAGTCATACGGTATCATACCAGATGCTTAATATGGATGTCATTACATTGGCCTCCAGTAACACTGTGAGGGAGCTGGGAGTCATTTTTGACCAGGATATGTCCTTCAATGCACATATTAAACAAATACGTTAGACTGCTTTCTTCCATTTGCACAATATCGCTAAAATTAGAAATATCCTGTCTCAGAGTGATGCTGAAAAACTAGTTCATGCATTTATTACTTCCAGACTGGAATTTCAATGGCTTTATTTCTCATTTGTTTCTGACTTGCCTTGGATTACGGCATGATGTCTGGCTTTTTAGGATCTTTTGGTCTACTCCACTTTGTCATGCAGTTTCCATTTAAGTGATTTCTTAGGGGTAGCAATCACTTTTTCCACACATGGCCATGTACGTTCATTTTTCACACATTATCCCCTATTATATTTAAGGGATATATTGATTCAGTTGCGTGGGGATTGTTTAATTAATACAAAAGCTCATTATTTTTTCTATATAATTATAAATTATCCTGTGTCAACCACCTAACCTACCTCCTCTACGTCAACTCGCGACACCTCAGGCAGTACACCAGCTCCACCATTCTTCTTTCTCCTCTTGGTTTTACTTCCCCCCGTCTCCTCCCCAGCAACAGCCTCTCGAAAATGCTTCTGGTTTTGTGATTTCTGTGATCTTGAGAAAAAACATTTTTGGTCATTTTAGACATTAATGCTCAGGACCTTCATTGATGCATTTACTCTCTTCACTCTTATTCCTCTCAGTATTTCCACCAGAGGTTTTCCAGATTACACAGTGATGCTTGCCATATTTTCAGACAGCCATGTGTTTACGTAAGGTTATGCAGTTTCTGAGTGCCTTGCCTTGTTGTTTTCAACACTTTATGGAGCACTTTATACTACTGTGCAAGTTACACAAAGACACACCTTTGTAGGACCATAAAACCGGTGTAATGGACAGACCATTCTCTGCGTTTCTTGCTGGACATACAGCTGAACTCGTTCTCTCACACGTTTTAGCTCAGTTGTCGCAAAGATAGATACAGAAAATCTTTACCACCTCATACCATATATTGATTGTACATTTAAGTTCCTTATTGTATCATTTTTAGATTTTGATTAATTGGGGGTACTCGTTTATTTGTATTTTGTATTTAATTGGTAGTTGTAACACATTAATTTCCCAATTTTGGTAAATATTTATCATTTCAATTTCAGTATCTTTCAGTTTTTTATTTAGTTCCAGATGTTACTTTAGTGTTTACATACAGCTTTCCTGCTCTAATTGAGCATTCAAAGTGCTTCTTACCACCAGCCACATTCATATTCACACACATACTGACAGACCCACACAGTCACAGTTCGTTGCTCTGGGGTGAGCATGTAGCTCAAGGACACTTGGGCATGTGGAATCAATCTGCTGACCTTCTGCCTCCTGAGCAACAGATACCACCACAAGTGTTGATGTAGTCAAAGTCATAGAGCTTTTAAATGATTCAACTTAAAAAATGAGCCATTTGATAATGTCGTTTTCTTCTGCATTTTACATCAAATAGGTTTCAATAAGAGCTTTCATGACTGGGTGGTGTTGTTTCTGTCAGTGATCATTAAAAAAAGGGGGGTTTTTCAAAGTGAGAAAGAACAATTTAAAAAAGTAATAAAGCCTGAGAGATTATCTATTTGGTGATATATTCAATTCAACAACAGTCGCCTCAAAGCATTTTATATTGTAAGGCAAAGACCCAAATACAAGACAAAAATGCAAAGAAATACAGATAAATCCCAACAATCATATGACCCTCTATGAGCAGGCACTTTGGTGACAGTGGGAAGGAAAAACTCCCTTTTAACAGGAAGAAACCTCCAGCAGAACCAGGCTCAGGGATTGGGGGGCCATCTGTCATGACTGGTTGGGGTGAGAGAAGGAAGACAGGACAAAGATGCACTGAGGAAGACAGCCAGAGATTAATAATAACTAATAATTAAATTCAGAGAGGTGTATAAACAAAGTGAGTGAAAAAGGTGACTCAAGAATAAACACTCAGTACATCATGGAACTCTCCCAGCAGCCTAGGCTTATTGCAGTGTAACTAAGGGAGGATTCAGGGTGACCTGATCCAGCCTTAAATATATGCTTTATCAAAGAGGAAAGTTTGAAGCCTAATATTAAAAGTAGAGAGAAGGTGTCTGTCTCCTGAATCTAAATTGGAAGCTGGTCTCACAGAAGAGGGGCCTAAAAGCTGAAGGCTCTGCCTCCCATTCTACTTTCTTACTTTTTACTTAAATTTTCTGGGAATCATAAGTAAGCCCCCAGTCTAACATGATCTGAAATATGCTCTCTTTCCCAGTCATTTTGGATCAACTGAAAGCTTTTCAGGGAGTTTTTTAGAACATCCTGATAACAACAAATTACAGGAGTCCATCCTAGAAGTAATAAATGCATGAACTAGTTTTTTAGTGTCACTTTGAAATAGGGTGTTTCTAATTTTAGAGATATTGCAAATGGAAGAAAGTCAAACATATTTCTTTAATATGTGCATTGAAGGACATATCCTGGTAAAAAATTCCAAGATTCCTCACAGTGTTACTGGAGGTCAAAGTAATGCCATCCCATAGTAAGCACCTGGTTAGAGACCATATTTTTGAGATTTTTGGGCCGAGTACATTGACCTCAGCTGAATTTAGAAGCAAAACATTTTAGGTCATCAAGGTCCTTATGTCATGAAGACATTCCTGCAGTTTATCTAACTGGTTTGTGTTATCTGGTTTCATAGATAGATAGAGTCAACTGCACAGGAGTGAAAATGTATGCTGTGCTTTCTAATTACACTGCCTAAGGGAAGCATGTGTAATGTAAACAGAACTGGTCCTACCACAGAACCCTGTGGAACTTCATAATTAAATTAATTAAACTCCGAGGGATCCTGAGCTAATAGAGTGGCTAAATACAACAATAGCACAAGCTATAGAGCAACAATAACCAAATTATCCTTTAAAATGTTCTACAGCTCAACCTTCAAATCCTTACCTGAAGTATTTCTCAAGCTCAATAACTGCTAGGCTAAGGGTCTTGCCAAGGTGACGCCTCTGCTGCTCCTGGACCCAGGATGTCAATGTGGGCCCACAGTCTGATCTGCCATGCCTCTCATTCTGGATTACACAAGGAGCTAGATATTAGGAAAAAATTAACTCTATTGATATGCAATTAGAACTCCTTAAAATTAATTATACTATGCAACTAATGACAAGAAAGAATGAAAATTATGTAAATGTTTACCTTTATTTCTTAAATGTAATAACATATTTTCTTGTTCGCCATGTCCAGCATAAGCAATTTTCTGAGTTAGTTTTTCGCCACACTCACAATTACAATATATTCAATACACACAATCATAAATTGTGTGTATTGAAAGCCTCATACCTATTATTTCTCTGTGCCATGAAGCTCCAGTGCTGTACATGTTATTTAAAAAACATAAATAAGACAACACCTTTCATCTCAGTGTCTTTCTGCAACAAAAATCACTCTATACCACCAAAAATATATGAATCCACTACTGAAAACAGTTGGCTACAAATACATAATTTACCCAAGTCTTAGTAAGGTTTGTTAAAAAGTTACTGCTAAAACTACCTGTTTCAGAAATGTAGTAAGTCTTTTTTGGTACTATATTGGTACCCATGGTACCCACAACAAAACCAGCCCCACCCCCCACTCCAGCCCAGCCTCACATCTACTTCACAGCTGATCAGGTGAGAAATCAGCTCAAGAGGACGAAGGCAAGGAAGGCAGCACGTCCGGATGGAATCTGCTCCAGACTGCTCAGGGACTGTGCAGACCAGCTCTGTCAGGTGGCCCTGTACATCTTCAACCTGAGCCTGAGCCTGGAGAGGGTTCCTGAACTGTGGAAGACTTCCTGTGTGGTTCCGGTGGCAAAAATCCCACACCCCAGGGAGCCCAACCACTTCAGGCCTGTTGCCTTGACTTCTCATCTGATGAAGACCATGGAAAGGCTCATCCTGCACCACCTTCGGCCACTGGTGGGCTCAGTGATGGACCCCTTGCAGTTCGCCTACCGTTCTGGAATTGGGGTGGATGACGCTGTCATCTACCTGGTACACCGATCCCTCTCTCACCTAGAGCAGGCGGGGAGCACTGTGAGGATCATGTTTTTTGACTTCTCCAGTGCTTTCAACACCACCCAACCTGCACTACTGAGAGGGAAGCTGGAGGGAGCCGGAGTAGGCAAACAGCTGACTGCATGGACCATTGACTACCTTACCAACAGACCACAGTATGTGAGGCTCCATGACTGTGTGTCCGAGGTGGTAATATGCAGCACGGGAGCACCACAGGGCACGGTTCTCTCACCTTTCCTGTTCAGCCTTTACACTTCAGACTTCTGTTATAATTCGGACGATTGCCATCTACAGAAGTTCTCGGATGATACAGCCATCATTGGATGCGTATCAGACAGGAATGATCAGGAGTACAGGGGGGTCATCAGTGACTTTGTTGGCTGGTGTGAGACCAACGTACTCCAAATCAACGCCGGCAAGACAAAGGAGATGATCATAGACTTCAGGAGGAAGTCACCCCCTACAACACCAGTGAGCATCCAAGGGAAAGACATTGAGATAGTGGACTCTTATAAGTACCTGGGTGTTCACCTCAACAATAAACTGGACTGGACTACAAATACAGACATCCTGTATAAGAAGGGCCAGAGTCGACTCCACCTGCTGAGGAGACTGAGGTCCTTCGGAGTCTGCAGGACTCTGTTAAGGACATTCTATGACACTGTGGTAGCATCTGCCCTTTTCTATGCAGTGGCCTGCTGGGGGAGTGGATGCACGGACAGGGACAGGAGCAAGATTGACAAACTGGTGCGGAGGTCTAGCTCCGTGCTGGGATGTCCCCTGGAGTCTGTGGGGGTGGTTGGCGAGAGGAGGATGTTAGTAAAGCTGACATCCATCATGAACAACCCACATCACCCACTGCATGAGTATGTGAGTGGGCTGAGCAGCTCCTTTAGTCAGAGACTGAAACACCCTCGGTGCAGGAAGGAGCGCTTTCGCAGATCATTCATCCCAACAGCAGTTAGACTCTATAACTCCTCAATCACAATATCATAAGTCACTGGACACTGTGAACATCCACGGTCACCACTTCATGCATAATGGACCTTCCATGTGTATGGACATGTGCAGGTATATATGTATGTATATGTATACATATGTATATTTAGTGTGTACATGTGTGTGTGTACATGTCTATAAATAGGAATAGTAGTGGTACAATAGCTATATCAAGCGATATAGTTTATGTCTTCCATATTTCCAACCATATCCATAATCACATACTGTGTATGCTACCATTGTATATAGTGTATTATACTGTGTGTGCTACCATTGTATATAGTGTATTATCTTACTTTTTTCATTGATTGTACTTATTTGTATTTTCTTTGTATTTCCTTCTGATATCTGTACCTGAGCTGAGGTGACGCAAAAATTTCCCCGTCGTGGGATCAATAAAGTCTTATCTTATCTTATCTTATCTTATTTGTAATTTTTTTAAACATATTTACATTTTCAGGGGAATTCATTAGCTTGGAGTTGACCATTTGTACATGTTTAGCATAATCTAATTTTCTTGGTTGATGTACAAAATGTGGATGTCATCAATGTTTAAGCTCACACTAGCTGTGAGCTAGTGCACTGCAGGTGCCACTGGTTTTCTAAGGGTAGAAATTAGCGATAGCTATAAAGCTACTAATCGGAAGGTTGGTGGTTCAATCCCTTGCTGTTCCAGTCTCCATGCCAAATATCCTTGGGCAAGATAGTAACCCAAAGTTCCAATGCAGGCATTGGAGTATGAATGTGTGTGAATGTTAGAAAGCACTGCGATAGAAAAAGCAGAGAAAAAAGTTAAATAGTGCTTACATGAATGGTTGTAGGTAGGTCAAGGGAAGTATGTCACTCACCTTCTTAAATAAGAAAAGAATAAAATATTTTTCTCAAAACATTTTCACACTCATCCTCGTGTTTTTTATTGTTCTATGGTTAGCACTGTTGTCTCACAGAGAATTTTTATGGTTTGAACCATCTGAACTTTTTTTTTTTTTTTTTTTTTAAATGGACCGACGTAGGTTTTTATCATTTGTTTGGTTTTTTACCCTAATGGCCAAAATACATAAATCCTTTAACATTGCCTAATGTCATTTTCTAGTCGGCGCTTGCCTTTTGCCTTCTTCGTTCTCTTCCTGTTGTTCCTAAACTCTCCTAGTTTCTGATCAGATGCAGTAATGCTTCATCTAGACTTCTTCTAAACAGTAGAAGAAGTCAGAAGTCAGTAGAAGAAGCAGTGGTTCTGCTGTTGATCCTTCAAGCATACCATCAGCACCCACAACAAACCTGAACGTAGTTGTGGATCAAAGTAATGAAGTCCTCCACTGTCATCTGTATCACAACATAGGCCTCTGGTACAGATGCTCCTTCATCTGCCTGAAACATGGCAAAGATAGTAAAAGGTGTTACTGCCAAATAAGCACTCATGAAACCACTTCATTCATTTATGGCAATTACGGCAAATTTGACAAGTTCACATTCTTGCTTCACTTTGAGTAAAGTGAGGTAAAGAGAAAAATATTGTATGTGTCTTATCACCTGCGCACAGGGAGCTCTTCTCATCCAGCTCACACTGCGTGGGAGGGATTGTTTCTTGATGGCGCAGCTACAACCCAGAGCCTGTAACGAGGCCAGCAAAGTGCCGCCTCCTTCCAGCTGTAGGAGAGCTGCACACACAAACACACTCAGCACAATTACAGCCACAATTAGCACATTTAATGACTTCAATAATACTGCAGATGAAAGACTGGCTGCATGTGCAGTTTAAAATAAAATTTGTAATGATCTGCATTTATCTACATTGCCAAGTATAATTTAATGTTTTCTTTTTACCTGGATCCACCACCACCACCATATGCTTGATACATTCCTCTGGCCTCAGGGCCCTAGCAGCCTCTGCCAGAGCTTTCCTCTCCATTTTCTGTCTCTCTCGTTCCTCCCTGAGCACATCCTTGTCTGGCTGCTGTCTCTTCTTAGCCTCCCTCTTACTCAGAGCCACCTCCCTGGAGACCTGGATCTCCTCAACCATTCGCTTGCCAAGTTTCCTCTTGGAAGGAAAAGTGTCTGTGTTCCTTGCTCCGTTCAGAGGAAGCTCCTGTCCACAGCCCATTTTTCTCACCTGATGTGAGCCGAGCGGGCACTCTGACTCTGAAAAGCCATTCTGGCCAGAAAACTGTGAGCTGGGCAGACAGAGCGGCAAACAGTGCTCGGCATCATTCTCATTAGTCACGATGGAGGAGGTGCTAATCACATTGTCTCGCCTTGCCTTGATTCTTTGTGCTAAAGGAACATAAGGTGCATCATCATCATCGGAACTGCTGCTGATTATCGTTACATTAGCCATTCCCATGCACACGCCACCACTCCCCCTCCCTGGGGAGGAGACAGCTGCTGCTGCAGCATCAAAACCATCAAAGTCTGGTTTCTCTGCACGTCTGTGGGAGGCTGGCTGGAGGAAGTCAAACACAGGAAGCTCCTCATCTGGGTCACTGGTGCAGTCACTTTGGCTGCCCATGCTCACATATCCAAGGAGGTTACTGTACATATTGTGTGACACAACAACAACAGCATCATCACTTAACAAGATTTGAAACAAAAGTCTTTATGCTTCTTAAATAATTAACAAATTATTAGGTAAACCTGAAAATCAAAACCTAAAGCAACAGGTTAAGGCGTTTTCGTAAATTCGACTTGAACACAGTCCAACCAGCAAGCCTTATTTCAGTGAAATTCTTATTTGAATAAACGGTGCGCAGTGCTTGTTACCGCCCACCGTAGTGTTTTCTGGTGTTAGAAGATAAGCAAGGCCAATTATAGGAGTCGCTTGGTGTAACGTTATTGACTTCTCTCACTTAATTGAATATCCAACTTCCAGCTACGCTGTGTCTAACCGAACAGGACCTGGCGATAAAGAAATTACTTTTTAAATTGAGTTTGGCACGACATTAATGTTCTTTTAGAAACGATCAGGAAGGACAACCCGAGCACATATTACCCGACTGCAGGCATCAGCTGAAGGTTAGCAAACTAGCTTAACGCGTCACTTACTGCGGTTCGCTTAACTCTTTGAAATTACAAGGCAGTAGTAATTAAGTAGTTAATAAAGAAGCAGCATAGATAAGAAAAAATATTAACTACTTGCTCTAACTTCAAACTACCGCGCGAAATTATTTATTTATTTACCCGAACACAGAGAACTGCGAGACTTGTTTGATTTCCCCGGGTAATGATGCATTCACGGGTTCCCGGAGGACGAGGATTTTCTGAAACTTCCGCGGACACTGAGGCCGGGTCTTGTGGCCACGTTAAGAAAGAAAAAAATACTTTTTCAAATAATGTTTTTCAAATAATGTTTCTAAACTCGAAATATCGACCTTAATCCCAAAATAGAAACTAACTTTTTTTAATGTGGCCCTAACAGTAGTAGAGATAGTAGTAGTGCATTTAGAAGGAGAGGTTTGGAGGCGGAAAGAACGTGACGGCGCGAGATTTAAACTACAAACAAAAGTGATTGATAGTTTTTTTTGGTTTTTGGACTACGTTAGGGCTGTGCGATGCTGAAAATGTCGGTTTCGATCCGATATCAAATAAATACAGGGCCAGTATTGCCGAAACTGATACTTTCAACTTATAAAGGCAGCCTATGTAGGGAAGTGCAGTGTGTATTATGAGATGAATCATCATCGACCACTAAATCACTCTGATTTTTAATTTCTACAATACTTAGTTAACACAACAAAACACAACTTTCATGTATTTCAAAATTTGGGTTCTTTGAGACCTGTAATGTAAATAGGCCTGTTTCTAAAGCACGTTGGGTCAGCTTCTGTTGTTTAAATGTGCTATAGGATATAAATAAAATAGTTGTGACAGTCAACACAAAAAGGTTCAGATATTTTTCATAGTCCATGTTTGAGGTGTATTTTTTTCATTTCCTAAAAAATAATAGATTTAACACTATTCAGTGGGCTATTTGCTGAACTTCGAGGACAGAAACAAAGTATTGATCCTATCGCAATAGTGTTGATCTAATGCCAATACCAGTTTTGGTATCGATAACTGGATCGATACGACCTCCTGATTTGGATCACAGACTTTTGCGCTTGGCATAAGCTGGTGTGTGGCTGGACTAGAATGGCATTTCAGGTAGAGGATGAGGACGACATGGATTAGGGAGACTTGATGCTGGTCTATGGTGAAAAAGAATCACGAAGAGAGAGAAACAGAAGAGTGGATGGAAGTTTATTAGAAACACAGAGCAGCAAACAAAAATTTAGAGGATAATAGTTCAGGAAAATAGTTCAGACAAAGGTAGTGTAGTCTGAAAAGATATTAAAAGAGAAGAGTTTAAAATAATCCTAAAATTCAGCAAGGAGGATGGTGGGGTGCAGTTAAGCCCAATAATTTTTTTGCACGAACTGAAAAAGAGGTTAGGAGAGGTCACACTATCTAAAATCCTTAGAGATGGAAGTCTTTTATTAGCAGTTTTGTCTGTATCTTTTTGTTTTAATATCCCAACATTTCAGGCCACTTACATCAGAAATAAAACATTATAATCAAAAAGGAGCAGTAACTGAAGAATTAAAGAAGATTAAAAATCTGGTACGCCTAAATGATGGAAGTGGTACGAGAAGCAGTGTTCACAATGGTACAGAATAACCAGTTGATCTCACATTAGTATCAGGTTCACTGGTATGTGTTTGTTCATGGCAGGTAGTTAAAGAAACAACAGCAGGAAATGACAGAACTACAGAGGAGTGTGATACAGGCGGTGTACAAAAAGTGATGTTTTAGTTCTGCAGATTGGAAGACATTTAGACTTGTTAGTGACCAGCAGATGCAAAAAAAAATTATATGAATGTTAATAATGATGATTTAAATTCTTCTGTCTGCAATGCTATTCAAGAAGCAGCAAACCGGAGTATAAAGAAGATAAGAGCAAAAAGAAGATTGTACCCGAGGGAACAAAGGAATGTGATAAAGCAATTAAGAGCTGAAATAAAGCTTTTAAGATATTAAAAAGGAATCAGAATTCTCAGAATATTATTGAACATAAAAGGTCACAGGCTAATGCAAGAAGAACCATTAAAAATGACAGGGAAGCTGCAGCAGAGAACGATGAAGAGAAGGCAGGTGTGCTAGTAGAAACTTTTAGAGATTAAATTAGATGAAACTTTATTAATCCCTCGGGTGGTTTCCTCCGGGAAATTCCATTATGCTAAAGTTTTGCTAAAGTTCATAGTTTAAATAACAATAGTGACGAAGGGTAAATAGGTAAAGGCATTACAGATCTAGAAAATGACACAAAGGATTTCTTGAATAAACCATTTGCAAAGACAAAGGATCAGGTTTGTTATACAATGGTTTATTAAAATTATATAATAGAGTTTGGGAGTTTGGGAAATTGCCACGAAGCCGAAGGAGGCAATGATTATGCCGATACGTAAACCAGGGAAGGATGATACAAAACCAGGAAACCAATAACTTTAACATCTAATGTCTGCAAAATAATGGAGAGAATGAAAAATGAAAGACTAACATAGAAACATAGAAAATAAAGGATTTATGTCGAAATATCAGAGTGATTTTAGAAGAGGGAGACGTACAATGGATCCAGCATCCTTAAGCCACAGGTAAACAAAGAGAGTGTATTGGCAGTTTTCTTTTATATAGAAAAAGCATATGATGTGGAGAGAAGGTTTATTAATTAGTATAAATGGTCAATTGTACTTGTATTTGTCTGTCTTTTTAACAGACAGTCAAATATTACTATTAGTTAGGTATTAGATTACAGGTGTATAGCATATAATTCAGCAGGATAAAATCCGAAGAGAGCAGCTAACACTCAACTACTGGGCAAATCTACAGGGACATGAACAAGATCATCCAAGATTAGCTGGGAAATAGAGAAAAGAGGACTACAGAGCTTTGGTTGGACGGTGAGTAGGAAAGCAACTTAATTTAATCTGGATCAGGTCAGCATCAGTCAGACAGTGCCATTACCAACTATAACCCCATGGATACCTCCTAAGGCCCCAGTTGATTTCACGTTATTCGAAAAGAAGAAAAAGGACGGGGGTTTTATTTTAAACTCACATACAATGCAGATTCATCAAACACTTTACAGAGTCAGTTTGATGAGACTTAGGGTTACTTTTGTGGGTACCAGCACACTATAGAATTAAAGGAAATGAAATCGCTGTTTGTTCAGGGTCGCTGGAGCCTATCCCAGCTGTCATAGGGCGAGAGGCGGGGTACGCCCTGGACAGGTCGCCAGTCTGTCGCAGGGTTAACACACAAGGACAGACAACCATTCACACTCACATTCACTCGCACATTTACACCTAGTGGCAATTTGGATTATCCAATTAACCTATCCCCACAAGCTGCATGTCTTTGGACGGTGGGAGGAAGCCGGAGTACCCGGAGAGAACCCACGCAAACACGGGGAGAACATGCAAACTCCACACAGAAAGACCCCAGCCTGATGGTGGAATTGAACTCAGGACCTTCTTGCTGTGCGGCAACAGTGCTAACCACCGTGCCACCGTGCTGTTTGTAAGCGGAAGCGAATGGATGGAAATCGCTGTTTGTACACTCATTTTATGTGAGCGCTTGATCTTTGTTGTATATTTGCTGCTATGACAACTCAATTGCCCTCTGGGATTAATAAAGTCTCTCTGATTCTGATTCCGAAATGACAGATAGAACAGGAAAGAAAGCCACAATAAGTCACTCAGTGTCAGCAGGACAGATATAAAGAGAATAATAAGGCATATAATAAGAAAATGAAAAAAAGGTGGAAAAAGCAATGGCATGAAAAAAGAAAAGGAAGGTTGGTTTTACAAAATCCAAAGGAAAATAGGAGAGAGGAGAAGGACAGGAAGGAACAGCAGAGAGAAGACCCTTGTGTCACATCTTTGACTTGGGCATACTGGTTTAAACAGCACATTATTTTTAATAGGATAGCATTATACAGGAAAATATGACGGCAATAGAGAAGATGAGACCATAGAGCATGATTTAGTGCATTGTCGGAAATATGAGGTTGAGAGAAGACAGCTAATCCAAAAATTTGGTTACATGAAAATGAAACTGGACTTTGTTGATTTATTTCAAAAGAGCTCAAGAAGTGCCTCAGCAGGCCATATTGTGCTCTTTAAGACACCATGGGGTTTTGTTTTGGGGGGTTTTAGTAATTTTGGTCCACACTCCATACCAAATGGTGGCGGTAATGCACCGTTTCGTTGTTTGCAAACCGCCAACAGAAATAACAGAAGGAAGAAGAATAAGTTGTTTTGGGGGGGTTTTCCCAACAAGCCTTTATTTAACATATATACAAACAAACAAAGGCATTTATTTGTCAACTGAAAGCACGTATCTTAACTGCAATGCAGGTTCGACAGGTATACTTATATGTTCATTTAACAGAAGAAGAAGTAGTGCATTTTGGTTTCTATTACGGACTTTTCTGTATTTCTTGAGGAACGTGAACGTAACAAAGGTAAACGGATGTGACGTGGGTGAATGATGTAGGCAACATTGCTCAAGATGGCTGCGCTGGTGTCGTTAATTGTCAAGTCCAGAACAGGTATCATACATTTCAATGAGTGCGGCAAACTTTCAAACGGACATTACAGATTACTGCTCACACGAACACCGAGTGGCTTTGAATTTTGAGCAAGTGCTTCTGTCGAAGTGAAACTTGGCAACCACTGTGTCCTAACTTGTCTCCATACGAGGTAGCGCTGAGTGTCACGATGCAAATCAAATGAAGAGCGAATAGGATTTGTTCTTTAAAAATTTTAACGTACACTTCACTGTTGACAGTGTCGTCGCAATTTATTGATTCTCCTCAGTTCTGCTTCTTTAAGATATGTGGGACACGTCTCAATAAATGCAATGTAGATCGTTTTCACTGTAAGCTAACCCTATGTGTTGATTGAAGAACTAGGTAACAGTCAGGGCATAATAATTGGGCAATATCATGTCCTACATATAGATAAAAAAAAAAACAATGTGTCACATGCTGAAACAGGATTTAAAGCGAAAAAAAAGCTCAAGTGAACGCGCTTATTTTTCTGATTTCAGGTTTGTTGATACCTGGTCAGCTCTCTCTGCTGGACTCGGTGAGGTTTGCGTCTAAGAAGGCCGGCGGCAGCAGCAAGAACCTCGGAGGAAAGAGCCCTGGAAAAAGATATGGCTTCAAGAAACAGGATGGTAACAGCAAACAATTATAGCCATATATTTGTATTCCAAGTTAGGACCAGTTCTAGCCTGCAGTATTGGGATGTACAGGTGAATTTAAGAGGATGTGGGACAGTTATTGTATTTTTGTGCTTTCCATTAGTTTTTATTAGCATTTAGTTTTAATGTTGGCTTGTGTTTTGTTTTGTTTTTTCCCTGAATGAGTTTGCTCAATTCAGTTTAGTTTATATTGGTTTTATGTTTAGCTTTTGTTATTATGATATGAGCAGTATTTGTCAGACTGAGAAATTCAGAAGAATGCAGTGATACAGCAATACAGACACTTGACACATGTATGTAATGATGGCTTCTAAAACTGGTGGCATTGCTGAATTTGAATTTTCATAGTGTAAGCAAGAAGTGTATACAATAGCTAGAATTGGCATAAAAGGTCGGGGCTGAAATTTAATTTTTTTTTTCCCCCTCTTCTGTGTGGTAGGAAACTTTGTCCATGCTGGTAACATCCTTGCAACACAGAGGCTGATGCGGTATCACCCAGGAGCTCATGTAAGTTGCACACTATCCAGAAATGTTGGTGTGATGGACTTTCAGCCTAGAATTTAAAGTTTCATCTTAACACCACACTGTCAGCAGTTAGTTCCATGTGGCACTGTGAGCTGTGGCAGATAGTGAACAGCTGGTGTAACTGCTTTTCATCTTGTTTCACTCCTGGTCCTTTTTCCTTGCCCTGAAGGTTGGAATGGGAACCAACAAGACACTCTTTGCTCTGGAGGATGGCTATGTCAGGTTCACTAAGGAGGTCTATGTCCCATCACCACGGAGCCCAGAGGCTACTCAGGTCATCACCAAGCTGCCAAGAGGAGCCGTCCTCTACAAGACCTTCATCAATGTCCTTCCAGTCAAGCAGGAGGGCAAATTCAAGCTAGTGGACATGGTCTAAAACTGAGCACATAGAGCTCATTCATACGTTGGTCAGGATTGTTTAGGATTCACCCTGACTTGGATTCCAGAGATCTCAAGAAGATGGCTGCTGACCTCAAAGATCTTTCCTGGGATCCCTGGAGTTACACAACTCTCTGCCTGACTTATAAACAAAAGTTTGGGTCAAACTCCCACAGCATTTTACAATTTCTTTACAAAACACAAATGAAGAAAGACATCTGTTGTTTCATTCGGTATAAGTCTTTAAGGAGACGAGAGTTAAAAATGGTATGAATCCAATATTTCATGGTGTCATTCCAGTAGTCCATGATACAGGAAGTGTGATGAAAATAAATGTACAGTATGAGACAAGTAAAGTGAAGAGAGTAAATTATAATTGTAAACTGGACTCAGTTCACACAGGAATCCCCATCACACTGAACTGAGGCATCATTGCTGTCATACTGAATATACATATATTTAGTGTATTAAAGTTTTCTATGTGTAAGTCTTACATTGAATGAATTGTTGTGTCAAGAGCATTATTGTGTTTAAGTGCTGTGAGTTTTCAGAGTAGAAAAGCACTCTACAAGTACCCATGTAACTTTTTAAAGGGGCAAAAAATCTATTTCTAGACATTGCACGGAGATATAACTTGTCTGCATTTGTCCTTACTCTTTGATTGTGAATAGGCTTCTGTTTACTGACAGAGGGATCTGCTGCTATTGTTATAGTTGTGCAACAGGGTCACCTATAGTCCTTACACCATGTAATTGAACATGTTACCAATTTTCTAAGTAAATATATTTCTAAAGGTTTTAATGACATTAAATTCTCACCAGATGTCAGTATCAGTTTATCCGCTCCAATCATACAAAGAAATCAAACCACAAGTGTCAATAAATTATGTCTAATAATGAAAAAAGACACAGGGAAAGTGTATTAAACATAGAAAAAAGAAAGGAAGGGGTGAAAAGTCATGACACCAGCTGAAATCTATCAGTGATTAAAAAACAATCCTGCTACTTAGTGCAAATTAATATCAGCTGGTTCAGTCCCAGGTGATGGCCTTAATAAGGTATCTCATTACCAAGGTTTCATGATGAGTAAAACCAATGAGTACTTTCAAAATCTTTGGAACCTTATTGCAAAAAAAGAAAGAAAAGAATAAGTACCTCAACCACCATGGCTTGTATGCATGCTCACCATGCAAGACTCCATTAATGAGAAAAAGCAGGTTGAAAGCTTGCTGAACAACATTTAGACAAGCCTGTGAAATACTGGGAGAATATAGTCTAGTCCAGGGGTGTCGAACTCCAGGCCTCGAGGGCCTGAGTCCTGCAGGTTTTAGGTAACACACTGGGTCAACATACCTGAATCAAATGATTAGTTCATTACCAGGCCTCTGCAGAACTTCAAGACATGTTGAGGAGGTAATTTAGCCATTTGAACAACTGGTGAGAAGGTTATTATAGTTAACTAAAATTAAACTCAAAACTAAAACTATGAATGACTTCTGCAAGTCAGGGATTGTAGTGTCAAAGAAGACAATCACTAGAACCCTTCGCAGGAATGCACCATGAGGTTCCAGAAAGAAAAAAGTGCAGAACCTCTGCAGAAGAGAAACATTAAAGCCAGGCTCAAGTCCTTGAAGGAGTATGTCCTTAGTATGATAAGGTTTCAGGAAAAGTGGGTCTGGGCCACTTTGTCTTCCAACATGACAATAACCCAAAACATATATCACTCCTAGTGAAGAAGTACCTCCAGTGAACATTATCAAACAGGCCGAAGCAAATAGACTAAATGACTGACAATGATTATGGTCATGGAGGCTAGTATTTTTGGGAGTGGTAACTTTTTGTGAAATAATTTTGACTGTGCGCAAGGTAATCTGTTCTCCATGTACTTTGATTTATGCCCACGAGGGTCCAAATTGAACAAATCACTGTGTAAACCAGTTATTGACGCATCAACTTTTGCTTACCTACAGAAAATGTTTTTGTTTGTTTTTTTTGGGGGGGGGTGTTCACTCTTATGGGAAAGCATTTTATTAGCAGAGCAGGTGGGTTTTTTTAAATTACTGATTTAATCTCATAAGTGAACACAATGCTGCAGTCATTAGCTCCCTCATTTCACAGCAAGAACCTTTTAGACTCAAACCTTAACCGGGGCTTTGCTGTGTGGAGTTTGCATGCTGCCCCTTTGGGCATACTCTGACTTAATTAGTGATACTAAACTGGCCCTATTGTCTACTTTGTGTCATACTCAGTGTCTGCTGCAATAGCCCTCCCCATAACTGGATAAGCAATTAAGAAATTAAGCCAGAATGATCTCCCCCCACCAGTATCATTTCCTGCACAGTCCTTCAATAACTGATGAATTTATTCCCTCAATGGCACTTTGACATCACCAAGCATTTTTAAATCCAGTGCCAAACCGTATAAATAATAATAATAATAATAATAATAATGATAATAATAACAATCATAATAATAACAATAATAATAATAACAATAATAACACATGATAATGTACAAAATAAATGTGCATCTATATCACACGGACTGTACAAACTGTTATAAATATGGACAATGCAACATAGCACAACTAGTTTACTTTTTTCTTCTTTTAGCTGCTCCCTTTAGGGGTCACCACAATAGATCATCTGCCTCCATTTCTGTCACACCAACCCTGCAAGTCCTCCTCACTACATCTATTAACTTTTGCTGAGGTCTTCCTCCTCCATATTCAACATCTGTTGGCCAGTAGATCCACTGTCTTCGCTGTGCACATGTCCAAACCATGTGAACCTTGCCTTATTAACTCTGCCACCTTTAGTTCTGGCTCTTGTTATTTGTGTCTTTTTGTTAATTTCACCATCTCCAAACCAAACCAGATAATCTGAGTCACAGCAGATGACTCAGATCTCACCCTATTCTTGCACTGACTTCTGTCACACCAGTCTTCTACATATTCTCCTTTTTTACATCCATGAAACTTCTATGTGGTCTTGGCAGCTCCAACATTAAAATAAGAACCAGATTTCAATAACAACAATAATAATTGAGCTTATTATTATGTAAGCTTATGTAGACTCTCTTGCTTAAATAATTTGCTCTGGGATTAATAAAATATTCTGATTCTGATTAACTATTGTTGTAGCCCATTTACAGTCTTACAAGCATCTACACATAATCCACCTAATCAAACCCATGTGCAGTCATAAACATATATAAACAATTCAATACTTAATTTACAGGAAAGTAAGAAAACAGGAACTAATGAAACAATGTATTGTCCTCATACTTTTAATATTTGTTTCTAAATCTTATAAAATAAGACATTTCCTCCATCATAATAATAACATTGTTCAGTTTTAAGGTTGGACTCACTACACCCACACCTAGAGCTTTGTCTGGTGTAGCCAAGTGGTAGAAGGCTTCCACTTTGGTGGTCTCGGGATTTCATCTGTACTTTTTGTGAATTGCGTGCCTTCCAGCTCGTACTGGGATTGTTTGCAGCTGAGTTTCAAGAGGTGGGATTGGGTCAGGAGAATCAGGAGTGAACTCATTTGCCAAGACCCGTTATTCCTTCACATAAAAGCCAGCTGCCATTATGATGCCATTATGGCCCGGTTATGGGCACTTCCTGGGTAGGGTGTTCTGGGCATACCCGACACTCATTGGAGGACAGCCCAATGATCATTTTTTGAATTGATTATCCCATATCTTGCTTATCACTGCACCTTCATATCCTACATTTCATTTTTGACCACATAAGTGCTTCACTAAGAATAGAATAGAACAGAATAGAATAGAATAGAATAGCTTTTTATTGTCACTGTTACAAGAACAGTGAAAGGCAGTTTGGCATCTCTCCATGTGTGTGGAGTACACAATAGCGTATTTACACAATGACAAATTTACATTTACACAAGAAAGATATGTACAAGTTATACATACACCTGCAAACATACACGCACATACATACATATATGTATATATACATATTTGCATCCGTACATGCATACACACACATATTTCCACATACACGCTTACATCTATATACATACACATACATGCCATCTAACTAGCAGGTGCATTGAGAGGTGCAGTGTGATCAGTGATATTGCACATTGAGTGTGTGTGGGGGGGATGATATTGCACATTGAGTGGGGGGAGGGGGGGAGGGGGTGCTGTTGGAACTATACTAAATAATGTTATAATAAATACAGTTTAAAGAGGTAAGGGTGTTGTTTGCATTAAAGTATAAACAGAAATACGATTTATAAATAAGGTGTAATGTCCATGAGTGTTGGCAGTGCAGTTATCCTCCAATCAGGGTGGAGGTAGGGCATGTTTGACAGCCTGTGGGTAAAAACTTCTGTTGAGTCTGTTTGTCTTCGACCTGATGGACCTGTAGCGTTTACCAGAGGGAAGGGGGGAAAAAAATGAGTGTCCAGGGTGCGAGGGGTCTTTGATGATGATGCTGGCTTTCTGCTGAAGTCTGCCAGTATAGATGTCTCTGAGGGGAGTTAGTGAAGTGCCGATTGCCCGCTCTGCTGCCCTCACCACCCGCTGCAGTTTCCTCTTGTCCTCCGCAGTGCAGCAGTTGAACCAGAGTGTGCAGCAGTAAGTCAGAAGGCTCTCAATGGTGGAGCGGTAGAAGTTTACTAGCAGTCTTTGGGGTAATTGGGCCTGACGTAGTTTCCTGAGGAAGTACAGCCTTTGTTGTGCTTTCCCTACCTGGTGGGAGATGTTTGTGGACCAGGTAAGGTCGGCCGAGATGTGGACTCCGAGGAACTTAAAGCTTTCTACCCTTTCTACCTCCTCCCCATCAATGTAGAGGGTAGAGTGCTCAGATCGCTTTGTTCTTCTGAAGTCGATTACCATCTCCTTGGTCTTGGCTGTGTTCAGATGCAGGTTGTTGTCGTCACACCATTGCTTCAGATGCTGAACCTCCTCTCTGTAGGCTGAATCATTGTTGTTGTCGATCAGTCCTATGACAGTGGTGTCATCAGCAAATTTTATAATGGTGTTACTGGTGTGGATTGGTGAACAGTCATGGGTGAAAAGTGAGTATAAGAGGGGACTGAGGACACACCCCTGTGGGACACCCACATTCAGAATGAGGGTGGAGGAGGTGTGCTCTCCCATTCTTACGTTCTGGGGTCTGTTGCTCAGGAAGTCCAGTATCCAGCTGCACAGTGAGCTGCTGAGTCCTAAGTTGCTTAGTTTATTAACCAGTTTGTGGGGTTGAACTGTATTGAAGGCAGAGCTGAAGTCCACAAATAGCATTCTCACATAGGTGTTACTACTAATCACATGAAGGGGCTTATCTGGCTCTAAGGTTTCCGAACAAGTGAGCGTAATGTGTGGTACACTGAACAGGAGCTGCAATGCTGTCATATGGGACAATGTGTGACGAAACATTTCTCCCACTGAAAACGCTACTTCCAGATGAACAGAATCAACCTTTTGGTATCCAGTGCTTACTCTGACAATGCACCAGAGAAGTTTACTTTTTAAAGCATAGCACTGTATATGTATATGGATTTAAAATATAGATGATCCTCCTAATAAAGAGTCTTGGAGTTTCTGAATACCCAAAGCTCAGGTCAGTGTGGACCATTCTCAATATATGTAAAAACATGGAAGTTTCAAAGTGCATCTTTGAGATGCTCTGTGGTTTTTGATTTCTATGGTAAATGTTTGATCTAGTTAAAGATCAAACATGCATTCATACCTTCCTTTCAAATGGGACTAACAGTCACTGGTGAACTCAGAACAGTTACTATTTGGAAACTGATGTTAAAGGAATAGACAATTCTGACAATGACAAAGTCATTCACATCATTAAGGAATGTACTGCTTGAGTCATGGTCATTATCATCAGATTACTCGAGAATCAGAGAGCTCAATCAACAGTCTCAAAGCATAAGTACTTGCTTCCCACAACTCCTTTCTTTCCTCTGATGGCTCTGTTGTCAATCTACCAGCTGCAAAAGATGGAAAGTGCCCTCTTGTCGTGGCTTGATGAAGAGCCTCCTCAAAGAGCATAATCCTTGAGGTCTGTGCAGTACATTAAGTGGAAGTTGGCCTCTGGAGCCTTGCATATGATTGACTCTGTCATTGTATGTCTTCAGCTGTCCTTCCAAGTGTGGTTTGACAGGTGAACATCCAATGACTGCTCATCTGTCAGATGCCCTAGTGTAATGCCACCACTGGACTCTGGAGTGACAAATCACGCTTCTCTGTCTTGCAGTCTGGGGAATGAGTCTGGGTTTGGCGGTTGTCAAGAGAACGGTACTTGTGTAAAGTTTGGTGGAAGTGGGAATATGATGTAAGGTTGTTTTCAGGAGCTGGCCTCGGCCCCTTAGTTCCAGTGAAGGGAACTCTTAATGCTTCAGCATTGCTAGACATTTTGGACAGTTTCATGCTCCCAACTTTGAGGGAACAATTTGGGGATAGTACCGGCCGATCATGCTCTAGATCTGTCTCTGCCTGTCCTCCTTATGAAAAAGCTCATGGAAAGTCATTGATGGGAAATGTCCATCTAAGTGATAGTTATTTGGTATCCCGATGATGAACAGCCTTCTAGGAAGCTCAGTTTGACACACACAGACTATCCTTACCTTGGTCCAATAGTTCTCAGGTTCCGGGCAGAATTGTGCTCATTGTTGGCAATGCCGATCAAAGAATGCCTGCTGTTTTGGTGGGAAAGATCTTCAAGGGAAGGCAGATTTAACAAAGTTATTACAAAGTAATGGCTTGATTTGGACCCACAGTGGTTAGTTTGTTTTACTCATTATCTACTCACTCTTCACCAGATAAATGTTTATTTGTCTATATGCTAAGAATTTAGACAGTGCTAACCTCCTAAGCCCTAATCTAAGGCCCAATTTAATAACCTCTGTCTTATTTCATAAGAGAAGCTAAATAGCAGTGTAAATGGACTGAGTCTTATATAGCCCTTCTCTACTCTCCCAGAGTATTCAACATGCCTCATTCACCCAATCACAAGCAATTGCTTCTATACTCAAGTGCAATCTAACCAACATTCGCAACAGAGAGGTTCTTTTCTATAGATGACCACCACCACCATCAGGATCATGTTGGGAAATCAGTTTTACCCCGGTTCTTTTTTATTCCTCGGGCCTCCAGAGATGGCACCGGACCCAGTAGTCATTTTTACAAAATCTTTATTCATCTTTATTCATCTTCATTTAAGCATGCACTTCTAGAAGGGAAGACGAGGCCGATGTCCCTCTGTAAAGATCTTCACCCCTTTGTCTGTTACAGCCAGCTTTATAGAGGCGACCCCATCATAAATCCCCCATGGTGTGCTGGAAACTCTGTATGTCTGTGTGTATGCACGAGCACGTGAGTGCCTGTGTGTGCGCGTACCTGTGTGTATGTGTGAGTGCACGTGAGTGAGTGTGCATGTGGATGTGTGAATGTAACAGTTTAAGCACTGTGTGTGTGTGTCTCTGTGTACGTGACTTCCTAGGGGTCATAAAAGCCCATCTCCCTTCCAGACCACAGTTATCAAGTTACAAATGTTGAGACCCCCACACCGGTATCCTCTGGGGAATTTCCACTCAGCATTAACTCCTCTTTGTCTTACTTTCACAGTTCAACTGGGGAGGGTCTCCTAAGATCTACTCCTAAGTTCATGACACAGTCAGGCCTTTATTTATATCCAGGGCAGTGTCAGTGTCTCTACCATAATTCTACATTCTATCTTAACACATTTCTAAACTCTAAAACAAACTAAACATTCCTACATGTCTAAACTCTAAAATAAGCTAAACATTTCTACAATCACCAAACAAAACACTACAAAGAGGTTTAGGACAGAGACAGAACAACAAGGTGTTACTGTTTCAGCTGTTTCAAGCTGCACATATAATATAGTTCATGCAGTGAACACAGCCATTTGGTACAACCAAGTTATTTACAATTCCTCAATAATGAACCTACAGACTTCTGCTTGTAAATTTTACTTGATCCAGTTCTCTTCATTTATATTTAAAGATGTTGTGTTTTCATAAATGTATTAATTGTACATCTCACAGTACTTGATTTAAATTATAAGCCAAAATAACTGAAAGCATTAAAAGAAACCCACTGCTATGTAAACGTGTAATATAGAAGACGGATTATATTACTGTATTAATGTATTGTTACCTTAAACTTTGTAATGTTATACACAGTGATGCCAAAGCAGCTTCAGGGTTAGGGTTACACACACACACACACACACACACATATATATACACGTGCAGATATACACTCATCCCCCTTCCCCCACCAAACGCCTTCGACGTTTATTCCCTCCCGATGCAGACGGTGGATCAAGGAGACCAGCGCATATGCTGCAGGCCCAGATGCACTGTCTACACTGGCTGTCTCTCACCTTTTACCCATCCCTGTTGCTTGTCATGTGTTTCTATGGTGTATTAAAAGTTTTTCATGTGCTATGCGCAGAGGTGTTTTTTTTCTGTTCTCAAACTGATCTCCCTCTTGGAGCTCGGTCTGGGGGGAGTTCTTTTTTCTCCTTGTCTTTCCCGATCTTGTGTATTTTCCATTGTTCGGTTCCAGGTCGCTGCTCGTGTGGCTGACCGGCCAGCTACCTAGCCTGACCTGTCTCCCCAATATGATGTTTGTGTATTGTATGTACGGTCAGCAAGGTCAGTCTCTCAATTGCCCCTCGGAGATAAATAAAGTCTTCTGAATCTGAATCAGAATCTGAATCAAGCTTGTGTGCTTTTAGTGCTAATCCCACACCCAGATAAATGGAAGGGTTGTGTCATGGTTGAGTCAAGGGTGCAAAATCAAACATACGGATTCATCTGCTGTGGCAACCCCTTGGGAAATAAGGGAGGAGGAGGTGAAAATATTATTTCAGTGTTGTAAAGGCTGACCTAGAAGCAATTTTGGCTATTTTCCTAACAATGATGTGAATCGTATGCTATGGCTCTTGGTTGAGATCTGTGGGAAAGAAATGAAACAGACATTTGGGGTGGATATTTAGAACATATGTATGTGTTCTCATCATTACGCACGGGAAAAAGAACAAATTATTAAACACAGCGAGGCAAAACTGGTTTTGTTCTTCAAAAATATTCAGTTTCCATTTTTATTACTCTTTTTTTTTACTGATAAATTGCTCAATCCCTGACACACACAGAGAATGTTGGGATTTCAGCGCAGCCTCTTCTCTCCTCTGCATACAGACTGTTTAATAATCATGGAAAAATCCAGAAACATAACAGAGATCTGATATTAGGGTTATTTCTTTTCAAGAAGTAAGTTGTAAACTAGATTTTACAAGTTTAGAAAAACTGTCAGACATGCCCCCCACCCCCACCCAAACTCAGACAAACAAAACCAGACAAAAAGATATTCTGAGTACTGACCAGTAAACATAACACTATCTTCATAATCAGGCCCCATTTTATATTAAGGCCCTCATAGTATCATATCACATAGAGCACCTGGCTCTCAGAATACAGGCTTACTTGTGGTTCCTAGAGTATAAATTTTGTGGAACCAGCTCCCTGCTTAGATTTCGGGGACAGACACCCTCCCTACTTTTAAGATTAGGCTTAAAGCTTTCCTTTCGAATAAAGCATATAGTTAGGGCTGGATCAGCTGAGCCTGACCATTTCCTTAGTTACTAGGGTTAGTAGTAGGTCTAGACTAGCGGTCCCCAACCTTTTTTGCACCACGGACCGGTTTATGCCCGACAATATTTTCACGGACCGGCAATAAGGTGTCGCGGATAAATACAACAAAATAAAACTAGTGCCTGTACCGAAAAAAGAAGATTTATTCATAACACACGTGAAAAGACCCAGGAAAACCGAGTTAACGATAAAAACGATAACAAAATAACGCTGAAAACCGATAAAAACCCTGAAAACCATACATTTCACACCTGAGCCTCAACTCTCGCGGCCCGGTACCAAACGACTCACGGACCGGTACCGGTCCGAGGCCCGGGGGTTGGGGACCGCTGGTCTAGACTACTGGGAGCTTCCCATGATGCATGAGTATTTCTTCTTCACTCACCTTTTTTCAATCACTGTGTGTTTATACACCACCTTACATTTAAACATCACTTATCAATTTCTGAGCTACAGTCTGTCTTTTGTCCTGTCTTCCTCCCACTTACCCCCAACCAATGAGGGCTGCCCTCTCCCTGAAAATAGTTCTGCCGTATGTTTCTTCCACTTAAAAGTTTTTCCTTCCCACTGTTGTGGGGTGTTTGTAGCTCCAGAGGGGGAGACCACAGAACAGAGATTAGCTGAACTGAGCTGTCTTTTTCTCAGCTGTGTGCAAAAAATGAGCAGTTGCTCTCTGTTGAATCTATTGAATAAAATTGAAATAAAATTGAAATGTCAGTGAAAATGCAACTATTAATGAATCCATGTTACTCTGTTAGGTTAATGCCTGAGTGTTGCAATGTGCTATTAAAAAGGCTCACACATAAATGTCAACAACAGAGACAGCTTGTCATGTGACGGTAAATAATGTAATTTTTTGTTCTGCATATCATACAGGTCAGCTGTTCCACACACACTTCGGTTTCATACAGTGGAACAGTTTGTAATGAACCTTATGCAAAGTATAATAGCGAAGTTCTATGGTCTCACATCTGTCCGCTCCCTGGTGTTGCCAACTAAATCTAAACTTCACATCACATCCACTTTCCCACGCTGTCAAGCTGTTTGTGACATCCCTGGTCTAGTCCAATCATCTTCTCCCGGCCTTTTTCAGGCCAATCAGCATTCGTGCCACATACTTTGAATCTCACTGCGGATCTGTCATTCTCCTTTGCAGATGCCTTCGTGCAACCCACCTCCTCCTCATCACCACCTCTCATCACTCAGGCTCCATCTAAGCCACTGTCTTCATCTCCACCACCAGCGTCCAGACTCTGGGGGGTCCTCCTCTAATCCCTATCACACCTGGGGTTCTGTTCCACTGAGTCAGGCCATTGGAGTCTAACCACCAAATACCTCTATCTAAATTCTCTACATCAATAAATCATGTTCATTCTTTCTAATGGCCTCTCCTTATTGAAATAATAAAGCCCTCCTCTGGATAAATTACACAGAACCTTTTGCACTGTGCCCATTGATTATATCAGAAAGGTTAGCCCTTAAATCAAAAGCATATTGATTCTCCTTTATTCTCCTCTCATGCTGTTTTCAGAGGGAAACATATGTTGAAACCTGAATTTACACTGGATTATTTGGCTAGTAGGCCTTCCACTCCCTTCCTTACATTTCTTCATCAGGTCTGCTGAATTTTGAGCTGCTAATATGTGCCACTCTGGGCAGAATGCTGGTGATATTACAGAAAATTTGCAATATGCACTATCACAATAATTTGCCCCACCTGTTGTGATCATTTCCTCCTCCCTAGGATTTCTATAAATGCAATAACACTCACTGAACTGAACTGAATAATCCTAAAGCCTACAATACAAAAACAAACATTATTAATTGATTATAATTAACCTTTATATAGATTTATGTTCTTCAGGGCAGACAACATCTCAACAAGTAGGGTTTTTTTCAGGAGTTACAACTAACATTTACATGTTCTGCACAGAATCATTTATTATGTTGATTGTTTTCATAAATGAACTCAGGGACCATCACAATGAATTATGGGATGGCATTTCCTCCTCTCCTTTCATAAGGGATGAAAGGAAATGAATGAATAATAATAACAATAATAATAATTTTCAACTACTTTAACAGAATTTCCCAAATAAACCATTTCTTATCTTATCCTGTGTTATTGTTATTTCTACTAAAACAACTATAATTAAACTGAACATACATTCGTCTCCGTTTTTTAAATGATGTATAATATGATTGTTTTGGAAATATACACAGAGATCAAAACCATTGGGTAAAATAAATGATGTAGAACGAATATCTGAACTCTTGAAAGAAAAACCACAACAAAAAAAGTGACAGCCATTCAATCCTTCTCGGTCCATCCTCCGACCACTCATGCAGCGTGATGTGCGTGAATGATCACGACATACCATCATGTGGATTGATGTAGGCAGAAGCCCACAGACTGTGATTCACTGTAAAGGAGGAGCCTGTTAAACAGCGTGGACTGTCGGAGAAGAGAGGAGGAGAGAAGAAAGCGAGCTGAGGGCTGTGAGACGAAGGAGAGGACGGGTCGGCTGAAGCGAGAGTGCGAGCTTTACCAGCTTTTTATTTATTTCCTCCGCAATCCTCGACTCTTTCATAAAGAAGCCTGCGAAGTGAAGGACTCTCAGGATGGAGCGGATGGAGTCAATGGAGCCGATCTCGGCATACTACACCACTGCTTACCCAGAGATCCAACCAGACAGTACTTACGGATCCAGAGAGACAACCGAGAGCCAGGCAATGACTCCACCACCTCCAACATATGACGAGGAGTTGGTGCACAAGGTACGACCATGTGGTCATCATGATACAACAACAGGTTTCATAGTCAGGAGCACTTTTATGCATTTACTTGTACCATTTAAACGCTGGGCGTTTTTTTTTCACGTGATTTTTCTTCTTGTTTATTTCTTCTTGTTTATTACTGGTGAAATGTGAGGAAACGCTTCTAAACCCCGCAGCATCCCGGTCCTTGACCGGATTTGCGCTCACGTGGTGCTGATTTACACTCGGATGCAATTTATAGTTGGTCTGTTTCCAGCCCTAATGTGTGTCAAATCACAGAATTCCTGCTGAGATGAGCTGTCAGCTTACAAGAAGGTCCCTCTTCACATATGAGCTGATTACTTCCTGTTGTCAGGACAGGAAAGCTTTAAAAGAGGTCACTTTCTTTGAAAAAATGTCTTAACCAAACGCCAAATTCCCAAAGCAATGCTCACATTTATCAACAAAAAGTGCTGTAGAATAAAATCACATTTCAAACTCAGATTGTAATTGACAAGTACACTTACACTTTCTCCTTACTGCGACCTGAAGCTCAAATAACCCATAAATACAACAGTAAATACACTAATTTATTTCTGACACCTTAAATTCCATAACTCATACACAAACACACTAAAATGTCAGAGTGAACGTGATCCTGTTTTGACTGTTGTCACAAAAACTGTACAGTATAGCCATTTGTCATTCAAAAACCTATTGCGCTCACAGCAAGCAGTTAAGGCTAAATCAGCTACATTAATGTCTGGATTTAAAGAGCAGACTCCAGTGAATCCCTCCTGGTGCTCCCATTTGACCTCAGTGTTGACGGAACAAGGATAAAAGAGGAGCTCCCTTTAGGCTTCAGTAAAATGTCACATTGTATTTCAGAGTTGTGTTGCAGAAACCATTTCCCTTCAGTCTAGAGGAGTCATGTCATTCAAATGGCATATCTTTCTTCTGATAAGCATCTGGCCTTCAGCCTGCTATGTTCTAATTCTCTCTTTTTAGATATAGCAACTAAGCAGAATTAGCACATCAATACTCTGATTCAACTGATAAGACATAAACTTTAAAATAAAACTGTCCGGTAAAGTCAAAAATGTATTGCCTTTAACTAGCTGCCTACCACCTGAGCTACAGGGATGGTTGCAGCTCCGGTGGTAGAGTGGTCACCTACTCACCGGAAGGTTGGTGGTTTGATCCCAGGCTCCTCAAGTCTACATGACAAATATCCTTGGGCAAGATACTAACCCCATGTTGCCCTCCGGTGCATCCATCAGAATGTGAATGCGAGTGAATGCTAGATAGAAGCACTAAAAACCTTAGTTAAAGTGCTTGTGTGAATGGGTATGATTGGGTGAATGCAGGAGTTGTATACAGCACTTTGAGTGCTCAGTAAGAGTAGAAAAGCGCTATATAAGAACCAGTCCATTTACCATTTAATTGCCTTAGAAACATATTATAATCTTGCTACTTATTTATTTATGTTTGCACTCATAAATGTCCCAGATAATTGGGTGCACCCTTGGTTTAGGTTCAGGGTTATTGGCAAGGTTAAGCATTCACTGATTATGTTTAAGGTTATAGAGAGAGTCTCTGGGAAATTAACAGAATCCAATTTGCTTCAGCCCTTTGAAGTCAACAGGCATGTGTATGTGTCATGTTAGTGTGGAATGTGATTGGTTGGGACCAAAATGCAGACCCTAAAGGAAGGTAGAATTAAACATGAAATGAATTAGAGCAGGCCTGGCCCTGCCATTGACTGACCTAGGTGGAAGCACTGCTGCAGCACACCAAGCACTGATGTCTCTGCCAAGCCGGGTGCAGACGCGGTGATGGACAGCATTACGGAGGACCAGGCTTCCTCTTTGAAGATGGCGGGCTCAGACAAGCCTATCTTTTAAATGAATTTCAGAGTTTCCCTACATAGACTTGGGCTGGGAACCCAGATACATTGTATAAACAATCTGTTTACCACAGAACAACATTTTTGTGCCTCTTTTGTAAGTTTAGTTGTCACTAACCACCTAGCTCCTGCCTGTTTTGTCTGGTGTTTCGCTACAGGCATGCTGATCAGGTTGCTATTGTGGTGGTCCTCAATGTCACTGAGCTGTCCTAAGTCTCCAGCAGTAAGAGATACTCCAACGCCATTGTCTTGACCTGTAGCTGGTGACAGTAGTCTTTTTTATGCTCTAAATATTTGAGGCGATGGTCCACTTTAAACAGAACCCACCGCTATGCTGAGCTCAATGAGGCTGCAGAGCAGAAAAAGCACCATCAGCAGCTGTAGCTCAAGACAGTAGTTGAAGTTTGTCTGTTGGATGAGCAACTTATTGGAGAAGCAGCCGATTATTGTTCAAACAACACAATAATAATTTGTGAAATTGAAAATGAAATAACTTTTTAATTTAATATATATTTCATATTTTTATTTTAAGAAAAGTCTGGATGTAGCTCTTTACCATTCTCATGCATGTGCACACACATGCACATGTGGTCTGAATCGCTGCCATTACAAATACATTCTGTGCACTGCCAGCTATAATAATAATAATAATAATAATGGATTGGATTTCATATAGCGCTTTTCAAGGCACCCAAAGCGCTTTACAATGCCACTATTCATTCACTCTCACATTCACACACTGGTGGAGGAAAGCTACTGTTGTAACCACAGCTGCCCTGGGGCAGACTGACAGAGGCGAGGCTGCCATATCGCGCCATCGGCCCCTCTGGCCAACACCAGTAGGCGGTAGGGTACAGTGTCTTGGCCAAGGACACAACGACCAGGACAGAGAGCCCAGGGATCGAACCGGCAACCTTCCGGTTGCAGATACGCTTCCCAACCATCTGAGCCACGGTCACCCCGTATAAGACCTTATGCAGAAACATTTGTGATTTTCCTAATAATTTCAAATGAATTTCAATCTTAAAAAAGGTTGTGAATACTTGTGTAAAAAAGATATTTTAAGTATTTAATTTTTAATAAATTTACTCCCAAACACTCCAAAAACCATCATCACTGTCATGGGGTGGATTTTGTGTGTAGAGTTACTCGGCATTGTTAAGCTCTAAAGGGCTAAGGAATGCAGTGAGAGTCCTCACAAAGATAGATGTAATTCTAACATGTGACTGTTATATCAGCTCACACATATACACACCACACACAGACTTGTAGTGTCAGGGAAGCAGGTGCACTGAAAGGGGAATACACCGTGTTCTTCCTGTCCAAATCAAGAAGAGTAATTTCAAGTGAACTTGAAAAAGTCAGTCTCACCTTTTTGCCCTTCCTGTGCCAATTATTATATAAATAATAAAAGGACTAATAAAGGTTTATCTTATCTTTTGTACTCACTCTTCTCAGGCTTTCACTCTGCCTCACCTTTTCCTCCCTGGAGGAGTTCTAATTACACAACAAAAAATGGCTTTTTAAGTGCTCTTTGGTAAGGGCCAGTACTTACACATGAAGCTGAAATTGTTACAGTTGGTTTGTGGATTCCTTTCTGTTATTAATTCTCCCTTCAATACCCACAGTTGTCCCAGATGACATTTTTAATAAAGTCAACCTAAAACTGCTTTTGTAATATTTTGGAAAGATTAGCTTAGAGACGTTTTTATAGACAGAGTGGTTTTGTATTTTTCCTACTGCCAATAATTCACATTAATACCCACAAAAACATTGCATTCTTTTGTATCTCTCAGTGGTTTCCTGTTTTTTCCATTCTCTCCATGGCCCTTATGCAAAAGACACATTTTTAAAGCTTCAAAGCATATTTTTTCATTAAAGAAAGTCTGTAAGTGTAGTAAAACCACAGCAGCTACCTGTCCACCACAAAAAAGCAGATATCATTAGCAACTAGCTGGCTGAGCATTTAGCTTAATAGCGGCAGACCAAAACAGAGCTAAAAAGATGGACTACAGGACTTTAATTTGTCTAAAAAACCAGACACTTGATTGTATAGAGTGCAGTGCATATTGACTTTTAGTATCAGAAACAGTAACTTTATCTCCTGTTGTTCTGTGGTTTCAAACCCCAGCTGTGCAGTATATCAAAGCTTAAATCAGTGGCAATATGGAAACTGTTGGGCTAAATTACATTCTGGTCAATATTGCACATGCTCCAGTAAGAGAAAAGTGACATTTCAGAGAACTGTATTCACCCCATCCCCTAATGCTGTTACTCCAATGACTTGTAAAAAGACATCCCATACTTATTACCTCAATAACCTCCACAGAAGCTCATACTGAGCCTTGAACAGTAAGAAGGGAAATTTGCAGGCACTTAGCAATCTGCCTGTGAACCACAGAGATGAGAGAAATCTAATTCCTCTTTCTCTCTCGCACTACAACACATATACATCATCAGTGTGTAATTCCCAAACATCTGTGGTGCATTCGCCTAATTACCTCCTGTCTCTAGAGGGGTTTCATGAGACAGTCTCACTTCTCGGCTAACTACAATTTGGTAGCATCACCACATGAACGTGTGTAGTGAGTACAATGAGTATGTTTTTTTTTTCTCAGCACTAATTCCATCTTCACATGTACACATGGAGGCATTATGTTGCACACTCTCAGTTATGTCCAGTAAAGAGGAAAATAATGCAGCTGAATCACAGCAGGATCAGATCAAAATATTTTAATAAATTATTGCCTTCAGATTTAGATGCAGTCAGTGGCTTATGTGATCACAGACTGCATGTAAAAGACAGATGTATCTTCCACATCCCCAGAAAGTTAATTCTGTTCATCTAGACGTAGCGTTTTCAGTGGGAGAAACGTTTCATCACTCATCCAAGTGACTTCTTCAGTCTCAGCTGACTGCAGGTTTCCCCAATCTTATAAACAGTGCATGTGCATAATGACCGAAAAAACTAGAATTAATGGTGAACAATGGACTGTTAGGTCAGTTTCTTGATTGTTAATGTGATCAACAACCACCGATCAAAGACCATTGATTAATGGCCATGAGTACCATTCGCAGAGAGTTGGGGAATGGCTGCAATCACAGCATTATAAGATGGTGAAAGATGTACCCTTAGGCCCCCTCTTCGATTCAGAGATGGTCTGTATCTGTGGGGATGGTGTTCGCTCTGCGTTGTAGCATCCTGATGACACCCAGTTTGTGCTTCAGTGGATTCAATTCAATTCAATTCAATTTTATTTATATAGCGCCAAATCACAACAAAAGTCGCCTCAAGGCGCTTTATATTGTACAATAGATCGCACAATAATAAATACAGAGAAAAACCCAACAATCATATGACCCCCTATGAGCAAGCACTTTGGCGACAGTGGGAAGGAAAAACTCCCTTTTAACAGGAAGAAACCTCTGGCAGAACCAGGCTCAGGGAGGGGCAGCCATCTGCGACTGGTTGGGGTGAAAGAAGGAAAACAGGATGAAAGACATGCTGTGGAAGAGAGACAGAGATTAATAACAGATATGATTCGATGCAGAGAGGTCTATTAGCACATAGTGAGTGAGAAAGGTGACTGGAAAGGAAAAACTCAATGCATCATGGGAATCCCCGGCAGCCTACGTCTATTGCAGCATAACTAAGGGAGGATTCAGGGTCACCTGGTCCAGCCCTAACTATATGCTTTAGCAAAAAGGAAACTTTTAAGCCTAATCTTGAAAGTAGAGATAGTGTCTGTCTCCCGAATCTAAACTGGAAGCTGGTTCCACCAAAGAGGGGCCTGAAAACTGAAGGCTCTCCCTCCCATTCTACTTTTAAATACTCTAGGGACAGCAAGTAGGCCTGCAGAGCGAGAGCGAAGTGCTCTAATAGGGTGATATGGTACTACAAGGTCATTAAGATAAGATGGGGCCTGGATGATGAGAGTCAAGCCCTAAATAATGATCCGTATGCATAGGTTTATGGTACACATCAACTTTTAAATGTCCCCATTACCGATGGAAATCTCACAGTCTAAGAAGGCTAAACTGTCGTTTTTCATATCATCTGTGGTGAACTTGAAATATTTTTCTTAATGTTAATGTGATCAGTGAAATGTGGTATATCCAGTACACAACTTCCTATGTCCCTACGAAGTGGTGTAATGGCAGATGTTATAAAGTTTAACCTGCAGTCTTACCAACAGCCATCAGGAGTAGACTTCCACTCTTTAGAAAAAGAGCCCTAATCAGGCACCAACTGGGTACCTGATTATCAGCACCTGGGGTACCAGAAACTCAAAATAAGAGTCAATAGCACAATAATCTGTTTGACGTTGGCAGAGAAGATTTGGTTTTTGATGGACACAACCCACATACTCAACTCTGCTACTCAACCTGCAAATGCATTTTTGTGGCACTATTTAAGGAGAAATAAACAGATTGTTCAAAGCTATCAAATTTATTGCCAAAAAGCATTATTACAGCTCCCCATCTTTCAGCACACAGTAAACTGGAAAAGCAGAATACATATAAAACCTCTCTGTACAAGGTGTATTTCAAAGGAAGAATAAGGAAGTGAATTTGCTGGTGATGCCTGAGTAAAGCTGATATGAAGATTCATTGGATGACTGTTGAGGCAGTATCCATATTTAATCCAGCACACTGGGATGTGACTCTTTTCTAAAAATCCTCCATATGCTGAGATCAAATGAGGCTACAAAAGCTGCTTTAGCTTCTCAGCTTTCCTTTCCTCCATTCCCTCCACTTCTTTTATTTATCCCTGATCATTCATAAAGCCTTGAGGCAAAATTGAGTTCAACCACTGCCTGGTTTATCTGATGAGTGTCACATCTTCACTTTTTTCTTGATTTGTCTTGGTTCTCTACAAACTGCTCATCATCACATGGAGATTTATGCATTCTATCCCAATTTATGAACCACAAGATGAACAAGGCTACTTGAGTTCTGGCTTTCTATTCATTTATCCATCAATCCGTTCGCTTCCGCTTATCCTTTCCAGGGGCGCTGGAGCCTATCCCAGCTGTCATAGGGCGAGAGGCGGGGTACACCCTGGACAGGTCGCCAGTCTGTCACAGGGCTAACACACAGGGACAGACAACCATTCACACTCACATTCACACCTAGTGACAATTTCGATTATCCAATTAACTTATCCCCACAAGCTGCATGTCTTTGGACGGTGGGAGGAAGCCGGAGTACCCGGAGGGAACCAACGCAAACACGGGGAGAACATGCAAACTCCACACAGAAAGACCCCAGCCTGATGGTGGAATTGAACTCAGGACCTTCTTGCTGTGCAGCAGCAGTGCTAACCACCGTGCCACCCCGAAATTGAGTTCAACCACTGCCTGGTTTATCTGATGAGTGTCATGTCTTCACTTTTTTCTTGATTTGTCTTGGTTCTCTACAAACTGCTCATCATCACATGGAGATTTATGCATTCTATCCCAATTTATGAACCACAAGATGAACAAGGCTACTTGAGTTCTGACTTTCTATTAATTTAGCATACCAGAAAAGTCACCTGCTATTAAGAAAGCAGCACTCAAAAACTCAGCGCTTTAACCCCTGGGCCATTTGTCATTCAGTGCAATTTTAAGGCAGGCCTACTTGTGCATATCTGACCAAGAGCGCTAATCATGTTTACTGTCTTTTCACACAATATTTGGTCTCAATCACAATGAGTACTCCTGAGTTTTATCAAGACAGGACTGGTTGAAAGTTTTGTTGCCTTTTTAAGACCACTTTATTAAATTTCCATGGTTACTGTTACTAGACATCAAGTGAAGACCACTTCTGACAGCACATCTGCATTTGAATCATAAAGCAACTGTAGTGGATGCTCCAGCCCAGTGGCTCTTTTAGTATTCTACCCCAGTGATTAATGGGAACTGCAGCTAATTAGTGCATAAAGTACATTACTGAATGTGTATTAAGGTGAAATCTAAGAGTGTGAAGATGAAGGTTCTTTCATGAGAGTTAAAGAATGGAAGTCTATTTTTTATGTCTAACTTTCTTTCTGTAAACATAATCAAGATTTTTATTGTCTCAACCTGCCACTCTATAAAATGCATTTGGGTGTAAATGAAGAACTACCCTGGTGCCACAGTGAGGAAAGAAGGTGAATTTGGCAAAGAACAAAGATTGGCATTGATTTCGGCACTGAGTTTCTTAAAGATGGTATTTCCTTTGCCTTGCAAAGGGTTACCAAAATATTTACATATATTTTATTCAAAACTTATATGTAGCCAATATACCCTAACCTATGCTTAAAAAATGTAGGTTTAGCCTTCTTGCGATTTTTAAAGCTTTCAAGAACAAACATTCAAACATAGGTCTTTTCATTGCCTGTCTTTACAATCTACAGTCCTTCTTTTAGTTGTCTCTTCCCAAACTTAACCACATTTTACCTTCCTTAAACAAATAATGATTGAAGAAATCCATCATTCTTGTGGCTTACTGCATTATTTACTGCATTTTTCTTCTGGCAATAATATTTAGACTTTCACTACAGGATAAAATGTAGTCATTTGGCTGTCACAAGATAAAAGCCACATAGCCTGCATCAAAACTCCTAGATCGCTCCTTTAAGAGAGCAGAGAACAGCTTGACTGTGTCGCACTTACTTAATCTGCCACAGTTGAAGGACACTTTGTGGGTGTGGAGGTGGTGGGTACCCTGGTGTGACTGAAATTAAAACCCAGTAGACAATGAAATATTGACCGATGGTCCTGGTGACTAAGTTGGATGTGTGAATGCTGCCTTTCATTGATTTCATTGTCTTGAAGGTTATCTCCTCTGGCTTGTGAGTCATGCGGTAATAGTGGTACACTGCCAAGCTCTTAGAAAAGAAAAATATCTGTGCTGCTTGGAAAACAGAAATGTCGACCATGACACAGCTGTTGACTCACAACTGAAAATTATGAAATGATTGCAAGTATTCAACCATAAAGAGATTTTCAAGGCCAATTGAGACTGCAGCCAGGCTACTTCCTGTTGCTCCCGTATCACTAAGGGTCACCACAGCTTACTCCTCATGCCTCTACCATATACTTAGACCATATATTTAGAGGTAAGAAACTTAACTGTGGGATTTTATGTGTTTTCCTACAGACAATCCTGGTTGGGGACAGTGGTGTGGGGAAGACATCTCTGCTGGTGCAGTTTGATCAGGGCAAGTTCATCCCTGGCTCGTTCTCTGCCACAGTGGGCATCGGATTCACAGTGAGTGCATGGAATGAAATGAAATTGGACTGGCTTTTATTTATCCATGTTTTTAAATTTGCCTCTGGCATTTCAGACATTAGCAGTGTGGGAGGAGGCAACCTAAATGTCATTGTGTGAGAGGTGGGGTACACCCTGGACAGGTCACCAGTCTGTCTCAGTTTTATATATATATGCAGATTATACATCTTATATGTATAATCTGCAAATGAATACTCTTTAGAATGGGCTCATTTTGATAAAAAGCTGATGATTCACATTTGCCACTCGGTGCCATTAAAATCAATGCAGAAAGAGAGGTTGTAATGACCACAGGCAGTAGCTACTGTAACGTCACTCATTGGTTTGTAAGTTCCTATTATCAAGCCTCAAGATGACCCTTTCTGTCTTGGTGTTTTGAAACCCAATGTGATGAGAAAGGGATGGTTCTCATTGGCTAATGACTTGTAATTGAAAAGTAATTCACCGGGAGTATCCTCCTTTGTGAAACTTATCACTTGATTGATGAAAATTTACAAAATGGGCCAAGCAGATTATTCAATATAGGATGTCAGAGCCAGGGAAACATTTCCTTATAGTCATAGGACTTAGATGTCTCTTTGCACCTACAGGTATCACTTTCCAGGCCTTAAAGCTACATCTATCTTTAATACTATCTACATTAATGACATGAGAATGTAATTAGAACCACCCCACTGAAATCTTAAATGGTGAAATTTAGAAATATGTTGGCAATATGGTCATTTATTTTAAACAATTCTGAAGTTTGCAACTATTTAATATAGTATTAAATGAAGCAAGTGGGGGGGTTTTCTTTCCCATAAGTTTCTATACATTGTGACTTATTTTTGCAACATGAGTCGCCCCCTGCTGACCATTATAAGGAATGGAGGTTTAAGGTAGTTGTACATTGCTTCTCTCATTAAACATATATTTCAAAATCTGAAGACATAAAGCCAAAACTATCTACAAACATAGATAGCTTGTCTTTGTACTTTGCATTTTTAATTTGTCCTACTAGCAGCTCGTATTGTTATTCTGTTTCTGCCTCTCTCAGAATAAAGTGGTGACTGTGGATAACGTAAAGGTCAAACTGCAGGTCAGTAAGTAAATCAGTTCCAGTGCAAAGTTGATGTGCTTACACAATAGCACTCTATTTTTAGAGTACTGGCTGGTTTCCTCTTGGGCATCACCATTATAAGTGAAAAATAAGAAGTAGCCAAGTGGAAACAGGCCAGTTCTTTTCTGTTTCAGATATGGGACACAGCAGGACAGGAAAGGTTCAGAAGTGTGACACATGCGTATTACAGAGATGCACACGGTGAGGCGATACAAACCCTAATCCATATCACAGCATCACAGGTGTTACATTGGCACTCAGTTTTTGTTGGTTTTCTTTCCAAAGCTTTGCTCCTGTTGTATGACATCACCAGCAAATCATCTTTTGACAACATTAGAGTAAGTCTGTGTTTGCACGCTGGGAAAATATGAAAATGTGCTACAGTTAAAGATTTATGTATGAGTGTGTTTGTATGTCTCTTGCTTCAGGCATGGTTAACAGAGATCCACGAGTATGCACAGAGCAATGTAGTCATCATGTTGCTGGGCAACAAGGTAAGAGGAAATTGTTTGAGAAGCTTAGCATGTGGAGCAAAAAGTGCAAAAGAAGGATGTGATCTGTGCTGAAGAAAGAGCGGTTTCTGGATCAGGGGATATTTTAAAGATAATTTAAAAGAGTTTTAAAAGATTTATAGCAAATTGATGGGGCTGCTTTGAGTTCGAGTGTCAGGTTATATATGTAAGAATATGAATGCAATGATGAAAATGTGAGTTTCGCCACATCGTAGGTAGCTTAGTAGTAATGAAACTCAAAAAAGCTATATGTAACATATATGATGCTGTATCACATTTTGTTATATATTATATTTACAAGTCCCCACAAAAAACAGAAACACAAAAAACTACTTCAATCACTCTGTGTATAAGTATCTGAACTACAAGCAAACTACTATAAACGAGTTAGACTACTAGTTTTATTACATGCTCTACTCTTCAACATTGAATAGTGGTAGCAAACACTGAAAATTCCACAAGATATGTTTGCCTTTAGAAATAGCCTGATTGATTATCTTGTATATTATAAAGTCTAAAAATGTACATACTCATACCTGTGCATGGTTTTGTTCAGCTTTAAACAATTAGCTGTATCAAGATGTACATTGTTTTTGCACTTAGTAGTTTAAATGCGTTTATTTTTCTGCACCAAGTCTTTCCTAAAATCCTAATGTAACGTGTGTTTATCAGGCCGATATGAGCAGTGACCGAGCGATCAGGAGAGATGAAGGAGAGAGGCTGGCCAGAGTGAGTATTTTTATTTACTGCTTTAAAAACACAACTGGTAGCATTTAATCTGCTACTTACTGTGTTGTGCTCTCTTTGTGTGTTCAGGAGTATTCAGTTCCTTTCATGGAGACAAGTGCCAAGACAGGGGTCAATGTAGATCTGGCCTTCACTGCTGTGGCCAAGTATGACACAGACACCAGAACAGTCCATAAACTATAGATGTGTATAACCTCAAATGGTCCTTGTTTGATCCAACAAGAACTCGTGTAATGGGACTAAACAAAGATAAATTATTATCATTTGGTTTTGCTTTGCTTTTCTTCTTCTGTATCTATCTGCCACTTATTGACTTTTCACAAGATAGTAGCAAAGTTGTTACTACTGAATTTGAGGTTGTTTTTGTAAATTGCTCAATTTTATCTCACATTGTTGCTGAACATAATTTGTAATTTTCAGAAATTTCCAGGATTCATTATAAAGAAATGTTTCAATCCCCTTAATACTATATAATTAAACGTATTAATTGCTCGGGATTTATCCTTAATCCCCACAAATTTTATGTCCCCTTCTTCCCTTGGAAGCTATAAGTAGCTATAAGTAGTTCACTACTGTTTTCGTGATGCTATATGGTACAAGTGTTCCGTGCTTGCCATTTAAAGGTTTTCTTACCACAATACAGAATCCTTTACAGTAGAATAATTCTGTCAATATCAGTATTATCTTCTAAAATATGCCTTGTTCTGTTCTTCAGGGAGCTGAAGCATCGGGCCATCCAGCATCCCAGTGAACCCAAGTTCCAGATACATGAATATATTGAGGCACAGAAGGAGAAGTCAGGCTGCTGCAGCTACTTTTAAAACTTATCTCCCTACTCCTCCTCCTCCCATAGCTCTGGGCGAACAGACTGTCAGAGACACATTACTGAGTGGGAGGAAGCCCTGTATCACTGCTGCTCACAAAATGTTACACTGCCATTCATTCAAGACTAAAAGCCAAACATACATCAGTGGATTAAACGTGCTACAGACCCACACAAGTTTTCTTTAGCTGAATACCTCCAACTCTTCAGACATCAGTTTGCACTACTGATGCTTTCTAAAGTATATTCAAGGAAAGAATAGCTATTTATTTGATATGTAACAAAATATACCCTCCGGCAATTTTCCTTTTCTTTATTTTTAAATTAAATGATCAATATTAGTCTCTTGTGTTTGTTTTGTTAATGCAGTTGCAGTCAAGAGTTAGTCAATCTGGAAGCAGGACCAAACAGCTAGCCTGACCCTGTCACAAACCACCTACAATTCCATAACGTGGTTTTTCTCATTTGCTTGAGAAAAACCATGAACCATGCTAACAGACAATGTATCTTAGCCTGTTACCATGAGAACTTTTACTAATTTGGATTAAACACACATCTTCTATTTTTTAAATTGTATTTATTTATTTATTTATGTATTTTTGCATAGCTTAGCACCATACTAAAAACACAGATATATAATTGATGTCAGTGTTATGCCTCACTGTTAATAAGTAATTATAATAAATTATAATTATCTATATAAAATGTATTTTCCCTTGGTGAAGTTATGTGATTCATTTTTCTTTTGAACAGTTATTTTTGTTAATATTTTCTGTTGTTTCCTCACATGTGGACAGTAAGGTGCTAGGCTGGTTAGCGCTTTTGCCTCACAACAACAAGGTTACTGGTTCAAGCTCTGGTTGGGATCATTCTCTGTAGAGTTTGCATGTTCTCCTGTGCCTGTGATGATTTTTCTCACGCATATTGGGTTAACTGGTATTTCTAAACTAACTGTAGACCGTATGTAAGGTAGTTAAACTACTAGGGGCATGCAGAATAAACATTGGCATGCAGAGCAATGCATCTGTGAACTGTGTCTCTGGGAGGAGGATTGCTGTGAAGAGCAAACATTTGATACTAAGTACTTGAGTTGTTGTCTGTTATTTAGGGGAGCGTTATGTACATACAGCACAGTGAATATTTTGATATGGTGTTATACTGTGCACCCTTGAGTCACCCTTGTAATGGTTGCAGCATCTCGGGGGGGGGTCAAACCAAGTGCTTATCTGTTTTTCTATCCAGGTGTGCTTTTATTGTATGTAGAGTGTGTTTGGGATCATTGTCATGCTGAAGAATTAGGCCATTACCAATCTGCTGCTGTCCAGATGGTATTGAATGCTGGTTCAAATTTTGACCATACTTATCTGCATCCATAATTTCATCAAGTTTTGACAATATCCCCAACATCACTGGGTGAAACAGAGCCCCAAACCATGAAAAGGTCTCCACTTACAGATGGCTGTTGAAACTCAACCTCTACTGGCTAGTCATTGAGCCAAATTTGGATTTATCACTGCATAAGACCTGTTAGCACTGATTTTCACTCAAGTTCTTGTGTAATTTGGCACAGGTAAGCCTTTTCTTCTTGTTTTCATTCCTTAAGAAGAGCCTCTTGACAGCCATCTTTCCACTGAGACCATTTCAGCACTGTAAGATCTAATGAGTTGCCAGTACTTAAAAAAATTATGCAAACGTGTTGCCTTAGAAAAACTAATTACAGTTTATTTAAGATATACACAGTACTTTGAATAATCTGATTTTTCTAAGAATGAATTAATGAAAAAGTCAACTGATGAATATGTCAGTTGAAATAAATAATTTGTTTTTAGCACTCTATATAGTTTGTTTTTGCTCTACAGGCCAATTTAAAGCTCAGTTGCACATGCATGCTGAACATGCATTTGAAAGTGCCTCCCTTTTTATTTTTGTATAAGAATACACTAATATCAACAGTAAATTTGGGTAATCAGTTTTTAAATGCTCAGGGCTGAATTTAGATCCTCCAAAAGATATTTTCACATCAATGCGTTAAAGCTGCATTACGTTTTGGTTCCTGTGAAGAGGAAAACAAACTGTTTTCATTCATCTCCTGGCAGTAGCATGTTACTTAATGCTACACTGTGTTATTCGCTAACGTTGTAAGCTAGAGACATTGTGTACAGAACATACAGGAGTTTTACCAAAACCTTTGTAATCTGAAATAAAAGAGTGGGAGTACAAGTTTTTGTTGACCAGAAAAACCAGAACGAGCGGAAGAATGCCAAACCGCTACGTAAAGAAGAGGGGAAGTAGTGAGTGGTATTTTTCTCTGTGTCTGTCCCTCCAGGTTACATATTTTAAATAACACAAGTTAATATGTTAAGGAAAGGTTGCTTTTGTGACATTTGTTTTGGACAGTAGTCTACAATGCTCTTCTGCAAATATTACTGCTTGATGAGTGTATGTTTGCTGTGTTGCTAAGTTTGGACAGGTTTGATATACTTCGGAATTATTCAGATTGTGGTCAGAAGACCTTTTGTCCATTGAGCAGCTGTTTTGTTTTGACCACACCACTGCCAGAAGCAGTGTTTTATGTGCTGTATGCTGGATAAAAAATAAATAAATAATTTTTACCTGCAGGGGTGCTCTCTTCCCTGCAGACACCCACCATAGCCGGAATGGTGTGTGTGTGTGTGTGAGAGAGAGAGAGAGAGAGAGAGAGAGGATGGTAATTGGTTGCAGTAAGTCACAACAAGCAAGGACAGATGGACTGAACAAAACGTTTGCTAAAACTAACGTCATTACTTTGATCTGTTTGTCAGAATCACTATCAACTGCAGGTGCACAGTTGTAAAAATCCAAGAGGAATAAAAAAAAGAAACTAATTTCCTGTTTGTATGCCTGACCTTCAAAATAAAAGCATGGGTTGTCTAGAGGTTGTCATAGCCGTTCTAGTCCAGCTAAAATAATCTACTCACTAAATTCAGTCCAGATCAAATGAAACATAAACTTCACCTGTTAAGCAGATGGACTTAAGAAAAGGAATTTTGTTGAGAAAGTAGGATACTTACTTTAAACTTTCAGACTTCTCAAGTATGGGATGAAACCATCCAGATTTTATCTCATAGTATTTTATTAAATGTATGAATTTGTGCTTTTAAAGGATTTCAAGTAACTACGCTAGGTCATTTTTAGGCTGTCCCATTTTATCTCATATTGCAAGGTTTCATTTAATATTTACTTATTAATTTATATTGTTTTATATAATTTATAATTTCATATCGTACAATTTTCTTAAAATTTGATTGGACGTTGTGTAAGGTTTGGTTAGACCATATGATTTTTATATTTAAATACTGTGACTGAATATTGTATAGGCTATATAACAGTAAAAGTATCCAATCAGGCTGATTTACCCTAAACATTTAAAATGTTCAAACTGTATAAAGAAATTCAACAGTTTTCTAACACCACCTTTTAAAATTATGATTGGTCCCTGTACTAGAAAAATACAGGTTCAATAATACATTTATTAAGTTAGCGTGTTTGACTGTACAGATAAAGTCTTACAGGAAACAACCGCATTTTGTATTTTCATTTGACCAGTTGACTGCTAGAGGTACATTTGATTTGATTTTTTAAAGCATTTCTATTATCTTTTGTGAACACTGAAAACGAACCACTCTAAGGACTAAACATATACTTGCAGTTATCTGGTCTTTGAAACATGCTATGTATTACCCTACTAAAATGTGTATCTGATAAAAAAAAAAAAATATAATAATAATAATAATAATGACGATTATAATAATAGTTTACGCTTTGAGTTTTATTTTGAAAATCTGATGGCGGATGTTCATTTGAATGTGTTAACTTGACTCGTGGTAGCGCCACTGAAGACAGGACCGTGTTAGGTTGGAATCGGAAAAAAAACCCAGACGTTGCAACATAGTGCACAGGGGTGGATCTGTGAAACGAGTCAAAAGGCAACATTAGCAGCGGAAATCTCACTGGGACTCAGTTCAACGGAAGTAGAACTGTAGCAAAGTCACTGTGCGCAACAGGTGTCTGTTTCTTTTCGTAAGCTCACTGTTTGAAAGTTGTTTGAATAGTGGGGCTAAAAGTTTTCGTTGGTTAAAAAAACACCAACATGTCAAAACTTAGACCCAGGCTTTGTGTGTTGGAGAAAGGACCCAGCGGGTATGGGTTCCACCTGCACGGAGAGAAGGGCAAGATCGGGCAGTTCATCAGGCTCGTGGAGTCCGACACTCCCGCCTCCGAGGCCGGGCTCCTGGCTGGAGACCGATTGATGTTCGTGAATGGGGAGAGCGTGGAGGGGGACAGTCATCAGCAAGTGGTCGCCAAGATACGGGCAACCTCCGGGGCTTTAGAGCTTATTGTGGTGGACCCCGAGACCGCGGAGCTGCTGAAAAAACACAACCTACAGTGCCGGAAAGAATTCGTCACAGAAGGAATTCCCATACCAGGCAGTGACAGCGACTCAGACCGCGGGGACACTCAAAGCAACGGCACCCCTGCCCCGCTTGAGAACGGGGATTCTTCCTCGGAGAGATCCGAGAGGCATAGTGTCAGCTCAAGCACCAAGGTACAGTAAAGCGCAGTAACTCACTTAAGTGAGTACTAAACTTTATTTAATGTACCCCTGAACTTTCCTTTCTTTTTTAAAAAAAAAAATGTTGTTTTTAGTTTTTTCTTTTCTAATTAAACCCACACGGGTAGACACTTGGAACTGTAAGGTCGAACGTCAAAATGGTCAGCTGTTAATTTCTTGACTAGGAGTGAGCTGTATTTCTTGTATCATTATTATTATTATTCATTACTCCATTAATCTTAAAAAAGTTGTTTTTGGCATAAATCAATTTTAGTTCATGAAAATACATAAAAGTATATCCACTGCTATCTATGACAGAGATGTGACACACTCATTCCCGTACAACAGAATGTTTGTCATGTGTATCAGAGCCTGTCTGCTTTCTGTACTGAATTCCTTGTCAGGTTTGTCTCGTTGGACCAGGAAATTTGTCACAATCACATGCTGAGAATGAGCGTGTCTTTTTCATTTTTAATATTATCTAAAATGATCTCACTGAAAGCTGAGACTTGACATAATGTGGTTATTACTCAAACACTCAGGATATTAAGGTATGTTAGAGTTTTTGTCACGTCATTTGCTGCAATGGTAATGTTCAGAGACCTTCTGTCACCTTAAGTGGTGAAGTACTTTGACATGTTTTCTTTAATTTTTTTCACCACAATCCTGCCTCTTTGAAAGGCAGAGCATTTTCTGTCAGTTATGAAAGCATTTTATAAGGTTATGCTTTGAAGTGGTCACAAACATGGCAAGATTTTGTTTGCTATGTAACTGTTTAGCCAGTGCAAAGTCTGGACCCAGATTTAAATGTTGTGTAAGAGTGTTGCAAAATAGCCTTATTGTGGAGGTGTTAAGCTGTGTTCAGGTCTCAGAATGGAAAGCAGTTTTATTAAGGATTCTCAGGAAAAAGTGGATTTTTTTATTTCCAGGGCAAGGGGAAAATGTGTTTACTATAAGCAGGTTGAAAGTTATAAGGGGGGGGGGCTTACAAAACAAGAGTGTGTTCATGTTTTCTGCTACTTAATGAATAATTAATTACCTTTAAAACAAGTTCTTTGTTTCTCACACAATAAGGCCTAGTCAAAGGCTAGCCTCATGAAGCACAGAACACCCGATTCACGTAGGAAGAGACTAGCATCACTATAGAACTTATTCTTCATTCAAACTTCATCTTTGAGCTGAGTGACCGAAGCGACTACTTGTGGAAACAAAGGACATTGCTGACTGTAGCATAATCTGGTGAGAAATACATAAACAGTTACATAAGCAACCAGAGCATGGAATGTCCATTGTAGTAACTCCTAACTATAGTGAGTTAATATTTTGCACAGCAATAACTGCTAGCTGCTCTAACTTTTTGATATGTACTAGCAGTGTTAGCTAATCTCACTCGTGGCCACCTGCAACAAATAGCTAATGTTACACAGTACAATTTTTTTTTAATTATTATTTAAATAGATAACGGATTAGCTGTCCAAACTCAGAGGCAAAGCTCAGTTTAAGGACCATTATGTCAAGCACTCATTGCGCTAATGTTTGCAAAGCTAGCTCCTGGGGTACATAACATTAGGTTAAGAGCTAGATGTTGCTGGCCTTGACTATCAAATTTCTGAGTCCTGTGTTTTGCATGGTGCAACCACTGCCACCATAATTGTAATCAACTGCAGAAACCCTGTCAATTTGATATTCTTGTGTAAATTCTTACTTATTGCTTATTGTTTGTTAAAGTTAGCTTCCAAATGTACTTTTCCCTTTTGCTTGTGCAATACCACTAGTTATCTGTTATCACAAAAGTATTCATTGCACCCAATTTTTATAACATAGTTTCTAATCTTTGGACTTGGCAATGATTTAACAAGTTACTCCAGTGGCCCTCTAAATCATTATTGTTAAAGTTGCAAAAGTATCTCATTCATCAAACATACAGCATTTCTACATTCCATGTGAACCAAGTTTGCACCTTTTGCCACGGAATTTCTATCTGCCTGTGTCTTTGCCCCTTGACTTTACACTATGTGTAAAGTGTGTATTGGCTGCAAACCATCAGCGAAATTCCTGCCTGATGGGAAACTTGGCAGAGCTTGTCTGATTGTGTGATATTGGCCATTCAGTGGGATACACTTAGGTAGCCTTGCTTGTGGTGAAACGATAGTTCCTTTTACATGATTTCACTGTTTTCCTAAAATTCCATGACATGCTTGGATGTCTTCTTCTTGTTCTGCAAACATTTTTTTTTCATGTCACATAAAAGCACAACCTAAGTGAGCATGTTAGCATGTACCATTCGAGTCCAGAGTCTTCACACTACACTGAGGTTGTCTGTTGGTCACCATAGAGATCCCCGGCAGCAAAAAGAGGCTTTGTCCACAGTGATTGCCTGTGGAGAACAAGGCTTATGGGCCAGGAAGAAAATGAGAGAGGATTCTCAGACCTCAACAAGAGTGTCATACTGACCTTGAAATGCATACACTTTCATAGAGTGACCAGATCAGACCATCAGAGCAATAGGAAAATTAAGCCTTTCCATTTGATTAAATAACTCTGCAGAACGTTCATAATAATCAGCATTAGTTTTTGTTAATTGATTTAACATTTAAGTCATTTCTGAAGGAAAATTTAGGTGGAATCTTAATGTAACTGGGCCTTTCCCAGAAAGATCAGTGAGGGCCTCCCACCTGACTGCCTCAGAATCAGCTGCTTTTCCTTACTTTCCTTACTTCTTGTGCTGTGTGTGTGTGTGTGTGTGTGTGTGTGTGTGTGTGTGGGACAGTCTCCGCCTACTGAAGATTATAGTTTTCTTCTCATTGTTTTATTAGTGCTACAACCCTGAGTCTGTTAATAGGTGGATTTTTGAACTTTCACTGAACCATTTATAGGAGTGTGAGTGTTGCATAGTGAGTAGATTATGAGATAATGAGCTCAAAGTCTATGATATTTCTGCTGCAGTTTAAACGCCGACCAACAAACAGTATATTCTCATACTGATATAATTGTGATAGGCATATGGGTGTTTTACCACCTACTAATTTTATTATCTCCACTCGATAGGTAATCTCTCTTGTGTAATGACTGTTGAAGTCATTTTATCAAACAAAAAAATGACAAACAGGACAAAATGCAAAGTACTGGAGACAGTAGATAAAATTATGTACATGCAAAAGATGTATAAAAACATATGGGAAGGCTAACAAGAACGGAGTGAAAAAGGACTGCACAGTACATTTTCGGAAATCCCTCTGCAATCTGAAGGCTCTGTATACCTGCTGTGTTGGTTACTTTGCACAGACATAGTCATCACATAGCCATATCCATTTAGCCTATGGCTATGGCTATTTATTCTCACAGTTTTGGCACAGGTAGACCCTTTTTCTACAGTTGGTCAGTACTTGGGTTGAATACATGACTACTCAGACAATACTGCAACATCAGCACTGAGGAGAAGTCTAAGAAATTGCAACATTTTTGTTTTGTTTTGTTTTAATGTTTTTTTCAAAGTCTTTTCAGGTTGTTGCAGTATCCCCCTCTGTATAATCTCCGACTCTCTAAGCTTCTGTGTTGATATTTCATTAAATGGCAACAACAACCAACTCACAACCTGGAGAAACAGTTGGTGACAGCGGACACGACATCAATTTGACATGAATTTTGTCATACAGTACCGTTGGTGGCTCTGACCCTGTAAGAGCATAACTAACGGATGATTGATGGTCATTTGATCCAACTCTGATTATAAGCTTTGTCAAAAAGTTTGAAGCCTAATCCTGAAGTAGAGAGAGTCTCTCTTTCCTCGACCCAGACTGAGAGCTGGTTCCGCAGGAGAGTAGCCTGATTGCTGACGGCTCTGCCTCCCATTTAACTGGAGCTAGAGCCTTACAGGTGATGTTAAGGTCCTGCCCAAATAAAACACAACACTTCATTTTTGTGTTACCCACCCACCATACTTGGACTGTCTTGTTTTGAAGGCTTACTACATGCTTATTATTATTTGAAAAATTTAAAATGATTGATAACTACTAATAGCCAAGCTGCCTATCAACTTCAGTTAAAAGTGATGGGTAGGACTTAGGATATTTATACACAGCTATTCCTGGAACAGCAGAACATAGAAAACATCTCGTGTGTGTGTAGTATTTTGATTCTCCTTGTGCAGAGTGTATACTAAAGTTATAAATTTGTGATTGGGACCAGAATTTCAATACTTTGCCATGGGGAGTAATTTTCTATCACAGGATTCTTTGTATGGACTGCCATCCAAAACAAACTCCATTAAACTGCTGTTGGTATCATCTGACTGAGCACATTCCCAAAGTTTAGAAAACACAAAATACTCTGTTTATTATCCAAGCTTCTCTCCTTCATCTGTAACATTAAAGAACATGGAGACAGCCATTCATTTTGTAGGCTATTTAAGGACCCACTTCCAAAGTATTGGAGACTTTCAGCTATCACCTCTGTCATCATTTTGTTGGCTCAGGCTGTGGCTGAACTGTATAGTTAAGCTGTCTGGAGGAAGCCTTTTATATCCACTGCTCTGGCTTTTTGGTATTACAGATTATAATTACATTTGTTGCAACCAATTAGGAAAGCGTCTTTGAGATCTCTCCCTCTTTTCAACTCTGAATGCTTTGATACTTTGGTACATATGGGCTCCTTTGTCATCAAGCTGTGGGCTCAGCCTGCTTTCAGCTCTGATCAGTCAGCAGTAGCTAAATTGGGCATTCAGCATGACAAAACAGACTGAGATGCCTGTGTGCGAATAGACCAAAACATGCTCAAACTGAAATATGTTGCTACTGCTTATCTGTATCTGGTTGATGGTGGCATGTGGTTTAGCAAAGTAATGCTTTTCCCAACCACCTTCATCAGCTCCTGGTAGGATGTCCAAATTCTTCCATAAATCCCTGGGCCCCCCTCAGAGTGTCCTTCTATGGGATGTTTTAGGAAAACCACAAATGGGTTCACAAGGTATTCTGCTGGCTCCACCTCAGCCAAATAATAAAATTTGCCCAGAAGAACTTTATTTGCTAGCCCAGCGGTCCCTAACCCCCAGGCCACGGGCCGGTACCGGTCCATGAGTCGTTTGGTACCGGTCCATGAGTTGTTTGGTACTGGGCCGTGAGAGTTGAGGCTCGGGTGTGAAATGTTCAGGGTTTCTATCAGTGTTTATCGTTATTTTTTAATCATTTTTATTGTTAACTCTGTTTCCCTGGTTCTTTTCCCGTGTGTTATGAATAAATGTTCTTTTTTTTGCTACTGGTACTGTTTTTATTTTGTTGTATTTATCCGTGACACCTTAAATGCCGGTCCTTGAAAATATTGTCGAACATAAACCGGTCCGTGGCGCAAAAAAGGTTGGGGACCGCTGTGCTAGCCTATCTAAGAAAGAGAAAGAACAATTGGCTTAACTAACTCAAAGACTCTCAGTTCCTCTCCAAGCTCTCTCAATCATCTGACAGCCTAACAGTGCCTCATAATTTGATTGGTAACAAGTTAACATTAAGTTAAGTTGTGAATGCAGTTTTTATGGTTCAGAAAAATACTGATACTTTGTAGCATACTGCTGTTGATTACAGTGAAACTAGTTTCTCCTTTGTCTGCTCTCAGTTTTACCCCAGTGTTTGACTGACAAGAGACAAGTAATTATAAGAAGCAATATTAAGAACATGGTTAGTAACAGGTTACCAACAAATGGTGCTCAAAACGAATGAAAAGAGAAGCAGACAAGGAACGCATCATCATCATCAGAGTACAGTTTTCAGTTTAGTCAAAGACTATTAATAACAAACGTATTGAAAGCGCTTTGTTTCCTACATGTTATGCCCTTGTCATACAGGCCTAGAAATGAGTTGATGATAACCTGGCGACCACTGGTTACTAGGAAAAATGAGTATTCCCTGACCAGTTATGAATGGTTACTGTTTTATGCTATGAAATCAATTGCTAAGGCCCAGTCACACAGGCCTGGTAAAGTAGCCTGGTCCACATGAGACAGTAGGGAAAATGTGTATTCTACGACTGGTTATCAAGTGGTTCCAGGTGGTTGTTTGCTGTCGCTAGGTAAAATTGGTCATCGATAGATATACGTTCCTACTCTGAAAACCTCCTTGAGTCAGGATCCAACTCATATCCAATCCATCAGATGTGAAAGCAGCTGGGGCTATAACATTAACACAATTTTGCTTTTCCATCTTTCATTTGATTTGTGCTACTGTGAGGAGTGATGAAGTAGTCATTTGGGAAATTACAGCTGTTCAGAGCCCTTGGATCTACTAATAAATACATCAGTATTTGGTGGCAAAGAATTATTAATCTATCGTAAATAAAAGCAATACTATATGTATATTGGAGTATCAATAATTTATTCCACTCTTAACTAAGCATGTGTTCATCCACAAAAAGCTGTAGTAACAGTCATTGAAGAACTGGCTCAGTTGGATTTGGCACACAACTTAACTGTGCATCGAGGTTTCGTATGATGATATTAGCTGGGGGGTAGTAAGGGAGAGACAGTAATACTCAAGTAAACTACACCTTTTGTGGAAGCTCCATGAATCTCTTAAATTAACCTGTCAGACTGAGCAATGCTTGGAGAAATTGGAAAAACTCATGATCTACTCTGAAGGCCTCAGTTAGCATGTTACATGTTAAAATTCATAACAGTACAAATAGAAAAAGACTGGACAAGTGGCTCTTTTGTAAGAATTCCCAGGACAGAACGCTTCTTTCTAAAAAATATAGCAGCATAGTTTAGCATATAAACAACTGTAGATGGTTTAGACCAGGGATGTCCAACTCGGGGCCTCAAGGGCCAGTGTCCTGCAGGTTTTAGATCTCACCCTGTGTCAACACACCTGAATCAAATGATTAGTTCATTACCAGGCCTCTGTTGAACTTCAAGACATGTTGAGGAGGTCATTTAGCCATTTGAATCAGCGGTGTTGCATCAAGGTCACATCTAAAACCTGGAGGACACTGACCCTTGAGGCCTGGAGTTGGACACACCAGGTTTAGACCAAAGTGGACATGTTTGACCTTAATGAACAGTATCAAAAAACAAACTGACAGCTTGTCAGTGCGGACACATTATACCATTTGTCAAGCATGATGGTAGAGACTGATGATTTAGGCTTGTTTTGTAGCCACAGAAGTGGTACTGAGCAGTCACTGGGTGACCATGAACTCCCAAAAAGCTATTGAATCACAGGGTGCAGTTTTTCACAGGACTAAATAGAATCCAATCAAAGCTTTCTTTTTTAATAGGACTGTATATTTAATTTTTTTGTTTTTAATTCCTGTGAGCTCACACCATGCTACCATGTAAAGCTAAGCAAGTTAGTTAGCCACTAGAGAAAATAAGTAAAGGACATACTTGGTCTTGACAAAAACAACAGTTTCAATAGCGGATTTTCTAAATATACACATACACCCAGAGCAAATGTGTGTTCATATACACACAGACTGACACAGACAGCAGGTTCCTCTGCAGAGTTGTTGGGGTGGAACAGGCGAAGAAACCACTTCCTGCCCTTTTAGCTAGTTGCTATAGTGCTGAAACATCACTGTTTGTTTTTTGTCTCAGCCAGTTAATGATAACCATAAAGCTGTGTACAAAGGCATATATATTATTGGTTTTGATTATGTAAGCGAATAAGCTTCTCAGGCAAAGCTAAATATTAGTGCATATATCAGGAAGTAAAGTTAGTTTGTGGCTGAGCAGTTTGAAATAACTGGATATCAGGCACTAAAACACTGACTCCTTTTTTTCTAAAGTGCACAAACACAGACTGTAAACCCCTTTGAAATCCTACACCATAACCTACAACATAGTCTCACATGCACTTCTCTAGCAATACAACTACATGTCAGGTCAGCGTAGCCCACAGCTTCTGTGGCTAATTGGCCTATTCAGTACTGTTGATTACTACTTTAATTTCCGGATAATATTTTGTCACAGTTTTTGAGTTTAAGTGAGAGAATAACAATCATCCTCTCAATGTAAGGAATAATAATCATAGCATCAATATAAGGATTCACAAATGTCATTAGATTCCTGTAGGAAGATTGTTGAAACTGTCAAAATGGAGGTGATGGACACACAAAGAAGTGGTAAAACTTAGGGGATGAATGTGTTTGCCTCCAAAAAACAAACCCAAATAAACCACAGCAAAGACTGGGGACCTTTTTTGTTTGTATGTGCTGACACTACATGTGGAACACCAGGATGTGACCACAAGGTAAGTAAGTTGTAACGCACCACCACAAGCATAAGTGCCAGCAACAACATAGACCACTAATGTTGGTTGCATTGTAACCACAGAAGTTTAAATCCTGGTTCAATCAGTTGTTCAACTCTTGCTGTTAGCAGAGGTAAGAGGGGCTGTTGGTTACATAATACTAACAAAGCTGGTAAGCACAGTTCTGCAGACACAGGTTAGTGCAGTTCAGAATTTCCATTTACACCCTGTTCGAAGAGTATCTTTTATCTGTGTGGCATAGATGGTCATAAAGTTTTCACATTACTCACTCCCTCGGTACAAGGTTCTCCCAGCTGTCATTATGACCAGGTTAAAGCACAGGATTTGATGTTTAACTATAGTCAGCTGTAAAACCATTAACCTTTGATATTGAACAAGCTTAGAGGATCTTTATCGTGGCTGCCTCATGCCTCTTGTACCATCACACCAACACTGGGTAATCCTACGTTTACGCTGCAGCTGCTTATGGCAGGTCACACACCAGATATTGTTTCTATGCAGGCACAAAATTAGATTATATCACAAGTAACATGTGCAGATGAAACATGCACACTGATACCAACCAGTACAATGCATACCCCCTGTCAATCAGCAACACAATACAACCAACCAATTAAGCTTAGAGATATGAAGGAAGTATTGCCTGTTGCTCACATTTAATATTGTTTTCCTTAGGTGTTGTCTGAGCTCTGTTAGCACAGATTACATTTCTTTAAATCTAAAAATGGTATATTTTTAATGCTGCCAGTGTACTTAAAGTCTGTTCAGAACATAACATGTTTAATGAAGTTATGCATGGATGTATTATGCAAATTATGACTGAGTTTACAAGACACAGCAGATGCTAATGTTAGTTGGGTTGAGGCATCTAAACATTACAAGTAGCCTGCTGGCTAATGTAAATAGTAGTCGATGGATGCAACTTTAGTTTTTCTCCTTTGGTGTTAAGAAATTGGAAAAAAAATTGCCTAAGCTTTTCTATGATATGGAAACCCATTTTTAATGGTCAGTAACTAGTTAGCTAATGAATAATGAAAATGCATCCTGATTGGTTTAGCAACAGTGTGTGTAAAAGAGACACTGCTGGACTTTACCCAGCACTTTTATTATCATACAAATGTCACTGTCACTGCAGTGTGAGTGCGTACGTGTCTGTGCGAATTTGCTGATACTGTATTTCCTGCACATGAAACAAAATCATCTGAAAAGTTGAGTCGGGCTCAGATGCACTAAAGACATCAGACAAAAGCTGAGGGAGTTCATAACATGACATTCTCTGTGCTTCTCATATACTTTTCTGTCTATATTTACATAGTTCCCTGCTTTAGCAAACAGTCTCCATCCTGTTCATACAGAGAGAGAGAGAGAAAAAACAGTGCAGAGACACCTGCTGACCTGTTTGCTAATAGACCCAGTAGTTTGAAAACAATACAATGATGAGGATTTTACTCATTCCAGGCACAAAGTGTCCAATCCAATTTTGAGTCTAATCTAAAGGAAAGCTAGCCTGACTTTGAGTTTCTGCTCTCCGTCCTCCATCTCCCTGCTGAGTGTTGTCACCACGCCCAGACTTTGGGCTTTTTGGGCCTCTTAGAGTCCAGTTTGACAGAAACAGCAGGGCTGGATTGAACATTTAAGAACAAAAAGTGGTCTGACGACAAACACATGCCTGGCTGGCGAAGTCGAAGCCTGTGTTTCTCTTCGCCTCGCTGTGAAGATTCACTGATGTCAGCAGAAAGACTGAAGTATGAGGGCTGGCAGTCTATTCCTGGTCACCTCCTGTGCCGCTCTGCCATAGGTTGATTCTCTGCTCACCTGTGGTACAGTAAACGGATTAAACTGTGCACTGCCTCTACCAGCTAGTCTATTACCTGATATAAACCTGCAGTTGCCTGCTATTTGAAATGAGACTGATGTGATGTTTGTGGGCATTAAAATCCAAAGAATATTGCCCTGTTGACTGTTATTTAGGCAAATAAAATTTATCCATGTCAGTGTCTGAAAATTACCCATTGTCACAGAATGCTGCTCACAGAATATTCATAAAATGCAGATTTGTTCAGTTTTTGCAAATATATTTTCAACTAATATGCCAGTTTTGCCTTTTGTAAAAATTCAGTTTACTGTTTATCCTATAAGGCAACAGTTGTAGCTTCCCCTTCAACAATAACTTTATTAATTATTTTAAAATCAAACTATGTGCCATATCAGCCAACTGATTTGTTATCTGGTTGTTGCAGCTCTAGGTGGGTACTTATATCCAAAGGTGTGATTCGGCCTTTGTGATATAACCGTAGCTTGCAGCATTCCTGTGGTGTAACTTTCCACCTCAGTTATTTTGTCATCCTTATCATCATTAACAGACTGTGTCATAAATGTGTGATTCCATCCAAAGGTTGCACCTGACTATCACCTCAACCCATCATTTTTCAGCAATCATCAACCGGCCTGATTTCATATAAACCCCTGCTTCAGTGTATTATCCACAGTGTCACTGCCTTGATTCAGTGCTGAGGCTGCAGTCTTTGATCTTGAAAAGACACTTGGCAGGAAGTAATTTACAGACAGCTGTTGATGGCGTTTATCAGGTAGTGGAAGTACAAGAGATGGATGGATCTGGGGTGGAACAGGTGTACTTTTTTAATGTGGATTCTCAGGTGTTCTCTATGCACATGCTGACTTTAAAAGGGCTCTTACATATGGAAGCCACTTTCTGTTGTGAAAAGAAAATAAGGTGGAACTTTTCAGTATGCACTGTTGAGATCTGTCTGTCTGTAGTTACATTTTGCTAGTACTGGTTGGAGCCTGTTTTACCCTCAGAACAGCTTTTATTGTGTGTTGGATACAGGTCATTCATTCCTCAGAGACTTTGGTTCATGTTGACATATTACAAGTGATTTAAGTGATTTAAGTGAGTGATTTAAGTGATATACCTTTATTAGTCCCACAAGGGGAAATTTCATAAGGCTGCCGACCTATTGCACGCAATGGCGGCGCCATCTTACCCTCCGACCATACATACATTACACAAAAACATCACATGGGGAAGACAGGTCAGAGAGGTATAACAATGGAAAATGCACCACATGAGGAAAGATAAGGAGAAAAAAAAATAACTCCTCCCAGACTGAGCTCCAACAGGGAGATCAGTTTGAGAACAGAAAAAAAACACCTCTGCACATAGCACACGAAAAAAAACTCTTAATACACCAAAGAAACACATGACAAGCAACAGGGGTGGGTAAAGGGTGAGAGACAGCCAATTTAGACAGTACATCCGGGCCTGCAGCCTATGCACTGGTCTCCTTGATCCACCGTCAGCATCGGAAGGGAATAAGCATCGAAGGCGTTTGGAGGGGGAGGGGGATGAGTGTATGTCTGCATGTGTATATATGTGCGTGTGTGTGTGTATCTCCAGAGTTCAGCTGAGACAGTGTCCTTCGCCCTGCCAGGCTAAGTAAACAGTCTTCCAGCCAACCCAGGTGGCCTTGCATAGAAAGGGAAGAACAGTCAAAACACAGTCGTTATCAGGGTGTTGTTGTTCAGCTCCAGCCTTGCAACCGCAGCTGGCGCCGAAGGGGTATCCGCATGAGTGATGGTGCTTTTTACTTTAGTGCGAACAGCTCATATGAATTTCCAAGCAGTTCTACAGTCCAACACTGGTCTCTCAATCTCCCGTTGGAGAGCCGCAAGCTTCGCCATACTTGCGCTCTGTGATGTTGTCATTCTTGTGCCCAAAGAGCCGATTCTGAGAACTCACGACAGTGTGGCTCCCCGAGATGTCATCCAATTTACGCTCAGAGATGTTATGCCGAGCGAGCCCTTCCAAGATGTAATCCAGTCTGCACTCAGAGATCTTATTCTGAGTATTCACGGCAGCCGTAAGCCTTTCTAAGATCTTATCCGTGCTGCACTCAATGAGCCCATTTTGAGAAACTCACGCCTCTTCCCATCGTTTCAATCCCAGCAGGCACCCTTGTGGGGGTTTGAACAGCCGGTTCCGCTTCCTTAGTTCTCCGGTAAGTCAGGGCCAAGCCAGCTCCGATCAGCCAGAACCCTGTTACCATGGTTCCGAATAGGTAGATATCTGCCGAGATGGTTCCGAATAAGTAGATATCTTCAGCACTCAGGCTCACCCAAGCCCAAACTTCTCGTTGAGAAAAGGGTGTCAATTGCATTCAGAAACCAGTTGATCAAATCCATAATTCTCTTTTAGGTTTTAGAGAACAGACTGTGAGAGAGAGTTCCAGGGAGAAGTAATACAAAAAACACGAGACTATACAAGGACACAAGAGGCTAAGCAGGGAAGCTAAGGGAGAGGAGGAGGAGGAGGAGAGGAGAAAAGTGCGACCGCCTTTGTCAAGAGCAAGAGCACAAGTTAATACAATTACTAAAGATTTTTATTTGCTGCACATGCATGGTGCAAACATGCCGTTTCACCACATCCCAAAGGTGCTCAATTGTGCTCAACTTGTTTTGTTTGAGCTTGAGGTTTCTGACAAGGCACAATATCCTGCTAGAAGACATCAGAAGATTCAGTTCAATTCAACTTTATTTATTTAGCTCCAAAGCACTACAACAGTCACCTTAAGGTGCTTTATATTGTAAGATAAACACCCTACAATAATACGGAGCAATCGCTTGGTGACAGTGGGAAGGAAAAACTCCCTTTTAAAAAGAAATCTCCAGTACAACCACACTCAGGTAAGGCTCTCCACTGTGACTGGTTGGAGGTGAGGCGAAGGAGATGAAACAGAAGCCAGAGATAAATGATAAATAATGATTAAATTTGCAGTTATGTGTAAAGAGATGAGAGTGAAAAGAGGTGAGTGAAGAAGGAACACTCGGTGCATCATTGGAACACTCAGTACAACCTAGGCCTATTGCAGCATAACTAAAAGAGGGTTCAGGGTCACGTGATCCAACTATACACTAACTGTTTATCAAAGAAGAAAGTTTAAATTCCACAGAAGAAGGGCCTGAAAGCTGAAGGCTCTGCCTCCTATTCTACTTTTAATTACTCTAGGAACCATAAGTAAACCTGCAGTCTGAGAGCCAAGTGCTCTGTTAATATTGGTCATGGGGATGTGATATTATAAGGTCTCCAAGGTAAGATGGGGCCTGATTAATTGAGATGTTGTATGTGAGGAGAAGTATTTTATGTTTTATTTACATCACAAATAACAAAATGGAGTCTGTTAGATAGATGTGATAAGACCTACACATGCTCTGTTCTCTGTAATAAAATATCATCAGTATCAAAGTCTCCGCTGAGGTGCAAGGATGGGGACACTGTAGTCACAAAGGGGTGGACATGGCCAGCAACAGTTCTAAATTAGAATAATTTAGTTTAAATTAAGTATATAAAAGATTTTCTTAATTAATATGTTGGAATTGTGGCCTATGTTATAATTAGAAACTTTGAAAATTAAGTAAATAAGTAATAAGTCTGTAAGTTTAATCACAGTGAATGTTTAGAATAGAGAAAGTGAGGTATTGGAAAATCTATAATCATTTCCAAGAGCCTTATAATAAAGATAAAGTTCATGATGTCAGCACAGGAGCACATGTGTGATTACAGTATTACAAGAACATATGTTGGATTAAACACTTAACTAGGCACAGGTCACAGCAGGATTAGCCTGAGCAGCAGAGCCAGGATGCTGCTGCTTCATTCAGTTACCAATCTTACCTCATTATATGCACGAACATTTAATGTATTTGATATTATTTGAAGAAGCTTCATGTCTACAATATGTCAATAGGGACTTTGTATGATGTCCAAACCTTGCAGTGTAGAACAAACATGTAGGAACTGTGGTGATGTGGCGTCTCAGGTTGAAATAAGCCATAAACCTCATCACATACTCTAATCACAAATAGATGATTTCCTGCATTCTGCTTTTACTGATTCTCTGCAATGAATAACAAGATTTAAGAGTGTCACCTGTGCGCTAGACTGATGTATAGCTTTCATAAAAAAATTAGGTCAGAATGCTAAAATTATATATAAGAAAGAATTGGCATTGTACTAAATGTTAAAATGTAATATTATTATTTATCTATTTTTTTAAATATCAAGTTGTGCAGCGGTGGAGCTGTGTAAATTAGCACTGTTGCCTCACAGCAACAAGGTCCTGGGTTTGATCTTTCTGTGCGTGTTCTCCCCATGTTTGCGTGGGTCCTCTCTGGCTTCCTCCCACAGTCTAAACATATGCAGTTAGTGGGGTCGGGTTAATTGGTGTTTCTAATAAGCAGATGATAGTACATGACTTTGAGAATGTGCTAGAAATGGTACCATTTTTATTTTTTTGATAATTTTATCATTGTAATGTTGGTTTTTAGTTTTTATCAGTATCTCCTAATTTTCTGTTTTGAATCATGACCTGTGATTGTTTTTATTTAAATAGTCTTAAGTATAAATTATTATGTTAAATACTTTGTGTCTTGCTATGAGTATTATAATTATGGTTTCTTCATAACTGTGACGGGATTATATTTAAAATTAGATTAATTAATAATTTTGACCAAGCACCAATGTGTATATGTATGTTATGAGAGTAAAATGTTACACTTTAGGCTGAACTCTCACACTGAGTTTCATGTGTGATCGTGTGTAGGAGGAGAGAGATGGGCCCCGGCCTCGTCTCTGCCACTTGAAGAAGGGCCCCAGTGGCTACGGCTTTAACCTGCACAGTGAGAAGTCAAGACCAGGTCAGTTCATCAGAGCTGTAGATGAGGACTCTCCAGCACAGAGAGCCGGCCTCAGGCCGCAGGATAAGATCATCCAGGTATGTGCACTCGCGCACACAAGCACACACACTCGCTTTTTCAGATATCCCTGTGCTTTGACAGCAGTTGCAGTTGATAAATGACACCCATAACGACAAGAGATGATGGCACAGTTCAGTATTGTGGCCAGTGCTTTTTTCACCTGTCATTAAAAATGTCACACAATAAGAAACCAAATATGTTGTTATTATTATTATTTTTTAAAATCAGTATTATTATTATTATTATCATTATTATTATTATTATTATTATTATTATTATTATTATTAATGTTGAATAGCAACAATAACCAAGAAGATCAAAGACAATTTGATCACAAATTTTAATTTGTGGTCAAAGTTGGATTGAACACAAGACAATATAGAATAATAATAAGAAGGAGAAAACAATGTGACATTGAAAGAATCTCGAAAATAATAGTGATGGAAGTATAACTTTAGGTGAAGAAAGATTTTTAACACAATAATTTTGGTGCAAAATTAAAACATTTATGACCAGTGAGCTCAGGAAGGATTTGCAGTCGAAAACTTGATAAATTGTGATAAAGCTCTTTGAGATGGGATATTAGGAAGTCTGAAAAAATCAATCTTAAGGAGAACCAGTTTGTGCAAAAAAAAAAGTCACAACCGCAGATTAAAAGGGCTCATTTTATGGTTCAAAAGTGCCAAATACAGCAACAGTTGCCTTAAGGTGACTATAATGAAAGTTAAACAACTTTTATGTGAGTATGAGTGTGTGTGTGTTTTAGATGTGTTAGCCATATATGTATCAGCTATAATCCTATTACATAAGTGTGCAAATGAGAAACTGAATGAAATATTAGCAGAAGCCAAGCTATTAAGAAGCTTCTGTGTTTATATGTGATGTAAAGGAGAAATCGGTATTCTCTGCCTCATTAAGTGTGTGTGAGAGACAATAATCCCTTATAGTTAATCTGCTTAACATGTCTGTCAGCTGAATTAGAAGCTTTCAAACAGTCCACTCTGGCTTCTCCCATCCATGGGATAGAGAGACTAGATTTGGGATATTGTAAAGATTTAAAAGCTAAATTTTAGTGAAATTTCTCCGAGTCTTGTGGGCAGTCCTGGAAGTTCATGTCAAGATTCTGAAGCAGAGTGTTCTGTACCATCTCCTGATGTTCCTGTGTGGGAGCTTGTGAAACTTCTCCGATTTTCCTCCCACAAAAATTCCTCAGTGACTTATCGCCCTGGGTGCTTAATCAGTTTCAACTCTGGGAGTATTCTTGTACACCACTCCTTGTAGTAAGACACAACATTAGCTATCACCAGTGCCATTAATCTCCTTTAGGGTGTCCATTCCATTGTCATGACAGTTCACTGACTTGATATGTAGTCCTCTGTATGAATGGGCAGTGACAGTCTACAGACAGTGGATCTGAGTTTTTCCACTTGTCCAAACAAACTCTTTGCCAAAGTAACCCGGTTAACTTACTGTTAGATGGATGCAACAAAAAAGAATGATGCTCTCCACCATGTGTTAAATATCCTGATTCATTTTATTCAGTTTTATTTATGTGGCTCCAATTTCACAATAGCATTCATCTAAAGGTATGAGGTATATTCTCACAATTTTAGAGACAGAACACGAGCAATCAGTCTCCTTTTACCAATAACTTGGCAATTGTGGAGAAGAAGAACCCTCTTTCCACGTTAAGCGACCTGCACCAAAAAACTTCTTAGCGAATGTAATCCTTCTGGAACAAGTGACTGGATGATGAAGAGAAATATAAAGAAAATAAGTGTATAGATTTCCAAACCAAGAAATATGCTTTTAACATAGTTAGTCATACTTGACAAAAAGAAGTTGTTTATAGCATCTACCCTACGTTCTACCAACACACTCTCTTGGGCACTTCAGAGATTTTGTGATATTGTCATTGATGACATAAAATGGTTGGTACTAACTGCTATGCACTCACAAGGAGTTCTGATAGCAGAACAATGAGGTAAACCAATCAGTTTGTTTAGTTAGTTAAATAAACAGTAGCTTTTCATTCTGCTTTGTTAGTATTACCAATATCTTTGATAACAGACAATAGTAAAAGCTCACACACAATCTAGGTAAACACGTACATGTTTCCGATTTGCTAAACTATAATAAAGGGTTAGTTTTCATGCTGGTTTTAATAACTGCATCAGCTGGCTAAATTCTGTCGCTGTCATTGAGCACGCCAAGTCAAGTTGAAACATTCTGTCATTAGAAGTAAATAAAGAGTAATAAAAAGTGAGTAATAACGTTGTAATAATAAAGAATGAGCATAGTAAAAATAGGATACTGAAACTGAAAGTTAAATCGAATTCATATATGCATTATACTCAAAAATTCATTGAATAAAGAACTTTTTTTAAAGAATCAAAAATAAATAACATGGATAAATGTTGGGAATCAAAGAATGCCACATCGTTTGATGGAAGATGTGAGTATTATACAAATGAGCAGTTTAATCAAAATATAATAATGGATAATGTAATATCAATCATACATTTTAATAGTAGAAGCCTCATTTCAAACCATTCAAAAACCCTGGACTGTCTAGCACAGTTTTCTAAGAAATTCACTGTCATTGCAGTTTCAGAGACTTGGTTAGATGGGGATCATAATTTAGTGAAGATTGATGGCTATGACATGTATTGCATCAATAGAAATAAAAAAAGAGAAGGGGGTGTTGCCTTCAATACTGATAATAATTACAAATGTAGAATCATCAGTGAACTGTCACTAGCACTGGATAACATAATGGAGTGCATAGCTATTGAACTAGAAGCTGAAAAGTCAAAGAATCTGCAAATCAGCTGTATCTACAGGACCCCTGGATCATGTATAAAAATGTTCACAGAGGAAATGCTGAAGATGTACAATCCCATTAACAACAAGAAAATGACATTTATATGTGGTGATTTCAATATAGATTTGTTGAATCCAACTGTGAACAGTGCCATCACTGATTTTGTCCATACAATGTACAGCATTAGTCTTTATCCCTTAATTTGCTGCCGTCCAACAAGAATAACCTCACATAGTGCTACACTTATCGATAATATTTTCACTATTGTTGTTGACAGGAATGTTGAAAGTGGAATAATAATAAATGACTTAAGTGACCATCTACCAGTTTTTGCAACAGTATAGAGCTAGGATTAACAGATGTGAACCTAATAAGAAATTAATTAGACATAAAACACAAGAAGCAATTTGCCGCCTTAAGAGCTCAACAACCAAGACTGGAGTAACATGTATGTTCAAGATGTTGACGTGGCATATGAAAACTTCTTATCAATAATATTAACTCTTTACAATAAACACTGTCCCCTGGTGAATAAAACAAAGAAAACCGAAAACATGGCTAACAAAGGGGATACTGAACGCATGCAAGAAAAAGTATCTGTTGTATAAAACATTTTTAAAGAAAAAAACAATAGAAGCTGAACAAACTTATAAGAGGTATAAGAATAAATTGATAGGGATCATGAGAAGCAGCAAAAGAAATTATTACAGTAAACTTTTAGATGAAAATAAAAAAAATATGAAAAACATGTGGAACTAAAGGATTGGAATATCCAAATAACTTTCAAATACAAAATACAGCAATTAGTGACATAAAATAAATTGCAAATGGTTTTAATTACTTTTTTCTTCATGTTGGTCCTGGCTTGGCTAAAGAAATTGTAAAAACTGGGCACCCTCCTAAAACTAAAACTATTAATGTAGCAAACTCAATGTTTATGAGGGGAGTAGAAGAAGAGGAAATTATGGATGTAGTTACATCCTTTACCTCCAAGAAATCAGCTGACTGTGATGGCATTGATATGCACTTAATTAAAGATATTTTTGGATGTATTGTGAAACCATTTACCTACATTTGTAATCTGTCATTACAAATGTAGGTAATGACATCCTGATAAGATGAAAATTGCAAAGGTAGTTCCAATATATAAAGCTGGAGATAAACATCTTCTCACAAACTATCGGCCCATCTCTCTACTACCGCAGTTCTCTAAGATACTGGAAAAAATATTTTACAATAGATTATATGACTTTATCATAAAAAACAATGTACTATATGAACAGCAGTATTAGACCCAAAAGGACCACAACGCATGCCTCAATGGAGTTTATAGATACAGTAACAACTGCTATTGAAAACAAAAAAAATATGCTGTCAGAGTTTTTTTAGATTTAAAGAAAGCATTCAATACAGTTGATCACAACCTTTTACTTGACAAACTATTTACATAGGGGGTCAGAGGGGTGGCATTATCATGGGTTAACAGTTACCTTAAAAACCGTAAACAATTTACCCAAATACATGCCATATAGTCAGAACTGAAACCCGTTGTGTGTGGGTTTCCCCAAGGATCAGTTTTGGGGCCGCTGCTTTTCATATTGTACATTAATGAGATATGTGCAATTTCAAAGTCTTTGAAAATAATATTATTTGTGGATGATACAAACTTACTTTGCTGTGGAAGTAACTTGGAACAACTTATGAATGAACTAGAAAATTAATTAAATAATCTGAAGACCTGGTTTGACCACAATAAATTAACACTGAACCTGAGTAAAACAAAATTCATAATATTTGAGAATCGCACATATTCTACTAATAGTAAACTGACAATAAATAACACTGAATTAGACAGAGTATCTGAGATAAAATTCCTTGGTGTGATAATGCATCACAAACTATCCTGGTTTCCCCACATTACTCATATCAAAGAACATTCCGAACATTCCGCCCGAACATTCAATGCACAGAATGTTGGGTACGATCATTCCGCCCGAACATTCACTGCACAGAGTGTTGGGCACGAACATTCCGCCCGAACATTCAATGCACAGAATGTTGGGCACGAACATTCCGCCCGAACATTCTGTGCACAGAATGTTGGGTACGATCATTCCGCCCAAACATTCACTGCACAGAATGTTGGGTACGAACATTCTGCCCGAAGATTCCATGCACAGAATGTTGGGCACGAACATTCCGTGCACAGAATGTTGGGTACAAACATTCCGCTTGAACATTCCGTGCACAGAATGTTGGGTACGAACATTCTGTGCACAGAATGTTGGGTACGATCATTCCGCCCGAATATTCCGTGCACAGAATGTTGGGCACGAACATTCCGTGCACAGAATGTTGGGTACAAACATTCCGCTTGAACATTCCGTGCACAGAATGTTGGGTATAAACATTCCATGCACAGAATGTTGGGTACAAACATTCCGCTTGAACATTCCATGCACAGAATGTTGGGCGCAAACATTACGCCTGAACATATTATTCTCAGTGATTTATCCAGACACTTCTACTTTTGTCACATGTGCTTAGGGTGAACCTCTCTCTCATCTGTAAAAAGCACAGTGGGGGACCTCTCAATTCTAGTATTCTATGGCAAATCCTAGTCCACCATACCAGGCAGTTAACACAGGGCTACTGACGCTGGGCTCTCTTTCTGTCTCCTGGACTGTCCTCCATGCTTTGGAGACTGTGCTCAGAGACACCAACACCAACATCAACCCAAGTGTAACCCTCAATAACAGAAAATTAGAGAGCAACAATTTTACACTGAGATCATTTCTGTTTCACTTGGGTTATATGGTGTCACTATTTATTCAGTCTTTGTGTTTAAGCTGGACATAATAAAATGTTTCTGCTTATTTACTGATTTATAACACGTAAAAATCATGATCAAAAAGACAAAAATAAGGTTGTTCTCCAAACCATTAACTGAGAAAATAATAAGCAGGCTTTCGTAAAATGGGCCATGCTATAACTTTCGGTCTCTGGAGAGAAACATTGAAAATGGATCATTATAGAATATAAGAACTCTTTCCTAAGTTTCTCCTGTTGTCTCTTCAGGTTAATGGTATGTCTGTGGCTGGGATGCAGCACTCAGAGGTGGTGGCAGCCATAAAGGCCGGAGGAGACGAGACTAGGCTACTGGTGGTTGACATTGAGGCAGAGGAATTCTTCCAGAAATGCAATGTTATGCCCACTGAGGAACACATCAGTGGTACCACACTTTTTACTATGTTTCCTTAATATTCAGAAGTACAAAACATAAAATACTGTGAGGAAAATTATTTGAAACAGTCAGAGTGAAATGAGGACTTTTTCTGTTTTGTTTGTTCTTGAAGGACCTCTTCCAGACCCAATGTCAGAAGAGAAGGTAAGGACCCCTTGCATGCACACACAAGCAGGATGCACAATGCATAGGATGCTAATAATTTTTGTTCTCACCACTAGATGCCCTTTAAAAGGCTATTTTTTTCTACATTTACCAAAAGAACAGATCATTATCACAGTTAAACAACCTAAAGAACAGTAAGAAAGTGTGTTGTCTACTTCAAAGTTCTGACAACAAACTAATGAATGAAACCAGTGAGCATGTGACTCAAAGTTATTGATGTTTGTCAATCCTTCCAGACTAGACAGTTTAGCCAGTCACATCCCCAAGGATGCTGTCTTTGAGGTCTACTATCTAGCTGATTATAGCATAATGTTGAAAGTGATCATCATCACACAAACCATTAGAACCAAAGTTGAAAGAAAAATCACATACACATAATGTTATAAACAAAATATATTTAGTACTTCATGGAAGTAAACTGGTACTGTGCAGTGGTTCATATATTTGATGGCAAGTGAAAGCTCGCCGGTTTAAATCCAGTGACAGAGACATTTTTGGGGTTGCATCTGGCATAAAAATCTGCCAAATTGACTACGCAGAGCTCTGGTGACCACTTGTGATAAGGGAGTAACTGAAAATAGCCCCCTAGTGGCCGTCTGTGGTCCTGCACTTTAAAATGCTTTTGCATTGAGTTCCATTTAAAGCTCTGATTGTTTCTTCTTTGTCCCATGATTATTTGGATTACTTCAGTTATGTGTGCTGCTTTGTACATGTCTGTATTCATAGTAGGGTTATTTTAAAGGATTTTGAATTTCTACATTAAACTACATTCTAAATTAAATATTAACGAGTCTTCTGCAATTGGAGAGACAACACTAAGCTGCCCGAGAGAGTGAAGCAGGATGCAGCTGTGTGACATATACTTCAGTAACAAATGTCACATAAAGAGTTCAAAATGTAGCAGACTCAGTTCTCCTCAGCTTAAGAAAACCAGTGCAATGCCCCTTTAATTAGTATAGGCTCAGTCATCAAAATAAACACCACCCACTACCTCTATACACACACACACACACACACACACACACACACACACACACAGTGACAACATGGGAATTGTGGATTGGTCCCTCTAGTGACATTGTGGCTGACCTTTTCACCATGGCAACAGGAGTAGAAGATCATGGGATTGCAGTGGCTTTAATTTGAGGATTATGCTAATGAGCTGACTAACAAGCAACATTCACACACTCTCACATACAGCCAGACTTCTGTAGCAAACAATCAGTCATTCACCAACTGTTACATAACATGGTGGCATGAATCCATACCCTGACCTCTGACCTTCAGTGTGCCTTTTATCATCAGATGGCCAATAGTCCTGCTTAGATATTCAGTAACCTAAAAGGCTTTTAAGTGGCATTAGTGCAAATAGAATACTATTAGAGGCGTCTGATGAAGACACCTTACAGCAGAGGGCTTGTGCTCATGTGCAGCATGGCTGAGGTTATTTTTAGAGAAACAGCTGCTTCCACACTGGAGGCCAAATTTTCATAGATGAGGTGAGTTCCACACTACATATTAGATAGGAGCAGGGCTATGTGCCGATCCCTGAACCGTCTACTGCTCACACTGAGCCTCTGAATGACCAGCCCCCCCTGCTGGTGACACTCCCCTCTCTCTGCCTGCACATTTGCTCTTGATAATTAAAAAGAAATGTTTGTGTGACTCTCATAGAAGAAATACACCATGTCTGTATTCTTGTACTTCCCTCCCTTCCCTTTAGATTGTTAGATGTAAAAACACAGACTGTCTTAGATACCGCTTTCATACTCTCTTAAAGTACTCAAACCCCTCTATACAACATTCACCCATGGACAAAAGCACTGTCTTCTATGCTTTGAAGTGCTTTATAACTACTATTCATACTCCAATGGATGCATCGGAGAGCAACCTTGGGTTATTTTGCCCAAGGACATTTGGCTTGCAGACTAGGGGAGCCAGGGATCGAACCACCAACTATCTGATTCAGTAGATAACCTGCTCTACCTCCTGAGCTACAGGTGTTGGACTCTAACATTGAATGAGGATATTCAGAAGTGAGCTTTTATTTTTGCTTTTTTTGTGAAGTTTCCTTTCTCTGGAAATTCAGAAAGGCTTATAATGAGCAGCTAGTTGAAATGAGCTACCTCTAAACTTTGAGTCTCCACTGGGTTTGAAAAGAGTCTAATTCTGCATAATCCAGATGTTGATGTCCTTTGAAGCTGAGATGCTTTCTGGAAGGTGTTTTGTACTTTAGATGAATTGACCCTTTTGAATGTGTGCGGTGTGTTCGGCAGATAAATGCAAAGCCTAAAGTATCTGCGAGCTCTTCAGTCTCCAGTGCCTCTTCCAGCAGCTCCCTACCAGCAGCAACAAACAACTCCTCGCCTTCAGAGGTACTGTCTCTATGCCACTGAAAGATTTGGAATAGTTTTAAAGCTCAGAAAAAAACAAACTTGTTTGAATATATGTGTGTTCCTAGATTGAAAGAGCATCGAGGTCAGAGCCGGCCCCAGCCATCGACAGCCTGGGTCTTGCCTTGACAGTAGCTCAGGCCAAAGAAAGAGCCCAGCAGAAGCGTGGCGCCAAGAAGGCCCCGGCCATGGACTGGAGCAAGAGGAATGAACTGTTTAGCAACTTATAAACACCACAGGCGCCCTCGTGTCCTCCAGGTGGTTCTGTACTGCCATCCAGAGGCCAATCCAGAGAAATAATCAGCCCACGCTCTGGGTGAAAAATAATGTGGCATCAAGCTTATTTTAAACTCCCATGTTAAACAGTATTATATGATGATTTATTTGTTTTAATTTAGGGTTTCTGTGACTTCTTAACTTTTGAATGATGTTTGAAATGTCAGCATCACACACAGAAATGAATGTTAATAATATATCAAGAAGAGAACTAGCAGTGTACACTTTCTCATACGAAAAGGAGTGTGAAAGGAATTTTGGGGCATAGGAACGAGAAATTATTGACAATTGTTGACGAGTTGTGATTTTAAATCTGAACATTTTAGAAAGAATGTAGCACGTCTGTCTACTCTTCTTTACCTCCGTTTTTTCCATCTTGATTTGTGATTCAAACGATATTATTTTTTTTTTCTTTTTAATGTGGTTTTTTGATAAATTTGTACATACACACAAATGTATTCTCAAGGAAAAGAAATGTTCTGTGTTTTGTTGATTCTGCTGAAGTCTGTTGAATTTTAAAGCTGCATCTTTTGGCTCGAGCGTCACTTACACACTTTCACTCCAATGGAAATATACAGAATGTACCGATGGCTCTGTGCTGTAGAATGTCTTAATGAACATTGATAAATATAGCATATCAATAAAATGGAACCGAGTCTGGTTTTTAATGCACATGATCAACCTTGAAAACACTGATCTGAAATTCTTGTTATACCTGAGGATCCGATGGCTGTGAGAATGCCACTTGGGGTGATGAACCCATGCTTGGTGAAGTTTTACCTGTTTTATACTCAGTGCACAGTCTGGTGCTCCATCAGAACAGTCCAAAAATTCCCTTTTTAATAGAAAATGTCATGAGATGAAAGAAGGATGTGAAGGAGAATCCATAAGCACTGAGGCAAAGACAAGCACGGTGAAAGAATGTGATTGCACTTATACTAAGCTGCTTTATAATGTGACAGGAGATGTTGGCGTTGCAGATGTCCAACAAAGCACATCTTAGATATTTCACCTTTAAATGTCTTCAGTCTGTCGTGGTGAAGAGAGAGCTGAGATTAAAAGCAAAGCTCTCGATTTACCGGTCGATCTATGTCCCTACCCTCACCTACAGTCACCAGCTGTGGGCAGTGACCGAAAGAACATGATCATGGATAAAAGCGGCAGAAATGAGCTTCCGAAGGGTGGCCTCACTGGTCCTCACTGTGTTTTATACAGGCTGTGTAAACATAGTGAGGACCAGTGAGGCCTAATAATCACTTCTTTCCTGAGGTAGAAATAGAATATTCATCACAGAGGTGACATTAAAACTTTATATTTAGAAATTTTGCCCACCATAAATTAATTGACCCAAAATTTAGTTGTATTTTGTTTATATAGTGCCAAATCACAACAGCAGTGGCCTCCTGAATTGTGGGATGTACTAGGTTTTACACGTCTGTTCATCTCTGTCTGTATTTACCTCATTTTTAGAGTACTAAGGAGCCTACTATGAAGCAAGTTTAATAGGAGCATTCAGTGAGAAGGGCTATGCTAAAACGTTGATATTCCACAATTTTATATTACAACGTGCTGACGTCAGCCTGTTATGGCATCATAGTGACGTCACAGGGCGCTGTAATGAAAATATAACTCTGTTGTCAACTTTGACTTTGGGCAAATGCTAGCTGTGCATCACATTGGATTTGAAATGTGCACTTATTTAGCTGGTGGTGCAGAAAATCTATGAATGTATTTGAATATTCTGCCAAGTCTATTTTGAACTGCTAGAATTGCATGGTAAATGGACTGATTCTTATATAGCGCTTTTCTACTCTCCCGGAGTACTCAAAGCACTCTCTACAACATGCCTCATTCACCCAATCTCACAAGCACTTTATCTATACGTAGTGCTTTCTAAATACATTCACACACATTCATACTCCGATGGATGCATCGGAGAGCAAGTTGGGGTTAGTATCTTGCCCAAGGATACTTGACATGCAGACTGGAGGAGCCAAGGATCGAACCACCAACCTTCCGATCAGTAGGTGACCAGCTCTACCTCCTGAGCTACAGCCACCGCCACTGCTGTGGCTGCATCTACTAGGGAAAAAAACACATAGTTTAGATTTGCCGATAAACTAAAACAATGTCTGCGTCTCTATTAGGCTATGGGACAGTAACCTTTAATGTTTAAATATATCCAGTTTCAGAGCTCTAATGTGCAGCCATTACCTTAAACATTAACAAAAGCACACTCAATGTTTCAATGATTCATTTGAAATAAAGTGTTTATTTTACTGCTCAGTGAGCTGAGCTGCAATAATCTATTTTTAATCCTAACTGCCCATTATACTGTTGTTTGATATTCTTTTTAATCCATTTTAACAACATCATCTGATTAAGTCACTGATTGGAGGAGGCAGAACTCGGAGATCATTTTGTGCAGAAGAGTCAAATGATGCATATAATGCCCCTTTTCATGGTGATTCCCATCATATCCAATCAGGGTTTTTTGGTTTTATTAAGCCTCTCAGCCACAGAAAAACAACATACTGGTGGAGAAAGACAACAGTGGTAATAATTGTGTCTTTACCCAACAATATAAAGGGACATGAGGTGACTGTTTGTGAACTAGCCTTATAGATCACACTCCCTTTATTGCTAACAGCCAAACTATATTACCTACATATATTACTGTTATCACCATATCAACTTTTTATGGTGATGATGTACTTAGAGCTGGTTCTACAGCCCCAGAAGAAAGAAAATATCACATATTCCTTTCAATTATCTTATGCAAATTAAAGCTATAAGATGTGACTGAACACAAAAAGCTGCTAAATGTACAGAGATGAGGCTATGGATCTCTATAAACTGTAAATAATGTATGTGTCAACTATATGGCACATCAAAAGCTCTGAATGAGAATGGCAAAACAAATGAAAAACGTTGAAATAATAATGCATATTTTATATTGACAAGCAAAACAACAGCACTCCGTCAGTACAAATCCCTTTAATTATTTCTGATTTGACACAGAATTCAGAAGGAAACATTAATAAACAAAACAGAAGAGCGAAACAACAGAGAAAAAAGCTGTTGCATGAATGTGAATGTGCTTGGTATCTTAAAAAATGTAAAAACATGCCAGCTTCCATTAACCAAATCTTCCCAGCAAAGGTTTGGGAGAGAGATTCGACTCCATTTTTAAAATGAAGGCGTGCAGAGGAGTTAAAAAAGGAAGCCTAAAGATGGTTGAAGGTAATGACTTTTCTAAAAGAGCCCAATTAAATAAGAATGGCTCAAACCAGTTTGATCCCACAAACTAAGTCTTCTATTTTCTTCTTTAACACCAAACAGTTTCTCCAGCCCTGGCTGAGCAAGTGAGTGAGCTGGTGGTGGAAGTTGCTCAGCAGCCCTCCTCTGGGGAGCAGGAACGGGTACAGGCACCTGCATGCACCAGCTGCTTCCACCTGAGGAGTGGGTATGGGTGTGGAGGCAGGCGGCATCCTGGCAGGCCTCACCCTGGGGACCGGAGCAGACCGTACACCTGCCACTCCCATGCAGTTGAGGTGCGCCGGCGGCGGCGAGGAACTGAGCCGAGCCGCCAGAATCATAATCACGTGCATCCGGTACTCGATCCGGTCCTGCAGTTCTTCCACTTCTCGGCGCGACACCGCCGCCTGCTCCCTCCACGTGGTCACCAGCTCAGCCACCATTTGGGCCAGCCTCTCCCCTGCACCGCCACAGAGTGGCTGTGACATATTTTGTGAGCCTATACTGCATTCAAAGACCGACCTATAAGAGTGTAACACAAAAGCAACTAATTGCTAAATGTTGTCAGAAATCTGGCACATAAAACCTCTGTGGGATTTAGTCTGAACACTGCTGGAACAATATTTAACACTGAACGAAAAAAATGGAAACAGGAAATGCTAAACGATTGATTGTGAAATTAAAATGGGAGAGACAATATTCTAAAAAATTAAAAGCCTCTTAAAAATTTGATGTCAAATTCACATCAAGTTTGTTCATTTAAATATATATCAACTTGAAAATATATAACTATCAGTTAATAAGCCAATTAAACATTTTGGCAGCAAATGAAGACTCCATGTTCAGTCACTCTGAATTCATTAACATGTTGCCTTCCACGAAATGTTTTGGCCACTGCTGAAATGAAACAGCATGCTTACGGTACCATAGCAACCTGAGATGAGCTCTGTTACTAAATAACTTTAAAACCAATAAGCATCTGTTTTTACTGACAGTAACAGTGCTTTAAAGAACAACAAAAAACCACTATATTAAACAATTATTTCCTCACGCTACAGACTATAAGCAGCAAAATATACATATTAGATCATCTTGCTAATATACAACAGAATGAGTTAAAGCAGCCAATAGGAACTCTTTTGGTTAAAAAAAACAAACATATATAAGTATAAATATAATCACAGGTCAATATGTTCAGTATAAAGATATTTGACTACGCACATAAACACTTGTCTGTATATACATAGGTTAGATGGATACAATGGACTCTTATTCCCTTTAAGTGATACTGAAGATACTGAACAACATCGGGAAGCTTTTCTGGCTGCTGTTTGTACTCCCTCCAATAACTTTCCCAGGTGTGTGTCCTAAGGCGAAGTGCTCACTTTCAAAAACAGAGGAAAAGCTGTGCAGTAAAGTCCTCAAATATTCACAAACTGATTGATCTTAAACCCCAGGAAGTGCTCCACGCTCTCTGTTCTTCCCAGCATCTAAGATTCCCTCTGACCCCGTGCTCACTGATTTCTGTCTGCTGCTCACTTGAGACAGGAACTTTTTCTGTGTGCAGGACAGAAGCTGGGAGGTCACTCCAACATGGCATCCAGTTGGTCGGCCAGATCATCAAACATGTTGCCAATGTCATCCAGAATATTGCCTGCTGCCTTCACTGTGGTGCTCCCACTAGGAAACAGATGGGACAATGTGAAGTAAAAAATAAGGTATGACTTGCTTTGGAGTTTCTGCTACCAGTTAAGCTAACTGTCAAGTTAACTGGTGATTCAGAACAGCTATGAATGTGAGATAAAGTGTTTGTATAGTGTATAGTATAGAGAAAAAAGCACTATATGAATGCATGGTTTCCTATAGCTTGTAGTCAAGCACTCTGGCATGAACAATCACAGAAGCTCCACTACAACCATGTCTGTCTAAAACAGACCAATCATTTTAAGGACATGGGGTCCCCCGACCCCCCTTTTATCTTAGCCCGTCTCCACATCAGGCATTCTTGCTTTCTTTCCTGTGAAGATCACTAAAGCGCCTCGGTGGTCCTGGAACAGGATTATCCATTTAACTGTTTGCTGATCCCCAAACATTAGCTTTTCTTGTTTCAGGAATTTTATGACACTGCAATATTTTCATCACAAGAATTAGCGTCAGACTGGCGTCGTGTCCAGGGTGTATAACACCTTTCACCCTATGGTTGCTGGGATACCCTTCCCGTGACCCTGATAAGGATAAGTGGAAGAGAATGGATGAATGAATGGGTGGAGGTTACATATTCTTCTATGAGTGGTTGTGACATTGTTGCAGACCCACAAATTATAAAGCTAGCGCGTCAAGGAAGCTTGTGTTTGTATTTGTGAAGCTATTGCTAGCTCTCAAGGCTGAGTATTAGTGATTATGGCTAAAACTAGACCCTCTCAGGGGAATGCTGCTGTATTCATTTCCTCAGCCACATGCCCTCAGTACTAAGCAGGGTGAGGCACTGAAACAGCTAGGCCATGGATGGCAGAGCTAGCTTGTCTGCTCCACAATCATTCGTGGCCACTGCCTTGTGCAGTGACTAGGCCTTGCAGACAGATTTGTCATCAGCATTTGAGTTAATTTTCTCAGCCTGGCATTTGAAAGGCTAAATTTAAATGAGTCTGGTTTCCCTTTCAGGCTGACTGAGACCGCTCAGGGTGTAAGACTTCTTTCCACATGCTGACCTTATGATGGCAAATAGTGTGTATTTCAGCGATAAACCCAACTATAGTAAAGTGATTCTGCGCCTTAACCCAGCCTCTGTGCCTAAGGTTAGGGAGTCTACCTATTGTTATCTCGCTCTCAAGCTATAAGTGTTTCACCCCTGCCATCTGCTGATGAGAGTGAGAGGCGGCTTAATTCGCTGAGTCCTGTCTGAGAATTATGCATTAATGTAGACAGAAATAAGGGAATTGGAAAAAGCAATCAGCTCTATGTGTTCCAGGCTCCTTGGCACATAGGGAAGCCTATGCCAGCTGTCACACTGAGTGGTAGAGGCTATTGTGATGGCATATGAGTGCCAGGTATAGCAGCCTCCTGAACACCTGCGTGCACATTCTACCTCATGGGCCCTTTTTAAGGTTGTTTCTCGGCAGGGGCATCTGTGCAGCTGATAGTTTGAAATTTCCACATACATTTGTTAGGTTTTACTGCCTTAACATTAACCTTCACTGGCACACTCAGTGCTTACTGTGGGCTCTTAACTTCAAGCTGACCTCTTGGAGTAGGTGTGAGGTGTTGCTCTTCCTGAGTTATAGTGTTTGGACCATGCAATCTCAGAGGGGTCTACATCTACCATAGTGAGCTACCAAGTGAGGTTTGACAGACAAATTTGGCTACTAGCATAACCTTGCAAACTGAGTTTGGCTCATTGCAATGCCCATTTGCATGGACATCAGGAAGAACTACTTTGTCTGGTATGGGTCCAAGGGCTATTAAAAAGGGGGTCAGGGGGACCCAGTGTCGTTGACTGATGCAGGCCTTCTGTGAGTGATCATGCCAGAGGTCGCTTTCCAAAGTGGGATACCAAGCGATTTTTGAAAGAGAACCAGGTTTACTCTAGTAACCTCTCTTTTCATCAGTATGGAGAAGATTTCTGTTCATAACATCATTGATCAACAAATAACTAGAGAACTAAACAAAGGACAAAACAGAGTTAATGCTCTACAAAGAGAAAAGAAAAACAAAGAGAAAACTCCATTAGCTCACTGAGGACCTTCACTGAATTCTGCAGATGTTTTCTGGCATTTTCCCTGTTGCTAAATTTAGAGTTGGCATGAGCAGTACAGTGCCAACTACACTGAGATTACATGTTTCTATCAGTGATAACATTTGGCCTTCTCTCAATTTTAAAAACTTGAAAAACGCTTACATGCCCCCAAAAAGAGGGCAGGTGCTGAAACATAGAAGACAAAAGAAAAACAGAAAAAGAAATGTTGTTTTGTTTTTTTCTTTGGAGATTCATGACCTCAAGTTTTCCACAGGTTATATAAACAAACAAGGTCTAAAGCTTAGACTGTAGACTGTGTCCTCACTAGTTAACAGCATTTACAACAAAATTTAGCTCGTTGTGCTCTTGACAGCACTTGACTAATCTGCTGATTTTTCCCAGTACTTTTATCCCACTGTCGATGAGTAAGTCACAAATCACTGCAGGAATGGAAGCTCCTGAACACTTGCACTTTTGTAGTCACCTCCAAATAAAAGCCAAAAGTAATGTGTTAGCAAACTGGGACTTCACTTACAGCCCAGCAGCTGATCTGTCAGATCTGCTGCATGTTCACAAGGAAGAGTTTAAAAAACTAGTGATACCACAGCTCAGCAATCAGTATGAAGAGCACAATATTATCATTTCAGGTAAAGCACACCACCCCAACTACACCAATACAATACTTCTTACCCGTCCACATTGCTCCCCTGTGCCAGTTTGGTCTCCACTACTTTGAGAGCAGCTTCCAGTGATGTACTAGTTTCTTCTAGTTTCTTCTGGGCCAGCCCCTCCACACTGGCCACACCAGGCGGAGTTACCCATCCTTTTCCTGCCTGACTGGGTAGTGCCGAGGTGGGGCAGCAAGAGTTCATCAATGGTGACGGTGGAGCAGCAAAGGCAACACTTTGAGCCATGCTGAGATTCGGACCTGAGGAACAATAAATATTATGTAGCCATCAAAAATAAGCTCACTGTTAGGAAACAAGTTTAACCACTTAACATCCACCAGATCACTGGTTGCCCATCTAGAATTAGTGTAGGGACTGGATTACGTTTTCACCCAGCCATTTTTATACCAACTTTAAAAGCTTTAACAATAAAAAAGTCATGTCAAGATTAATCTGAAAGAGTGGATTTGAAAATGTGGCTTATACAAAAGCCAAGCTTGACCCTAGATGGGTCGCTGATGGCCTTGTTGGTATTATATCTTCTTTTCATTGTTACCTGCTGTTGTTGCATAGGTGTTCTGAGGGAGTCTTGATACAGCGACGGCTTTCTGTGGACGCTCAGGTTCGGACGTGACGGTCTGTCTGTGTTTCACAGGACTGTACATACAAGTCTGAATGTACATGTTGCTTTTCAGCTTTGGGGAGACTGTGTGAATCTGTACGCTCGTGAGGTTAGGGATGGCTGTTTGTCCGCTTGGTTGCAATGGCGAAACAGTTTTTTGAGGAGTTGTTGGTTTGCTGTTGGGGGTTTGTTTGAGAGGACTGGAAGGTTTTGAGGACACTGGAGGCTTTGGGCCTTTTCCCATTGATCCAATCCTCTGGAAAACATTGTGTGGCCTCTGTGCTTCATTGTCACTCAGTGTACTGATGTCATTTTGCATGTGGAGGCTGTTGAGTTCTGGGTGCTTGTTATTTCTGTGTGGGGTGCTAGCCTCTTCAGGAGTGGACGCGTCTTTGTCTTTGGGTTTGTGCCGTCTTTTCACCGTGTCAGACTCCTTTAGGTTGAACTCTGGGAGTTCAAGGCTGTTTGGGGTCTGCACTGCCTCTGAAGGCGTTTTAACTTCAGCACCTGGCTGACTAACGACTGCTATCCTGGGTCGCTGTTTGATAGTCAGGTTGCCTTCTTCAGCAAACGGTAGATGGTCCTTGGAACTGTGCTTGGGAGATGCACTCTTTACACTCTTTGACATGTGTTCAGTTTTCTTTGCTTTCTCTTCCTCACCAGATTCTCTCTCTGTACTTCTACCTCTTTGTCTATTAAAGTCTCCTTCTGTCCTCTCATTTCCTACCCTCCTAAGGCCCCCGAGACCCAAGGCTGGGACAGGTTTGGAGTGCTGAGTGATGGTGTGAGAAGGAAATCCACGTGGGATCGGTGAGGAAACAGGGCTGAATGCAGGTGAAACAGGGAGGTGGGCTGGTGGTATATCTATTCTTCTAGAAGGGCTACTGCTGCTGCTGCCTTCAAGCCTGGCTGCGATACTCCTCACACTGCCTGCACTCTCTGTCTCTACCCCTTCCTTCACCTCTGGCTCCACTCCGTGGTGGTTTCCTGGTTGACACACGTGGCTGTCAGTTACCGAGCTCATCCTCTTAGGTGGGGGTGGAGGTGGACCTTTGCGTCGAGAGCGCACGGCAAAGGAGTGGCTACGGTTGATGTGACGTTGGGCCCCTAAAGGACTTGCATGGCCACGTCCCGGCCTGCGTGACATGGTGGCATAAGATGGCATGACCGCAGAGGAAGCAGAGGTACAAGGGGAAGTGGGATTGTCGTCTTCATCTGGCTCACCATCTGACAGAGCATAGCGATTCAGGCTTTGCGAGCGCTTCTTTTGTGGGCCTTTTTGAGTGTCAATGGGTGGGCCCTGTACAAGTAAGGGCCCCAACAGCGGGATAGCCCCAGGCAGTGGCTTGGAAAGTACTCGTGGAGCCCCACTGACTACTTCTGCCTGAGCTTGGATATAACTGAAAGCCTTCTGTGTTGGGGAAGCTTGCGGGGATGGTGAAGATGGGGAGGAGGGTGGGTGTTGCTGTGGGTGTTGTTGAGGCTGATAAGGGCGGTTAGGAGACTGGAAGTGTTTGACTTTAGGTGGGACAGCTGGGTAGGCAAAGCGGGGCATCTTGCTGGGGGTCAGTGGAGGTGTGAGAGGGGAAAAGGGGAATTTATTGGGGATAGCAGATTGACTATGATGCACCCACGACTCACTGGGTTTCTGTCTATTTCTGCCTCCAGGACTGCTTCTTCCACTCTTCACCTCCTCCCCTGTACCACTACTTAAACTCTCCTCAGACCGGCTCGATGTCCTGGCTGAGGACAGTACGGCCTGCTGATCCTGACAATGAGCCAAATTTACATTTCCAGAGTTCCCAGATTTCCCTGAGCCCCGCGAACGCATGCCAATGCTCTCTTGACTGACTGACATGGCAGTTCCACCTGCAGCAGAGGAAACACCTTTAATGCTGAACATCTCAGCGGGACCTCCACCCGCCTTGCCCATCATTGCACTCTGCAGCTCCATGCTTAGCTCGCTGTCCTGGAAGGAAAGGAGGGCTCTGGGAGTACGAGGGGAGGAGCAACAGTCGTTGGATGGAGTGTCAGCGTGTGCGTGAGCGTTGTGTGTTGGCGTGTGTTCAATAGCCACCAGCTCGAGAGCAGCAGGCAGCTTTCGTCTGAGAGTTTCGCTTCCAGTTCTGTCGGCATGGTTACGAGAGCGATGCAGGTCACACAGTCTCTTCACTGCTAACATTAGTTTCTTCTGATGACCTGAAACACACATATTTATTTGTTACAGAGCTCAAAAAGATTTAATAAAAGAGATCAAACACTTTCAAATACTGCCCCTTCTGTGCTTTGACAATGTCACAAGCAGTCAAAGCACAGAAAGGATTCCGTTTCCCAGAAAGGCAGAATACACCTTGGACGGGTCACCAATCAAAGCAGAAGTTATTATAGAAAATTATAGAAATTCCTCACCCAGTTTAGTAATGCCTATCTCCTGCAGGTCCTCCCAGGTGATGTCCTTGACAATGGCGATGGAGTCATAGCCATTGTCACACAATCTTTTCTGGTACTGAGGCAATCCAATCACACTCAGCCATTCCCCCAGGTCTGACTGAACACGACAACACAGACAAGAATTTACAATGACTGCAAGAGAGCCAGCTGTTTACATGGTGTATGTGGCAAATAAGAGGGAGGACTGATTTCTCACAGGAATGTAATCTGGGAGCCACTCAGGAATGCTCAGCTTGCCGATCTCCATTGATATCTTCTTCCTGTGGCCTGGTTTGGTCACTCCAATGGCTGTAAGATCCTGAAGAATATCCAAGCAAACAATGAGTGAATCATTAACACAACCAACAAATGAAAGGATCAACAACAAATCAATTAAATAACTGTACTTTAGCCAAGAGGACATTTTATATGTAAAAAAAAAAAAAAAAAAAAAAGAGCACTTTAGTTATAGTCATGTCAAGTTTTCTATGGACTTCTTAAACATTTTTTTAAACATACATATCAGACTCAGAGGATTAAAATTATGAAGCAGTTTTTTTTTGTTGTTTCAGGCTGAAATGGAACCAATTCATTTTCATATCACTTCACAAAACAGTCATCTCAAGGTTTTATGTATATATATATATTAAAAAAAAAGCAAAACAAAAACACATCTTAAAACTACAAAGGAAAAAAAAAAGTCTAATGGCATAGCGCTAATAATGCTGAAAATTATAACATAAATACACACCTCAGGGGTCATTCTGCTGATGGTGGGTACATCATATCCTGCACTGATGAAGCTGGACGTGTACTGCTCGAGCTGGAACCCACACAGCCACTGGTAGATTGCTTCTGAATCCTAATGACAGAGGGGAGATCCATTTACAAAACCTCTGTGTGTAGGAAACATTTATGCAAACTTGCACAACTCTAAAACTCCGCTCACCTTGCCTTCCAGAAGCTGTTCAGGCCTCACGAAGCCTTTCTGAGGAGTGCCGTTAACCTGTTGGCGGGAACCACCTAAAAAACACACACAATTAATCCTGTGGGATGTGTTTTGCGATGAGTGCGTTGAGGAAGACAGACACTGGAGGAAAAACAAGACGCACCCAAAGAAAGGACAGCCATGTTTTCAAATTGACAGAAAGAGATCAACCCAGTCTGCATTAGTCGAGTCATGTTAAATCATTCTTTTCCAAGCAGTTGTGTGACTGAGTGGGGCTGTCACGTCTCCCCAGGTGAGTGAAGTTGTGCCATCTACCAGATCTCATACACCCCTCACTCATCTCCTTTACAGTCATTAGTTATATACTCAGATCTCAGAGGAATGATACTTTGTTGCCAACTGCTCCAATTTCGCTTCTGTTCTTGCCCGAGGCTGAGTCCTTTCTCCCTACAACATTTGATCATCTCAGTTCTCAATAACTTTTATTTAAGACCTCATCCAGACACACAGATACACCTTGTAACAGGGCAATAAGTGATATAAGAGACTGCGGATTGTCAAGACGTTTCTGGGAGATGAGTGAACTTAGTCGGCACGATAATCACCGATCAAAACAACACAGTCTGTGTTGAGCATGTTGCAATAAGCTCTTTGCTTATTGCAACATCCTCTTTGTACAAGCATGCGATGAGATGAGGAATTTGTGTAATTGTACTTGTACTGTGTGTACAACTACAATTAAAAAACAGTCAGTTACATTTCTAGGTTAGTGATCACCCCTCAAAACAGGAATGGTTTTACAGGTGGAGGCAACTGACTTTTTTTTCTTTCCTCAGCTTTTCTGACTGTTTTTCACTAGTTTTGTATTTGGATAGGAATAGAGGTTGTGCAGGTAGTCAAACTCAATACATGCTATTGGCAGAAGGTTTGCTGTGTCTCCCGGCATAGTCTCAAGAGCATGGAGGAGATTACAGCAGACGGGCAGTTACTGTAGGAGAGCTGGACAGGGCTGTAGGTCCTTAACCCATAAGCAGGATTGGTATCTCCAGACTTCCTGAAGCGCTTTCACTTTTTTTCCAGTCTTAGCACCCAACTATTTCCAACTGTTTGTTTTTTTAAGCCACTTAGGTCTGACCCATGACTCATTCAAGTACAGCATAAGAGGAACCTAACTCAATGGGTAAACAAGTTTTTTATCTTAATATTTATTTATCTTTTATCTACACACAACAGACAACAAGCAAAGAAAGAAAGGTTTAAATATTGACAGTAACTATCAATCTGTGGCAAAAACACAATTTCTTTTCCATTTCTTTAGCTGAATCTATCAAAAATGCCAAAGATAACAAAGTTTGGCAGGCATAAAATAATATTTCTGCACCAATAAGGTGATTCCCAATGAGATATTAACCAAAACCTTGGAATGCAGTGGGTCCTTTAAAACTGGATCGAAACCTTTCTCCTCTGACAAAACGTCAAACATCTTGTCAAATTAGAACAACTGTCTTACCCCTGAGAAAAAACGAGAGCAGCAGAGCTCCTGATGTCTGACACTTCATCCTTCTCTCCACCTATCCTTCGTGCAGGGCAGACATCAGCTCCTCTTCCCTTTCTGTCTTCCTTTCTCTTTCTCCATCATTTAACAAATGTGTTTTGCTCCTGATGCTCCCTGTCTCCTCCCTCTTTGCCTTCACTTTAACCCTCCTTCCGATTCACCCTGAGGTCAACGGGAATTCTCTGCTTCTTCGAGTGATAGCATTTGAAAAGCCTTATCTCAGCAGAATGAACTTAAGTTCTGAGAATACTGTAAACATGCAATCCTGCACCTGCCAGTTTCACCTGACAGCAGAGCACATTTCTCCAGGCCTTTAGTGTTTCTTGTGAAGTAGTGATCTGGGCTTTTGTGGCTTGTGTAGATGAAAGAAGATGCTGGTTTTATTGGCTTCAGTGGTGAAGTAAAGTATGGTAAGCATTTACTGTCCCCCTCCATCTCATTTCCTTTCAGACCGTCAACAAAAACAGCAGAACAATGCTGTATGATCCCTCCACACAGCAGCCCCGCGGTTTCCAAAGATACAACCTTTTTATGGTTGAAAGATTCATAGGCCAGTATTAAGTAGATAAAGAAACAAAAAACTGACAAACAAAAAAAACCCCATTCTTCTGTAAAAGTTCAGGTAAAACAACTGGACTCAAAAATCAGCCAACCCACAAAAGAAAAACTTTGAAAGACCTTCAGAAAGTCTGGGACCTTGGAAGAATGACAGCTAACAGAATTATTATTATTATCAAACAGAGTAAGAAGATGGCAGATGTTTGATTCAGTGACTAACCTGTGGATCCATCAACGTGTTTGCTGTGGTCCAGTCCTATGACGCGGTCCCTTGATTCACCAGCAGAGGGAACCAGCTGCACACACAAAACAAAGGTATATTCAACGATAGAAAAAAGTACTGAAGTGCATTACTGACATCCTCCACACTTTATTCATTTCTGTTACTGTTACTGAAAATGTCTGCTGTAGACATATGAAGCAGAGCGTCTCCTTGTTTTTAAGTGACTTCCTTGGTTCTCTCTGAGCATATCTGACCTTGCCAGCGTCAGCGTTGTGGCAGCAGTGAATCCCATTCTGTTTGTGGCCGCTCTCTGAGCTCTGACCACTCCCTGCACTGCGGCTGCTACCAACACTGCCAGCGCTGCCGACACTGTTTCTGTCACCTGAGAAGAGCAAAGAAAGCAAAACAGAGAGATGACAGATTGACAAGAGACCTGTGGAGTGTCTGAGAGTTAGAAGACAATTGTAGCCTGCAATTTATAGGTTAAATATTTATATGGGTTTTGACTACTGTACTAAAAATTAATAAATAAATACATAAAAACTATTAACAAAGTCCTATTTATTACTGAAGGATTTCCTTGCCTCACTATTTCTTGTAGATCGATTTTTAATATATCAGTTTGCATATAGTTTTAATCAATGCAAGGTGTTTGTTAGTGAGTTGTTTCATTCTAAGCAAGGCTAATCACACTCTGCCACTAGCTCCATATTTAACAGAAAGATGCTAATATAAAGCTTCTTATGTAATGTAAAGAATTTTCAACGTTTATGAAATTACTACATTATGTCTTAATGGAATCGACATTCTCTCTGTTCAGGAAATAACTGAATATATATTACATAGTAGAAAAAAAACATTAATATGTTTGTTGTGGAGATTTTCAGAGAATAAGAGGAAGCTCCAACATGCTTAAAAGAAGAACCTTCATGCTGCTCCCTCATAGTGATGTCCTGCTGCAAGAGAACTGGTTATGTTTGCTGGATTGTTAGATGTGTATAAAGCAGAGGGGTGGGGTTTGAAGGGTTGGCATGGTAAGGTCAAAACTCTGGGATATAAAAGGATAAACCAGGAATAAGCTTCTTTAAAAAAGACCCAGTTTATCAAAAATGCGGTGACTGGTTCACAGGCGATTGGGATTTTGGTGGGTGGGGTATTAGGGGTTTGAGACCACACACTCTTACCAGTGGGAGAGCTCCTGAGGACCCAGATTTCCTGAGTGGGGCTAGCAGAACTAGCTGGGGTTGAGAGCTGACTGCCAAATGGAGTACCTAACAAACACACACACTTTAGACACACGTTCACTGTACACTCTGCCTACTGCAGAACCGGAGCTGGGACTGGATCTAACAAGCTGACACCGAGCATCAGGGAAAGTTTTTTCATCAAGAAAAAACTGGGATTAGGGTGCTGTTTGGGAGCATATGGACAGAAACATTCCTGTTCAACAATCATTGCCTTTCCTGGGATAACGTGAATCCACCGCAGGTGGTAAAACAGGGAAAAGGTTGGTGAGTGCATCTGTGTGTGTACCTGCAGGGTCATAGCCAAGGATGTATAAGTCATCAGTCTGAGGGGCAGGGCCATGACTCGAAGGAGGAGCTCTGGACACAAAGTGTTGTCGTTGGCAAGGCATTGAAGCTTGGCGGAAGAGAGTACCCCCTAAGGTCAGGGAGACAGGTTTGGTTTGAGGTGGGCATGCATGAGTGAGGGAAAGCAGATAATGCACATGCGTGTGCGGTGGCAGTTTGAAATGCATGCACAGGCATCGAAAGCTCTTTAACCATGCAATGAAGAGCTTTAAATATTATCAACTTTAACATTTGTCTCTGTCATGTATTCTTTTTCATTGAGTACATGGAACAACAACTAAAAAGGGACAGAGTGACTGTGTATCCCTTCTACAGTTACATAACAGGTCGCTGAATGGAAGTTTAAGATCACCAAAGACACTGAGATGGCTTACTGTTCCTTTGTGTGGTATTGGTCTCCGTTTGCTGACATCACGGAGATTATCACAGAGCTCAGACACACTAATGCACATGTGCACACAACCTGCTGAGTTTGCCTCATAAGCAAAGAGTCCATCACCAACTTTGAGGCGAACTCTCTTCTTTCGTCTCTTCCGTCAAGCATGAGCAGTCTCACACACACGCCCACACACACAGAATACCCCGATGTAGACTGTGAAGGCTTTAACACTGAGCTGACACTTTGCAATCTGGCCATAGTAATCCTATTAATGTGTTTCTCTGTGAGACTGTCGTGTGTGTGTGTGTGTGTGTGTGTGTGTGTGTGTGTGTGTGTGTGTGTGTGTGTGTGTGTGTGTATAGACTGGCTTGTTGAAGACACAGAAGTGTGCACTTATGTCTGGAGCTGTTTTTGGAGCCCTCACTGTGCTGGTCTCTCTATGCTAGAAAGTCAGGGGTTTTACAGCTGCAAACAAGTGAGGGGCTCATATTCACAGGGATTAAAATCATGATTTACAGGCATGCTGAACTCTCCAGTGGCCATGTCTGCAAACATGATAGATCCTGCTTGTGTACAAGTGTGGAGATATTTTGGTAGCCCAGATATATAAGAGTCGTCATGGGTCAAATTAGGTGTTACCAACACCAAAATACAGTCGTCTGAATTCATCTACACTATGGATGTGTTTGCCCAGGCTGGTGGTATTTCAGGACTACAAAAATAAATAAGTAAACAAATAAATATGAAACTTGACAGATATTTTCATGTCTCAGATAATTATATGAATATGAGATCTGGCACTTTCTCTTATTTCTCAGCAGTATTTCAGAGCCCTTATAGTATGTTTTAGCTCACTGTTTTCGTTTTGTTTTTTGTTTTTTTTTAGTTTTTAAAAGTATTGCGAATTTCTATTCTGGATGAATTTGACCTGAAACATAATTACACAGAAATAAAATGACACAAATTAAATGAAAAAATTAGGCTTGGTATTTCATGTGAAATTGTACAGTGCACATGTACACTGTTCAAAAAAATTAAAGGAACACTGAAAACATATCAGCTCTCAACAGCCTACACTGATATGAAATGGGTAATGTGTTAGCAATTAAGGGATGGCACATAGTTTGATGGAAATTTTCTTCCTGTTAAAAGGGAGTTTTTCCTTCTCACCGTCGCCAAAGTGCTTGCTCATAGGGGGCCTTACTGTTGTTGTGATTTGGCACTGTATAAATAAAACTAAATTGAACTGAATTGAAACTGAATTAAAATGAAAATGATTATCCTATCCTATGTGCTTAAATGGATGCTTAACAACATCGGGATAGTGTTCTAGGATCTCCTCCCAGATGTGGACCAAAGCATCACTGAGCTTCCTGGTCCATCTGAGGTGCAACCTGGCAGCGTTGGATAGATCAAAAAATAATATCCCAGCAAAGAGACACAGCAAACCTTGTGGCAATGGCATGTATTGAGTTGGACTGCCTGTACAACCTCTTTTCTTATCCAGATACAAAACTAGTGAAAAACAGTCAGAAAAGATGATCATTAACTCTAAAGAACCTGAAACTGATTAACACCCGCCTCTAATGCATAACCAAATCAATATCAATAATCAAAAGAAGGAAAATGGATACAGGTTGCCATGTACACAAAATTCAAAGTATTCCACTGTAAACTGAAGATGCAAACCAAGGTCCCTTCCTCTCTGTTCACTGTCTGGCTAACTGGATAACTCTTCAACTACTGAGAGGAGCACAGCTATAATACTTGCATAAATATTCTGGAGTGTATTAATGTTAATTATTAATTCAATTCAATTCAATTTTATTTATACAGCGCCAAATCACAACAAAAGTCGCCTCAAGGCGCTTTATATTGTACAGTAGATAGCACAATAATATTAATAAGGTTTACTGATGTTTATGCAGGTGTGTATAATCTATTTATTTACCTGCTCTTTTGCTGAGGACCTCCACCACTGAAGGGGGGAAAAAGCCCACCCGGTCTGTCCCCCGCTGGGTGTCATGGATGTGACCTTTCCACCGACCGTCTGAGTGCTGCTCCAGGACCTGTCAGCAAGAAACCATGAGAACACTTCATTACAAATGGCATTAGTCTTGGTACACTTCACAGTCCCAGCACGTTGATACAGTTATATGAACACTATGGGCGTTGATTATAACAAAAAAATACTATGTCTTAGCAAAAATACAAGAACTTTAAGCATGCATGTTGTGTGCGACACCCACAGGCATGCACTAAAGTCCATAATGAGTGGGCCAGTAGGCTGGAAATACACTATCTATTCATTTTGAGTATTAACAAAGCGCCTCGAGAGAAGAAAAACAAACACCTCTGCTTTCTGGCAGGGTAAGAGACAACAGCATACAAGTTCAAACACAACTCTCAGATGTCACTATGACTCACATAAATATATCAAAATACACAGCAGAGAGCACATAAAGACATGCACACACGAATTAGAGCAAACTGTGATAATGATGCTGATAATGAGAGACACAGCAGCAGCAAGTTTGTGCCCGTTCTTCTGCTGTGGTCTCTTGCTTTGGAGTACATGAAATTACCCTCAAACATACCACACAAATCCTAGCAACACAAATCCTTCACCATAACTTCACCTAACATCTCATTTTCTCATCTCAATCAAGCCAATTGTGATGTTTGTGTTAGTTCTTATTTGTAAGAATTATATATGTCAGCATATACAAACCAAAAAAACACTTTTCTTTAAATTTTTATAATAAAATAAACAATTAAACTTCTCTTCCTTAAACATTTTGCAAAATCTTACCAAACAAAAACTACTGCTACTGATTTTTAAAAACAAATGTCGGTTACATTTTTGTTCAGTACGTTTTTAAATTCACTAAATAAGGAAATCTTCTCCTTTCATAATTTTCCCAGGAAATTAATAATAATGACTGTTTTAAATGTGATATTAGGCTTTTTCAAATTAATTTCATTTAATTACATTTTTCTATAAACAAGGACAATGAAAATAATGAACAAAAACAATATTACAACCATAAAACAACATTTTGAGACTTTTACACACAAAACAGTACCATAATCAGATCTCCCGCCCGCAGGTTAAGTGCAGTGGGATCATGGAGATTCCAGTAGTCCTTCACTGCTCTAACCTGAAGAGAGCTTGATGCTTCTGCAAAAAAAAAAAAGAAAGAAAGAAAAAGATACCTGATCACATTTCTAAACCAGAGAAGCCAAATTACCCAAATGTATCGGTGCAACATCAAGACACCATTTCATGAGCTACCGACCTCTCAGCAGCTGTTTGATTTCCCTGCTGGCTGTGGAAGTGGTGAACTGATTGACAATGTCCAAAGCCGTCTGGTTGTAGGTGTTGCGCATATTCACGTTGATGCCCGCCTAGACACACACACACAGATCGTAAAACGGCTGTGTGGGAGTCGGACTTTTAAAAACAAACCCTCCCTTAAATTCCAATCTGCTTTATTAAAGAATAATACTGAGCAGGTGAAAACATAGTGTGACGTTTCTGTGAAGAGTCTTTATGTTGACACTCGTTGTAAAAAAACAGCCTTCCACATGGCTCATAAGCCGAACAGATACAATGTTCGTCTTCTTTTCTTACGTCAAGGAGCAGCCGCACTACATCCGTTTTGCCATAGAGGGCAGCCTCGTGCAAAGATGTCCCCGCTTTGGTGGCTCTGTTAGTGTCAATGCCAGCTTTGAGGAGCAACCTAGGAAGTCCAATCAGAAACACCGTGTTAGTGTGCAGGTGAATCTGTCACAGACATCTGCAGCAATTTATTAAGTCATATAGTCACAGTCAGCAATTGCAAATTTAATTGGGTTGATGTCTGGACTTTCACTGGGTCATGGCAAAACCTTGATTCTTTTTTGTTTTTTTCAGCTATTCTGTGTGCTTAAGCCACACATCTTACTCCACCCACAGCATTTCAATTGATTTGAGGTCTGAACTTTGACTCTAGAATAATTTGGTATACAGAGGGGATGGGTTGGCATGACAACCCTTCCATACAAGTACTTCTTGTTCAGTTTAACTCTACTATCATAAACTTTAATATTTATTTAGGTAGTGTCTGAGAGTAGATCTTTTGCAGTTTCTCTGACCATTGGGGAACCTTAGGGTAAATTTGCTCCCTCTCCTGGGAAGACTGTGGTATTTTTTTGATAATATTATAAGTGGTCATACCTGCTGATGATCAATTAAACAAGTGCATTTGAGTAGCAGTACCTGGCTGCTACTTCTTTTCTTATCCTCACCATTACTGCTTAGCTTTTCGCAAGACTGAATGCAGTCCTTTAAACTCAAAAAAGTTGCAACTTATGAGCAAAAAAATGGTTGTAATTATTCTATCAAAAGTAGCCATTTATGGAATATGGAATAAAGGTGCAGCAACAAAATTATTTTATTTTGGATCTTTTTTTTCATCACATACTTTAAGAACATTCATGAAATGTTTTTAATTAATAGAACCTTGAATAATTAACTAACAGCTTATTAAAAACCATTGAAATTTTTCCTTGTGAGTGTAGAGTTTTTAAACCAAATGCTGCAGATACTACTGACAGGAGAAATACCAAGTTGTAAGTTGTGAGGATAAAAGGTACCTATTGTAACCTTCTTGCACCACTTTTAACCTTGATGGTATGAAACCTTGAGAGGGCTGAATGTCTGAAAACTTTCATAGAGTTTAGATTTTTCTGTCCTCCATAGAAATGTTATTCTCAGATACTCCATTCAATTTACACTGTACATATTCATCAAGTACAGAATGTGCTAGAGCAAAGATTCTGAACATGAGGTGTCATGATCAGAAATTATCTCTAAAAAAATTATTGATAAATGAATTGTTAAAGTATAGTTTCTAACACAGGCAGGTTGTATATGATACTAAAACAACATCTTTCCAGTCAGAAAGTCATATCTTGTTTGCATAAAGCTCCTCCAGTTATTGCAAAAAGGTAGAAGTTACAAATACATTTGCAGCTTAGGTATGGCAGTCTTTGAAGTGCCATAAATCCCTTAGTATCATATTCCAAATTCTGCTGTGTAAATTCTGAAAAGACTTATGTGGTTGTCAGTGAAGTGTAGGAGTGTGTGTGTGTGTGTGTGTGTGTGTGTGTGTGTGTGTGTGTGTGTGTGTGTGTGTGTGTGTGTGTGTTTTATTTTTTAATTCATGCTTGTGTTGAGCAAAGGCTTCTCTGCTAGCAAGGATATCGCAGTATGACATTTTTGTATCATGCAAAAATTTCCACCAGTATTATCACGGGCAGTATGATGTTGTACAAACTTATTACTAACTATTCACTTTCAACTCCAGGACCAGGAGAGGGGGAGATGGATGATGCTGCATGAGATATTTAATAATTTAGGTGGGATGGGAATAGTTGGCAGCATGTCTAAAACAGCAAGATGGGATTACATGGCAAAGACATTTTTACATAGAAATGCTGAAAAATTAAAAAAAACAGGCTGAAAGTGCAAAGTCGATTGGGATTAAACCTCATAGTACAATGTTTTCTTTTTGGAGCTGGAGAGATTGTTACAAAGTTACAGAATCAATTGAAATAGTAACAGAACTCATTCAGTCTTCACACATGCTCGAACATCCACATAAAGAAATCCCAGAAAGCTGATTCTGTTCATTGAGATGTAGCGCTTTCAGCGGAAGAAGCGTTTCATCACTCATCTGAGCTAGCACCATTGCTTAACAATGGGCCGTGAGGTCAGTTTCATGATTGTTAATATCCAAAATGTCATGACCACTGATCACTGGCTATGAGTACCATTCACAGAGAGGATATGGCTGCAATAACAGCATTTTAAGCGATAAGAGGGTTGCTTCCCTACCCTTCAGGTCAGAGAATGTCAGCGCAACTCCACTGAGAGACCTTACCGCTCACGTAACGACAGTAAGATCTGGAGGGGCGTGACTGGGAGGACCGGCCAGTCTAATCTGAACTCAAGTGGTGTTCTGTTATTGGACTTAAGTTTACCCATTACAGTTTGCCTTTAATAAACACCATGTTAAGGCAGCAGCATTTATAAGGTGAAGGTCATTTTGCATCCTTTTTTTTTTGAATGATGCCAGCAGGAGCAGAATTATTGTATAATAGTAGTGACAGTAGTTTCATCATTTTCCTGAGGGGACCTCCCCAAGGGATTAATAAAGTTATATTCTACTGCACAGCATAAGTGCAAAAGTAATTTAGCCAATTTTTTTCTTTTGATTATCTGAAGTGAGGTCTTGGGGCAGTAGCAGAAGTGGAGGAAGACTTCCCTCAACCCAGCCAGCTTCTCCAGCTTGTCGGCGCATTGTCAGGCCAGCTGAGAGATATAATCTCTCCAGCAGGCCTCCAGTGCTAGGTCTACCCCACGGCCTCCTTCCAGTAGGACAATCCTGGCTGGAACACCTTACCCAGGAGGCAAACAGCTAGCTCCTTCAATGTGGAGGAGTAGCAGGTCTACTCTGAGCCCTTCCTGAATGACTGTTCCAGTGACATTCGTCTGAATGATTTGGTGCGCAAATCTCCTGTAGCGTACTTTCTGCCTGAAGTGGGCCTGCTTTCTATTTCCCATGACTGCAAGTACTACTAAGTTAACTAGCGGGCATAAGTTGAACAACAACTTTGTAGCTAAACTATTCGTGCATTACACTGCAATATGTTACATGTGTTATCCCCCTGATACATTTTATATTCCTTTGAGAATTAAGAGTTTATTTCTTCTATTTTAAGGGCTGAACTACAACAGTGTGCAAATGCTGGCTGTGAACACAGATGCTCAGACTGTCAGTCAAAGGAAAAGCAATGGCTGGAAAAGGATATTGAATCCAGAATCTACTGTGTTACATGATACTGTATCATAATGTTTAACATTTAATGCCACTCTGAGCTGCTGTTTACTTGATGATGTCTTTGTGTCCATTCCTGGCTGCTAGGTGGAGGGGGGTGGTGGAGGGAGAGTCCAGGCTGCCGTTTCCTCTTTCTCCTTCTAACAGGGCTGCTACCATATTACTGCTCAGCAGTAACTGAGTCACCTAACAAAAAATTTAAGACAAAATGGCAGAATCAGGACAGGAACTACAGCATTAGTAATACATAAATATATATATATGCAAAGCCAAGCTATTTGAGGTTGCATGCTAAAAATATATATTGACGTATTAGGGTGTAAATGGTGACTTATATATAGGGTTAAACGAGCACAGAGGCTTATCCACTACTCAGCAGTCGTCTAAAGATACCATAGCCTCTGCATACACCCACAAATACCGTGTGACAAAAAACAGCCCAAAGCTTACGATTTTCTTTCATAGCCAAACTGCAAACTCAGAGCAGACGAGCGAACGTTTAACAAGCATGGGAAGTGTGCGTCTGTCTAATTCTGAATAACAGAGCCAGCTATACATCTCACAGCTGGGCTTATCCGCTGATGTGGCAGAGGCACAGGAAAAACACACTGCAATATGCAATCTCTTCACAAAGTCTAAAAGGAGCTACTGAAGCCTCTTCTGCTTTCACAGAAACGAGCTCGATTTAGCTCAGCCTTGTTGTCTAAGCAAAGGTTCGTGTTTGCCTTAGGCCATTCACATTAAAATTTAAAAAAACGTTTCAAATATGTGTTCTCATATGCAAACAACTGGATTACACATATGAAGAAAACCTGTATACAACATCTCCCTGAAGGACTAACTTTATTACATTTTTTGTTTAAAAAATAACCACGGGGTTCCTATGACCTTTTTAAAACATCAATAAATAAAATGTTTCCATCAAGTTTCTTCCACTTATCCAATTCAGGGTTGCAGAGGGGGTGGGGCCTATACTAGGCGTCATAATGTGAGAGGCAGGGTACAACTCGAGCGCCTTGTAATCTGTCACTATAACACAGAGACCACCATTCAGCTGATTCATTCGAAACCAGGACCTTCTTGCTGTGAGGCAACACTGCTGACCATCGCACCACTGTTCCACCCTCATTCAGTTAGATTAAACTAAATTAAAAGGTCAACATTAAAAGAAATTACATTTATTATTTGGGCTATGATGGTACACGACATTAAAGTGAAACTAACTAAACTGGAACTGGACCTAAACAGACTCTTGGAGCTGAAGGCTGTTCATGGTTATTGAACATTACTCCTGCTGCCTCTCTCGTTGTCGCTCCTATTTGTACTTTCATTTTTTTTCTTCACATCACTTAAAAGGTAGTGTAATGTAAGTGCATGGGCCTCTACTGTGAAGTTGCTAATGGAGCAGTCATAGACTGCATATGAAAGATGGGCTTAATATGGCTCAGAAAACTGGGGCATTTTAAACTTCAGTTCCTTCTAACAGCCACCAAGGGTCGACTGTAGGTTTCAAAAATAACTTCAGGTGCATGGAGCATGGTAAAAAGCTCCTCACCACCTTCGATCTTTGACTTCATTAAATTCTTCAAATGAGTTTAAGGTCTCGATGTCTTACTAAATGAAACATGTACACATTATGGTCCACATTAGAGTGCAGAAAAGTGCACAAAAAGCATAGACATGCCTACTTTATAAATAATAGTTCGATACCATATAAACAGGCAACAGACCTCAATTTTAAAGTCAGATCTACCTGCACTGTGGTTTTAATAAGCTAGTGTGTCGGGGGAAAGCGATCGGTGAAGTCAGTGTCTACATCCGTCTGTCACCTGAGCAAGTGACATCACTGTAATAACTATGGATATAGAAAATAACCCACATTGATTTTTTTTTTTTTTTTTTACCAGCTGTAAAAACGACTTCTGAACATTTAACACCTACAGTATTTCTCCAGCTAAAAAGAAATTTCATTTTCAAACTTTCAGACTTTTTCAGACTTTTTAAGTGACCTGCAGCAACCCTGTGCTCAGTACACATGATCTCAGACATTCTTTTATTACTCAAAATAAAGTAATGGATAATTTTTATTTTGAGTAGATGTGTGAACTTTTCATGCGATGCTATAATCAGTTTTAATACAGGAAATATTTTGGTTTATGAGCAAATACCTGCAGAAAAACAACGTCATTCTTATTTTGGAAAAGAAGATATCAAAGATATGGAACTTCCACAAAAATCTTCTCATACCTTCAGTCTGCCAAACTCACAGGCCAAATCTAGTGGTGTCTTCTTAGCCTTGTTCATGAAGCAGGGATTAGACTGATGCTGCAGCAACATCTCAGACTGCGAGCCAAGAAGAGGCAGAGAGTGTAAAATTAGTGCTATCAACTTATGTATTAGACACTTGGATTCACATGTCAGTCTTCTCAACATGCTCATTAATGTGTGTGTGTGTGTTTGTCTGAATAGACGAACATAAAACAGGTCTGGTGCAGCCTCTGTGTACTAAAGAGGTCAGGCTTGGGTAGGTGTTGTATGACGTAACAAGTTCTGTATGTGCACGGTATACGCATCTGTCATTTCAAACATTCCAGCAAACACACAGAAAGTAATATTCGTCGTTACTGCCCGTAGGCTCTTTAATGGTATGCATTAATGGTATTACTGCTATTGTTGCTGGACAATACCAGGTGAGGCACAAAGGGGATAGATTTCAGTGAAATGGGAGGACAGGTAAAGCCTTGGAACTTTGCCTTTAGCCTCTGGTGTTTGTCTGCTTACTCACCACCTCATAGTGTCCATACTGTGCAGAGAGATGCAACGGTATCTGTCCATCATTGGAAGGGGAGTTGACTGAAGCGCCGGCTCTCAGCAACAATAGAACAGAGTCAGCTTTACCCTGCCACGCTGCGTAGTGGAGGGGACGCATGCCTAAACGTGGAAATGAAAAAGGTGGGAAGAGGTAAAGAGAAAAACTTTACCTCTGTATCTAATAAAAACTCATTTTATTAGATACAGAGACTGCTACTTAGGCATGACCACTTAAAATTAAATATTATATTATTTCATAATAATTATCAGTAATATACATATACTAAGGTTGTCATTGTTATTTTTGTAGGGTCACGCACCACCTCCCTCCACTTTAATTAATATCTTATCATCCAGATCATTATGCCATCATATCTTTTGACAAACTAAGGTATAAATTTAATTTGAATATGCTTTTTATTGTAACTGTTCCTAACAAACGCTTATCGAAATAATAATAATGGTAAGAAAGTGCATTTAAATTCTGTTTACTAGCGAGTCCACATTAGGAGTTAAACACATGGAAAGAAGATCTGAAAACTGAATTCTCAGCTGAAGGTTGGACATTAGTCAGTGCTGGAGATCATACTTAGATGTGGTTAATGTGAATCTCCTGCTAAGTTAACTTCTAATGACAATATAAGAGTAGTAAGTGTACAGAGGCTGGAGCAACAATTTTTGTTTCACAGTACAGAAAGACTAAAGCTTTTTCTCATATTTGAGAACATAATTTCATGTTCCATAAGATCCAACGCTATCTGTAATTGATTTACATCCAGAAGGACACATTTATGATATAAATAAACAAATATGCTGGTCTGACAAATGAGGTCAAACCTTCCACTAAGATCAAATATTAGAGAAGAAAGCTTTGAAGGGCCCTGATGATTTGGAAGTATGATGCCATGTTGAATGAGGAGAGCAGTTTTATTGTTTGTTTGTTTGTCTGTCTTTCTTTTTCTGTTGTTTTCTGGTTAAAAAAACAAACATATATAAGTGAATTTGTCTACTGATATTACTGTCTACTGTCTATACGTTCTAGTTTTTAAATTTCTTCAATGATAGCTTGATAATCTTGAGTAGAAAATGAAAAATCATGACAGCTCTAATTCCACCTTATGTTTAGAGACTGCAAACTTTTTACATATAGCCGTTAGAGCCAGTGTCTCCCAATATTATGTTGCATTATGGCTCAGTCACAGTAGAACAAAAACAGGATTCCAAAGTCCTTGTTACTAGGAAAAACTGCTGGTTGCCCGGTGACTGCACTGAATATTTTTTCACATTCAGCAACCAATGGTAAGTCGTTGCAGTGACTAATTGGACCAGAAACACAGAGGTTGAGCGTGCTGTACCCTCAACCTCTGGACGACCACTTTCAATTGCAAGGTTGGAGCCAATCTGTCTCCAAACAGTCACAGTCTGTGTTGTACTGACTGCAGTCCTTATGTCTTATTGCATCGTGCAGCAACTATGTCACCATTTGTTTGGACACTCATTCCCAATTTATACAAGGCAGAGTCAGTGCATGGAAGCTATATTTTATGATTTGGTCTCACAGGTAAACTATTTTATGTCCTCACTATTGGGCTAAAACAAAGTAACCTATTGAGTCTCTGTATTTAGTGACCTGGACTGTAAAGTACAAATATCAATGCATCAGGAGATGTTTATTTACGTTCTTCTTTTGTATAGATGCTTAATTTTTCCACCAGGTATATGCTACTGCAGAACTGTCACGTTCTGCCACCAGCTCAGCTTCATCCTCAAAACATGTCATCACAAATTCACTCCTCTGTTTCTTTACATCAAAGGTTAAGGTTATAATTCAAAATATAGTAATAAAATCATCTGATTTCAGCATAAGAAGCCATTACTCCAAAGCTGGTGACTGTCTCTTCTACACTGTAACACCTGTGCCTGCTATTTATGAGCTGATTAGGATATACAGCTATTCTGTTTCCATGCACTGACTGTCAGCAATGCTTAAAACATTTTTTTTATAAATCTGCAATTTCTGTGTCTATAGGGAGCCCAAAGGAGGGTTGACGCCCCCTGCTGAGGCCAGTTGATACAACAAAACTGAAAAGCTGGCAGGACATGCTTCAAGAGCTCTACACACCTCTGGTTCCAGGAGCCAAGCTGCCAGATTCAACTGTATGTGTTCCACTTGGAGTCTGAGGATATCTACATTAGCACTGCAGCCACTTCAAAGTGAATCACATTTATTCATATAGGTCAAATTTATTTTCAGCTGAGAGTGTCAGAAAACTTGTGAAGAGGTTTCATGCTCAATTTAACCTCAACTGACTTCTTGATCATGAACATTTGGGATTTTTTCCCCCCTAAATTGTGGGTTTGCGTGGTGACACTGGGTTAACCAGCAAAGCTGTTCTGCCATCATGATACCGTTTATGTCCTTGATATCCACCGTGGCCTGGGCCTCCAGCAGCAGAGACAGCAGCTCGATGGTCCCCGTTAGAGCTGCATGATGCAGGGCTGAGAAGCTGCGAGAGGAGACAGAGGAAAAACATGGAGGGAGGCCGAGACAGATCAAGAGTAGGGACAGATGAGGGCATGAGAGAGTAATAAATTATCCTGTTGCCTTTACAGTGAGACCTTTTCAAAACAGTAAACGGATCTGTATGTGTGTGGTCACATCAAACCTTCTGATCTAATTCTGATAAAGTGGGTGCGACGGTGTATGTGTGTGCATAATTTGAAAATGTGTGAGTGTGCGTGTGTTTGTTCATCACAGCTTCAGAGATAAAATCTAAGCATTTGTCTCTGGGTGTCTGTCAAGTCACGATATATATGACTAAGGGAGAAATTAAAGACATAAATTCTTTGGTGATGAGTTTTGCTTTTTCTGGGGGCGACAGAAACACAGTGAACATTCCCACAAAAACTGACACTCCAGAGCTGAAGCTGTGACACACTCGTCTGACCTGGGGATAAAATATCTGCTTCATTCAGGCTTTCAGGTGATTTGTCACAGCCTTATGCGGTCATTGTGAAAGACCTTAGTTTTAGTGAACCACGAGCAACCTGGATTCACTCGTAAACAAAACTTATGTAGTTACAACAGATAATTTTTTTTACTACAAATTCATGTAGTTAATTATGCAACAGGTTCATGTAGATCTGACATACAACTTCCTGGCACAAAACGTGAATAAATCCCACAGACTCCCATGTGAAAAGGTTGAACTTTACAGCATTAAAAGGCATAAAATGTCCAGGTTTCAAAATGTTTAGTTCAGAACGAATCGATGAACTATATCCATCTTTTATACAAGATGTGTATTTCGACATATTAATATAAACTTTTATTATAAACTATAATAATATATAAATTTTGTCTCCTTTGTTTAAATCCAGAGTTATTAGGTACAGTTAGCTTAAAAGAAGCCAGGTGCACCAAAAAAAGAAAACAAGATGAAACTTGAGTTGTAAGATCTTCTAGAGTTTAGAGCAGACCCGAAGCTTCGACTCTGTATCTGCAGACTGTGAGATGGCATATCTTATCACTCACATTATTCAGATGTCTCCTCAGCACACATATACCACCATTTATTCTTTCACATTCCCGTCTACTCATCTTGAGTCATCAGTTACAGTGAATCTCTACAAACACGTCTAGAAATGTCTTCCTGGGATAATGTTGACTTGGTGACAGCAGACGATTTGTTCACCTTCTGCACACGCACACGTGTTGTCGCAGACATGCATGTTTGATTTCAGCACCCCTATTGTATGTCGCCTCCCACACACTGCGCTGACCTTGCATGTAGACACACGCAGCGGGTCTAAGTCAACACAGAATCACATCACACGTAGACTGAGACTCAAACTGCAGTCTGGAAAAGGAGATTCTTTGCGTGTTTTAAGGCCTACTGAGATAAAGCTACAAAAATACATCTGAAGGGAAAAACAGTAAACGTCTTACATAAAATGTGCGTCCTTGAAGCATATCTACACAGGATGAACAGAAGAGCCAAACTGAATCAAAAGCGGTTACTTTATAACAAAAAATCTAAATAATAAAAGAGTACAATACTGACTCACAGCTGCCTTAATGGGAACAGTTTATTTCTCCACAAATGTCTTCAAACAAGACTAAAACATATGTAACCAACCAACACTGGCTGATCACAGAAGTATAACCAGGCAACACGTGGACACAGTGGAGCACAGACATCATGAAGCGTTTCATATTTTCATATTCTTTGGGCTTTTTTTGCCTAAAGATTACATAAAAATAGGCCTTAAAAATATCTACACAGTGCAGTTAGGACATTGGTGCAACAATGGCACTGCGTCTTCCAGCTCTAAGAAAGCCAATTCTGAATGCTACGTTATAAGAATGAACTAACTAGTTACAATGATTAACTGACGATTAACTGACCCAGTCACCAAGAGAGCATGCAGCCCTCAACCCCTGGGACAGCAGTTTAGGTCACAAGGTGACTGCAAAGACAACCTGCCTCAAAACTATCTCAGTTGGACTCAGACTAGCTGCAATCAATCCCAGAAAGCTTTGCACATAACTGTAGTCTAGCTTATAAATGGCAGGCAGCTTGCCAACACACTGCAATTAGTCAGAGTCATTCTCCATCATTTATTTCTCCAAGTCAAGACTCAATGAGTTACTAATGTTTGTGGCATTCAATTTAGTATAAATTGCACTAACTTTAACACAGAAAAGCACATGGAAAACCTTGTTGTACATCTGATATGTGAGTAGATGCCGCTAAGAGTGTTTATTAAATTCGATATAGAAGGGAAGATCAACTGTATCAAAACAAATGCATCAAATGGATAGCTCAAGTGCACTGCCAAAAGTTTGGGTTCTGTCCTGTTACTCTTTACTCAGTTCTCATTCTGAGTGTTTTGAGCCAAACTCCACATACTCCTGCTCTGTAATTATACTGAGATTTTTAATTGAAACAGAGCAGAACTGAACTAAACAGAACACTTTAAGGAAGAGAGGAGGAAAATTGCAAAACACACACACAATGATATAGTACACCTTGTTTTCCTTTCTTTTCCAGTGTTTTAGGCTTTTAGTTTAATTTATACATAGAGATCAGAACACAATGAAAGCATCTTTGCGTGTCCTTTCTCAGCAGTGCACACACACAAAGCAACATTCAACACTCACACACTTTCTCCTACTTTCCTCAATAGGTGCTAGTGCATAACAAATATCTCTTATATATCTCATATATATATACATATATATATATATATATATATATATATTTATTATAGCTTATAGTGAGTTGTGCCACTTAACTTCAATAATTAATACCAGCAGGTGTCCTACTCCTGTAGATGACACAGGAAACTAACATGTCACTGTATGTACCACCAGCTTTTTTCTCTAATTTGTGAATATATGCATGTGACCGCCTCTCCAAAAAAAAAAAAAAAAAAAAATGAAAATGAAAAATTTAAATAAATAAATAAATGTTTTGTGTCAGTCACTAGTGATGCATATATTTCAGGTTTATATGGAGGAATAGTAATAAAGCAACTCGTGCTCCACCTGAGTCTCAGTTCTCAGAGCAACACAGTCGCCAGCATTTTCTAAGAGCAGAGTTCATCCTTATATCCTAAACATATTCTCTTTTCCTCAGCCTCTTCTCATTGTTTTCATTTTTATTTTGTCAATATGCTGACAGTGGCGGGCCTGCCCCTGGTTCTGTACCGCACTGCAGTTCTGATGCAAACAGAAACAGTGAGCAACAGATTTGAGATTTATCACAGTTAATTATGGTACTATTATAAACATATAGTGCCAACTTAACCCTGTTCATTCGTAAGCTGATACCAGACTGACTCCATCTTAACAGTTTTATTTCTGATTCATGATTCATGATTTATTTTCATGATGCACCAAAGTCACTTTGAAGGCAGCAACTGAATAAGAGCGGTCTCAGACCTGATGCACATCTTCAAAGCAACCACTTTGACTGGATATGGTTCCAATAATGTTGCTCGGTGGTCTCCAGTCACTGTTTTCCATAGAGTGACTGTAGCCTTAAACTGCAGGAATAAAGGTAAGATCTTCTATAAACCTCTGGAGGAAGTCAGAATGAATCTAAGTGAATATAAAGAATCATTTTACTCCAAGCTCTAGCAAACATTATTGGAAAACAAAGAGTGAGGTAAAAGCTCTGAAGGACATTCTGTCAGTACATGCGTGTGATTCTACTGTGAGTCATTCTGTGAAGACTGAACACAATCTGCATGTCAATCAAGAAACAATGACTCTTCCATTGCATTCCACTGACTCAGCTTCATGTTCATGTCTCGCTGAGACACACATAAACACGTACATACATGCACTCCTCTTACCCATCTGAGTCTTGGTAGTTGATGTTGAGCCTTTTGGTAGAGCCCAGCAGCTCTGAAAAAAAACCCAGACATGGACAAAATGACAAGAGGGTCAAAAACAGGTAATTGCTGACATATTAGATTTTTTCTATTTGTTTTTATTCAGAACCCTTTACAAATCCCTCAAACCTGTGTGTGCTCTCAAAATGTTTTTCTTTCCCCTGCACTTCTCTCTGTCATCACTCCCTTTATCAAACAACCTGACATCCCTGACAGAATGGAGAGCTTTCCTCGCCTCCCGTTGCCTCACCCTTCCCCATCTCAGTGCGTCTGACAGCCTCACAGGACCCAAATGATTCATAAACAAATCATTCAACCTTGCAGAAATATATGATTTACCCTCATTTACATCGCCATCTTATCACAGTTCCTTAAAACTGAGAGTGACAGCACAAAAAACTCGAGCATGCACAGATAAAAGATATACTTGGTGCAAATATACCAGTTCAGTCTTCCTAACTGACTACAGGTTGTTGTTGTTTTGTTCCCCACTCACCTTGGAAGAGACGGTGCTTCTTATTCCATGTCTCACTCATTCATTCAGCACTCCAAAACAGACTACATTGCATGATCTGTTGTCTTGCCACATTCCTGACTCAGGAATATGGCAAGACAACTGAATTGAACTATATTTTATGTTTTAGAGATGTAATGCACCGCAAATTGAAGAGTAGTTGCCAACAAACGGGTTTAGTGGTTATGAAATAAATACATTTTATTCAGGAACCCTTAAAAATTTTGATAAAACATCAAAGTCAGACCTTTTAGTGTGACAGAACTAAATTCATCTTATACTCTTTTCTCTAAATATCCAAATCTGGTCACATTTCACCATCATCCCAATGCTTCACTCCACCCTTAATGGCACATTTTACTTAATACCAAACTACACTCCGATAGCAAATATAATCCATCTTCAGCATCTAAAAAGAAATTTAAGTCCTCCTCACATAGTTCTATTCTTTCTCATCCTACAGCAGAGACAGGCAAAGTAAAGGCTCCACTGTCTACCAAGGACCCACACAGGAACCAGATTACCAGGCCCTCTAAATCAGCACCATTCATCTGAGTCAATTCCCTTCATTGTGTTTTCCCACACAGGTGTGGAAAATCACATGTGACTGTGTGTGTGTGTCTGTAGAAGTGTGCAGAAGTGTGGAAAAATTGTTGCACTTGCAGAAACATTGCCATCATCAACTCAATAGTCCACTGTTTCTACAGCTATGATTACAGTTGATCATTGCAAACTGTGACATCCACCCTGTGCTGCAACCATTTTTATTAGTGCTTGAGCCAAATAGCAGACTGCAGACGGATGGATAACAGGTTTCATAGCTTTAAAAAAATGACCACATCGTTGATGAACACAGTATAGATTAGGGATGTGTGCGGTTAGTCGACAACACTATTAATCGCTGTTATCACTATTCGGTACCAGACGTACAAGTCGTTTAGTGTAATTGTTAACATTTTAATTGTGATTAATGGTTTCAAATACCTGTGTTTGAGTTTTTGACATTGTCCTATTAAAGGTTCCCAAATTTAACTCAATAGCTGAGTGTTTCTTAGTTTTAGACGAGCTGGTTAACCTCATTTTTTCCCTCATGTAGTCGACTAAGAAATTAGTTGCCAGGAACATCCCTAGAAGGATGTAGCCCACAGGTCTGAAAAGTGAACCCAAGGAAGTGTCTTAAACCTGCATTTCTTTTACAACCTCAGGGGGTGACACCTATGGTTGCAAAAAGATTATCTATAATATGGTTCTACAAAGGTCTATATGAGAAAAAGCGTTTTGACTTGACCTCAAAAAATTTTTAACTTTTTGGTTCACCACTGTTACAAGGTTTCTCCATTTGTGGATAATGGCTTTTATCGTGGTTCAGTCGAGTCACAAAAAACCTAGACATGGCTTAGTAATCCTTTCTGAACTGATAGGTAACAAATGCTTGATCTTTCATCTGTTCTTGAAGGGTTTTTGGGGGGCGGGGGTAAGTGGTTTCTGGCAGAAATTACATCTGGGTGTGGATAGTAAAACTGAACTCAGCTTTCTAAAAATGCTGGCCACTGCTACCCCTCACCCTCCTAAAAGATAGACCTATGAAGCAATGATTAAATATTATTTCTGTCTTTCTTCAATCTGTCTTTATTCATTTTCCAGTCCAAAAAAGTCACCAAGAGAAAATGATTTGGAGTTAGATTTTAAAATAATGTGATCCTGTAATTTAACTTATTTGTAAAACTTTAGTTTGTTAATGATCCTTTTTAACCTTTACGGACTTATTTGGGTCAATTTGGGTAACTTCTAGGAAACCTCAGTGGATAAATTAGAAATTTTCACTTCATGGTGAGGAAATCAGTAAGAGTGTTTGAACACTGAATCAATACAGTCACACCTAACGCTGCTCTGTACATTTTACAGCAGTTCTAGTTTAGGTGCAGGCCTGTTGTAAAGCTGATGTTGCTGAAGACACATAAAAACAAGAGTCCAAAAACACAAAAAGGCACATTGATAATTTGACAGAGGGGCTGGGCTCAGTGCCAAAGCGGGGTCTGAGATGTCCCAGCTACCAGGAAAGAACAGAGCCTTTCAGGAGTTCTAGTTACAACATGAGTTGGAATTCCTAACATAGCACGCCCACCATGAAATCCTACATGTTAGCTGTCTATGAACTGTGGCCTCCTGAATTTCCTGCCCTAGCTCTTTATCTCTTTGCACAAAAGCAGCAAGGGCCTCCTTTTCACATAAGCATACATCCAATTAGCAGCATCTTGACTCAACGTCATTCCTAAGAGTTGGTAACAAGAGATGTAGTAATTCTCAAGTACTGTGTTTTCTTGCAGAGATGGAGAAATGATGGTGTCTGCTCTTCCCTGAAAGCTGATGTCCACAGACCAAATGAAATCATTTAACACTAACATATGAGAAGATGTTGATGTGAACACCCTCTGCCAGAATAAACAGAGCCAAAAAAAACCCAACAACAACAACAACAACAACAAAAACCCACAGTGCTGTGTTTTGATAGCATCACCAGATGCATTAGCAGTTTGCAAAACTACTGTTGTCATGTTCCCACTGCATCTTTCTCACAACAGCTCAAGCATCCCGGACAGAAAAAAAGGGATCTCAGCTCTTTGATGTGGAGAGAATGCAGATGAAGGAAGAGTGGAGGAACAATCAGAAGAGATGAGCAGGAGGAGAAATGAGTTTCAGGTAATATGAGGGGGAAGTTTCTTTTTAGTGTATATGTATGTGTGAGGTGAAAGAAAACATGTAAATGAGTTGTTGAAAGTCTTGCTGCAAGATCAGACGAGTATATGCACGGCTGTGAAACCTCTTTATGTTGGGGAAAACTGGCTGGAAAATATAAATTTTTTAAAAAAAAAGAGAGAACAAAAAAAGCTGGCCTCCTTATTTTTGTCTCCTTCAACAAGACTGGAGCTGACAGTGATGTGTGTTGGTTTGGTTTTTACGGCTGCAAAACTCTGTTTAAAATGGCTTTGATCATCTACTTGCGTAAAAAAAAAAAATGCATAAAGCCAAAATACACACTTGTGTTTATATCTGTTTCTATGCTGGCAAAAGATAACACGTTGATGGCAGTAACCTGAACCTTTATTAAAAAAAATTACAAAAATGCTGCAGTTCTCCTCCAGGTCCCAAGAGTGTGTCATTATACGCTACACTGTCTATGAGCTACACACATTAGCAATATAAAAGATGGAAGCAGATACCATGAAGTCATCCACTGATTTCTTAAATCCCATTTTGAAGCCTTGAGATTAGCGTTTTCACCATCACCATCTTGGCTCCATAAAACTAGACTTGAGGAAGCAGTGCGTCTGGCTGCAAAACTGCAAGCTCACTTGTGATCAAAAAATAATTATTCATTGAGCCAATGAAACACAGTATGACCAAGATTTCTAAAACAGACAATTTTGTAGTCAATATGACCCACAAGCATGTCAAATCCCATAAACTCAATAGGAAAGAGTACATATAATATTGCCAAATGGTGGCCTTCAGATAGAATACAAATTTGAGGCTTGTCCACATTGGCTTAATTCTTCTCACCCAGAAACAACATCATGTTTTATGCTGTTTATTGCCATTTTTGTACACTGTGCTAGAAAATAGCAAGTACTGCTACCTCACTACTTAGTTTTTCTTCATTTTTCCATTTTAAGCAAGCAGCAGCAAGTACTAAGGTGCAACACTGCAATGTAATATGTCAGATAGCCAATTACATAATTGGTAGTGTCTGTATTTTCAATATGATATCAGAAAGACAGAAAAGTCTTTTAAATGCCTTTTGACAAAAACATAGCATTAATCACAATGTTTACTTGCAAGCTAGTCTATTTGGAATGTCATTATAGTTTTCCCTCTATATCTGGAAAAAAATCCATGGACTTATCCCACAAAATATGCAAACCCAATTACACCCTTACCAACTTCTCATTTACAACAGCAGAGAAGGACACTTGATTTAGGAGTTGTGGGCTGGGACAACCGCCCCCACCATGAGTTGTGGTAAAGACCTCATCAAGGGAAACACTTATCTGAGGAGCACATCCATCTAAGTGCACTGATTACTGAGAGGGTAAATACAGTCCCTCAAACCAAACCACCAAGGGAGAGCAGAGGCTAACCCTGCTTTACTCTGGCTCCATAAAGTATGTATGTATAATGTCAAAAAAGCTGAAAAATAGCTTTATTTTTTGAGGTCGTATAACTTTAACTTGGTGGTTTTCACACAACAGTGTCAAAATATAATGCAGTACTGCAACTTTAACCACCCAAAAGTACAGTCATTCAAATAAGCTCATCTTTATACACTTGTACTTTTCATAGATGAGGAACTTGCATATTTTTACTTAGGTAAAGTTTTGAATGCAGTGCATTTCCTGATGGCGCATTTTTTCTTCTAGACTGTTCCCCTACTATTGCTGGGAAAAATACACTTACCAGTTACACACCAGAGGATCGCTGTAGTAAAATGATGCTATCAGCAAGTGGAAAAGTTGAATCTTTCTGCCATATTGTTCAAAACTCTTTCCAAAGTCATTACTAGTTTCACCTCGGATTTTACAATAATATCCTCCTTCAGGTGGACATTCCATTCAATTTGAAACTTCAAATTTGGAATTGACCAAAGTGTCACTGTGTGTCCATTTAATATGCCTCAGAGAACAGCAGCTTGTCAGGTGTAATAAGGTATAATCCTGCAAAGGCATAGCTCCACAGCCCGACATGTAATGCATATTAATGCAGCTGGCTGAGCAGAGGTATATACATCTGCCTGTACAGACAAACAAGCCCTACAGCAAGAGCACCATGAGTCTTCAAATACATAACTGAGTGGGAGCCAAATGGGGTTTCCTAGCAGACAAACACCTGCAACAGAACACCTTTTGTTTTACCCCCGGTTGTGCAGGGACACAATGTAGCACATGAGTGAATGAAAATGAGAACTGCGCGTTCAAGTGAGTTGCAGAACTTCCTAAAACTACTCATTAAAGACAGGACTGTAAACAGCACACGGCACACACCCAAGGGCATGCACATACACCAAACTTGCAAAGTGACACACTTTGGCTTCATCAATTCTTTATCAATTGCTCCAGCGCTGTATCGCTTGCTATAAGAATAAGCGCTTGAACTGGGTCTTGAGAAAAACCCTTAATATCAAAACAGCTCCAGGCTGCATTATCCAATAAATTTGCTCCATTGTTAAAAACGAAGAAAGTAATCTCCCATGGTGCTGCTGGCAACTAGGTCAGACACACTCAATATTCTCTGCCAATAAGCCAGTATGGAAATGAAGTAGATCTGTTGTGCAGCGTGCACATGAACCAGTGTAAATGTACACAGGAGACATGCGCACAGCTGTACATTTCATATTACATAACATGTCAACCTTGCACCCTAGCAACTAAACACTTTACATACCATTCAAATCATGTTTACCCAAGTCACTGTGCTGCCCCTCCTTCATTTTTCATGCATTCTTCCTACAACTATAAGACCTGAAGCTCTGTTAGACTATTTTAAAAATAACAAAAAATATTGGTGTTGGAGGAATGATTACTTCCTAGGTGTACTTTGGTAGTACTTTTGTATTCTCTAGTGAATGACCATCAACTGAGATCAGGTTTTAAGGTTGGAATTACGTCCGAATGACATCATCTTGTTTTGAACCAAACATACCCTTAGAGTGAATTTCTCATTCACTTGTGAGAAGCACGTAAGGAAACACTAGCATTACGAGTACAGTGTGTACCTATCTGCTTGGGTGGAATAGAAAAAAACCCCGTAATCAGTCCCTATGCTTTAAAAGAGGCTATAATTGTTGTGAAAATGAACCTGATAGCTATACAAATATATCCAGCACAGTACACTTTAAATGTAACCTTAAAGGAATTGATCCAATACACAGGTGATGGACAAGTGTGCTCTCAGACCTGGTCATATAACTGCTGTATGTGGTTAGGTGTCACAAATCACACTCATCCATTCACAGCAGTGATGCCAAGCAAGTTACAGTGATATAAACATGGAGTCTCCAAAAGTGGAATCTGTTCATCTGGACGTAGCGTTTTGTGGGAGAAACGTTTCGTCACTCATCCAAGTGACTTCTTCAGTCTCCATGTTTTATAAACATGGAGGCCTGAGTTATGAAAAGATGAAGGTGCACATAATAAATACTGGATTTTAGGGGGAAATTGTTCCTTGGACATGCTGAAAGGATGCCTCCCGCATCCTTTCAGCATGTCCAAGGCTTAATTTCAGCTAAGATAGGTCAGTGGACATTCTTGCTCCTTGTGCTATGGTTTGGATTCGGTTAACAACCCTATATAAGTACCATTTCATTTGCATGAAGTACCATAATTTAGCCACTATTACAGAATGCTAATACATTACACCTCTCTAAATGATCAGTCAGGATACACAAACACATCACGGCAATCACAGATTATTTTCTTTATTATCAAAGCAACAATTGCAACCGGCCTCCCATATCAATGGCGCAGCCACGACCAGTGTTGGGACTAACGCGTTATTAAGTAACGCGTTACAGTAACTACGTTATTATTGTGGTAACGAGCACGGTAACTAGTTATTATGCCAAAACCAGGAACGCGTTACTCGTTACTGGGATTTAGATAGGCTCGTTACTCGTTACTTCGTGTGGTGGATATCGCGGAGCTTCCACAGATTCAATAACATTAGCAAGTGGTGGAGGCCAGCAGGTGGATGAAGGAAAAGGGAGGCAAGAGGAGAGACCCGAAGCGGCCGCCGGTCCGCGTGTCAGGTGAACTGAACTTCAGGTAAGAAGTTATGACCTGCAGTCTATCTGAGTCAGATATAAACCAAGTTTAGGTGGAGTTTATTTTCGGTATGCTGACATTTTCGTACTGCGTGCTAGCTAGCATGACGGAGTTTCTATACAGCTGTGTGGGTGCTATGTTACTGATGTTGAACTTTATTTTGTTCATACGTTAATTATTAGAGTTGCCAACCGTCCCGTAAAAAACAGAATCGTCTGGTATTCAGAGAAAATATTACGCGTTTCGTACTGAGGTGAAAAGGAACACAGTTTGTCCCGGACTTCAGTTACAATGAAAAAGACACAAAGCTGAAGCTGCACAGCTGCCTCTTCTTCTCTCCCCTCTCTCTCCTGTTTCTACTTCAATCACGAAACTGATCAATGATCAGCTGATCGGCTTTTCTCTCTTGTTTATTTATCGCCCACTTTGCGCCAGAAAGAGGAAACCAGCGGATGTCGCGTTAAACAACAGCAGCACGTTTAAGCTTGATCAGCTGTTGTTAGAATTTATTTAATATTAATTTCTAGTATCAGCTGATGTTTGCTGGAGCCACAGCTGTAAAGCTGCTGGTCATGATATCGGTTTGGATATGTGGTGAGAGGGAAACATGAAGATGAAACCAGGAGATGTCCTTACTGAATCATCAGAGCTGAACAGGTGATGGAGAAACAGGTTTACCTTTTAGGTGACATGGATGAGTTGAAGGGAAGTTATGAACTGTTTCTGAGAGACAAATAACACCAGGATCCTTTTCTATGTAGCTGACAGCTGGTAACTGTGCAGGGGCGGGTCTAGCAAAGTGTTGCCAGGGGGCCAGGTAGGGCATTAACAGGGAAAGGGGGGCACAAAGAAATACTTTTCTTTATTATTCTCATTTAAAATGTCTCGCTTTTAAAAAAATAATTATCTGAGTCTTACAACAAACGATTGATAGATTGATACATATATACCATCAGAACAGTGTACATCACTGTCACAACAGTGTTTATTTTCATTCAAAGGCTTTACGATTTTTCCTATAATGGCGGGCCGGTCTCTAGTCAAAATGCCCGGGACAATTGTTTTGTCCCAGTCCAGCTCTGTATGCAGCTCATCTGCAGTCTGGTGTTACCTACATCTTCCTATTCAGAAGGCAGAATTTCCAAGTTCTGAGTACAATCAAAAGCACCACGACTGCAGTTTTTGTGTTGGATGTAAAAAGCAGGCTAGAATCATGGCGGCGGTCAACGACGGTCCAGGCGTGGGATTTCTCTCGTGGAAATGTGCACATTATTTTTTCCTTTCTGTTGGTAGGTGGCACAGTGCACTTGTGGCAAGTAAGCAAGCTAGAAGACTGGCAATCTTGCTGGGTATCCAGTTACGGAAGCAACACATTAACAAGAGAATTCTGAGTAAAACCAAAGTTACTTTCCCTAGTAACTAGTTACTCTGAAAGTAACAAGTAACTTGAAGTAACTGAGTTACTTTTTTAGAGACGTAACTAGTAATGTAACTAAGTTACTAATTTAAAGTAACTTACCCAACACTGGCCACGACTAGAAGGATTTTACAAAGCAACATTATTTAAGTAATGTAATCTTGTTTACATAGGATAAATCTGCTTCCTAGTAAGGTTGACCTTCCGGATATGTTGCTGTGACAGCCAATCCAACAACTGTTTCAAAGTACCAAGAAGCTGGGATCACACCAACAATTTAATCCAGCTAAAACGTTAATCCACAAATGGAGAACAGATCTACCACTGTAGAGGCAAAGGAAGAGCCACATACCAGCGTTGAAACACCTCTTAATAACAAAAAACATTACGATAGATTGACGAAGGAGACATTCCTTTCTCTTTCTTTTGTCTTCGCTGAGTGGCGAGGCAGTCGTTCCCAATACTAGAGGAAATATGAGACCGGTTCACCAAAAGTTCACCAGCCTGGAAACCTTTTGTGTATTGCTTGCACAACTTGTGCTGGCTCATAACCATCAGCTCTTTGATGATGTGGAGTTGTCTAAGGAGTCTGCTATGTGCAGCTGTTTTTGCAAATCGTATTTATTTTTTAATTTTATTCTCTATATTTGGTTTATTTCATTTGTACTTAGGTTACAGCCTCGAAGGTAACTTACCTGGGTCATTTGTTGTGTATTTACTGTTATCAAGCAAAGACACAAAGTGCAGTTTGAATGACTCATCTTCCACCAGCTGTTTGCTCACTCCAGTTTCAAAATCGTGCCAGCAGCACAGCCTTGAGGCTTTTTCCAATCCAGCTGCTGAGGTGTAAAAAACAAAAATCAATTGACCATCTGCTACTATCCTCACTGACCCCTTCCACTAAGTTAACTATCAAATGATTATTGAACTTGCAGCTACAGCTACATGAAGCCCGACTCTACTACACAGATGGAAAAGCTGTAATATTTCTCATTTAGCTTAAGAAGAGAGCTCAGTTTGTCCTCCTCTGCAAATTAGCAATAAGATCCCAAACTCTTCTTTTAGGACACGAACCAGGACAGAAGCTACAACACCATGGACTTGTCTAATCAAACAAAACGTAACAGCCATGACACAAACTCCATCATCCATACTAATTAACTGGCATTTCATTTGCTTTGATATTAATCAATATATCAAATAAGTAAGCACAGAAGGCATGGGAAAAAAATACTATTTCATATGACCTGAATTCCATTTGCAAGCTTAGAGGTAACCTGGCTAAAACGCAAATGTATCTCAGCTACAATGTGACGCTCACATTACTATCTGTGCTTCGAGTACCTATTTAAATATCTTTAAAATAATTATCAGCATTATTATTATTATAAAGAAGAGAATCATCTCCACATTCAGCTATAGGCAAATATAGAAACAAAGTGGGGAAAAGAGTTTTTGACAGCCACTCATAAAACATTTAAGGCACTGGAATAAAGTGATAAAGTTCTAATAATGTTACAGTTTAAGTCTCACATCGTAGAAACCTCACATCCTTCGGCATCCTTGTTGGGCTGTTGAGAAGCCAGAATTTGAAAAATGACTAAAATGAAAACCTAAAAACATCAGATCCGCTTGTTCTTTCCATGTCACAGATGCCTAACATAGACACACACTGATCTGTTCATCCAAGACACTGTTATCCTGTTATCCTGGCAGTTCTTCTTACAATGAACAGAGTACAAAGTCAGCAGCCAGCACAGGATGGGATTTTTATTTGCATTCAAATCAGCGGAAGAGACATGAAGAGTCGCAAATGATAAAATGTAAATGAATGTATTAAAAAGAAAAAAGAATGAGAAAACTGAGAGGATCAAAGCAACATGAACAGCGTCTCCTGCTGATGCTCATTAGCTACAAGATGCATTTGGAAAGTATGCTCCTCGTCCATACACGTTCCAGTAAATAAACACCGAAACACCTCCATGTCAGACAATCACATGTCCTTGTCTATACAAGCACGCAAGTAATTCCACAAAGTCAAACTACGCTGCCTACAGATACAGAATTCTTCTCTTTCATCTCATCACAGATTCATATCCAAACACAAGAAAACTGTTCCAGGGCATGTGGAGACAGCGACACCGTAGCCACAATCTGAATGCCACAATCATACACCTGCCTGACTGGCAGCTTGGTTTTTTTTTAGCAAGAAATAAATAATAGACCTGAAGATGAGTTCCAATTCCAACTATGTGTTGCCTGGAGCATGTAATAAAAGCCTAGTTGTGCTAGATTAAGTGGTGCTGTCTATTGGAACCACACACATGCTACTTAATTACTTTAGTAATTAAATAGCAATCCTAGACAGGCTATCCCATCTGTCAGGGAAGGAAAGGGGTCAGGATTAATGTGTGTAGAAGAGTAGGTGAACTCCAGAGCTCGTCACACACTACTTGGCTGCCACCCAGCTGTCTGGGTAATAAAGTAGAAGACTGATTAGCCCAGTTAGCCGGTTAGCTAATGGGCTAACTACAGCACCCTGCTGCTGTAGACTTAAAACTAATGAGTCGGGACAAAAGTTAAAGAAGTGAAATTCATTCATGTGCTACTACTGGATGAGCTATTAATACTCAAGAACACAGCACACATGTGGCAGTCTGCAAAAAGACGGATAATTGCACGCACAGACACACTTCTTAGATTTGTTCAAGTCTAACAGACTTCTAATCTGACATTTAGCCAGACGGGTTATCCCTAAATCAAGGTACAGGGATGAGGGAGGTGTGTGGGGGTTGTTTTTAGAAAAGACAAGCTGAAACCAAGACTTTTATAGCTAAGCATTAGGTTTGGATTCTTCTGACTTAACTTTGGCATGCTAGAGACATTTCTTGACATATATAATAGTTTGTCTATACACACAACACTTTTTTACGATACCTCTAACAGGAATTGTTACATAAAGGTTGTCTGAGCAGGTTTTTGCATAGATCTTAGTTGTAGCTATGGAAATTATTGTTCATCCTAAAATAGATCTAACTCTATAAGGGTTGTAACAATGCTAGTTTCCAACTTGATGCTGAAACCCAGGAAATACTCGATATTCGTTACCATTTTTAAGGAAAATTCTGACCCCATCCTTGTCATTTTTTGAAAAAGTTAAGTTTTTAATTTTCATCTAATTTAAGACTACATTTTAGAAAGATAATACTCCAGAGAACTTCAAGGGCCGGTGTCCTGCAGGTTTTAGATGTGTCCTTGATCCAAAACAGCTGATTTAAATGGCTAAATGAGCTCCTCAATATGTCTTCTCAATATGTGTTCTCCAGAGATCTGGTAATGAACTAACCATTTTTTTGACTTATGTTTTAGGTATTTTCACACCTAATTTTTGCAGTTAAATATTGTAGTTAAATGTTAGGGTTAGGGTTGGATTGAGCTGTACATCTGTAGGTTTAACTTTGTATGTAAAATGCCAGTTTGACTGTAAACCAGCCCAGAACAAAACAGAAAACATGTCAAACTGAGATGGAACAGACATACCAACAGACCTTAAATGAGACCACAGTATTGACCCTATTTAATGAGACTATACTGTAGATGTGGTTTGCTGTGTGATGTGAAACATGTGAAATCCTAACAGTGGACAATCCCACATTTGTTTAGAAAACTAGTGTTTAGAAATTATATGGTTTTGTAGAAAGGTCATTAATCATTAATCAGTAGGAAGCCCACTATAGAGTGTGAACTTCTTTTTGTAGTATGAGCAGAATTTTTGAGCAAGCACCCAATCAGAAAGCCCAATTTCTTGCAATAAGTTTCACCGTGCTTTTCCCCAGCAAAGAAACAAGTGGTCTCATTAGCAGCCATAAAAATGTCAGTGGAGTGCACATGACTCACAAAATGTCACTGTTATTGTGTTAAAAAGTAGTTTGTGCAAAGTGGTAAACTTTCTATACTTCCACTTTCTAAAACATCAAGAATCACAACTTTCTTTAAAATGTAGTTTGTGCAGTATTGTCTGATCTTATTTAGAGTACACTGAAAAAGATTAGATCATTTTTCAATAGCTTTTCAGCAATGTAGTTCACAAACTAATTCTAAGCATACCTTGTCTTGTGCTCTAATACCCTAAATGATGCTTAAAACAGCTAATGAGAACACAATATTTTTTTTATTTACATTTATTTCCATCTTTTGTTACATGGAATTTTTTTTTAATAAAATAAAAACTGACATGTTTTAAAGTCTTTTAGTGCTTCATCAAATTGATTCTGAACATTTACCCCATGAAAAAGAAACACGACTCATCAAATAAACACAGACCTCCAAAAAAGTCAACCAAGCCAATCAGTCAATGTACACATTAAGGCAAACCTATTGCACCACAAATAATAATAATAAACAAATATTATTATTTTGGTCAACTCTCATCTTAATGTTAACACGGTTAAAACTTAACAAACTTCATGTGATTTTTGAACATCAGTCTTTTTACAATGGAAGTCTTTCAACTTTAAATAACTGAAACACACACACACAAAAAAAACAGCAACCCCACTAACCCACAGCCACCATTATGGGTGAAGACAGGCCAGTTAGCAGCCTTGGGAGAGCTGACCGCAAACTGTTACACAATGCACAGAGAGGACCACGTCAGAGAACCTCTGTGATCATGAGCAAGTGCAAGTTTGTAAATTTTACTTTTTCTACATAGATCTTGTTGACCAAAGGCTCTTTAAACATCTTGGCTTGAGCTGAACAACAAAGTCAGAACCATGCTGTTGGACAAACTCAATTTTACCCCAAAGATTTTTTTTCCCATTATTAGGTATAAGGTCTAAATCTATATTAATGTATCTGTGACAGGTCTATACCAATATAGTCAGTATGTGGAGATTTTTGACCACATGCCTGCCAAAGAACAATCCACCCACCCTCACCTTGGTGATAAATATAGGTTCAACATTCTAGGTAAATATATAAATATATAAATATAGGTTTCACTCTAAGATATCAGTTTTAGTTAAGTGCAGCAGGTGGTATAATTTATTGCTGATATTTGGCGATTATTAGCTAAACTGGGGCTGGTCAATTAATCAAAAATGAGTCAAAAACAACCTCTAATTAACATAATCCTGCAACGTTTTTTTGGCATAACATCTGTTGGGTGAGCTATCAGTATTATTATATACGCATCTAAAGGGGCATGCAATAGCACAGTATGGTCTTTTGTCTTTGTGCTGCTGCTCTGTGCCCAACTGTAACCTTGTATTTAGTATTTATGACAAACGGGTGGGCTGGACCAAGGGTCAAGATAAAAGCAAGCATGTGTTACAATGAAAGACATTACAATCATGAAGGCCTGTGAAGAACCTCTAGTAATAATTTCCAGGGTGAGGCAAACAACACCCACATAAAAATTACTTTACGGGTCAAGCTGTGAATCTGAGTGGCTAGCCACAGCCTACAGCCTTCTGTGTATTTATATACACTTTGCTTGCAACAGCTAAGCAAAAAGAAAACGGCTGTGGTAATTCCAGCTAAATTGACTGAACACCTAACCTGAAGTCAGCAGATGGCTAATCAAGAGAAGAAACCTCCCTTCTCAGCTCATTGTCCATCAAGACAGCCACAGTGCCATCGCTAATCCCCTTCAGGACAAGCCCTCACTGGCAGCTTTATCACGAGGTCCCTAAACTCAGCACTGAGAGAGATAACGCTGAGAGTAATGCTCATATTCAGACTTTTAACATATTTGACAAATGTTTTGAGATGAATCTTTGAATTAAAAAAAAATGGAATCTAGTTAAACCACCGATTGCACCCACTAATAAACAGTTATAGCAGTAGCTGAGGCTGAGAGGCTGGGACACACAGCTCACAGAGGCAATAAAGCTATTATAATATCCTTAGCAGCAGATTACTGTAATTTGTTTCAAAACAGCACTGCTTTTCAGTCGCAACTTACTTAAAAGACATGACGCTTGTTTTTAGCTTAAGTGTTATTTGCACAAGGTCATTATTACCTCTTATGTGCATTGCTAACTAACTCTAAAAAGATATGTAAACAGAACAGCTTTAAAGCAGGATTCAGGTTTCAGCAAGGTCTGTGTGGAGGGCAGGATGTAACAGCATCACAATATGAAGAACTCCTCACTTAACTGTTTAGACAACTTGTGTTTAAAACGACTGGCTGAGCTTATCACTCCCTAATAGCAACGGGTGATATAGTCTCAAACTTATGAGCGATATTTCAAGAAAATTTGCAATAACAATATTTATGACGATATAGAGTGTGACTGAAGCAACTAGCAAGTAGGGCACAGCATACCACTGATTGACATATGACCTGGAAACAAATACAGGGTTACTTTGGCATCTGGAGGCTGGAATGTCCACGAGCAACTAGCTGTCAGCTTCAAAGTGATGCACGACAAGCAAATTAATTCCATTGTGGACACAGTTATACCTTAAGTTATACCTGTGTGCCCATTTTGGTGGCCAAACTCCTGAAGAATAACCAAAAGGAGAGAAGAGGAAACAGCCTCCTGCACTGTTACGAACTAAGCACATACAGTGGGATGCAAAAGTTTGGGCACCCCTGATAATTTTCACTATTTTCCTTTATAAATCATTGGTTGTTTGCATCAGCAATTTAATTTAAATATATCATACAGTAGATGAACACAATGATATTTGAGAAGTGAAATGAAGTTTATAAGATTTACAGAAAGTGTGTAATAGTTACTTAAACTAAATTAGGCAAGTGCATAAATTTGGGCACCCCAACAGAAAAATTACATCAATATTTAGTAGATCCTCCTTTTGCAGAAATTACAGCCTCTAAACGCTTCCTGTAGCTTCCAATGAGAGTCTGGATTGTGGTTGAAGGTATTTTGGACCATTCCTCTTTACAAAACATCTCTAGTTCATTCAGGTTTGATGGCTTCAGAGCATGGACAGCTCTCTTTAACTCACACCACAGATTTTCACTAATATTCAGGTCTGGGGACTGAGATGGCCATTCCAAAACGTTGTACTTGTTCCTCTGCATGAATGCCTTAGTGGATTTTGAGCAGTGTTTCGGGTCGTTGTCTTGTTGAAAGATCCAGCCCCGGAGCAGCTTCAGCTTTGTCACTGATTCCTGGACATTGGTCTCCAGAATCTGCTGATACTGAGTGGAATCCATGTGTCCTTCAACTTTGACAAGATTCCCAGTCCCTGCACTGGCCACATAGCCCCACAGCATGATGGAACCACCACCATATTTTACTGTAGGTAGCAGGTGTTTTTCTTGGAATGCTGTGTTCTTTTTCCTCCATGCATAACACCCCTTGTTATGCCCAAATAACTCAATTTTCATTTCATCAGTCCACAGCACCTTATTCCAGAATGAAGCTGGCTTGTCCAAATGTGCTTTAGCATACCTCGGCTCTGTTTCTACTGTGGGCGGAGAAAAGGCTTCCTCTGCATCACTCTTGCATACAGTATCTCCTTGTGTAAAGTGCGCCGAATGGTTGAACGATGCACAGTGACTCCATCTGCTGCAAGATGATGTTGTAGGTCTCTGGTGCTGGTCTGTGGGTTGACTCTGACTGTTCTCACCATACGTCGCTTCTGTCTATCCGAGATTTTTCTTGGTCTGCCACTTCGAGCCTTAACTTGAACTGAGCCTGTGGTTTTCCATTTTCTCAATATGTTCCTAACTGTGGAAACAGACAGCTTAAATCTCTGAGACAGCTTTCTGTATCCTTCCCCTAAACCATGATGGTGAACTATCTTTGTCTTCAGGTCATTTGAAAGTTGTTTTGAGACCCCATGTTGCTACTCTTCAGACAAAATTAAAAGAGGAGGGAAACTTACAATTGACCCCCTTAAATACTCTTTCTCATTATTGGATTCACCTGTGTATGTAGGTCAGGGGTCACTGAACTCACCAAGCCAATTTGAGTTTCAATAATTAGTTCTAAAGGAATCAATAAAATGGCAACAGTGCCCAAATTAATGCACCTGCCTGATTTTGTTTAAACAATTATTGCACACTTTCTGTAAACCCAATAAACTTCATTTCACTTCTCAACTGTGTGTATCTCCTATATGATATATTTAACTGACATTTTTTATTGTAACAACCAACGATTTATACAGGAAAATAAGGACTATTAACAAGGTTGCCCAAACGTTTGCATCCCACTGTATCTCTTCTCTGAAAAGCGGACAGTTGATCCATTCTCCCTGTTTTGTCTTTCATTGTATGTCAGGTGCTATTGCGTTAGTTTGTGTGTCGTTAGTTTGATCTGTGCAAAGGGGAAAATAAATTACACTTGTTGCATCTTAGTTGTGGTCCATTATTTTGAAAACTGTAGCCTTTAGGTCCTTTGCTTTTAGACAAAAGTCTGACTCCAACAAGGGCGCCAGAGCTCATCACACCCACTCAACATCTGCGTTTCTACCAGATGTATCACAGTGCGTTTTGGAACAATCCCATGATCAGTTCTCTGCTTTGCATCCATTTCTTTTACAAAAGCATTTTTAAGCTGCAGGGAGAAGTAAAAGTGAGACACAGGAACAGCACAGCTCCTACTGTGTCTTACAGTCAGATCAAGGATGAAAAATAACAGTCTAAATATAAAGTAAAAATGTCCAACTATATCTCAGAATTGTTACATTTGGTAAAAACAATAATCTCATAAGGTTAGAGGGAATTAATATGATTGTCAAAAAGATCACATTGTACCCAGTATTTACTGGGTGCAATTTAATTTTCTTCAATTATTTTATTTTTTAATGTTTCAAATGTTTAATAAGGGAAAACAAGGAACACCATAAAACACCATAAATGATATAATAATGATAATAATCATAATGAAGACATCTAACCACCTTTGGCCAGGTTACCATAATAAAATCCAACTGTAGCCTTGCTAAGATATATTTTGCTGCTACAGACAAGTATAGAAGATGAAGAGCTGGACTTACAACAAACACTGCACCACAAAAGTCTACATTATAGCATTAATATGACGGAGAGGAATATCTATCATACTGTATTGCGTATGCAGTGTGGCAAATGGGCTAGTTCTTATATAGCGCCTTTCTACTCTATCTGAGCAATCAAAGCGCTTTACACAATTTGCCTCATTCATCCATTCGCACAAGCACTTTTCTCTATGCTCTTCCATCCAAGTGCTTTCTATCCATCATTCACAGACATTCATACTCAGATGGATGCATCAGAGAGCAACTTGGGGTTATTATCTTGCCCCCATGCAGACTGGAGCAGACAGGGATCGAACCACCAACCAGTTTGTAGGTGACCTGCTCTACCACCTTAGCTACAGCCACCCAAGCAATTGTCAAACCTTTTGAAACTTGGATTCCAGCAGAAATGACCATTTTAAAAAGGTTTATAGCAATATGTTTAAGTATTTTAGCATGAAACCTGAGTGCCTCTGATGATCCCCCAATTTTCTATCTAGCACCAATGGCAACTATCTAATCTAGTATTATCATAGGGAGTTTCAAAGCAGGTCACTAAGAATTAGGGATGGGTACCGGTGCACCGGTTCTGACATAAACGGTAGTAACCAGACCGAAAAGCAGCGCACATTTCGGTGCTTTATTTCGGTGCTTTAGTTCTGTGCTTTTTTTTTCCTGAGCCAATTCTAGCCAATCATTTTACGTTTCCGAGGATAGTAGGCGGGGCCAGGTACGTACGTTCTTTTAGAGCAGAGCTACAGATTAAAAATGCCCAAGGCGAAGCGGTCAAAGTCTGGCTGTACTTCACAGCAAAAGATGCAAACTCAGCAGCCTGCAACAAGTGCTTTAAGGTGATACTGTGATACTGTCAAAGGAGGTAACACCTCAAATCTGATGAAACACCTGGTGACGCATAGCGGTTTTTTTCAAAGCCGAGAAATGCGCCGTGTTTGATAGCTTGCTGCCTCACACCGTGCACATCTACTGCGGGTGTGGTGCCTGTTATCGGACCCGGAGTTAGCAACATCCCCCAAAAACCCGAAGAGGAGAGTCCTGGCCCCTAGCCCTGTCAGTGTAACAGAAATGATGACGGATGATGATGGCAGCAGCAGCCGTTCTTCTCTGCATGAGTAGCTTCATGTTGTTCGTATGTAATTAACGTTGAGGACGCTAACCACATTATTACATTAATGCATGTAAGGTGAACTACCAAACACTGTCGTAGTTACATGCGGCTGTCTTCTTGTTTGATGGCAGATACTCCCTTCACCCTGGCCAAAAAGGCTAAAATGACCAAAGAAAAAGTGGAAAACAGTTAAACATGAGAGGTTTTTGGACAAAGTTTGTGTTTTTTCCATTGTTTAAGCACTGCTTCCAGCCAAGAGTGATGCCATATATGCCCTATAGCTGCAGAAAAGGCTAACATTGTTATCTTTTTACAAAAAAAACAGCTGAACATGAGAGGTTTTTGGACAAAGTTTGTGTTCTCCATTCTTTAAGCACCGGTTTGAGCACCGTTTAAGCACCGGCACCGTTTCAAAAGTACCGGTTTGGCATCGGTATCGGATAAAACCTAAACGATACCCATCCCTACTAAGAATTCAGATTGATTTGTTCATATCGATAAGCAGTTGTGTAAATGTTAGATAATTCAGGTCAACATCAGAGAGCTCCCTGCTGCTCCAGGAATCTGCGTAACTGCTGTCAGACAGTGGAGGCTCTGACAAAAATGACAAACAACTCCATCACTGATATTGAATTGTGAGTCCTGATCCCAGCAAACACAATTTTCAGTCCACTGGTGCAACAGATACACACTTTGTTGAACAAATGCCAGCAATATCACGCTCGTGCTTTTGTTGTCCTGGTGGAAACCATAAAAGTGTGCAAATTCTCTCATCAAGTCTAGTACAGCCTGAAGTTTTACTTAGCACACAAGCAAATGAGTAATTAGAGTATTTTTTTTTCACTACACAAAACCAGAGGATATGCTGCAAAGAATACACAACACTTATATATTTGTAAAACCTTAATATGTTCCTGACAAAAGCTGCCCCACTGTTTGCATCTTTCTGCTTTCAATCTCTGTGAACCCTTGCTCTCCCCTCCTCTCTAAATAGACTGAGCCCCATGTTCATCTCATCAATGCAGGCAACTTGAGCAACTTTGCAACTTTTCAAACCCCTTTCGCCAAAAAAACCCCATCTACTATTTTCAATCATCCCCCACGAGTACATGGTTGTTTTTAATGCCGGCAAACATCAATCAGCAGCTGAGTTGAAAGGGCACTACTTTAATTTTTCTCAGGGTGGTATTTATACACATATATATAGCATCTAAAGATGGCATCACAGAATTGAACCATATACTAAACTGTCATAGAAATTTGCAGTTAAAATAAGTTAATCACAGTTCATTTAAATACAACTGATTTCAGCATTGCAGGGTAGCTCCTTTGGAATGACTGGCTAACAGTTTAGCCTACATGGGCTGCTTGTATGTAACCATTTCATACTTCATAGCAAAAACAGAAAAATGTAAATGAACAACCACAGTTTTGTATTTTGCTCCAAAGCTGCATTTTCATAACAGATGCAGCACTTGCTACAGGCCACCCTCGCTGGTCGTTTATAAAACAGCAGAGAACATTACTCATTCACTTTCCCCTGCCGCATTGCCTCAGCCAGTCTAACAGTCGCTGGTTTTTCATGAACAGAAATACACACCAGCACAAAGACAGACAATATCACTTTTAATATTCTCTACAAAGCAACGCTCACTGCCTGTGTAGTGTGGAAAGTGTATAACAGGCTTTTTCCTGACAGCCACAGCTTTGTTCCCAGAGCTCGTCACTGAACAGCCAGCCATCCTGATGAAAGCCCAGAGCAGATAACACCATGAACAGAGGCAGCTTCAGCTTCACAGCCTGTTTGGCCTCAACTTTCCCCAGACGTGGATAAGGGAGAACCCTGTCATTTGAAACAATGCAACTATAAAGAGAGCTTGCTTGTCGGCCAATTCAAATCTAAGCAGATAAGACTCAAAGAAAGCCCCATAAACCCCACAAAGCAAGAGGCAGGAGCTGCTGGGGTCTGCATTTAGGAGATTAGCTCGCGTTGTGCCGCAGTTTGAATCCACTTAGTTTCAAATTGTCCCCAAACTAAATGCCGGAGGGAGGGCCATGCTTTGTGGTCTGCTGCTGAACTTGATCCTGTGATTATCACAAAGAGACTCCACTTGCTTTAGTAAGCAACAACACTGATGGCAGGAACTCTGCCATTGCTATCTCAGTTGGATTTCACAGTGTAAACAATATATGTTCCCAGACCGTGAGCAAAGAACAAACACAATAGTCATACAAAAGCAATCCCCCACCCTTCCCATACTTACTGCTTTTGTTGCACTTGACTTTAGAGAGAAGCTTGTGAGCCAGCAGGAGATCTCCACTCTTCACGGCCACCAGCAGATCCTGTTCTTTTCCCATGATTACAGAACTAACCACAGACACACAAACTGATCGCAGGCAACCGCCAAGGCTTTTTTTCTTGTCTTTTCAGCTACAGGTAGCTGCTAAATCCCAGCAATGAGGTGAGGCTGGTGAACACAGGGCTGAGAAGCATCTAGAGGGAACAGCGCATCAGGTGAGGTGGTCGAGGACGTCTTCTTCCTCTTGTCACTAATGTTTATTTCCATTTTCTCTGATCACTGTTTGGCTTCCTGATGATGACCTTGATTTGAAGCTACAGTAAGCTCTGTATCAGTTTTACTTGCTCGCAGGACTGAGCGTAATGTTCACAGTCTCTTTTAGACAAACTGGAAGCAGCTGGAACCCAACCTGCCATGACACTGCCAAGCAGAAGGAAAAGGAAAGAAAGAGCAGAATGAAATCACTTTGAGTTCATGGTAACTTTTAAAAAAATACAGCCAGTGAAAAGAGCATTACCACACAGACCAAAAAATGCACCGTTTCATATTAAAAACAGTCAATTATCAACAGCTTTCTGACATTGTTCTGTAGAAACCATCAGGAGTTGGGCCTATTCCCCCACCCAGTGACACTGAACCACTGAAGAAGAGGATGAGCAGACTCTTATCATGGATGTTTTATAACACAGATGTTTACGGTAGTGTCACAGAGTATGCATTACATCTAAACAGACTCTCAAAGTCAAGCAGTGTCTTGACAAGAGTTATATCCATGCATTTGTTTGCCACCTATTATCTATTTCCAGGTTGTAGATGCAGCATTCTGAGCAGAGGAGCCCAGACTTCTCTCTCCCCAGGTACCTGCTCCAGCTTCTATGGGGCCACGCTAGTTAAGAGACATAATCTTTTTCAGTCTGACCAGGTCTACTCAGGGTCTCCTCCTAGCTCAACATGCCTGAAACACCTTACCAAGCAAGGAGCCTAGGTCATGGGAAGGCTTGCTGTAGCTGGAGGCTGCTGTAGGTTTGTTACAGGCTTGTTGGAGATGTAGGTTATTGTAGGTGGAGGGCTTGACAAACCTTCTAGTAGGTGATGGACTCCACAGTAAACCGATCCAAGGTAAGGTGATGCATAGGAATCTTTTGAGTCATGCTTAAAGTTTTGCCTTTCATTACATGCGCAAATTAGGTCACACTGGAAAACCACAGATATTCACCCCAAACAGCCGGTAATACAAGGATGAGTAGAACAGATAGCTGGAAACGGGTTAAAGCAACATATTTTCCCAATTTAGCATGAGAACCTACCAACACTTACTTTTCTCCAAGCCCTTTCCTCTCCTGTCTATACAGAAATTCTGATCTGAACGATACAATCCGAGCTGCCCTCAAACAGCATCAGTAATATTGTCCTCCTTTTCCAACTGCTCATCACATCAAGAGAGAATTCATGGTCATGGGAAATCTAGCTGATGGATTTTTTTTCCCCTTAGTTGAAATATTTGACTTATGTGAAAATGGATTTACCTCTTTGAAGACTATAAAGTCCAGTGATGTGGCACAACAGATAAACATCAACGAAGACTAAAAAAATGTCTGGGAAAAATGCTTAGCTTATACAGGTGCATTGTGGTAAGTTAGTAAGTATTTTGTGAAACCTAATAAACAATGGCACCATTATTTGATATCCTTTAATATAAAACAATTATCAAGCTCTAATTGAAGAGGTTGTCTAATTCAACAGGCAAATAAAATGCAATCCCTTCCAAGCAATCAATAAGCCAGTCAGGAATAAGCAAGTGACTTAAACTTGACCCAGCATTTGTTTGTTTTCTTTGATGCAGGAAGCCAGGTCCCTCTGGAGTGTGCAACTAATCTCCAACTCTTCCCGTGCAGCAACATGGTCTCCGTTCACTGATAACATCCCCCTGACCTTTAAGAGGAAGCATCTTTTCAGTGAAGCAATGCCAGGCATTCTGCAAGCTTACGTTATTGGGAGAAAAAGTTGTGTTTTTCTCTCTGAGAAGAACCAGCCGGCAGAGCCACTTCAGAACCAATTTGTTCAAAATCACAGATGTGTGGGTTAGCAAGTGCATTTTGTGTACTAGGGGGACACAAAATGACCATACAATTGATCTCAGGGAAACTTAGAGACAGCCTCCCTGGGTTTCCAAACTTACCACTGAGGCAGATTAAACAGGGTTTTTCACAGTCAAACAGTGTCCAATTAGATTCTGTCTGTATGCAAAACAAAACAGTCTGAGTCCAGAGGAAGCTGTCTTGGATGAAATAGTGCTCTGCCGGCACGATCTCCACATAGTTCAGCTATTCTGCTGCAGACTTCTAGGTGATGATGCAGCAGGGTAGCCTAGCAATAGATGCCAATGCATGTTTTGTACTGACACAAGGTTTAAAACTAGCCAGGCTCCTCTACAGGCAGTAAACAACTGCACAGCCCATCACTAACATGAGCAATGCACAATGTAAACGAGGAAGCCAAAATTGGCATGATAGCCTAAAGTGGATAGAGAGCTTACTTCAGTAGGGTTACACCGTAGGTGATCGTGGATGACCAAAGTGATAAGTGACAAATCCTTGAGTTGCACTACACTGTAAGAGAAATTCTTCAGTCTAATTTTCTCTAGTCTGAAAATGTTGACTTTTCAGACTAGATGTATATGTTGTAGACCTAATTTTCTCTGCAATATTCAGCTCAATAGCAAGCAGACCAAACCTCTATTGTTCACTGGGACAATTTCATTTGACATCCCACTGCAGCAAACGGACAAATGTAATATATACAAAAAATTGAGAACTTTATGAAATCCAAACATCGGCAATAGCATCATATGAACATCACAAGTCCATAACACCTCTTCCACCACCGTGAAGCACAGATGGGTGGAAAAAGCCCTGAAAGTTGGTGATTTATGAAAACAAGGTCCTTGCCTACCAGGGAAATTTACTGGAAAACGCCAATAGCTCGTTCAAAGTTATCGTACATGTTCAGCTATTTGCCTGTAAGTGAAAAAAACAGGATCATGCGACTTGTGGACGCATTTTATTGGGACTGCCGTCTGCTCTCATCGTTCAAATCTAGTTCGCCAAGTTACCAATCTCAACTATCAAGGTGTCCCAGCTACCGTCCTTCCTACTATAATCCTGTCGTATTTCTATTAACCGAGTCCGTCTCTTTTTAGTCTGCTTTAGTCTGTTCACAATGAACAGGTTTAAAGAAGGAAAAAAGGTTCTCACCTGCTGAACTACGGTGCTGTAATAAGATAGCTCACAACCGAGTAAGAAGAGCGCTCAGGGTAGCGCAAGACGGACTTACACCGTCAAGAGACCCGCGAACACTGACACAACTTCTGGTAGAAACTTTCAAAGTAAAGTTGCGCAACAAGTCTTGGATTCTTGCTTGTCAAACTTCCTTTGTTTTTGCTTGTTTTCAATATCAGATGGCACAGAGTTATGTTCGGACCGGAAAATTCAACGTCAGTTTCTGACGCCACTGAGCAATAACCCTTAGATTGTCTGGCTTCCACTTTTATATGATTTTATTGTGAAGGGAAAATTACACAACTCGATCTAGCGTTCTTCTTAGGGTTGGTTAACTTAACGGAGGTAAGTAACCAACCTACTGTATGACCGTCATATTAAAACAAAAGTTGTTTTTTATTAATAATTATTAAAAAATAAATATTAGTACTATTATTACAAAGCAAAGCTCTCGCTATTAAGTAGCCATTTCCCCAATTTATGTACTTTAATTGCTTATTTTAGCCCTAGTTGTTTTTGTGTGTTTGCTTAGGTTTTCTTGACGGATTTAAATTTGACTGTTTGTGTGATGGCAGTGTGAGTTAAATCCTCAGACCACTTTTAGTCAGTATTAAGTAAGTCTTGTTAGAAGCTTATTTCCCTGAGTGGACCCTGCTGGCGTTTCATCGAAGGAGAGAAGAGTGAGAGAGAGCTAGCAGAGCGGTGATGTAGTAGCGACATCTGCTGATGAAACACTGCTACTAACATTACTCCTAGTCAAATTCAAGGCAACGCGATTTTCTGTTACCTCGCGTTTACAGTCTTGTATAGTATAGAAGTCAATTTCGGCCATTAAAAAGAAAAACCAAATCCAGAAATGTTAAAGACCAAAAAAGTTAGTCATGATTTAAAGAAATTGTCACAATTTGACTTGCATGTTAAAATGATCAGCTAAAATAGTCGGCGTTTTTAAAAAGAAAACTATCATTATGAAACCACAAAGGTCAATGGTGAGAGTTTTGAAAAACTGAAAAGAAAATGAAGGCATGACAAATTGTTTAAAATTATGAGGGAAAAATCTAAGTGATGGGACAAAACATGCAGATGGCAAGATAGAATACCAAATTGTGAGATGAAAAGAGGAGCTAGAAAGTTATAAAGGATAAGGTCAAAATAAGACGAGAAAAATTATCACATAAGAAGTCCAAAATTTATTCTTTCCTTCTCATTTTCCAAAGGCATCAAGTGGTCTTCGAACAACAAGTGCAGCCAACCACGCCCACTTTTTATCTGCTCATTATGTCCGGAAATAAATAGCTGTAGCAGGAGGTGTTGAAATTCGTTTACTTCTGCAGGTGCAGGTAAGCCTCATCTCTTCGCGCGCCGTGCAGGTATGTAACACATGCTGAATTTCAAACACTGCTTCCAGGGTCCGTGTATTTCCTGGGCATTCACTGCATATCTGTAGAAATGTCTCCCAGAGAGCCTCTTGGATGCGTTTGTCCATGTCGAGGACATGTCTGCACACCTCCCTTTCTGTTAATTATAGTGTGACACTGTACTATACTTTAATGTTATATAGAATATAATCTTTAATAAAATTAAAATATAATATTTTTTCACAACAAAGAAGGCTTCCACTGCTGCTTCTCTTGGGTTCTAGTTACATTTTTATTTATAACATTTTCATCTAAACCATATAAATGTAAATGAGTGACAGCTTCCAGCAGTTTTCAGCTTTGGAAAGGAGACATTTGAAGATCAAATTCAAAAAGGTTGCTTTTGAGCTTTGTATTTGAAAGCCCTGAGTGAATTCATCTGGGAGAACTTTCACAAAGTCAATATTTGAACTATTCTTAGTGGAGTTTGTTTTTGTGTGCACGGCCTTGTTAGGATTATCATGTGGTATTCCCTTTGGGAAAGAAACAGACTAGAGATGAACACACTCTTTATTTCCAAGGTCAATCACTAGGATCACTATGTGACTCATCTTGCTGGCTGTTCTAACCATGCAAAGTATGAAAAAGTTCTCTTGAGCAGCAAAACAGGACATGGTGCAGTTGTTTCAATTATTTGAAACCTAAAGTAAGGAAAACCAATTCAAACAATGTCTAGACAGTCTTTTACACAGAATTCTCTTAGAAGCTTCTCCCAGTAAAACAAATGAAACTGTAAAGTTAAAGGAAAGCTTCTCACATCTTTGAGCTGCTGCAGACGATTGACAAACTGATGCTAAATGACCTCATTTTTACATCGTTAGCATTTTAGTGGTAATCTGGTGAAGTGTGTTTTCTTGCTTTTAAATGGCAGATGTTTTTTGCACATATTTTATGAATTATGAAATGATGCCTAAGTTGATTCAATCAGTTAAAGGTTTCTCCATGGCTGTCTGTTACCCACAGCAAGACTTCTGTCGTGTATTGAAACTCTAATAGGTTTGAGAAGCCACAAGAGGGAACTTGACTCATTTTAGTTCAGTGGATGAATTGTTGGCATAATGTCAATATGCAACAGCCAACATCATCTCTGTATGCCTGCTGGTAATGGGAATGCAAAGATAGCTAAACTGCAAGATGGGGAGACGCAGTGATTAAAGGGACAAATCAAATTTCTTTGAGAAGCAATTCTTGCCTCTTGATGGCATCTTTTGTAACACCTTCAGGCACTTCAAATTCTCCCATATTGCTTTAAATTATTTCAGTGCCCCATTTCGCTTTTGCAGTCTTGTCTGAAACTGAGGCCTTGCAACATTGCATTGTCTTCATGTTTTGTATAATCAATGCCAACTAAAAAAAGACAGCAATAGCCACTGTTGTTGTGCATTTGGTTTTGATCCAGAAGTAACCATATTTGGACAAAATTGTGTACTATTTAGATGCTTACTAGTTTGGTTGGAAAAATTCACATATTTGCTCATTGGTGCAAGTAACAGACTTTTTTTTTTTTTTTTTTAAATATCTTTAAACCTTGCTAGATTTCTAGAGGAAACATTCCTAGTGTAGAATAGCCTTTATATCAGTCCATAAACATGCTCCTGTTTATGGTTGGAGGGTGACTCTGTCACAAGACTGCAGGATACCAGGAGTCTATGGAAAACTGGCCCTGAGTTCCCTTGCTCTGACCTCTTTAAACATTCCCGTTTGAGATTGGTTGCTACTTTCAGGCTGTTGAATAAAATGAGGTGCATCTTCACATTTCTAGTCCTATAGTGCAGTAACTTATCCAGAGTTTGTTCATTGGTCACTGACCATTTGTTAGCCAGTGAGCATGCTCTTGTTTCTTGGTCAGATCAAACCTTGCATCATGCCTGGTTGCACAATGCCAAGATTACAGCGAACACTCTGCTCAAACCTTAAAAACTGAACTTCACTAACAGGTGATGTCATGTGGCAACCTCAATCTTTAAAATATTCACTTACAATAAGCTGTGGTTTGGGGAGGAAACGACTGGAAAAACTTTTACATATTGCAGGAAATGATTCACGGGCGCTTTAAATAATTGCTGGGTTTTAAATGAGGTGATAGGTCCTGGAAACCGGTTTTTTAGGTCTAATGGACACGCCTAAGCATAGGGTGGCGGTAAAGCGCGCATAAGCGGTTTAAACGCCTCCAATAAAGCCAAAAGAAGACAAAGCATTGCCTTTTTGTTGTCATATTGGGCAGAGACCCTACAGATGGCACTGAATTGAATATAATAAGCTAACAGTGGGATTAAGTACATGGTAACGGGCCTTGTTGAATCCTCTGCTTTCCCCGCAGGTTTGTTTGCCGTCGTGTAACCGGACACATGCCTCTGCGTGTTGCTTTGCAAGTGGCTGCTGTTCGCCTCTTTAACATCATCTAATATTAACCACGGCATTCTGGCCACTTTGCCTCTTCTCTCTCGGTTTGTCATCTCTTCTGCTCAAGACTTTGTTCATTATGTGTCCTCTGCAGCTGAGGACGTTGCTTTTTGTAGGGTGGGTCGTAGGTTACGTCGCCTTTCTGCTCTCAATCAGGAGGATGTGGACCGGGAAGTACATCCGAAATCCGGTTGTCCGCTCCCTCCTGGTGAACATGCTGAGCGACCTGGATACGATAGACGTTACAAAGGTAGGTTACCTGCGAATGGTCCTTGTCGCGACAGCGGGGGTTCTGTAAAGGGTAAAACGACGCTTTGTGAAATACTGGGAAGTTTGAATCAATTGTGCAGGTGTTGGACTAAAAAGTGATCGTTTGCCAAAGTGATTTCCGGTATTTGCACAAAAATTATTGCCCGTATTTAAACTGCTATTGACTTGTTGATCTATAATATGTGAAAAGGATGGCAAACAAGTTTCTCGTGGGTATGAGAGGGTAATTTTGAGCCACGAACTTCATTCCTGTCACAATGTAGACACATGTGCTTTTTTTGGCAAAGTGACGTGTGTGTGGAGAGAGAGAGGTAGAGAGAGATCTATCTATATATATATATATATATATATATATATATATATATATATATATATATATATATATATATATATATATATATATATATATATATATATATATATATATATATATATCTCACACACATACAGGGAGTGCAGAATTATTAGGCAAGTTGTATTTTTGAGGAATAATTTTATTATTGAACAACAACCATGTTCTCAATGAACCCAAAAAACTCATTAATATCAAAGCTGAATGTTTTTGGAAGTAGTTTTTAGTTTTAGCTATTTTAGGGGGATATCTGTGTGCAGGTGACTATTACTGTGCATAATTATTAGGCAACTTAACAAAAACAAATATATACCCATTTCAATTATTTATTTTTACCAGTGAAACCAATATAACACCTCCACATTCACAAATATACATTTCTGACATTCAAAAACAAAACAAAAACAAATCAGCGACCAATATAGCCACCTTTCTTTGCAAGGAGACTCAAAAGCCTGCCATCCATGGATTCTGTCAGTGTTTTGATCTGTTCACCATCAACATTGCGTGCAGCAGCAACCACAGCCTCCCAGACACTGTTCAGAGAGGTGTACTGTTTTCCCTCCTTGTAAATCTCACATTTGATGATGGACCACAGGTTCTCAATGGGGTTCAGATCAGGTGAACAAGGAGGCCATGTCATTAGTTTTTCTTCTTTTATACCCTTTCTTGCCAGCCACGCTGTGGAGTGCTTGGACGCGTGTGATGGAGCATTGCCCTGCATGAAAATCATGTTTTTCTTGAAGGATGCAGACTTCTTCCTGTACCACTGCTTGAAGAAGGTGTCTTCCAGAAACTGGCAGTAGGACTGGGAGTTGAGCTTGACTGCATCCTCAACCCGAAAAGGCCCCACAAGCTCATCTTTGATGATACCAGCCCAAACCAGTACTCCACCTCCACCTTGCTGGCGTCTGAGTCGGACTGGAGCTCTCTGCCCTTTACCAATCCAGCCACGGGCCCATCCATCTGGCCCATCAAGACTCACTCTCATTTCATCAGTCCATAAAACCTTAGAAAAATCAGTCTTGAGATATTTCTTGGCCCAGTCTTGATGTTTCAGTTTGTGTCTTGTTCAGTGGTGGTCGTCTTTCAGCCTTTCTTACCTTGGCCATGTCTCTGAGTATTGCACACCTTGTGCTTTTGGGCACTCCAGTGATGTTGCAGCTCTGAAATATGGCCAAACTGGTGGCAAGTGACATCTTGGCAGCTGCATGCTTGACTTTTCTCAGTTCATGGGCAGTTATTTTGCACCTTGGTTTTTCCACACGCTTCTTGCGACCCTGTTGACTATTTTGAATGAAACGCTTGATTGTTCGATGATCACGCTTCAGAAGCTTTGCAATTTTAAGACTGCTGCATCCCTCTGCAAGATATCTCACTATTTTTGACTTTTCTGAGCCTGTCAAGTCCTTCTTTTGACCCATTTTGCCAAAGGAAAGGAAGTTGCCTAATAATTATGCACACCTGATATAGGGTGTTGATGTCATTAGACCACACCTCTTCTCATTACAGAGATGCACATCACCTAATATGCTTAATTGGTAGTAGGCTTTCGAGCCTATACAGCTTGGAGTAAGACAACATGCATGAAGAGGATGATGTGGACAAAATACTCATTTGCCTAATAATTCTGCACTCCCTGTACATATGTCTGCTTTTGTTTGTTTGTTTGGTTGTTTTTTTTTAAAGGGAGATCTGGCTATTTCAACAAATATAACAGTTTTATAAAAATATGAACTGCATTGATTTAAAATGTAGGTACTCTAACACAGTCATAAATGGTCATTTCTTCATTTTATATACAACTTCTTCATAAATTCTGTTACGCCCAGTATAGGCAAATGTATAACCCTTAAAAATATACATTGAAACATCAGAAATCACTTGGCACAACACCGAGGTTGTATCAGTGGATTCAAAACTGCCTGACACCTGCTGGCCACTTTTTAAGCTCAATTAATGATACTATGTGAAATGATGACTTGCAAGTGTTGCGCAATTATAAACGGGGCGAATAATATGGGTGTGGTTTTTGAAAGGGGAAAAAAACTGAGAACGTTGATGATAATCTTGCTGTAATGAACAATGTGCTTCAGAACATGCTGTATTCCTTAATTTAACATGTACAGGGCTCCCACTTACCGCAGATATTGCAAATAAAATGTAGTGTAACACTACTTGAACCACTATCTCCAGCAAATCAGCCCCCCCTTCAGTGAGCCTTTATTTATTATATATACAGTAATATGTCCTCAGTCAGCAGCAGCGCAGCTTCTTGGGATGGCCAGGCTCCAAAAACATGAAGTGGCTTGTGAAAATCAAGTGCATGTGGCATGCTTTCAACATAAAGTCCTGTTGTAACATATCACACATCTGCAAACACAAAGCAAGGTTAGCATGTTCACTCAGCAGGGTTGGCGTCGAATGAGAACTCAGAATGTATGACAGTGACTTATCCTGGACGCTCACTTGATTGTATTCAGCAACTGTATGTTTTCTGTACTTTTCAGCTGTGCCTTGTTTCATATTTTCTCTAAAACTTGTTTAGTGGTACAGGTGCAATCCTGACCTACTGGAAGAATCACTGCAACCACTGTTTATCCAAAACCAGCTGGATGCAGACACCAGGGCTTTTGTGGAACAGAGTGAAGAGAAGTCTACCTATCTCTTCACCCAAATCTATTATTCTCTCGTCTCAACTATCCTCAGCCCGCTGGTATCACGTACCTCCATTAATGGGTGAGTTCTTTACACACTAGTCTTCCTTTCACCAGTAGTCCATCTTTGCCTGACTTGCACTCTGTCTTAGGTTTCTGGGTCGCGGCTCTATGTTCGTGTTTTCCAAGAACCAGTTCCAGCAGCTGCTACAGATCGAGCCAGACTGGGTGGCTGACAGGCTATTGGACCTCGGCGCGGGGGATGGTGGTGTTACAAAGGTGATGGCACCACATTTTACGGAGGTCTATGTAACTGAAGTGTCATTGACCATGAAAAGGCGTCTCCGCAAGAAGAAATTCAAGTGTGTGGGAGTTTGTTTCATATTTTTTTTTTTTTTTTTTTTTTTTTTTTTTTTTAAATCTAAATGAAAGTTCTGAGTGATCTTGGATGACCTCTTGTGACTAACTGAATGCTTTCCTCTCCTGCTAAACTCCTGTTGATATCAGACTGCTGGGTATAGATGCATGGCAGGAGACAGGCTTTAAGTATGACGTGATCAGCTGTTTGAACCTTCTTGACCGCTGTGACGATCCTCTGCGTCTCCTGAAAGACATCCGACAATCGCTGGTTCCGGGGACGGGAAGACTCATCATGGCTGCTGTGATTCCTTTCCAACCTTGGCTAGAAATCGGTCAGTTGAAAATAAATGCTGCTTGTATGTTATGCTCAGTAACTATTTTCTGTCCACATAAAGAAACCTCTTTTGTTCTCTCTCTCTCCCAGGAGGGAGATGGGAGCGTCCCAGGGAATACATAAAAATTCAAGGCAAGACTTGGGAGGAGCAAGTAAACGGTCTTACAAATGAGGTTTTTCGAAAGGTGGGGTTTGAGGTGGAGTCCTTCACCCGATTGCCATACCTCTGCGAAGGGGACATAGCAAGAGATTACTACCTTCTTGATGATGCAGTTTTTGTTCTAAAGTCCTCAGATGATCAAGTGGCTGCTCCATGAGTACTAAAAGCACAGAGTATGTAGTTTCATGAGCATTCTTGAATTGCAGTGTTTGACTTTTTTTTACAAGTGGTGAGTCGGTTGTGAAGTTCAGGTAACATAGTTTCCATGTTCACCAGCCATCTTGTTTAGTGAGACCTCTACCCTTTTGAAGCAAAAATCTGGAAAGCAGTTGACCTGTAAGAAAATGCCACTAATGGACTCTGATGTCATAACTCTTACACAACCAACAAAACATGAGTTTTTTGTTTTTTTTTTTGTCTGTTACCTGTGCTCACTGGAAGTATCATTCTGTAGTGATGTTGAGGACTCTCTTGACATGGTGTTTAACTGGACCCTTATTTTTCCCAAATTTTCTACCCAGTATCAGACAGTGAAGATGGTGCAAGTGAAAGCATTTAAACACTCATTTTGTAGACAGTTCATTATAATTTTACACTAACTTGAAGCAGAACTTTCCAAATGCCCCTTCATAAAGTGAGCCTATGAAACTTCAGCTTCATGACCACAAAAAGAATATTGTAGACTGTTCAAAGCTAGTTTGTGGTTTTTTGTTTGTTTTTATTTTCTTCATGAAAACAGATTCTTAAAGCTTTATCCTGTGTTGACTTTGAGTATAAAAATCTAAATCTTTAATCCTTAATATAAAATCCCTTTTGGTGCTAGTAGATGTAACTATGGTATAAATGGAAAAGGCCTTAGTTACCACATTGACTTGTAAACTACTGGTTTTACTATTCCAAGCAATGCTGTAGCAGCAAGCCCTGCATTTATGGCTGTTTATGAATTAAACTTTGTCTCTCAATGTTATGGCCTGAATCTGTGCTGCTCAAATGATGGTGCAGAATGAAGTTTTTTGGACAAATGTGCCACACATAATGCAATCTAAGTGTTTGTTCTAAATAAAATACACTTTTGAGCCTTTCTTGGCTTCATTTTATTTTTGTCATGCTGCAGTGTGAAGTTCCTGTAAGATAATATTTGCCTCAAAGAAATTTCACAATCTGTACCTTCAACAAATTCAATACTAGTGTATCCCAATTCTAGTCTTCTGTGAGAACTATAAATGTATGCACTGCATTCAAACTTAGTCCAACTATCAGATTATCCCCTACTCTTAATATATCTCTGTGGGTTTTATTTATTTTTTTCTGCTCTTGTGGTCTCAAAGGTTTTATAGATACTTTGAAGATTGGCAAGTAGGCGTTACTTGAATTTGATTTCATGTATATTTTAGAAATACAGTTCAGCTCTTACTTGTTACCAGACTGCAATCTACTGCTTGCCATTTAGTCTACTTCATGTTGTACCTGTTTAAAGGGTTATTCAGGGTTTGCAAGATGGACCAGCAAAAACACAATGAGCATATAGGGTCATATAATGGGGTGTTTGTTTCACTAAGAAAAGTTTTGGGGGACTTGGCAAGGACTGCCTAAAGTTGGTACGTGAGTATGGGCAGATGGCTGATTACAGGAACCACCTGAGAGTCAACCTCTGCTGCAGACAAAACAGGATTGCTTCTAAAAGTCTGCAAATAACCTCTTCAGTTTTAAATGTTTGGAGAGAACTTGCTCACAAATTGTAAATGTAGTTATACAGTATTCTCAATATGTATAAAGATACTTATTCTGTGTTGTAGCAATATGTAGAGTTAAATTCTGCTTCATAAGGAGAATTTAACTACACATCAGAATCATCTTTATTTGGGCGAATTTGTGCACACAAACAAGGAATTTGACTCCTGTAGGTATAGGCAATATATAAATAGGCAATAAATATGAGAAGATTTAAAAAAAAAAACAAAAAAAACAAGTTAAAGAAAATATTAAACTATACAAAATTACAAAACAAATTACAACTAGGCATGAATAATAGCTATAAATAGGCTGAACATAGTACAACCTGAATGAAACTGGATATTCCTTAAAGTAACATTTAACTCCACGTATTTACACGTGTCTTAGTAAAGGATAGACAGGGATTTCCTGGTTCATTTCCTTGAACATTGCAACTGGGAAAAGGGAAACTCGTATTTACTTTCTTTTAACGTAGAACTTTAAGGCAACGTTTCCTCCAGCATAGTTTATGCAAATTACCATTCGCTCTGTCCTGATTGGCTGACACCAAGAGCGTTTCCCGTCTTGCATTGGATACTGCGGTCTTGGCCACGTCCCCAAGCCACGTCGCGCTTTACTCGCCATTTTCCCATCTTCTGGACCCAGAAACGGTTTATTCTAACATCACAGTGTCATTCAGCGCTGTCGGATAAGAAAAATAACCGTTGCCGGAGACCAGCAGAGTTCTTCAGAGAATCTAGAATCGGCCTGCTACTTGCCGCGTTCTTGCAAACATGAATATTTTCAGGCTAACCGGCGACCTCTCCCACTTAGCAGCTATCATCATCCTGCTGCTAAAAATATGGAAAACCAGGTCTTGTGCCGGTGAGTAACCTAAGTCTTTAACTTAAGAGTTTAAGCGAACCTCAGTAGGTACAGTATGTGTCTTCTCATGTAATTAGCGGTTTGAGCAGAAGTGAAAGCTGTACACCGTGGAACCTATCTGTAGTTAGTTGGAACTCATTAGCCAGCTTTTGGCTAATGTTAGCTAGCTGGCTAGTAGTCCTGTCCATTTCAGCGGTGTGCCTTGTCATCAAGTAATGACAACTACTCCCGCGGTTGTCACTGTGCCTTTTAAGACTAGGACCCTGAAACTGGTTATGTGCTCCTTTGGGTGGTTCTATCATCAGCTGTGCCACTAGCTTGTCTTGACAGTCCATTGGGCCCCAAACTAGCGTTAGATGGGGGACCTGAGGGCCACAGTACTTGATAGTTTGGCTTCGTCATTTCACCTGATTGACACTAAGCTAGTTCCACGTTTCAGCCTTATTGTTCCTGTGACTTGCTTTACTACAGCCTGGTATGACCTTTCTGACGTGGCAGCATCAAGTACTCCCGAGTATGCACATGCAAAGTCGGTGACTGGGTGAATGTTTTTGCTTGCAAGTCCAGCAGGTCTTTGAGGGAAAAATTACATTGATGCATTCTGTGAAACTTTGTTTTTCCTGTTATTGCTGCGGCCAAAGGTTAGGTTGCTATCACTCCACGGGAGCTAGTCCCAGATTAAACCACACATTGGTGTGTGACAGTGTAAAGGGGAACAAAACGAATAATTGACTTTGCAGTGCTAACAAGGTTTGGATCACCTGGTGTCCTTAGAGGACTGTATAATTCATTAATGGGTCACAAACAGTTTAACTTGATTACAAGTTGAGCAAGCAAGTAAAGCAGTTGCGTAATGTCTTGTGTGTTTTTTTTGTTTTTTTTTAATGTAGAGAAGTGCAAGCAAACCTTTGCATTTAATGAACATTTATTAAACGGATGATGAACAGCAAGCAATGCATTTTTTTAAAAGTGCACACTCTAACATAGTGTCTTATTGCATGTGTTTTTCAATTCATGTTAACTCTATAAGTCACATGAGTTGTCTATGCACAGACCAGATTGGACATTTGGTGGACTCGTTCTGCCCCCCAGACATCCCTGCCTCAGGGTTATTTGTTCCTGCAAATCAGAGTACTTCTAAGGGATCGCCTTTATCCCTTTCCATCCTAATGGGAGTGGTTGCTTTAACAAAACTGTAGCCATCCACTGGAAATAAGTATTTACTGCGGATCTTTGGAAGATTTCATTGGTGCCATCTTGGACAATGTCACCAGTCATCATCTTTTGGAGGAATATCTATGTCTGTGGAACTCTACTGAGTTTCAATTGAAGCAAAGAAGCATTAAAACTATTCTGGTCCAGCAAATTGGTTTCCCCTTTATTAATCAACCAATGACTTGCAAGTAAGCAAAATTGTATTTTTATATAATTTCATTCAAGGTGGGAGCCCAATGAGTTGCACAAGGCATGAGGACAGGAAGCAGAAATAAATTGAAATGACTCACAAACAGTGGACCAGTAAAGATGATAAAACTTTCAAATGAAACTTGATAAAGGACCCATAATTAAATAAAACAATACATGAATATCAGGAAGTAGAAAATCTCAGATAACTACACAAGTTTTTAGTTTAGTTTTAAACAATTATGTTGTTGGAGCACACTTAATGGGAGAAGCAGAACATACAATGTTAGATTGTTCCAAGCAGCTTCACAATTTGTTTCCAAGGGGAATAGCCAGGTGGCTTTTTCCAGATCTCTGATTATGCACAACTTCAAAAACTAGGCTTTAAAGTTAAAATCAACTCACTGGAAGATTTCTGTTATTAATGTGTAATAGTAGTACGGCTGACTGAAATGTGGCTATTTAAGCATGGATGAGCTGAAAAAGCTCTTGGCCTTTACAGTATTAGATGATTTTAAAAAAACAAAACAGGTTTTGACACATGGCAACATACCAGATACTTGTTCCAATTATATAATATCCTATGCTCCTATACTAACTGCATGATAGAGAGTAAAATGTTATACTGTTAAGTTTAAAATACTTTGTGCTGTCTTTCACAGGTATTTCGGGAAAGAGTCAGATCCTGTTTGCCTTGGTGTTCACCACTCGCTACCTTGACCTGCTCACATCCTTCATCTCTCTCTACAACACCACCATGAAGGTAAGATCCTGCCCCCTTCTCATCATCACATCCTACAGCATTTCCCATCCAAGCATTTCAAAATGAACACATTGTGGGCCTAACCAGTACACCACGCCCAACATGTCAGTGTTTGTTAAACGATACAGCTGCCAAATAATTTGTGGCAGGCTTGTGCGAGGTGTCCCTGCCGCACAACTGCAAGTACCTCAGGCCATTAGGTCACGAGATTCTTAATGCTTTCCCATTTATATTTCAGATCATCTACATCGGATGTTCATACGCCACTGTGTACCTGATCTACATGAAGTTCAAGGCAACTTATGATGGAAACCATGACACGTTTAGAGTGGAGTTCCTGGTCGTCCCTGTTGGTGGCCTGGCTTTCCTGGTTAACCATGACTTCTCTCCTCTGGAGGTCAGACATTCAAACACACAGCCATGGCTGCTCCATGGTAAAATAAAGTTCATGACTATATTGTTAAATCGTGAAATGACTGTTATTAGACACAACTACTCAAAGACTCCATAAGAAGAAAAGAGAATGTGTGGAAAAAAAAAAAGAAGAAGAAGAGTGGGAGAAATCAGCATGCAAGTAATTCCCACACAAGTTATGAAAGAGGGCTGTCATCTAGATTGATTCCTACTATGACAAGCTCTCTGCAGCACCTATAAGCCACCTATCTAAGGCCAATCGATCTTTTATTCTGCTTCTGTATTGTCATAGTGCCATAGATGGTAGTGCTGAACTATTCAAAAACCGCAGAGCAGGTATGGGAATCTTCATGTGCTGAACAGTAATATGCTGCTTCAAGTTTTCCATCATTGTGGTGGAGCTCTGTTTAAAACGTCTGAAAGGCAGCCGTGTTGGGTGCTGTTTATGGCTTTGAAAGATTCTTGGCTTTAATTTAGCATTCAGAGTTAATGAGAGATTTCATAATTGGAAACAAATGTGCCCTTTTCTTCCTGATGTGGGTCGCTGTATGCTGCATTATCATCATTCACTAGCCTACATTTTTTGTATCTTATACCACGGACATGGAGGAAACTGAGTATGCCTCCTTCAAAGCCTAGATCACGTGCATTATGCGTAACTGACCTGTAGCCCAACTTGGGTTCAAACAAAGTTGTTTTCATAATCTTTGGAAGAGACAATCGTAACTGAAACCAAAGTCTGAGGAATCACCCAGCACTTCATTCTATGGAGGGAACAGGATGCACATACATGTTAAACTCAGTCACATGAGACAGCTGCCATGCAGCATGCATGCACCAGTGCAGACTTACTATGAAAAAAGGGTTATGTTTCAGTTTGATTTCTTTTACTGTGCTTCTGTCTGGTTTGTTTACATGTGCATTTTTTCTTTTTTCATTTGCAACACACTGACTTGCAGAGATGAAGATCTCTGTGAGCTTGATTTTCAGTCCAGGAAAATCACTTTAACATTCACCCAAGTACTCACAGTTATACCCGCCACTCAACGCTGGCAAACATGATAAAATCTTTTTATGTAAATTCAAAACACACATCACTGCTGACACTCTGCCATCCCTTTCCTCCACCTCAGATCCTGTGGACATTTTCTATCTACTTGGAGTCAGTGGCCATACTACCTCAGCTCTTCATGATCAGCAAGACAGGAGAAGCTGAGACCATCACCACCCACTACCTGTTCTTCCTGGGTCTGTACAGAGCTCTCTACCTCATCAACTGGATATGGAGGTTCTACTTTGAGGGGTTCTTTGATATGATTGCCATTGTTGCTGGAGTGGTGCAGACCATCCTCTACTGCGACTTCTTCTATTTGTATGTAACAAAAGGTGAGTGCTGTTGCATTTTTCATTTTGTTTATTTATTAAATATATAATTGTTCAAGCCAAAGTTGGAATTCTCTTTAATGGTAGCAGTGCAGATATGTTGTAATCTCTTTTAAGGACAAAGCAAACATGAGCACAAGATTAGATTCTCCGATCTGAACATTTTGTTTTTACTGTGTGTAGTGTTTTTTTGTTTTTTTTTGTTTTTTCATGATTTGCAATCCTAAACTTTTAATGTTTGTTCATAAATTGAAGTCATTGAGTTCATAACTGTCTTCTTTACAAAAGAGTATCAGCAAGAGATGCATTGTCATATCGACTAGTGTATCACTATGTTCAAAAATTCAGAAACACCCTCGATGCTTCATCATTTATTGAGTTTATAATATGAGTTTAAGACGACTTCCTTTTTATTTCCTCACTGGTGACATCACAAACAACACAACCAATGCAGTGGCCATAAACCAGGCTTTACACTCATGTTTCAGAGCACACTGGGCAGTACATATAGTCGCTCCACCGCATCTTGTGGTAGAAATTGGTGTTACAAATTACATCCAAATCATAGGTCAACTTCAGCTGATGTCTCTTAAACACAGTGCATAGACATTTGGATATAAATAGCAGTGGCTTCTTCACATCCCTTTGATTGCTTTAAATAATTCAGGTGTAGTAAGTTCCCTTTAACTACACTGATGTTAAAACAAATGTTGATGAAATAAAGTTTTCATATAAGTTTTGGTGTTCAAGTCTCAGGCAGCAAAAACACTAAACTGAAAATAATGAATCCATCAGTGTGTCTTCTTGTGATGAATGCTCCCTGTCTAATATAATTAACATTAATTAACATAAATCTGTTGTGTCTGGTTTCAGTACTGAAAGGAAAGAAGCTGAGTCTGCCAGCCTAAGTGCCAAAGAAGAGTGTTTTCCCAGACTCAAATCGGGGGATTGGAGGGGAGGAGGAGGGGCAGCAGACACCTCTGACAGCCCCATTCCCCCAATATCAGCAGTCACTTCCTCCTCTTCCCCTCCCACCAGTGTAAGATGCCTGAGACAGAGAGCTAGCGGGAGCCACTGGCTGATCTAGAGTCAGTGGAATTGGAACACCTTCAGCAGCTGCTCCTTGGCCTGCAGATTTCTGTTTGATGCATCTTGCCTTAACTTTTTTTATTACTCTGTATAACGGAAGGAAAAAAAAAAGTGAGAAATGTTTTCTATATAAAAATGTGTACTCTGGAGATTCGACACATCGATGAAGCTCAAGAGATAAAATTGCCTGTGATTTGGCATTGTATGATATAGAAGCAGACTTCTTGTGGTGGGATATTATTGAGCATTTTAATAGTATTTGCAATCAAAATAAAATCTCTTTGTTCTTGTTTATTTTTTTCTAAATCTGACTGAGGAGGCTTGTATTGAATCCCATAACTTTGATTCTGCCGTTCTGTTTTTGGCCAGTATGCATTCCCATTTGTAATGACTGCTGCTCATGCCTTTTGGTGGGGGAAAAAAAATAGTAGATGCCATAAATTTTTCTTTTTCAAAATTAAAGCAACTCTGGTAAACATATTTTGGTTCAAATGCTGTCAGAAATGATGGGCATTAGTTCCTCAGTGTATTCTCCATCGCCATATGAAGCACAGTCCTTATTAGGAGTAAACATAAACGAAAACAAAGGTGTGAAGAAAGTTAGTGAACTCGCCGTGAATTGCTTTCGTTTAAAGTGACCGATGCCACCTGTAATTATACATCATTTATTTCAGATGGTTCCTTTTATATGTTTGAGATGCATAAACTCACTGGTTATGTGCTGTGTGTGAAGTCCCACTGCAGAGGTCTTTTTTTTTTTTTTTTTCTTTTAGCTGCAAATGTATTTATTTTTTAATCTTCCTGCTGGTTTCCAATAAACAGTCTGTAGAAAGTTCTACCTGTTGTGCATAATTTGAACCTAAGAAACGAATCTCCCTATTGGATTTGGAAAGAGTGCGGCAGGATCCTATGAAGTTATATTGGTTTCTGATAGAGTTTTCATGCTCATCATTCTCAAGTTTTCTTTTCCATTTCTCACCAGAGCTCTTGCATGATATTACCACCACTAATAAAAGCTTTGTGGGAAACATTTGTCTTAGTACTGTGATTCCACTCAAGTTTTGCTCCTATGAAGTTACACATGATGGTCAGATTTATTAATTTTTTATCTGCTGCTGCTGCATAAAGTCTAATAAGCTCATCACATTTTCATATAGACTGGAATTTCCCTTTTTGGTGTCAGTATTCCAACCACGTTGGGGGACACACACCAGTGTACTCCTAGTATCCGTAGCCATGATGAATGGGTAACTTTGCGTCAGGAAGTGCATCCGATAGAAATTAAGCATGCAAATAATACAGAATTAGATTTCCATTCATACTGGATTGGTTAAGGCCCGGTTTAACAACGAGTGCTTTCACTGCTGGTCAAAACTGTGCTGCTGTTGGCAGAAGACAGGAAGATGAAAAGAAGGAAGGCATAGGGGGCAGTGAGAGAGAAGGAAAGCTGTAGAAGTGAGAGGACGCATTTAAATGTAGATACTATGACTGGTTAAGGCAGAGTGCTGGCTGATATCATAGAGTGAAGGAAGATACATATATCATGTGTCCAGGAGACTAGTGGATGGACTTTTGGGAGTGTAGTGTTTTCCATTTTTTGTCTCACATTCTAGACACTCAGTAGTTTTGGGTCGTCCTGGTATGCATTGTCTTGCTGAAAAACTCAAGGCCTTCCCTTAAAGAAACACCTGGATGAGAGCATACATTGCTCTAAAACCTTTATATACTTATATCATAGGGTACATACGGAGACAACAGGGACAAGACGTAAGTTTGCAGAGAAAACATATAAAGACAGAAGACCATTCACACCTACAGCCAATTTAGAATTACCAAACAACCTAACCCATGTGTTTGGACTAGAGAAGGAAGTTGCTAACCACTACACCACCTACCATGAATATATTTTTTTAATACTTAAATAAAATGCAGACAATAATGCATTCTTAAGCATGATACTCTTCCAACTTCAGACTTATAGACATATTTTTATTAAATGTGGTGCGTGAACAGATTCCTGATTCTACTGTTTGCTCAATCATTCGCTATTTTAATGAATATATTAACCAATCAATCGGCGGAAAAATGCATTAACCTTTTTGTGCTGATTGTTACGTCTATTTTATTTATAGACTATAGAAAATTTAAAAAAACAGAAGCTAACTCAAAGTGCTTTAGAGAAAGACACGTTTAAATCATAAGTCTCAAAAAAAAGAAAGAAAAGAAAAGCAGAGGGGTGAGTTTGGTTCTGTTAATTACTGTGGAAAGAAAAATCATAGTGATTTATTGGTCATTAAAATGTGTTTAGAATTTGATTATTCTTTTCATAACTGCTCTATCCTATATAAGTGGCTTTTATAGTTTAAAAGAATCACTTTCTTAAAACTAAGAAGTTGGGGAGCCCTGTGTAGAACTTTGTCTTGTCTTCATTTTTTTCAAAAGCCTCCTGGCTGAACTGTGTGTCCAGAGCCTTGCTCCGAAGATCAACCAGCTCTGCTGTGTTCTGTCTCAAAACATCCTCCATCTTCTCGATGTCATCCATCGTCAGCTCTGTCTGGCATCCAGCAGCCGCACAGCCTGCAATATAACAGTGGGGGAGCATAATCAGCATAATAGAGGCAACCTCAATTTTTACTCATTTTCACTGTAGGAGTTTTTTAGTGGGCTATTAGAATCTGGTGTAATGTGTTTAATTCACTATGTTAATTTAATGTAATTATTTTTTTTAATCAACAAAAAAACATGTTGCGTCTAAACAAAAAATATATTTATATGTTTCTCACCACAGAAACCTTACATTACGGATATCTTTACTTATCTGTGAAAGGAGACTGTCTGGAATCTGGCAATATAAGAACCATAGCAGTGTACAAAAACCTGTGGTGTGTGCCTGACGGTAATAAGTGCCACTTTTTCTTTTTTTCTGAATAAAATGGTATGGATTTACTCTGTGATTAAAAAATCACAAACATGTAATATGTAACTTGGACCATAATCATTACAGATAATGGCATCTTTTTCTCTTTGACATGATTCTTGTTTGTTTTACATCTCAGCACAATATCTTACCTGGATAAGTGAATGTCTCATTCACACTGAAGTCTTCTGGTTGTGGATTCTCAGCTGGAAGCTGCAGTTCGGGGTTCTCCACTGTCACTAGGCTCAAATCCGGGCTCTCAGCCGTCTGTTGCATATCCAAAATCGCCTCTGCACATCGATGCTGTTCTGCCTTAAGCTTCATTCTTTTCTCTCGTTTGAGAACTGATTCCGATCTGGGTTTTCGTTCGTAGCCGAGATTGACCGTCGGAGCCCAGTCCTCCGACTCTTCGTCATCCAAAGCACTTGGGCAGCCTATAGTCCCAATCAAGTCAATATTAGACTACTAACTTAAAAGCACTAAGTAAACGAGAATTTAACGACAACCTAATGCTAATAAGTTCGTTTGCAAACATAACATTACCTCTGACGAAGTGGTCGCTGCAGACACGGGCATTGGCAGACTCTGCTCCTCCCGACTGTAAACGTAAATTTAAAATCCATTTTTTCCTACGTTTTTCGGTTAGAATTTTCCATTTTTCTCCTCTTCGTTGGGCTATTTTTGGTACCCTAAAATACCGTTTATCGGTTTCTCTGGTCGACCTACTGGAGCATCCGTAAACACAACAGGACATAGGCATTTTGCGTACTGTCTGTCTGTGATTTTGCGCTTATCTTTTTCACTTCCGACCGCCAGTCAAATTTCGCGCTTTACGTCGACGTCACGTCTACGTCAAATGAAACCTAGCTATTCTGGCCCTGTATTTGCTTGGTATTTTGCAGTATCACACGGCACTAGCTGTTACGTGCTGGACGAGGCTGGATGACGAGTGTGCTCGGAACCATCAATTTGAGCCACCCGGAACAAAAACATCGTCGGACCAAGCTTTTTCCTTTTCCCCCCCTTTTTGAGTCGCGTTGGTTTTAGTCAAAAATAACAAGTGACGTTTTTAACGTGTTTGACGAAGAAAGGAGAAGTAGTGGAAAAGAAAGCCCCCCCTCCTTATTTATAGCTCATTTCTGATTTTGTGCGATCGAGTGCAGTGGATGAACAGGATGGAAAATGATATTTCAGAAGGAAAATCTACTAACTCTTCATCAGGTAAGTTTCCCTTAGCATCACTGGAAAGAGTTTAAGGTTTTAGTCAGACAGTCTGAATAACAAGCTGCTTATGTGGCATTTTAACGGAGGAGATATTTCACAAACGCTGACGAATAGTAATAAAATATTAGGGATTTGGTGTCGAATAAAAATAGCACAGTTATAAGTAACACTGCCTGCATTTTCTTGAATAGGTACTTTATGCAAATAACTGCAACGCCTAAGTGTATAACATAGACACTGTCTACAAATTAATTCGGTATTTGTTGTAGTACCGAATTCATTTAAAGTGCGCACTGCTTCCGTTCTTGATCCCAGGGATTCCACAACATGTTAGAGACGTTTTTCGTGGGTTCTTTTGACTTAATCTAAATGCATTGTGGTGGAAATTTTGCAACAAAGTTATAAACGGTTGCAATGGACCATGTACCAGCTTTCATAGGAAGAGAGAGAGACGTGGGCAGGTTTCCAATCTATTGCAGGGCTACCACAGAGAGATGAACAAGCAATCACGCTCAAATTCACACCTATGGCCAGTTTACTGTAGAATCACCACTTAACCTAACTTGGATGCCTTTGGACTGTGGGAGGAAACAGGAGTATCAGGAGAGAGCCAACACAACCATGGGGAGAACATAGAAATGCCCCAACTGGCTGGTTGATTTGAACCCGCGACCCTCTTGCTGTGAGGCTGCGATGCTACCATCTGTCATGAGGATTATAAATACTTGCATTCTTAAATGTGATAATCTGAGCAAAACTCATTTGACCATAAGGTAATAGTAGACTACAGTATGTTGTATTTTTCAATTGTGGGGAGATTTCAAACAGATTTATAGATGTATAGATTTGATTTAATGTTGTATGTCAACAGTTCATTACTGGCCAGCCTACTGAGTACTACAGATACCTGTGTATTGTGCAGGCAACGGGTAGAACATGCAAATTCCAACAAGAAAGGCCTCAGCTAACCAGTGGATTCCTTCTTGCTGTTAGGCGATAGGGCTAAAAACCACCACCATATACATAGGCGTTTATTAAATATGTATATGTGACTGCTTTGCTATGAAAGGATCAAGAAACACAAAGCAAAAGAGCAAACCAATATTTTGGCCCTGCAGTTTAGTAAATCCCATGCTCATAAAACTCATTGTCAGAAAATTTGCACAATAAACCAGGAACTAGTTTATGGGCCAAATGACATATTTTAGTTTTACCTTTCTTTTAGGGCACACTGGTAGTAATACTACTACTACTACTAGTAGTAGTAGTAATAATAATAATAATAATAATAGTGAAAACAGTCAGTTTTAATGAGTTATTCATTTACAAAACAGATGATGAGCAGCATTTGGAGCAAGGTTAGCACTAAACAATATACAAGCAGTTGGACAGCCGTGTTAAGCCAAATATTTGTGTCTGGGTTTAAGTTATGGTTCATTTTATGGATATTGAAAATAAAACATTTATCCCCGATGTTAAAATTATCCACTTCTGTTCACATTCAGGTGCAACACTCTCCCTCACTGCCCTGAGCCTCCTGGTCCCACCACTTCGGTTGGTCTCAGCAGCCGTCTGGCAGACCATCCAGCAAAAAGTTGTAGCTGATTACGGGATGCTTGAGGAGTTTGTGTCTATGGTTACAGACATTCTTCCAGAGCTGCTCAACAGCCGCCAGCGGACTGAACTCAGCCTGGGCCTCAGAGCACGGGTGAGTTTATCAACATCTGCAAATGAAGTCATTGTGGATTTGATGGATTTGTACTTTTTTGCTTTTTTTGTCCTTTACGTCGATAAGAGCTTTGCACGCCTTTTGTTCTCTCATTCTTTGGTAACTAGCTTCATGAGGACTGGAGCATTTCCAACATCCAACAGTTGGCTGCTTTTCCATCACTCTGGTTGTCAGTTGGTTCTAGGTCATTTGATTGGGTGGCCATCACTACTACTCCTACATCCTTCCTTTTGGGAACCACACACTAAGATACCATCTGATCACCTTCTCTGTGTCTCAGAAGACATGGTAGCCACAGTCAACATTGTCACACTTGGATTATGCAGTCCAAAGTCCAGATTTCCACTAATCTAATGTCCACACTCAGCTATATTATTTTTTCAGGCATTCTGCCACAAACACAGCCATGTTTCCACTTCTCGAACCTTTAATCTTCAAGTAGATTGTGGGAAAAGTTTATAACTCTAACATGGTTGTAGAATTAATCTACTTTTTTATTTTTACATATTTTTAGCTTCCTGTAATTAAATGATCACAAAGCATAAGAAACTCTAGCACTCCCTAAATCACCACCTGAAGATGTGTTTGCATATACCAGTCACAAAGCACCACGCATTGTGAAGTTTCCTGAATACACTTGACTAAGGGCATTTAGGGCAAGTGATGTTACCCAAGAACAACTGCAATAAGTGTAAAGTGTAGAGCAGTGTCTGGATCTCAAATAATTCACAAACTGCAGTATGGTGAATACACAGAGGCCAAGAAAAACAGTGGTTGACAATGTGAATCGTCCAACATCAACGTGAATGTCCATAAAACCGTGCCTGTACAGCGTGTCAGCGTATCCATCAAACTCACAAAAGACGCAGTGAAATCACCAACACAGCAGCATTCCATTTGGTAAAAGATGATGGGCTGATATTTATATAGCGCTTTTCTACTCTAAGTGCAGATGACAAACAAAGTCTTAAATTCGTCCACACACTTATGTTTCAGTGTAGGCATCAGAAGTAACTTGGCTTCATGCTTTGGTGATGCAAAGATTTACAAATTAGCGGGAAAGTTCCCTCAATCTGAATGTGAAAGTAGCGTCTACATGACAGTGCTGTAAAACACTTTTGTCTACAATCAATGAATAGTTGTGATTAATAACTGTGATGATCTTAACATTGAGAATATTGAAAATTAATTAGTTGTGTCGTTCAGCAATTAAGCCACTTAGGTGAAATACTATACTAAGCATGACTAGAAACTTCCACACAAAAACAAAACAAATCTTGGCTGATCCCCTCTGGACTTATTTCAGTGTTGGTGCTATTTTTAGATTTCCCTGTGGAAGTCTCATTTCTGCTCTGTGATGTGTGCTAGATCGTCTCTGATCTGTCAAAAATATATCTGTTCAAAATAAAATTGATTTATGGAAAACGGTCGAAATGACAAAAGTGAGTGGGACAGGTCGTGCTGCCTGTTGGTATTGCTGATAAAAGCCGTGCATGCTAGCAAACAATGCAGATTACTACTGTTGAATAATCCTTTCTCAGGTTTCAGGACCTTACGGTAGTAGTATGACAGCGCCTAGACAGTCTCATTTATGATGATTTAGGTTGCCCATCCCCTTGAAAATGGAAATAGTGATCGTTCATGTCATTCAATCACCTTTGGACTCTTCCACTGAAAAGTGCTTGGTGGTCTCTGGGTTATAGTCCGAGCCTGGATTTGGTGTTGTCTCTCTGTGTGTGTTTAAGGTCCATGGTGAAATCACCCATTCATAGCAGTTGTGTGGGAATCTGCTTCTGCTGGCAGAAGGTTTAAGGCACTTCAGTGTTGGTGTCACTGTTCAGCTCTGGAAGCTTTTTAAATAGTCTGTGATTTTAGCTTTTTCTGCTAGTGTAGCTATTAAACATCAGTTTCTTTGTGCTTTCAGCTGATCCTGGAGTTATGCCAGCGTGAAGCTCCTGCTGACTTTGAGATCATTCAGCCACACTTGGACAGGATGCAAGTGCTCATCAATGCATGGCTAGTGGAGGTGATTTCATTGGGGTTTTTTTTCTGTTATCGTGACAGTATAATTTAGATATCCAAAACAGCTTATTATCATTACTAATTGTTATTATTATGAATTATGCAGGCTGGTGGTACTAATGTAGAACTACCACAATCAAACTTTGTGGATCTCGTAAACAGCTTGCTGAATGATCCTGAAGAAAGAGAGCACTTCTTTCAGGTCTGTTTTTGTTTTTTCACTGCTTTTTGGCATCCTAGATAATAATACCATATAAGTGTTATTATTTTATTATCAAAGCTGGAGTGCTTTCATTTTCAAGTAGAAGTGGTGGTAAAGTAGTCTAGTTTGTGTAAAGGTGTATTTTTGAGTTTGCTAAAAGCGTCAGCTACAGTGATATTTCTGTATGCTTTGGACTTTCATGTTGTGCTTTCTTGTTTGTGCTTCTCAGAATGTTTTCCCTGCAGAGTTTGGTCCTGCATACGATGAAACACTTCACACTTTGATGTGGCTGTTTTTATCCAGATTTGAAAAGATTCTTCATCTTCAATCATTCCAGCAGGTACACAAAAGTGCTACTCAACATTACCCAATAATATTTTAAGCTAGATTAACAGACGCATGCCCCTCTTTCTTTTTCATTTTCAAAAGGTTGCCTCCATGTTTGGTGAAGCTTCTTCTGCTCTCAAGGACTGCATGCAGTTGGTGTCTCAGTGTGAAGAGCTCAAAACTCTGCTGCAGTATCAAAAACACCTTAGCCAACTAGATCATATAGGTAAGTAGTTACCGATTTTCTACTCTTAGCTCTGTATCCCTGATTTAGCCATCTCAGGCACATGGCTCTGGCTATGAGCGCTAAAGGCCCCACCCACTTACAGTTTGAAAGGAACAGCTAATTGGAAGAAAGTTACCCTCAATGTAAGTTGAGTAGCTAAAAGAACTTGTTTCAGATAGCGGATGTACTGAGAGGCTGAAACAAAGGACAAGTATAAGACAAATAAGGATTATTTTGAACTGTGAACCATGAAAAGCTACTCTAGTAGAGTCTGACATTAAAAATATGGAGCTGATTTTTAATGAGTCCACTTTAATGATGTGTATTTGGGTTGTGAGATTGCTGCTTTGTGGTCAAAAAAATAAATCCAGTGTTCTCAGATTAGTATGACGTGTGCAATAATATAATAATGAATGGCACTTGGGTGTTGAGCTCTATTCTTGTTCACTGTTATATGACACTTTTTTGTCTTTTCAGATAGTTCTCTGGATGGTGAGTGGATCATTTCAGCTCTAAACCTTCCCTGTGTAGAAAAAACTGAAACCCTTAAAACACAAGCAAAGGGCAGCATTTTGGATGAATTGATGTCTTTATCAGATTTGGAAAACGAATCACTGGCTCCAGAACAGCAGACGTATGAGACCAATGATGGTAAAACTGATTGGACTCCTGAGCACAGTGGAACACAGTTGCCTTTAGGAGATTCAACAAAACATGACGAAAATGTAAATCTTCAGACAGATGGTTTTTGTCACCTAATCAAAGAGTGCCATGTTCATCTAAGAAGACTTGACCTGCCACTGTCTTTAGAGTCTCGACCTGTGAGGTCAAACAGAGGCCTAAGAATGAAAAAGATTCTCCAAGAGGTGAAAGGACAACTCTGCGGAGAGGCCCTGCCTGCTGACAAATCTGTTTCCAGGAAAGCAAAACAGTTCGAGAGGGTTTCTCGAATGCTGTCAGACAATGAGGATTCAGGCAAAGACTCCTCATACATGGCTCCCATCAGTACTTGCAGTGAAGATGACTCCTGGTCTTACTACTCTGATAAGGACTCTTGTCATAACACTGTTAGCAGAAGTCCCAGTGTAACTGATTCATGGTCTCACTACTCAGACGATGAGTCTTCAGTTGTGACTCCTGTTAATAGTTCCCCTGAAAATGATTCAGTTTGTAGCAGCTCAGATGAGGACCCTTCGTTCCTGGGTCCTAAAGATGTGTCGGATATTAGCAGAAATCGTGGCCCTGCTGGCATAAAGCATAGCTCTACCAAACACACTCGTTTAATCCAGTGCTTTATCTGCAAAGAGCATGTCAACACAAGCCTGAGAACTCACATGAAAACCCACTTTCCCACCAATGACTACGCGTGCCCTCGATGTGATAGCAGGTTTAAACTCCTATCCTCTCTGAAGAAGCACTTGAATAAGACTTGTTATGAATATGCTCAGCAGCATGTAGATCCAGGGAATCCAGATGAAGTCAAGAATCTTTACAAATGTGACAAATGCCAAGAGGCGTTCAAGTACAAAGTTTCTCTGCAAAAGCATACCCTGACCCACAACGAGCTCTACTGCAACGTGTGCAGAAAGGTCCTTCGAGATGCTGCGACGCTGGCAAGGCACAAAGTTTCACACACCCCATTTCAGTGCAACCGCTGCGACAAGTCCTTCAGTCTTTTCAAGCCCTTACTCAAACATTATGAAAACATCCATAAACTCAGCAGACCGTTCAAATGCAGCCATTGCCCGAAAACTCTCCCCAGGCTGCGATTTTTAATCATACATGAATGGCACCACACAGGCCACCTGCCGTTCCGGTGTGCTCAGTGCAGCCTGAGATTCAAATGTGATGCCGAGCTCATGTACCACGAGAGGGTCCACACCAGAGAGAAACCCTATCTGTGTGCAGAGTGCGGCAAGACATTCGCCCAAAGGTCCAACATGTTGCGCCACCTGCACTTCATCCACAGTGAGTCTCGAAATGAGAAGAAGCACTCTTGCTCTCAGTGCGAGAAGTCCTTTAAAGAGAAAGGAGCGCTGAAAAAACACCAGAGGAGCAAACACTTACACGAGTTGTTCCGTAATCCGTGTCCGACCTGCGGGAAGATGCTTTCGGCGTCAACGATGAAAAGGCATAAATTAATCCACACTGGAGAAAGACCTTTCAAATGCACTGTGCCTGAATGCGAAAAGTACTACAGATCAACCTCGGAGGTGAAGAAGCACGTTCTCATACACCACACCACAGAGAGACCATATAAATGTGACATCTGTGGAAAGGGGTTTGTAAAAATGTGGTATCTCAATGTACATGCTAGAATACATTCGGGAGAAAAACCATTTGTCTGCCATATCTGCGGCAAGGCATTCCTGAAGGCCTACAGCATGCACAGGCACAAAAGACTTCTACATACATTTGTTACACATTAACTACGTGACACAGGTTAAGTTTGATTGGTTAAGGAAAGTAGCTTCTTGGTGTGAATGCGCATTGAATCTGAATTCTGTCTAATGGGCAGCAAGGAGCAGATGTTGCAAAAACAAGTGCAAACAGAGCTTTCAGTACACTTGTTGTATGACCTCAGTAAAACAATTTATGGTCTCAGTCGCTAGCTTTCTCAGTCAAGTCTCTTATAATGCTTAGATTCTAGCTCTGTATGAGATGAAGCCATGTTTGCTGCTGGTAAAAAAAACAACAACACATCAGCTCAAAGGGCCATAACTGAGCTGGCAAAATCATTCCCTATTTACTATTTAAAGTATACATGTTTTCATTTGAACCACTTGTCTAAACCACGAGTGAGTGATGACAGAGGTCATTGCCAGAGGAAACCAACCAACCGGACAAAAAAAAAAAAGAGAGAGAGAAAAAGAATAAAAACATGTCCAGCTAACTTTGGACCTTTGTAACCACTTTGAGAACCCTACAAATGCTTGTTCACGGGTAAAGTTAGCATTAAGTTTTAGGTTAGAGTTAGGTACTTAGATGGTTAAACCTCAGGTAAAAGGTGTGTGGAATACACTGATGCCAGTGAATTACCTCACAAAGATACCTAGATAAATGTCTGCTTTGCGCTACACAGAAGGAGGAGCACACAGATTCAAATAGTCTACAATGAAACTAAAAAAGTAGTGGTTCCAGCATGTAAAATACTTACTGCCTTTAGTCCCACAGTTAAATGCACTGTCTCCGTGTGGGGCACAGGCGATGACTGTTGTCTGAGTCAGCAGCTGGCAGTACAATGAAAACCCACTGTAAAGTAAACACAGTACAAATGCAGGACACTTGAGGTGAAACAGTTCAGCTGGGTGTTTAAAAGGTCTTTGTGTCTTCTCCCAACTTCAATTCATATGAAGAATTACCATATTTGTTTCATGTGTACTTTGTATTTAACAGTGTAAATTTTTTCTTAACTATTTAGTTTGTTAGTTGTTTGATTTTTAGATTATATATTTTTTGTTCTTTTTCATGTTGTATATAATGTGTTTTAGGCACAGAGCAGAAAAGTGAGCAGCATTCAGGTTCTTCTGTGGAAAATGTCAGGAATGTGTTTTGATCATTTTCATCTGTTTTCTATCAAAAAATTAAAATGGTTAGGCTTTCACTTGAAATTAGTGATCATTCTTTCATTCATCTAATTTTGTCTATGTATTTCTTTGCTCGCAGGTTTTTTTTTTTTTTTGTATTTGAAAATTGGTAAATACCAAGATTACAATAAACTACTTGAGAAAATGTACATGAGATTTTTATTAAGAAGAGGAGACTCTTTAGTGTAGAAATAAAGGAAGGAAGGAAAGACAACGGTACAAAGTGTTATAGTGAAAAGCAAGTTGATAATAATATGCTTGCCTCTTCTTCTTTCAGCTAATATTAGGATTAGGGCAGGCTTGGGTCATTTTTCTTTCTTTCTATTTTCTAAACTCTTAAGACGATGTACAGACAGTGTGTATATTGCGAGGACTTAATCAGATAACTATAAAAAACTAAGTATCCCTTTCATTTAGCCACATCTGTTTTTGAACCTTTTCATGGAGCCATCATTTTCATTTAATTTAAACATCCATAATGCATTTTGTTTAGTATACATAAAAATAATGTGAATTCTATGCTTTTTCGGGGAGGAAAAGCTAAGGTATCAAACGATATGAAGTGATCCAAATTTGAAACTTTTGGTCCAAACTGTCATTAATAGCAGTAAAAGTCAGAAGAGAGGTACAACAGTGAATGTCTAATGCCCTCTGCAATACATAAGGTAGCTCTGTCCTGGTTAGGGGTGACATTGCAACCAGTAGTTTTGGAGATCTTCATAAAACTGATGGAATTCTGAATGCAGAAAACTGTTGTCAGATCACTGTCACAAATACACACACACACACACACACACTACACTTGGACACTCTGAGTCATGAATTTGCCTTCCTAGACCCCTGATCCCCTTATTGAAGCAATGTGGGATCACCTTCACAGAGAACAGAAGGAAACGCAGCTAGCATCCAAAGAAGAGCTTTGGAATGTTCTTCAGGAAGCCTGGAGAACCATTCCTGAAGACTACTAAAAGAAATTAGTGGAAAGCGTGCTTAGTTCAGGCTTTGTTGAAGAATTAAACATGGCGATACCAAAGTTGATCCTACACCTACTTCGCAATTTTATTAGCCCTACAGAAACAAAGGGGAGTGGAGGTCGAAAGACCAAAAGCACAGTAAAATAAAATAAAATGTTTAAAAAAAAAAAAACAACGAGATGCGGAACCAATAACAGGACTATTTCCCGTTGTCGGACAATTATTGTAGATGGAACCAAAGGCAACAGTTGACGCACAAAGATCGGTTGTGTGACTTCGGTTTCTGACTTCCAACCCCTTTAAAACCGTTACTTTGACTTCGGTCACAGTATTACAGGTTCTCTGACTGTAATGTAACTGCAGACAGCTCGCAGTATGGACGGAGGTGTCTCCGAGTTACCTGGTGAGTTTAAATGCTTGTATACAATTTTGTTTGGCTAGGCCGCAATCTAGCCCGCGCGCGGGAATAGCATTGCTAAAGCCTTAGCGGTTGTTATTAAACAATTTACTACAGAGTTGTGTCTAAATAAAGTACAAACTGCTTCTACTTTTTACTAGCCTGGAAACACGTTGCTGGACTTAATTCTTTAACTCAGCGTTTGTGAGTATTGATAATCCATAGTGCTTAGAAAATGCTAAGCTAGGCTAGGTAAAGTGACTGGCAGCAATTTACTCGTTGACGTGAATCCGCCTGTTTTGAGTAAATCTCTGATTCGTGTATTTGTTTTGGGGGTTTTGGGTGGGAGGGGAAGGGGATATGCAAACATATTAGCAACTTCTGTAAGCAGTTATACTGTTAAAACATTCAAATTGATATGTAACAGTGGTTCAATAGTAGATTACGGAAATGAAAGTAGCAGGCACATCCGCTTTAGCCGGAGCTCGGCATTAAGCGTTTTATGTTGTTGTTTTTCTTTTTGTTTGTGTTTTTCTGTGAAGAATAACTCCTCTTTAATGTTACGTGAGACCTTAGTTTTGTTATCAGTGATAATGGCCATTCGAGCTAAAATAAAACCTTTTATTTATATCCTGCTGGTAAGTTTGTGATGTGTGGGTTTTTTTGGTTTTTTTTGTTTTGGTTTTTTTGTGTTTTTTGTTTTTTGTTTTTTGTGAAAAACTTCACAAAATGTTGATTTGGTATAATTTGCATGAATCTCCTGTCTCTTTTGGAACCAGTGTAAAGACAGTGATTAAAAAAAGGGAATTTAGTTTGTGGTCATCACTCCATTGACAACTTAAATGGGAAAGTCTGTGTTGTTGGCCTGTCTTCACACTCACTGCGTATTGCCTTTCAAGCACTTTTTAAAAAAATACCTTTTTCCTTGCAGGCCCCTCTCTTCCCCTCTCTGCTCTGCGGCTCCTGGTCTCACCGATTCGGCTGGTTTCTGCAGCCATCTGGCAGACTGTGGAGCAGAAGGTTGTGTCAGACTATGGGCTGCTTGAGGAGTTTGTGTTTATGGTCACGGAAATTGTTCCTCAGCTTCTCTCTACGAGGCAGCGCGCTGAACTTGTCTTGGGACTCAGAGCACGAGTAAGTTGGCAGAATCTAGGTGCCACATGGCGCTCCAGCATGTTTTTAGTACATGTTATGTTGGCTTTCCCTGTATTTTGTCACTTGTTTGTTTAGCAGCTTGACATACATTTTAATTACATACTCCTTGGGTGACAGCAGGCGGATTAGTGTGTTGTTTGAAGCTGAAGACTCATATCTGATCAACAATTGTGTCTTTTAAACAGAAAAAAGCCTTTGATGTATGTAGTAGGGCTCAATGATAAATTGGGTTTTCATTTTAATTGCAGCAGTTACTATAAACAATTCTTCTTAGTTTGTTTTATCCAGACCTCAAAAGATAGAACCCACTACGTTGAGAAAGAATGATGGTTTTCATTTAGAGAGATTAATGTTCGCCTGCAGCTGCCTTTTTCGTTATCTTAAAGCTGTCACAGTCTTTGTTTTGACTCACTGAGTATATATCAGTGGAGTAGCAGGCTCTAGCAGGTATTTTCTCTGTCATAACACAAAATTATGCTGCAAAGCTATATATATAAAAGAAGTGTAATGTTAAACATGAAGCATTTCCTGAGATAGTCATTATAGAACACAGAGTGAATGGAATTCATCTTTCCTCTGAACTGATCACCTATTAATGGTGATTGCAGTTGATCCTGGAGCTGTGTCGTTCTGATGAGACCGCCGACCTGCAAGTTATTAAACCACATCTCGACCGGATGCAGAAGCTCCGGTCACTGTGGAGCATGGAGGTGGGTGAAAACCTTTTTTTGGCATGTGTTAAAACTGCTGTGACGTTTAGTATTCCTCATTGAAATCTAAAGTTCCACAATGACCTCTTCTGTTTTAATTTTCTTTACTTGTAGAATGCTGAACCGGTGTCAGATTCTCATTTCATGGGCCTAGTCCAGAATCTGCTGAGAGATCCTGAAGAGAGAAGAAATTTCTTCACGGTGAGTTTAAACTGAATATGGAGAAAATGTGATTGATTGCTGACAGGTCCTTGTTAGTAAGATCTGTTTTTGAGGAAAAAATAAAATTGTATGTTTTTATCTGTTGCCTTGAGCAAATTGTTTTGTAATTTGGCTCTATATAAATAAAATTGAATTGTGTTGTAGGATGTTTTCCCTGGAGACTTTGGTCCGACATATGACAAAGCAATCCAGACACTGATGTGGTTGTTTCTGTCAAGACTGGAAAAGCTTCTTCCAACCAAAACTCTCCAACAGGTAAATGTAATATCTCATATTGAGCAAAGAGCATTTCTCCTAGTAGTATTAGTTTCTTTAATATTGTTAGTTGTTTTTGTTACCTTTTTTGTGATCTCTTGCATTCTGTTTGCAGCTCTGGGTAGTGAAAGGCAGTACACACAATTCAACTCATTTGCCAAATACTTTATATTACTTTAATTTATTTGTTATAATCAGTCTCTCATCCCACAGACGAAGTCCATCTTCACTGTCTGTCATGGCTGCTGGTGATGGCACTTTTCCTTCTCTTGCTATGCAGCCTCAGGGAGCTTAGAGAAGTGACTTTACAAACAGTTTTCAATCAGTTCCAGGGTTATGTTAGACTGACCCTACAGCTTATAGTAGGTCTACAGAGCAAAACAAGAATGTGAAGCTATAAAATATAAACAAAAAAATTAAGAATTGTGTCAAAAGTTTAGAAACTGTAGAGCTTTTGACTTGTATGATTGGTATTTTACTTAAGCTTTTGTTTCATCAGATTGCCTCTCTGCTCAACGACACATCATCTGTTCTGAATGAATGCATGGGGGCTTTCTCTCAGCCTCAGGAGCTCAAAGTCTTGCTTGACAATCAAAAAGATCTCAGCCAATTAGAGGACATTGGTGAGTTGAATATTTTAAAACACGGGATCAGTTCTCATCATTTTTAAAAAAATTTTTTTTTGCCAGAATCTGTTTTATCAGTTCATTCATGATTCTTGTTCCTTTCAGAGTCTTTCATCGTTGACAGTGGCATCTTGTCTGCCCTGTGTCTCCCTCCTGTGGAAAGAGTCGTGATTGTCAATGAGCAAACTGAAACGGATGCAGAGAGCAGTCTCGTGTATACTGTCTGCACAGAGATGGAGGTGGAATCTGAGAACAAAGAGTTGTATGTGGAGGGGGCTGGGAACTCTGAGGAGTGTGTGCAACCTGAGTGGTTTGGCCTCACTGGTGAGGTAAAACCAGAAATTGATGCAGTGGTAGTTACAGATACTGTGGAAGGCACTGAGGCCAGTGAGAGCGAAATGGCAGAGGACCGCAATGACAACCAATCAGGAACACTGATCATCGGCGAGGATGGCCAGGTGACAGTGCTGGATGGTGTGGAGAAAAAGTCAAACGGAGGTGGAAGAAAAAAGAAACGTTCTGTAGATCAAGACTTTGAAGCGGAAAGTGCAGTGACGGGCAAAAAAGAAGCAACAGAAAGTGACGCACTTTTAGAAAGATCAGTGCGTAAGAACAGAGGGCTCAAGATGAAACGGTACTTGTCGCAGTGGAGGAAATCTGGGAAGACGCCGGGTTCAGGTACGACCAGCAGTGGACCCAAAAAGTTTGCCGGGCCCCAAGGTTCAGCCAAAAGCAACGACTTGGATGAGAGAACCTGTAAAGTCTGCAGCAAGGTGGTGAGTCATGCCAAGTTCTTGCAGCGACACATGAGTCAGCACTCCGAGGAGCTGCCCATTACATGTCCTTCATGCAAAAAGCTTTACAAGAGCTTACGTTCCTTGCAGCAGCACAGATGTGCAAGTATGACAAAGGCAAAGGCTGTTAGGAAAGCCAAGGAGCAAGACACCCCAGCAGACGAAGGTGAACAGTCATCAAGTGGGGTTCCTTGTGACGACACAAATGAAGAGCAGCCAGTTGACAACACCACCCAGGATCCTGATTACTCTCCCCCTGCAGAGAGGGCTTCCAAAGAACCAGGGCAGAAGAGCCCTGAAGAACAGAAGAGTGTGTTAGAGGGTCCATTCTACTGTCCTCACTGCAGTGTCGAGTTCAAGTGCAAACAAACATTTAGGTTCCATTTAAGAAACATTTGCTACAATGAGCAGCAGGTGGACCCTGAGAAGCCTGATGATGTTAAGCATTGTTTCAGGTGTGATGAATGTGACAAGGCGTTCAGATACAAATCAACTTTGGATTCCCACAAACAGACTCACAACCCGCTCTACTGTGAGGTGTGTATGAAACTGGTACGTGACTCAGAAGCATTGGCCATGCACAAAGAATCCCACACACCTTTTCAGTGTAACCGTTGTGAGGAGAACTTCCCAGTGTTCAAGGCCCTTCATAAGCACTACATCGACGTCCACAACCCCACCGAGCCATTTACCTGCTCCCACTGTCAGACTACGTTTTCCAGTTTGAAGCGTTTCATTAGACATGAGTGGAAGCACACGGGTTACCAACCATTTCAGTGCTCCCATTGTAGTAAAAGATTCCGTTCATACTCTGACCTTGTGGAGCACCAGAAAAAACACACTAAGGCATACCCATTCCTGTGCTGGGAGTGCGGCAAGAAATTCCGGCATGGCATCACGCTGACGAGGCATGTGGAGCGTGTACATCACTCCGGCGAACCCGTGACTGAAAAACCCACACCGATCTTTACCTGCCCTCAGTGCGGGAAGACGTTCACTTCAAGAAGGTGCCTCCTGAAGCATGACAATTTTCATCACAAAGGGCTGCGCTTCCCGTGTGAGCACTGTGGGAAGGGCTTCTTTGGCAAGGACGCGTTGGTGAGGCACACTTTGATACACACGGGCGAAAGGCCTTTCAAGTGCGACGACTGTGATAAATCATTTAGATCTGCGGCAGAATTAAAGATACACAGGAGATACCACACTGGAGAAAGGCCATTTAAGTGCAACATCTGTGAAAAGGGCTTTGTTCAATCTTGCTTTCTTACTTTACACATGCGAACCCACACTGGAGAAAGGCCATATGTTTGTGCAGTGTGCAATAAGGGGTTTTCAAGCCTGCATGGCTTAAAACGACACAGGAGACTTGTTCATGCATAGATCATTGTGACATAATACATATTTCCAAAAGGATTTTCAGCATAACCAGCCCATGCTGAAGAATGTTGGTGTTAGGTGTAGACCAGAACTTTGCAAAGAGTGAAGAGCTGATGATTTGACCTATCACTGAAAGGACAACTTTGTTGATACTGAAGAGAAGAGATGGACTAAGTTTTCCAGTTGAAGGACATTTTCTGTAAAATATAAGCCTTATTGCTCTTCCTATGGCTAGCACAGCTTTGGATTGCTAGAATGTGTGTAATTGCGTTGTGCATTATGAAAATGTAACTTTGAATTTTTTACAGAAACATTTGTTGTTCTACATAAGATTTGTATGTATAAATGGGATGACCCATATTACTCCCATATTATACCCCTTCTGAGAAGTTTTCATTTTTTTCGCCTCTTTATTCTGGGTTTTGAGCTCTGCTTTAGCAAGTGCAGCTTTAAGATGAATTAGAAATGCAGTTGCCTATGCATGTTTCAGGGGAAGGAAACACAACACCCACACCCAATCACTGTTTATTAGTTAACTCTTCTTTTTTTTTTTTTTCTCACAGTTTCTAATATTTTGCTATCCCTGTTTTTCCCACATAGCTGTGGCCTGTGTGTGTTTAAACCAAACTGATATTAGGATTAGCAACTTGCCTTGCTAATGTGATTTTTTTTCTTCTTCTTTTTTTTCTTTTCTCATTTTGTAGTGGTGACATGCGAACAGAAAATAAATGTAAGCCAGTGAGTGTTTAGGTATCACACAGGGTTAGGTTACTAGGTTATTTGGAGGATTACTTGTCACACAACCCTCACACAACATCACATCACACAACACAGCCTTTGGTTTACAGCTGTTTGACATATTAAAACAAACACAGAAAGACACACAAACTAACCTCTGGCGGCTGAAACATAGATCAAGAATTTGCGTTCTTTGAGGTAAAATTACTGTTTGTCAGCAGTCTTGTGGCTTTTTACTGAGAGCATGAAAATGTTTTCAGTTCTTTGTCAGTAGGGGCTGTCAGACAAGCCTGACATACTCTAAATGTAGTCTTCATTAAAATTGATAGGGGTCTCTTTGTTCGGTTAGAGTCCATGTTGATAGTCCTGTTTGGATCACCAACCTGGAGCTGTGCTGACAGCCTATGGTTAAGTACATCAGACGACCTAATGCTAGAAAACTAAGCCTTGATGACTGCTGTGAAACGGCAGTGAACATCAGAGCATCTACAGCAATCTACATTTACAATGTAGGCAACATTCTGTCCTTTCACTAACTTTGAAATAAACTGGCAACTGGAAAAAAGTTTTTATAGCTTGTAAAGGTAAGAGGCCATCTAGTTGTGGGATTGCTAGAAAAATAGCAGTAGTTACATTTTCATGGCTTTGATTTTACACCTCCATGATTATAAAAATGTTTCCACTGAAAGTGGGTTTCATGGGACCTTTGGTTATGTTTTTCTGTAATAAACTGAACATTTGATTCCAAGTGTCAGTTATTTACCACAAGTTATTTGGTAATTTCAATATCATATCATCTAGTAATGTGTGATGTAGTGGGGGTAAAGCTGGCTAAAGATGCAGATGAATCCCAGCTGCATTCAGGAACACCCAACTTCAGAGTCTTTCCAATGTTACATTAACTTCACTGTCTGCTGCATCTTTTCAGTTAGTTCATCGATTTCTGATGTATAAAATGCAAATTGTAAGCTGTTGTGCCCCAAATCCAGCAAACAACCTGTCCATGTGGGAAAAATACCTGCACAGTGCAGCTGTCTGGCCAGTCAGCCCGTGATGCTGGTGACTTGTTCATCTTTGTTGTATAGCAATAACACGGTGGATTGTGATGGATCGGTGGTTTCTTGTAAACCTAGTAACGTATTAGAATTTTAGGAATTTTACAAGTGACTGCATTACAAACCACAGAAGTTTTATAGGCACAGTTTGAGATAAAACTTTTTGAGATAAACTTTGACCACCAACAGTCAACCAAAGATAGATTAGTGAAATCAGGTTTTTGTATCATAATTTAAAGGTTTTTAAATTTTAGATGACCTAAAAAATTAAAAGCTGCATCAGGCATAGGTCTGCTTTCAGCTGCTCTATTTAGGAAGCTGTCGCCTTCATCGTGACGTGTCCAGAGGATGCCAAGAACAGGTCACAGCAGCTCTCTTGATGTCCTCCTTCACAACGTCCATGAATCTCCTGTGTGGTCTTTCTTCAAAAAGGATTCTGCTGCAGCACTTGTAGGAGAGTAGTATTTTAATGGTTAGTTGCCAGCTAATTTGAAAAATGCTGACACAATCAGAAATAACAGTCATAAATTATCATTACTACTATTTGTAAATAAAACATTTTAATATGTGACTGGCTAGCTATCAACTTTACCATGTTTGTTGCATTTATGAAATTAGTGAACTTAAATAATTACATTTATTTAACATATTTTTTGAAATGGCAGAAGTAAATAGCTATTAGCAAATTGAGGATTACTAACCTAACTTGGTTTTAAGCATTTGGAACATTTCAGAGAATGTAAAGGATTGCTGGCAAAAATAATAAAATCAAAATGTTAACAAAAGCTGCCATTGTCCATTTCTACGTTCATATGGAACCACTGGACTGGAATCATTACTCTGTGGTATTTTTATTTGTCTTATCTTTGCCTAGACGTCTAAGGCCTTGTCAGTACAGTGATAAATCATCAAAAAAAAAAAAAAAAGCCAAATTAAAAGAAGGCGGTATATCTAGATATTTCATAGGTGAGTATAAGTGACTAAAACCCTAATCTAATAAACAACAAGAGAATCATATTCCACACATGGCTTCCACGGAATTTAGGGAGAAAACTAAGCACAAGTCGTTTCTGGCTAACTTAAGAATAGACATAACTGAACACTGATGACCTTTCATTTTTGTTATATTTATACATTCATGCTTCACTTCGAGAACTGGCACATTAGGCTATGCTACAGTTCCCTACTAAATAAAGATGCGCGACCCTCCAAGATTCCGCGGATCGTTAAACAGTAGTTGTGGTGTTCGTCGAAATTTCAAGTTTTCTACTACCACTTACTAAATTCATTTTAAAATGCATCACCCCAGATGGGACTCGAACCCACAATCCCTGGCTTAGGAGGCCAGTGCCTTATCCATTAGGCCACTGGGGCTACATCAGCAGCTCGTTGTTATATGATCTCTAATACAATATTTTAATGCACTTTATCATGTGACAATAAATACAGATTAAACTGTGGTGCTTGGTATATATTACGTATAGCTGTAGGCCAATAGAATGGGATTGCATTACATATTGATGGACTTTCCCTTGGATCTTAAAAACCCACTTATTAGTTAACTCGGAAAGCAACATTTAGGAAAAACGAAGTTTTTGCAGTTGTTTCAGTATTTGCTCTCGTCTCTTGAATGCGCTAGCGAATGGTGCAAACCCTCTTTGATTTCCCGACTGGTGACAGCTCTTCCTGAGAAGGAACCAGCCTCGTTTGTTTTCCTCCTCCCTACCCAGCACAGTCAGGAGGAATGGTAGCCAGTTAGCTTCTCAGACAGTAGTTGTTGGATTAACTTGTTACCACTGTTTGGCATTCGGTTGTTCTGTCACAATAATGAATTTACTGCCTTCAAATCCGCACGGGAATGGACTCCTCTATGCTGGATTTAACCAGGATCATGGTATGAAGCTACGTGCGTTTTTTTTCTCCTCCCAAACGTGATTTGGGAGCATCGTTGATGCTAATCTATCACTACTAAGCCAGCGTCTTCAACTATAAAACATAAAATAATAACCGAAGTTTTTTCACGTTCAAATATTGTAGTCCATTGTGAAAGTACGGCTACGTGCTCTCTCTTCTTGAAACATTAACTTTAAGCGCTCAACGTTAATACTAGCTAAGGCTAACCTATCCTATCCGAAAAATAGTTAGCGTTTTTGTTTTGAGCTAACCAGTTATCGAGTCTTAATTAGAAACTAGAAAATTTGGTGCCGACATGATAAAAATGGTCGAATTCTATAACGAGGAAATTAACTAACTATGATTTGTATTTAAACGTAGCACAAATGCTAATGTAAGCTAAATTTTTATCGTACTAGTCATTACTGTGACCACAACGGCTGTCAGCTAGTGTTAGCTAAGCAATGCTAACAGCTCCCGTCGGTAAATGACCGTTAAACCGGCATTAATGCACCTTAATTGCATAATTTTATGTTAGCTTTTCCGATGATCAGTTTTTCGTTATGACTGTCCATTTTCTAAAATACAGATAACATGTTGTTCATTTGTAGTTTACGTTAAATCGACATTTTCCTAGCTCCCCACCCACCACAGGCCGTAAAGTTGGAGTGTGATTGCTGACCGTGCGGTCAGCATCTATCATAACCTTTTGTTAAAGTTACTCTTGTCAGCCACATTTGTGAAGATTGAAGTTAACTTATTGTTACTACACTATGGGGCCATGGCACTAAACGTCACTGTCGTCGTTGTCAACATATGATGCGGCAGTTTCATATGAATTCCAGGAGAGATCCAAACACTTTCTGTATAAGGGCTGCACTTGTCTATGCATATCATTCTTCCCAGTGTCCTCCTGTAGTGCGTTCTCGTTACTGTAAATCTTGAGATACTTGACATTGTAAAGTTATTTACGAGAACCACATTGAATGACAACAACAGTGGATTAACCTTGTGCTCAGCTTGTGATTTCTGCTGTTTGACCTCGGTGTCTCTCTACAGGATGCTTTGCCTGCGGTATGGAGAATGGATTTCGTGTGTACAACACGGATCCTCTCAAAGAGAAGGAGAAACAAGGTAACATGCAAAAGTGTCATACTATATATATATTTTGTGAGGATAAGTGCTGAAGCAATAATCAGCTTCCTTTCTAGTAAAATTCTCTACCATCATGGGCTGCAGCTGGTGACAGTAGTCCCCCTTCAGTTTTTGATGGAAATTCCCTGTGAAAGCAGATTGTTGGCTGCAGTCAAAGACTGTGGAGTTGGAATCTGTCTGATTGCAAGACTCAAGACAGTTGAGTGAAAATGAGGACCACCAAAAAAAGCACCCTGAAAAGCCTGGATAGGAAGGACAGGAGCTGGCTATCTAGCAGCAAGTGACCCTAAAATAAGAGTGAGGGCATTGTCCAGTATCAGAGTACACTTGGGGAGCCTTCTTTGTACCCGGGTAACACACCCTACTAAAGTCTATGTGTGGGGAAACCCTGAGATCTTTACATACAGCTGTCTGCATGAGTAAGCACATTGAGTGATTATATATATTTTTACTTTAAAGTTATGATTTATTATGTGCTGAGAAAATTATTTATGCTTTATCACAGAAGTTGGTAATTTCCCGTGTTACAGCAGCAAAAACAACACAAAAAAGCCAAACATGTATAGCTCAATAAAATAGAGTAAGAAAAAAACAGTATCTCACTAAGGCAAAAATAACATAACAATGGAAAAATAAAGTGAAGGTCTTATATTATTAAATCTAATGTAAAAGATGAGTACCATACAGTGTAGAGTTCAGTGATTTAAAACAAAGGCAGCAAAATAATTGTTAGAACCTGGTGGCTGCTGCTCACAGGAAGTCAGTGTTGTAACTGCATTGCAAGTCCTGAAACATGGAGGACGTTTTACCCAGCACATGGCTAAGACAGCATATGTCATGTGACCAAGCACATGACCTCCACTTACTTCTTTAAACTCAAATTTAACTGCTTTAGGTCTGCAGTCTCTCTTTTTTTTGAGCCAACCAACAGTTAGAGACTGCAAGCAGTGCAGACAGTTTTTTTTTTTTTTTGTTACTGTCACTAACAGTATTTTACATTACTGCCCATTAATGTAATTTTCAGAATTCCTTGAGGGTGGGGTTGGCCACGTGGAGATGCTGTTCAGGTGTAACTATTTAGCACTAGTAGGAGGAGGCAAGAAACCAAAGTACCCAACCAACAAAGGTATGTTTTGTCAGCTTTGTTTGCTTTACTGTCAATACTGGATTTAAACCAGTCCTGTAATTAGACAAATGATCACTTTTAGATTTTAAAGATTTTTTTTTTCTGTCATTATCATATACAGTGAAAATCTCACCTGTTTGCTATTTGTACTAAAAGCCACAGATTATAAATGCACACATTCACCTGTCTACTCTGCAGCTTTTGTTCCAAAGGGTGTTACTAGGGATATCAGTGGGATGTTGCTATTAGTACTTGCAGTAATGTTTTGAGAAATTACAATGAAAAAAAAAAAGCAAAACACATATCAGTTTGATGGGATATCTCCAGGTCCAAGGCGGATAATCCTTTGTTTTACTGTCTCTGCTGCTTTTCCACCATACTTTCACATTTTGCACAGTATGACTGTCTGTTAAATGTAACTTCCTGTAGAAAAAGTATTACACACAGTATGTTTTATTTATGTGACATTTTTTTTTTTGTTCTCCAGTGATGATCTGGGATGACCTAAAGAAGAAGACTGTCATTGAGATTGAGTTCTCAACAGAAGTAAAAGCAGTGAAACTTCGACGTGACAGGTAGCTCAGTTATTATTGCAGCAGTTTTTAATGATTTTTTTCTCTTTCTTGCATTCTGATGTTTTTGTTTGCTATGGTTGTTTATTATTCACACTCCATTAAAAAAAGTAAATGAATAAAATAAAGGATCTTAATATCAGTGAGACTGGCTGATAAAGATTTAAATCCAAAAAATAAACTCTTAAATTTTGTTTTTCTTTTTTTTGGCATCACTTCATAGTTTACATTTTTGCTTGTGTGTCGGTTCTCCCTGGTTCTTAGGATTGTGGTGGTCCTTGACTCAATGATCAAAGTGTTCACCTTTACCCACAATCCACATCAGCTGCATGTGTTTGAGACCTGCTACAATCCCAAAGGTCAGTTTACCCTTTGAATTAAACTGTGACTTGCTCAAGCTCTTAAACCATGCTGACTGTTTGGAAACTTATTAATCACCAAAACTGTAGTCCCAAATGTTCTATTGCTCTGGTCAAAAGAATAAGTGAAAAACTGAGCTCAGTGGCTAAAAATGTTCCTTTTGTTTAAAAGGAACAAACTTTTTTTTTTTTTTTTTTTTTTGGGGGGGGGGGGAGTGCTGTTCTTCAGGTGTGTGACGGTTTCAACACTTGCTCTCTTTCTCTCCTTGTCCTCCTCAGGTCTGTGTGTGCTGTGTCCGAACAGCAACAACTCTCTGTTGGCCTTCCCTGGGACACATTCAGGCCACGTACAGATTGTGGACCTTGCCAACACAGAGAAGCCTCCAGTTGACATCCCTGCCCATGAGGGGGCACTGTGCTGCATAGCGCTCAACCTTCAGGGCACAAGAATAGCTACTGCATCAGAGAAAGTATGGACTTTAGTAAATTAAGTAAAGTAGTAGTAAAAGGAACACTCCTTCAGTGTATTTTGCTTTATTTCTTACTAACCTGTTATCTGTGTTCTATTTCCACAGGGGACACTCATCAGAATTTTTGACACATCTGCAGGTCAGCTCATACAGGAGCTAAGACGAGGGTCACAGGCAGCTAACATTTACTGGTAAGTGCTTAGCACAATGCTAACAGCATGAGAAGCATGTCAAAATGATTAAATAATAAGCTAGCAAGCTAGCTCTATCAATGTGGAGGGCTAGTGGCTCTACTCCATACTCCTATCTGTAAGGCAAAGACCAGCCACCCTTCAGAGAAAGCTAATTTCTATTGCTTGTATCAACAGTCTCATTCTGTGGGTAGGAACATAGACAGACCAATAAATCGACAACTTTAATTTTATGCTCAGCTTTTTGTTCATCACTATAGCCCAGTACAATCTTTCTTTTAGTCTCCCACTTCCCTCACTCGTGAAGAAGACTCAGAGATACTTTAAGTCCTCCACAGGCAGCAGCTTGTCCTTGGCCCAGAGAGGGCACTCCACCCTTTTTTGGCTGAGAACCATGGCCTCAGATTTGGGAGTGCTATTTTTCCTTCCTGTCGCTTCACACTCTCCTGTGAACTGCTGTAGTGCTAGCTGGAGGTTAGCTTGAGGCTAAGAGAACCATGTCATCTGTAAAATGTAGAGATGTGATACTGAGCCCACTAAAGTTGTCTGCTACCTGGCTAAGCTAGAAATTCTGTCCATAAAAAATATGAAAAGAGTCAGTGAAAAAAGGCAGCTCTGGTCGAGGTTCAGCACCCGCTGGGAATAAGTCCAGCTTGGGACTTATGAGACTTGATATTCCCAGCCTCCCTTGGAATGCTATTTAAGTTTGCTTAGATGTGTGAATTGAAGATCACAGACTGACAGATGCTCCCAGTGCAACCTCACTAAACATTTGGGCACACCAGGCCTGAGCAGCTTCCCCCCTCACCACCTGATCCAACTCACCACTAGGTCTGATCAGTTGACAGCCCCTCTCTTCACTCGATCAGTCATCAGCTATGACCCCCGAGGTCTCACTGTGAGAGTTGAAGTGTTTTAGTTAGACACTTGGGTGGGGCAACCTCCAGCACCACACCCAGAACTTGCAAGAAGGGTGGGTAGTGTGAACTGTCATTCAGCACAGAAGCACAAGTGCCAGTCAAGACATATACCTGACTGGAGGAGCAGCAATGCAAACCCGTCGTCAACTGGGGAAACAAAAACCAAAACACAGGCAGAGAGCCAAGGTACCCATCACTGCCTGTTGCCTTTTACTGAATGCAGCTCCAGACTGGAACGCATCTCCTGTTCAAGAGACTGGTTCTAGGGCCCAAGCTTGACTTGAACACTGAATATTATCTAGCCAGTGCCTTTCACCCTGATACACTGCCTCGAGGTCCTTTCCCACCAAAAAGGTGAGGTTCCATGTCTTAGCCCAGCCCCTATAGCCAGGGATTGGACTGAAGAGGCCCCCTGACTGCAGCCCAACAATATGCAGTATAGTCCCTATGGTCCTTCCTGCAGGTGATGAGCCTACAGGAGGGAGGTCCCTCCTGTAGGGAAATCAGGGTATGGGCTGTACTTTTTTGAAAGCTTTAACTATATCTTTCAGTGCCTGTCTAGCAAAGCTTTAATGGAATGTACTTACTGTGTCACACACTCTTTAATAGAGCAACCAGTTTTCAGGCTTTACTTTGTCCCTCTGTTTGTCTGAGTAACTGAAAGCGTGTTGTTTTTCTTGGTCTGCTGTCTTTTCAGCATTAATTTTAACCAGGACGCGTCCCTCATCTGTGTGTCCAGTGACCATGGCACAGTGCACATATTTGCTGCAGAGGACCCAAAAAGGAACAAACAGTCAAGGTCGGTCTTTGCTTAAGTGTTTCTTTTTTCTGAACGTAGGTGATGTGAAGAATCTGTTGTGTAGTAATTACATCCAATGCAGTGTTAAAAACATGAATCCCAAAATAGCCTGTTTATCTTTGTCTCTGCAGCTTGGCCTCAGCCAGCTTCCTGCCTAAATATTTCAGCTCTAAGTGGAGCTTCTCCAAGTTCCAGGTCCCCTCAGGCTCTCCATGTGTGTGTGCCTTTGGAACAGAGCCCAATGCCGTCATAGGTAGGTTCCAGACACATGATATTTTCTGGAATGTCCAACTCATCGTCTGATCATGTAACAGTGTTTGACAGTTGCAGACGAGGACAGAATTATTACCCAAACCTGTTAAACAGAGCGAATGCTTTCTAACACCGCTTTTCCAAACATCCTAGTTTGATTTTGGACGTTTGTATTTTTCCACTTTGCACACAGAAACAAGATTATTCAGTTTTGCTGCTGACTGCTTGAGGTTTTCTTTCAAAATCTTCACATATCCTTTATTCTTCAGTATTCCTTCTACCTTGATGAGATTCCCAGTTCCAGATGCACTGAAGCATCCCCAATACTTCCACCGTGTTTCACTCTGTGGGGCAGTGCTCCATAGGTTAGATGCCTCTCCCTTGTTTCTCCAAACATAAGCTGCGTCTAGTTTTATATCATCTGACCAGAAGAATGGGGAGGGATAGCACTGATTTTAGTCTGTTTAACACAGCAACTCTGTTAGTGCATATAGACTGGATGTCTGTAACAAAATATCGTCTTAAAATGTATTTTTATTGTAGCTAGCTTATTGGCTCTCTATATCTTAATATCTATATCTTTTAAAAGCAGTTTCGTTTATGTTGCTCTCTGGACTTCTCTGTTTTCCTCCTCACACTCAGCTCCAGGCACGTTAACATTTCCTCATAAATTGTAGTTGCACAAATGACTTCAGCTCTAAGCTTTTCAGCTGAGGCTCAAGTGCTGCTCTCATTAAAAAACAGCTTGATCACACACACGTGGCTGTTCACATGTTTCAACCATGGTTTAATCCATGTATAAAAAACTTGCTTTAAGTGTTTGGTTCTTTTATCTTCAACTGTCAAAACAAAGCCCATAGCAACATAATGGGTGTTCAGGATGCCCTGAGCATCATGGTTCCACAAGAACAGCTGAAGATTCTGCCTCAGTTCTACTTTTGGAAATTCTAGGACCCATAAGTCAGCCTGCAGTCTAAAAGTGAAGTGCTATACTAGGATTATATACTAATATACAATGAAATCTGTGCTATATGATTGGTGGGGCTGATCATTCAAGACTCTGTATGTCAGGAATAAGATGAACAAAAATGGGTGTTGTGGACAATTTGCAATGTTGTGTCCTAATGGCCAAAAACTGATGTTGCATTTGAGAGAGCTCATGAGATCACAACAAACGTTAGAATTTGTTGGTCTTTTTTCACTCTTGTGAGATTGACTTGTATGGGCACAAAGCACACAATCAGTTGTACTGCTGCTTCTCTGGCTCTCTTCCATGGTGTGTCATTTGTCCTGTCTTCCTTCTCTCACCCCATGGCAGATGGCCGCCCCTCCCTGAGCCTGATTCTGCTGGAGGTTTCTTCTTGTTAAAAGGGAGTTTTTCCTTCCCACTGTTGGCAAAGCACTTGCTTATAGGGGGTGATATGATTGTTGGGGTTTTCTCTGCTTCCTCTGTATTATTGTAGGGTGTTTACATAACATGAGATATAGATGCTGTTATCTTACACATTTTAGTTGGCCTACTTTTGCCTCTTTTCCACTAGAACCCACTAGGCCTGACTCAACTCTGCTCTACTTGTTTATAGCTTTCACTTACAATTGAGTACCACCTTGGGTCGTTATGGCAAGGCAGACTATTTTCTTCATTTCCAGGTTTAAAAATGGCAGGTTTGATTCTTGTGGAGGCACTCTCATGACTCATTCAGTGACGTCACTAGTAGGGAACCTGGTAAGGTGCTACCACATAACGGAAACCCCTAAAAGCCGAGTAGAGTCGAGTAAAGAGGCCTTTGTGAATTTGGTTGCCATCAGCTATTCGCCTTCTCTTCCTGGAAACTAGCTAGTGCATCTGATTCACTGAGGAGGAGTGTTTGGTCATGTCATGTCTGTCAGTAATGAAAAGGCAAGATTTTGTCATTTTTATAACTGCCTAAACTGATGTCGCACCATATGGTGAATTCTTAGTGTGGTATTGGTACAAACACTCATTTTTAATTTATTTCTCCTTCTCTTCAATTTATAGCTATTTGTGCTGATGGCAGCTACTACAAGTTTCTGTTCAACCAAAAAGGAGAGTGTTCCAGAGATGTGTACGCCCAGTTCCTGGAGATGACCGATGAGAAAATATGACCTTTGACCTCTCTTCAGACTTCCTATTAAACAATCTGTTTTGTTTTTCTTTACAGTCTTTTTTTATTTTCAAGGCAGTTAGAGAAGTTTTTTGTTTCACTTCTCGCTATCTTGACAGACTCTGTAAAAAGAGCATTAAATGAAGGGAGAACAAGGAAAAAAAAAAAGAAAAAAGGAATTTTTTGGGGTGGGAGGGGGCTTCTATGGAAAGGTGGTTGGCTGGAGGTATGAACAGTGACTCAGATTTCATCGACCTGCACTGAGGGACATGAACGATTTCCTCCTAAACAAAACACAAGGGGAAAACAAAAGACGAAGTTATTTTTTTGAAAGGACAACTTGCTGTTTTTTAAGACGTCTTCCGAGGAATTTACAAAGGATGGCTATTTTTAATCACACAGATGATTCTGATAGTTAGAATGAGAATACAGAGATTTTTGTCAACTAACACCACCTGACCTAACAATAGGGAGTGCCTCTGAAACTGGAGAGAATCTATATGTGTGCACATATTGTTGTCATATGTATATGTATGTATGTATGTATATATATATATATACATACAAGTATTTGTGTATACTAGTGTACCATACTAAGCGTTTAAAAAGCAGGATCAGAATGAAGATGACTGTTTTTCTTCACTTTGGTCTTAATTATCTGCAGAAACATCTAGAGCCCCAAACAGAACACCACCTTAGTATTACTAGATTTTCTTATAGTCATTGTATATACACAACCTGCCAGACTGAACTTCTACTTATAAACTGTACAGAATAGTAGCAAAAGAAATCACTCGTCCTTGACATTGTGCAATACATAATTTCCTTAATTATTATTTGTTTTGTTTTGCAGATTTTTTTTATACATTTTCCTGATCAACACAGCTTAAAGAATTTGGCATATTTGTAAATAGTTATGTACCTTCTTGCTGAGTGTTGAGTAAAGAGTGATAAATGTCTGTAAGGTAAATGTGAAGCTACAGAACACAGCTGGTTAGCGTTAGCTTAGCATAAGGTCTGGATGAAGGCGTCAAAGTCTGCCAGTCAGTGCTTTTCCGGTTTTTTGTTGTTTTTTTTTTTTATACAAAAGGGTAAAAATAACACATTTTGTCACTGTGACTTACAACACTTTGGTTAGTAGTAATAGTTTTGTTGCCATAGGAACATATCGACATGTCAGCTTTGTTGAGTGATTGTAGCAAACGACATGACATTTTTGACTAGCACTAATTGTTCACAGATGGAAAGAAGGAAAGTTATTGGTTGTTATTAAAATAGGAGTTTCCCGGGCACTAAAGGTAAAAACAAAAGTTCCAGCAAAATTGATAGTTTCACAGTTGGTTTGGCCCACATTTTGCACTTTGATAACGAATACATTTAGTTCTTGTTACAAAACCAAACTCAAAAAGAGGATCACAGAAGACTAGTTGACTGTAATTTCTCTGTAATTTTTCCCGTTTAAACTTATGCTAATTTAAGGTAACTGGCTTCTAGTCTTAGCATTCCATTTACCTGATAGATAGGAAGTCTTGGCATACAAGTAACTCAGCATCATCTCCACATTTTGATTATTTATTTATTTATTCAATTTGTTCAGTTTGTGAAAGCAAAGTCATTTTTCTTTTCTTTTTTTCAAACTGGGAGTTCATTAAGAGTAATACTCTTAAGTCTGTACGGTGAACAGAAAGCTTTGGCTAGCAGCAGTTTAGCTGAGTGAAGCAGAAACAGTGGAAATAATTAGCACAGCTTTGTTGAAAAGTAAAACAAGTCACTAACCAGCCCTTCTAATAAACACCTTATAGTTCAGTAATTGAGGTCATGCAACAACTTTAAGTGTTTAACTTTAATAGAAAAATTATTTTTGCATGTGTACAATATAAAAAATAAAGCTAACTGGCTGCTAGCCTTAGTTTTCTGTTTACCTCTAGAATATTCAAATCTTTTTGCAAAAAATCCACGTTTACCAAAATGCTGAAATGTTAAATGTGAATGTTTCTGCCTCAACAGGGAGCTTAATAGCCAAACAAATAGAGATTTCCTTAATAAATTACAAAAAAAGTTTGCTAGCAGCAGCTGAGATCAACTGTAAAAACATTTAAAATTTGCTTTAAGAATGCACTTGTATTTAATATTCAGCCCAGTGTGATTAATCAGAAATGTCCCTAAAGATCACCACATTGTTTTTGGTAAAAGTAACTTCACTGCTTCACTCTGAAGCTAATTCAGCTAATGCAAAGTGAAGTGCTTTGTTGTTTGTTGGGCCATAAACGGGACATCTCAGTGTGGATCCAACTTGTATAAGCGACGCTGTTAATGGGTGCTTTTTTGTCTCCATTTGTCAACTGCTTGACAGCATTTTGTTGATTCATTGCAAAAATTACATTACGTGTGTCACCTTTTGGGTCGCATTGTACTTTTGTAGGTGCAACGCTGAATTACACGGGACTTGGCGGGTACCGACTACAGGAGGGATGCTGCACAAACTGAAAAGCCAACCTGCTTCTTACACACTCAGAATGATTGTAAAACCTGCATTTAAATTTGTGAATAAAATTTTTAAAATTTTACAGTTATAATTATGTGCTGTTTCATGCCTACTGTGACGTGGAAACCAAATGTAACACATGGAATCTGTAACTGTTGACTATCTTACTGCTGTTTTTAATCACATCAGCACTGGCCCTGCAACTAATATTTTGAGGATACATTTGCTAACAAGATCAGCATTTTGAGCACAATATTTACTGAAGTGTGGGAATTGATAAGTCATGGAAGTATGGATACATTTAAAAAATTGTGTAACTTAAAGCTTTGAATAATGGCCAGAGCAGAAGTTGCACTACAAAGGCTACTTTGTGTCAAACTAATCCCCATCATATAATAAAGATAAGTATTTAAACTGGAGCTAACTGCTAAAGCTACTGCAGCAATGTTTCTCATACACAAATGGAAGCTTTAACTACACATGAAGTTATTGTTTACAGTTAGCATCAAGTGTGTGTTGATGCATGCTGATTGGCATGGTTAGCCCTAAAAACAAGGAAGTCTTCAGTGTTTCATTTCAACTAAGATGTTTAACTGATAATGCATTTATCAAAACTAAAACAATAGTTTCAAAAGAATATTTTTGCCGTTCAGTTGAGTTCACTGCTTTTCATAATAGCACCCATTGCAGTGGCCCTGGGTCAACTGCAGTGAACGGCCCCACTTTCTTAGCCATATATGGTCACTTTTGGCTCCAGAAAATATAGATCTGGCCAAAATATTAAACTGTAGTTTTCAAAGTAAATACCAATGCATAACATCAGAATGGGCATGTCCATCATTCATATTCAGTCAAAAATGCATGAACTGCACTTGCTGTGTAAAGCTCTAAGCACTACCAAAACAACCCATCACTGCCCTCCTACGCTTGATCAATACACCAGAAACAACTGTACCTGTGTCTTCCTTGTAATCACATTTCAATGCATCCAATTCATAATTAAGACAATGTCCTAAATTTTAATGCTAAGATTGACTGATTGGGGTTTTCTTAAAATATCTTTACAGTTCAACCAACTGTAAATTTAAGCGTTTCTACAGGTGATACAGTATACCTGTACACCTTTTTATAAACATAAATGTCACATTCAGACTGGAATTGTGTGAGCCAGTGTGTTTGTTCCTTTAGGAAAACTGTAAAAGGAAACATTTCCACTGCCTTCCTTGGACAGTTTAATGTGAGGAATGCTTTCTGAAGCCTTTAACAAAACTTAACATGCCTCACCTCCATCCCAGATGTCAACTTGTCATCGTTCCAGCAAAAATGTAAAAAATGAGATGGCGAGTTTGCATCATTTGCCCAGCAGAAAAGGCGTTTACTCAAAGAAATACAAACTAGGAGATTGTGTTTTAAATAAATTTATAAAAAAAAGCATTTATCCACTGAAGCAGAACAAACACCTATCACTTGCTTTTCTTTGTGTAACATAGAATACAATCTGAATAGACTTTGGTAGCCTGAAAGGAGTAAAAGAATCCAGCCAACAGACTGCCAACTTCAACACAAAGGTAACAAAAAACAGCCAATAATGACAGGAAAAACAAAACAAAGGAAAACTGAAAATATACAAATAAAAAAAATGCAATTTAAAACAAAAAAACAAAAACAAAAAAAAAAACAAAACAACTAGAGGTTAAGTGCAGCACTGGTCAGAATCAGCGTAGATCCAGTCTAAATTTTCTTCAGTTCCATAGTCGGATAATCTGCTCAGGTACATTGTTTCTAGAACCATAACATGCAAGCTCAATGAAGCATACGGTCAAATACACATGGGAATATATTTTTAACTCTTAGGATATTTGTAAAATATGAAACTTCTGTAGATGTACAGTGATAAAAGGAATTTAATTTGCATGAATGAGCAGAAAAAAGGGCATCCACTCCATAGTGTTTTCAATAAAAGGAAAAAAAAAAATAAAAATAGGAGACTACATTCATTTCACCGAACAGAGTCCACATACAAAAACAGCAATATTAAAAAAAAAATAAATTATTAAAAAAACAAAAACAAAAACAAACAAAAAGAAAAATAATGTTGTAATGACCCCACTTACAGCTTTAGTTATCTTATTACTAGATAGTATCTGTGCCTTGGGAAATGGAGAAAGACTCAAAATATCCAAAGATACACTTGTACAACAGAATACTGCATATCTACTCACAACTGGGTTAGCTAGGTCGACATGGAGGCTAGCTGCCGAAGATGGGAATGTCCACACGTACATACACACACTTCCCTTTGTGGAATACACTACTGGTGAGATCACTTGTTTGCTGTTTCTATCTGACACACAGTTAAGCGCTTGTCTGTAATGCTACCAGGATAAGACTCCTTGTCTTCTTTGGGTGAGTTTTGGACTCATTGTTGCTAAAAAAAAAAAAAAAAAAAAAAAAAAAAAAAAAAAGCAAAAAAAAAAAACCAAAAAAACCAAAAACCTCTTTTCTTTTTTTTTTCCTTTAATGTGGATTTTCAAATCCTTTTTCCTTTCTGTGCTTCCTCTCGCCATCTGGGTCTCAAACATTGGGCATTTACAGTCGTCAGTAACTCTCTCGATTCCATTTCTAGGTTTGGTCTTTTAGTTTTTGCATCACGTTTCGTGGTCGGAAATACATGGAAGAGAGGTCGGGAAGAGTTTGCACATTCTGTAGTCCTTCGCTTTTTGGCACCTTGGAGTAAGATAATGACACCAGGTCAGATGTGTGGCTCAATGCATACAGGAGAGCAGGGGTCAGGATGCAGATGGGAGCCGTTGGGAGCGGGCGGGCTACTTGTCGCCGACCTGCTCACTGACCCCTCCTTCTCCCGCTCTGTCCGTGGTGCCGTTGTTGCGGTTGGCAGCCGCTGCTTCGTTTTCCCCTTCTTCCTCCGTTTTCACTCTCTTTGTCTCAGGCTGGTCTTGCAGTTCTCCATTCTGCCTTTTGGTGGGGAGGGAAGCTGAGGCCGAAGCGTGAGTTGCCAGGAGATGGAGAGGGTTTGCAACAGCTGGTGGGAAAGAAGTGAAGATGAATAAGGTTCAGTATGGAGTGTTAAATGTACTTTTTTATATTCCTGTATTTCAAATTAGTTTAGGAACTTCCAAAACAAACTGAAGCCATCAAGGAGGTGAAGAAAAAACTGCTGGGCTTAACATCCAAAACATCTATGCTGAGGAGATATCAGCTCTAGTTATTACAGGCCTGCACTGTACTTTATTACAATAATAATAATGCAATACTAATTCCTACCACAAGGTGGTACAAATTATACATGTAGCATTCACACTGGCTAGAACCCAACATGAGGAAAGGAAGATATGATCGAGGCAGAAGGATCACTGATACTGATGTGGAAGGTAAATGGAACACCAAACAATGGCAGAAGCTCCTGAAAGGCGACTCTTATCACCACCATCAATACCTAGAAGGAGTCAAGCTCAGAGAGTTACCCAGAGGGGAAATGATCCAAACTAGGACCACGACAAAGAATGAATTTCCATTGTTTCTTGTACTCTGGTAAGATCAGAGCTAAGAACAATAATACTTCCCAAGTAGTAACAGCTTATCAACGCCCCAGAGTTATGCAAACTGTCAGAATCCTTGTAGCACAGGAGCAGCAATCTTTCACTTTAGTTTAGTAATAAACCCTGACAGGAGCCTCAAACTCGCAGGAGCTCAACACCTTCTTTGAGCTTCAAACTTTCTTTGCTCGGTTTGAGGCCACCCCTCCCCCACAGCCCTTGTCAAGTATGCCAATGACAACACTATGGTTGGGCTCACCTCTGATGCAGATGAGACAGTGTACAGGGTCGAGGTAGAGAACTAGTCCCACTGGTGCTCAGAAACCAACCTGAAACTGAACGTCCTTAAAACAAAAGAACTCATAATGGACTTCAGGAGGCACAGACAGGTCCACTCCCCTCTCATTATAAATAGAGAACAGGTGGAATCTGTCTCCACCTTCAGGTTTCTTTATCATCACCCTGTTAAAGAAGGCCCACCAGCAGCTGCACTTCATCTGTGTCCTGAGGAAGAACAACCTGGACCAGAAGCTGCTGCTGGCCTTCTACTGCTCCTCAGAGCTCTCCACTGAGAACAGGAAGGCTGTTTATTAGATTTATTAGATTTCCATTAATTACATTTTTTATATGGTAGTTCTTGTTTGTTGTAGTCTCTTTATTAATAGGTTCTAAACTATATTTTACCTTGCGATCTGTAATCTAAATTATTTGTAGAATGAACAAATAATCTTAAATACTTACTTTGTTAAAACTTACAATTGGTAAAATTGGTAAAATCAGTTGAAAATTAGTTGAAAAATTAAAAAGTTAACTTTTTCACTGTTACATGCAGGATGGTCTCAAAATCTTCCCCGTGGTATCGTTGAAAAGTATTGTTACAGTTTCACGATAACTGGTGAGAGGTGACAGGCAGGGTACAAGGAAGCATGTTGACAAATCTATCACGGTGCCATCCCTGGAAAAACCCAGTAGCTAATTAAGAGTTACCAATTAACCCAACATGCGTGTCTTTGAGCTGCACTAGAGCACACGGACAATTACAAAAGCCAGGCATGTACAACAGCAACTGGAGGTACAGTATTGAGGACCCACCTTCTGACAAGCCCAGAAGGTGGGAAAAGCAGTTATGCAGCTTACTAGCTAGACTAACTACCAACTACTAATCATTTTTATCTAGTCTATGCTGGGCATGCAGTAGATGGCCACAAAAGTCCAGATCCAGATCCCCTGTAAGTAACTTGAGGTACGGAAATGACCCTGCTGGGTAACGTAAAAACATGTCGAAACTGAAGTGGACTCACATTAGTCACAAGGTAAGAGAGACTGCCATATAACCTAACTTCCATGATCTACAATGTTTGGAGATGCACCTCAACATAGCATCACCATCTGCTGGCTACATAAGGTTTACATCACTACAATTGCAATATATAGAGCAAGGTGCTCAAACATGTCTTCAGATCATTTACTTCAAAAGGAGGAAGTGTCAATCTGTGTTGCTTTTGAGTCAGCATGTTCATATAATGACCTGTTTCGGTCCAATTCTTCTTACAAGCACCATAATTAGCAGAGATCTTTGTATACTACTGGTCAATCAATATAGACCAAAAATCAATCTGATCATTTACTTTATAGGCAGGACTTCTGCAATCGTTTCTACTATGCATGTTTCTCCAGTACAAGCTCAGATGACTCAAATCTCAGTGGCATACTACAAAAGTAGTTGTTAGGTAGGTGTTAATGATGGTGATTAACTTTCTCTGTTAAGCTGGGCTTTTTGCTTTGGGCTCTATGCACCCTCATAAAAAGAGGCATTACTGTCACGTAATTATTCTTCTCCGAACAAATGATCCCGATGAGTGCTGCTTATTCCAATCAGACAGTATCAGATCACCATAATAAAATGATGATAAACATCATCAACAACCTATACACTACCTGTAAAGAAATAGTGGATGTAGTGCACAGAGCTATAAAACAACCTTTTTAAAATGATTGAAGGTGAATGTTATTCTCCTAAAGCCTAATAAAGGAGAGGTGGAAAACTGCTTTTGTTTGTTGGCAGATCAAAGAAAAATTAACTGAATTGACTGAATATCCTTGGTAATAGATTGCCTCCAAATAACTAAGCAATTTTCCAATCTGTATTCTAGTACCTGCAATTCCAGCAATTTAAAATGAGACTTACTGGTAGATTACCATCAAGTATAAACAACATATACACCTTTTCATCATCACAAACTGATTACATGAATTCACTGGAATTCATGTAATCACATAAAAATGTAATCTTCCAGCACAGACACATGCTGACCATAAAAGAATTAGTTTAAACCAAAGCTCTGAACAAAGCCTGCTCTCAACCAGGTTATTTGTTAAGAATAAGTTACCAGTCAGTCTCGGATATGAAGCATCAGGAGACATGACAAGGAATGGCGGAAGAAGCACTCAGATACTTAGGACTAATGGTAGAGGCAGGTCTTTATTACTATTTTCACCTGGTTTCTAGCTCAAACCTTCACTTCCACCATGCTGTAGGTTTTTAAAACCTACAGCATTTATTAGCGCCCAGTATTTCAATACTTGCCTTTATTAATGAAGTGCTGGTTTGACTGTGTGTGTGTCCAACTCACCTGCGCTAGCGGCAGTACTAATGGGGACCAGATGGGTCCCATTCTGTGTGATGGCCTTTATTGGGAGCTGGTGCTGACCGAGCGGAGCTTGTTGCACGATGGTAACCGTAGTCAGAGGAGCAGCTTGAGAGCTCTGGATGATACGACTGACTCCACCTATGGAGGAGGCTGTAATGGATGGGACCGGCTCCACTTTTACTGCACACAGAAATATCAAAAATTACACATGCTCACAGAATCAAAAACAAAACAAAACAAAACAAAAAAAACAACAACAACAAAAAAGCACCACCTTTGATCTCCTTGTGCTCTCCGCTTCCATTCTCCTGAGGTTCGCTGCTCACTGCAGAAGCAGGCTGTCCACCAACAGTTGCCATGGTGACAGCCGGGATCTGGTGAACAACATGCACTGTCTGCATGACAGGGGCAGAGCTAACTGTAGTCGTAACAATGGCTGGTGTGGCCATGGCATAGGTCACAGGCTTCATGGTCGTTTGAGGCATCTGGCGCTGCACAGCGATCAATACTGGCTGATTGCTGAGAGGGGAGCCTGTCAAAGGGTGTGATAAAGGTTAAAGCAGATGTCATTCACTCAGATAAAGATGTGCAGGAGCACACAAACACTGTACACTGTCATAGAAAAGGGTTTAATATGGGGTAGTGGTGGTACTGCTATCTTTTTTGTTACGAGAAACTGAAAAATGTGAATGCATCTGTTAAGGCCCACATATAATCCCTCTGCACACACTAGGTGTTATATGGTTCATAAAAAGGACAGAAACCTAAACCTAATATTTTACCTGGGGAGTTCTGTGCAAAGCGGGCCTCTTGGATGACGGCGAGTTTGGGCTGGATTGTTGTGGCTTGGGTTGGGGCTGGTGGTGGAGTTGGCTCTGGCTCCATGGGGACTGGGGAGCCCTCTCTGGACAGGCTGTCTGGGGTCTGGACCCCACTAGAGTGGGCTGACAGTGCCCCAGTGTGGTTTGGAGAAGCTGGAGCACTCCTGGAAAAGGAAGAGGGAAGAAGTTTTCATACCAGCCATAAAAAACATACTATACTAGATACATACTGCATAGTACTTTAGTTTCCTGTACTAAAGTACTATAGGGGGTGATCGTGGCTCAAGAGTTGGCAGTTCGTCTTGTAATCGGAAGGTTGCCGGTTCGAGCCCCGGCTCCGACAGTCTCGGTCATTGTGTCCTTGGGCAAGACACTTCACCCGTTGCCTACTGGTGGTGGTCAGAGGGCCCGGTGGCGCCAGTGTCCGAGCCCTCTGACCAGAGGCCTCGCCTCTGTCACTGCGCCCCAGGGTGGCTGTGGCTACAATGTAGCTTGCCATCACTAGTGTGTGAATGTGTGTGTGGATGGGTGGATGACTGAACGTGTAAAGTGCTTTGAAGTCCTTAGGGACTAGTAAAGCGCTATACAAATACAGGCCATTTACCACTATACTTTACAGGAATCTTTTTACAGTCATGTATGCATAGCATCAAGATGCTTTACCTGGAGGACAGTGGCCCCACAGGGGTCCTGAAGCAGGGCACACCCCTGGGCCTGCGCTTCCTGAAGGCTTGTTCTACCAGCTTGCCTTCAGAGGCGGGGTCGATCCTCCAGAATGAGCCTTTACCCGGCTCTTCCTGAGACCGAGCCACTTTGATGAAATACCGGTTCAGAGACAGGTTGTGGCGAATCGAATTCTAGAGAATCAAAATAAAATAAATGAAGAACTTTAATTAAAAGATTTTGTTGGGGTATCCATGTCTGATAACGCATAACACGCACATGTTGTTGTGCAGGATGGTTTTAGCTTGATGTAAAGAGAACACAGAAAGTGAACTGCAAATAGATTTTCCATTTTATTGAGACAGTAGTACAGTTTTTAGTCACTTTGAGGCACATTTGTCAAACCTCAACCATGTGTGTCAATGAGGAAAAAAAAAGTCACTCAGTCAAGATTCTGAGCTTTAAGCTTTCAAGCACAATAAAAACATGCATTAAATCAACTGAAACATCTTCATACAATAGAAATCAGAGGTGTGCTTTCAGCTTTAGACAAAACAATACAAAAAAACCAAAACAAAACATGCCTCTCTTGTTTAACACTGAGGACATAGCCATACTCAGTATGAGCCGTTCATTGTTCCTAGTTTATCATCTTGTAATGTTTCAGCAGAAAAGCTGCAGTATCTGGCTCTAAATGCCAATTAAAACACACTAGTATGCTGCAGACGATAGGTAATAGCTGAAGCCACATCAACATAAACAGGCATCTGCTTGTAACTGTTTGTATAAGAGTATTGTGTTGTATTAACTGAACATCAGTGAAAATAAATTTAAATTAAATGAAGGACACCCATTACCCCCCTTTTAGATGCACTCCTGCATGTTGCTGGTATCACCACTGCAGCAGATAGAGGAGAGCTGTTGTTAGCTTGCAACATAGATTGTTTGTTTAGTTTAACAGAAATCTGATGTGAACTATTTTCACATCACCTTCATTTTCACTTGGTCTTAATTCCATAATGTTATAGTACAGCCTCTTTGCCCTCTGTTGCATTTGTTTTAGAGAGGTAAGGCTGAGCTCAACCATGAACTATACCAGTGATAGTATGAATGTCACTGATGTTATCTGGGCTAAATCTTATTATACACATGATCAGAAACATATTTTACAACCCTCATCCCACAACAAGAGTAGGCATAGTCTCTTTATTTCTGGACCCCAACAACACCCCCCCCCCCAAAAAAAGAAACCATTTATTAGTCAGGGTTTGCTTCACCCAGTTTACAGGTTCACTTACTAACTGTGATTAGTGGAAACACCGTCACTGGCCTGAATGAGCTAACAGCTGGCCATCTAACTTCGCCTGGGGCATCAGGTCATTGGTTGTATTGAACACTGTTTCCACTACCTAACAGTTCTACAAGGTTCAGGTTTTGCTGGGATTCCCAGCAATGTGTACATTTTAAAAAGGGATATATTTTACTTTTCTTTGCAGTGAAGTCATTTAGCAAAGTCACTCTGTTACAGGCAGCTGTTTTCTACTGATTGTAGATTGATTGTGATTGTAATGTTAAAGAGAGAGTATCCCATTAAGAGCCATACCCAAATGCTGATGAAACTTTCCTTTTGTGAGGGGAAGCCAGTGAGAAAACGTTGGGATTGGAAATTGATCTAAAACAGCATTTCAAATAATTAACTGAGGCCCTAAAACAAGAAATATTTGAGACTGAATCAAACAGAATTACTAGATGAAGAAAGTATACAGGCGTACTGGGAGGCTAGATGTATAGCAAAGAGAAAGCAAAAGGCCTTCTGTGATTTGTATGTGAGGCTGGAGACTAAGGAAGGAGTAAAGGACTAGTACTGATTGGCTAGGCAGAGAGATACAGCTGGAAAGGATGTGCAGCAAATTGGAATGATTAGGGATACAAATGGAATGAGATGTAAATGTATTCACAAGTACTTTGTGGAGCTCGTAAATGAAGAAAATGAGAGAGAAGGACAGGTCGAGCAAAGTTAATGAATCAGGAAGTGCAGAGATAAAGAGGAAGTGAGGGCAGTTAGAAAGAGGACAAAGAGTGGGAAAGCAGTTGGTCCAGATGGCATACCTGTGGAGGTATGCAGCTCTGCCAAGTCCACTTCCCTCTAAGAGAGAGAGGGGAGGGGAGAGAGGGAAGTTGACTTTTCTACCAGACTGACATTTAACACAATTCTGGAGAGAGAGGATTGCTCGAGCAATGGAGAAGACGTGTACTGGTACCGATTGTGATGTGCCGAGCTGTAGTAACTACAGAGAGATAAAGCTGAACGAGCCATACCATGAAGCTATGGGAAAGACACGCTGAAGCTAGATGCGAAGAGTGACCAGAAGTACAGCTTTAAGCTAAGAAAGAACACTACAGATGCAAGGTTGGCTTTGAGAGTGCTGATGAAGAAGTACACAGAACGTCAGAATAAGTTACACTGTGTCTTTGTAGATCTAGAGAAAGCATATTATCATATGCTTTCAAGATATGGTACTACATGAGGAAGTTGGGGGTGGCTGAAAAAGTATGCAGGGCGGTACAGGACACCTATGAAGACAACATCAGGGATTAGCTCTGAGCCCTTTCCTGTTTTCAATGGTAACAGACAAGTGATGAGGATAGGTAAATAGATAGATAAGGAGGAGGCAGGAGTCTCAATTGACTATAGTCTACAGTCCATTGACTATACAGGGAGTGCAGAATTATTAGGCAAATGAGTATTTTGTCCACATCATCCTCTTCATGCATGTTGTCTTACTCCAAGCTGTATAGGCTCAAAAGCCTACTACCAATTAAGCATATTAGGTGATGTGCATCTCTGTAATGAGAAGGGGTGTGGTCTAATGACATCAACACCCTATATCAGGTGTGCATAATTATTAGGCAACTTCCTTTCCTTTGGCAAAATGGGTCAAAAGAAGGACTTGACAGGCTCAGAAAAGTCAAAAATAGTGAGATATCTTGCAGAGGGATGCAGCAGTCTTAAAATTGCAAAGCTTCTGAAGCATGATCATCGAACAATCAAGCGTTTCATTCAAAATAGTCAACAGGGTCGCAAGAAGCGTGTGGAAAAACCAAGGCGCAAAATAACTGCCCATGAACTGAGAAAAGTCAAGCGTGCAGCTGCCAAGATGCCACTTGCCACCAGTTTGGCCATATTTCAGAGCTGCAACATCACTGGAGTGCCCAAAAGCACAAGGTGTGCAATACTCAGAGACATGGCCAAGGTAAGAAAGGCTGAAAGACGACCACCACTGAACAAGACACACAAGCTGAAACGTCAAGACTGGGCCAAGAAATATCTCAAGACTGATTTTTCTAAGGTTTTATGGACTGATGAAATGAGAGTGAGTCTTGATGGGCCAGATGGATGGGCCCGTGGCTGGATTGGTAAAGGGCAGAGAGCTCCAGTCCGACTCAGACGCCAGCAAGGTGGAGGTGGAGTACTGGTTTGGGCTGGTATCATCAAAGATGAGCTTGTGGGGCCTTTTCGGGTTGAGGATGGAGTCAAGCTCAACTCCCAGTCCTACTGCCAGTTTCTGGAAGACACCTTCTTCAAGCAGTGGTACAGGAAGAAGTCTGCATCCTTCAAGAAAAACATGATTTTCATGCAGGACAATGCTCCATCACACGCGTCCAAGCACTCCACAGCGTGGCTGGCAAGAAAGGGTATAAAAGAAGAAAAACTAATGACATGGCCTCCTTGTTCACCTGATCTGAACCCCATTGAGAACCTGTGGTCCATCATCAAATGTGAGATTTACAAGGAGGGAAAACAGTACACCTCTCTGAACAGTGTCTGGGAGGCTGTGGTTGCTGCTGCACGCAATGTTGATGGTGAACAGATCAAAACACTGACAGAATCCATGGATGGCAGGCTTTTGAGTGTCCTTGCAAAGAAAGGTGGCTATATTGGTTGCTGATTTGTTTTTGTTTTGTTTTTGAATGTCAGAAATGTATATTTGTGAATGTGGAGATGTTATATTGGTTTCACTGGTAAAAATAAATAATTGAAATGGGTATATATTTGTTTTTTGGTAAGTTGCCTAATAATTATGCACAGTAATAGTCACCTGCACACACAGATATCCCCCTAAAATAGCTAAAACTAAAAACAAAATAAAAAATACTTCCAAAAACATTCAGCTTTGATATTAATGAGTTTTTTGGGTTCATTGAGAACATGGTTGTTGTTCAATAATAAAATTATTCCTCAAAAATACAACTTGCCTAATAATTCTGCACTCCCTGTAGTTTGCAGATGACATCGTTATCTGCAGTGTAACAAAGTGAAAAGTCACTAGAAGGGGTGCAAATGAGTTAAACAGGTGGAAATGTGAACATGCAAGGAGCAGAGGTGGTGAAGGTAAAGGGGTTTCATACCTTGGATCAACCATCCAAAGCAACAGACGATGGTGAAGACAGGTGGAGAAGAGTGCAGGCATGGTGGAGTTGATGGAAAGGAGTATCAGGGGTGATTTGTGAATGAAGGATAGCAGCAAAAGTGAAAGGGACTATGATGTATGGTTTCAGATGAAGACACTAACAAAAAGACCAAGGCCGAGTTGGAGGTGGCAGAGCTGCAGATTTTCACTGGGAATGACCAGAATGGACAAGATTAGAAATGAATACTTCAGAGGGACAGCTTAGGTTCAATGGTTTGGAGGAAAAAACTAGCGAGACAAGGCTGAGCTGGATTTAGCATGTGCAGAGGAGGGATAGTGAATATATTGGACAAAGGATGTTGAAAATGGAACTGCCAGGCAGAAGGAAAAGAGGAAGACCACAGAGAAGATTCGTGGACGTAGTGACGGCAGGTTGGTTTGACAGAGGAGGATACTAGAGAGAATAAGATGAAGCCAGATAAGCTATTGTTTTGTGGGCCTGGAAATAAGAATATTAGATCCTGCTACATAATTACATTAAAACTATGGCCCTGTCCATTTACAAACATAATGGGGGTAGAATAATACAAACACAATAAAAGAATGAAGTTTAGAGGTCTACACTGTGTATGTGCAGCTTGTTAACCAAGATCTTAGTGAAACCACTGAATGAAGCGCCAGCTGTGCATTGCATAGTCACGGATATGTGGGTATTAATTTCATGATTTAGAAAATGTATACATGATATTATAATTGATTCTAATCCACTCCTTACAATACTGAAACTGCAGGTATTAGAAGACAGGACGCACAGTAAGAATACCTGTTTAAAGTGAAATTTATTTTATTAGATGTGGGACCGTAAGCTTTACTGTTTAAATGGATCTAGTTTAATGTTTCTGAGTTCTAATGTGCAGGTGTCACATTATTAAGAAACAGCAACACAGAACACAAAAGGCAATACAATAATTAACTGGAATTAAAATATTTATTTTCCTGCTCTGTGCACTAAATTGACAGATTTTCTGCCGTTATTAATCATGTGTCCTTTTTACAGGAGTGTTGCATTTTACCGGTATATTTTCTATGTTCTTTATGGATTTTTAATCACCATTTGATAATCTCTCTGAAGTAGGTGGTACTCATAGGGACTATTATCTGTGGAAGAAAGTCATATGATCTGTGAAATGCCCCCTTAGATTGGGTAGATGCTAAGAAGACCATCTTTCATGTGATTACACAGGTGATTACCAGCTTCATGTGACCATTTATCCTGATTGCCAAAGTCAGGGTAGGTGATTCCACATAGGAACGATACCCTAGGTATGTTGAACTCGCTTCATACTATAGGGTCAAGTACTCCACAGCTAAACCACAAGGTAAAAGTGGACTTTATGGCAGAAACTCAGGATTAAACAAGAACACAGTAAGACAAAGTGTGAAATGTCCCCTCTGTGTTTCCTCCTCATTTCTCTCTCATTTCAACAAATGAAAAATAGCTGCCCTAATTTCTCACACACAATTTCGAACAGTGACCTCCTAAGATTCATCCAGAACTCAAATGGTTTAAAAGAAAAACATCCTCACATCATGGAGAAGTTGTGAACAGTAAATAAACTTTTAATAAATGTATGTTAGTCCGCTGAAATGAAAGCTCAGCTCCAGTTTCACTGTATGATGCCCAAGTATAGTAACAACAAAGTTATTTTATTTTTTATAATGTTTTGCTTGATGATCAAGCAAAAACTGCTTTTTGCTTATTTTATGCAGGGTAATCATTTCACATTTAAATTTCATTTTATTAATAACTCAAGCTAGCATATGAAAAAATTCTCAGAATGCCAAAAGTCATTGGTGAAAACATGTAGCCCCTTAGTGAACAAAAGATAAGATCTGGTATAACACTCATGCACTTGCACACCCTAACTGAATGTCAGACAAACTACCCAAGCTTACCAATGCTGAGAAAGGAAAATGATTGGCTACAATCTTGAGTGACTGACATGTGGAAAGCCAATAATGGGGCTCACTCTCCATGACAAACAAACTACACATCCAAACTGGGAGTCGTTCCCTCTCCTGTATATTAATACAGGAAAATGACAGGGATGCTTCCCTACTGTATCTGGTACTCTTTTACTGGGACACACAGTGGGAGACAGACGATCCATCTGTACCTCACAATTACATAAATGTATTCCTTTTAACTTATACCCTTGTATTTTATTTCTATCTATTCTGAACTACAGTGGGTTGGCTGGAATGATGAATGAATAAGTTTATGAAGCTCTTCAGCCAATGTTAAACACAAAATAATTAGATAGAAAAAACTGTTATCAATCCAAGTTTGTATTACTATCCAATCCCAAGCATACCATTATTACTAGTATTATAACCAAACTGACCTGCCAGCCTTTGTCTGCTGTTCTGTAGTAGGGATAGTTCTTGGTGATGTGGGTGTATATTCCGTTCAGTGTTAGCTGTTTGTCCGGAGCCATGGTAATAGCTTGAACTATCAGCTGTGCATATGAATATGGAGGTTTGGAGTCATCCTGTAGGAGACATAAAGTGAAGTTTATTACACAGGAAATGTGTGTCAAAAGCACATATATGCACACTGGCACAAAGGATTTGTACTCTAAAGTCTATGCTGCTACTGCAAACATTGGGCAATTTTTAGACTTCAGTGAGTAACAGAGATATTCAAAGTCCTAAAATCCACTGAGACTTCTCTGAAGTCTGCTGCCTTCATCACGCACAGTTCTTCTCAGACATTTAGTCTGAATCCATTTTGAAATCAAGCAGAAAGACTAACTTACACCTTCTTGCCCTGTTCTCATTATGCATTTACTCTCACCTTTGGACTGTCTTCACCTGAGGCCTCCTTGTCGTTTTCTGATTGGGAGCTGTCTCCTATAAGATCGGAGGTCAAAATGCGAGATGTCCTGTAGCTGGACAGTCCTGCCCCACGTGGACTTGATGGGCAAGAATTTGCTGCACTGTGAAAGATATTTAAAATGTCTTGATTTGAGATGGGGGGGCGGAATAAGACACAGTTTTCTAATCTGCTTCCATACAACTGAGCGAGCCTACCTGATGGTTCCAGTAGGTGAAGGCAGCGGGCTCATGAGGTGTGCAATGTTGTCAGGAATGTTGATGGTCAGAGGGGAAATCTGGGGCTGGACAGGCTTGATCGGTGATTCTGGCACGTTCCTTGACTCTTTCTTGTCATTGGACAGGGCTGTGAATGTTATTTTTATACTTGTGCTGGGAAAGCGGAAACAACACCTAAGAGAAGGAGAAAGGAACCAAAAAATAAACTATTATACTATTTGAATGTGTCAAATAATTATGCCAGTGAATTAAGTGCTTATTACAATGTTACTGTTCAGACTAGCTAGACTGGTGACAAGCAGGGCAAGGAGGTCCAACTACTGTGATTCAGTTTCACACTGTTTAAATAGGGACATCCTCCATTATGTAACAGCTCATGTCTAACATGAATAGCTTCCAGTGCATGGTTACAGTCATACCTGAAGATTTTTTCTTTTTTAAATGTAAGCACATGAGCAGCATTGAGACAAATAATGACAGAGCAAAGGTTGGGGACATGAAGTCAAGCAAGTACTTAACTTCGGTGCCAACTTTAACTATGCACCTGGCGCTGGAACATTGCATCACGAGTAAAAATCGTATATAATAACTCTTCACCAGCCTTTTATTGTGAGGGAAACTACTGTAGTCTGTTCTGCAGTATGTCAGAAACACCAGCCACGCAAGTTTAATAGTTAGCCTGTATTCCCGACATGTCGGGAGAGACAGCTGTTGAGGGCTATAGCCCCAAACAAGATTTTTTCCGCTTTCAGAAATTCCAACCTAATTCTACTATAATTCGGCCATTTTGATGTTTCATACACATAGCTATTAGTACAGGTCAGCATTATGAACGTTATCAAATTTTAGGTTGTGCCAAGCCTCTCTGTAATTAGGCATATCCCAAACACGTGATACATATAAACAAATGCAACACTGAAGTAGACTACTAGCATCCACATGACGCACCAATTCTTAGCTGAATTATGACTATATGACGTCTCACTGACGTAAGCAGCTCGCTATACACAAGCCGAATAAACCACAACTAAATAATCAGCGGTTATGAGTCGGGTTCAAAACGCTTCCAATAACTACCTCTGCCATTATCGTGCATATCTGGGTGCCGGTTGGCCATTTTTTCCTTTGGTCTCACACAGACACACACACACAAACACACGAGCTGCACGTACCAGCTTAGTGTTGCTTGTCACAGCACGTGCAACGCCGCAGCGGGACAACAAAACAACAACACACGATTCCAGAAATAACTCGATTCCCCCCCCACTTTAAGCAAACTGGGAATATCAATCTTACATTCGCGGAAGCTGTAAAGGTGGAGCCCCTCTTCTTTGGAACACCCCATCAACAAACACCCCGTTTTTTCCAAGGCATCGGAGGTAGAATTCCCCAGTGCCGGTGCCATCTTCTCCTGCGGTAAATATTTCTAGGTGCCGGCGGGAGATGAAGCTAGAGTGTCCCATGCTGACGTCCACAGAGCCCTGCGAAGAGTTCCGTCCGATGGTCACGGACTTTTTCTTCATGAGATACTCGAATTCTCGGCCCTCCAGCCGGGCTACCGCCAACCCCGACATCCCACTTACCACCGCCATCTTCTAAGATATCTGAAGGAGATTTAGAAATCTGACTTAAGCGCAAATGTATAAACGGTTGTAGGGAACTAAATAATTTTTTTTAGGGGGGAGGGGTTGTGAAATAGAGGGGAACCCAATTTTATACTGTGGAGAATTTAGCTAGGAACGTGCCAGCCCGGGGACACAGCGGCTCCGACCCACCGCCGTGATGAAGAGAAAAAAAAAGGCGTACCGACCAATCAAAAACGGCCAAACGGACGGAAGTACTGTGACAGACAATCATTTCAACCAATGGGAAAGAAGGCTGTATAGACAGAAGCGTGGCGTTTACCAATGACAACAATAATAAAAATAGCCGTATAAAATAGGGCTCGGTTGCGGCGCAGGCTGACACGCAGATGGATGGAGAGATGGAAAATGCGGCGCAGGAGCGGAGTTTAATGTTCATACAAGCTGTGTCCCAAAAAATGTCTCATGTTCGTCCTTATTTATATTTTATAAACTAACGGAACCTTATATCTTATATATCTCTAAACTTTAATCTGCCTCCTGAAATCTCACATTCATAAATCCAAAGCCATTTGAAGCCAAATTACTTTTTTAAAAATTAGTTTTTTCTTAGTCAATTGTGCACTAACTATCTAATCTATTTATTCATTGTTCACCTGGCCAGAAACTAGAGTCTTGCTTTGGCTGCAAAAATTTGGAGCCAAAAGTCAGCATGTTGTGACAAGAGCATTTAATGCTAAGTTATGAGTACACTTGATTAGCCAGTTGCACTCATAAACTATACAGTTACAATGTCTTGATGCATGCTCTCTCACCCAGGTAAGTAAATCCTGAAAGGTTGATTCTGTTCATCTGGATGTGGGAGAAACATTTCGTCACTCATCCAAGTGACAACACCTACAGGCCAGTGGACACTCAATGGTCTCAATTTGCATATTAATGATCAAGGAACTGATCTCAAAGCCAATTGTTCATTCAGTGTTCTGGTTTCAGTCATTGTGCAAATGTACTGTTTAAAAGGTTGGAGAAACCTGCAGTCAGCTGAGACTGAAGAAGTCATTTGGATGAGTGATGAAAAGTTTCTCCCACTGAAAACACTACGTCCACATGAACAGAAAGATCTTTTTGGGATATAAAAGGTGCAACACAGAGGGACACCTATGCATTAGTCCTAAATAACTGGTAAATAAAATACTGGAATGTCACTAACTGAAGCCACAGTAAAAACATCTTGGTGTGAATCTCCTGTTCCTCCAAGTTGTTGTTTGGATTGTGATTCGGGGACTGTAGAGGCCATTTAAGTACAATGAACTCAAAGTCATGTTTAAGAAACCAGTTGAGTCATTTGTGCTTTGTGACATGATGTATTATCTGCCAGAGGCCATCAACAGATGGGTACACTGTGGAAATAAAATAATAAATAGTCAGTAACAATACTCAGATAGACTGTGGCATTAAAACAATACTCAAATGGTACTAAGGGGCTCAAAACATTCCAAGAAAAGATTCTCCACACCATTTCACTACCAGCACTAGCCTCAACCACTGATATGCACAACAGTTCAGGCAGGGTAAATCCATGCTTTCATGTTGTTTAAGCCAAATTCTGACCATACAATTCAAATGCTTAAGTAGCAATTGAGACTTATCAAATCAGACAACATTTTTCCAGTCTTCTGTTGTCCAATTATGGAGAACCTCTGTGAATTGTAGCCTGAGATTTTGTTCTTAGAGCTGACAGGAGTGTTGGCAGGTGTGGTCCTCTGCTGCTGTTTGTTTCACATGTTGTGCATTAATGGATGCTTTCCTGCTTGCCTCAGTTTAATTGAGTAGTTATTTGAATAACTGCCCTCTATCAGCTAGAAGTAGTCTGGCAACTGTCCTTGGACTTAGTTTCAACAAGGTATTTTCTCCCAGAGAACTGTTTTCTCTTTATAAGACCATTCTCTGTAAACCCAAGAGATGATCGTGCTGGAAAGTCCCAGTAGAGCAGTTGTTCTGGCACCAACAACTATGCCACATTCCAAAATACTCAAATCATCTTTCTTTCCTATTTTTATATATTAATGAGAATGGGAAATGGTAAACATAATAATAAAATAGAGACACATATTCAACATGTAGGAGATTTTTAAAAAAGTAGTAAAGACTTGGCTACATTTATTGGTGCATGATTCCAGTTCCATGCAGTAGTTTACCCGACCAGGGTTTCTGTGCATCAGGTTAGTTTACTAACTGTAGTACAGCAGCTACCACGCTGTGAGCGCAGTCTGTATATGAAGATCATGTTAAATAATGCATGTAAAATCACTCAGTCTATGTAGACACTGCCACAGAAGTAGACCGGTTTAGACAGGGGCCTAGTTCCACTAGCTGTTAGACTTCTGATCCTAGTATGTGCACGTTCTTTGAGATGTCATCAATATTCAAAAAAATGTACTGCCATGAGAAAGGCCCTGCACCATGCCACACGTGTTCTTTCACAATGACGTAATCAGTTTGAACTGAGCTACATTCAGGAGTAATGCACTGTACACAAGGTTTATGAGTAACATTTAGAACTATAGATTTTGAGCCAACAGATACTGTGCTCTCAAAGCCAAATGTGACATTAAGTCAAAGCTGGCTTTCAGACTTTTGAACTTAACACAAAGTATATTAAATTCAGACCATACATATAAAAAAATCAAAGGGACAAGAAACAGACAAAAGGACAGAACAGAAAACAAATTTCTGATAATGTCAGATAAAACAAAACAGAGCACATTCTTGATATCTGAGACATTAGGGGAGCTGGTAAATTGAAAGATTTATGATTTAACCACTGTTTTCCTGGTTTGTGGAAATAAAAAAATAGCTTAAAAGGTTCAGGATCAACTGGGTGATCCAAAAGTCACTGATCTTGACGCTAACCTGGTTTCTTGTGGTCATCAAAAAAAAAAAAGAAAAAAAAGAAAGAAAGAAAGAAAGAAAGAAAGAAAAGAAAATGATATTAGCCAAGCTAGATTCAATCAGCCTTAATGACTGTTTTGTCATAACTATTTAGAGGCACTAACAGGAAATCCCACATTTGACTTATGATCAGAATATGCTTAAGGATCACTTAAAATACTCCTCTTTTTATCAAGTCACCAACAATAAATAAATAAATAAATAACTAAATAAATAACTGATTCCTTCCACAAGAATTGGAACAGCATGTGCGTCACCATTACAGCCTCCAAATACTGGTACTCTGTGTAAAATTCAAAACAAGACAAAACACATTTAATTCACAATAGAACATAGAAAAAATGTCACATGTATAAACTTATTCTCTTAACAATAGTCCGCTAATGTTTGGGAACTGATGAGACCAGTTGCTGGTAGCTTCTTAACAGTCCCGTGTCTTCTTTGTCTTATTTTCGGTTTCATGATGGGCCAAATGTTTTTATTTGGATTCCAGGCAGATCAGTTCAGGACCCAGATTCTACGAGAAAACCATGCTATTGAACTACATGCAATATGTGGTTTATCACCGTCTAGCTGATATATGGAAGGCCTTCCTTTAAATCATCTAAACTGGAGCACACCTTGCTTTAAAAGTTAAAACGTACCTACCTTTAAGCACTGATGGTCCTTTCCAGATGTGCGAGGTGAAGATAGGCTAGCAGAATAGATTTGAATTAACACGTTTAATTTGCTTTATTTCTACATCAGAAGTTTTATTTCCAAGGACTCCAGTCAGGGAACTTTCTAGGGGGGAAAAGGTGATACAGACCGCTTGCCATCGCTCACACGTTTGTGCGTTACTGTTTCAATACCTCAACTTCGGCAAAAAATGAGTTTTTCTTTTCCACTGTCGCCAAATGCTTGCTCAGGGTACCAGTCTTCTGTTTTAGGGGTTTTCTCTTTATTATTATTGAATCTTTACCTTACAATATTAAGCGACTTGAGGGGACTGTTGTGATTTGGCACCATATAAATACAATTGAAGGGAATTGAATTGAATTAGGCTTTTTGGTGTCAGAGGTGATATTATATTTGAATTGGTTGGAGTGCTAATGCCAGCTAAACTTTGTTAGTCGCATTTTCATCAACCAGATTAATCCCACGAGTAATAATATATAAGGACGAAGTCTTGGCTCATAACCACAACATACTGACTAAACTGATGAACATGTGCACCACCTTAAATTGTCCTGCAATATACATCCTCAAATTTTAAAGTGTAAAATGGTTCACGTGTCTTCATTTTCACTGGAATTAGCTTTTCATGTTTGTGAGCCGGTAAAAATTCAACCTTAACACGTTATATATTTTGCTACATTTGTATCAATCACAGCAGGTAGTGTAACATAAGTCAAGTGCTGCCACCTGCTGGATTTTTATGGTGATGCTGCAACATCTGAGGCTTCTCTATATGATGAGTGCTCGGGAAGTGTAAGCTTGTAAATCTCTCAATCATATCAGCTTATCAGCTTATAAAAAAAAAAAAGAGCAGGTAGGTAGATTCATGCAAGGTGTAGAAATGCTCTGTATAATTTTAGGTCTGGAGGTGCAATATTAACCAGTATACTGAAATATTTATCCCCCGAAAATAGTAAGACCAGTATTTTTCTGTGCATCTGTAAAGGAACAGATTAGGATGTTCTTGGCTCAGTCTATATTAACACATTTTATGCACATAGGTTACTTTTTATTAATATTATTATGAGTGATTTTTAAAGTAGTAACTGATTTATTAATCTTCAATCTTCGCTAGTAGCATGTTTTTAGAAAGCACTAAATAGTTTGCAATAGAATCATTGTAAAAAAAACATTGTAAAAAGTAGCATAGGTGTAAACTGACAATAAAGACTGCTTTGTAACTACTGTAGTTATAAAAAAGGACAAACAAACAAACACCGTCCACAAACAAGTTTTATTTTACAACTCAGTAAAGAGTTGAGATGAAAGTTAAATAGCGTAATCCTTCAGTTTTAATGACTGACTTTTCACTTTGGTTTTTTCTTATTTCTTTTCACAAAATCCAGACCAATGAAGTATTTTCTAGTGATGTAGAACCTCATTAACGTATTGAGGACCCTGCACCAATGCAGTGAAAGGGAAACTTTGATAAATTAGGTCCTGGAGCCAGGAGTTAATTTACAGGAAACACAGCTGAACAATTTTTGGAATTAATTTTGAATGTGTACAGCAAAATGGACTTCCATATCAGGTTATACTGATTGGATTTAAGCAGCTGTAGTTGGTAAAGAAATAGCTGCAATGCGATATTCATTAAAGACTACGATTATTTGAGGAAGACTAATTCTGAAATTTTAATTGGATTTACACTTCACAAGACACCTGGCTGCTTCTGGACTTCTGTGGACCAGGAAAACATTACCAGATATAATAATATTATTAACTGGGAAATGCAGTTGCATAGTGGGGGGATTTATTGCAGAGCGCTTATAATAAAAGCAAATATTGTTTCAATGTGTGCGCCTGTTTTTGTGTCTCTATGTCCTCGTGTCTGTGTTTTACTGTTTACTAAGTGTTTTCTCATGCTCTAATGTGTCTTTGTGTGTGTCAGTCGTGATTTGAGGACAAATCTGTCAAGCAGGACCAGCTTCATAATGTAAATTGTTAGATTCGAGGGTACTGAATGTAATGTAAGAGTCAGGTTAAGCGTGAAATTAGAATAGGTAGATGTTATGTCTTTGGTTCCCTTTTTCTGGCACACAAAAGTCCAGTCATACAGCTGTTTTAAATGTCCAATAAAAAAAAAAAAATCAAAATCAAAATGAAATGATGCACAGCAAGCATCTATACTATCCTTACTAACACGTAGTCTAGAGCTACCATTTAATTCTATATATTTTGCTTTAAAGAGGCAGACTTTCCTGTAATATTTGAAACTAGCCTTGACCAATAGATCTCCAGGCTTTCTGAAGATCTTTTAAGAAATTTTCTTTGAATATTGGATATAAGATTTCTGATTCCTGAAAGAGCCTCTAGTCAAAGACATGGCATATCTTGGGACAGTGTGTAGTGGGTTATTAAAAAAGTGGACAAGTGGAGGACAAAAGAAGAAGTGGCAGGCGTGGAAAAAACCGAAACTTAAACCTTGCTTCATCAGAAATGGTGTCATGTTTAAGGAAGGGCAGAAAAGGCTGAAGGACATTACACAAGAACTGGACAGAAACAGAAACCAGTGGCAACAGGTAATAATGAGTAAAGAAACCAATTTGTTGGTCAAAACCCACATCAAAAATATGTAAAAAGTAATATCTATGTAGACATATTTAAAATACAGTAGAGGTACAGTTATGGTCTGAGGTTTCAGTCAGCGGTGTTGGAGATTTTCTTTTTTAAAATTATGTAATAATGAATCCAAAAAGTACTCTGAGATTTTAAGCCACCATCAGGAAACCATGTAACTGGCAATGATTCTAAACCCACTGTTAATGCAATACAAGCATACCTGAATAGAAAAACACTATCACCACATTTAAAGCAGTTCCTGACTGTTGTGATCTCAGTGCTTCTTCATTGGTGGAAAAACTATATATTCATTAACAAAAATAGTTTAATAATTTAAACACGGCATAAATGAAATGAACAACCAGGACATTCCTTGATGTGAAGAAAACTAAATTAAATTCTTTAATCTGTACAAAAAACTAATTATATAATAAATATGGGACACCCTTGCTCTTAGCTTCAAAGTGAACTTTCTATTCTCTGTGCTGCAGAACAATTCACATACACCAGTGTCATATCGTCAAGAGATAATTAAACAAAACCTTTTACTATTCTACAATGCTAAAGTGCAGTTATATTTCACTTAAGCAAAATCTTTGTCACTCAAAGTCTGGTCACTCAGGAGCAATTCTGAGTACAGGCACATAAAACTGCACAGCTCTGATTTAAAAAAAATGGTATTAGCTATTTCAAAAATCCTCGAAGATTGTCTTTGCTATCATGTAATTCTCCCATAGATTTTAATTCATGATTATTTTAGTTCCACATCTCTTTCTGATCTATTTTATGCACCCAAACTAAAACAGTTTACTATACAGTTAATGTAATTAATCCACTTAAGTCAATTGTCCCTAATGGGTGTTTATCAAATATAAAGTGTGTAAATTTTGATTTACCAACAACCAAACTTAAAAAACATTAATTTGTAGGTCATTGTTTGTTTATCCAGCCAAGCTTATACAGTGTTGAGGGTTCTGACTATCCAGCTGTTAATCTACAGTTGACAGCTCACTATTTCTCCAATAATATTGGTCAGATTTTAGTAAAACTTGCACACAGTGATCACCTAAGGGGTCAGGATTTGCTTCAGGTCAAGGTCATATTGATTGTTTTACAATTACTTTTCCATTTTCACTATAATCATTAATACTGTTAGAATTTTTTCAGAATTTGATGTTTTTTAGTTCGCACATTACAATAACCTGTCAGTGGTGATGCATCATGAGGTAGGTGAGCTGCTACATTGTTGCTGTTCTCGTATGACTAAAAACATATTTTTTGTCAAAGAAGCTAATTATCCATCCATCCATCCATCCATCCATCCATCCATCCATCCATCTTCGTCCGCTTTATCCGAGGCTGGGTCGCGGGGGCAGTAGCCTAAGCAGGGAAGCCCAGACCTCCCTCTCCCCAGCCACCTCCTCCAGCTTATCCGGGGGAACACCAAGGCGCTCCCAGGCCAGCCGAGAGATGTAATCTCTCCAGCGTGTCCTGGGTCTGCCCCGGGGCCTCCTCCCGGTGGGACATGCCCGGAACACCTCACCCAGGAGGCGTCCAGGAGGCATCCTTGTCAGATGCCTGAACCACCTCAACTGGCTCCTTTCGATGTGGAGGAGCAGTGGCTCTACTCTGAGCCCCTCCCGGATGGCTGAACTTCTCACCCTATCTCTAAGGGAGAGGCCAGCCACCCTTCGGAGGAAGCTCATTTCTGCCGCTTGTATCCGCAATCTCGTTCTTTCGGTCACTACCCACAGCTCGTGGCCATAGGTGAGGGTAGGGACGTAGATCGACTGGTAAATTGAGAGCTTTGCTTTTACACTTAGCTCCCTGTTCACCACGACGGACCGGTGCAGCGTCCGCATCACTGCAGCCGCAGCACCAATCCGTCTGTCGATCTCCGGCTCCCTTCTCCCATCACTCGCGAACAAGACCCCGAGATACTTGAACTCCTCCACTTGGGGCAGGAACTCATCCCCGACCCGGAGTGGGCACTCCACCCTTTTCTGGCTGAGAACCATGGCCTCAGATTTGGAGGTGCTGATCCTCATTCCCGCTGCTTCACACTCGGCTGCGAACCGTTCCAGTGCGAGCTGGAGGCCTTCACCCGATGAAGCCAACAGAACCACATCATCCGCAAAAAGCAGAGATGAGATTCTGAGGCCACCGAAGTGAAAGCCCTCTGCCACTTGGCTGCGCCTAGAAATCCTGTCCATAAAAATTATGAACAGAACCGGTGACAAAGGGCAGCCCTGGCGGAGCCCATCACCCACTGGAAATGAGTCCGACTTATTGCCGGCAATGCGAACCAAGCTCTTGCAACGGTTGTATAGGGATCGAATGGCCCGTAGCAATGGGCCAGACACCCCATACTCCCGCAACACCTCCCACAGGACACCCCGAGGGACACGGTCGAATGCCTTCTCCAAGTCCACAAAACACATGTAGACTGGTTGGGCAAACTCCCATGCACCCTCAAGTATCCTTGAGAGGCTAAAGAGCTGGTCCAGTGTTCCGCGACCAGGACGAAAACCGCATTGTTCCTCCTGTATCCGAGGTTCGACTAGCGGACGAACTCTCCTTTCCAGCACCCTGGCATAGACTTTCCCAGGGAGGCTGAGGAGTGTGATCCCCCTGTAGTTGGAACACACCCTCCGGTCTCCCTTCTTAAAGATGGGGACCACCACCCCGGTCTGCCAGTCCAGGGGTACTGCCCCTGATCTCCACGCAACATTGCAGAGGCGTGTCAACCAAGACAGCCCCACAACATCCAGAGCCTTCAGGAACTCGGGGCGGACCTCATCAACACCAGGGGCTCTGCCACCAAGCAGTTGTTTAACTGCCTCAGTGACCTCGCCCCCGGAAATTGGCGGGTCATTCCCCTCATCCCCAGACTCTGCTTCCTCCTCGGAAGACGTGTCAGTGGGATTAAGGAGGTCCTCGAAGTATTCCTTCCACCGCCTGACAATTTTCTCAGTCGACGTCAGCAGCGCTCCGCCAGCACTATACACAGTGCAGGTAGAGCACCGCTTTCCCCTCCTGAGATGCCTGACGGTTTGCCAGAATCTCTTCGAGGCAGTCCGAAAGTCTTTTTCCATGGCTTCTCCGAACTCCTCCCACACCCGAGTTTTTGCTTCAGCCACTGCCCGAGCCGCATTCCGCTTGGCCTGTCGATACCTGTCGGCTGCCTCCGGAGTCCCACAGGCTAACCAAGCCCGATAGGACTCCTTCTTCGGCCTGGTGGCTCCCTTCACCTCTGGTGTCCACCATTTGGTTCGGGGATTACCACCACGGCAGGCACCAACCACCTTGCGACCGCAGCTCAATGCAGCAGCTTCGGCGATGGAGACGCTGAACATGGTCCATTTGGACTCAATGTCCCCAGTCTCCCTCGGAATGCTGTTGAAGCTCTGCTGGAGGTGTGCGTTGAAGATCTCGCGGACTGGGGCCTCTGCTAGACGTTCCCAGCACACCCTCACTACACGTTTAGGTGCACCGGGTCTGTCCAGCGTCCTCCCCCGCCACCTGATCCAACTCACCACCAGGTGGTGATCAGTTGACAGCTCAGCCCCTCTCTTTACCCGAGTGTCCAGAACATATGGTCGCAGGTCTGGTGATACGATTACAAAATCGATCATCGATCATCAAGAAGCTAATTAGTTAAAGAATATACAGTTAGAATATATAATATATTGCAACCATGTTCACAGTCCACATCCACATGATAACAAAATCTAGATTTAAAGTTAAATAAAAATCAGTAAATCTTGTATGTCTATTTTTAAAATATAAGAAACATAAGATAAAGCTAAGAATACCAACAAATTTCAGACACACTAGCAGTAGCATTTTGTTTGTTCATGTTGTATTTTCCTGTCATATTCCTAAAGTTTTCCAAAGGTCAATCTGCTACAATACACCTGTTCACATTCATTTTATTTTTGTTAATGAAGTGAAATGTAGGATAAAATGTAAGCAGGTAGAATACCATTATATTATTATATTTCAATGAACTTAGAGGAAGTTCATTGTATTTAAATATAGCTTAAAACCTCCCATAAATAACTATACCTGTCAGCAGACTATAAAGAAACAATGATTGTTCAATACTGTGTCCAATCTACCCAGTGTTATCAGTTGAACTATGGCTGGGGCGTGTATGTGTGCAACAATATGTAAAGTAAGTTAACCATGCCTGGTTAACATTAGAACACATCTTTATTTACCTTGGTGGCTTGGAAATAGCAAAGCTTCTTGAGGAAATGGTCGCAGGGCTAAAAAGAAATATGAAAAGTCAAAGCACAAATTTAAAAAAGGGAAACACTGCTCCTGATGATGCAAGTTTTAGTTTAAATTTGGAGAGGATAGTTTAAAAAAGGTACCATTAAACGCCATTATTGGACTTTGGACTGCAAGACTGCTTGACATGAAATGAGAACAGTATGAATTGCTGGCATGCCTGACAGCAACACAACACTACATTAGAACATAATCACTTTAGCCTTTGTCACCACTGCACAGAGGCAAACAGCGTCAGTTGACCCAGGCCAAACTTAGGTGTGTTTGCATGTGGGTGCTGGCCGGGCATTGTTCAGCAGGCAGACAACAGGTAACTGAGACGCATGTTAGGTGTAAGGTGGAACCTGAAGCCCCAGAGACACAAGAAGACAGACAGACACAAAGTGAGGTTGCAACACCTTAGAATCACATGTGAACCGTCTCAATGTAATTTTCCTGGACCTGTCTGAGCAACGAGGCTAAAGTTATGAATTAGTAATGAAATGCTGACACATTCCCAAAGAATTCCACTGTGAGAGACTAAATGACTGCGTGGGATTGCTCCTTGAAAAACAACAGCTATACTCAAAAGAGATTATGAGGAGGAAATAGGGATTGTGCAAAGACTTTAATGAGGCACTGTAGCTTCATTTCCAAATCCATTATTTTGTTCAACATGTCATTTCATCATATGTACTTGATAACAGTTTAGTGTTGCAGGGCAATTCTTGTTGTCAGTATTGTAAGCCTGGGGATTACTGTGGTGATAAGCTTAGGCTGTTAATAAGGTGCATGACAGAGAAACAAGTTGCATCTCATTCCTGGTAAAGATTACATCAGAATACATATTTCTAAACAACCTCTGTCCAAAAGTTAGACTCCACCATATGTGTAAGGATCCATATGTGTGGGACTATATATCACTGAAAAATGTTTCCTGTCTTTTCTCCTCACACAAACACATTCTTGTAAAATGAGAGCACACCTGCCCCAGTAACTAATAGACCCAGTTTGGCTGGTTTCTGTTAAATGGGTTGTGCGACCAATTCTTAGATTTCACAACAAGAAAATCACCACAGCGAATAATCACGAGCAAAAGGAAATCAGTGGGGACAAAGGAACATCATGAATAACCTCATCAGGATGTAAATGAAGTAGAAATGTGCAAATAGAGGAGTCTCCTGATATCCAGGCCAGAGTGGGGAAACACATTTAACATCCCCAAATTTTGATAAATAAATAAAACACTATTTAAAGCAGAAACAAAATAATCAAAACAGAATCATGTTACACTGGAGAATCAGACAGAGCTAGAAAAAGCACGACCACAGTGCACCCAAACACTTACTTGCAGGATTTTTTCACAGGTCTAAGAACATCAAGGGCCCACAAGAAATGTGAATATTTAATCAGAAATGAATATAGTGTCAAAAACACAGGCCATGAATTTCAGGCTCATGTGCATCTCTGTGCCCACATTTAGACGCGCGTCACAACACAAAAATAAAGCTGAAGTACATTAAAACAATATTTCAGTAAAGTACATTCTGACACTGGCTGCTAGTTGTTCTTCTGTAGTAGTTAAAGCCTGCTGGTATTGGGGCTGGATTGAGGGTGGGGGACCAAAGTGACCCCCCCTCTGGTCATGTCCCTGATCTTAATGTAAGAAACCAAACAGTGTAAAATCATGCAAAATGACAAGAGACAAAATGAGACCAAAGTTATGTAAAGTAAAACAAGCAACACAAGGAAGCATTAATCAACCACAACAATAAAGGATACAGCATTATGATTTGCACTTTTCTTTTAGTCTCTTCTCTCTTGCTAATGTTATTTTGGGACTGTCTTACATGCTGATGTGCAGCTGCTGAGTTCAAGGTGCTCAGCAGACAGGGAGCATTTCAGGTCAAGGTTCCATCTTTTTTGTTGGTGAATCAAATATCCACCTATGAGATTGTGATGAAGCTCAGAATTTTCACTCTACAGAAAATAGAGATCTTTATTAAAGGAAAATTATTCCCGACATTCTAGGGCAGCACGGTGGTTAGCACCTCGCCTCTCACCCTATGACAGCTGGGATTGGCTCCAGCACCCCCCGGGACCCTGAAAAGGATAAGCAGAAGCGGATGGATGGATGGATATTCTTGACTACACAATGCTTTAAATATGAAGATCTGCACCTGAAGCTTTAGCGCCGATTCCATGGTCCAACACCACCAGCCAGAAATCTGCTTTGTGCTTGTAATTATGACACAAATGGAGAATCTCAATGAGGCAATAGGTCTTCCACTGGTACCTCTAGGTTTCCAAGATACCAGAAGATCCACAACACCAGGCTGAGGAACATGAGGAGAGGCCCAGAGAAGACAAAGAAATCCCAGAAGTCGAGGGGAGCGAAAATGCCAATGAAGAAGAGGACAAGGCCTACTGCATCCAGGAAGAGAGCAACAAAGAAAAACACCAGGCAGCGTCCAACAAAGGTGAAATAATCCATGACAGGAGTAAATTACTAACGTGCAGTTCTGGCAGCAATTCACAGCTTTTACACAGTTTGTTAGACAAAAAAACATTCAAGGAGTGAAAAAAACAAATGCTGCCTCCCTCCTCTGTGCCAGCCACAAGTCTGACAATCAGGAAGACTTTAAACAGTCGGATCACATTCCTTTCTGTATCTACATCTCACATTTTTCTTATGACACTGTCTGATGGAGGGAAATGTGTTTCCTTAATGATGACAACAGATTTCCCAGCTCTGTTGCTGGACGTGACTTCATTTCACAAACCCATTCTGTTCCAGCACTGACAGAGCCTTATCTCTCACCTGCAGGTAGATTTGGAAAATCTAGAAATATACAGGCCACATATTTTAGCGCTAAACATTTATTTATTTTTTGTATGATTTGCAACAAAATGTATGTAAAAATCTTAAGGTATCATTTGCACTCTTCAGGTGACATAAAAAAAAGCAATGATGAGAGGAAAAAAAAAATAGACATACAGAACAGAAGGTGAACTCAAAAAAAAGGAGAGCATCAGTCATCTATGAAGAGAATCAGGCAATGACTACATTCAAATAAACTTTATTCTGAAAAAATAATTGACATCTGTCATGAAAACGGTGCACACAAAAAAAAAAAAAAAAAAACAACAACCAAAAAATTGTTTTTGACTAAGTCCAAGACTTTTTCTTCCAATGTGCTCAGCCCGTCTCCTTAATGTGGATGTGGGGCTCCTCCCTGATTAAGAAACTCTCTTCCCTATTTAATAATATTTTTTAAAAAAGTGACATCGGCTCAGGTTTTTCAGTTTGCTGGAGTTTGTTGAATGTGGCACAGGCATGGTGAAGGAGTGAGAGCCACCCTTCAAAACAATGGGAAAGTCGGTCATCACCTGTAAAGAACAAGAGGAGACAAGAGGCTTTTGTTTACTGGCCGAGTTTAGAATCGGATTAAATTAAAGTATCAATTGCAATTGATTTTCAGAACATGGTAATAAGAGGTAATATGAGGTTCTGCAAGATTTCCCTCTCAACTTGTACAACCTATATGTGTGTGTGTGTGTGTGTGTATGTGTGTATGTGTGTGTATATATATATATATATATATATATATATATATACACACACACATACACACACACACACACACACACACACACATATATATACACATATATATATATATACACACACATATATATATATAAAAAAGACTTACATATAAAGGACTTTTTTGAGATTAAGGAGAGAAAAGGGAAACGGATATATTTAAAAATACTTTGTTTGCCAACTTATTTTAGTAATTCAGTGTTAAGGCTTTCAAAGTACTGATCTAGGCCCTTTTTCTGGTCATTTGGTTCACAATTAAGTAGAAAGAAACACATTTTTGCATCATTTGTAGGGCTGTAACTCTATCTATATACCGGTTACTCAAGCCTCTGAGTCTAAGTTTTGATTTTAAGGTTTGGTGGATGAAGTGCCAGAAAATAGGAAGAAAGAAAAATGTAATAAGGATGTGTCTTTTAAATTCTTGTTGTGTACTTTGAACTTAAAATCATCCACTAAAGTAGCATTTTTTTTTAGCAAGAGTAACTTTTGTCTAAATAATGACTTAGGGGTTATTCATGATTTTACTTGATTCAATTGGTTTAAGTTTTAGGCTGAAAAGTTTTTTCTTTAGTGTTTATTAAAAGAAGTATTTCCAATACTTTAGGGTCTCCTATAATCATCAATAAAACATAATTAAACAATAATTAAGTTCAATTATGTTCTTAAATAAAAAAGGATTCACCATTTTTAACACTTTAGCATGGTTTTCCTTTCAAAAAGCAAAAACACTAAATTACTTCTAATATTGATATTTGTCTGTTGAATGAATGGTAAATTGTGTAATTTTACACTCAAACATTAAACTAAGAGCCAACTTAATTGTATATTATACACATACTTAAATAACTGATTATTATTAGCCTACTATAGCAACAAGTACATGCAGGGCTCAACACCAAATCCTGAACCTAACTGCTAATGGCAGGATTAATGTATGTTGTGAAATATCTCGTTTGCAGTTTTAGGTCCACAGTCCAATATCAAATCTAACTGAAAAACACATTACACACTGACTCATTATATAAAGAATAGGTGGTTGCTACAAAAGCAATGTTATCCTTAGGTGGAGGCGTGTGATCACTGGAGGAATGTGCAGTGATAAACACGGATAATATTATGTGCCTTCAGTCAGAACTGTGGCCAGTGAGTTCAGTGATACTGAGGTCTGCACCGTGACCCCGCCCAAACACACCTGTGTTTTTTTTAATCTTCGACCAAAATAGCCCGTGAAACGTTTACTGACTCCAAGTTTAGTTCAGTATACAGAAGTAAAAAGACAAGTGTACGATTAAAGGGGGCTAGGTTTAATTACAAAAAGAATAGATTTAGATGAATGAAATTTAAAATGCAATAAAGACATGCAACGAAGCATGTCAAGTTAAAAGAATATTATCTAAACATAACTGACTGCAGTTTAGTCAGGGAGTAACATAGTTTTCAGTAGCTATGGTTCATAATTAACCTGTGATGGCTGGCCAGGGTATTTTTTGGTAAAACTAAAACATGTTTTTTCAATTAGAGCTGGATGTTTGTCTGAAAAATACTTTTCTAAAGAGTAATTAGCTTATTTATCAAAAGTATAATTTGATAAACATCAAGTCTTGATTTTTAAAATGATCAGCTTCCTGGCTTTTACATTTTTAAATAAACTGTAAACCCTTTTATGTCATTGTATAAATGTTGGATAAAATAGATGGTTTAATCACTAAGGCTCAGCTTCCAAAACATAGACTGAGCCCACATAAGCATAAACTTTTTTTCAATAAAAGTCTTCATTGAATTTTTCTTTTCTGGGCCCGGGGCTAGGTTTAATCCATATATGGAAAAACTGCTTTAAGATTTAGTACCAGAAACCTTGTAAATGTAGAAAAAAAATAAACTCTAGTGGAAGAATACCATCTCTTGTGTTGAATTCCCAGAAACATGGGACATGACCTTAGTTTAGTGTCTCACTGCTTGCTTGTCTTACATCAAACGCAGTAAAGTCAGAGTACAGAACACAACCTTATTGTTGAGAATACAGTGTTTGCTTTTGTGACCACACCATTTGTCACATTTCCATATCTCAAGATCATTAGGTAAGTTAGGTAATGTAGGACTCTGGCTAGGAGCCATTGGAGTTAACTACATGGAACTACTGGATGGGCAAAGGCAGATTCGTATATGATCCCTGCTCATTTTCCGTGGCCGGGTGCCCAACCATACCTACAACCACCCACCCACCTACCAATCTACCTACCTACCGCACTCCATTTCACTGGATCAAAAGTGCTGCTTTGTTCCATTAAAAAGCAGTTGCTCGTTTTGGCCCAAAGGTCTGGCTTGCCAGCTAGTTACAAGCAAACTGACAGCTAAAATAATAACTGTGAAGGTGAGTAGAAATGGTCAGGCTCATTAATTAAAAGCCGCCACAGGCCACTGAAGATCTTTTCACAGCAGCTAGGAAAGGAAAAAAAACCCCTCAATCTATTATTACAGTTATTCATGAGCTGAGTGCTGAGAAAGGTCCTGGAAAGCTACTCTTTGGGGGAGTTGGTGTTGAGCTTCACTCTTTGGCAGAGCTCTAATCTGAGGGCACCCATTCCTCCCCTTTCCCTGTGGGTGACATCTAAGGGTAGGGTGATGTAAAATATCTGATAATTATAACTGGGGTGCCGGGAGTTCGAGTGGGTTGCTATGTCATTATGTAAGACAATGTGGATGCCAACATGACTGATGAAAGAGTTAATGCTGTGGCAGTGAACAACTAACAAAAAGCAAAACAGCAGCAGACTGGCAGGAAGGGTGAAAGCAGGGCAACGTGCTGAATATTTATGACTTTCAATTAGAATTGTTTTTGGGTTCCACACAGCCAGACTTTCTGGGGATCATACATTTTTCAGAGGTTTGCTTTAACTTTTACAGAATGTAACAGGTTACGGTGTCAGGAGATTCAGTAGGTTAGGGAGGGAGCGAATGGGTTTTCAAAGTCTCCGCAACACTGAACAAGTTCCAATAATAGACTCAAGACAGAAAGGTAGCGAATAAGGTCTCTGGTTTGCTGTTGGGTGAAATACGCACCATGATCTGTCAGAGCAGCCTCTCTGGTTTGCAATCCTGTGCCTGCAGACCCACATCTGAGCTCCTCAGCACCCCCAGCTCCATGTTTTTGTATGCTAGGGATGCGCACTCAGTCCCTCCATCAAAGCCTTTGTTGTCATGGCCGGACAAGACTAAGTTGCCACCTTCCCACATAACCCGAGGCGGCGCAGACGCACGCACAGTGCCGCTCATCTCTTTCCCGTTCCCCATGCTTTTCTTCTTGAAGTCATCTGCTTCCATGGGCTTCTTGCCGCTCACGGACAGCCTCTCGGACAGTTTCCTGGCCCAGTGCCTTAAGTTGATAGAGTTCGTCCTGTCAGCCGAGTAAAGCTGTACGTTTCCCGTGTACCACAGTACCCACCACACTAAGCTGAGAAAAATGATGAGAGAGCCCGTGTAGATGAGGAAATCTCCATAGAAGCGGCCTTCCAGCTTAAGGTTTCCGAAAATTCCGACCAACAGTACAAGCAGACCAATAACGTCAAAAATGAGGGCGAGGAAGAATAATGGCGGGCAGTTCCCCACGAAGCTGCGATCCATCCCAGAGCAGAGTCGAGAGCCGAGCCAAAGTAACGGCGTAGGGTAGCTCAAACAACTTGTTCTTCAGCACGCACATTTCCACACTCTTACACCTGTGCGGTGATCACCTGCGCAAACCCCGCCCTGATTCCACGTCACTGACTCGAAATCGGGCTCCCAGGGGCCTCATAGCTTGTGCTTATGCCACTTTTAGATGCACAGTGTAAATTTCCATACCTGGCGGTCTGGAGACAATGGAAATAAGATGCCTACATCTACATTGGGATGAAAGGGTAATTTCATCCAAGCTGCAAGTTCAGCTGTCCAGTGATTGTCAGGTGGATTTAACCTGAACACGCTGCTGCTTAAACGTATTTTCTGCATCTGTGTGATCATTATTTAGGTTGTGCACGTTTAGTTTGGTGTGTTATCTGCACAATTTGATTGTGTAACAACATCGTCATCTGATTTGAAACGTCTTATAAGAAATAAATAGTTTTCTAAGCATTAAAGCTCTGAAATATGTCATATTCACTGATTTTTATTGAATTATATGCCCTAGGAGACAAAAATCATGTTTTAAATAAAATATGCTTTTTTGTGTGTACAGCAACATATTTGTAGAGTGCAACGTATCTCAGGTTTGATTTGAGAATGTTTCTGTGTAAATTATACACAAAATAATGATTTTTTTTTAGGACGAAACATGTGTTAGTTAAAATTAAACACATTATGCTGTATTAACTTTGAAAAATCTTATCATAATGAACTCAATATCAGAAGTTAGTGACTTAATGTTAACAAATCTACACTTTTCATATAGGTTAGTGTAGTTCAAAGTGATCGCTGACAAGTCTGATCAAAAGGTAATAAAACCAAACCTTTAATATATGCTGACAAATAACTTAAAATGAAATAGAAAGATAAAACATAGAAATAAAAAGTAAAGGAAAATGTGAACTCAACACCAGTTTGACCCTACTGGTCATTGAGCAGCTCCACTGAAGCTGCTGGGGTGGGGTGTGATGTGTAGCTGGGTGACATTAAAGGCTTTGCTAAAGGGCACCTCAGTGGTAGTAATGAAAGAAAAGTGAGTATTTTGCACTTTCCCCCCAATCTTTTCTGTTGAATGGGTGGAGTAATATAACATTTTGGAGTACACCACATTTGTGTCCTTTTAACATCACATTAAGGATAGTACAGGCTGCATAATGCAGGGACCAAACCTCACTTTAAAATATTAAAACAAAGAAGTCAGTTTTACTTTGCTGTGCAGGCATTTCCTGTTACTGAAGCTACTGAGTGTTAATCAAGGAAAACGCTATGAGTGCAGTCTGAAATGCCACATGATACAACAATAACATAAAATCCTCTTTACTTCTTTGGTTGTATTTCATCTCTTTTCAGGATAAACTGTGTGCAGTCATTTTGCCCTTCCAATATTTCACGCAATGCTTGAAGGTATAAATATTCTCCTCCTCAGTAGACCCCAGACCCCTCTGCTGTTCATTGGGTTGGGCTCATTGAAACTGCAACCTAGTCACACTATGAATGATTTCATGACTTATTAAGCTCCCTGATTAACTGGAAGACGCAGCAGATTACATGGATTTCCTTCAGTGAAGTCCTTCATGGCTCAAAATGATTCCTTTGCCATATGCAAAGCATCTGCTAGAGAAAATTACACGAACATAGGAGTGAAAGGGGCTGATCATGTTGTTTTCCTAACAGCTTGCAGGTGATTGCAATTACAGCCTAACCTGCTTAGTAGGCAGGGCTGTATGTTTATGAGTTATACTGACAGTGAGTAAGAGTAAGACTGACACAGAGGACATGTAGAGAAAATCCCCCCTATTTCATGCGTCTCTGTATATATAAATCCAGCTGCTAGAGGGCACCAGTCATCTTCAAATCACAGGTGCACCTACATGAAGCACTGCAATGGAGGCAGACTGCAAAGACCAACCAGCAGTGCCAAAGCAAAAGATCTGGAAAAGTGACCATTTTTACATTGAAATTTAAAATGAAATGACTTTGAAGTAAATAGAAAATTAATTCTTGCACATGTGATGCAAAGGTTGCACATCAGGGTGCATGCAGATGAAGATATGTAGAAATTAGTACTTTAGATCATCAATTCTGAGCTGCCTAAAAAGCCTAAAAAGGTGGAGCTACAGAGAAAACATGGTACTGCACATGTGGAGACACATCAAAATATGTTCCTAAGATTACATTTTGAAGTCTGCGTGAAAGCACTGCAGTGCAGTTGCCTCTGCAATAACGTACTGCCAGATAGCGTCGGTGAGATGGAGCAGGTCAGAATTTCTTCAGTTATTAGTTAGCATATGGTGATAAATATTTGACATTTGTTATTATATGAGAAGTTAAAGACATGTAATTATTTAAAGCTTCACTTGTCATGATTTTTATATCACCAGTACATCAAAATCACAGGATGTCTGAAATCCTTCCACTGGAGTGATGCTGCAGCAGGAGCCTGTTCAGATCTTGCGCTTTCCTTTTTCAGTACAGAAAAAAGACCAGACAGTGTTAGCAGCTATCTGATGATGCATAGCTGTTAGCTTAAGAATAAAACACAGTAACTCAGTGGTTAGCACTGTTGTCTCATAGCAGAGTGGCTCCTTCTGCATGTTTCACATATAAAATGTGCAGAAAGTGTCCCAAAATCCTTGTGTGAATTATTCCTTTACAAACAAACAACATGCTTGGTTAATGTTGCCTGACTTCACCAAGGACATTCTCACAATCTCAGGAACTTCACTCTCTCATTAAATAAAGGTTCAAAAAATTAGACTGATATTTGCAGGTTAGACTTTATTCAGTAAATGTTATTAGTGCTTTTTCGTTTTTTGCTAATTTACTGGGTGCTAACAACAGGTTGTTCTTCCACCCAGAAAAAAAAAAATCTGTCAGAACTGTAAAACAACAAAAACAAAAACAAATTTAGTTAAATGAGAAGCAGTGTATGCACGGTTTCCATCCATCCATCCATCCGCTTCCACTGCATTGCCAGGATTCTGGAGGCTATCCCAGTTGTCATATGGCAATAAAAAAAACAGTATCCATTATTTAAAATGACTACTTATGTCAGGAATTTGTTTATATACAACTCTCTTGACATCCCATCACACCATTTCAGTCACTTTGAGGTCTGGACTGAAAGTCTTTGCTTGCGTTTTGGCATTATTGTCCTGCTGCATGACCTGTTTCCACCAAGGGCTTACATTTGACTCTAGAAAATGGTGGGATACAGAGGAATTCATGGTCAACTCAGTGACTTCAAGTGTGTGTCTAAATGTTAGACAAGGTGCTGAAGTGTAGAAAAGCAAACATACAAAAAACCCCAACTTGCATGAATATGTGTGTGATTGGGTAATGAGGTGTGTTGGTAACAAGTGCTTTGAGTGCTCAGAGTAAAATACAATAAATCAGTGATTAGTGTATGTATTCTCTCAGGTTTTACAATAGTGTGAATCATGTTCAGGCACTCACGAAAAAGAGGATTTATGTGATTTATTGGAATTTAAAGTTATAAGTAAATTAGCTAGCACATAACTCTTGCTTCTTGCTTGGACTTGGATACAAAACCATCCAAACATGGATAAAAGTCTGAAGCACATAAATAAGAAAACAAAGACATGTGCTTATAACATTTAACAAACACTGAAGACAAAAACACACAAACACATTTAGTGAAACATAAATTAGTAGTAAAGCTGATTCAGACACCACATTAGGAAGTGGTGTTATACCCTGACACCGCTGTTTACATGTATTTGTACAGTATCTATACAGTACACTGATAAAAAAATATATTTAGTAAGCTATATTTCTTCCAGTTGGTCAGTCACTGAGATTCTTCGTGTGATTTTATTTGCAGTTCATGTAAAAGGAAATATTTGTAAAGTGTTATTTTACTGGCACACATGAATACGAGTCAGATCAATACAAATAAAAAACACATAAAAAACACTGATTTTAAAGAGCAAGTACAAGAAAAAAAACAGTCTTTTGAATGGCAAACCCCAGGGTAGTCAAAAGAGATGAAAACAAGAAAATAAGAATCTTTAAAAATAATGCCTGCGAGAGTGAAAACAGCCTGAACTTGTTTTTCTCCACTCTGCATAAAAGCTGTGTAAAGAGCAACATGCTCACATTCCACTTTGATGTGGAACAATTTGATTGACGTTTCAAAAGTTCACTTAATTTGTCATGAGTATGCAAGGGGTTTCAATAAAGTCAAGTAGCAGACCTGCAAAATCAGACTCCACAGACTATACATTTAGCTACACCGAGTGGAGGGTGGGGTACATGCTTTACGAACCAACACTGTTGTGATTGAATTATAGCGTAAAACCAATCAGGAAAGATGTGTAGCACATAAATACTTTATGCGTGACAAGGTGTGATTGGAGAGTTAAAGCTTTTTCTGTCTTTGAACGACTTCTGGAAGTAAAGTAGCTGGAACGGTATTAAATAATTGAAAGCTGGAAGGTAATTGAGAACGTAGATCAATAATATCAAGGGGGCTATTGTCATTATGGTGATACCCAGCTGCTTCCGAAAGTTATAGCTCAGTGATGAAGAATCTGGAGACGAAGGCTGACAGAGAGGAAGGAGGAGGACAACAAAGGGAGCAATGAGATCTAAAACTGTAACAAATGGGAGCCATTTGCCATTCCTGTCTGTCTCATCTGAGCCTCATATCAAACCTCTGGATGTGGCAGGTGGTTTGGCTGCTTCACATTTCAAAATGTCAGCTCTCTGTGCTTAGAAATGGGGATCTTTCCAGGAAGGCTGACGGCTTCCCGGGTCCTGATTTCCCAGAGGATTGCAGTCTCGACACGCATGGGTGTCTGTGAGCGTTTAAACAGTCAAACCCCCCACACGCCCACCCATCCAGCTTCCCAAAAAGCACCCAGCTCTCTATTACATTCTCCTCTATTCTCTTCCTCCTCGATCAAGCATGCTTCGTTTCTGCTTCTCATCACCTGTTGGGAATGTAAAAAGGGAGTCATTCGACTTTTGAGGAACTTGTGGGATTAAACAGAGTCATTTCATTAAATGTTTACACGGCTTTAGCCACTAGTGAGGGATGTGGAGTCGATGAAGCAGGGGGTTTCAAATCTGAGGCGGTATCTTTTCCCCACCTGGGGTACAAAATTGGAAGGCTGCATTAAAACTGATAGTGTGTTTCAGGAGAGCAGTTACTTTTCTTACCTGTTTATCCCTGAGGGGCTCAATGTGGAGCTCTTCTTTCTGCCCACTCACACAAATACGCAGTCACCCACACATGTGAACACACACATTTTTTTCTCCCCTCACGAGGCACTTGGATTCTATTAAATTCTTACACTGTTCTTAAAGCCTATCACCTATTGCGTGAACACTATGTATTCTAAGTTGAAGCTAAATAAACTTAACATGCACAGTCAGTGACAACCTTCCACTGAAAGACAAAATGTGCGTCTTTGACCTGGCGGATGTTGAGATTAAACTAATCCTAAAGTCAAATCCTCCATTCTTGGTAATATTGTGCTCTCAGTGACTCTTAAACTCAAAAAGACAAAAGTAGATTAATGAGTTCTAACATTTTTGTTCTTTCAACTCAGCAGCCAGCAATAGGACTGACAGCTGAATCACATTCTCTCTGTAGAAAAAGCACTCTTTGATCATGCGAAATTTGGACTTTGTACTTCTTTAGTTTGTAGTTGTATAAAGTAGTTATTGGTATTTTTTCACAGGTGTTATTTAAAATTTCACTTCACTGTCTTTTCCTTATATGACAGTTAAACTGAAGTTATATTCAATGCTTGGCATCATTCAGCATTATAGAGAAATGTGTGAGGTGGTTGCAGAAGTTGCAGTAATTTGCAGTAACAGCAGAGGGAGATGTTTTATTTCAAGCCAACATGAAATTAATCACAGGAAGGTTTTGAAACAGACATTATTAACACATTTACATGTAATTACGTATTAGCTGCCTAGCTCAATTGTTTCTGGTTAAGGACCCTGGAATGTACTTCATACATTTTATGCTCTCCTTACTGACTCCTTGGCTTTACACATATCATCAATGCAACTTTTGCATGCATGCACACATCACGCTTTAAAGAGGCAGAGCATGAAATTGACACAGCGGACTGGTTGGGACGTGGGTGCCCCTTGCACGCTTTGCCGTGATACTGGGTTGGACAGCTAAGTGTGACTCTACCTCGATGGGAGGAATCGCCGCACAGCTCCTCCTGGACTCAGTAGATGAAAACAAACCACAGAAAACCCACTAACCAGTGCCGAGCATTGCAGGATACTTTGTGTCCTAACACATAATCATACTGTCATACTGTAATTGAAAAGCTATTGGTGGATGAGCATATGGTGTCACAGTCAGACCTTCCCCTCACCATTTAGGCTACATCCACACGTACATGGCTATTTTTTAAGATGTGAATTTTCTGCTTTTGTTTTTAAAAATATGTCCGTCCACATGGAAATGTAAAAAACAATGTCAGGTAAGGATATAACCCTAACTGCATAGAAATCCTGACCAATCAGAGGCTTGCAAACAATAACATGGCATATAGTCTGATTTCAAAAAAGGAGATAAAGGAGAACACCTCTGATGCTGCAAAGCAAGTTTTTTTCTTGTCCACATGTGGTTGAAAGCACAAAACACACCAGAGACATCAGTATGGGAATTCATATACCAACTGGTGATGTCACAATTGTTGTCTCTCTTTTATAATATGGTCTGACACAGCTTATCCTGTTCCCTTTGGTTCTATATCAGCGTAGCTCAAGGTGTTAGGGTTACACATAAGCACACTGGTTGCTGAAATGTAAGCTGAGCTTATTGTTTTGTCGATCTGCAGGGTCCACGACTTGTATACAGGAATGTATCAGCTCTCTGATAGTCCAAACCTCTGATCCTATGAGTCTTACCCAGCAGGTAATGCAGAGTTCAGATGGAGCTGATGTAGGCAAGGGGACTCGCCCAACTAGGACTGGGCGAGTCCTTGAAGTTGTCCAGGTGTCCTCCCTGCGAACACTGATAAGGTCAAATCAGGTCAAATCAGTCCCACCTGTTAATGGTAGCTCCCCCACTGATCATAGCACTTGTAATTTCTGGGCTTAATTTTAGAGGCCTGGACAGTAGACCCCAAGGGAATGTTGTAATTAAAGTGCTAGAGTAACCTGTAAGAACTATTCGCACTTATAAAAAAAATAATACTCAGAATATTACCTTTACTATTTTGCAAAAGGTTAAAAAGTTAATCTCCACAATTAAATACTTAAGACTTAAATAAAGACTTAAATTTAAGGAAATTTTATGAAAGCAGTTGATGTAAACCAAAATCCTTCTGAATTAACCATCTAAAATGGGAAAATGAGTGGAGAGAAAAGCCAAAAATATAGATATGTATTTATAACACTGTATCTCTTCTTCACTTAACTTTTATATAGGTTTATTTATTTAATACAACTTATTCTTATAAATCATATATTTTATAATACAGATACTCAGAGATCAGCGGCCCACACACACACATACACACACACGCACCAAGGTCAGACTCTGTACAGCTCTCAGCGAGGCCTGTTATTAGAATCATTGCATAGATGATATTTTCTTATTTATTATATGAGTAAAACTTACACCTACTCATTTTGATCAGTATAATAATTATCTATCAGCAAAATCACATATGAATTATGGTGTTGGGTTCTGTGTTCACCCATTAAAACCTTCTACTTCATTTAAAAGCATGTATAATGATGGTTCTTCTCACATTCCTACAGTCAGTCATACACTAATCTACCAAGGTTGAAGCTGGATCACACACACACACACACACACACACACACACACACACAATTCAGACATCAGAACAATAATTTTTACTATTCAAACTACATTTCTTATTTATATATTAATCAAACTTTGGTATACCTTTGATTTAAAAATAAAAATCCTTTATTATTAGAAAATAGACAAAGGCTCTGTTTTAGCACTCTGATCAATTTTAATCACATAAGGCTGGATGTTAAGATCTTTTACCCCCTCTCAGCTGTGATGACGAGGGGCAACCAGGAGGGACTTCACTCTCTCTCTCCTCACGTCACCCGACACTGTCAAAACATTGAGCTGAAAGATGCTTGAAAATTCTGTTGACCTAAGAAAATAACTACAATATTCATTTGACAGTTCATTTTGGATTCAACACTTTTCTGCCAGTTTAAACATTATACATAAAATATTTAGATCATACACATAAAAAGAGTTTTTCAACTGCCTGTACTGAGGCTGATGGCGTCACTGAATGAGAACCATAACAGTAATCTTGCAGGGTAGAGAACCAAGACAATGAGCTGAAAGATGCTTCTTAAAAGCACTCCAGGGCTAGGCCACACTGAGGAGATGAATGATTCTCTTTGCAGTCATAACTATGAATGCCAACTTTCACATTAGTCTGTCCCATTACAAATACTGATCAGCACCACCTGAAGATTAGTAAAGTAAAGACATTTACTTACATTTTTACTCAGTGTATGCTTCCCACCTACTGCATTTACACACAGTATATTTTCAACATCTCTGTCTGAAGTCAAAGGTCATGTCCGATCTGCTGTTGTCCTAGGAGATCTGTCCAACAAGCTGTTTTTAACCGTCAGCCATCTCCTATATCCACTTTAAACAGCCCAGGAAAACTGACACAGAAAGTAGTGACGTCAATGGCATCTCTCTGCCTCAACTTCTACCCTCCTCTCTGAGTGGTATTGTCTTCACCCTGGTCATATAAATCAGTCTGCAAAAGCATAACGAGGAATAAAAGAGGGATAGGCAGGGAGGGAACAGAGGAAGATGAAGTGGAGGAGAAAAAAAGAGAAACAAGTCTTATGGCCAAACTGTCCTTTCAAGGTCATCATGGCATTTGAGTTTGTGTGAGGAGAATGGGACTCGGTGAAATGAGAAAACATGTCCTATGTGTCATTTTCTCCAAAGCAATTTGTTTTTAATCTCTGCATTAATTCAGGACTTCTGTTAATTACATCTCTTACAGGAACATGACAAGAATTTCAGCCTGATCTTATGGTAAAATATAGATGACCAAATTTCATGGTGTTGCATGATTTTGATCGGATCGCCCTACATTGAAGAGCTGTCAGAGCATCACTAGGAAGTTCATTATAGAGGCTCTTTTCCATTAGAAAAAACTGTATTTTAAAAAATTATACCCTGTCAATAAGTTGTTTCTTGCCTTGTAGATGTTTTTGAGGGTTTTTCAACATTCTCCAAAAGTTGAATCTGTTCAACATTGTTGATCAATGTTGACCATTGATCAACAATCACTGACCAAAACCCACTGATCAGAATCGAGGAGGGGGGCCTAAAGGGGCCTAAGGGTACATCTTTCGCCATCTTACAATGCTGTGATTGCAGCCATTCCCCAACTTTCTGTGAATGGTACTCATGGCCATTGATCAGTGTTCTTTGATCAGTGGGTTTTGGTCAGTGATTGTTGATCAATGGTCATGGGAATTTGCATAATTATGATTAAGGAACTGACCTCACAGCCCATTGTTCCTTCAGTGGGCTGGGTTCAGTCATTATGCAAATGTACTGTTTATAAGATTTGGGGAAACCTGCAGTCAGCTGAGACTGAAGAAGTCACTTGGATGAGTGACGAAACGTTTCTCCCACAAAACGCTACGTCCAGATGAACAGATTCAACTTTTGGAGATTTACTTCCCTGGATGATTGAGAATGCATCAAGATGTTTTTCAACATTATTTGCAGTGGGCGACTGTGTTTATACTTCTTTAGAATGTCCATTTAATTTAGTTTAATTCTATTCTATTTATATGATGCAAAATCACAACAACAGTCATCTCAAAGTGCTTTATGTTGTAAGGTAAAGACAATCCATCCATCCATCCGTCCATCCATCCATCCATCCACCTGTCATCCATTCATCTTATGCCACTTACCTGGGTTTTGATCACAGAGGGAAAAGTCAAAGCAGGAATATAAGAAAATAAGATGTATTTAATTTTATAGATTATAGGACAGATTTACTCTGTGCAGCAAATTATTGTGATGCCATCCATAACTGCAGATTGATCTTCTAAAGATACAGCCAGTTCACTTCAGTACTAACCAGCAAACTACTGATAGCAGCAAATTAGAGGCTCAAAAATCAGTGGACCTGAGGAATATGAGAAAGAGAGTGGTAGGCCTGTTAACCAAGACAGTGTAAGGTCAAGTTTTATGAATGTGTTTCTCTCTAAGAACAGCAAGGCATTTCAGATAAATGAGGAGGCTGAAGGAGAATCAATATGCTTTTAATTTCAGAGATTTCAGAGATATCGTCTGATCTTCTGATAGTGTATTATTGTAGGTCTTTACCTTATGTAGATATTTTTCTTTATAAATATCAGAGATATACATGGCTGATATTTAATATTATTGGCTACTAAATGTCAGCTATTTGACAAATATTTTACTAAGAAAGTGATTTGTCATTCACAAGGTAGGATGGCCCTAAAGCATATACTGTTTTACCATGTGTCTTGACACCACTGGGGTCCATAATTTACAAAGCGAATACCCTATACGCAATAAGACTTGAAATGACTGTGAAAAGAAAAGATCACCAGGAAAGTCTTAAAAAGAATACATTTTAACTTCCTGCCTTGCTTCAATGATTAGACATGAAAGTGTCCATCTTTTCTATGCAGTCCGTGGGTTATGTATGTACGTACAAGTGATCATACTGTGAGCTCTCACAATGACTGCACAGGGGCGGACTGGAATTCCAGATTCAGCTTTTAAAGACACTCACAGTATCAATGCTGAACACAAGAGATACACTGACGATTGAAAACTATCTAAAGGAGACATCTTTGAAAAAGACTGCTATAACTAACTATGGTTGAGCAACAAGCAGATTTGTAACTGTAGATATACATTATCTTGCCACTTGTCTGCCTTCACACACATATGCTTATTTTTCTTTGGTTATCTGCAAAAGGAAGGACTTACCTATTTGTAACCTGCCTGCCAAATCTTCACCTGCATCTCCGCCTCTGGATTTCTCCCTGCTGCTCCTCCTAAACCTCAGTTTGCTCCAAAAAATAAAAATAATCCTAATGTTGCTAAACTTCACAATAGTTTTCGTTTGCCTGGAATGCAGTTAACACCCTTACTCTGCTCTTGTGTGCACTCCCATGATGAACTGTTGCCAGTTTACAATCCGCTGCCTTTAATAAACTCATTAAACTGACAATGGTTGCTTGAATCTGCTCTTCAGGTCCAGTTTGATCCAAGCTTTGATATGCAGGAAACCACTGATTTACCCCTTTAACAGAATGAACAGATGAAATGTGAGTGCAAAGAAAATGTCAGGGCCAATCAGGGCCAACGGGGTGGATCACCTGGACCAAACAGCCCTTCCATACCATGGATGGGCTCTATCCCACATAGCAAAATTCGTATGGCCCGAATCTGGCCCACACAATGTGCTTACACATGGCCCACATACCGCAAAGAATGATGGTCCTTTGGTGGCCCTGACCTGGTTTGCCAGACGTGGCCCACACATGGGCCAGCACAAGGCCAGTTGCAGACACACTGGAGGTCCTGTGCTGGCCTGTGCATGGATTACCTCTGACAAACCTGATCTGGGCCACCAAAGGGCCGTCATTCTTTCGGTATGTGGGCCATGTGTAAGTTGTGTGCAGCCACGGGCCAGTTGCAGACACACTGCTGGCCCTGTGCTGGCCCAGATCAGCTTCAGCTCTGGCCCCAGATGTCAGCCTAATGTGTACCTTAATCAAGCCATGTAATAACAACATGTGCCGGAACATAATAGTGCAAAAGTAACATGACGAAACGCTGTTCACACAGTGAATGGACTGATTCTTACATAGAGCTTTTCTACTCTCCCGGTTTACTCAAAGTGCTCCATACAACATTCACCAAACTGAATGCTTCCTAAATACATTCATACACTTCCACACTCTTGACATGCAGACTGGAAGAGCCAGGGATCGAACCACTAACCTTCCGATCAGTAAGTGACCTGCTCGACCTCCTGAGCTACAGCCACCCACTAGCAAACATGCGTAAACTGTCACTAGGTTTTGGATAAAGTGTACACTCACAAACCTGTCAAATCTGCATTTGAAATGATGGGTCCTTCCTTTGGGTCTTCTAACTAAAATAGGAAAATAGGAACATAAATAGTGCCATCATTGCCAGACCTGGCCCACATCTGGTTGACATACACTCTGCCATAACACCGGTCAGTCAGAAGTGCCAGCTTGATGCCGGACCCGGGCCAGACCTGTTTTCTATGAGCCTGGGCCACTTAAACCAAACCACAATCAAGCCAGATGTGGCATGCCATCACATAGACATTGCCATCTATGCCAGGCCTGGCCTATATCTGGATGACATACGTCTTATCATGCCAGAAGTCAACCAGCAGTGACGGCTTGATACCAGATCTGGGCCAGACCTGCTTGCTATGTGGGATGTGGCTGCTATTTTCCAACCAGACTTGAATTAAGATTTACTATATGGAAGAAAAAACACAATATGGTAATTAGTGATTTATTTGATTGCTCCTATTCCATGAGTAATCGGCCTTAATAGACAGATTTCTGTACAGTGGGACTTGTGGCGAAATGGCTGTTATAGAGTGACATAATTTGGGCTATGTCAATCTTATATACAGTTTACATCTTGTTTTAATTTGTTTAGACATACAAAACTACCACCAGAAGTGAGGAAAGTTTTTTTTTTTTTTTTTTTTTTTTTAAATTTGACCCTATAACATTGTCACCATGGTCACAGCAATGAACAGTTGCCACAAAAACACAATTCATTTCATCAAATTAATGAGACATGGTCTTATTGTCCGGGAATTCATTTCTAAAGGGACATGCGCTGTGGTTATCCGAAATGCACTCATTTGAAAAATGTAATGACTCCTTAAATCTGGGAAAGTGACATGATTTATAGTGGTTATTTTCTCAGCACAATATGCTCACAGCATCAGAATAAAAAAATCGCACTTTACCCATGTCTGTCCAGTGCTCCCCACACCACTGCCAGCCACTATTCATTTGTGTTCCCTGTTAGTAATCCAATTATGCACACAGGCTCCTGCCACTGACGTAGGCACGATCGTTTTTTAATCATATTAGGCCTTTCAATTCCTTCAATTGTTTGTTTCAAATCAGCTAGAAACATGGTCTCAGGGAGGACAGCGGAATGACACTTTGGCTAATAACTGATAAATGGAAAATCAACATGAAGCTTTTTGTACTGCTGTTTTAGCTTCTAGCCTCCTCTAGCTAACTGCTGCTAGCTCAATCACAGACTGTTTCCCTGAGGTTATACATGAGATGCCCAATAATTGAACCGCTGCTGTTGTCAATATTTAAATACTGATTTAGAGTCCTGGAAGCATAGAACTGGGCCTGGCAGGAGAGGAGGCTTTTAAATATACAATTTGGAAACTGTCTTCCCATTTTGTAGGAGGTGAAGCCAATATTCCCACACCTCCCAGGGAATTTGAAAATGGGAAATTGTGTGAAATGTTGACAAATAGATAATCAGTTAAAATCTAGATAAAGTGAGCCTCACATGCCTCTCTGTCAGCAGAGATAAAAATCTGCAAAGTGCAACTGTGGTCAATGATAAGGGGGAATCTCATGCCCTCCCCATCTTCTTTTTCACAAACTCACCACTGGCATTCATTTTTCTCTCTTTTCAGTCTATACTGCTCTCTGTCTTTCTGACTCTTCCTTCTGGGGCTAGCAGCTCTTTTATTCTATAGCCTGCTCTACATGTACAAACAGAAAATCCCCTGATCATATGCAAAAGAATTGAGCAAAAAACATTATATCATTATATAACAGTGCTGTTCTGGAATGGTTAGGGGGTTTGTGGTAGAGGTGGATTTTAGTTTAGTCATATATATAACAGGTATATTTTAAACTAAGAAGGCCTTCGCACCCCGGTGCGTTAAGCCACACCCAACACCTACGCCCAGACGGCAATGGAGATTACCATCTGATGTAATGTCACACTGATGCATATCAAGCATATCAATCTCATCTAGCTCAATGAGGATTATAACCTACATGCATTTCCTCTTTCCACTAGGCGGTGCTCTAACAGTTGCTGATGAATGGCATATCAATCTGTTCGGGGCTCGACTCTCATCGTGCCTGTGAGGTTTGGGAAAGAATAGACAATGTAGCTTTTAGTTACAGCAGTTTTGTTCTTTGTGGCAAATGATCGAAACTTGACGTGCCACCACAACCACACCGTTTCAAGAAACACCAAAAGCTTCACAATTTAACATCATCAAGGTCTTAAATGTCCACTCACCGAAGATCATGTCGATCTGATGAAACCTGTAGCAGGAGTTCATTAAAGTCCAAGAACTGAAAACTGCGAAAAATGTCACGTTCAATTTAAAATGGCTGACTTCCTGTTGGGCTCAACCAGTGAGCAGCAGTACATTAAAGCAGTGGTCCCCAACCTTTTTTGCGCCATGGACCGGTTTATGCCCGACAATATTTTCACGGACCAGCCTTTAAGGTGTCGCGGATAAATACAACAAAATAAAACTAGTGACGGTACCGAAAAAAAGAAGATTTATTCATAACACACGTGAAAAGACCCAGGAAAACCGAGTTAACGATAAAAACGATAACAAAATAACCCTGAAAGCCGATAAAAACCCTGAAAACCATTTCACACCTGAGCCTCAACTCTCGCGGCCCGGTACCGGTCTGAGGCCTGGGGGTTGGGGACCGCTGCATTAAAGTATAAAACATGACATTTCCTGTTCCCACTTGGTGGTGCTCTTATTATTCCTGACACTGGGCATATTAATCAGTTCCGGGCAGGACTCTTATCATGCCTGTGAAGTTTGGCAGTGATGGGACAGGATTTCTTTGAGTTATAGCAATTTTTTTCCTCATGATGCAACATCGAAATTCGCCGTGCTGCCAGGGTCACACCCTTTGACAAAAACTCACAGTTTTCAAAGTAACCCAAGACCAACTCCTTGAGGCTTTCCTGGACAAATTTGAGGTTGCTGTGGTCACCCATCTCTACACTGTATCCCAAAGTATAAAACATGACATTTTCTGTTCCCACTAGGTGGCGCTGTCACCAATGTCAAATGTGGCACTTAAAATGTGTTTAGGGACAGAGCCTTATCACATGTGAGAAGTTTGGTCCAAAATGGACAATATATGTGAGAACAAATAAAAATTTAATGGCGTATGATTGAAATTTGCTGTGGAGGAGTTTACAAAAGTACAACAAATAAAAATGTGTTGTACTTTTGAGAACAAATAAAAATTTAATGGCGTATGATTGAAATTTGCTGTGGCGTTGTACTTTTGCAAACTCCTCTGTGGAGGAGTTTGCAAAAGTACAACGCCTGGAAATGGCAAAATCAGTGCAAATTTGTCAACTTCAGTTCAAAAGAACTTCCCGTTGGGTTTGCGTTGATAGGCCTTGGAACTTTTTTTTCCTTGTCTTGCCATGTTACACGTGTGTATCAAATTTAATTCATGTAGCTCAAACTATGTGTTCGTAGGACTTTATTTAACAACAGATAGTTGGCGCTCTAGAACCATTTTGCCCCATCCATGTCTAGAACCAATAAAATACATAATTTTCCCACCATACATGATACGTGTGTAAAATTTCACGAGTTTATGAGCATGTTAAATCCACCAAAAAGCCAATTTATTTGCCTGAATAATAATAATAATAACTGGAGTGATTACAATAGGTCCTTTGCACACTAGTGCTATTAGTGCCTAAATAATTAGATAACATTCCACATAATCTGACGTGCAACTCTTAAGAAATGTAGCTAAGTTGTAAGTCACAGAATTGATTCTCCACAGAATTCTAAATCAAGCTTAATTCATGATTTTTAAAATAAATGTAAATAGTTTTGTATGCCACTCAGTTGGAATGATTAAGACAATCATTCCAACTGACAGCCTGTTTCAGATGGCTTACAGTCCAAACCTCAGTGGGCTGGAATTGATCTGACAACACACGAAGGACCAATAGCTAACACTACCTCTGATCCCGAGGCAGGAGAGATCAGAATGTTTTGCCTCCTCAATTTGCATTCAACAAACTGTTTTAAACTTAGCACTTCAATGCTCTGCTCACATTAACTTGTACAACCAACAAGGAAAATTATTATCATCATTGCTTGCTGTACTGAACCTGATGCTTCCTTCTGGGGAGAGAAGAGACCAGAGCCTAAGACGCTCCATACTAAATTCATACAAACATTTTTTCTATGCCATATGTTTGTGGATTTGTCTACACAGTGGGAACCTGTGGTATCTTCTGCCACCTCTTTCAGAAAAAACGTATAGAAAACAGCAGTAAGAACCCATTCCAGTAATTGTGCCCAAAGTTCCAAAATTACATCAAATGGTAAAAGAAATAGTTAGTTAGGGCTGGACCAGGTGACCCTGAATCCTCCCTTAGTTATGCTGCAACAGGCATAGGCTGTTGGGGGACTCCCATGATGCATTGAGTTTTTCATTTTCAGTCACCTTTCTCACTCACTATGTGTTAATAGACCTCTCTGCATTGAATCGTACTTGTTATTAATCTCTGTCTCTCTTCCGCAGCATGTCTTCTATCCTGTCTTCCTTCTCTCACCCCAACCAGTCGCAGCAGATGGCCCTGCCCCTCCCTAAGTCTGGTTTTTCCTTCCTACTGTCGCCAAAGTGCTTGCTCATACGGGGGTCATTTGATTGTTGGGTTTTCCCTTTATGTATTATTGTAGGGTCTACCTTACAACATAAAGTGCCTTGAGGCGACTGTTGTTGTGATTTGGCGCTATATAAATAAAACTGAATTGAATTGAATAGAAATTTGGACAAAAAAACGATTTTAATTTGGTAGAAATCCAGTGTACCATTAAGCAAAGAAGCTATCAGTAAATGTCTCTAACATGGTCATTACACAGTGCATTCGAGACACTGATTCTGGAACAATGTATTAAAACTTCAAAGATCATTTCTTTCACACCCAACTTGATGTAAAAGTGTAACACGTATATAACCTTTCCTCTCCAGCGATGGTTTACTGGTCTTTATTTTCTGTGCAGATTGTTTTTTATTTATTTATTTAGTTTTTGCAAATGATTCTGTAGAGAGCAGCATCACCTATATTACATGTTGGCTTATGTATTTAAGTAATGGATAGAAGCATTCTTATATCAACTGGACCATTTCTGCTATTGTTTCCTTCCTTTCCACTGTTGGGGTTCAGAATGCTAAGAGTTTTCTGGGCTTAGATTTGCTGAGCCTGCAGGCAATAATAAACTTCTGACATGTTTCCTCAGCTCAAATGCCACCTTTGGTGTCCTCTCTGTGTGACACAGGCTGTATTATCCTCACAACCGCCAAAAATGCCTCTGCAATCTTGGTGTTGGAAAAATTTCTCCTCCTGCCTTCTGTCTCATGCACTCTACACTTACACTGCACAAAATCACAAAGAACATCGACACTTGCAATGAGTGTGCTAGAGTCTTTTCTGTACCCCGTGAGTGTTTGTATCCTATTCTCTAATAAGAAAATGCAGCCTAACCTAGTACAGAACTTCTAACAAGAGTATAGCAACACAGTTAGAGAATGTGCACTACAAGGAGTATACAAGTGTTTCTGGCTGTGGTCCCAGAAAGCTATTGATCATGGATGTTCTGTGCTATGAGTGTGTCTGCTGCTGGATTACTGCAGCGCTTATGTGCATCTGTTTGTCTGGCTGTGGACCAGATAAGGAAAAAGACAGTGGAGCTTGAGCCGAGCTGGTAGCAATGACAGTGCAGCGTACAGTGAGCAGTCTGGAGGCGTTTCTGTCACTGATTCTTACAACCTTTGCAACAGCTTCTGACTGCTCATCTGTGGGCATCAGTACCAGCCAACACTAGATGGCGACATTATTTCTGCTAGTGAGCTTTACTTCTCATGCACATCGACATGAAGCGAAGAAAAAACAAAGTTTAGTTCAAATACTGATTTCTATGCAATAAACTAATCTCACTCTATTAACATTAACCACTACTTCTGGAGTTTAAGCAAATTAGTATTTCAGTATAGTGTTTATGCATTGATTTTTTAATTTGCTTACATTAGTGCAAACTTGCCAGATTCTTGTTTTCTTTTACTTATGCAAAGCAAAATCCTCATTTTGCACCCTGAGGATGCAGTCCTTGGTGAAAGTCTGAACTATACATAGAAGGGTCTCGAGAGCTAGTGATGAAGCGTCTTCTGTCACCATTAAACTGAACAAAGAATGCAGGCGATGCTCATAGTGCCAAGTTATGTGAAGCAGCGATATGCTATTGCCTGGCAACAATGATTCGGCCAGCATAATATGAAAATTGGATTGCAGGACTTGAGATGATGAGAATCTCTGTGTTCCCGCTATCACTGAGGTGTTACTGAACGTGTTTATGCTCTCAGCATCAGCATGCTTGTACTAACCAACAGAACAAATACTGCCATGCACACTCTGCTAAGTATCACTGTGATAATTTATGCCCAAGAGGGGGCACAGGATATGTTTTTTAAGCATGTGTCTGTTTTCACATGGGAGAAGCTGTTAAAGAAGGAGTGAAAGTGATGTGTGTGGGTTTAATGATTGGCAAAGGATCCCTGCTCTTACCTGATAGATATGGCATCAGAGTAAAATGCGTTGTGAGTCCTTCTTTTGACATCTATGCGCGCCCTTGTTTGTCATTAGAAGGCACTAGAGTAGTAGCAGATCACTTTCCATGTATACATCAAAGTAAATGTAATGTCTTGAGTGGAACCCAGTGGCCAGAGTTAATGTGATTCTGATCTGAGTATGTATGTATGTATGTATGTATGTATGTATGTATGTATGTGTGTGTGTGTGTGTGTGTGTGTGTGTGTGTGTGTGTATGTATGACAGGCAGGTTGATGTAGTGGCTAGGGAGATGTCGTTACACCAGACCTTTGTCTCTGTGTGCGACACAGGTCCAGTGTCATAGCCATGTCTCTCATGCTGCTGTCACATCCACACCCACATCCACAAAATTCTAACAATGGGAAGGGTGGTGGTTTGTGTTGGTGCTTAGGAATAGGTCTGGTCTTAATGTGTGTGAGATTGGGTGAAGTACTTAGATTAGAAAAATTTATACAAGTCCATTTACTGTTTGTCCTTGCCTCAAACTCAACAGTACTGTAAAACAAAACACAGTACTGTTCTCATTTTTATTGGATTTGATAATACTGTTTTTAACAAATAACTGCTATGATTTGAGAACTTAAGTACATTTCTATGGGGCCAGAAACACAAACAGTCAGATAGTGAAGAAAATGGCAGAAAAGTCAATAGTTTAGCCAGACTATCTGCATGATTTTATACATAAAACACAATCATGGTAAGAATGCAGAACCATGGTGATGGTAAATGGTAAATGGCCTGCATTTGTATAGCGCTTTACTCAGTCCCTAAGGACCCCAAAGCGCTTTACACTACATTCAGTCATTCACCCACTCACACACACATTCACACACTGGCAATGGCAAGCTACGTTGTAGCCACAGCTGCCCTGGGGCGCACTGACGGATGTTTCACAACTAAGACCGAATCCAATCTTCCACTGCGGTGCAGTGCAAAGCACAAGCAGCTATCTGTGCGACAGTAGACACAAATATGAATGGCACTTTCTGTTTTCAAAATCAGAGCACTGGAGTTGGCTTCAACATCAGTGTCAGGTCATTTTGTCCCATGGTACTGTGGTTATAGAATTATGATTTTAGAAGTGCACAGTGGCAGATTGGATACAGCTTGAAAGTGATGACAGTTAATGACCAAAGCACCGAGGCACATTATACACATCCTAGGTCTAACTAACTCACCCATATTTTATTTACTATAGAACACAGAAAATCTATTTTCTGTGTTTAATTTCATAGTTTAAACTGATAAAATGTACTAATTTGAGAGAAATAATAGTTCATTTTAAATTTGTCGGCAGCAAAACATCTCAGAAAAGTTGGGACAGGCCATTCAGGGCGTCTACATTCTCTGTCTTTTAACAACAGTCTGTAAATGTCTAGGAACTGAGGAAACCAGTTGCTGACTTTTGGGAGACTAACGTTATCCCATTCTTGACCCCATACCATCAGAGGTGAAGGCCTGCCTTGCCTGGGTTCATTTTAAAAGAAATTTAGCCCAGAGAAGACAGCAACATTCCTGCGTCATGTTCACATATGGCTACTTCTTCGGATGATTGAGTTTTGACCTGTATTTGTGGATGACATAGCAAACTGTGTTTACAGACAACGATTGTAGGAAGTTATTGTTTTCATTGCAGTGCCACCTTACGGCCTGAAAATTATTCTTAGATATTTTGGATCAGTTACTCTTCCAGCCTTTTTTGTATTTGTATTTGTATTTGTATTAGCTAGCTTTCAAATACTTTCAAAATGTACTAAGGCATGGTGCAGTCCAGGAAAGGCACTTAAATGCTCTGAGAAACTACGAATGGTGATTTTTGTCTCACTTTCTCCACTTCTCTGTCATCTGACTGTTGGGCTGAGATTCCTGTGCAACAAAACTTACTACTAAGGAAGACAGTATGGACACCTAGACAGGAAGATCATAAACTTAAGGAAATATATGTTTTTTGTATCCCCCTCCTGAAATCAATCCTGCATGCAATTAGTCCAATAAGTCAGTTATTGTCAGTATGCTAAAACCTTTAAGCAGTATATAAAAATTATTTCCAAATGAATTCATGATGAATTTATGGATGACCTCTTCTCTAAACAAACCAACAAAGTATTGATTCTCCTTTTGTTTGATCAATGAGTTCGTGGTGCTCTGTTGGCCAACTGTTGGTTATTGTTTTCTGCCTGGAAATTCTGAGACAGTATTTTATTTCCAGACTGGCAAGGGAATTGTTTAGAGTGTCTGGATATAAAATATTATTAATATTTTGTGCCAGTGTATTTACAGTGTATTACAATTCTATAGTGATACAATTTATTACTTGTCTCATCCATGCTTACAAAGTAACCATTTTACTTTGATCAAAATGATCAAAATTTCAGCTTCTCCTATTCCTCATCTACATGAAAATGTATGTTGCACTGTGGATTGATTTTGTGAAATGACTGGAACATTAGTTGAGAAGACATTTGGCAGAAGGTTGTTAATATTAAATATATACACTAAACAGACTTCTTCAACAAATAATGTTACTTCACTGAGTGAGATATACCACCTTGATAGTACCTGACCGGTAAAAAAGTTTGTATTTTATATATTTCTCATAAAATTAGATGCAAGCTGGTGATTCCAAAGACGAATTATGGGGTTGAGAGAATTGTACAACATCTTTAGAATACTAAATGAAACCATGCCAAATTGTAGCTTGAAATGATGAAAATATAGTTGAGTTAGAAGCATTAAAAAATATAAAAGTGTGTTAAATAGGTTCCAAAATGTCACCGTTTTCTGCATATACTCATAGATTTTACTAGAAACAAGCAATTTATTCAGTTTTCATTTTAATGATCATTTAATGAATATCAAATACATTTTCATATAAGCGTTTTATCCAACAACCAAATAACAAATAACTGTGTGTTTGTGGGCATGTTTGGGTTCAAGCATGGGTTAGTATGGATGCCTGATTGTAGGCCTACTGTGCTCCTGATTCCTGATTTCTTTTGTTCTTTTTTATTTGGATATTTGTCACGCTTACATGTTTCAGATCATCAAATACATTTTAATATTAGACAGAGCAGAGAGTAAATACAAAATGCAGTTATGATTTCAATTATTAAGAGAAGAGAGCTATACAAACCTACCTTTACCTATGAAAAAGTAGTTAACTGTGATTTACCACGGTTTTTGGAAAACTGAATTTAAATTCACTAGCCACACCGAGGTCTAATTACTGTCAGGCCTGTTAAATCAAAGAGAAGTAGGGTAAAAGATCTCAAAAAGGCAATACTTCATGCCATGATCAAAACAAACTCAAGCACAGATGAGAAGCAGTCATTGAAATTTTTCAGTCTAGAAAGGCTTTGGGACTCCAGCGAACCACAATGAGAGCCATGAATGGAGTAAACCTGGAAAAGGTGAACCTTCCCAGGAGTGGCTCACCTACCAAATTTAAACCAAGGGCACACCAGTGACTCAGATGACAACACAGAACAGCATCTCAAGAACTTAAGACCTCACTGGCGTCAGTTAAGATCAGCGTTCATGATTCAAAAGTAAGAAAAGGACTGGACAAAAAAGGGCATCCATTGGAGAGTTCCAAGGTGAAAAACCACGCGGACCTCATCTCACAGAAGCACCTAAAAATAAAATAAGCAGTACCATGAACCAGACTTTAGAAGCACTGCTTTATTGTTGCTGCAACAATGAATTTTTATGATTTTTTCTTTACATTTTAATACTCTGCTCATATTCTAGCTGTGATTCTTTCTGTGTTTCTGTGTAATATAGCCATTATTGTATTATTATATTATAGCCATTAACATTTACTGATGTTACGCTTGAGATGGTGTTTAGTGAAGGAATTTAAACCAGGACAATGCTGAGTGAGTGACCACTATACATGCATGCAGCATTTCCAAAAAGAGCATTTTGCAAGTTTAACTTGACTTGGCAACATGGCCAGTCTTGATAATGATGATATTTTTATAATAGCATTGTTAGCTGGTTCCATGTATTCAGTCCAGAATATAATTAAAGAGTTAACACCCAACACATAATATCATTGATCTAGATACTGGTACAACTTGGGTGTATATTCGTGAAGATGACTTTTGGCAGAAATAATGGTAAAAATTCCTGTAAACACCACTTTGCAACAAACCAACAGTGGTCAGATCCTGACCCCATGGCAATACTACAGAGAGGGTGGTTATTAAGAAGACAGTGACGTAGCCATACATTTCACCTCTGCCATGTGTTATAGGCAGAGCGATACAGGCAGGGAATCTCATTCTACTGCATCTGACCTCATGTCAGCTCCACTGAAGTGGGTGTCACCTCATTCAGAAATGAATCGCCGTTCTTGCCACAGGATTGTTGCTACCTCTTCTAGATGTCAAGGCCCAAGAGTTTAATTGAGGCAGAAGGCTGTGTGAGTGAGAAATCTAAAGATGTAGAAATAAGAACAGAGGAGAAGGAGGGAAAAACTAAGGGAAGGAAGAAAACAGAGGATGCAATGCAGAGGAATGAAGTGCGTAAAGTTGAAGGATCGCATCAGACCCCTCTGTTTCATCTTAGCAGTGACAGTGGCTTTGTTGAACCTTTAGATGGCAGAAAATAGACCGAGCCATTTATCTGTGTAAAGAATAGCACAGTGCAGATGAACAAATCTGTAAACCCTGATCTGAGGTCAGATGTTTCTCTGAATGGATGAGTCCAGGGGTGGGAGATTGGAAAAGCTTGTCCTCCATCCACTGTGTGACATAATGCAGCTGCTTCAGCAAATAATCAGGATAACTGCAGACATCAAAGTTTTTGTATTCTTAATAAAGAGTAGGCTATTTGCACTGCCCTGAGACAAGATTATATCATTGTTTAAATTATCCTATTTAAGTAGTAAAAAAAAAAAGGCACATGTGTCCTCCCTCCCTTTAAAAATTGAACAAAAATATCAAATTATTTGTGAGATGAACAAGAAGAACATTACATTAGAACCTTACATTAGAATTGCCTGAGAGTTACATGTTTGGACAACAAATTATTGCATGCAAATAATAAAACACAAGAAATGTGAGAAACCAGAACTGATAAATATTCTGTCAGGTTGGCTTTTAGTGCATCATCTTTTTAAAGGCAGACTGTTTTCAGCAAAAGACAGTGTTTTCACTCTCATGAGAGAAAGCTGCATGTTTACTTTATTTCCTTTGTATACTATATATTTTGCAAAATACTTTGCTAAGGAACGGTGTGCTGTTTGTAGTCTTGTCACAAATATGTAGATTTAAGAGTCAGCTATTTTCTTTAAAAGCATCAGTGTATCCAACTCACTCCTAAACAATAATGCAAAGCCGCTATCTCCTGAACCAAAAATCATTGAATGTTTTGACTGCTCTGATTTGCACCAATGTGAAAAAAACAAACAGAGAAAACAGTCCAGTGAATTTACAGCTAACTAGTTATTTTCCTGTATCTTGACTCCCACTCCAGTGGTACCTGCCCAGATCACTATTGTCTGCTACATGCAAGAAATGGCAGCTGTGGTCAGTACTTCTGATTATTTCAGCTGTGACCAGAATTCAATAGCTCAAATATTATTGAACTAAATGGATCAAATTCTGAAGAGTAAGTTTGTAATGTCCCATTGACTGTTTCCACCTCTGTTTTACCGGTTTTACTGGTGACCCCCCTGCCATTTTCATACATATACAGGGAGTGCAGAATTATTAGGCAAATGAGTATTTTGTCCACATCATCCTCTTCATGCATGTTGTCTTACTCCAAGCTGTATAGGCTCGAAAGCCTACTACCAATTAAGCATATTAGGTGATGTGCATCTCTGTAATGAGAAGGGGTGTGGTCTAATGACATCAACACCCTATATCAGGTGTGCATAATTATTAGGCAACTTCCTTTCCTTTGGCAAAATGGGTCAAAAGAAGGACTTGACAGGCTCAGAAAAGTCAAAAATAGTGAGATATCTTGCAGAGGGATGCAGCAGTCTTAAAATTGCAAAGCTTCTGAAGCGTGATCATCGAACAATCAAGCGTTTCATTCAAAATAGTCAACAGGGTCGCAAGAAGCGTGTGGAAAAACCAAGGCGCAAAATAACTGCCCATGAACTGAGAAAAGTCAAGCGTGCAGCTGCCAAGATTCCACTTGCCACCAGTTTGGCCATATTTCAGAGCTGCAACATCACTGGAGTGCCCAAAAGCACAAGGTGTGCAATACTCAGAGACATGGCCAAGGTAAGAAAGGCTGAAAGACGACCACCACTGAACAAGACACAAGCTCAAACATCAAGACTGGGCCAAGAAATATCTCAAGACTGATTTTTCTAAGGTTTTATGGCCTGATGAAATGAGAGTGAGTCTTGATGGGCCAGATGGATGGGCCCGTGGCTGGATTGGTAAAGGGCAGAGAGCTCCAGTCCGACTCAGACGCCAGCAAGGTGGAGGTGGAGTACTGGTTTGGGCTGGTATCATCAAAGATGAGCTTGTGGGGCCTTTTCGGGTTGAGGATGGAGTCAAGCTCAACTCCCAGTCCTACTGCCAGTTTCTGGAAGACACCTTCTTCAAGCAGTGGTACAGGAAGAAGTCTGCATCCTTCAAGAAAAACATGATTTTCATGCAGGACAATGCTCCATCACACGCGTCCAAGTACTCCACAGCGTGGCTGGCAAGAAAGGGTATAAAAGAAGAAAAACTAATGACATGGCCTCCTTGTTCACCTGATCTGAACCCCATTGATAACCTGTGGTCCATCATCAAATGTGAGATTTACAAGGAGGGAAAACAGTACACCTCTCTGAACAGTGTCTGGGAGGCTGTGGTTGGTGCTGCACGCAATGTTGATGGTGAACAGATCAAAACACTGACAGAATCCATGGATGGCAGGCTTTTGAGTGTCCTTGCAAAGAAAGGTGGCTATATTGGTCGCTGATTTGTTTTTGTTTTGTTTTTGAATGTCAGAAATGTGTATTTGTGAATGTGGAGATGTTATATTGGTTTCACTGGTAAAAATAAATAATTGAAATGGGTATATATTTGTTTTTTGTTAAGTTGCCTAATAATTATGCACAGTAATAGTCACCTGCACACACAGATATCCCCCTAAAGTAGCTAAAACTAAAAACAAACTAAAAACTACTTCCAAAAACATTCAGCTTTGATATTAATGAGTTTTTTGGGTTCATTGAGAACATGGTTGTTGTTCAATAATAAAATTATTCCTCAAAAATACAACTTGCCTAATAATTCTGCATTCCCTGTATATGTTGCATGTTACATATGTTATTAGGTAGCGGAATCCATGCATATGCTATAGGGGAAGACATGTATTATGATAACATCTCTGCTTTTTGCAATATTTTGTTTTGGTTTGTCTAAATTCAACCACACACTGACCATAATGAACATACTTGTTTATTATTATTTTGTAATGAACACATCAATCTAAAATTAACGTATAATTTAAAGATTTATTGGGAATGCCTGCCTACTGAAAAAAGGCTACTAATATTGGCAAATAGCTATTATAGCATCACTAAGATTAGAAAAAACAGTAACTATGATAAATACTATCATCATATATTATCATCCCCACCCGAGATACCAAGCCCCAAATATAACTGATGCAATGAAGGCACTGAGCGCGAGAGCAGCTGAACTGAGAGACAGGACCACAGTTAAACTGGAAACCTAAGCTCTCTGTGAGTGGCTGCCAGCACCACATGAAGTACCCTCTGAAGGTCTACTAGAAGATGTGAATTCAGCATTACAGACAATCCCAACCACAACAGCAGAGATCACTGAGATGCTTGGCTATAATACTAACAGCCACCATGAAAAAGGAGACTAGAGGCCTTGATCAAGGTCACATAAAGGGAAGTTAGCCAACTAGCGTATTATATTGAAGTAACTGAAATTAAATTTCTTAGGATGATAATAAACAATAGATTATACTGGAAGCCACATATCAACTCCTTTAAGAAAACAAATAAAAAACCTGAATCAGTCGCAATACTATATAAAGTAAAAAATTACATAAACCTGTACACTGAGTGTAATACTCTAGTCAATCATAAAACAACTAAATTATGTACAGAGCAAGACAACATAAATTAGCCCAAAATATTCAAAAACAACATGCACTGAGAGAAAATGACGATCAAGTTTAATAAACTGGCTGTAAGAACTAATAGTGTCATGGTCTGGGTGAGTCACGGTAATTTTCCACAGCATCTGCTCTCCTCCTCTGGGTGGAGCCCTTATTGCACCTCCCTGGATTCCCACCTGGTGGCAATCATCACCTGCAGTATATTAGACCAGCGCTCACAACTAGTCCTTGCCAGATTATCTGCTAACCCATGTTAGTTTGTGGCCTCAGATATCTCTTGTTTATCATAGCGTTTGTACTTACCTTGTTCTCCTGTTTCTTAGGTGGTTCACAGAACCCACCTCTCCAAACTCACCATACTCGCTTATGTGGACACTGGTCTCTACTGTACTGCTGCTGTTTGTAAAAAAGCCTCATTCATCGTACCATTCTCAGCTGCCTGCCTCCCTGCAATTCAGCTTAGTGCTCCGGACTCACCCGGATCTCTGCCTCTCGCCTTCCCCTCCTGCGAGCAAGTAAGGCATCACAGTTTGATTACTGGACCTTTAACCCACCATTCCTCTGGACATCTCTGACCACTTTCTTCATCTGTTTCAGTGCCTTTGGTCAGCAACAGTTCCCCTCCCCCCATCAAGCTCCTGCACACAGCAGCATAGTAACATAATACTGTTCATGTTTACAGCGTTGGCCTTTCTAGTTTCCTAGTCATTCAGTTCATGTTTAGTGTTTTTGACTTAGTTCATAGTCACAGCCTAGTTTATCTGGTATCTCTCATCATTGTAAATAAAAGCTCTTTGTTCACTACACTCCGAGCCTCCGGTTTTTGAATTTGCATTTGAGTCCACTTCTCTTCTCGGGCCACTATGGTACTATTTATATTGACAAATAGTAAATATTATAGCACTGCAGTCAAGAGAGTAACAATAGAATATAGAGGAAATGAAATCCAGTTTGTCACTGTGTAAGTTCTACATAATGGTATAAAAACAAACAAACTTAAGTGAATATGAGGACGATTTAACTCAATAAAAAAATTGGCTTTTCTGTTCAGTTGAGTTCTTACTCTGCTCCACTGGATATGACTGTTGTCCATTATTACTGTTATGTGCACATATCTCCAAGCCTCCATAAAGCCTTTAGAAAGTTTAGTTTCTAAACTTTCTAAAGTTTAAAGACTTTATATGGACTTTTAGCCATCTATGCATGCAGATTTATTTACACATATTAAAAGGACACATTCACAAATCTATATAAAGATTTATTTATAGATTTACAAATCAGATTTTAGATTTGTAAATCTCTCTCTCTCTCTTTCTCTCTCTCATGCACACACACACAAAATTCTGCTAGAGCGTCATATATGTTAAAATGGTGAACTGTTCTACAAACAGTTGGCAAAATATATGCTTAAAAATCCAGCTGCCACATACTTTGAATCCTTTAATTGTGGCAATTGAGAACATTTCTGTTGTCACTAAATGTGTGGCTTTAAGCATCACCAGACATTCTGATGCAGAAACCTTTGTATTTCTGCATCAGAATGTCTGATGCCAAATTGGTTTGAATAAGTGAGTTTGAAAATACATCATTAATAAATGTTTAAAACACATGTAAAAGATTTCATTATAATGAAATTGTTTTGCCATTTTGAGTTACTGTTGAGTTACTTGTTAACTCACAGAGCAACTTGTGTTATTTTCTGTCGAACCAAATATTTTGTGTATCTGTAGATGTCGAGTACATGGCCTGATAAATGGAGAAAGATACAGATGTGGTTAAGAGGAAAGATTCAACTTCCAAAATCTATTTTTCACCTAGCAGCATCTCAACACACTTATTAGTTTGCATTCCTTCATAAACAGCAATAAAGGCAACAAATTGAGACTGTGTCATGAAAAGCCAAACAAGAGGGAACGGGAACACAGGAGAGAGAAGGAAACAAACCAATTATAAGCAATTGATTTACTTCCAGGCAGACTTATGGGTGCCTTAGCTTGCTGGTCAGGTTCCAGGTAATTCAGGGGATTGCAACCATTGCCATGTACTTCAGTTATTGGAGCAATCCTATGTCAGTCTCCATGAGAGCTTATGGTAAGACAGGAATATTAATAAGAAGCTGTAGTATTCAAAGACTGGAGCTTGTAGGATCTTACATTATCCACAGTGACACTTCTTCCCTAATTCTGTTGTGCAAGGGGACCATTGGCAGACTAAATATAAAGAATATTTCTTTTATGTTTCTGGGTGTATTCCTTTCAAAAATGCTGCATCACAAATTTTCTAAATATATATTCAATCAACCTGGCACACTTTCTAATCATTCATGTGAAGGACTTTTTCTTGGTGGGGTCTCTTAATTGTGAAAGTTTTAGAGGACCTCATTCTCCTCTCTTTGACAGCTGAACACTCCCATCAGGAAATGCATTATCATGCAGTTGTTCAGTTATACAGGCTGAAGGACGAGATCTGAAAGACGAGAGACAAAAGAGAAGCTTAGGTGTCCAGTGTGACCTACTTCACCCTCAACTCAAACACATTCAGACACACCCTCTTAAAATTGTAACCGTCCCCCTTTTTCACATTCCATCTTCATCTCTCAGACTTGTCCTATCACCTCTTGACTTTCTCCTCTTTCTTTAGTCCACCGCCCCCTCCGCTGACTCTTCAATCACAAGAGTTTGGCTGGCAGTGGGATCAAGCCACTGTGAGATGTATGAGTGTGAAAAAAAATGGATGGCTAATTCAATCAAGTCTATTATTCCTAAGGCAGCGCCGTGTTATCAGTGGCACAGCAAAGGCGTTTTGATGCATTGCCTTCATGCTCAGCCTCCCCCACTACCACAGAAATCCAAGTTGTTGTGGTCCTTTGAAGGTGGGGGGTGGGAATGGGGAGGGCGGGGGATGGTTCAGACTCACAGAGTTATCAGAGACCAGAGAGGGCTTGTTTTAGCTGCACACAAGACCACTAGAAAACTGCCATTGTAGAAGTAAGAAGTCAACTTTATGTACACCCCCCCCCATAAAAAAAAAACACACAAAAAAAAAAACACAATAAACAAACAAACAAAAAAGAATGCTGTATATAAGAGTGTTTATACAGCATAAAACTTTGCAGCTGTGTTTGACAGTATGAAGTGTTGGCTATAGTGGTACAGGAATCAGAATCTAGAGATCTCACTATACTATTAACTACTATTAAACTCTAAATATTCACCACTGACAGAATTTGTTATTAAGCTCTACAATTTTGCTTGCGTTTCTTGAAGCTGAGTCCTTATTTGTTCTGTTTTAAAACTTAGTTGGACCAGCCCCAATAAAATGGTATCGATGAGATCTATGAAGGGCGTATTCCATTTCTGACAGAAATGAATCCACAATCTGTGGAATATTCCAGCTCACTGGTTTTCACAACAGTACGTGAGATGGATTCTTTTCCAAAGATGAAATATTTCAACTCACATAAACATGGATTCAATTGTGTTTTCACCCAGTTATGACATAAACATGGTGTGTAATCACACTGTGTGAAAACTTTGCATTTAGTGTGAACACACTATTACAGTTTGTTGCATTTCACTCATATCAACAAAAGAATGCATTAAGTGGGGAAACAGGTGATGAGGGCATTTTAATCCAGTAGACATCACTATGAAAATGAAGTTGTTTATGTGTGTTAAGAGGATAAAGATATCCAATACAAATTTCTTGCATTTTTATTAGAAACTAGTATTTACTGGTAAACATTTTAAGTCATAGTTATTGCCTGTCGTATGCCAAAATGCAATAAGGCAGTAAAGCTAATTCTGCCATGGGAACTCATGGGGTCAGTTTCGGGTACAGGAACTGGAGCTGGAGTGGTAAAACCCTAAAACAGGAAACAAACTAGTGCAAGACCATGACACTGCCATAAAGTTTAACCTTTAAATAAGGCCCTATCTCATTAAATATACACAAATTTTTATTTGATACACTAGGTGTGTATTTTAGACATTTTCATTTCACTCTTAGTGCAATACACATGGAAGCAAAAATCCTAAAATCTCAAAATGTTTTCACAAAACAGCATGAACAATGAAAAACAGAGTGATTCTTTCACACTGAAAAATGCTTTCAAAATTTTAAAAAAAGATTCCCAAATTCAGTGGAATATGTTTGTCATCCATAGACACTCTACAGTTATTTAGGTGAACTACTTCTAGTTGAGACTGCAAACTCACTTGAGGGTCTTCTTGTTACACCCAGGAGAAATCCTTCTTTGCTTTATTGAGCTGCATCTTTAACTGTGCAAAAAGAGACACAAAACCTGTGACATACTAACTACCTTCATTAGGAACAAAATATGCTGGTTGATCACCAGCTCGTATTTAGAAATCTTTGTTAAACAAAGCCTTTCAATACACAATGCAAAGGAATAATTTAAAACTGTGTCATGTGCTTGGAAATTTAAGGTGAAATGAATATATATTGTAATGGTTGTGGTTTTTGTTACACGATTTCATTTGCGGATAGTATTATGTAACACACAATATCAACTATGCATTTATTGTTCTGTAAACTAAAATATTCTGAACATAGTGCATTAAATATTGTATTTGAAGAAGTGAGAGTTCAGTGGATTTAAACCATGAATAATAATACAACATGCATATGTATGGGTGACTCCATATCCTGGCTGCTGCGGAGCTGATGATGTTAACATTTTTCAAAAAATCTAGTTAGAGAGTGTTGACGGATACATATCCTTTATGAAGTCAGTAATGCATCTCCAGCATATTGAGAAGCTGATTAACTTTTAATATTAGGTCAGTCGTTTCTTAACAGCAGTAATGTCTTGCACTGTATGTGCAGACATTGGCCTGATTATTCATACACCCACATTTCTTTTACATGAAGTAAAGTTTGACATATTGTTGCCACTGTTTTATATATTTCTATATAATATAATCAAGGACTATCAAGATAAAACTCAATACTGATAATACAGATTGGCATGTCTTCAGGCAGCTTACCATTCATGTAATGAAGTTATGTGAAAGGAAGTGATAGATAGATATTTCACAAAAAAAACTTTTTTTGTGAAATATTGATATGACATGATGACAGGTCAGAGATATTTCAAGCTGTCCACTCTATCCACTTGGACTTGTAAATCTAATGCCTGGAATCTGAGGGATCACAGTCACAGTGAGTAGAGCAGGGATCAGCAGGAAGACACAGTACTCTGGTTTTGAGGGCAAGGAAAAATGGTAGCCCACTCATACCACGTGTGGGCTTTTGGATACTAAGTTTAGGACCCGTCTGCATGAGGAGTATAATCTCACAGTTAAGCAAGCAGTCTGGAAGGCACTGTTGTGTTAAATGCCAAGCCCTAATACATTTGTCACAGTCTGGCTGAGAAGCTGACTGTGTGGAGTGAGGAGGTGGACCCAAGTGCAGACACGTGAAGAGACAAAACTTGACGTAACAAAAAAACGAGCCGTTTATTAAGGCTGGTAAAAATAATACAAACAAAGGGCAAGGGTTAAAACTAAACCTAAACTGGGTGAACTAAGGCTAAACATAAAAAAACCATGGAACGTGAACAAGAACATAGAAACCTGACATGTAGTCCTGGCATGATGTGGAAACAATGCAGGACAACAGACGATCAGGTGAGGAATGAACGGAAACACACAGAGTAAATACACACAAGAGGTGATCAGGGGAAGTGGAAACACATGTGGAAACAGCTGATTAGAATGAACATAATGAGGAAGTGAAACTAAACACAATGAACATGGGACACCAGACCTCTTCAAAATAAAACAGGAAGCATAATGGGACGCAGACATGGTAACATGAGCCTGACACAGGAGACGCAGACATGAAATACATGAAGGGTGAGGGAGACTTAAACACAGGAGGTGAAGACACAATGGGAATCTAAGAAATAATGAACTATAACAACAACCTAAGCATAATAGAAATGAACTTAGATAGTCTAATGAACTTAAACATAAACATAAAAACATAATAAAAATTTAAAACGGTGGGTGAAATCCAGGATCATGACAGAATTTTCAAATAGAATTTCACATGAAATATTACAACAAACTGCAAAGATACTTAGACAGTTGGATAGTCCAATATATGATCTATGTCTTTTCCTAAGCACTTTTCCTTGACCTTGATTGGAAATGTCAAGGAAATGGATGATGGATAAATGGGAACTGTATTTGAACTAAATGTAACTGTAATGCACCTATGCTAAGCTGCTTAACAATGGTGGACGTTGTTGCTGTGGTGAAACTACAATATCATTAAGATGGACTACAAATCTATAAATATGGACCAATAAAGTGAAATGAAATGCTTGTTACACTTAGATTACTTGGGGATCACTGCGCAGGCAATTTCTTCAACAGTTTTAATTCACAGCCCTCTACTGCCTGCTCCACCACACACCATGGCCTTCACACACCCTCATTACCTTTAATGATTTTGCCCTTTTCCCCTTCTTCCCCACTCTGTGAATAATAATAAAAATAATAAACTAAAAATGAACCAAATGTGGAAGTGGACGATGCAATCAGCTATATTCCACAGAGAGCTTATTTCCATCTTAGATAGTAATGGCTTCACGGTGAGTCTTTTATTTGTCAAGTGCATTTAACACGGTCCAGTCTGCTGCTACTGAGAGAGAGATATCTCAGAAATTACTGACAGTCATCAGTCTGATTTGGTCGTGTATAGTACAGGAGCTCTATAAGGAACTGTGCCATCTCCGTTTCTTTTCACCCTTTAAAATTAAAGTGTGTGAAAGTTAAACAATCTTGAGTGGTTAACAGGAGAGGTAAATGCAAAACTGCCTTTTGCATTCATAAATTGTTTTTATCTTAATGAAAACAACATATGTCCTTCTCCTAGTTTGTATAGGTCAGCCCTATGCCACGCCTCCTCTAGAATGGCTTCTTGCTCCTGTCCTACAGATGCATTTTAGGAATTGAAATATGTTTCAACATTGCATTCTTAAGGAATCCTGGAGACACAAATTAGAAAAATGAGAAGAGCCCCATGGCAAGAGTCCAGAAATCCAAGTCCTTACTTCAGCAAGCCAAATGTTAATCATCAATCACTAAAGTGATCATTTCCAGCAAGAGGCGAGCTCACCTGTGTGCGTGTGTGGTATCACTCTGTCCTGTCTTGGGTGCTGTCTTCTTTCTTGTGGACCTCAGGGAGAGTGGTCAAAGCTGTCATAATGATATTTAGGGCAAGATTTACAGTCTGTGCCAGCGGAAGATGTCTGATTACCAGGGTAAGACCAGTTCTATGAAAACTGAGAGATTCTCATCATCAGAAGTCCCCTCTCCTATGACCAGACTCAGAAGCTCCACCACCACATCTCACTTCAAATACAAAGTCTCCTGATCAGTTTTAATAGCCCCCGGCCTCACACCAGGCATTCTCAATGTATTTCTTTTATGTGCCTATACAAGCAGGGGAATGTGGTGAAAAAACTCACCCAGTTTTCAGGGAACTTGAGAAACTCTGGTAACCACACATTCTTCTTAGTAGTTTGATTCCTGGTTCCTCCAGTCTGCATGCCAAGTATCCTTGGGCAAGATACTAACCCCAAGTTGCTCTCTGATGCATCCCTCAGAGAATGAACGTGTATGAATGTTAGTTAGGATGCACTGCGGACACGTCACTGCAGCCCCCTCTGGCTTCTGAGCTGTGACTGCTGGGTGACCCCTCATTTGGGGCTCTCCTCAGCTCTTCCCAGGAGGGTGGCACAGTTGCCCCACTGATGGTCCTCCTTGGACTCTCACACTCTGGGGGCCTCTGGATGTCTGGGGCCTGGATCTCCTTCCATGCCTGCTTCATACCCTGGGGGATGGGCTATGGCTCCAAACCACCCCCTAGCAGACTGTTACATGGAGAAACCTTTGGAATACAAGCGCGCTCATCCACACAGGTGTACACACGGGTGTTCACAGACACAAACTACACCTTTCTTGGCTGCTACCTCAAAGCACATTGTGCGCTGTTGGTCTTGCGTGGCGCACAATAACATTCAATATTTAGTATTTACTGTTATTTACACTTAGCTAGATTATTGTGATGGTGTTTATTATGTTGCTGTCTTTTTTGCTTGTTTTCTATTCTTTTTTTCTTCTCTCACAGGTGATCCAGGAGATGTTTTTAAGTGTCCTCTCTCACTGTCCTTCTTCCCCTTGCTCTCTTTCTTTCTTTCTTTCTTTCTTTCTTTCTTTCTTTCTTTCTTTCTTTCTTTCTTTCCTATTGCCCAGTTATGTCTGTCCTGTCTGTAACAACTGAAAATAAAAGTCAATCAAATGGACCAATGTGGCAAGGCCGTGATGACCCACTTGGTAAAGTAAATCCGTTGGGCCTCTGTCTTGGCCTTCAGACAATAAATCTGATGGCTAAAGAACCAAACGGGACAGGCAAAAAAAAAAAAAAGAAAAAAGAAAGAAAAAAAAAAGAAGAAGAAGAAAAGGTGCTTGTGTGAATGGGTGTGATTGGGTGAATGTGGCATGTTGTATAGGGTGCTTTGATTACTCCAGGAGAGTAGAAAAGCGCTATATAAGAATCAGTCCATTTACTATTCTTTATCAAAATCACTATGGGAAATTTGGCCCACTTCAGGACTGCATACTCCAAAGCCCATTACAACTTGACCCAGGAAGGCTGACACCTTACAGCCAACTCAAAGGACAGCATTTAGCTAAGAAGCCAGTGAGTGCACAGTTACATCGATGCAATAAAACCTGAAAAATTTGTGGGTAATGTCTAACAGCTAATAACTAGTTAATAGTACAGGTTGAAAAGCCAATTGGTCCAGTGTGAGAGCACCTTTAAAACTATGGATAAAACCCAGCAGTGACTGACAGGCTTAAATGTAAACCTCAGGCAAAAAAAATCTTTCATAAACTTCTGTCCAGTCCTGTCCAGTTGTTGCATTACCAAAGCCAAAATGACTGGCTGGCCATAGGTGACAGAGCCAGTGTGTTTTCCCCTAATGGTGTGCCTTTGTTTCTTACAAATAGAACAGGGGACAAAATATTGCTCAAAGAGATTTTTTTCCTGAGGAAAACAGGATGTTTTGGGCAATGCAAATATATGTATGGACATCTGACAAAATCTGTACCACAGTTGATGAATGATTTTGGTTTGAGTCTTTAATGCGCCATGAACATGTGCTGTACATAATAACATGAGATGCTTGTTAGAGGGTTGGCAGATTGATCCAAATATCGATAGCATCGATACCAATGTTGGCATTAGTATTGGACTGATACTAGCACAATTGATTAATTGATTGATTGATATTTTGCTGATATCCTCTCACTTAGGTATGTAGCCTGTATTGGGTTCAATTACTTCTTTTGGAAATTAAAAAATTATATCTCAAACATGCATTATAAAAGATGCCTGGACCTGTTTGCGGTCACATCTCTTTCATATTTATTTTATAGCATAGTACATTTAAACCACAGAAGTGCTTTAAAGACAGGTTTCTAAATACATGTTTCTAAATGTTAACTCATTATTGTTGAAAGTGAATTAGTGGGCATTAAATGTGCTCAGAATTAGCAGATTAATGATGATTAATCTCATAAATAATGGCACACTTCTCTCCCCTGTATAGCTGCCTTTATATGTTAAAAATATCAGTATTGGTATTGGTATCAGCAATACTGGCCCTGTATTTACTTGGTATTGGACTGATATTTGCAGTATTGCACTAGTGTTTGCTACTCCACATATTCACTGTTGTGAGGCAGCCTGTGTAATGTCAAAGGGGAAATGCCTCGATGGTTTATATACTCCACAAAACTTTATTGACTGTCCTGACCAAGACATTACATTTTTCAGGAAAAGAAATACCCCAAGGCCAGAAAAACTGCCATCAGCTCCAGGTGATTTATATGTATGCAGAGTCTCTGGGGTCAGGTGCCATTCACAGTTATTCCCTCAAAAACAGCTCCCCACCCTGTCAACGAAACACCCATTGTCAGAATTTTTTTCACAACCACATTACATAATGGACACCTGCTGTGAACAATTTTGGGTCTCTATATTGATGGAGAGCTAGTCAACATTTGGGGGAAATTCTCACCATATCTCAGCTGACATCTCACATCCAACTGCAAAGAGGACACCCAGTCCTAGAAATCCTGCTGAGGGGACAGAAATTATTGAAGCCATCATGCGGGTCAAATGCAAACAGGGTCTTAATGAAACCACGCCTGCCTTGTGAAACAGCACAATCTGCTAGTGAAATTTCTCCATGCAGTCTTGTGACAGAAAAGTCAGAAATTAAACAGTTTTATTTAAGGTCCAGTTATTCTATAATCTGAATGGGAGACAGTATACTCTTGGTACTAAAACCCAGTCTAGACAGGCTGCGTAACAGCACCTGAATGTTTTTCTCCACGTCCTCTTTGCTGGAAGTGCACATTAGAAAAACATTCAAATATGCCATCACTCTGGCATATTTCACATCACAGCCCTGCCATGCGCGAGGGTTTCAGGGCTGTTTCAAGACACTCAGTGAATACCCTATGGGGCAAGTACCTGCCCGGGTGGGAGGGACTGATATTTGTATGCTATGCCCTGAAGAACCTGTGTTCAGAAATAAGCATCCTACAGATCTACTGATGTAAACCATTCATCCTGTCAAACAGATAAGAACAGCATATCTTGTGACAGCATTCTGAATTCGTATTTCCTGAGATGAAAACTTAGAGAATATAAATTCAGTATGGGATCACCCTTGTTATTAAGAAATATCTGGAAAAGAAGCTTAGAATAATTTCTACTTCTGGTAAAAATTTTTATTGCTCCTCAGTTTAAGAGAGATGAAATTTTTCTCAGCCCTTGCAGTCACTGAAAACACAACACCACACTGTTTCAAATGCTATAATCCTTGGTAACAGTTGTGAACAAACGGGGATGGACTGTACATGTGTGCATTCTCCCACAAGTGGCAGTACTAAAGATTACTGACGCTTGAAGTTGAAAACTCATGGAGCTGCACCTTCTTTGGGTACAAACTGACCTGCCCTTTATGATTTTTCCTTTGTTGAACACAGTGTGCGCACAGCCTTACTCTTGGCTATGACAGTGGCCTTTTTATTGTAAAAACATGTAAAATGCTTTTGTGCTTTGAATGACGCATACCTCTCCCTCTGAACTGAGCCCACTAGCAAAAAGAGGGAGTAAATAAATTGAAGAACACTGAGGGAACTTGTACTCCTTCAGTATGTATCAGGAGAAAATGATTGGCTTTTACATCTTCCTCACTCTTGGGCGGAGGAAAGAACAGAGAAAGAGCTTCCTGAGTGCTCAGGGGAGAGATCTCCATGAAGGCTTTGCTGTGGTTTCAAAAAAGTAGGGCTGCTTTTGAGGCCACTAACACTCACTCAGTGCCTCTCTAGGATACAGCTTGGCATTGAATCTGGGGTCTTGCAGGAGCTGGGGTCTACAACCAATATGTGGGCATGGTTTGCACCCATAAAGATGATGAAGAGGACATGAGTTGATTCCCCCAAGATGGTCAACCCAGAACTAGTTGGGCGAGGGTGAGACGTGATGTTCATAGCTCTTCTGCCATCAGTGTTCCCCTGAGAGGATCCAGTGCTGCTACACAAAGACATGCTCAGTTGATTCAAATCAATTCACTTTGCTTCACTTCAGTTCAGCTCGATTCAAATAAATTCCTTTCAAATCAAATTCAGGTTTATTAACATAGCCACAACAGTTGCCTCAAGGTGATTAATGTTGTAAGATACAGATCGTAGTCCAATAATCATATAACTCCCTAACTTTAAGGTTTAACAGGAAAAAAAAAAACCTCTTCGGGAAATATTTACTTTTAAGGGAATAGTCCTGTATTTTGTATGTATACATTTGGGTTTTTTTGCAATTGTACTTTAAGAAGTTTCCAGTACAGTAAAAATAACACAATTTACATCTTCCTTACCCTTGGGTTAGGGTCGTTTTAGGGTCATCTTGAAAGAAAGGAAGATGGGAAATGTACAAATAAGATTTGACGTCAAATGTGACATGATATTAGGATACAAACTATAATGAGAAATTTAGAATTCCATATACCAGAATCATTTCCTAAATGCTGCCAAAACAAACAAAGCCAGCAGAATTTTAAGCATAGTTTTAAAGATAAAAAACATTTAATAATCATAATGTGTTAGTCCCCGTAAGGACGGTACCTTCCTCAGGGGTGTGTTGTCAAACAAACCAGTCAGAAACACAGTTTTTAATAGCTAAAAAGAGCATTATTATCACTTTGACCTTCAAACCAATTGATTGACCTATTTAGGTCAATCATGTACAAAGATATTTTAAATCTTTGTACATGTTCAAAGTATACACCACACTGGTAAGAATCATAGTTTCTCATTTAAAAAGCGTTTTGACCAATAAATCAGTAAGTTGATCTTGAAGACTTTAGAGGACGGAAGCCAGATTTTAATGGATTGTTAACATGACCACATTCTAGACCCCTACAAAGGTTTATCAGAATTAATTCAAAATTAATTCAAAAGTTTTCAAACAATTTTATTACAAATGTTGACATGAATGTTGACATGCACGCAAGTGCTGCCAACAACAGACTATACTTGGTGGAGGTAATAATATACTACTTTTTACAGTGAGGGTTTCACAATGTTTCAGATAATTGGTCCATAGAACGCAAGTGTGCTCACACCACAAATCATTTCAATACAGTTTTTTTTAAACTTCTCTTTAGTGTGAGACCCTTTACATATCATGTTAAAGAATTAAAGAATTATCATGTTAAAGAAACAATTAATATAACATGGAATGATGAAGCATCTGAAACTTAGAATATGCAAGGACTTTAATAAAAACTTGCATGGCATGACTTTAAATTTAGAAAGTGGCAATCATCCCACAGGAAAGAATGAAAAAGAGAGAAAGACCACATATGCAAAATGCAAATGTAAAAAAGTTAATTCAGTTTACTGAATAAAGTTACAGTTCTAATGTTATGATTTCTCATCCCATCCCCTCCCAGCAGAGAAAACAGGATAAAACAGCTTGCCCAACTGCTGTGATGGATGATGAACCATCAGGCTCCTCAGAACAGCTAATGTGATATGTAGAATCTTCCAGGTAGTCATGTCAGTGAAGAAAAATACTCCATACTTTCCTCACCAGTAAAGCCAGAATACTATCGACCCCAGAGTGACACCTGTATCATGCCCTTCTTTCTCATAGAACAGAAAAACAGTAAGGTAAGCTTGACTGTGCAACACACCGAGCCTAAATGAATTCTCTCTTACAAAGAGCAGCAGGACGAGGAATAACAAATTAACACAATATGAAATGGATGAATGTGAAAAACACAATATGCAGCCGTGTGAAGAATAAAAACATGGAATTAAAACTGATCTTTTTTGACATATTAGAACAAGAAAACATCTTATCTGACAAGCTTCCTACACAGAAAGATGTTTTATTTGAACAACACCAACAGTAAAATAGTTTTTAATTTATTTAACAGAAAATATCTGTTGATGTAAAAACATTTGGTCCTCTTTGTGAAATTTCTCTGACATCAGCTTGCTGATCTTTGCTCCTTTTTTGTAGTTGAGGAGACTCTATGTGAACAGGTTAGTTATGAGACAACAGATGGAAGCTTGAGGGTCATGTCATATCTTTGCTCTTCCTAGGTCTGCATTCTTCTGGACAGAGAACTCAGATATTGTTTCTGGATCTGGAGCCACTCACCCAGTGGTCCAATTAACATGGGAACCACTGTTGCCTTTACCTTCCACATTTTCTCTAGCTCCTCTCTCAGCTATTTGTATTTCTCAAGCTTTTCCTGTTCCTTTTTCCTGATGGGTTGCTATCCTTGATAATGTTGCTATCCCTTGGTATAGCTACATCTATCATTACTGCCATCTTTGTCTGCTTGTCCACCACTACTATGAGGGTTATTGACTAGCCATCACCAGTTTGTCCGTTTGTATCTGGAAGTCTCACAGGAATTTAGCTTGGTCAGTTTTAACCACCCCAGCAGGTGTATCTCATTTTGACCTCGGGACTTCCAGGCCATGGCACAGATGTTCCTGTATATTATTCTGGCCACTTGGTTAGGGGGTTCCATGTATGCCCAACCTCCTAGTGTCTTGTACCCTGCTGTTATGTGCTGGATTGTCTTAGGGGCATCGCTTGTCTTATGTGGTAGACCAGGTAAGACCAGACTTCTATCGATCTTGTGCTTGGAACTTGTCCCGGTGCTGCCATGATCAGTGGCTCTGTGCTGTCCTTCAGTCCGGCTTAGTCCAGCTACCGGCCCTTTCTTTTGTCTGACAGTGGTATATACTGGGCAGGGGCCTCTCCTTCTATTATTGTTTTTCTCCTTGCTCCTCTTCTTTCCCGGGTTGCTCGTGCCTAAAGTATTCCCTAAGCATGTGCTCAGTTGTGGCCATCTTCCTGATGTACTCATCGGTGTTTGTTGTTTCATACATTGTAGGTGTTTTGACACTCACTAGTCCTCAGCCTCCTTCTGCTCGCAGTCTCAGTGTGCTGGACTGAGAACTGGCAGGGCATAGGTGTTGATTGCCCAGATCTTGTTCTTCCCATTCACCTGACACCTCTCTGCGGGTATTTGGTAGTTGTGCTTTTCCTACCAGCTTCTTAATAGTTCCCATTTGCCTGTGGGATTCCAAGGTACTTGTAGCTGTGCTCAGTGGTAGTGAGATGTTGCCTTCTGGTAGTGCAATCCCATCAGTTTTGACTGCCTTTCCTCACTTTGTTGCCATCTGACTATATAGGCTTTCTTATAGTCAAGCCAGGGAGTGCACAGGTTGGTCAGTCTGATCTTAAATATTCAAGTGACTGCTCTACCATCAGCTGGTGTTTTGCCCCTCTGGTATTTTTGCCAGTTCCTTAGCTTCTATGATGCCTGACAGGAGTTTCCATGCTGCTATTGGTCGATTATTGGCTTGTAGTTGGATGGAACCTGTCCATTCTGTGGACCTTTGGGGATCAGGACTCATCCAACTGGTTCATTTGTGGTGCTCATGGAGTGCAGTTAACTTCTTTAGCTAGTAGGCCTGAATCATGTCAGGGGCTGGTGCTGTTCATCATGCTTGAGATTCTTTCTTGGATGTCTGCCATTGTGATGGTTACTGGACCCTGCTGAGGGAGATTGCTGTGGTCTACTCAGATCCCCTTGCCACTGAGCATTGTTATTATCTGTTGCATCCTTGACCCATGTGCTCTTCCAGTATTGCCCCATCTCCAGCCTTGGTGGGGCTTTTCCCATATTGCTCCTCTGCTCCTGAGTACACTTTGGATGGTTCAGAGGAAATGTCTTATTTATTCGCCTGACTCTATTATCCCTCTTCAGGTGGGTGCTTCTTGTAGCTGTTCATCTTGTAGCTAAGCATCTCAGTGATCACTGTTGTCATGTGTTCAACAAACCAGTTGTTCTTGTGGCTTTGTACCATGTACTTAGAGGGTTGGGAAGATCATATCTCCCCCTGACCTGATGTTCTGGCTCCCCCTTGCTGTAGAATTTGTGTTGTACCTTGTCAGTTTATTTACTGAGGATTATAATTAACTTCAATGAAATTTGAAATATTTATTTCTTTCCTATGTTACTTCTATGAGAGTATGCAAAGAGCCTGAAACAGAAACACTGCCTAACTAATTTATTTTGGAAATACATATAATTATGTAGTTGTACATAATTGATTTCAACAGTGTCATTAATGTGATAGAAAGCAATATGTTTTTATTTAATTGTACATGGTGGAGCTGCAAAATTGAGGGGGCTGAGCTGAACATTTCACAAGCCATAAAAAAGTGAAAAAAAAAAAAGAAAAGCCTAAACACGTGTGTAGCTCCTCTACTCAGGATCAGTACAGCATCAATTCCAATAGAGACCCTAGACATCTACCTAGGTTCGGAAGGATGTTTGGATTTAAGGACTCACAAAAGATGTTGTCTTTGGCGCTTAATCAGCTAGTAAAATACATCATCTAACTTAGTAGGTAGCTAATGAAAGCATGTAACTCACTGGACAGATATTACTTTTCTTTGTGCTCAGAGTTTGGGGTCCAATAAAAAAGTAGCTTAAAACAATTTGGTTTCATCAGCTGGTTAGTAGCACCACGTACCAAGATATATTTATGTCACAAAAGAAGTTTAGCAACTCTGTTTTTCACATGGGTTACACATATGATAACACAATATAAAAGACAACACGATCTAGACTGACAGGAACACAAGGACAATAAGGTGTGAAAAGTGAATGAAGCAACAATAAATGGCAGGACTAAATTGGGTTGCACAGGGCATGAATAGAGACTACAGACAGAAATAAAATAAAATAAAATAGGGAAAAAAACATCAGTGAATGAAGAAAAACCAAAAATCAAAAGAACAACAAAGCTGAGATGGAATGAGTGCAAGAGCAGTGACACAGGGGCTCATAAATGACATGAAAAAACATGTTGATGAGAGAGTGGGGCACAAAAGTAGAGAGAGGGGACAGTAAATAGACTCTTTCTATTTAAGACACGCTGTGCAGGAAACCATTTACCCTTGCATCCAAACTGTGTTTCAGGTGTGCCATTAATCACAGCTATAATGGAGAGTTGAGTCCTGTTCCTCTACACCCCCTCTCCAGACATCATGCACACAGTTATATCGGGGGGAACTAAAACAGCTTTAAAAGCAGATCAGATTTTAGCAAAACAAACTGGTTTGCTATATTCAGCCATATTTCTCTGTCCACTGTGTGTATAGCAGGGCACAAGAGAGGAATTGTACAGATCGATTTTTGGTTGGATTTCAGGGTAAGTACCACTGAAGAACTACTTTATTTTCTTTGTAGAATGAATATGAAACACAGCAGCTGAGCTCCTTCAAAGACTTTAGCATCATTCCACATTTTCAGAAAAACTATGACATTTATAGCGGAACTGAAAACTGACTTCATTTTTTGGGGGGGAAAGAAATTCTACTGATAACTGAAATATTAACACTTTTGAGACATTAAAGGCTCTCAGAAGACTTGCCATGTTAGATCAGTTAAATGACAGTTGAGGACTGTAATTTAAATTTCCTGTTGTATAACAAACAAATATAGATGTAAGATTGTACTTTCAAAAAGCCCTCAGTTTCAGCAAGCATGATGTGGCTTGTATTAGGATATGCTCTCTTGAAGAGTATCTGTCATGATGTTATGTGTTATTTCAACTCACATCAAATTGTTACATGATTAACCCTCAGCAAACAGTTACCAGTCAAATATGTCTCAGGGTTCCCTCGTAGTGCCAGAACACAGTTTTGGTGGGTGGCAAATGTCAAAGTGACATTTGGATGAATGGAAGAACAGATGATTGATATTATTATCTTTACCTGTGGTTTTAATGATGTGGCTAATTAATTTTGAAAAAAAAGAAAGAAAAAAGATTGAAAGCACATTACAAATATTAAGCCATAGCAAGTTAGGCTAGTTACCTTCCAGTTTTATAGTGATAGACATTTGCACTATAAGTACTGAACACCACTGTTTAAAAGTAATGAAATTCATTTTAAGAAAAAACAATCAGGTATATTAGCAGGTTACCCAAAAAAGTTTTCTTCATTCTATTCCCAGTTTATGCCTGATATGTTTTCACATACTAGGCACAAAGTTAAGTTGGGTTATAAAGTTAGGTATTGGTAAAAGTCATCTACAGTTGAGGTACACACTTACTGCTTCCACAGGAATTAAGAGGCTAAGTAGCAGTCACATGCTGCTGATCAAATGCACTTTATTGACTGAATGTCAGGAAGTGTGTTTGCTGTCATGGAACATTCAGGAGCATGTTAAGGTCAAGGTCAAGGTCAAATTTATTTATATAGCACATTTCAAACAGCCGATGCTGCACAAAGTGCTTAACAATATAAAAATAGCATTAAAAAGCAACAATGTAATACAATAATAACAATAAAAAGCAATAATAGGACAATAAAAGAATTAAAACAATAACTAAAACTAATTCAAATAAGACCAAAATGCTTGGATCATAGTGTGTTAAAAGCCAGGGCATAAAAATGTGTCTTTAGTAATGATTTAAATTGCTCAAGTGTTTGTGCAGATCTAATATTTAACGAGAGACTATTCCAGAGTCTAGGACCTGCCACAGAGAAGGATCTATCACCACGGGATTTGAGATAAGTCCATGGGATGGACAGCATTAATTTTGAGCTAACACAATATCACAGTCTTAGGAGTGGAGATCCGAGCTAAGTCACCCCAAGATCAGACGCTGTAATGCTCAGAGAAACTGCAGAAAAACCAAGAGCTAGATCTCAAACCCAATGGGTCTCAGGTAGCATGTTCATGACATGTCATGTCATGTTACTGACATTATAATTAGAAAAAGCCTGAACAAGTATGGCTTGTCTCAAAGGGTTGCTGGGAGAAAGACCCTGCTCTCTAAAATAAACATGGCAACACAGCTTAGATTTGCAAAGTCTCATCGGAACAAACCACATGACTACTGAATCAATATGCTTTGAACAGACAAGACACCAGACCAGCATAAACTGTCTGATGGTTGAAGGGTGATATTCGACCTTGGAGTCACTGATTTAACCATGAACTCTTCTGATGGCTCAGATTCTATGAGGCCTTTTCTCCTAAACCTAAAGGTTGGCTGAAACTAGGTCATGCAACAGAAAAAAGTCAGTAACGATCAGTTACATGTTCATACTCGGCTAACATTTGCTTTTTTGGTCTTTGGCAGACCAAAAGATATTCCTGTAATCTGCCCTCTTGTTCCCCTGTGATACAAATCTTAGTGCACAGTATATGTGGTAGGAAGTGAAAGAATACTGTCAAACGTTCAGATTAAAATGAACAGCTAATCATCTGCTAATAAATAACTTATATCAGCCTTTAAGCTATGCAGTCACTGGAATGGTTCTCATTCATTGCAGGCTATTTTAATTTCACCAGTAATGTTGTAAATAACCTGTGCTTCTATAGATATTGCCAGTGTCCTTGTATTAAAAACTCACAACCCCTTCTATCTTTGTTACAATTTTCATCAAATATTCAACTCAAAACACCCACCAACTATGGATACTACTCAGTTTGGCTTTAAGGGACAGGGAAAATGAATGCGTTCCATTAAAAGAGAAATGTTTGGGTACAAGTGCTGCTGTCCTCATAAATATGAGACAAGTCTTGCTGTGGAACAAAAAAGAATTAAAGAGTTGAAAGATTAATGTTTGACTTATCCAAAAGCAAATACTCTTTCAGGCTTGTGAGTGTTTAGTCTGTAGCAGCGATGCCTGTAAGAAAAACTTGGAGTCTATCCTTACCGGATGATGTTGCTTCCCACAGCTCAGAATTCCTTGCTCAGCAAGGTCAGGAGACTCTCAGCATGGGGCTCCACAGTAGCAGTGCTTATGCAGTCAGCTGAAGATAATGGGGAGATTTTGGGGAGTGGACCTTCAACATGACCCTGGAAGCGAGGTAGAAAAGTTGACTAAAATATGCATAAGCTGTCACTGATCACCTTCCCACCCCCACGATTAAAAAAAAAGGTGAGTGCTCCATTCAAATGAAGAGTTTTTGCCTATTAAAGCTCTAGATTGTGAAAAAGGCATTGAGTGAAATGTATGAACAAATCAAAGAATGCACGCACACCGACCACCTCAGGAGCTCCTTCCCTCAGGAGATATCAAAGCAGAAAATCTGTCAATTTTGCTCTTTCATTTCTCTTTTTTACCATATGTAATCCCACATTAGATGTAAGATGCACAAAAGAAGAAGCTTTCTGTGATGAGACATTATCTCTCTGCTGAATTGAGTGGGTGTTCTTCACATTTTTATAGTGTATACAGTACAGTCAGAATCATCTTAAGGATATCACTGGCGGTGCATACAGGAACATGGTGCTTTGAGCAGTCAGTAGGAGATCCAGCATAAACCAATCAAAACCATCTGCTAAATTCTGTCTGGTCCCCTTCATGCTTGCAAAACAGCTTTGACCTCTGGGGCAAGGACATAGAACAGCGGGGTGTCTTTGGTTTGTGGCATAAGAACACAGCAGATCACTTGGATCCAGTGTAGTGTGGGCTGAAGCATCCATGGATTAATCTTCTTTCACTCTTTTTTCTCTGTCTTGCGGATGCTTATTGGATTTGGATCTAGGCAGTCTTGAGACCAAATCAACATAGTGGTCCTTCGGTGTGTTCCTAAAGACATTTCTTAGCAGTCTTTTGAAGATTTAAGACTTTTAAAGGCTTTTTATAAAAAGTTACTCTGAATGGAAATTAAGTCAAATTTTACAGTAACTGTAACACTTAACAAAACTGCAGAAAAATAATTTTTGATTGGTTTGTATCACATAGCAGGCCACGATGTCAGATAATTTCATCAAAATTCTTGAAAAGGTGCCAACAATACAAGCACAGTGGAGAGGTGCAGTTCAGTTTCTGTTAGCAGAGAATGGATCGAACAAAAAAGACTGGCTGCCTGTGTCAGGACACCTGTCTGAGTGTCCACACCCCTAACTCAGGGACTGATTAATAAATTCATTCAACACACAATTGTCACGAAGAGAGAAACTATAGAAGCACAAATAGTCACTTAATTCCTTTTGATAATTTTTCATCACTGGAGGTTGTCACTTGATAAAATTCAGCTTCCATGTTCTTAGACTTTTAAAGAATTTTCAAAAATTTATTTAAGATATTTTAACACTAAGTAAGACCCAATTTCGAGATGAACAAAAGAATATGAAAGGAAGTGTTCACTGGAATCCTGTTGTATTATCTATCTGCCATAGGGGTTGCCGTTGCTACAAATGAGGATGATGAGGGGCACTTGCGCAACAATTTCTAGGTGCGTGTCAAAGGATAATCTAGATAAAAGTCAGGAACCATGATTTTCCTTTAGATTTCAATAGATTATCAGTGTTATTCATCTGTCAGTGGTAAAAATGTTTTGGCTAACTGGTGTACTACCTAAGCTCAGAAGAATTTATGCATGGTACAAACCGTAACAAACATTTTGTTTATTGCATTGGCTCATTAAAATTGCTGTCTGCTGGTCCTGCATAGATTACATTAATAATTCATCAATTTTCTGTATTTTCACAACCCTTTATGCATTTATAATGTATGTGTGCCTGCATGATGTTGTAGAGTGAAAAGTTTGCTGCAAAAAGGCCACCAAGTGCTTTTCCATTCTCAGATGTTATTGTTTGACATTCTGCTCTGAAAAGCAGTTTTGTTGGGGATCCATTAGCACATTTTGTACCCTGCAGCTTTTAGAGCGATAACTGCCTTCAGTCACGGCTCCCACTGTGGTGCATTTAACTTACGTGCACATAACCTACATGAATACACATGCACAGAGGTACACATACTTACAGATCCCCCCTGACACACACAAACACACCTAGTAGGGGGAAGTAGGTGGGAGGTAGAGCTCAAAAAGGATGCAAGCTGGTGTTAGTCGTTATAGACAGTCAAACCATGTTTTCCTCAAAGGATTGCAAAGGGGGTACACTGTCACTAGATTTCTTCATTTGAACACCACTTTCGCCAAGACCAGTGTTGGTGGCTTATCATAGTCCCACAACTTGTCACTGAGTGATCAAATGTGTTGCACAAGAATTGAATGCTTTGCAGTCTGCACAGTGTCAGCAAACCGCAGAGCTATTATTTCTACTCTTATTCCTACCACCTACCAGGTATGTCTACCTGGTAGATAGGGCATTTATTCAATGACTGCTGATGAGCTAAAGGATGAAAATCTTCCCCAACAACGTTCAGTTTTTTGATTCAACTGAACTTTATGAACTGGGAAAATAGGGAATGGTTTGGCCAGAAATTTTAGATGTAGTCTATTTTCTCTGTAGTGTTTGTTTTAGAATGATGGACTACAAAATCCATCGGGAATAAAGAAAAATTAGGACACAGACTAAATCCAAAGTCTGAGACAATAAACCATATTATGTTCCCCGCAATAATAGCATTTTCAGATTGATACTTTAATCAGCAGGGGAAAAATGTAAGAAAAGGCTAGGGATTTTAGTAGTGTCTTTGCTCAAATTTATTTCCATCCGGTCTTTAAGTTCGACCTCATTAGCCGTTTCCAGGTCCTAAATCCGCCTCAGATACCAAAGTCAAACAAACACTGTGGCATCACGGAGTTACAAACTGTCTAAATTCTTTCATCTTTAATAAAATGATCAGTGTGGCTACCAGGTGTAACAATTAAGTTTAACATCCAAGCATCCATGAAAACAGAATTTATTAAATTTAACAGAGTTAGAAGTTAGCAGGGAGTTTCCACCAAAACATAATATATGATGTTTTGACTGAGGGATTTCTGAAAATATTAAAATGTACAGCTCTGTTATCACTTCCGACATAAATGAAGAAATGAAACTCAACAGCAGTGACGTTTGTGGGGCTACTGAAGTTGGGATAGCTGGTATATAGTGATGTGCTACTTGGTGGCTACCCACTGAAAACGCTACGTCCAGATGAACAGAATCAAACCTTGGGGATTTACTTACCTGGATGATTGAGCATGCATCAAGACTTGATGGCTAGCTACACCGTATGGTTAGCATAATATAAACACATTAGCACAGTGAAGCTGGAGGATGAACGCTAACTTTTTTCCACTTGACAAAAGCTAACGTGAAGGTTCCCGATGGTTAGGGACAAATGCAACTGCATGGCAGGTAAAAGGACCAAACTTGAGTCAGGAGTAGAGCAGAGCGATATGACCAAAAATATTTATCAAGATATACATTTGAAAATTAACTGACAATATAATTGACACTAGACAAAATGCTTTACAACTCCACAACTTTATTAGTGCAAAAAAAAAAAAACCATCAATGTATTTTCACTTAAACAAGCAGCTGTTGTTTATGTGCATTAAAGCTATATAAAAATGTAACAGTGCAAATGCAAATTCCTCGCTGACAGTTTAACCAAAAGGCATTTGCAGTGGAAATTGGCCGACATATCCTCAGCATAACCATGTATAATATCCACAAAACTTAAAAAGAGGTTATACACACACAATACAGAAATATTATGTTGAAGCACAGTACGTATTACTCTGCGAGGCTCCTGACTACAGTAGCCGTAATGCTCCCAAGTGGTGCAATCAAAGGATTGATTTTAAGTGTGCCGTATTTTCAAAAAAACACGGTAATAATGACGGCCCACTAGCATGCTCTGCCAAAAATAGTGCTTTGTTGTGTATCTGACGAACGAAAGCTAAACCAGTTCCACACCACTGAAGTTGCAGCATTTTTACAAACCAATTCGGGTTCATCTGTTTCATTCAATGATACGCTTTCCCCCTTCCCCCTTGCGTATGAAAATAAAGGCACTGCGCATGCGCGTTTTACCCATATTCTATCGCGATATTTCATTTTCTTATTGTTGCCCAACATTATACCGTGAATGGTATGATATGGCCCAGCCCTAGTCAGGAGAACAACTGAGATAATCCATCCACAATACAAGGTTAGTCACAATTTACTGCTGCATGGGCTGGGCTGTAGTTACATCGTAATGTTTAAAAAACTGAGCTTTAAAACGATTATTGGCAATAAAAACTCAGAGAAGTTGACAGTCATCACTCTCTTTTTTTAGGGGCTTGTTCGGATTAAATAGAACAAGATAAAAAGCATTAAAACATGTTAAAAACGCAACAGCCTTAATAAATGCAGAGTAGTTTGGACCCGGAAGCAGGGTTCATACGTCATCACTTAAAGACCGGATAGTGGAAGATAGATAGAAGATTTTTTTGGTGTGTGTGTTTTATGCTGGCTGCCCTTCTTGATGCAAGTCTCCCATGTATCCAGGCTTGGGACCAGCACTATATACCACTGAATATTCTCTGGGCAAATAACCCAAAAAGGCTTGCACTGCTGGAATCTGGTTAGTATATTTCCATGATTACAAAATCCCAAGCCAATCTAGTGAAATACACTGCTGTATCCTTGTCATCCTCGGCCTCAGATTGGATCATTTCAGACCTTTTTTTGAAAACTGTCTACATGTGCCTGTCTGACTTCATGTTGTCCTGATCTAGTATGTGCCACTCAACATGGTTTCCTGATCAAATAGACTTGGTGTGTATTTTGCGATGCTTGCAAAATGCATTTCTGAAATGCATTATCTGTTTTTTTAATACTAAAAACAACTTTTGGCTTAACAAGCTTAAAAGTTAAAATGTCTTCAAATTCTGCCTCTTGTTAACACAGGAAACTGAGCAACAGGCCAAGTTTTTACTTATCCCTTTTTACAAAATCCTGTTTGACATTTTCTAAGAACAAAAGTATATTTCTTGGAGAACAGTACTTTAAGTGAGGCACTTATCTTTAAGCTTTGTTCCATGTTGGAATGGATCAGAAATGAACATAAAGGCTCTAGAGACACACTACAGACTCAGTCCAGCAAAGCACAGCTCTTTAAAGTGGCTGTCCTGCACTTCCACCCTGCTCTAAGCTTCCCTATGAGTCACCTGAACGCTTCTATTTATCACTGTCTTGCTATTGCAGCAAAGTCATTCCTCAGGAGGACAAGAGGATATGTGAAAAATGCTTTTTGAAATTTGGGAAAGCAGTTGGCTGCTGTCTCACCTTACCTTTTGTATGTGTGTGTTTCTGAGTGGATCCTGAGCAGGAAATCGAACTGTGATTCTTGTTTCTCTACAATGCCAACATGCCATTTGTCCTCACATGATGCAAACTGCGTGTTGTGCAGTGGCTTTGGCTGCCTATTCTTAGCCATAAAACTGGAAATACTAGTGTTTTACAATTCATCAACTGGAGTTGGTCCACTACTGACATAAAAAAAACAAAAACAAAAAAACAGACAATTGAATACACCAATAATAAATAAATATTAAAAGTGACCCCCACATTTGGGAGCACTGTAGACAGACACCCAGTAATGTGGGCCCCAGTACTCGCCCCAAATATATATTTAAATTCTGTGTCACACAAAAACATGGCGGGTGGAACCAGAGTTGAACTAATCAGACCAAAGCACAGATTTCCACTGGTCTAATGTCTAATCCTTGTGTTTCTTGGCCCAAACAAATCTCTTCTGCTTGTTGTTTTTCCTTAGTAGTGGCTTCTTAGCAGCTATTTGACCATAAAGGCCTGATTCACAGTCTCTTCTGAACAGTTGATGTAGAGATGTGTCTGCTACTCCGTGTGGCATTTTTCTCGGCTCTAATGTGAGGTGCTGTTAACTTGTGATTTCTGAGGCTGGTGACTTGGATGAATTTATCCTTAGCAGCAGAGGTGACTCTTGGGCTTCCTTTCATGAGGCGGTCCTCATGTGAGCAAGTTTTTTCAAAGCGCTTGATCGTTTTTGTGACTGCGCTTGTGTCCCGTTTGTCTTCCAGTATTACTCAATCTCCAGCCATGGATGGTGGAGTTGCTGCAATTAAAATTCAGCACAATGTGCTACCCTGCCACATCTGTAAATTGATAAGTTTAATTTCCATCAGTCTTTGTGGCATCCTTTCATTCCTAACACATTTCGCTCCAAGTCCATACCAGTTCAGGTATCCAGCATGATTTGTATTTTTTATTTTTTTTATTTTTAGAGCTGATGTGTTTTTCAAAGTGTTCCTTTAATCTTTGGAGTGCCTAAAAACTACCACTGCAGTGCATTCTTCACACCAAGTATACATGGTTGCAGATGGGCAGGACTGTCAACTAGCTGTACTGAATCCTCCATTCCACTTGCACTGTCTCAGCTCCAAGAGAACTGGGCATGGTTTTGCATAGATTTTAAACACGAGGTAGGCGAGGTAGCCTTGTTTTCTACCAGAACTTGAGTCCTGTCTGGGACTGCTGTTTTTGCACTTTAATTTTGTTTTTCACTGTATTTTTTCTGTTGCCGTTGGGCTGAGTTTAGCAATTTAATCATTCTGTTGAATTTTTTGGGAAGACCAAATTCCATCCAAATTCACATGGAATTCAAAATTCCATCAGCAACAATTCCATTTGTGGTAGTGATGACCTAATATGCATGCTGGAAAATGGTGCTGATGCGGTACTCTGGTAATTGATTATTACCAAGCAGATCAGCTGGAAAATAAAATTTATGTAAAGAAAAAAAAAGTCTTTCTCAGTGCATTCCCACATCAGAATAAAGCGAATCAGCAGGGCCTTTTTGATTTTGACAACTTGTTTTAGTTGACTGTAAACCGCTCAGCTCACAATTGAAAAGAAGCAGAGAAGCTCTTGGACTGAGACAAAGTATTACAGCTGTCCAGGACACCTAACCTATTCCTTATGTAACCAGTGTGTAACAAATATAATAAATGATGGCCAAATCAGAAGACTTTAGGAACGGCAGGAGCCAAGAGGATTTTTAGAATTAATATTTTGTTTCTAAGTGGAATTGACAATTTAGTGGTCTGTTTTGTTTGTTCTATTTTGAAACTTAAAAGCTTTAGCGGCTGCCTTTTGTGTAGATTGCAATATTTGCCTTTATTTATCTGAAACTGAAGTCTCATGTTCCTTAAGTACATCTGCCCTGTTGAACTTATTATGGGAAATAAATATTTTAATTAAAACAAGCTGCTAATTATTTCACATTTTACTTGTGAGCAACGGCACATTTAAATCTTACAAATATAGTTATTTGGCTTATATCGTGATATATATCGTTATCGCCTGAAATGAAAAAACATATCGTGATATGAAAAAATCTTATATTGCCCAGCTCTAGCTGCAATGGAAGATCATTCTTCTTCTATGGATTTCCAGAAGGTCTGTCACTCAAACTTCTCTGTGGACTCTCAGTTCTTTGATCTGTAATTTAAAAAAACGGACCTAAGAGCAAGGTCAGAGTTACTTCAAACACACATTAGAATAGAATAGAATAGCTTTTTTATTGTCACTGTTACAAGAACAGTGAAAGGCAGTTTGGCATCTCTCCATGTGTGTGGAGTACACAATAGCGTAAGTATTTACACAATAACAGACAAATTTACATTTACACAAGAAAGATACAGTATGTACAAGTTATACATACACCTGCAAACATACACGCACATACATATATGTATATATACATATTTGCATCCGTACATGCATACACACACATATTTCCACATACACGATTACATCTATATACATACACATACATGCCATCTAACTAGCAGGTGCATTGAGAGGTGCAGTGTGATTATTATTGTGCTATGTATTTATTATTGTGCTATCTACTGTACAATATAAAGCGCCTTGAGGCGACTTTTGTTGTGATTTGGCGCTATATAAATAAAATTGAATTGAATTGAATTGAAAATTGAATCAGTGATATTGCACATTGAGTGTGTGTGTGTGTGTGTGTGTGGGGGGGGGGGGGGGGGATGATATTGCACATTGAGTGGGGGGTGGGGGGGGGGGGTGCTGTTGGAACTATACTAAACAATGTTATAATAAATACAGTTTAAGAGGTAAGGGTGTTGGTTGCATTGAAGTATAAACAGAAATACGATTTATAAATAAGGTGTAATGTCCATGAGTGTTGGCAGTGCAGTTATCCTCCAATCAGGGTGGAGGTAGGGCATGTTTGACAGCCTGTGGGTAAAAACTTCTGTTGAGTCTGTTTGTCTTTGACCTGATGGACCTGTAGCGTTTACCAGAGGGAAGGGGGGGGAAAGTGAGTGTCCAGGGTGCGAGGGGTCTTTGATGATGATGCTGGCTTTCTGCTGAAGTCTGCCAGTATAGATGTCTCTGAGGGGAGTTAGTGAAGTGCCGATTGCCCGCTCTGCTGCCCTCACCACCCGCTGCAGTTTCCTCTTGTCCTCCACGGTGCAGCAGTTGAACCAGAGTGTGCAGCAGTAAGTCAGAAGGCTCTCAATGGTAGAGCGGTAGAAGTTTTCTAGCAGTCTCTGGGGTAATTGGGTCTGACGTAGTTTCCTGAGGAAGTACAGCCTTTGTTGTGCTTTCCCTACCTGGTGGGAGATGTTTGTGGACCAGGTAAGGTCGGCCAAGATGTGGACTCCGAGGAACTTAAAGCTTCTACCCTTTCTACCTCCTCCCCATCAATGTAGAGGGTAGAGTGCTCAGATCGGTTTGTTCTTCTGAAGTCATATACCATCTCCTTGGTCTTGGCTGTGTTCAGATGCAGGTTATCCACAATTAACTAACAATTATCTATAAACATTTCTGCTGAACCTTTTATTGACCAAGCATCATACAGGCCTGGGCTTATTTGGTAATTTTGGCTGTAAAAGGGTCAGAAATCACATTATAAGTGAATGCTTTTGCCCCCCCTTATTAGAATAACCTCAGCTTTCAATACCTGGCAGTCATTTTACATTATTGTATTGTTATGACAATGGAACAACAGTTCAAAGTGAAAAAACAACAACAAACAGGCAAAAAACTGACTTTGTTTTTGGAGATTTATAGTTAAATGGAAACTGATATTCAACATGAACAAAATGTAACCCAATATCAACTTGAAATATGAACTATAATAAATATGTATAAAAAAGTTTTTGAGCCTTGCTCACTCAGTTTTTCATCTGTTGTCTTTTTTATATTACAAATTTCCAGGCGTTTTTGGGCCTTTGTGATAGACTTTGAAGCAGTTCCTGTCCACCTGGAGACAGAGACTCACATTGCACTGCTCACACTGCCAGGGAGTTTTTATTTTTGCATAGAGTGCGCTTTTGCCTTCCTTAGGTGGCTTAAGGAAGGCTGCTTGTGGGGATAGGAAAATGGTTGGAGCTGGGTGCTGGTGGTGATCCTGATTTAAGTGAAACAGCAAGGAGATGAGCACATAAGTCTTCCTGGAACTCCTGGTTCCACCTTGGGAACCTCCTTTCCACCATGGGCCCAGAAAAAAGCATTAACAAAATTAGTTTCAAATTCAAGTTCTGTTTCTTGTGTGTTGTACAACTATCAAATTCAAAATGTTTTTGCATTACATAGCAATCTAGTCATCACCAATCATGAAACCAAAATTATTTAGGTCCATAGATCTAATCCGTCTGCTCGCAGCAGACTCAACATACTCTCCTCATTGTCAGTTAACAGCAGTGAATAAAAATAACACAATAAAATAATGCAACAGGTATTCATGCTATTTTTCCTTAAACCCAAAACAGCTAATAAATTCTCAACCAAAACACTTAACAAACAGGAGTGTGAGTTTAGATAGCACCCGCTAACTACTTGCACAGTACCGTCATCGTTAACATTAACATTTCAGCATGTCGGTTAGCGGCTATAACAATTCATTTACTCGCCAGTGCAAAGCACTGTGTATTCACAAGAATCGCTTCAGGTCCCTGTTTCAGCAGCGACCACATTCCTCTTACCTCAGAGATACAGCTATGGCAGGTGTAGGGCTAAGCAGCCTTACCAGCGTAACCAAACAGGAACAGTCAAGGCGGGACAATAAATCCCATTGGTTAAGAAATTACATTGTGCATCCAGGTCAGAAAATAACCTTTGTTAAACCAAAATGAATAAATAACAAATAAAGTACATTGAATCCTTCAGCACAAAATAACTGACAATACAATTATCTAATCAGAGTTTTGCTTTAGAGTTTCTCTCCAACTTTGAGTGTTTTAACTGAAAGACAATAAAAGCCTATTAATAATAATTTCATAAACAGTTTCTAGTTTCATCTGTTTGTTACTATGGGCTACCCTTACCTCCTAAGGAATTCTTTGTTTTATTATGCTTGCAACTGTAAGGACTAGTGGACTAAACAAAGGATGTTGGGAGAAGAGTTGCAAATGTAATTTCTGAGTGTATTCTGTAAATATCACTGACAATGCCACTGTTGCTATTGTTTTGGCAGTATTCACAGTTTTTCTAAGCAAATTCTTTTGTGCAGCTTTAGAATTACCATGCCAACAGAGAAGGCAGAATGTCATGACACATTCAATTACACACTAAGAATAAAACTTGTGTTGAATGAGTCAGAGGACTGAAATCCTAGTTGGTAACAACCTGATGTTTACATTGTTCTAAATATTGTTCAGTTTTACAGGATGATGAAAAGTCACTGGGAAGGTAAATGGACTGATACATATATAGTAATCTTCTAATCTTGCCACTCTGAGCACTCAAATCCCTTTTTATGACAAGTCATTCAGGCAGTCAATTCTATGCCTTTAAGCACTATTTCTAGTGTTCATGCAGACATTCACACTACAATCGATTGATCAGGGACAACTCAAACCACTTACTAACCTTGTGATTGGCAGAAGACGTACTCTACCTTCTGAATCACACCAACCCCGTATCAAGCTACTCTGGCTGGGCAGTGCTCTGCAGCTTCCGCACCCCTTCTCTGTGGTCTGCGGAGTGGTCACCAAGGCTGTTGCCACTTCTGTCAGGGTGGGCTCAGACAGGCACTAGCTTGCTACCAACATTGAGAGGGAGCTTCTCGGGTGGCATGACGGTATACTGACAGCCCCACAGATTGCCTGAACATAAAAGACAATTGGAATTGACTGTGATGCTGAAAATAGGTGTAATAAAAGAATCAAACAGGAGCCATAGTTCCTGTAGTGTAGAAAGATGGGTCTATACGATTCTGTGTCATCTAGTGCAAGGTACAACAAGGTCTTACAGTTTGATGCTTATCCCATGCTCTAGCTCAACAAGCTAATTCTTTCACAATGCTGGATTTTGACCAAGAAGTATGTGGTTTGACAGAGGCACAGTATCTGGGGTTCCACTTGGGAGGTGTGCAGGCACACTCTCAGATGGTGCTACAAGAGCCAACGCATCCTGGCCGTCTCCAAAGACCAAAATAGAGGTGAGGTGATTCTTGGGCCTGTCTGATTATTACTGCCAGAATGGAATGGTGTGGTCTGCTGGAAACACAGCAACTGAAAAGTCACAGCGGCATAAGAGTGTGATTAGTGTTTTTGTGTTGCAAGCATTGTAAATAAATGGACACTAACCCTGTAGTGCTGCCGATGTGAGTGTGGGTCATTGTAACAGTTACCATCTGCAGGATTATGATTGAACGCCTTCTAATCAGAATCCTGTTTAGACACAGTTATAGTTTTTGCAATAGCAATCCTGCGCTGTACGAGTGGGTCCAAAGGTTTAAACATTTGGCGTTATGTGTTTGGCTGAGGAGCCAATGGTGTGAAGCTCCAGGTCTGTATGTAAAAATGTATCACACACCAATCAGCCACAACAATGACTCTACCTGACTAATATTTTGTAGGTCTCCAAAAAAGCTTTTTGCCTTTGGAGAAATAATGTCAGTCCTCTTGAGATATCATGTAGCATCTCAAACCAGGACATGGGGAGCTGATCCGCCTCCATGTTAATGGGTGAGCCTAAATGAATCTGGTTTGTTCTCTCAAAATTTCCATCATATTGGGATCTCTTTGGAGGTTTGGAGCCTGTGTCCATGCCTCTGGCTCTGGGCTTAAAGGTCTTTGAGTAGAAAACCGTTACATTAGACTCAGTCCATTTGTTATGTTTCTAAGCAGTTTTTGCAGTATGGCAGGCTACATTGTCCCACTACAGGTGGCCATATAATGGAGTGGTATTTGCTGTTGTGACTGGACTACAAAAACTAACAATAGCTAACTTTCTTGTCATTTTTACCACAGCTACTTGAGCGCCCTGCCTCCTGAAAGTTTTCAATCTCATTTGTTTTCTTCCTGTTTCTCCTTTGTCAGTGCTTCGTAAGCATGAAAATATCCAAATCCGACAACAAGACCTTAGATACTCTTCATAATGAGCACTTTTCCTCTGGACACTTGTGTACATGCTACTGTCCTGATCCAGAACTCTTGATTATTTTTCACTAATTGAGTCTACTTGCGACTCGACTGAGCTGGACCTATTATAGCTCTCCAAATTGGGACCTTTTGACTCTGCATTAAAACAAGAGTTATCAGAACTACTTAAGAGTCAAGCAGGGAGAGCTCAGTCACATTGCTGGTGTCAGCATTCTGCCCACATGAGTGTTTCGGGCATTCATGCAGTCCAAGCTAATTGATGTGTGTTAGAGAACAGGATATGCTGATGTGCCAAAGTCATTAGCCAAAATGTGAGGAATAATCATTTTGTTTCAGGGCCATAGGCCAAAGCAAGGCAGGGAGAGAGAGTCCTCATTATGATTCTTCAGCCAGTGGAACCACAAAGTAAAGTAAGCTCACCTGGATGAATTCCAAAAGCTGCTCTTGGAAGTCAAGCTCTTCTTAGTTTATCAGACAGGCATCAATATCCTGCAGGCTGACTTCAATAGGTACACAGATCATTAACCAAGGTCCCAGGAGTGAGTTCAAATGAATTTACAATCAGTGTGATAAAATGTCTGAGAAACACACTATCTGCCATCTGTTTTTCTCAGTTGGTTCTTTTCAAATTGCATTTGGATCAGTATGACTGTAAAATATGTCTTTATATGGCTCTTACAAATTCAACTCCATATGTCTTTCCAGTGCATGTACTGATGTAAATCTACATTTCAGTTTTGATATGGAAACATTTTTGACTTTGCAAACTTCTTCCTCTCCACATTTAGCAAGCATCTACAGATCTCTCTCTTCTATCCCATCATTCATTTAGTCTGAGTTAATATGACTGTACATACAGTAGGCTACAATACCTGAAAAATATAACCACTGTGGATTACCATAATCAGCTCTTACCCAATTGTGTGATACAACTGGGTTAAATTCACATGGCACTGTTGATTACATTACAGCAATTTTGTGACCCTTTTCCATTTGCACAATTTCTCTCATATGAAAAAGCCTTTAAGCTCTGTGAAAAATTGCCTTTGTGCTTCATGTTTTTATGCTGCCTAAACCAGGGAAAATTGGGTCATAGGGAAAAATATGAATGAAGCAGAGAAAAGGAGCTAATGCGGTTGCCAAGGAGTCTGTGTGACGTGCTGGCTCAGAGAGAAAAGCCACCATTCAGGAGGAGAAAGAAGTTTGACATGGAGGTAAGAGCACCTTCAAAACTAAGATCCAAGCTTCATAATTGTAGACCGTGAGGAACCGAGCACTTGTGTATAGTTCAGTAAGACACATCTGGCCTTGATTGTGTATAAAAGTTTGGGATGAAAGGGCCAGTGGAGGCAATACACTGGGGCTGTTTATCGGGTCATTGCTAGCATGACCCACAAAGCAAAGTCTGTCTTTGTATCCATACCAGCTGAGAGATTAAATCTCTTCAATGTATCCTGGATCTGACCCTGGCAGGACATGCCCGAAATACTTTGTCCAGGAGGCATCCTAATCCCCACATAGCAAGCAGGTCTGGCCCAGATCTGGTATCAAGCTGGCACTGCTGGCTGACTTCTGGCATGACAAGACGTATGTCATCCATATATGGGCCAGGCCTGGCATAGATGGCACTGTCTATGCGATGGCATGCCACATCTGGCTCGATTGTGGTTTGGTTTATGTGGCCCAGTCCCATAGAAAACAGATCTGACCCGGATCCAGCATCAAGCTGGCACTTCTGACTGACTGGTGTCATGGCAGGGTGTATGTCAACCAGATGTGGGCCAGGTCTGGCAATGATGGCACTGTTTATGTTCCTATTTTCCCATTTTAGTTAGAAGACCCAAATGCCATGTTGCAATACTATACTTCTATGGTAGCCAACGTTTCAAATGCAGGTTTAGCAGGTTTGTGACTGTACACTTTATCCAAAACCTAGTGACGGTTTACTCATGTTTGCCAGTGGGTGGCTGTAGCTCAGCAGGTAGAGCAGATCACCTACTGATTGGAAGGTTAGTGGTTCGATCTCCGTTTCCTCCAGTCTGCATGTCGAGAGTGTGAATGTGTATGAATGTAGTTAGGGGGCACTCAGTTTAGAGAAAGTGTGTGATTGGGGCAATGTTGTATGGAGCACTTTGAGTAACCTGGGAGAGTAGAAAAGCGCTACATAAGAATCAGTCCATTCACTGTCTGAACAGACTTTCGTCATGTTACTTTTGCACTATTATGTTCCGGCACATGTTGTTATTACATGACTTGATTAAGGTACACATTTGGCTGACATCTGGGGCCAGAGCTGAAACTCTTCTGGGCCAGCACAGGGCCAGCAGTGTGTCTGCAACTGGCCTAGTGCTGGCCCATGTGTGGGCCACCTCTGGCAAACCAGATCTGGGCCACCAAAGGGCTGTCATTCTTTGCGGTTTGTGGGCCATACCAATTTTGCTATGTGGGTCAGATGTCTGAACCACCTCAGCTGGCTCATTTTGATGAGCAGAGGCTCTATGGTAGCCGTCTTTCAGAGAAAGCTCATTCCTGCCACAGTGTCATTCAGTTGCTACCCAGAACTCGTGACCGTAGTTAAGTGTAGCGACATAAATGAACTGGTAAAAGCTTCACATTTATGCTGAACTCTTTTTTCACCAAACACACAACAAGTATCTGCATCACTGCAGACATGGCTCCATCAGCCTTGTAGGCACTAATTTTTATTCTTGCTCCATCACACTCAGTTGTAAACTGCTCCAGGTTAAGCTGGTGTCCAGTACCTGATAGAACCAACATAACTACACCAAAAAAGCAGAGACAAGATTCTAAGGCTACCAAAATTGAAGATGGGAACAGGTCTGATGGCAATGCAGCCCAAGCTCTCAATGTGGTTGCTCAGGGACTGAATGGCTTGCACCAATGGGCCAAACACGACATACTATGGAAGCATCTCCCACAGAATTTTCAAAGGGACGTGTTTGAATGCCTTCTCGAAGTCTATAAACAAGTAGACTGGTTAGGCACTTACACTTGACTATCCTTGTGAACAGTCGTGTTCTGTCAGGACAAGGCAAGCAGTGCTTGATTTGACAAAATAGATATACATTAAAATGTACCAAATTAAATAAATCTTTCTCCTTTATTCTCAGGCAGCACTGTCATAAAGCTCGTTGCCTTTTAGTTAATATCTAGATCCATCCTTTACATTACTGGCATCTTGCAGCTGCATTCATATATTGTTGCTGAAAGCTGTGCTTCTGTCAACCTAATAGAACACTAGATCTTTCTGTGTTTTGAGGGCATGTCTATTTCCCGAGCTGGCCAAGCTAAGAGACTAGCAGCTGAGAGGCTGTGTTTTCTTGATAAATCAGCTGGTCTTTGACAGTAAACTGACATGAGAGGAGCGAGTGAGGCAAGTTGCTGCTTGCTCAGCTTTCACTGCTCTGAGATCAGTTTTGATCAAATGGAAACAACTAATAATAGCAAGGAAGCAAGCTTCAGTTATTTATTATCGTAACAGATGAGTTTTCGTCATGTTTACTATCTTGACCAACATGTTATTCAGAGGAGATAAAATGTGGAAAAGTTGTTAATAACTCCTCTAGCGTATTAGCAAGGAAAGCTCGGACTTTGTCCAGTCTAATAAAGCAGACAAGTTGACCAGGTTCAGGATCAGCACTACTTTCAGATTATCATCTATGAGAATGCCTCAAGTTTATCCAGCTACTTTCCCAACACTCCAGCTTCATTTTAAATTAATATTTGAATCCCCTCATAGATATAGACAGTAAACCATGTCACACACTGCTCAAAGCTTTTATTTCAGCTGATTTTTAAAATTACTATTAATATATTTTTAAAACTTTGGCTCTTCGCAAGCACCTACACAGACAGCATGCTAATGCTAAGCAAAATAAAAAACTGCAGATTCTCCACCATCTGACACCATCATTGTCAAGAAATTCTCTCTGTCTTTCTCTTACACACACCACTGATGATGCTCACTTGGAGCAACTATCAGTTTAGTGACACTCAAACCTCTAACTCTCATAGTGGTACACAATCCACACTAGTATTTGATGTACTGCTGTAATGAAAAGCTTCTTCCATAAAACCTGTCTACACAGCAGAACAATACATTTATGCCCACTAAGTAGAGAAACCGAGTCAGATTTGACCCCCAAAACAAGCAATTCCGATTGGCTTCATTACATAAAACCCTTCTATAGGCAAACATGTAAAAAAAAAAAATCAGCAATCATTAGCCGTTTCTGGGTCCAAACTCCGCTTCTGGTCCCAAAGTCAAACGATCACGGAGAGTTACAAACTGTCTAAATTCTTTTATCTTTAATAAAATGATCAGTGTGGCTGCTGTACCAGGTGTAACAATAAAGTTTAACATCCAGGTATCCATTAAAAGGATTTATGAAGTTTAATAGAGTTTGAAGTTAGCAGGGAGTTAGCTCGCTGGTTTCCATCTGAAGATGTAATGACTGAGGGGTTTCAGAAAAAATTTAAACGTACAGCTCTGCTATCACTTCCAACATAAATTAAGACAGAAAACTAAACAGTAGTGATGCTTGTAGGGTTACTGAAGTTGGGCTAGCTGGCATATAACGATGTGCTACGTGGTGGCTAGCTACACAGCTATGGTTAGCATAATATAAACACAGTGAAGCTGGAGGGTGAACGCTAACTTTTTCCCACTCAATAAAAGTTAACATGAGGGTTCCCGATGGTTAGGGACAAATGCAATTGCATGACAGGATGCTGTAAACGGACCAAACTTCAGTCTGAAGAACAACTGAGATAATCCATCCACAATACTATGGCGTTATTTTTCAAATTTAGCTTTTGTTCGCTCAAAATAAATTTCTCCTCAAAATGCAACACTTGCACCTGCAAATTTTTTTTACGTGCGCTCAAATTTTTTTTTACGTGCGCTCAGAATAGTGGCACAAAAATAACGCCATACAATACGAGGTTAGTCATTAATACACTACTGCATGGGCTAGGCTGTAGTTACATGGTAAGGTTTTAAAAACTGAGCTTTAAAATGAATAGTGGTAATTAAAACCGAGACAGGCCGACAGTGATCACTGCCTTTTTTAGGGGCTTGTTCAGATTAAATAGAACAAGACACAAAGCAATAAAACATGTTAAAAACACAAGAGCCTTAATAAACGCAGAGTAGTTTGGACCCAGAAGCAGGGTTCATATGTCATCACTTAACGACCGGATACCTGTTATAAGAAATCTTAGTAGTAGTAGTTCTTGGTTGATACCAATTCAGAAAACTGTAATGTTTTCAGCTCATTGTGTTAGTTCAGGTCTTAGATTAGGGTGACCATATTTTGATTTCCAAAAAAGAGGACACTTGGCCCAGTCATGAAGAACTTTAATAATACTGTTTGCTTGAAGAAAACTTTAACATATTTAAATGATGCATCCTCTGTGCAGTTGACGAATGGTGAAATAAAAAATGTCATATAGGCTTTTACAAGTCAACTAGTCCAAAAAAAGAGGACGGTTGGTCACCCTATCTTAGATGTTGTCTTTTGTTATTTAATAATTTCAAAATATATCTTTCTACTACTCTGCACCTCGTATCTGTGGAGGAATTTCTCTGTTTAACAAGGACGTAATAGGATTTGTTTTTCAACAAGTTCACTGTGCTCTTCAGTGTGCTTGGGCAATAAAGGAGCATTCTTTTTTGGAGTTCTTTGTAAAAAAGACTCCTTTGCTGAGTGAATCTCACTTGAGTGGTGAGGTTAACTTTGGTAGAAGAACTAAAAGTGCCAATGCCATCTCCTCTCTGATGTGTGTCTGAAAAGTCTTTTCTAAGACGTAGTCTCTGGTGTCTTTGTCAAATTGTCTTTTCCTCACTCACATAATTTCTTGCTGTACTTTGTTCACACCACCTTTAAAAAAAGCCTTTCTTTTCTTTTCCTATAACTTGTGTTTTCACAAGTAGTGCAAGGGAAATTCTTTTGTCTTGAAATTAATCTGTCAAGAAGACGGCATGTTTTTTTAAAAAATGTGTTTAAGATATTTTGCAGCTTCTGTTAGGTACCAAGTTTGAAAAAAAAAACAAAAAACGGGAGCACAAACTGATTAAGGAAGGAGGTATTAACTCGATTGTTCTGCAAATTTCCCTGAAAATTCAAATATTTTTTTGCATTTGGAAAAACCTAGCTACATAAAAATGCTACTCATGTTATATCAAATAGAGAAAGTAGTGCAATGCCTTTTAACATCACAGTAAGCAGATGGAAATTTGAAGTTAAATATATCATGATTTTCAAATTGCTCATTGTGAAAAATAGTATATCTATATACTAACATATTAACATATGTTAATATGTCAATATTTCATTAATAATCATCTACCCAGTTTTATTAACTGTTATAGTTAGTTTCAGTTATGGTTGTAGAGCCTGTAAGGTCTGGGTACTGTAGTCCTTCTCTTTGAATGGCCCTGCTATCACTGAGCAGAGATTGTCTGCAGTGGCTTGATAACTGGATGAATCCCTTTAATCTATTTTATGTACTCTTGATTTTCTCACTGTGCATTTTCCAGTTTGAGGCCAAGTACAAAGACATTTACGCTTCCTGTTTTATTCAGCACATGAAAAGCTAGGTATAATTCTGGGATTGTACTGTAGTTTTGTAGTCCAGGAGTGTAGCATTAAGGGAACAGAAGTGAGAATTTTCTTTTAGAATATTGTGTCTTTGTTTGACTTTTTTAATGATGAAGACCATGATGTAATTGACAAATACCACAGAGTTGGTTGTGCATCTGAAGGAGTTCAACTCTCTGCAACATGAATACATTATTCTTTAAAGCCACACACAAGTTCAGTTCTGGACATGCCCTACATGCTTTTAGGGATTACTTAAATATATTGCAGATGTGAAAGGCTCCTGTAAGAGCCTCTGCTCCCTATAATTTGAAATGAGTTTTATAAATTTAAGTAAAATAGCAGGGGCTTCTGGTAATCTAATGTTTATGGCACATGCTCCTCATAATCACAGTATCAGTGGTTCATCTCCCAAAGACTGCAAAATGTGCCCTTGAATGATGCTTGAGGTCAGCCCCCATAGTTAAATCTCTGAATACCTCTCATTTATCTTATTTTTTTAATTAAATTGTCCTGCTAACATCATGATCCCCAGTTTGGTACAAGAGTTAAGTGTCTTTAGTGAGTTTTCTTTTTGATAATGAAAAATGAATACCACTAACTGAAGCTGATATTTGCACTGCCTGTTCGGATATAAAGATTCCTCATTTGTTTGGAGTGCCAGGGAGAGCCGTTATCAGTGGTAGAGAAGTGGGACAGATGCCATGATGCAGGACATACGTGAGGTCAGTGAAATAGTAATGAGGTGTGTTCTAGGAGTGGCAGATTGGCTCTGGGTGGGTATGGGATTACATCAGAGATCAGCTCTGAGACCCTTCTTGCTTGCGGTGGTGATAGGCAGGTCGACAGGTGAGGTCTGAAAGGAGATTCCCTGGACTTCGCAGATGACATTGTGATCTGCAGTTAGCAGGTGGATGTAATCCTGGAGGGGTGGAGGTATGTTCTGGAAAGAAAAGGAATGAAAGTCAGTAGACGGAAGACTGAATACATGTGTGTGAATGACAGGGAGACAGGTGGAAAGATGGGCAGGCAAGGAGTAGAGATAGTGGTAAAAGATAGAAGGTAAAATACCTGGGGTCAACAATCCAAAGTAACGGAGAGTACACAAGAGAAGTGAAGAAGAGTGTGCAAGCAGAGTGGAGTGGCTGGACATGAGTGCCAGGAGTGATTTGTGACAGAAGGATAGCAATAAGAGAAGCAGTAAGGGGAGATTTGAGACCTGTTTTGATGTATGGTTTGAAGACGGTGGCACTAATAGAGAAGAGGCAGCTGGAGGTGGCAGTGTTTAAGATGCAAAGCTTTTGATTTAGAGTGACCGGGATGGAAAGAATAAGAAATGGATATTTCAGAGGGTCTGTTTGGAGACAAAATTAGAGAGGCAATGCTGGGATAGTTTAGACATATGCAGAGGAAGGACGGTGAATATGCTGGAAAAAGGATCTGCAGCTGCCAGACAGGAAGAAAACCTGCCTGGAATATTCATGGGTGTAGTGAAGGAGGACATACAGAGGGTTGGTGTAACAGAGGAGAATGCTAAGAATAGGGTCAGGTGGAGGGAGATGAGTCGGTGTGTTAACCCTTAAAAAGTAGAAGATGATTAAAATGTCTGACAAAATGAATCTATTACAGACAAGTCAAACTGATCGGACATGTGTTAGATTAATGTGTGGATGTTTAAAGTAGGTCCACATTGTCTGGAGGATGCATGCTCTTATGGATGTGGAATAATAACAGTAACTTGATGGATCCCTTTAATGGATCAAAATCTAGTAAATGTTTTGTGTTCTTCCACACAACATACAGGTCACCTGTAACACACGTATGTCAAGTGGAATAGTTTATAATAATGTAGCTCTCCAATGGATAAGCACGGCGCTCCACAAGCTTTTTGTTTTATCCAGAGAATGTCTGCCTCAACCTGTATGTCCACATAATTTCAAGGTAATCAATAGTAAATTAAAAAAACAAAAGAAAATTTCACCCTTTTATCACCAACATATTGATTATCATACAGCTGCCTCTCCTTGAACTGAACGGCCATGCTGTTTCTGAAGAGTTGCACATGTGTAAAAAGCAATGCATGAAGAAATCTCTCTGTAGATTTCAGGAAATCATTTGTATAGAATAAATGTGCATAAACATGTTACATGTAAGTAACCTGATTTGAACATTTTTGGCTCTTGACATGGTAATGGGTGATCAAACTGGAAATAATCCGCAAATGAGATTGGTGTGATATGTCATATGATAGTTTGCCACGAAGACACAGGAGGTTTCTGTGGCTAAACTGATTTATCTGTTTGGTCACTGGTTCTAGTTTATTCAATGAAGTGTCTCTGGGCAATGTACTAAACCATGAAATTAACCACAGTGTGTCATTAGTGTAGATAGATTAAATGACCGAGAGTATTCCATTGCGGTTGGTGTCAGCTGAATGCTTTCCACATGATGATGATGGTGGATCAAAATCTGATGCTACTTTTCTGTGTTTATAATCGTTTTTAATTCCCAACACCACTGGCTGAAATGCATCCCCGAACCACTATGTTTTACAGGTGGTCAAAACACTCACTGTTGTACCTTTCTCCTGACTCTCTTCACACAATAGTGTAGACTTGTAGTCAAGACCGCCTAAACCAAGACCAAGACAATACCAAGACCAGAGGGTATCGAGACCAAGACAAGACCAAGACCAAGACCGAGACAGACCGAGTCGAGACCAAGACAAGACCAAGACCAAGACCGAGACAGACCAAGTCGAGACCAAGACAAAGTCAAGACGAGACAGAGACCGAGACAAAAACGTCTCTGTATTTATATGTTATATTATATATATTATATGCTATATTTATGTGTTTTTGCGATGCACTCGCACAGCCCTCCTCACCGCTGTCTACTGTCTCTTACTGAGGGGACAGATGCACGCTCCACTTGACTGTCGCGTCTCTCACCCTCTCAGTTTTTCACATAATGATATTATCCTATATACTTGCATGTGATTGGCCACAATATGGAGGGATTGGAGCATAGCTGAGCCACTGTCTGAGAGCTGAGCAGCGAAAGGAAATTAAGAGTGCCGGCTCTTGCTCAATGGGAGTCGACTCTTCTGATTCACTACAAAGCACTCTCTAAGCACGGCTCCGAGACAGCGAGACCAAGATCATTTCAGGCGATAACGATATATATCACGATATAAGCCAAATAACTATATTTGAAATAATCAGCAGCTTGTTTTGATTTAAATATTTATTTCCCATAATAAGTTCAACAGGGTAGATGTACTTAAGGAACATGAGACTTTTTCAGATAAATAAAGGCAAATATTGCAAACTACACAAAAGGCAGCCGCTAAAGCGTTTAAGTTTCAAAATAGAACAAACAAAACAGACTATTAAATTGTCAATTCCACTTAGAAACAAAATATTAATTCTAAAAAAATAAATCTTAGTTTGTTTTACAGAAGAACAGACAAAATTGACTATCTTTTGTCAATATCAAATAAACTGAGAACTAAAAGGAAATTTTCAATCTCTCCTTGTTGTATAGCTTAGCTTTTCAAACAGTTTTAACAGTTACTTTAGTCTGACAAAAGCCAAATGACGAATTAGCACTTTCAGTCAGAGATTGAGCATGCACCGGTTTATTGTATTTCCAGATTTGCTTTCGGCACAATTTACAGTGCGCGCTACTCTGTTTTTTGTCAGACTTGAAATAGCTGAAATACCTTCACACTACGAAACTTCTATGGCCTTTCCGTTTGACAATCTCTCCAGCATTGGAACCATCATCTGTTTTCTCTTCGATAACCTTCGGTCACACTCTCGGTTGATTTTTCTCTAGTCGGCAAACTCATTTCCTCCTTTACCCGGGCAGCACGGCGGCTGGCTGCCTCCCAAACAAATACACACGTGTGGCTTGGCACTTGTGCTGTACATAACAAGTCACGTGACGTGACGCTGCGGCTGTGATTGGTTCGGCTCTGCGCTACTTAATTTGGATTGGCTGTTCTTTTTTTTTTAAGAGCGCAAGAGAGATGAGGCCTATTGCAATAGTTTAATTTTTCTATCGAGAAAAAGTTATTTCGCAATACATATCGTTATCGTTCTATCGTTCGCCCAGCTCTACTTCCAACAAATCGATACATTCTCATATACAGTGGTCCCTTGCTATAATGCGGTTCACCTTTCGCGGCCTTGCTGTTTCTGAGATTTTTTTGTGTGCAATTTTGCATGCTTTTTCTTTATTCTTTTTTTACAGCACATTGTGTTCTGCATCATGATCGGCTGTTGACCATTGTCAATCAATCTCCTCCTTGCCGTGTCTCCTGTACAGTGCAGAATGTGTTTAGCTTGTCAAATTTACATAAGTCCTTGATCGCTAGCAGCGTGACTCTGAAGTGCTGTACTGTATGTTTGTAAGTTTTCTCCCCAACAAACACAACAATGTCGACGAAACGTCGACATTGTTGTAGCACCCAAAAGGCAGAGAAAGATGCTAACCATCGCACAAAAAGTTGGACTTCTGGACATGGTCAAGGAAGGTAGAAGTTACCGTATTTTTCGGATCATAAGGCACACCAGATTATAAGGCATATTAAGCGAAACAAAACAGTCAGATAAGTCAAACTTTACTCAACTCATTCTTCTTGCTTCCTCTACTTCTGTACCATTGATTCATTAATGTTGAATTCTCTCACAGCTGCTCTATTCCCATGTTCAGGACCTGAAAACAGGGTTTGATCTTTGGTTTCACTCTATAATACTGGACTTATTTTTCTATGAAGGTTTGAACTTTGAGAGTGTTTAAACAAGAGAGAAAAGTGTGAAAATGTTCATGCCTGTCTGAGAAAAGTGTATAAAGTGTGTAGTGAGGGGTTTTACAGCCTTAAAACATCTATAATAATTGTAAACAATAAGCTGGGTACTTTGCGGATTTCACCTATCGTGGGTTATTTTTAGAACGTAACTCCCGCGATAAATGAGGGATCACTGTACTTAGAATGAATCCATTAAAAATACATATGAATGAGTTCCAGTTTGTTGAAGCTGCCATGTTGAATATAGTGACCAAGTGCCATTCCAACTAATCACATTTAATGTATGCCAGCCACATAGAACCCATAGGTGTTTGTGTGCAATGTAAGCAAATTTTAATTTGTGTCTGCACCTTTCAGACTCAAGGCATGAAAAATCACACCTATTTTGTTGTTATCTGACAGGAGGTACTGTTCACCAAAAAAGTAAAAACACAAAGGGCAGGGACAGCCCAACCAGCATTGTCTCCTCAACAGAAGAACAGGTCTCTATACTGTGGAAAACAAGCTTATTTATTCTCAATATGGTTGCAGTAACTTGACATGCGACCCTCCCATCTCTGGCTCCCTGACATATACTGTAGCTGGTTATAAGCTAATATTATGCCACCTAATGTTAGGCTCACCTTAAAATCACACTTTCCCTCTAGTAAAAAATTTGTTTTTATCCTCACACTGTATTAGAGTTTATTTGCTAAGTCTGATTCCAACAATTTTACATCCACTTCAAAGTAAATTTCACTAACAACAGCCTACTGACAGGGAAGTGCAGGATATCTTCAACAGCTCACTTCAGTATTTCTATAATATAAGTGTGGATCACTGACTCTTCGACAGATGTTGATCTCTTTTCAAAAAGTTTTAAAGCTTCCTTCAGAGTAATCAAAAGTGGATGCTTGTAATAGTCACAATTGTGTGATGTCTCTTTAAGACAACCTAAGTTAATGTTTCGTGATGTTACAAGTATGCGCCACTACTCTCTGTAGAGTGTGGGAGAAACATGTGTGGGACCTCATATCTTTATCTCCCTAACTCAAAGTAACGTTACAGGTTGTATGAACACTGCTTGCTTCATGTATGATAAGACAGCAGCCGTTCAACCAGGCCTTGTAAGGTTGGTGAAAAGTGTGTTTATTAAAGGACAAGCGCTGTGGAATTCCCAGTAAAAGTGTGGTTGTGAGTTTTTGACTGTCCTGCTGACTGTTTCTGCCACCTCCTCTCAACCACTGAATACAGAGGAAGTAAACAGTAGACTAACAGCTTACCCAGACAGCAAAACACACTGGTATGGATCTGGTCTGGAGTCACTTTGCTGTCTCAGTGCACTTACTACAGATAAACGGTAGCCAGAGTTTTTTTTAGGTGATTCTGGGACATAAATGTTCGGTTCATGCTAGGGGCTGCTATGAAACTTCCTTGGTCTGACTCTAAGATTTGGTGGCACCAACTTTTATGTTCAGTTCACCTCTGAAGCTGCTACTTGCTTTCAGCAATTCAACCTGACATGTCTTGACTAGGAACTTTACACTTGCATTTTTGCCACCCATTCAGCTCTCTCCTCCAAAATATGTGAAGCACCTTTACATCCAGCTTTAGCTTGTATCATCCCATAACTCAAGCTGGTCTCATCAGTTTAGCTCTAATTGCTGCTCTAAACCCCCAAAAGTCCTGAAAATATGTCTGTTTCTGGTGAACATGCTACTGCCAGCAACGATAGACCCATCATGCACCTATGAAGGCCCCACAATCTGCAGTAATTTCAATGACCTCAGATGCTTTATGTCTCATTGTCTCTTCCTCACTTTTTTTGTTGAGGTAGCCATTCCCTCCCAGCCTGCCTACACAACCCACCTAACCTTTAATCACATTAATCTCCTTATTTAAAAGTATCTTTTTGCTCCCTCTCACTCCAAACAACAGAACACAACACCTGAACTCTTTGACTGCTCAAGAACATTCCTTCATTTCTCATTTGCTCTTACATGCATCATCTAAATCTCACCCTCTTGAAATAATGGAATTTGGGTAGAACAGATCTGAGGTAGGCATGATGACAATCCTGCAGCTATAACAATGTTGTCTGGATGTATCAACAGATGCTGGCAAAAGAAGTGATGTAGCATCTCTATGGCTAAACTAGCATCAGCTTGTGGTGGTACATAAACAACTCTTAAAATGAACAATGAAAACTCCCTGGGTAAGTAGAAGGGTCTGCAGGTACTAAATATTTAAGGTGCACTTAATGTCTGTTGTATGTATAAATACAAAGTCCCTCTCATCTGCTTTTACCAGACTAAGTAGTATTATCTGTTCTGAAGATCCTGGGTCTTCTGAGCCGGTGCCTTTTGCTATGATTAAAGCCATTCAAGCTGCATAGTAATCCACAGTCTCAGCTCATCCATTTTGTTATTTGCAACCTATGACTTGCAAAAAAAATGACTTGGGATAGCCAGTTTGTAGGGTTTAGCCTTTAGCTTGTCTTGGGGGCCCCAGTCTTATCCCTCTTCTGCATTCTGTGTCTCTGCAGAAGTGGCTGGAGGGGGCGGGGTGAACTCTCTACTAACTGGGTAGCACTGCATCTATAGAGGGATAAAGGTCCCAGTTGTTGTTGCTGATGTTATTAATTTTTGGCTCTCTTCCATAGCTTGTCTTTGTCTTCCTCCCCTAACCCCAACTGGTCGTGGCAGATGGCCACCCCACCCTGAAGCTGGTTCTGGTTATTTATTTAAATGGTATAAAATATGGTTTACTGAGAGCAACAGAAATTAGCAGAAATTAGCAGATCAAAAATCAACAGAGCTGATGAAAGAGTGAGTGATCTACTAATCGAAACAATACCTGATCTGTCAGCATGCCATTAATTGTTTTAGTGTGGCTGTTTGTGACTTAAGTCCTCTGTGGTTGTGACAGCTCTGCATATCAGCCTTGTTCGTGAAAATTGGTACCACTACACTTCCTCTCCTTTCTTCAGACATCAATGGAGCCTATCCCAGCTGTCATAGGGCAAGAGGTGGGGTACACCCTGGACAGGTCGCCAGTCTGTTGCAAGGTTAACACACAGAGACAACCATTCGCATTCACGGTCAATTTAGATTGATCAGTTAAACTAACCACTAACTGCATGTCTTTAGACTGTGGGAGGAAGCAGGAGTACCCAGGGAGAACCCACGCAAACACAGGGAGAACATGCAAACAGAAAGACCCCGGCCTGATGGTGGAATTGAACACAGGACCATCTTGCTGTGCGGCAAGATTGCTAACCACCTTGCCAGCGTGCTGCGCTGGATTCTGAAACAAATTTCAGTCTTAGACAAAGATAATCCAAGTAAATATGAAATTTAGTTTTTAACAGATTAAATTATTTCATTAATTAAGAAAAAAAAGAAGAAAAGAAATGCTGTATGGAATACATTTGAAAAGGCACTGTAGGCACTTCATTCAGCCAGATTAGAAGGTATGAGCATGAACAGTCTGTTTCAGATCTCCTGCTGCAAAATTCTTCAGGATATGAACTCATGTCCAAACATTCTCCTTCAGGATTTTCTGTTAGAAAACTGTTGTGTGTTTGACTGTTGGTCTTTATGGAATCCCGTGTTGGTTTTCCTAGCAAAAATCTGCCCTATTAGCTAAGCTGTTCAGATGCCAACCATGAGGGAGAGCAGAGACTGAGCTGTTCCAGGGCCACAAAAACAATTTCAGCTTTTCTCCCTTGATATTTAAAAAACATTAAAAACATTACAAAAACTTGGGTTATTGTTCTCTAAAATTAAATTTGGTTTTTTTGGATAAATTTAACAAACAGGCAAAAACTAAGATAATGTAATGTAAAATGTTACATTACCCTGAATAATATATATATCATATTATAGAAGTATTAGTATATAATTGTAATTATGTAATTATTAGGATAAAAAGTTAGCAATGCATGTATGCTTCTCTACGGTTAGGTAGAATTTCTCTTTTCTGGACCTAAATATGCTTCGAAAGGACACCTGACACTGAGCATTTGGGTAGCAAGCCAGAGGGTGCAGAATTGTGAGAGTGACAGCAGGAAAAATGAAGGAAAGTAATTAAAATGAGCGAAAAAAGACAAGGGCGACAGCTGACTGAGTGAAAGGAAGTGGTGCTAATATCTGGATTGTCTGTCAGCTGCAGGACTGTTGAGTTGGTAGTTTCATCACTGTTCTCAGAGGCTGATGAAAACAAGCAGTAACAAACAGTTGAAAGGCTAACAGCCTGGAAGCAAAACACAGGTAGTTCCTTTTACTTTTTTCATTGTAGTGAGCCTACAGTACAAATGGAGTGTTATAAAAGCCTGAAATGAGTCAGAAATCTCACTGGCATCATCGTGCCAGCCATCAGTATAATAGACTGTCTGGATGCATTATCTGGTTGCATTATCTTCTTCTGGCGAGGGCCTTAGTTTGGACTGCATCCCTGAGCAGAGTGATTGAAAAGCAAGAGGAATCAGGAATGAGACAAGCAAGCCCAACCAATAATATATGATAAAATACAGCAGCTTCACTATACTCCATTGTCAGGAGGTGGGAGCAGGAGGGAAATTCTTTACAAGTGTGTGTAGAAATTGAGACTGAGAGGAAAAGCATGAAATGATTTAAGATGATAGAGTGAGCTGTTTGTAGGATGACAGTCTAAGATGATTTACGTGGCACTTAGGCACCTTGTACATCCTACACACAGACTTTAACAGTGTCAGGCTAATATCAGGGGAGCACATTTCTACATTGACATATACAAAGAATCTATCCTTGTCTAACTTTTCTGATGATAAAAGTAGAAGCCATTCCCCAACAACATTCTTGTTGTGAATAAGTTGCAGGGCTTTCTAATAACCTGTGTTGCAACAGTGGAAGTAATAGCACTGAACCTATGGACTGAGACAAGCAGCCATGTTATAATGAGGGATGGAATCACTCAGCCATACAGCACCATTCTTCCTGTTAGGATTCTTAAATTAAAGAAGCAAACGATGCGTGCAGCAAATTCTTGCCCCTAAATCTGAACAGCTACCTTTCTCTTAGTGGAATCTATCTCCTCTTTCTACCAACTCAGTTCTCATCTGCTCCACTGAATCTGCTCTGCTCTCAAAAAAGGGAAACAACTTTCTGTCTTTAGTGTATCATTGAAATGGAACTGTATTTGTCTATGGACCATTTTCATCAGCAAGGCAGAGCAGTTACTCTTACATTTCATCATTCTAAAATCTATGGCACTGCCATTTCTTCAAACTTTGGAATATTTACCTCCTTTACTTAAAGACTGTTGGGTTTGTTGAAGATATGGTAATTCAGTTTCATATAGCACCTAAGGCTACTAGAAAATTATGGACATTTGTGACCACCCATCAACTGAACTGAAATGCAGATTAGAAACTATTAAAAAAGTTATGCCTAAGTGAAAATTGAATCTTTTTGGCTTGAAAAGGGTACTGTCACCCTTTTAATCATCTATCAAGATGATTAAAACCAGTGAATGTCACAGCTTTTTGGCACATTTTCTGACACATTTCCCCTGACCAAGGTGGTGGGCTTTGACAGAGGTACAGTTGTGGTCAGAAGTTTTTATATACTGTGAGTACAAGAAAACAATTATTATAATATGATGTGTTAAATTTGTTTAGATCAGAGGAATAAGGAAGGATTTGTCTGTGTTTCAGTTTCCCATGTATGTAATTGTTTAGAGGGAAAGGAATTTACGGACACTGGGCATCTGCTGTCATAAAAGGAGACAGGAAGCTACAGTTGGTGGTTGCTGATGCTGAATCTTGTACCTTTAATAAAAACTCATAATTGTTATAACTTAGAAGTAGGTTTGCAGGAGACTCTCCACCTTATCTGTAAATGTAAGACAACAAGAGGCCAATGGCCCAGTGGATGCAGAGTGGGGGTCTCAGTGTTTGTAATATGTTAACTGTTTTGTATGTTGTCTTAAGGAATTTGGTGTAGCTTGGGTGAGGAGATTACTTTTATGACCGGCAGGAAGTCACATACACAGAGACACACACACAGTGCTTTGACTGTTACGACGCACCCACACCTACATGCACACTCACTCATGTGCACTCACATAGACACACGGGTACGTGCACACACAGGCACTCACGTGCTCGTGCATACACACACAAACACAGAGTTTGCAGCACACCATGGGGGTTTTATGATGGGGTCGCTTCTACAAAAGTGTGTTTCACAGACAAAGGAGTGGAGATCTGCAGAGGGACACCGGCCTGGCACATCTCCCCTTCTAGAAGATGCATGCTTAACTGAAGATGAATGAAGATGAATAAAGATGAATAAAGGTTTTGTGAAAATGACTACTGAGTCCGGTGCCGTCTCTGGATGCCCGAGGAATAAAAAGAACCGGGGTGAAACTGATTTCGTAACAATACTCATCAAGAGGATGAATGTCATTGAAAGTTTTGACTTTTACTGATTTGTTTGAAGTGTTCTTTGATCTTAGGGTAAATTTATTATACATTATTTGATGCACAAGTGTGTATTTATTTTGGATTTTCGCTAATTCACATATGGACAAAAGGTTTAAAATTATACATACGCCACCACTAATATTTGATTAAATGTTTGAGGCTTTGGAAAGGCTATTCCAGAAGTTTAATGTTAATTTCAAATCTATTCAATTCAGTTTTATTATGTAGTGCCAAATCACAACAACAGTTGCCTCAAGGCCCTTTATATTATAAGGTGAAGACCCTATAGGTGGGGTGGGGAACTCCAGACCTCAAGGGCTCTTGTCTTGCAGCTTTTAGATCTCACCCTGAGTCAACACGACTGAATCAGATGATTAGTACATTAGCAGGCCTCTGGAGAACATCAAGACATGTTGAGGAGGTAATTTAGCCATTTTAATCAGCTGTGTTGGATCAACTCCACCATTCTCACCAGCTCCTCCCTTTGCTGGCCTGGTCCTGGGTCTGCCGTGTCCCCCCTCCTGGGTTTCGGCACCACTGTAATGACCATGACAGACCCGATGACATGAACATGCTACGCAGCATCGTTTATTCACACACTATTTACAAGGTTGCTGGTACAACACGCAGCTGCAACTCTCCCGCTGCCAGCTCAACATACTAACAACAACACTCAAGACAGGACCCAGTACATAATTTAAGTTGACAGGGCCTTGATTGTGGCCATGCCGGTGCGTCTGCCTTCCCTGCACGGCATCGCAGGCCATGCCCCGCCACAGATGGTTACTGACTGAGTGGCGGAAGAATGAAACTACAGGTGAGTATTGTTTGCTGGATATTTGCTTACTTGCAGGTAGAGAGCGAGGGCTTTAGGGAGGGTAGCTGAGGTAGTGTCTGGGCAAAGAGCGAGTGGTAGTAGCGGTGATCCATTTGATCCATTTCAAAATTCCAAAGGGAGTCCTGGAGGTGCACGATGGGCAGGAGGGCAGATAAGGTGAGTAGTTGAGTTTTCCAAGAAGAGTCGCCGAAGAGTGGCGCAGGTGGGACCAGTGCTGTACATATTATGCTGTACAGTGGAGCGAGGAATGCTCAGACCTCTACACTGGAGAGACCAAACATAAACACATGGCACAACATAGAAGAGCCACCTCGACAGGACAAGACTCAGCTGTTCATCTGCATCTAAAGGACAAAGGTCACTCCTTCGAAGACACCAATGTTCACATTTTAGACAGAGAATACAGATGATTTGAAAGAGGTGTGAAAGAAGCCATCTATGTCCACTGTGAACGACCATCTTTGAACAGAGGCGGTGGCTTATGACACCAACTGTCTGCCATCTATGATCAAGTTTTGAGATTCCCAGACACCTTAATGCCCACCATTTGACCTCAGTAAATCACATGATAGGGCGGGGCTAGGTTGCACCAGTTTTCACACCTTGGCTTGTGTGATTAGGTAGAGGATCAACGGGGGTCCATGACCCTTTTGGAGACACTCCCATAGGGCTCTTAGAACTGAAGAAGCTGCTTGGATGAGAGGTGAAACATCTTGAAGAACCTTAAAGAAGTCCAGAGGCTTTTCATTCCAAGTTCCTTAGACAGAAGACATGAAGAACATCTGTACATAATGAAGAGGAAAAACATAGCACTGATAAAACTGTAAAATCCCCCATGTACCCAAAACCCCCAAAAAGAACAGACAGCAAAACTCTGTAAAAGGTTGAGAGCAGTGGAAGGAATAAATAAGAAATCATTTGTTGCCATAAAATATTGGCCCCAAGACTACAGCTTAAAACTACAACTAAAAGGTAACTCCTACAAACCTCAAACTGTAAGATATCTTTGTTGACCAGTCAACATAGTTCAAAGTGCATAGATAATTTTGTCATTTATAGACAAAAAGGGAGAAAAATGTGAGGAACATGTCTCACACATTTCTTATCTTTTTTACTATAAGCCATGGTGTCCTCTGATTAAGTTTTTGTCCACACCTTTATAAGTGATTCCGAGCAACTGTAGCATACTAAACCCATACAGCATAGCTGCCTTCTTGCGACGCTGAATGCAGGATGAGCTTGCACAACTTTAACTGTTGGATCTTCACTGATCCAGCACTGATTTGTTGGCATTTTGTCATACACATCCACATACTCACTATAATAGTGGAATCTGATGATAATTGAACGTGGTTGCTAACCAGCTCTCAGGTTTTGGTTGTTATATTCTGTGCCCCTGGTGCAACAATGGCCCCTTTTCCAGCTTGAGCACCTCTGTAAGCTTGCTGCCTTCTGAAGAATTTAAAGCAATCATATCTTCAGAAGCTGTGAAACCATGAGACAACCTTCCCCATATAAGTTGTAGCAATTTCATGTTCATTGCCAAAATGCTACTTTAATAGAAACTTGTTTGTTCTTCTCTTCAATGCTGGGTTGAAAGGATTTAATGAATGTTTGATACCATCAAACACTGGGATTTCCTGCGTAGGCACAAAAGATAAACACTGCTACTGGATTAACAATGCAGTGATTTCATTTTGGCTTTTTCAGGACTGAGAATTCATTTCTGTGCTCATAACTGCTTAATGCAGTTTCTGTAGCTTTCTGTAGCTTTGATAGGCTTTTCAACATTGGTAAGACCTTGACCAACATATCGTCCATAAGTATAAAAAAATCACAAAACAACCTGCTTTTATATTTAATCCTTTTTCTTTCCAGTTGTCCTTTTGCAAAATATGACTCCATAGCATCAGACACCTTAGAAAAGTCACTTCTACTCATCTCCTATGATGCTCACAAAACCTTAATTTCAGGTATAATAGCAGTGATGTGTGCTTCCATTTCCATCTGTTCATTTTTCCTGCACAGCTGCTCTTCTTCTAAAGCATGTTTATTCTTAAGCAGTTTTTGTTGAGCAATAGGAGAAACCACCTCAGCTTCATGCTTTCTTTGAGCAGATGCAGTACTTGAAACTCTGGTACTTAAGCAAGAGAAACTTTGTTTGCTTCTCCTGTTTCTAACATTTGAAACACTATCACCTGGTTGTATTTTTCCTGTACGTCAGATGTTGGGTTAATATCTGACTGAGGAGAGGAAATGTGATTTTGAGGCTCAATATGGGAGATTTTCTCCTTTAATTCCATTCCATACTTACATAAACTGCCTAAATACACCCCCAAATCACCAAGATTGTTTCAAATCTTGAAATACTCACAGCTCAATAACAACAAACAAACACACATCACCACACAGAAGAAGCATTCAGCAAAGATCAACAACTCAACTTTATCAACAATCAACAATGATCACAACACTCTAACATCCACACAAACATTATCATCGCAGGATTCAAGGGATTCCAAGTTGTACGTGGAAGGGAATATTCTGACTGTTGACTAATACTGTAGTGACTACTTCCTTTAAGAAAGTGCCTGAGAGGCTGGTGAGTCCCATGGTGTCAGTCCCAGGGCCCTCGGGTGCTGTGCTTCCCAGCTGTCTGGAGTTCTACAACGGATCTTCAACATGAGTCTGGAAATGCAGATAGTCCCATCACTCTGGATGTGGAAGACATCCTGCCTGGTTCCTGTCCCTAAAAAGATCAACCCGTCGACCCTTGGTGACTACAGGCCAGTGGCTCTGACCTCACATGTCATGAAGACGCTAGAGAGGCTCATCCTGAAACATCTGCGTCTGCTCGTGGAGCCCTGGCTGGACCCCCTGCAGTTTGCTTATCAACCTCGTATCGGCGTGGAGGATGCCATCATCTACCTGCTGGACCAGGCTTATTCTCATCTGGACATTGTTGGGAGCACTGTGAGGGTCATGTTCTTTGACTTCTCTAGTGCTTTTAACACGATCAGACCATCACTGCTGGGGAATAAGCTCACGGAAATGCAGGTGGACGCCCCACTGGTAGGTTGGATTACGGACTATTTAACAAGTCGACCACAGTATGTCCTACTGAAGAGCTGCCGCTCAGATAACATCCTGAGCAGCACAGGGGCGCCGCAGGGGACGGTACTATCACCCTTCCTCTTCACCCTCTACACATCTGACTTCAGGTACAAGTCTCAGTCATGTCATCTGCAGAAATTCTCGGATGACTCTGCCATCGTGGGCTGTATCAGGGGTGGTCAGGAGGAGGAGTACAGGAGTGTGGTGGACAGCTTTGTCGAGTGGTGTGAGCTAAACCACCTACAACTTAACATCACAAAGACAAAAGAACTGATTATGGACTTACCTACCCCTGTCACCATCAGAGGGGCCGATGTGGAGATAGTTGAGGACTACCGGTACCTGGGGGTACACTTGGACTGTAAACTGGACTGGACCAAGAACACCAATGCTATCTTCAAAAAAAGGCGACTGAGGCGACTCAGGTCCTTCAATGTTGGTAGGAAAATGCTGACCATGTTCTATCACTCGGTATTGGAGAGCGTCGTGTTCTTTGCAGCTGTGTGCTGGGGAAGTGGGGTGAAGACAGCTGATGCCAACAGGCTGAACAAACTGATCAGAAAGGCTGGTTCTGTCCTGGGTGTCAGACTTGAGAACCTGGAGGAGGTGTCTGAGAGGAGAATGCTAAAAAAACTTCTTTCTATCATGGACAACCCCTGTCACCCCATGCACGCCCCCATGATGGACCATCGGAGCAAACGCAGCAAAAGACTCATTGCCCCAAAATGCAGAACTGACCGCCACAGTAAATCCTTTGTGCCGGTGGCAATAAGACTGTATAACTCTTCCTCACTCTGTAGGTGATTTTCCTGAGACTATTACCAGTGTTATTCTGTTCCTTTTCAGACCGTGCAATATTATCCAACAGTACCCTATTGAATATTATATATTTGTTTCATCCCCCCATCATACGCTGCTACTCCCTTTATTCTATTGCACAATACTATGTCACTTTCTAGAAAAAGTTATTTATTCTCCAGGATACAGTCATTTATATTACTTCATTAGAGTTATTCGATACCATGTCTTGCACTATCCTACTACTGTACATTAGTGTATACTACTATTCTTATTGTATATATTGTATATCATCTTATTTATACATTCCTCTGTCTCTCCTGCTGCTTTGAGCATGTACATGACAAAAGAATTTTCCTCGGGATAAATAAAGTTATTCTTATTCTTATTCTTACCCTTGGACCTTACAATTAATAATAAGCAGAAAATTGTTATTTATCATTTGATGAAAGTGGCCTCGAGTATAACAGTTAGACAAAATAATTGAAAAAAAATAAAACAACCAAGAAAATAATAAGTGATGAAATGTTTGTGAACTGAAAAATACAAAAAATTCTCAATTGATGTGATATTTTAATTCATACAGTTTTTTTTGATAATGTACAGCAATGTTACTTTTTACTGTCTGCTATTCATCATTCACAATATCCCATTTCAAAAGTCATTAGGCCTCTAGATCCTGTGGAAACCATGGATACCAATCAATGTACAAACTTTCATGATAACTAATCTGCTAGTTTTTGTGTGCAACACTAATTCAGTTGACTGTGTGTAGCAGGCAATTGCAGCACCACTAGTCTCTTTGCTTAATTCTGCACACTAACCTGTGGTCCTTAAGTTAAATTGTTAAAGGTTACCTTCACTGGGACATACATTATGAATGATGCCTACCGAAGTAAAAAGATAGTTTGATTCCTCTGGTTTATTTTGTTTTGGCTCCAAGGTGGTGAAAATACCACTAGACACATGCTAAATGTAAAATCTATCCAACATAGAGAATCAACTGAGGACAGACTGCATGCTTTCATATTTTCTTAACCAACATAAACTCGAGAGGGTCAGTACTGGTGAAAGCTACAGGAACATAAGTACTATAGTTTAATTGCTTACTATTTCTTATTAATATTATTATTAATATTATAATTCTATTGCTTATGGTAGTAGAACTGGTTTTCTTATACCACGCAGAGTGAAATGGATACATATGATAAGCACAAAACTAGACCTTTTCCATTCTAGTTTGATGCATAGAGGACAAAATACACACCTGAACATACTTTATCTAATAGAGTTACAAACACACTGGATAAATATGTGCTTTGATGTGTGCTTCTTGATTTTTTTCTTTTGTTTTGAGAAATTACTTTTACTGTTAGTTGGGATAGGCTCCAGCCCCCACTGCAACCCTAACAAGGATAAGTGGAAGAGAATGGGTGGATGGATGGACTTTTTCTGTTATGTTTTAGAGATGCAAACCAGGAGGCCAACTGCCAAGGGGAGTTCGCAAACTAACTGGTGTCTATTCAAATGGATTATTGTGACTTTTCGTCTGTTGATCAAGCTTGTTGGAAACTGTTTAAATAACAATTGGCAAATGCCATGGTTGAAACTAATTATCTACATTCTTTTTTAAGCACTGTTTGCTAATCCCTTTAAAGATTCTCTACACTGGCATGATTTCGACATCCACCCCTGTAATCAGCCTGTCACAAGAAAGAAGAAAAAGTTGTGATTATGTACTTCTATCGTAAAGTATCCTGTCCTTGACTCTTCCAGCCTGATTGTCCTAGTCAGCTATCTACTGTATGTGTCTGTAAGAGTTTACTCCAACAAAGACCTCAGAGAGAACCCCCACAGAGGCATAGATCAGCTAAGTACTCTAAAAAGACAACTAACTACTCAGATATTTTACAGTACAATGTACATTTAAATTGACTGGTTGTTATATAGTACTTAACTACTCTATCTGAGCACTCACCACTTCAAAGCACACAACTCACCTCCTTTACCCAAGCACTTTTTTCTATGTAAGTACTTTCTGAGATTCACACTCCAAGCGATGGATTGGAGAGCAATGTGGGGTTAATATCTTACTTAAAGACATTTGGCATCCGGACTAGAAAGTTAGGGATTGAACCACCAACCTTCCAATTAGCAGACGACCTTCTCCACCACCTAAGCTACAGCCACCCCAGGCTGTAACACCAACTAAATACAAAATGATTTAAATGAATTACAGATATGAAGCACAAATGCATGTTTTTATATGTGTTCCCCTCTATTATTAAGTCACTCAATTAAAATACAGCTGCTCCAGTCAATATAATTAGTTAACCTGGGCATTGGAGGCATTATATAAGTCCATTATAGTATCAAGAAGATCTTTCATTGGTTAATAAGGTGACAAAATCCCTCTCCACAAAACAAAAATTAACACTTGACAGAAAAATTCAAGTCACGTTTGAGAATAAGGTTGTGTCAAAGTCATCTATCTATCTATCTAATACTGTGCAAAAGTCTTGAGTTACCTCCACCTAGAGAACACATTGGACCTAGCTTATTCAAACATTAAGGAAGTATTTAAAGTATCTCCTGCCCCACCTCGGCTCCTCAGACCATCTCTAATGCTAATTCCTGTACATACAAAACATTACTAATCACAGGAAAATCCACTCTGAGTGAGAGTCTAGCCTGCAGGAGCCATGGAGGCATTACGTATCAGGGGAAGAAGGTCTTATGCAGTAATCAATTCAAATTTGAAATTTTTAGTTCAAATCATTATCAATATGTATGGAGGAGGTCAGTAAGTGTTTGAAGTTTGGGCTGGACTTGTGATGTGGAGATGTGTGAGGCATGTTGAAAAATATATCAAAGAACTACAGGCTATTATCCTGAAACAAGGATCTACAATTGACTATTAGCATCAGGGTCCAATAAGTTTGACCCCAATAGTTTTTGGCTTTTGTAAAATCATTTTGTGTCTGTGTGCAAAGTTAAATAATGTAAGCGTCCAAACTAAAACTAGGATGTTTGGAAAAAAAGTTCTGTGTCAAAAAGTTCTTTCTCTGTTTAACAGTATTTATATTGTAGCGGGTCAGGGCTGTTTTGGGGTTTTGTTATTATAGTTCTGTTTTCTGTTGTCATGGTGATGAGTGACGCGCTCTCTCGCAACTGTGTTTCCGGGGAGAGAGCGCCTTTTTTTGTTGTTATGTTGTTGCCGCGCTGAGGAGGGAGGTAGCGGCAGTGTTCTGGGCCGGTTGCAAATAAACGGGTGCTCCCAAAGAAACCTCTGTCTCCTCCGTGTCTGAGCTCACCACATTGGTGTCAGAAGTGAGATTGCTCACCCTCGCCATAATGGAGAGAGACATTCAGAGGCTGGAGCAAGCTGTCGAGGAGAGCATCCGCTGCTTGGGAAGCTGGCGATTGAGGAGAGAGAAAGCGAGCAGCCATGTAAGTCCCCCGACGGGTCCCGATGGCGTGAGCGCACCGCAGCGGCGGCCCGTCGCGACAGACGCTGGGGCAATGCTTCATGGGCTGCCTCTGTCGACCGACACACCGAGCCCCCGACAGCGAGCAGTGATGCCTGCAACGCCAACTAAGGTACCGAAATACAACGGGCTAACCCCGCTAGAGCCCTACCTCTCACAAGTACGGCTAGCCGCGAGGCATAATGGCTGGAGCGACGAAGAGGCTGTTACACACCTAGCGCTAGCATTGGAAGGAGATGCACTGCAGGTACTCCTTGACCTAGCCCCGTCAGAGCAGCATGAGCTCCAGGCCCTCACCATAGCACTCGAGAGGCGATTAGGGCAGCGGCACTCCACTGATCAGAGCAGAGAGCAGCTGACCAACCGGAGCCGTCGGCTGGGGGAGAGCCTGGGCACCTTTGCAGCGGACGTGTTGCTGCATGCTCGTCGTGGCTACCCGGAGTTCCCAGCGGCAGCCCGTGAGGAGCTTAGCCTGCATGCTTTTCTGCGAGGACTTTTTCCAGAGCGACTACGCCAACACGTCCGCCTGGCCATGCCTCAAACTCTCCGTGAGGCGCTCCTTGAGGCTGAGAGGGCCGAGTTGGTGTTCACCTCGCAACCTAACCAGCAGGTGCCCCCCCCAAACTGCCCCCAAATCAGAGTCGCAGACTGCGATGGGGAGGGGGAGGTCGCCGAGATATGCCAGCTGCAACCCTCGGTGCCCCGGAGGCGTCCCCGTCGACCGACCGACCGCTGCTACCGGTGCGATGAGCCTGGCCACGTGGCGCGTGACTGCCCAGCACCTGCCCCGAAGACCAGGACTAGGCAGCCTCAGGGAAACGGGGAGGGAACGGTGTAGCGAGGGGACCACCGCTCCAGCTTCCTGCCCCCCTCCAAGGACGATGCACGGTGGTGGGCCGAGTTGGGCACCTCAAGGGATTCTACCTGAGCTGCTGTGTTGAGGACCAGCCATGCCAGGCCCTGGTGGACACGGGGTCCACCATTTCCCTGATACGACTGGGCGTGCTCCCTGGAACGTCCGGGCCATTGGTGCAGTGTTGGTCGCCCACCGACACCCAGCTGATGACGGTGACGGGTGAGAGGGCTGATATGCGGGGGAAGAAACCGTTGCAGATCCGAGTGAAGGCTCTGGAGCTGGTGCATGACTTCTGGCTTGCTGACATTCAAGACCAGTGCATCATCGGCCTTGATCTGCTGACCCGCTGGGGGGCCTGCGTCGACACCGCAAAGCGGGCTATCACTCTTGGCACAGAGACTCTTGCCCTCCAGTGTGGTCAAAAGCAGGGAGGGAGCGGAGGGAACCAGAGCCAGATGAGACAGGCGTTGGGCAGCTGCCGCTCAGCAGATTTCGGGTGCCGGTGGCTCCGGGTCATCTCTCATCAGAACGGGTGGTGGCATACTTCAGCCGTGCTCTGGGGCGAGCCGAGAGGAACTACTGCGTGACCCGGCGGGAGCTGCTGGCCGTAGTGCTAGCGGTGCGGCACTTCCGGCCATACCTGCACGGCTGCCGGTTCCTCCTGCGCACTGACCATGCATCTCTGACCTGGCTCCTGAATTTCAAACACCCAGAAGGTCAGGTGGCCCGCTGGCTGGAGGTCCTTCAGGGCTACGACTTCGAGATCCAGCATCGGGCAGGTCGGCAGCATGGCAACGCTGATGCCCTCTCCAGACGGCCCTGCATGGCCGTCGAGACAGGAGGAGCGGGCCCAGGAGGCGCTGGGGGTGGCTACTGCTCAGGCCACAGCCAGCGGATGGGGGTGGCTCCCATTGACAACGCCGCAGCTGAAGCGGGAGCAGGAGGCCGACGCGACGTTGGTTCAGGTGGGGGCCTGGCTGGAGGCGGCGCAACACCCAGACTGGACGGGGGTGTTGGGTCAGGAGCCCGAGGTGAAGGCCTACTACTCCCAGCACAACAACCTGGAGACCCACGACGGCCTCCTGTACCGGAGATGGCGGGCCCCCGGTCAGGGCAGAGATCTCCTGCAGCTGTTGGTGCCTCGGTCGCTGTGGTCGCAGGTGCTTGAGCTTGTCCACGGCTCGGTGGGGGCAGGCCACTATGGGAATGCCAAAACTCTCCGCCGCCTCAGGGGACGGTTCTACTGGCCTGGCTGTCGACGGGATGTGGAACTTCCCGTGCACTGCTGTAACACCTGCACGGCGCAGAAAGGCCCCACTCAACGCTCCACTGCCCCCCTTCAGCAGTACTTGGTGGGGGCCCCGATGGAGCGAGTGGGAGTGGACATCCTAGGGTCTTTCCCCGTTACGGAGTCAGGGAACCGGTACGTGCTGGAGGAACTCCGGACGCCTGTGGATCTGGTGTTTGGGTCCCCCCCCAAGCCGGAGATTGACGGTGGGCCAGAGATGGACTACTACAGGAGGCTGAGGGAGCGGCTGCAGGCGGTTCACGACTACACCCGCCAGGCCCAGGCCAGCGCCGGAGTATGACAGAAAAGAGCCAATATTACATTATGACCACTGAATAGCACTGAGCATGTCTTCCCTGTGGCACCTGTTAGTGTGTGAGATATATTACAGAGCACATGAACATGTGTCCGCAAAGCTAATGTGTCAGAAGCAGGAAAAACGGGCAAACCTGAGGATTTGAGCAAGTTTTACAGGGAGAGTTTGAAAACAAGTTTTGACAGTTACTTCGTGGGAATGGCTGGTTGCGTGTGCATGTCAGTATTTGCCTTCTTCTCATGACTATGAAAAGAAGGCAAGCTGGCAGAGGCAGTTTCATATCTTGAGCAATTTTCGGCTGGGAAACCTTGGGTCCTTCCATTGATGTAGATGTTACTTTGACAGGTACAACATACCTAAGCAGTGTTGCAGGTCATGTACACCCTTTAATGGAAACAGTATTCCCTGATAAATGCACCCATTCACAAAGCAAAATGGTTCAGGAATAGTTTGAGAAGTAGTTTAAGGTGCAACTAGTTTAAGGTGTTGACCTGGCCTCCCAATTTCCCATATCTTTATCCAATCGAACATCTTTTGGATGTGCTGGACAAACAAGTCCAATCCATGCAGGGCCTAATTGCAACTTAAAAGAGTGGTGCTACCATCTTGGTGCCAGATATCACAGCACAGCCACAGGGTCTAGAGGAGTCCATGCCTCAGCGGGTCAGGGCTTTTTTGGTTGCAAAAGGAGGACCACAATGATGGAGATGATCACTGCTGGGGATACTGGAATACTGGAAGAGCATATGGGAGAAGGAGGCAACCCATAACGAAAATGCCAAGTGGCTAGTGGATCTAAGGGCAGACCACAACAAGCTCCCTGAACAGGTGACCATCACTGGAACATCATTTGGCAGACATCCAAGAAAGGTTCTCCAGTATGAAGACTTGGACAGCACCAGGGTCATGGAGCACCAAAACCAAGTCACTGGCATAGTATACCGGAACATTTGTGCCGAGTATGGCCTGGAAGTCCTGAGGTCAAAATGGGAAACGCCCCCTTGGGTGGTCAAGAATGACCGAGCTAAGATCCTGTGGTACTTCCAGATACAGACCAACCAACCAAACATAGTAGTAGTTAGAGCAGGGCAATATGACCAAAAATGTTTATCACGATATATATTTGAAAATTTGCGATAACGATATAACTGATGATATAATTGACACTAGACAAAATACTTTACAACTCTTCAACTTTATTAGTGCAAAAAAAAAAAAAAAAAAAAAAAAAAAAAAAAAAATCAGTGTATTTCCACTTAAACAAGCAGCTGTTTTTTATGTACATTAAAGTTATATAAAAAATTAACAGTGCAAATGCAAATCCTTGCTGACAGTTTAACCAAAAAGCATTTCCACTGGAAACTGGCCGACATATCCTCAGCATAACCATGTATAATATCCACAAAACTTAAAAAGAGGTTATACACACACAATACGGTAATATTATGTGGAAGCACAGTATGTATCACTCCGCGAGGCGCCTGCCTACGATAGCCGTAATGCTCTGACAATCCATCAAGCTTGGGGGGTTCGTAGCTTAGCAAAGTCGTACTAAAACATTTGACAGATTTTCGAGCGCCGTGTACCACATAAAATCGTTTTGAGGTCAGTAAACACAACCAGAATTCATACATAAGGCACACGGGATTATCGATTTTCAGAAAAATCAAAGGATTGATTTTAAGTGTGCCGTATTTTCCAAAAAACATGGTAATAACGACAGCCCGCTAGCATGCTCTACCAAAAATAGTGTTTTGTTGTGTATCTGACGGATGAAAGCTAAACCAGTTCCACACCACTGAAGTTGCAGCATTTTTACAAACCAATTCTGGTTCATCAGTTTCATTCAATGATCCGCTTTCGCTCTTCTCATTCTGCGTCGCCGCCATGTGCGTATGAAAACAAAGGGACTGCGCATGCGCGTTTTACCCATATTCTATCACGATATTTCATTTTCCTAATGTTGCCCAAAATTACACCGGTATTACTGTGAACGGTATGATCTAGCCCAACCCTAGTAGTAGTGGACAAGCAAAGGAAGATGTAGCTATACCAATTGAAGGAAACATCATGAAGAGGGAACATGAGAAGTTGGATAAGTACTAAGGACTAAGAGAAGAACTTGAGAGGATGTGGAGGGTGAAGGTAACAGTGTTCCCAGCGGTAATCGGACCACTTGGTGCAGTGACCTCCAAGCTAAGTGAGTGGCTCTGCTACTAGTAACATGGGTTAGTATTATACTACTTACCATGCAATTTAGTCAGTAAATAAGTAGATTTGATTAGTAAAAGACCAAATTTATGGAACTTTTGGCTGACCTTTAACTGTGCTAAATGCAATTAAAATATTAGCTACAATACAGAGACCTATGCATTCTGTGTATCTCTTAACTCTGGCCAGACTTGGCTGTTGAACAGGCCAGGGAGGGTCTAGCTTTATATAATTCTTCTTTTCACATGTTTTGAAAGAGACTGTAATAAACTGTCTTTGTTTCAGCATCCCAATTGGACCTTTATCTTTTACAATTTACTTCACTGAATTATTCATTTAATTTTTCATTCACTTTATACTTTGACTTTTACTTAGTGGTAAGCTGTTGGCACTAAAAGCTACATTGTTAAATTTATAACAAGGAAAGGAAATTCAAATTTCATTCCACATATTTTTAGCACTGCTAAAGGCCAGCTAAAAGTTCAATACATACAGTGTTCTATGATGAAATAGTACCTAACTTCGATACCTAATTTAGGATTCTATCTATCTAAACCTTTTGACGTCTATCATGCCCTAAATCATGAATCAAGATTGTGTCGCTTGATTTCAGATGGACTGAGATTGATTATGGAGTGGTGAATATGTAAACAGGTTTTTATTTTGATCTTGCTATTAACTCTGGTGAAATGTGTTTTGCCCTAACATAAAGGACATTTTTCTTTTGATCAATGTCAAAAAGCCCCATATTAAATTTACTTTGAGTCAAATCTGTAAAGCCATAAAATAGGAACCCTTCCATGGGGGCAAATCCTTTTCTAGTCACCGAACTAAACTAAATCTTGTGCTGTAAAGGGACCCCTTGATGTCATGAACCCTTTGCACCGGCCTAAGAAAGCCATGCATAATTTAGGTCAATTTGTTGTGAAGCCACTCATCGGCTGATGAGCTGTCGAGAAAGGCAACGACAAAGCTGGCCCTCTAAGGGCAATAAACAATCCTGACTAACAAGCCTCCTCTGGCAGCATGGAGCACAAATAAACACAACAGTGTTGGTAGATCAAATGAAAGCAGACAAATAGAAAAGTTTGATGCGAAGAAGGTTGTTAGTAAGACACACAAATCATATGCACATATGCACATATTGTGGGAACATAAATGCGCCTTTGACGATAGGAGTGCTGTATAAAAGCTAGAGTCAATGAGACTTTCTGGAGTAGGCATGCACACAATTATATAATCAACACCATATTCTCTTGCCCCTGTGAGTCATTTCAGAGAGTTTGGGCTCTCTGCTGTTGCCTGCCATCCATTCGGTGTCTGTACACTGCATCACTTGGTGGAACTGAGACTTCGAAGGCATTCATAGTTTAATCAATTAAACACTGTTAAGTCTCAGGCTGTCTAACAAGCAGAAGGGGTGGGGTGGCTTTTGCAGGGATAAGCTTTTCCCCTTCAAAAGAGGCTTAATTTGCTGTAATTTAAGCTCAGAGCACATTCAGGGTAAAAGTTGGGATGCATTTTGTAGGTTTCTAAGGTTTTTTTGGTTGCAAAAGCAGAAGGCAAACAACATTAAAAGGTCAGAGGCAAAAAAATCAACTCATCTCTCTGCTGAAGTACCAAGCTGAGAGCCATCTTTGTGAAAATTGCCCCATTCCTGAGTCATCATGCTTTTACTCACGAGTATCCAAATGGAATACTACATTTACCACCACTGGGGAAAGCTTTGGGAAATCTTGATTCATGCCATCTTGTGTCTAAATGGTTGTGATCATCCCTGAGGGAAATACTCCTGTCATCTCAGCATGATCTCAGGTTCAGGAATGAGAAACTTTTACGTAAACAGCAGATGCCAACATGAGATTAGATCATGTAGAATCTCCTTCTCATCTCCCAGTTGATTGTACAGGAAAGTCACACTTTAGCTCCCATTTCACACTTTTGCATCTATCAGACCATGACGATTTTCAGCCATCTGTTACCTGTAGGTGTTTTACACATCGCAGCAGTGAGAGTGCTAATCTAAAGCAAATGAAGTCCATTTATTTCCTGCAGAGAAGGTTAATGTTACGGTCTCAAGGATATTTGAATGATCAGTTGGCTGGAAGCAACTTCTCTTGACACCAAGCAAAAGTTGCTGGAGCTGCTTTAATATACTGCTACCTCTGCCCCAGAGTAGGAACAGATGGCACGTTTTGGCAGAGGCCTTTTTTGGCTGGAAAACACCCTTTTGATTGAGATGCCCATTCTTTTACATGTCTAAAAATTATGTGTAGAGAGCAAACAGTGGAAAAAAATACGGAAGAAAAGCCAAAATATATTCTGCTATGTATGCAATATCTTATAGACCATCTGGATGATTCATTTGGCTGTTTAGGTTTCACTGCACTTCCAACAGAGCTCAGAGTTGGGTAATGTTACTTTTGAAAGTAACTTCTTGCATTACAAAATTACTGGCATGAAAAAGTAATTTTTTAGATTACAGTATTGCCTACTGAGAGTACTGACTCTTTAAATACTTGTTGCTTTACCAAAAAGAAAAATGGTAAATGGCCTGTATTTGTGTAGTGCTTTACTTAGGCTACGTTCACACTGCAGGTCTTAATGCTCAATTCCGATTTTTTGATCAAATCCGATTTTTTTGTCTGCTTGTTCACACTACAAATAAAATGTGACAGCAAACGCGCTCTAGTGTGAACGATCAAAGCGACCCGCATGCGCAAAAGAAGACGTCACACACAACTCGCTCTGTTTAGACCCAGAGCAAACAATATTGTTTGACTGATGGCCCTTAATATAAAGACTTCGGACTTTACATTTCCCAATTTTTGCTTTAAGTTATTTTGTTATTTACATAATAATGTAGATAACCTAATAATTATCCTTATTGCTGTTTTAGAGAGGCGGTGCTTCAAAGGATAGTTGCAGATTTCTGTCAGAATCTGCAGATTATACAGTACAAATAAAATGTTCACGTTGTGTTCCCAACAGTTTCACTGACATCTACGCTGGATGGCCAGGAAGCGTTCGCGATGTCTTCTCGGGCGCTTCTCCGGCGCTAAATTGGCGTCTGTCTTGTATCAGTGACGTAAAAGACGGATTTAATTCGACATGACCGTTCAAACAGCAGTCGCTTTCTAAAACATCGGATATGTATCGGATTCAGTACCACATACGAAAGTGACCCAGATCGGATTTGAAAATATCGGATTTGTGCCGTTCACACTGTCACACCATGATCGGATACGGGCCGCATAGGGTAAAAAAAAATCGGATTTAATGCGCTTTCGCCTGCAGTGTGAACGTAGCCTTAGTCCCTGTGGACCCCAAAGCGCTTTACACTACATTCAGTCATCCACCCATTCACACACTGGTGATGGCAAGCAACATTGTAGCCACAGCTGCCCTGGGGCGCACTGACAGAGGCGAGGCTGCCAGACACTGGCACCACCGGGGCCCTCTGACACTAATTTGCAATTACCTTCGTCTTGATGCATTCTCAATCATCCAGGAAAGTAAATCTCCAAAAGTTGAATCTGTTCATCTGGACGTAGCGTTTTGTGGGAGAAACGTTTCGTCACTCATCCAAGTGACTTCTTCAGTCTCAGCTGACTGCAGGTTTCCCCAAACCTTATAAACAGTACATTTGCATAATGACTGAACCCAGCCCACTGAAGGAACAATGGGCTGTGAGGTCAGTTCCTTAATCATAATTATGCAAATTCCCATGACCATTGATCAACAATCACTGACCAAAACCCACTGATCAAAGAACACTGATCAATGGCCATGAGTACCATTTACAGAGAGTTGGGGAATGGCTGCAATCACAGCTGCAATTACCTTGTTGAATATATATTGTCCAGATCTGAAACTTACTGTACGTATACTTCTGAGTGTACGGAATTCACCTCATTGCACAGCATTATGATTCTTTTGGCTCAGGAGAAAGAGGAGGGGTGCCGTATATGTAGCAATCAGATGTTCAGTGGCTTTATCCCTGGCTCCTGCAGTCTGCATGTCAAAGTAAACTATTCACATTTTCTTAATCAAAAAAAAAAAAAAAAAAAGTCACTTGTGTTTCTCTAGGTTAGGGTTGGAAACTGTGATCAATTATGTGACAGTTCATGTCAGGCTATCGTGAAGATTAAAGAATGAAACAAGTAGTGTAACTTTCATGTCTTGTTTTGTCCACTGGCCTTCTGGCTCGTGACAGTAACTGTTATGAAACGGCTGTGTGCAGGCAGGAGTGGTGAAATGGAGGACCCAAAGTGCAGACTCTGGAGACAAAACATAAACTCAAAAACAGCTTTAATGCTGAACTCAAAAGCAACTGTCACGGGTTCAAAATATTGGGGATGGATACAAGAGGAAAACCAAAATAACAACACTGGTCCGGCCGGGTCAAGTCAAACGATGATTTTAATGAACACACGTGTGGGAGATGAACACTGCATGCAGACAGCATAAGATCTCTCACCGAAAACCACACAACAATAGTTTTTATGAAAATCAGGGTATTGGAACGCCCCCTCATGCGTAAAGTAGGTACAATACAATCAATGTTGACAACTTTTAACACATTAAAAGAACATCTTCTTCCCGAGGCCAGATCCTTCCCGGTAATCTTCTAACTCTGCTTATCCCCTGGAACAAACAGTCTCTCCTGCAAGCATAATCAAACAGCTACAAGGCTTTTTCTCATTTTTATATCCAAATTTGAAACACTGGACTTGTCTAAGAAGTCAGAAATTAAGTAAGCATAATGTTAAACTACTTAAACTAATTTTTCTGTTCAGGAATGCAAATAAAGTTTAATTTGCCATCTCAATCCAAAAGTAATACTTTTTTGTAAAATGGGAAATATGTTTTCACATCTGTAGTTGTGCACTGACCTTTTTTCCAGCAGACAAACATCCACCATGTAGCAGAAGCCTATTGAAACTAGATATTAACCTTCAGGCTACTGTAATGCACCTGTATGCTTGTTGAACGTTGAAGAGCTTGTTTGTGCTTATGTTTCTTCTTATTTAGAAAAACAGGAATACACAAGAATCCCAGCTGTCCTGATGTTCCTTCAGCACTTAAATGCAGCTTACATTTCTGGATCTAACAGTATGAGAAATGTCTCAAAATCCCACATGCACATTACATGATCTGTTCTTATTGGTCATTGTTCTTTATACAAGTTTCCTCAAAGTAGCTTTATGTATGTTGCAATTCCATTTATGTGTGTGGATTGGAGCATGCATTTGTGAACGCTCAAATACTTAAAGACAAATCAGTCTACACATTTGTAAACCTTAGTTTACATTTGTGATCATATCATAAACATTTGGTCCCAATATGAGAATGGTTTTGCTCCATACTGGTCTCCCTACTGGTGTTCCAGAGCTTCTTTCAGGTATTTCTTAAAAATGTGAAGTAGCTCACTTGTCATTAACCCAGCACAAAATAATGTGAAAACTTCACACAGTAATGACTGTCCTCTCTGCTGTCTCACTGACTCACTTAACATGCTCCATGTAATGGATTGCTTTCTTTAAAAAGTAATTAAGAAACCGATTGCTTGAATTGCTGAAAGTAAAATGTGTCTTCTCCTTTGTAAAGTGTACACATTAAAGCTATTCACACACTCCGGTGAAGTTTGTATATTCTGTTTCTCTGTTTCTTGTGCTGATATCTCTGTTCTAGGAGTACATGAGAGTAAAGGCCTTGATTTTCTTGTTGTTCTGCATTAACTGCAGTAATCAGCTAATGGCCAACTTTGGTCACAAACCACAGGGCTCTTCAAGGCTGTGTTACAGTCACCATTATCCTTATATTGTTAATGACAGCACATGTGGGCCTGGGTTTCTAAGTGACTCCTGGTAGTATGCCTTCTAATCCAGTAATTGGTAGAGTGAGAGGAGTGTGGGGGGGGGGGGGGGGGTATACAAAGAACACACAGAGAGGACTGACCCTTTTCTCTCTTTCTCTAATTAGTAGTATTAGACAAAGAGCCCTGGGAAAAGACAGATTGCATCCCATCTCAAGTGTGAGATCACTCATGTTGGAGTGGTCCTCGGAGCAAACTGAGAGCAGTGTGCCAGCATCTGAAATAAAGCTGAGAACCAACACACCTTGTGTGACTCTAGAAGATAAGATAAGATAAGATGGCCTTTATTAGTCCCACAGGTGGGAAATTTGTTTTGTTACAGCAAAAGTGCAAAGTTATGTAGCAGAAGGATAGGATATCAACTTCGGAGTGGGAATGAATGTGTGAAAACATTCACTGACAGAACTGTTTATTGGAAACACGTTTGTCTGGATAAATGACCTGCTGTTGATGAATTAAAGACATTACATAATCCATCCATCCATCCATCCATCTTCATCCGCTTTATCCGAGGCCGGGTCGCGGGGGCAGCAGCCTAAGCAGAGAAGCCCAGACCTCCCTCTCCCCAGCCACCTCCTCCAGCTTATCCGGGGGAACACCAAGGCGTTCCCAGGCCAGCCGAGAGATATAATCTCTCCAGCGTGTCCTGGGTCTGCCCCGGGGCCTCCTCCCGGTGGGACATGCCCGGAACACCTCACCCAGGAGGCGCCCAGGAGGCATCCTTGTCAGATGCCCGAACCACCTCAACTGGCTCCTTTCGATGTGGAGGAGCAGCGGCTCTACTCTGAGCCCCTCCCGGATGGCCGAACCTCTCACCCTATCTCTAAGGGAGAGGCCAGCCACCCTTCGGAGGAAGCTCATTTCTGCCGCTTGTATCCGCGATCTCGTTCTTTCGGTCACTACCCACAGCTCGTGGCCATAAGTGAGGGTAGGGACGTAGATCGACTGGTAAATTGAGAGCTTCGCTTTTACACTCAGCTCCCTCTTCACCACAACGGACCGGTGCAGCGTCCGCATCACTGCAGCCGCAGCACTGCAGCCGCAGCACCAATCCGTCTGTCGATCTCCGGCTCCCTTCTCCCATCACTCGCGAACAAGACCCCGAGATACTTGAACTCCTCCACTTGGGGCAGGAACTCATCCCCGACCCGGAGTGGGCACTCCACCCTTTTCCGGCTGAGAACCATGGCCTCAGATTTGGAGGTGCTGATCCTCATTCCCGCTGCTTCACACTCGGCTGCGAACCGTTCCAGTGCGAGCTGGAGGCCTTCACCTGATGAAGCCAACAGAACCACATCATCCGCAAAAAGCAGAGATGAGATTCTGAGGCCACCGAAGCGAAAGCCCTCCGCCACTTGGCTGCGCCTAGAAATCCTGTCCATAAAAATTATGAACAGAACCGGTGACAAAGGGCAGCCCTGGCGGAGCCCATCACCCACCGGGAACGAGTCCGACTTATTGCCGGCAATGCGAACCAAACTCTTGCAACGGTTGTATAGGGATCGAATGGCCCGTAGCAATGGGCCAGACACCCCATACTCCCGCAACACCTCCCACAGGACACCCCTAGGGACACGGTCGAATGCCTTCTCCAAGTCCACAAAACACATGTAGACTGGTTGGGCAAACTCCCATGCACCCTCAAGTATCCTTGAGAGGATGAAGAGCTGGTCCAGTGTTCCGACATTACATAATGAAAACTGGAAATTCAACAAAAAGGATTTTGATTAATTTAATTAATGATGCATGCTAAATCATCCAGGTAAGGAAATCCCAATAAGTTAATCCTGTTCATCTGGACATAGCGTTTTCAGTGGGAGAAATGTTTCGTCACTCATCCAAGTGACTTCTTCAGTGTCAGCTGACTGCAGGTTTTCCCAACCTTATAAAGAGTACATCTGCATAATGACTGAAACTAGAACCACTGGTAAACAATGGGCTGTGAGGTCAGTTTCTTGATTATTAATATGCAAATTGTAATGACCATTGATTTTTGTTTCACTGGTGGCATCCTTTCACAGTACCATGCTGGAATTCACCGCTCCTGAGAACCACCCATTCTTTTACGACTGGTTGTAGAAGAAGTTTGCATGGCTAGGTGCTTGATTTTAGACACCTGTAGTCACTGAACTATCCAAGGTGTACTCTCACTTGCAAGCGAACAGTAGGAGAACAGCCACACCAAGGATGAAGATGGAACAATACTGGAAGAAAAAGAAAAAGAAGAATGCAACACACAACAACAATGGTCAGTGGCTAGTAGGTCTAATGTCACTGCTGTGTTGTGAGGTGGGTGATATTTGGAATGAGTGAGCCATTTCTTTGTCCTTCATCTTTGTAACATGCTAGGTCTAGAGAAGAGGCACTTTGTCTAGCAGTTATTTGGAAAAAATCCCCCAAAACAACAACAACAAAACAATACTATCTCTGTCAGGACTCCTCACATGTCTAAGAACCCCTGTTTGCAGTGTTCTTCCAGGCATTCCAGGCTCCTGGGCTATTTTTGAACATTTTCTCTCACATTTCAGTACTGCCTTATGTATGTAAGCAGCTGTTAATATTTCATCATGATGTATTATCCACAGTCTCTGTATGATGCAATATTTAGCAGATGTGTTTTACTGTATACACATGGTTTTCAGGATATTAATCATTATTGTTTTTAATGTGTAGAAATAATCAGTTTTCAGTTGATTTTGTGACACCTAAGGGTTAAAGTAACGTGATCGTCTTTTCTTTTCCCCCCTCCATTAAAGGGTATAAATTATTTAGCAGCTCATAAACATATACCTTTTTCAGTGAGTTTTTTTTGACATGTCACTGCAAGACAACCACATGTGTAAATATTCAAGTAAATGGAAGGTGAATTCCATAGACTCCAAACATGAATAATCATAACAAGTAAAACTTACAAAATGCACACTTTTAGGACAACAAATACAGACATTTAGCAATTATCAATTTGCATTTGAAATTCTCCAAGTTAACCCACTAGTTATCTCTAGACTGCTGACAGAGCAAGGGTACCTAAACAATATTGAGCAGATGGTATTTAATGTTGTTGTTCATCTGCACATTCAATGCAAAGTCACTGTGGTTACAAGTCATTGTGGTTACAGTGTTCAGCCCAACCCATCATCATTTCAGTGTTTCCCTATAACGGGCAGTGTCCAGAAGGTGCCACCTTCTGGTCACTGCCTGCCAGCAGGGGTGACAGGGCTGAGCCTCGGCATCCACCAAGGCTCAGCCCTGTCCCCCCTGCTGTTGATCCTCTGCATGGACACAGTGACGACTGACCTACAATCACCGACACCCTACACACTCCTTTAGGCAGATGATATGACACTTGCAGACCCAGACTGCCTGCCCATCCAAGAGCAGTCGCAGGAATGGAAGGACTGGCTGGAAGAAGGTGGAATATGCCTGAACACCAACAAGATGGAGTATCTAGAATGTCGCCCTCAGACTCCGGGATCGATCCAGATCGACGGCCAGGAGTTAAAGAAGACCACCCAATTCAAATACCTCAGGTCCCTGGTCTCGGCAGGTGGCGAGACCCTCCTGGATGTGCGCTCATGAGTCAATGCAGCATGGCTTAAATGGCGTGACTCCACCGGCATCCTGTATAGGATATGGAGCAGAATGCTGGCCAGCCATCAAGAAACACGAGCAGATCCTCAATGCTATGGAGATGAAGATGCTCAGGTGGATGGTGGGCTTAACCTGCCTGTATCGTGTGACGAATGAAGGTCTTTGAAAACAACTTGGAGTTTCCCCAATCGAAAAGAAGATGAGAGAAGCACGTCATGTGTAAACACATATAATACATTTAATCAAGAAACAGGCTGGAGTGAAGGCCTGAATGTATTCAGGAGTGATGCGAGGAAGACCGGAGAAGCGGTGGATGGACGCAATCACCGAAGACATGCACGCAGTGGATCTCGCCCCAGAGGACACGCAAGACTGATCCAAATCGAGAAGACAGAGCCACGCAGCGGACCCCGTGCTGGAAAGACGCTAGGAAAGAGAGAGAGAAGCAGTGTCAGAAAACAGACGCCATTCTTACATGGACCCATAGTGAAGGTCACACTCAGGAACTCACTGACTATAGTCTCAGCAGAGAAGCTACTGTTTGTTATGCCACAACATGTTTCACACACAAACATCCACACAGTTCTCCACACATAGAAAGAAAACAGACACACACCTCTCACACAATTCACAAATATACTGTATTATACAGTTCAAAAAGTTTAATTATACAATTTAAAAAGTATATATCCATGTAAACAATAATGCATGCATGCGTGCAATCCACGCACATCCACGCTTACAGTGATACAAAGCCAACTCAGCACAGCTGTGACTGTGTTTGATGGCCATCCAAGCAAAAGAGGCTGTTTCCCTGCATCACTCATGGGTACAAACTTTGATCTCACTGCTGCTCTGTTTCTGTCTTTCATTCTGTTTTCTCTCTTCTTTTTTTCCCTCTTTTTTTCTACCTTGATGTAAGTTTAGCGGCTCATTATTGGTACCTTCATGGATTAGCATAGACATTAGAAACCCATCAATCTTGCCTTGTTGAAGTCAGAAATGGTGTCTAATTGTTTTGTTCTGTTTTATTTCCTGAAGGAAAAAAGTACAGACAATTGTTAGCTTAGCTGACTAGCTTAGATGTTTAGTCAGCAAAGTGGCATTAGCAGCAGGCTTTTTGAATTTAGTTGTTTATTTGGCATTGTGTTCAGAAATAAAAGGCACTGCAAAAATGTGTTCTCAGCTAGAAAATTAGTATGAGTTCAGAAGGCCATTATTGTGCTGTGTGGGAGCCTGTCTCTGGCTAAAAATGTTACCATCTATTTTAATGTAATGTAGCTAAAGCCTGTTCAAAACATTGCTGGATCACTTGCATGCACTAAAAAAGGCCTTAAAGCCTTTAACTTTAACACACAGACATGATTTATAAAATCATGTCTGTGACTGCCCTACTCAGTTCCACTCCACTCTGTCTGGGTCTTGCACTTGGGTCCACTTCCCTTTGGTTTAGCTGGTCATAACATTAAATTAAATATTGGCAGTTTGCATGTCTGCATGCTGTAGACCATATCTTTTTTGATCAAACTCAAAGGCAAATATTAAAACTTAAAAACATATAGAAAAGTGTTTCATTCGACTATGGCCCTAAACTTATTGTTGATGGAGAAAAAGAGAGCTTAGTGTCAGGGGGCTGGGTCTGGGATCCAGCATTTTTGAGTTTTTTTGTATTTTCATTGCTTATTATATATTGAGATAATGTTAAGTTCTAGTATTATTATTAGTTTGTCTTAGTTGAGTTTTAGTCTAGTTTATGTTTCTTCTATGTCTCCTTTATGACTGACAAGCAATCAGTCTTAAAACATACAGTCTTAGCTGACTTAACTCTTCAGACCTGAAGCAGTCGGTTTTTATGTCATAGTTTCCATGTTTAGTTTTAGTTTGTCCCAGTTCAGGTTAGTTTAGTTTTTTCCTCCAGTTTCGCCTTGCCGTGTTTTGAGTTTTTCTGCCAAAATAAACGGCTCACCTTTTGTTATACTTAGTTTTCTCTTCCGTGTCTGCTTTTGGGTCCACACCACAAACACATCAGCCATCCCAGCAGTGACACTGAGAATACTCATTAGGATCCTACAAACAATAACATGAAGATTTTTGCTAGCAGCATTGGCTATCATGTCCACAGTGTTGCTGAATTCATATGATGCTTTTTTTCTCTGCAGCCTGGGAGATCCACTACATGACATAAAAATCTCTCCCAGGAGAGGTGCAGTGTTTGAAGGAACTCCAGGTAATGAGCTGGAAAACTACACTGATAATGTTGACCGTCACTTACTGGACTGATGTGAAAGTAGCAGGCTCGATAAATAATGTGTGCGGTGCTATCTCAATTTTGTGAACGCTCACCTCTTTGAACCTTTCACAAGCATACGTCTCACTGAAGCTATTTGATTATGTAAGCCTATAACTAGTGGTAGGGAAAAGGAAAAAATGGGGAACGAACCAACAGAAGTAAGTTATTTAACTTGCTTTTCATGTGAATGCTTGTGTAATTAGGTGAAAAAATAAAAGAATGCCAGAGTGAAGAAAGACACAGGGTGCACAGGGTGAGGTGCTCGTTAGTTGTATTTGGTATCCTAATATAATTAAATCTTCAAATACACACAGAAACCTTGTGGTTTATCGTTAGCAGCAGTATGTTTGAATAAAACACAGAAGCAGAATATTCTGCAAATATTTTCAGACCATAGTCTATGCAGAAATTGAAAATACAAGACTAAATTAAATTTTCCTCAACAACAAAGATAAGGCCAACCTGGGAAACAAGCTTTACTTGGTCTGAGGAGACAAAGCAGATATCAAAGAGAAATACAGGGAAACCTAAAAGAGAGAGGGAAGGACGTGCATCAATATAACAGCCTATTTGGAAAATTTATGCTTTGCTATTGCCACTGTCTTCCTCTTGCTTCCATAAGAGAGGACATATATTTTGAAGCTGGGCTGGATGAGGACAAGCAGAGGACAAGCTTGATGCTCTCTGCTCAAGGAAAGCCCCTGCTTTGCAAAAATACTCTTATATTGGCAGCTGTGACCCACTTCTACACATCCATGCACAAGCTATGATACACGCAAACGCACACCCACAAATGCCGTAATGCATCAGTGAAGAGGAAAACAGAGGCATCTGGAAAAGTCATCCTCTGGGACGCATTGACATGATTTGCAGGGCCTAAGTGCATTTCCAATAACTTTTAGAGTACAACATTCTGGTATGTGACTTCCTGGTACCTTCTTGGGATGTTGCTTTGGATTCTCAGAATATACTGAAGGTCAGATGAATTTTACTTAAGGAGCACAGAACAAAAATTAAGACTCAAATATGTAATCACCCCACCCAACCCGCACACACACACACACACACACACACACACACACACACACACACACTTGTGATGGAGATGACAAGGAGTGCAGTAACAGTACCTGTAAGACTCATATCTGTTTATTGGCCTCTTGGCTTGCCATTCTAAAATAACACTATGTGCAGGTGCACAGAAACAAAGTTATGCATGCACACAACGCACACACACACCTACATATATGCTTTTTTATACAAGGACTCTTGCTAGTTTGTCTCACCCTTGTCTCTACAGTGTCTCTTATTTGTTTTTGTTTTTTTTAAAGAAATCATACTTGTTAAGTGTCCCTGGTCTAGCAGAATAAAAAAAGGCATTGTAGTACAAAACTTTTTTTTCAGTGGCCCTAATCCTCTTCTGTACATTTCTGATAGAGTTAGCACCTAGAAGAATATTTGTTCACCCTAGTAGTCAATGCTCAAGTGATTTGTTATGGAATTCTTTGATGTGCAATGACCATTAGAATCAGTAACCAAGGTTGTCACCAAATTACATGCAAGTATTGTAAAACTTCAAAAATGCATTAACTAAAATCCTCTGCCAATTTAGCATTTCAGTGGTTCACAATTTTCACTAACTATTTTCTATTTGGTACTTGCCAGGTGCTATACAGTTAATTTATCAAATTAAAAATAGTCATAAGAGTTCAGGGAGCAAATCAACACCTTTAAATTATTGGCTATAAAAAGCAAATAATCAGCAGCAAGCTAGTAAAAACTGCATGAGTGAGTGAGTAATAACTATCAGTGGGCTTACCACATTGCATACTGTTATTTGAACGATTGTTTATACAAAAATATCCATTAATTGAGCTCTAAAGAGCTAGCTATTTGCACACCCTACTCCTAATCCATCCCTGCTTCACTCTGTTGTCCAAATCTCTACCTTTGATTCATGATAATGTCATGAAATTGAAATCAAAAATTTCACTTTGCAGTTTTTTTTTACAGTGTTTTACAGCATACAGTTGGAATATCCCAAGATTCCCTGATGACGACAGCAGATGATTATCATAATCTGTAACTGACTGCACTTTGAAAGAACTCTTCCAATTCCTATATGGGCTACCATTCCCCAGGCACTTGCACTACACCATCAACTCCCATTCATTACATTCTACAAAGCGGCACTTCAGTAATAATCATTTATAACCCCAACCACTGAGAGCTCTGAATATACAGCCCTGATCAAAAGCCAACACTGAACATCAAACGGGCTCATTCACTTGTAAGTCTGGCTGTAAATTAGCGAGATATTATGGCGTGCCAGTGCTGGTGCGGGGACAGGATTTTAGACTAACAAGACAGTTATGGGAAGTGATGACAGCATGCTGGCAAGTGCCATTACTCTAGAGCTGCCACACTATTCATCTTCATGAGACAGCTAGCAAACAGCTGAAAACTAAGAAAAATACTGACAGGGTTAGAGTGTTTCATCACTCCCAAAAGTGGTGCATGTATTCACTTAATTTTACTTGGCATTAGCACACCATACAGAAAAGCGAATGGGTGTATTTCTCATTTCTGCTGACGTCATGTGAGGATAAAGCAGCCATACATGACATTAGAAACACCATCTTGTTGGGAAGTGTTCTGTTTCCATATTAGAGAATCTGTCTGGGTTTTAATTTGCTCCACACTCCACCAGCTTAAAGCCGATGGCTCAAACTTGTAGCCCTGTGGGCAAAAAATGAAGCATTATCAGAAATTCCTAACAAAGCACTTTCTGGAGTAAGACTCAGCAGCACGCATAGTTAAACTCAAGGGGACAGTTTCTCTTGAAAGCTCTTGTACCAGCACCGGCTCTTTCTGCAATTTGGGAAACACGGTTTTCAAAAGAAATTGGGTCATGGTAATGGCAGAAGAACATGGCATGTATAAAGGATTGGCCCCTGGAGAGAGAGAAAGAGGAGTCAAGAACAATGGTGTCCTGCTCATACAGGGCCGCGCTTCACTGGTTTGTCAGTGCTGTAACAGCAAAGTCTTGGATTGTATAATTCTACTCCTTCAGCCCATCTCTCTGTTTCTCTCACATTCAGGTAATGCATAGTGTGGTCATGGCACCGATCCGAGGTCATTTCACAAACAAATAAAAGGCTTATTTTTTCCCTGACTCAAGTGATGGTAAAGTTCATTGCTTTTCAGTGTCAAAAAGGTCTTTTGGTGGCCATGTGGGGAAAAAAAAAGAAAGCCATGGCACTTGAAACAAATGTATCTGAAGCCTTTATTCTGCATGGCTAGTCATGATTGGAAGCTTAAAATTACACAAGAAAAAGAAAGAGAGAAAACCAAGGCACTCAAAAAATCAGTTAAACAGCCTTTATTCCGCTCGGCTGGTCACTGTGAAAATTTCTAACTGACCATTATGACTACACAAACAGAGATGCTGTGGATTCTTAACAGATTTTATCAAAATCCTGAATTTGTACTTTTACTTCATGGTAATTGTTTAATGCAAGACTGACAGACACATATATTTTGAATCAAATATATTAAACAATGGAGCTGAACAATAATTAAAGACCGGGTAACAGTTTTAAGGAATATCCCAACATTTAATATTAATTAAGCAGGACCCTGTCCAATACACACCCTGTCAACTTTTAAAATTAGACTTCAAACTTTCCTTTTTGATGGGTGACTGTGAAACATTTCTAATTATCCGTGTAAGAAAAAAAAAGCCAGAAAATTCTGATTTTTTTGGAAATGAGATGTTTATTAACCTTTATAACAAAATCCACAAAATTATTTTTGACATATCATGTTGTGTATGATATATTTTTATGATATATTTATTATTTATTTTTTGTATCACATTTGATACATTGGGTGTTTTTGGCAACCTTTTTTTTAACAACAGTGTTAATTTTAGACAAAAAAAGAGTTTTGTCCATAACATTTTGAAGTTATAGCAAGTATTCATCATGTTGATGAGATAGAGGTCTCAGAAACTCATGGATCAAATATGATACCAAGGGCATTATAGGGTTATACTACTACTGTAATAATCCCTGAGTTTTCCACAGTGTGTGCAGTTTATTGTACTTGGAATTCTGTATTTAAAATGTTCTCTGTTTGGTTCTTTAATTATTGTTCATTCCCTGAATTTCATGCATGCTGACACTTTGGTTTTTACTTCTAGTTTCTATTGGAGTTCATTTTATTCTCTCAGGTGTTTCCTGTCTCATCAGCTCCCCTATGTTAAGTTCATTTTTGTGTCTGTATTTTCCCCTTTGATTATTGTAGTTACTTTTCTCTAGTGTCTTGTGTTTAGCTCTACTTTCTGCCTCATGTGTCAATGTCTTTGATTATCTTCACCTGCCTCTGATTACCCTGCAGTGGTCAATTCCCTAATCACCGTTTTTGTGTTTTAGTAGTGCAGTCTTCCCTGCAGTCTTGTCTCACTGTTGTCATCCTCACGTTCCTTGCCTGTTTATGAATTACTGGGGCTTTAGTTTGCCTCTTCATGTCATGGACTTGGTAACTGTGGAATCTGACAGCAGCCTAATTAAAAGTTTGCTTTTTGTTTACATGTGCCTGCCTGTGACAATGCATTTGGGTCCTTTAGATTAAGGCTGCTGTGGCAGTTCCCATGATGCATTAGCATTAAGTGTGCCTTCCTCATTATACTACATGTCATTAGATTTTGTCTTATCACTCTTCTTTGTGTTTTTTGTTCTTGTGTCTAGGCTTTCCTTTCTTGTCTTCTCTTTCCCTACACGTCACCGGCAGTCATGGTCGATGGCTTTTCCTTCCTGGGCCTGGTTTTGCCAGAGGTTTCTTTCTGTTGAAAGGGAGTTCCACCTCCTCAGTGTCACCAAGAGCTTGCTCGTGGATGATTGTCTGATTGTTGGATGATGATGATGAATGAGCCTTTATTTGTCACTTGCAGTTGCCTGCAGCGGATTTTTGCTTTAAAATTGCATGGTCTTTGTTATACAGTATATAGCTGGTACATAAATAGAATTCAATTAAGCTGAACTTTAGTAATGAGTATAAGTAATATAAGTTTATTTATATAACACCATTTACGACACAAAGTGCTTAAGAAAGGTTTAAAATAAACTTGATGAGACCAGCATGTATTCATGCTCGGGATGTAAGACTGTACTCTCCAAGAAAATGATTCCATTGGTCCTTTATGCAAACTGTTATGACCTACACATGTTTTAAAGTTACGCCGCGAGTAGTAGTCATGTGTATCTAAAACATATGATGGTGTTATTACCTGTGTATAAAAAATGGATGAAGCCATTGTGACATTAGTGAAGTGTAGTGAAGTCTGAAGCTGAGCATTTTTGTGAGGTGGACTATACTTAGAAACTGGCCAACACTGCACTCATTTGGTAGCAACTTGTAAATCACAAGGCAGGCCCACCCTGAAGCATACCCCACTTTAGTCTAGTTTTTCAAAAATTAAACATTGTCCACACATATGTTGTATGTATATATTTAAGAGTGATGTTAAGAAGTTAATCACATTCATCATTTAGAAAAATCATATTTTAAGTTCTTTGGAATATGTAACTCCTAATGATACTAATATTTGTTTCCTGAGTGTTGCTGACACTAGTTCTAGCACGAACAGTCGTCCATCCCAGCACATTACACTTATGTATTGGAATGTTATCACAAACTGATTTGATGAGATGGCTATGAATGGAACTGTATTTCAATTTAACAACAAAACAGACATGATTTTAGATGTCATTCAGCTAACCCTTTTAGTTGTGCACATCCCTAACACCCATGGCTAATATTAGGAAGCCAGTTAAAACATATAACATAGGAGTCACCAGTAGTAATGTCTCTTCTTGGTGTTCACATTATGATCTGAAGTCTGAGACATTCAAAATCCAAGAACACATGGCATACACTGTAAGAAAAAGTCCTAATATAAAAGTATTTTACTGTGTATTTTACAGTTTTGTTCTGTTTTTCTAGAATATCATTAAATTTACATAAATAGACTGTGATTTCACATTTCAAATGTAAATTAACATAAAATCACTGTAATGTAATAAAACATAATTTTCTTGTTTTTTAAATGTATTTGTCTATGCATATTTAGATTGTTAAAATACATTCACAAATGTATCATGATTTTACAAATATGTGTCCGTTATTTGAAAGATTGAACTGTTAAATTCAAATGTAATGCTATGGAAAAATATATTAAATGATTCTTATAAACTTTTTTGACATCAAATAATTATTACTATTCTTGCTATTTAGGGCGATCATGGCTCAAGATTTGGCAGTTCGCCTTGTAATCAGAAGGTTGCCGGTTCGATCCCCGGCTTGGACACTCTCGGTCGTTGTGTCCTTGGTCAAGACACTTCACCTACTGGTGATGGCCAGAGGGGCCGATGGTGCGATATGGCAGCCTCGCCTCTGTCAGTCTGTCCCAGGCCATGCAATCCATTATTATTTAAACCAACTGTTAACTGTATATTTCTGTACATTTAAGTATTATTATTCATATTGCCACATTCATTGACCTTGTTTATAGGTAATTTCATTGTTTAATCACATTAACATGTTCCTAATGTAATGTTTAAAAGCACTTGAAAAGGCAAAATCCCATGTAAAATTAGGGCGACAAACTGTATTGTCATTACTGAAAATAACCGTATTTTTATGAGAAAGTTATTTTCTGTTATTTTCTGGTATTATTTTGGCGCCCCAGCTGCTGGAATATTACTGTTTTTCTAGGATTTTTCTTTTAACAGTGTAGAACCAACTGGAAAAATAAGAAAACTGCAAAAAAGATGACAAGGACCTGACATGGGCTCCTGGAGTAGACAAAAGTTAAATATACACAAGGTAGAGAAGGGTAATAAGGAATAGGTAAACTCAATTACACACTAACAAGAGTTAGTGAATAAAAAGCAATAAAATGCAGATGAGGCATAAACCTTCAAACTAAAGACTGTGGCAAACTGAGAAAGAGACCAAGAATAAACACAGAGAAAAACATAAGATGCAAACTGGGGAAAGAAAGGAGGCAAATGAAAAAGGAAAACATTCAACATGCAGGAAATCCAAAAGAATAATTACAAAGACCATGACAACAAACCTGTAAAAAACATATGCCACCAAAACCAAATCAAACATTAATACCGTCAGTTATGACACCACCAGTAATGGGATGTAGTAATGATGCCAAATGCAGCCTTATGCAAGATGCATCTTCAATCATGTTTATTGCAGGAACAGAAATGGATCTGAAACATTAATGGAACATCATTCCACTTGGTCACAAACCACAGCACACAGAAAGTACAAGGCTTAGGTTAAAACATTACCCTCTGCATATGCATTCGGGCTGCGTGTAAACTACCTTCAGGTCCTTTGTGTGTTTGGGGATACAGCAATATGAATCGCGACTCATGGAAACAGAGTACAGTCTGTACTCCTGCTGTGTATTTGTATGTTTTGCACCACTGTGTATTTTTCTTTGATGCTCAGCTTGGTGTCCTAATCCATATGTTTCAAAGCACCATCTGTATCTTATGTCAAAGTCCCAGAGAATAGTTCAGTATTGAGTAGTTTTAAATTTTTCATCATCATGGACGGCATCGTAAAACGTGGTTACCAAGCAACTGCTTCCCAGCCTCCCAATCAGCAGCATTGTTGGTTTGAGATTCAGACACAAATATCATCACAGTCTCCCTCTCTTCGCTGCATGTCACTCAGTGTGCTAAACCTGTACTGAGCGAAATATTTGATATGTCCTAAATAAAAAAAAAGAAAGAAAACTTCTATTCAAAAAGTCTTTCCATTTCTCTCCTGAGGGGCAAATCTACCTCCTGACTCAGTCTATCAACGTCAGCCTGATGTGCTAATCTATTCAGGAGATACAGTACTGTAAGTTTTATAGGAGAGGCTTAGACTTTAAATTAGGATCTTTTGGTACCCTAACCTGCTGCCAGTCACACCACTGGTGATAGTGGAAAAAAATATGCTTATGCAAAGCATTTTTCCCCCATGCTGTTTCTGTCAGGGAGCTTTTGAAATCCCTTTTCTAATGAGAACTGACATTCCACCTTCCTACAGTATTTCCTCTGGAGGACAAACAGGGAGGGGAGGAAACGGAAAGATGACAGTACTGGAAGTGACACAGTCAGGAAAAGTCTTCTGCTCTCAGCGTATGCAGAAGTCGTAAGCAGGTTTGTGTGCTTCATAAAAAATGTCATAGAACAGCAAGGTGGTGGTCAGATGATCTCCATCTGCAGCAGTGATATCTGATCTCACAGTGCATTTCTGGTGGGCATTGCTGAAAGATATGGATGAATGCAACTTTATAGTCAGTTTCCTTGTGATATCATAGTTCAGAATCAAGAATTGTAGACTCTCTTAACCCTCTGAGGTCTCAGGTATTGATGAATACCCTTACACTAGTCCTGAAACCCTAATCCTGTTTTTAAAGAAAACATTCTTACTGTGACATAACCCTAAGAAATCCAATTTGGAAGATTCAAGTAAAACTCTCAGTAACATCAGTGATCCTAATCCTATGTTTGTACACTACAGAGAAAAACATTTTTTAAATTACATATTCTGATAATTAGGATTAGAGTTAGATTTATTAAAAGTGATGAGGATTAAAAGGGTTTAAAAAAAACGGTTGGAAAATATATGTTATGGTACTAAAGGTTCAGTAACTCCCTGAAACAACTACTGTCTCCCGTTCTCTTTTCTTCCTTTTTTCTTTTAAACATTACTTTTATGAAGGCAAATGGTATATTTGTTGAGGACTAGTTTTTACTTTTGATTCATCCACATTCTCCAGAGAGGTTTTTTCTTTTTTCAGCTGGAGTATCTGTATCTGGGATTAACCCTATAATGCCCTTTGTATCATATTTGATACATGAGTTTCTGAGACCTCGATCTTATCAACATGATCAATACTTGCCATAATTTCAAAATATTATGGAAGAAAGTATTTTTTTTTTGTCTAAAATTAACATTGTTGTTAACAAAAAATTGCCAAAAACGCAACGAATATTTTTCCTCTTTCATACGGTTTCTCACAGGACTGTGAGAGCCCACTAGTACCTACTCGGCTCAGCTCAGCTCATTCCGACTCGATTTTTAAAGTTTTCCATTAGGTGGTAATACCTCGTACCAGGTACTTCAGGGGCTCTAAGAAATCACAGGTAATCCACTGATTGGCAAGTCAGTGGAGTCAGTTAATGAGTCATGAATGCGACTCATTCATGAAAATTAATTTTGCCATTTTGGAAACCCGACAATGAGGGAAATGGCAACGCATTGCCTCAATGGGCTTCTTTGTTGTGTTGCGTTTGTGTTGCATACACATGACGTCATGGGCCATGTTGCTATGACGACCCATGCACATTAGGTGGTACTCAATTGTAATGGAAAACAGAAACCGAGTAGAGTCCAGTTGAGGGGCGTCAAGTTGAGCTGAGTAGGTACTAGTGGAAAAGAGCTATTTGTGTTGTGTGTAGATCCATTTTTTTCAAATTTACATGTAAACATAGAAACATTGTTCAAGGCCTAAAATGTTTTACAATAAATGTATAAATTATTGATTTATCTGCAGAAAATGTCTCAAACAATTAATACACAATGTGGAAAGAAAGAAGTTAAAACGCAATTGAATAATAGTACTTTTAGTCATTTCACTTTCACCTAATTTTACATAGTTAAAGCTTATGATGTGGTAATAGTTGTAAGAGGTACATTTGTCAGATATGCATTGCTCAAAAAAATTCTTAGGGAACACTTTTTAATCAGAGTATAGCATCAAGTAAGTGAAACCGCTGTGATATTGATCTGGTCAGTTAAGTAGCAGAGAGGTTCTTAATCGGTTTCAGCTGCTTTGGTGTCAATTAAATAAAAACCAGGTATGCTACAGGGGCAACAAAGAGACAAACACCAAAACAGGAATGTTTTTACTGGTAGAGGCTACTGACATTTGAGGACCCGATGGGCCCAGTGCTCACTGCCTGGCACTGTGGAGCCCAACTGGCATTTTCCATAGAACCAGACAGTTCCTGGAGGATGAAGTTATTGTTATCACCGACTGGCCCCACACTTGCATGATCTAAATCAAAAGGGAAAACCTCTGAAATAATATGTTTAGTTCATTCTTATGCACTTTCAGGCAATCAAATCAAATCAAATCACTTTTATTGTCACGTCACATGTGCAGGTACACTGGTACAGTACATGCGAGTGAAATTCTTGTGTGCGAGCTTCACAAGCAACAGAGTTGTGCAAAAATACAATAATGTAAAACAAGCAAAATATAAGAATGGCTAAATCTGAAAGTAATAAATATATGTACAATATATAAGAGTATATGCATTACTGGATGTGTATACTAAATATGTTTTTCTACGTGTGTGTGTGTGTGTATGTATACATATTTTACAAATTAAATAGAGTAAACAATAAAATAAAATATATAAAATATACAGAGGTTGGTAGTTGGACATGTGCAAAACAGTGGCATTAATGTACAGTGTGGAGTGCATAATGTTGAAGTTCAAGTAGTGAAGGTGAGGTGTCTATGACGTGTTCAGCAGTCTGATGGCCTGGTGGAAAAAGCTGTCTCTCAGTCTGCTGGTTCGGGACCGGATGCAGCAGAACCTCCTTCCCGATGGAAGTAGTCTGAACAGTTTATGGCTGGGGTGACTGGAGTCCTTGATGATGAGGATAGATGTACATCTATCCTGTACATCAGAACAAAATTTTTGTTTTACATTTTGAGAGAGGCCAGGTGAGTTTAATAATAGACTCAATGCTGTGTTGATGCTGTTATTTTTAGCATCTACATGGATGTTAAAATCACTCACAACAATTATTTTATCTGAGCTGAGCACTAAATCAGATAAAAAAATTTTGAGAAATCAGACAGAAACTCTGAGTAAGGCCAGGGTGGATGATAGATAACAAATAAACCTGGTTTTTGAGTTTTCCAGCTAGGGTGGACAAGACTAAGCATCAGGCTTTCAAATGAATTAAAACTCTGTCTGGGCTTTTTGTTGATTTACAAGCTGAAGAGGGAAATTGCTGCCACAACATGGATGCTGTCTCTCCTAACAAGTCCAGGTTTTCCCCAGAAAATTTCCCAATTAAATATAAAGCCCACAATTGTTTTTGTTTTGGGACATACTAAGTACTTTGTACCATTTTGCTGCAATGAAAATGAAAATGGACCATTTAATTTCCATCAAACAGCAGAACAAAAAAAATGCTTACCCATTCCATATTAGTATAGATAGTTGTCATGATTTTTAAAAAAAGAAAGTTTAGATCATTCTTCATGGTTCATAAGCAAATTGTTTCACATATAAACAAATAAATTGATTTAATTTTGACCCTGATTTGAGCATGGTGAGTTCCACCGTAGAAAATCCAGTCTTTTAAATTCAATTGTCCCTGGCCTATAAAATTTACATATAAAATGCAGCAACGTGACTTCACTGCAAAGGCCTTTTGAGTAACTTTTCCTTTCACATTCAAAAATCATGCCTAGTTTTGTAATGATTTGGAAGTTTAGGCTTGTTGGACTGTAAATAATGGCTGTGTGAGTGGAATTTCAGGTTCTTGAATCTTTCATGTGAGCATAAAAGTGGTTTGCCTTTATTTAAAACAGGGTTTTTTTGGTCACTTTAGAGCAGTAAAACCAGTTGTGACATAACATTGGACAAATTATCACCTTGTTGTTTAAGTGTTTTTTCTTCTTTGGCTTTGTACACATGTAGGAAACAGCTATTTGCAAATGTATTTAACTACTAATGTGTCTTTTATAGTTCGAACACATTTTTTGAATACAAAAAAGTCCATATTTAAAGTTCTGAAAAAAATAAAATAGGATATTGTAAAATTTGAATAAACTAGAAAATTCAAAAGTAAATATTTATATTCAGTAGAAGCTAACTGCATTTATTTTAATACTGGGCGTTTACACAGCTGACCCTAAATAGTTTCCAAGCCTATACGTACGTCAGCGGTCTCTGTTGAGTATCTATTACCACTCTGCATTTATCCTCAACATGAAAATTCTAATACAAACTGCTTTAAAAAGTATGGAATTCTTGAAAATTCTTGTGGTTTCAGAATTTGAGCATTTTAACCCTAGAACACTATCGCCGGGTGATTTACACCCGAGCAAATACATTTACATGATTTCTCTCTCCTGCAGCTGTTTGCGTGTCGAGGAGCCTGTGCCTTCACCAGGGAAGTCTCAAATTTCCCAGGAATGGGTGGACCAAAGACCAGCTTTCCATAGTCATTATTTTGTTTTAGGAGGTTTTTTTTTTTCATTTTGTTAGACATGGCACAGTTGAAAGTAAAAGAACACCACTGTAATTTGTCATGTGTTGTCATATTTTGATATATTTGATTACTTTTTATTGGTTATATTATATCGGGTAAAAATCACCCGGCATTAGTGATTGTATTACTATTTATAGCGATAGTGTTCTAGGGTTAAATACTTCAGTTATTCAGCCAATATCACTTACTTTTCAGTCTAATCACACAAAAGCAGTGTTTAACTGTAGTTTCATTACTTTACACAGCCATAAATAATGGAACTTGAGAGAACTAGAACCCCAAAGGACTCAATATGATACAGTATATAATTATACAGAATTTTCTACTTCCCAATGCCTTGGCAGCCATCTTGAAACACTTCCAGGCACTTATTTTCCACCATTACTTAAATTATCTTTAATTTCAGTACTTACCAGGAAGCTGCAAGTATGGAATCAAGTTTTATCAAATCTGATAAAAGCAGCTTAAAAGGTTTGTGAACTGCTCTAAAATTGGGCTTTAAATGGCCTTTTGACCCCTGGAATTTATACTTTCATTACTACCTTTGCTAGAAATTTCCCATAGATTTCTACTCTGAATTCTTTGAGTGCCATGTCTCACTCTTCTAAGAACTCTGGGACTTCCCCATCATATTTGCTGAATTCCACCTACAGAGTGTATTAGATGTACAAACAGAAATAATTACTCTGAAATAAGATTCTTAAGTGGGCTTGTTTAGTCTCCAAAGTAGTTCACCAAAATGCTTCGATTTCATCAACTCAACTCTTTTTCTTAAATTGTTATTCCATGCACTGGCAACTGGAAGACAAAAAACTAAAACATTGTCTTTTTGCTTGTCTCTGAAACACTTCGAGTAAGGTCTTCACTGACTGGGATTTCAGAACTTGGGGAGTTAAAGTAAAGGATTTGGGGGGGGGAAGAAAAGTGTACTTACTGGGAACATTTAGGTCTATAAGGTTAGTAGCTTCATACAAAGAGCTTTGAATGTTTGTCCTTAAGTATTTGCATTGCTCAGTCTTTCCACTGTGACTTATGTTGTGTGGGAGAGGGGATTTTTGAAAATGCAATAAAAGCCACAAACATAATCACACTTAGCTATAACTTTAATAAAGGTGTAATCAAATGTTCTTTGTATATGAAGTTTGCAAATAATAAAACACTTCTAGTTGATTCTTCTTCTTTCTCTCCAAGGTCTCACAATATTCTCTCTTATCTGATCTTTACTAGTGCTCCTTTGTCTCACATCATTACAGCCCGCTGCCTACCAGAAATACTCGTCATTAACAACACGCTGTATTCTCCTCACGTTGCTGTGCGCTTCCAGCCAAGGAGGATAACTGCGATTTAAGGTCCCGCTCTCACCCCGCGGCTTCCACACCTTTCTGAAGCTGTTGCTGTCAAGACACCCCTGGCAGTTTGTCATCAGAAGGCGAGAAAGTGTTGGGTGCGAATATGATGTGTAGTATAACTCTGCTTTCAAGCGCTGGGAGTGATGTGTGCAGCTCTTCGTTATAACCCGGCTCTGTACCTGCCGATTTCTATAGCTGAATGTATGTTAATTAGTGAGGGGGTTTATTTGGAAACAGAAGCATGGGCGGTTTGCATTCCTGACCGCCGTTTAAAGAAGAACGAGGGAGATCTGTTTGTGGAAGTGTGCCATACAGCTTTGGCTCATTTCAGTGCAACAGTGCTGAACACACACTTGACTGGTAATTTAGCCCTATCAGTTTTCCACAATCCCCCAGGTACCATGGCTTGGTTACAGTGCCAGCGTGAATGACTTAATCTGCAATAATGAATGTGTTAACTGTGATCTGGAGCACAGCTTAGTGCTGATTCCTCCTGAAAACAATGCGTGTTTACAGACATTAAGCCACAAAATGATAACAGCCAGTCGCACAAAAAGGTCAGGAAATTGCGCAGAAGACTGCAAGCACGAATAAACATGCAACCCATGCGGAGAGTGAAGGATGCTGCCGGATACCGCCAGCGAACAAGAGGTCTGTGCAGCCATTTAATTTAGAAGTGTTAATGCCAATAACCAGGCTTGCTTGGAGGAGGAGGAGAAGGAGAAAAAAAGAAGACGGGGGTGCAATTTACCGATACTTGGCTGAGTTCTGACGCCAGCACCGAAGTGATGTAAGACAAGAGGGAGGGAGAAAACCAAGAAGGAGGAGAGGAGGAGAAGTAGAGAGAGAGGGAGAGAGACTTTCAGAGAACCAGACACAGAGCAACTCCCCAGTGGGTATCCTAACAGAGGTAGGCTGGCTTTTCATACTCCCACCCCGAATTAAAATACCGTGAATATATCGAGAAAAATAAAACTCGTCAACTTACTTTGAATCCTCTTTGAAATTAATGACTGGAATGCTCTTGGCGCCACGTTTAGTTTAGTACTGCAATGCTCGGGTGTGATGCTTAACATAAAGATAACACACCAGATTCATCTGGACGATCCTGTGATGTGTGGGTGGAATGTTATCAAGTTAGAGGTGTCGCGCAAACTGCACGAATGAACTCAAATTCATGACTCAAATGTGTCGGGATATTTATACGGGTAGAAAAATGAATTAATGACGCGCCTCTGACGTGAGGATAATACCTAATGAGCTCATTTGTTTTATTTGTTCCCCCAGCCTAACTTTGACTCTTAACGGAGCTGACTGTGGGCTCCAGATCTCAGCACCTTGGATAGCGACGCGCCGCAACAGCTCAGCCGAGGCGGGGAGAACGCGCAGAGCCCGGGCGGCTGTCAGTTCCTGAGCCAGGTCAGGATATGGTTGTGCTCTCCTGTCTATGCTCAGCGAAGGCTCGCAATGGGCTTTAGTGTGTCCATTGCATAATAACTGCAGAGAATGCCCTTGACAAAAGTCCGCACAGAGTTGCATTCAGCATGACGGCTGCACAGGACACTGACCGAATAGGGGAAGACTTGCACGAGACTGAACCTTTGAGCGTTTAACCAGAGTTGAAGTGTCTGTGCAAGCACATAACACTGGAAGACTTCTTCACATTATCATGGGGATAAGGTACCTTTTATTGCTGCTGATCTACCTGGACCCCCTGAGCGTCTTGAGCGCCGCAACGGGCGGTAAAAAATCCAAGCAGGCGACCAGGAAGGCTCCGAAAGCCACCGCTATCCCCACGGTCGTCCCGCAGAAGACTCCAAAACCGTCGCCCGTCAGGAAACACGAGTCCTGCAAGGGCTACTTCGATGTAAGCGGGCAGTTTGACAGTGCGTTCGAGTGCAACAACACGGATCACCGGTACTGCTGCGGGACATGCTTCCTGCGCTTTTGCTGCGAGTATAAGAAAGACCGACTTGATCAGACTGCGTGCACGAACTACGTAACGCCGGGCTGGTTGGAGACGGCCACTCCGTCCCCCAGCCCGACCGGTGATCCCTATCCCTACATGGATCAGACCAACACGGCGGTCTACATCACCTGTGGGATCATAGCCTTCATCATAGTGTTGGGAGTGTCGGCCAAAGTTGCATATGACAAAGCCACAGAGCCGCCTCAGGAAATGAATATACACAGGTGAGTGGGAGGAAGACTGTAATAATTCTGCTTAACATGCTCCCTTTAAGTAAGAAACAAAGCTGCATATTAAAAGCCTACCTTTTGCACTTCATGAATATGTATAACTGGACAGACCATAATATGCACAGAGATGTAGAGTCCATTTACAGGCAGGGGTTAAAGGTGAAAGAAACAGGCCCAAAGTGCTGTCAAATGCGATCTTTTTCAAGCAAGCAACTTGTTTTCTTTCTCTCTATCAGCGCTAACAAAGTGAAAATGAGGCTGGTAAAGCACTGGAATGAATGAACAGACTGTTATCTAAAAGGCAGCACTTCTCAGATCAAATTGTGTTCGATCTGCAGCAGATGTTAAATCCCAGAAAAACCAAAGCCTAAAATAATTATAGAGAGAAGTTGAAAGAGTGTTATCATACTGATTGTGGTAGGCTGGTGCTCCTGAAACAAGTGCGTGCATCTGCTATGAGTGGGAGTGAGAAGGACTAATGGCCAACGTTTATATTTTATGTTTTTTAGTTCATATTGCAGAATTAAAACTCTGAGATTAAAAAAAGAAAAAGAAATTGTAACTGGTGCTGGAGTCTAACACTAGTCCCGATACTGGGCTCAGGAGGCAACCAGCCAGCTGTCAAGAATCATACTTGACAACCCTCTCTTCAGCCTCTACACATCAGCACATGGCTGTCTGGTGTGTTCAGGTGAGGAGGTGGATGAGGATGCTGCAACTGAATCCCATCTCCTCATACTGGCCCCATCATACACGGGCAGACCAACACGAACAAATGCTGACACATAAGATCTTCAACACTGAATTGTTTTTTTATTATTACTGAATGCATTATTCACAGACTTGAGCAATCTTAAGTCTGTGAATAATAGATGATGTTTGCATTAATGTTTTGGCTGTATCAAGGCTGTGTGACACGCATGCACCACTGCACATTCCATAAGGATCACAAAGGAGGGCAGGGTGGGAAAGGGATGAATCGCTGAGGTGGGGAGAGGGGGGCGGTAAAGAGAAGCTAAGATATTAATTTAAAAGCAAAGGTTAAACCACCAATACATTTGTCGTACAAAAGCTTCGAGCTGCTGCGGCGCCTTCAAAGTAATTAGATTTCCCCCCCATTTTTTCTAAGTATGATGTCAGAAAAAAAGCAAACAAACATTTTTTTTACTTTCTTTCATCATGATTGCTTCTCTCCCTCTTTCACCCCCCTCGAGGGCTTCATCCTTCCATATGCACCTGGTGCGGTCTGAAAAACATTCAAATTCAACCCAATTAGCTGAGATACTCACACATCCAACGCTGTTTCTCTTGCAAATGAACATTCGTCATGTTCCCAGACGTGTTAAAAAAAGAAAAAAAGAAAAGAGAGAGAGAGACAGAAGAACAAGAAACGGAGCAGCCCTGAATTACCCATAATAGCGCAACACTGTTTCAACAATTCACGTCTGGTTTTTAACCGTGTTCAGCTGCATGCACAGAGACAACCTGTACAAAGAGGAAAAGCCTCCTTTTTGGTGCAATGTTCACACTTGTTTGCCGTGTGCTTGTCTGTTTTTAGGGCCCTTGCAGACATCCTGAGGCAGCAGGGGCCCATCCCTATATCACAATACGACTGTGAGAATTTTGCAGCCATGAATGGCTCACCCAAAGACAACACACCAGTCAGAACCTCATCCAAGAACCACTACACCCCTGTTCACACCTCCAAATCCAACCATGGTAAGAGCTCTTCTTGCTCTCCTCTCTATATTCGAAGCTCTAAAGCTTATGTTTATGGCTGAAGGGACACTTCAGCAGCTGAAACCCGTGCCTGTGTCTTTGAGAGCATTTTTGTGCAATGCATTTGCAGCGTATCATCATTATTTGTGTGTAAAATTCTGCTATACCATTCAAATTGCACCCACTGTACTGACCCTTTCAGCATTTTAATCTTCCGTGGTAACATCCTGTAATCATCTGATTTGAGCAAAAGAGAAGAGAGAGCAACAGAGAGACTAAAGGACAGATAATCACAGACTAGCAAAGGTAGACCTGCCCAGCAGATTCTGATAGGCTGGAAGTGATGACCTCTCACTCAGTCAGAACACACACAGAGTCATTTAACCTTGCAATTGCAAGAACAGACAGGAGTGTGAGTCATTAATATGGCCTGAAAAATGGACACAGAATCCAGGCAGCACTGGCAGGTTCACAGACAAAGCAGGTGTTATCAGATGGAGAGATACAAAGCCACTTGGGGAGAGGGACACAGATGGAAAATAATGAGATATTACAATGGAGTTGCTGAGATGGAAAGAAAAACAGAAAGATGTTAAGCCTCTGTGCAGGATGAGCAAATGCAGAGATACGGAGTAGAAAATTACAGGTGATGTAGCTCTGAAAGCACGGCAGACTTTACTGCTGTGTAACGTTTTCTTTGGCATGATCTATTAATTTATCTATATATTTACTGTCAGAGAAGAAACTTCCCCTTGCTATACATATACCCCTAATTTAAAGCTCAGGTGGTCGACACTGGTAAGTAACTACAAATTGTGGTTTTTAATTTTTAAGTCATGCTGGGGGATTTCCCGCAAGTTATATAAATTAAACTAAAATTAGAAGCCAGAAGAAACTGTCTTTAGATACGTCAGTATATGACAGCTTAACTTCTGATGAGTTCAGCAAGAAAATTTAGTTTCATTTTTAAAATAACAGAACAATATAAAATAATTCTCATACGCAAACTTCCCTTAGCTAAAAAAAGTCCAAGAATGACATTCAACCCACACTTGGGAAGGCTGAACTGTCATTTTGGAACACTTTGTCATCCAAGGCCTCAATAAAAGACGATCAGCTCACAGTTACTCAGAGTCAAAGTGTTTGCTTGGATGCTTTCACATTGTGATAAATGACAAACAAGCAGTAATTTTTGTTTAGAAATCATCTTGCTATATAGAAATTCTTATTATATCCAAACTATAGTCGGACAGGGTATATATATCACTTAGATACTCTGACTGAGCACTCAAAGCATTTTCTGACTTTGAGGGCTATCTGTCATTCAAACACTCAAATGCAGGCATCGGACAATTTGGTGTGTAGTACCTTTTCCAAGGCTACTTTGACATGTGGACTGAAAGAGCTGGAGATCGAACCTCAGATTAGTAGACAACCTGCTCTACTTCCTAAAACAAAACAGGTGCCATAAAGTGTTTTGAGACAAAGTGTTTTGATCTCTGCCAGCAGCTTCACAGCTCTGATGCTGTGAGAAAACAAGCAGGTTGGAGAAATCAGAAGTGAAAGGATATTAGGGTATTTTTTCTGCCTAAAAACCCATTGTGAGCCACTGTTTTTTGTCTTTGGAAATATGTTTGCTAGTTTGCTAACTGACCTTGAGATAATGTTGGCTGTTCTCAGTTTCAGTCAGTTCCATAAATATGCGTATCATACTAAAACACATCTGAGCCCCCAAATCCAGGGCAGATAAATGAATTCTCATACATACATGGACGATTACGCAGGTTACTTCACTAAAGAAAAGGCACAAAAGCAGCCTGATGGCAGCCAATATTGTCAGCTCATTGTACAGTAGGAGAACATGTAAGTGTAGACGTGGAAGTTATAATGTTGAATGTAAAAAACGTCATGAAAATTTAATTGAAAGCACTACAGTGCCAAAGAGTCTCAGTACATTATATTACAGTATATATTAAAGTGGAAACTAGTGCAGAAAATATATAAACTGGTGCACAAATGTAGTCCAGAATGTAGGAAGTAAACTGTCTGATGCTATACCCTAAGATGCCACCCCCTACCTATCCCTAGATTATCCCTATCCACTCTTTTTGAAATGTTTTAATTAGAAACCAGTCATATAACAACATATTTATATTAATCGATGAGAGAGTCATAACAACCTTCAGAAAATGTGAGCGAAGAGAATATTATAGCTAAAATGTTTATTTTCTGAGCTGTAGATGTAAGCAGCACAGCACCTAACACAGTACATGAAGTTGTTATGGCTGAGTTGTGTGACAGGACAGCAACAATCTCTCTGCATCCTCATCTTTAAATAATAGATTGTGCATATTCTCAGCTTTATTTGGGTTTGCAGCCGCTTGAATGTCATGTAAACTTGGCCTCTTTCTGTCACTTTCACATCTATCACACACTTGGGGGGAACATTTTTCTTGCAGTACAGTGCTTGTTGCAGCTGCAGTCTGCATTCATTCACTTAATGTCTCCTCAGCTTAGTGAATGAATTGGTCTATCCTTCATGGTCACTTCCGGCCCATGCACAGAGAGGGAGACAGGGCAGATGCAAAGCTGCACATGTCAGCCTGCCTCCAGTGCATACTTGCATGTTTTTTTCCTCAAATGAGCTCGGGCATCGCTTTATCTTTATATTGCTCTGTCGCCTGTGTTTTGCCTGCTTGCAGAGAGTCACTGCATAGAGAATACAACTTGCGCCAGCTCTGCTCAGTCTATCCTAGATAAAAAAGAAAAACCCACCCCCTCCACATCAGGGACCACAGCCGTCCTGATGGGGTTGGACATGAAAGGCAGTGACAGTGCGGGCACAAGTGTGGTTAATGTGTGCATATAAATTGGGAGAACAGAGAGGGAGTCCACTCGCTCACATAGAAAATGCATATTCATGTACGCCTAAATGGGCATTTGGCACAGAACGGCAAGACATGCCTCTTAAGGAGAGGGTTCTCGGGTGGAACTGTTGCTGCTGGCACTTCACATCCAGAAGCTTTTGGAGACACTTTTATATCAGGTGGAGAGACCTCATGAAGCAAAAGGCTAAGGGGCCCAAGAGGATCCTGCCAACTTATGCCTAAAGTGGGTACAAGTGGGTACAACAGCCATATAACCTTTGATCTTTGCATTTAAACATGTCCAGTCTCTCTTGGCTGCAGAGATGTCCGCACCAATGTATTTTAAAATCCTTTATGTCTGCCCTTTTCTAAAAATACAGGCTGATTTATTTTTTCACATCACAGATCTTGTGTGGCAACATGGTACCCTTGGTGCACTGCAAAACTTCCCTGCATTTTTTTAAATAAAAAAAGAGGGGCCTACAGCAAAAACAGTACAGACAGCATAATATGATACCAGCGCAAGTGCTTCTATTTTTATTCGAATCCACTCTGCATTGTTGTGTGGCTCAGATTCTCTTTTAGGTCGGGGTGTAAACACAGAGCGCCCCGCAGCCACAACAAGGAGCCGGCCTTGAAAGGGAGGAGCAGATACCTTTGCAGGAGTTTGCCGTCGGTTAAAGTAAACAATAACCGCCTCTCTGAGTAATGCAGTTTAGCCGACAGCTCTCTTCAGATGAAGCTGATTTATTCACCGCAAACCACAGGCGAAGAGTTGCCTGTTTTTTGGAGGGTTTTTAGAGTGTTGCTTGGTTTCCTCTCTGACAGTTTCCTAATGCAGAGAATGATGAAGTAAAGTTTTCAGATACAGAAACCAAAAAATACTAGTCAAGCGCATTTGTTCCTTATAGGTAGGCCAACTAGAATTCCCTAATATCACATTGTTTTAAAAGCATGAAGAAAAGTCTTCACTTAGAACACTTACAGGGACTGGTAGTACTCTCACTGAAAGAGAGATCAGATCTTTGAGAGATCTTATGTTTGTCTCCCTGTTAAATGCAGAACAGAATAAAACAATCCTCCATCTCCTAATGAGCAACGTCTTGAGTGGTCAGGCCCAGTTTTCAAAAGTAGAATGGGTGAACTACAACAATAAACTTGTAATGAGTTGAATTAAAAATTGGATTATAATTTATGGTGCTGAATTTATTGAATCGCCGCATGTTAGGGTTCACGTAGCAGCTGAAAAGCCTCGAGTTGGTATTTATATATCTGCACTGTATGCAGCACTGAAGGGATCTGAGCTGTCAGTTCATTTTATGAGATGACTCTCGAGCTTAAAGGTCAGCTGCTGTGGACAATTAGAGGTCGTGATGATAGAATAACATTTTCGGCTGTTTGGCGGTTATGATGTGATCTTCAGATATATATTTTTAAAAGTTCTGTGTGTTGCACCTTCTTTCCACAAAAACCCCAAATTTTGCCTAAACAACAAAACAGTGAATTAATTACTCTAATTATTTGCCAATAGGCACTTTTATAATTATATTCAGTGAGGCATCCCGCCTCAACCACTACTACACACATGTAACAAACATCTGCTTCCTCTTCCTGCTGCTTCTTTCCAATTAATCCTTGAAGTGTGCAGCAATAACATCTCCGCTGTGACCTCACTGGCTCCCCATTGGCCAGATAATCATCAGGCCCCATGTTAAAAACAACATTTCTGTGCTGACTGCATCAACATGTTTATTAGAAGCTTTCTCTTGAGTGCACCTGTGTTTAACCTGAGCAACTGAGAGACTCCACCTAATTGTCTCCTGCCCTAGATCTCATTATTGCCCCTTATTATACAGCTGGACTTCTGGCACCCTGAGTGCCAGACATATGTGTGTATGTGGATAAGTGTGTTTCAGGTGCAGAGGCAGGAATCCAACTATATCCCACAGCTGTTCTGGTTTAAGACAGCCCAGAGTGGGTTAGAACTTAGGACTGCACTGCGCAATTAGTTTCATGAGAGGGCAGGGGCATGTATTTTCCAAGGTATCACTGAAAATGTTTCCTTTAGAGGTTTCAGCTTATATAACAGAGAAACTGAAAGACACCATGAAGGGAAGGTAAAGAGAATGAGATATGTGACACTGAGCTGCAGTTAAATGGCTTTATCAAAATGACACATATAGTTCTGATCATTGTCTAAAACCAGTATACCATATAAATGGTATTATGGTTTAATTTAGGAAGCAGACTTAAAATTCACAGAGGATTCATCAAATACCATCAAGTACACCTAAAAGTAAATGAATGTGCAATATTAAATATTAGCTCTCTCTCTTATAAATCACTATTTATAAATCAATAAATAATTGATTGCCTGCTTGCAGAGAGTCACTGTAATTGATGGCCTCTGACAGTATGACTGTCAGAGGTCAAGGAGAGGAGTGGCAGCAATCTTTTACTTATTTTACTTATTAATCAACCAAAGACCTGGACAGAGTTATGAATCATTTGAAAGCCACTCTGAAGTTTGTCCACCCTAATCAGAGAAGCCAAAAATCAGGTGTTATCTGTTGTCCTTATGGCCCATAGTCAGTATTTCTATTTGATTTCTCAGACTTTAAAAAAAAAATCTGATTAAGTGCTCAGTTCTAATAAAAATCACTATTATAGGAGATTTTAACATTCATGTAAATGACAGTCTAATGGACTGATTCTTATATAGTGCTTTTCTCCTCTTCAGAGTTCTCAAAGCGCTCTATACAACGTGCCAGATTCACCCAATCACTTTTTCTTCTAAGCTTTTAGTGCTTCCTAATGAACATTCATACTCTGATGGATGCATCGGGGAGCAACTTGGGGTTCGTATCTTGCCCAAGGATACTTGGCAAGCAAACTGGAGGAGCCAGGGATCGAACCTCTACCTCCTGAGCTACAGCCACCCCCAGCCTTAACACCTCATTTAATTTTTTATTAGAGAAAATATAAATAAGCCCAGCCATGCCTTTAATCACACTCAGGTCACAACCTCGGATACTGTGGCTGCTCCAAAAAAAAGGCAACAATTTAGAGATCGATATTGGTAACAGAGGTTGGTACCTGGCATAACTGATAAATCTATGCCTTACAGTAGATAACTTCATTTGGAGAGAAAATTGCATTAAAGATATTAATTTGGGTAGAAAAAAATCCAAAATCCAAAACTGTACCACAATAAAAGAGTCTTCCATAAAGATAGAACGTTTACTATTTGGTACCGATCAAGGAAAACAACCCCAGGTTTCTTTTCTGCACTGTAGCCAGGCTGACAGAGTCAGAGCTCTGTTGAGCCAATTATTCCTTTTTGACCCAAACTAGCAAGGACTTTATGAATTTCTTTACATATTTTAACCATTAGAGAAAAAAAATATTCACAGCTATCCCACAGATGTGTCATTAAGCAGAGGAATTTAGAGTATTTCTCTCCAATCAATCTTTCAGAGTTAACTTCAATGTCTTCCTTTAAAACATCAATACTCCATCCTTACAAGATTGTTAAAAAAAAAGTTTTACCATTAATGAATGCTTTAATTTTAAATATGATTAATCCATCTTTATTAACAGGCTGTGAACCACATGCTTTTAAGGTTGCGCTAAATAAATCATTACTTAAAAGACCCTTACTCATTCCAGCCATAAAAAAAAGTTTCCGACCTTCCTACCATTTAAAAAAAATCTTTGTCAAACAGTTAACTGATCATTTAGGACTGTGCTAGGACCAATACATTGTACATGTTTCCTTTAGGGAATTTTATTAGAAAGGACTGCACACATTTTCATTGCTATGCAGGGGGAACCCAGTTTTATTTATCCATGAAGTCCCATGGTACAAATCACCTAGTTAAACTACAGGCATTTTTTAAGTTAGTGTACTTGGCCTGAAACATTTAGAACATTTAGAAACATGGTATCCAACCAGATACTTACTTTAGATGGCATTGCCTTGTCCTTCAGTAATAATGTGAGAAATCTTGGAGTCATTTGTGACCAGGAAATGTCCTTCAGTGAGCACATTAAACAAATATATAGGATTACTGATTAATTACTACTTATTACTGATTAATTTGTGCATTCTTGCTAAAAATTAGAAACATCTTGTCTCACACACTGATTCATGCAATTATAACGTCAAGGCTATAATAATTCATTTTTATCAGTTTGCTCTAAAAGCTTCCTAAAAAGCTTTCAGTTGATCCAGAGCTCCGCAGCAAGAGTACTAACTGGGACTGGAAAGAAACACCACATTCCTCCCATATTAGTTTCTCCTCATCAACTCCTTGCTCAGCTCAGAATTGAATTTAAAATCCTTCTCCTCACATATAACATCTTGTATTATCAAGCCCCATCATGGAATCAGCCTTCAGTTTGGATTTGGGAAATAGACACTTCCTCTGCTTTCAAGATTAGGCATAAAGCTTTCCTATTTGATAAAGCTCATAGTTAGAGCAGAATCAGCTGACCCTGAACCATTCTTTAGTTATGCTGCAATAAGCTCAGGCTGCTCGGCTGCTCATTCCTTTTTACTGGTGTTTATACACTACTACTGCATTTAATCATTGGTAAGAATTAAACTCTGGCTCTTTCTCCCGTAATCTGTCTTTTGTGCCAACTCTATCTGGTCTCTTCCCCCTCACCCCCAACGGTTCTCTGCAGATGGCTGCCCCTCCCTGAGCCTGTTTCTTTCAGAGCTTTCTTCCTCTTAAAAGATAGTTTTTCCTTCTCAGTGTCACCAAGTGGTTGCTCAAAGGGGGTCATGGTGATTGTTTCGGTTTCTTTCTAATATTGTAGGTTCTTTAACTTACAGTATAAAGCGTCTTTATGTGACCGTTGTTGTGAATTGATGTTTTATAAATTAAACTTAACTGAATTGAATTGAATCAAATTACTTTTGCCTGGCTGTGTTGGACCTTAATTGACCTTGGATTCAGATAGTCTCTCCACTGCCTGCCAAGCTGCACCACATCAGGCTTTGTTCATAATATAATTATCTTATTATTCACATTTTTCCAAATTCAGAGGTGTAGGTGTCCAGTGAAGAGGTCAGATTAAAAAAAATTACCATATGAATCCTCAGCGTGCATTGGCTCCAGCGCCTGTTCATTTCCATAGTACATCGTTGAGGTGAAAGTCACGATTTTCTTTGTATCAAGGAGGATAAATTCATAATGTTCTCTCTGCAGACTCTTCATGCTATCTCTCAGTAATGAGCAGTGGGAGAGAAAGCGGGAGGGGAAAAAATGTGGATTGTGATCGCTTTTGAATGGTTTTTCCAGGGTCGTCACAATGGCCCGTGGAGTTACCTACCAATGACAAATATGACAAAAGAAGACAATAATAGTGCAGCAGCACTAGCAATTCTGCATGTGATATATATACATGCATGCTGGTATGACTGAATGCGTAACATAACCCTTGTAGATATTCTATCTGCAGCATGAAGGCAGCACAGGGAGAGGTGTGATTGAGTTCAAAGTGCACTAGTATGTGGGTGGTGGAAACATATTGCTTATTTTCTTCTTCTTCCTTTTTTTTTGAATATCATAGCACTGTGTTTGCAGCTGCTGTTCACATTTCAGCCATTTCCCCTCAATCCATGTCTGAGGGGTAATGACACCATGGGAAAATTTTATATTTGGCACAAAAAAAGCCCCACACATCTGAGGCAAATAAGAAATTTGATAGAAACACTCAAACACAATTTAGCTACCCTGCAAATGTTCTTTTAAAGTGAAACATCATTGATTTTATACGTCAGTATATATATTATATTCCAAGGGTTCTATTAGTATTATAGTGGTTCTATATTTAGTTTCCATGAAACACTGATACATAATTTTTTGAGCTTTGTAATTTCTATACATTTCTATATGTCTTTTTTGTGTAAATTTTTACATTTTACTGTGTCAGTGTCACAAAGAAAATGAAATAAATCTGTGATATTTGTGCTTTTCAGTGATATAAAAGAGTTACAATGACACGGACAATTAAATGTCAACACAGTAAAAGCAATAATCTAAACGTCCAATCTCTGCTATTAGTCTGTGCATTGTCAATAACTGTAAAGTATTCTATCTTCCCACCAAACACTGAGTCAAACTAATAAATTAAATCTTTGTCCTAACTGTCAGATTCAGTTGTAATGGGCACCAACTTTTGACAACACATTTAAATATGGGTTCTGGGAGAAAGCAGGTAGCTTTTATAGTTCTATTCTATATTTCTAACATTTTATATCACGTGGCTGCAGCTCAGGAGGTAAAATGAGTCATTTAATAATCGGACAGCTTTGTGCAAGACATTGGAATGTGACTAAACCCTGAATTTAGCGTGTGAATGTTAAATAAAAGCATGTGTATGAATCTTTGTGTAAATGGATGAATGAAGCTCATAGACAGTGCTTTGAGTGCATGAACAGAGTAGAAAAGTACCAGCTTATTTACTAAAATAGCAAGTGAGTCAAAAATGAAAATATTCATTTGTTATAGTCCCACAAGTGATTGAATATGCTACTTTCAGAAAGGGTAAGGCTTCGACAGGATGGTCAAAATTATTGCAAAGGTTAAGATATACTTCATACTTTACTTTTACAGTTGCCTTCCCTGAAAGTGCTAGCAGATTATTTCCACGTTGTCTTCCATTGCACATGGTTTAGCATTTTTGTCCCTCTGGCTCAATGTCGTCATTGTGTATCATGTTACTTTTTTTTTAACCTTAACTGTCCAGACTTAAACAGTCTAAACACAGTGTGGATATGGCAAAAAACTCACCATGTTGACCACCAACTGTTGACTGCAACACACAGTTTTTCCCTTGTCTTTTTGAATTTTTAAATTTTTGAGTTGCTGCAGAGAAAACAAGTGTGCCTCCAACAATATCCAAATTTAAGCATATTTAAATAAAACATGTTAATTCTTAGCTTAACATCTCACTGTGAGTCAGATGCTTATGTTTCACATCATTTCCTTATGATGTTTAAAAATGACTGCAATATTATACTTTCTTATTAATCTATGAAAATGGGTGTATTTAGTCACTTCCATATAACAGGATATTTTGGTGGGACAAAGCTCCTTTCTTTATTGATTGACATGGTGCCTCACACAAGAAGGTTCCTGGTTTGAACCCTAGCTGGAGTTGTTTTGTGTGGAGTTTGTAATGTTATTCCTAGACCTGTATGGGTTTCTTTCAGTTGATCTTATTTCCTCTGTCCCAAGGTCATGTATGTTACGTTAACTGGTTAACAGGCCATGAACGTGAGGTATAAAGTGTTTGAAGTGCATAGAATAATGTTATGTATGGTTAAAAATGTCACTTGTAGTGCTTTGAGCAGTCGGTAAGACTGGGAAAATGCTGTGTAAATGCAAGTACACATCTTGGACAGCACACCCTCAGTATCTCAGACAGAAGTTACCTACTGGTTACACAAAATTTAAATGTTCATATTCAGGATTCAGAACACTAACACTGTGCATTCAGGTCTCCCCAACTGCTGTTTTATAATGTTTCTGTGTTGTGGCTCTACATGCTTGCCTCTGTGTGTCTCTGTATGCAATCAGGTCTCCACTACGGAAAAGAGAGCGTCAGAAGCAGTGGAGGCGCTGACCTTCACAACTTTATCTCTTCTGGTTTTGTGACACTGGGACGAGGCCATCAGAAAGGTAAAGTAGTTTTTCTGTCCTCGTTTCCTTCTCTTTTTCTTACTTAGAAGATTAAATTCTTTTTGTGCAAACACCACGCTTTATACCTGCTGAATGCTTAAAGTCCTGCTCAATGCTCCACTCACATCACCAGTGATCAACTACGAGACACTGGACAGAGGTAAAATATTTCCAGATTCAATTTCCCTATCCAGTCCCCATGAATACATTTTGCAATCAAATACAAGCAAGCATACACGTAGCTCCGGTGATGGGCGACATGGGGTGGAGAAGGTGACTTTGTGTACGCATTCTCAACACACATGCACCTATTAGTAGGGCGGGGGTAGAGTTTTCCCATGGGTAACACACTGATTAGTATGCAGCCACATTGACTAAGCTCTTGTGGTTTATTCCCATCCATTTTAGCTCCAACAAATCAGAGTCAGTGCCTGTGTGTGTTGGTGCCTGTGTGTGTGTTGGTGTAACCTTGCAGGGGTTGCAAGATGACATCCTTTACCTGACCCTGCTTTCGAATGTTTAATTGAATGCTTGTACCGTTTCATGGTAAATGACTGCCTTTGTAAAAAAGCGTCTCGATTTAAATATAATTTGCTTCCTCTGTGGTGTACTTTGATGTATTTCCATGCTTCCTCTTTGCTATCAAAACCTGCTGATTTCCTGCTCATCATCCTAATTACGGCAGCTGATGACCTGCCGTTGCTTTAATAAATACCAGTTCAGATTTATGCATTGCTCGGTAGTATGTGTGTGTGTGTGTGTGTGTGTTTGTGTGTGTGTAACTGTATATGTGTGGCTTTTCTACCAGCAGGAACGGATTCTCTTTCACCAAACATCATGACTTTGTTTCCAAGTGCACAAGACTGCAGGAGCCTGCAAGTTTTTCTCCCACTCTTACTTCTAATGAGGAACCATCGCATTTATGTTTACATGAAATTAGCCGTTTTCCTCTTTGCTCTTTGCTTCATTTGTTTTCATCCCCAGAGGGGGTTCGTTTCACAATGGCATTCATGTGCAGCTAGAAATAATAAAAATAATTAAAAAAAAATCCCCTTCTGATATGCTCTGTAGCCCCTCCACCCCCCACACAGCGCTTCTCTACCAGAGATGAATAATGAAGTTTTATGAATCCTGATTCTTTTAAGCAGATTTTCCTCGTTGTACAAATATCACAATAGCAGCACTCCCGCATCCCTGCACTTGTCATAACAGCAGCAAGGGGGATGGTTTAGCATTCAGCATCTGTGCAGTTAAAGCCGTGTTTTCTTGCAAACTGTAGCCTTTGATTCCTCCACAGCACAAACAAATAAAATGTGACAGATTGAGAATTTGGAATCTTAGAAAGACGTGCTGATGCTTAAATTTCTCACAAACAAATATGTGAAGCTTTTTGCAGAGCCCCAGTTCTTTTTAACAGTATTCTTCTTCAACATCTCTGTTTGGCCATGCTCATGCCCAGAGGCAGGTTTTACTGTGGAGTGAATCTTGAAATCATTGAAACGGTGGTGTGAAGTTTGGTTCGGATGTCGTTACTGCTCTGTATTATCTTTAGCAATGTACACTTCAGGGCAGCAGAGGCAAACAAACAGTTTAATTAGGGATCCCACACTCTTTCATGGTATTTTAACAAGTCCTCTACAAATCCACAAAAGCAGAATGGATTCAGCTGCTTCTTAGTTTTCTCCTTGACGGGCAAAAGAAACTAAATTTCTCCTACCTACTTTACATCAAAGTCGGGGATTCTGACAACATGTGTTAATATTTCCAGCCCAGTGATTTACAATTGTCAGAAAATCACTTTCTCCCTCTCTTTAATCAGCTTTGGATTTATCCAAAATCTGTGGATGGATTCTAAAATGTCCAAACAGTAAACATGTGGGCTGATGTGAGCCACGTTAAGGTTAACATCAAGTAAACAGCTGAATTTAAATCATATCGACCTTCATTACGTTTTTTTGGAAGAGGTTTGCACAGCTTGGTTTGCTCTAGGCCAAGAGTAACAAAGCTGGAAAAAGAGAGAATGCAAATACATATTCACAGGTCAGTCAGTGGAAAAAAAAAGTCTGTTTGCCAAATGAATTCGAAACAGATGTTGTCTTCTTCTGTTATATATGGGTTTTTTTTGCCAGGTTGACAGAACGAAGTTTAGAAGTCATGATGTAGTCCTCTGGATCGGATTAGCATAGCATCTGTTATAGCACTTAATTACACAGGCGGAAGGTATGTTTGGTTGGTAATTAGATGGCAAGTTGTGTGTGTTTGTGTGCATAGGTGTGTGTGCTGTTGTAATGCAGTCCTTGGGGAGGACAGGTGAGGTCAGGACTGGGTTTCTGGGTGTCAGAGCAGCTGGATGTTTCACATCTGTGTAGCATGATACAAAACAACTATGTGTCAAATGAGATCAGCTCTGAGCATGAAAAAGGGGGAGCTTACATTTATACTCAGAGAGTATAAATCACCCTTTTTGAGTACAACCTTCCCCTCAGATTAATGATTGAGATTCTACTTCAAATAGGAATCACCCACATTGCTGAAAGTGCTTTTAGCAAGCTTTACATAGAAATCAGGAACTTGAGTAGTCATATTTGACAACCTGGACCAGGAGGCGGTCATGTTTGTGCTTGGGTTTGAGTTGACAACAGAAGACCTCTAGTTAAGGTTAGAAAAGATGTTGAAATGTACTAAGTGGTAAAAGTGGTAAAATTGGCGATTACATGCAAAATATTTGTCACAAAAAGGTTCAATTAACTGCAGTAAATTTGTGACAATCTCAATACACATACACAGAAATCACAACTTGTGAACGACTGCTGCAGGATAGTCATTTAACTTTAAAATGGCAGACAGTCATAAACTTTGGCTTTATATCAAAATATAGCTAGAATACAACCAGTTAGCAACCACTTGACTTGAGCCACCTATGTCAAAGAGTTGTATATCGAATGAGTTGAGCTCATTGGGACAGAATGCCTTGGGGAGGACAGGTGAGGTCAGGGCTGGGTTATCATCAATGTGTGATTACGGATCATGACAGTTTGGAAACAGGTTCCCTCCCACCAAGCAATATGAACACTCACCTTGAAAATGGTTGAAAGTCAAAGGTTGGGAATGTTGCATGCACAACCTTTGAGTGACTAGCGAGTAGTTGTGGTGACAAACTGCGACTAAGAATACATTTTAAGATGTGTTTTTATCTAGATTTGATTTTACAACCTCGTGTCCTCAAAAACAATATGTAGACTCTGACATAATTCTCTATTATTTTACATATTATTACGTTTTTGTTAAAACATGAGAAAATTTAAAATACTAGCAAAATCCACATGAGTGTCTGGAGAAGGCTTGACTCAGAGCACCTCTTCACTATTTTTTTAACCTAATCCTTAAAAGGAAATGTAAATTAAAACTTTGGTTCATTCCTTTCTGTTAATAATAATCTGCTATTAATCTCTGGCTCTCTTCCACAGCGTATCTTTGTCCTGTCTTCCTGCTCTCACCCCAAACCAGTCATGACAGATGGCCACCCATCCTTGAGCCTGGTTCTGCTACAAGTTGCTTCCTGTTAAAAGGGAGTTCTTCCTTCCCACTGTTGCCAAAGCACTTGCTCATAGGGGTTACATAATTATCTTAACCTTACAATATAAAGCACCTTAAGACAACTGCCATTGTGATTTGACACCATATAATTAAAAATGAATTGAATTGAACTGAATAAACCAAATGTTCCCGTATAGTGCAATTAAACCCCTGCAGAAGCAGACACTGTTTTAAAAGACCTTCAATCACACCTACAACAGTGAACATAAAGAGATATGACGCTTCTGTTTTGGGGAAGGTTTTTAGTTCTCCACACACATCCGTTGTTTTCTTCATCCCAGCGGAGTCACCAAGTCAGTTTTCTGCATCATTTTACATTTAAACAATACTGAGCCACCCCCTCATTTCTTTAGAAATCATTGTTTGGGGTTGCATATTATCCAGTGGTGCTGGGAACCTTGTCAAAATAGCTGGGACTGGTACTTTTTACATGATCCTTTAGGACAAGAAGCAATGAAACACCACGAAAACACATCACTATACATAAAACTGTATTACTGTAAAACTGTAAAATAAAAACGCTCCCCATTTGGCTCTGAGGAAAACATATCTACAGGGAGTGCAGAATTAACATGGTTGTTGTTCAATAATTTTATTATTGAACAACAACCATGTTCTCAATGAACCCAAAAAACTCATTAATATCAAAGCTGAATGTTTTTGGAAGTAGTTTTTAGTTTGTTTATAGTTTTAGCTACTTTAGGGGGATATCTGTGTGTGCAGGTGACTATTACTGTGCATAATTATTAGGCAACTTACCAAAAAACAAATATATACCCATTTCAATTATTTATTTTTACCAGTGAAACCAATATAACACTTCCACATTCACAAATATACATTTCTGACATTCAAAAACAAAACAAAAACAAATCAGCGACCAATATAGCCACCTTTCTTTGCAAGGACACTCAAAAGCCTGCCATCCATGGATTCTGTCAGTGTTTTGATCTGTTCACCATCAACATTGCGTGCAGCAGCAACCACAGCCTCCCAGACACTGTTCAGAGAGGTGTACTGTTTTCCCTCCTTGTAAATCTCACATTTGATGATGGACCACAGGTTCTCAATGGGGTTCAGATCAGGTGAACAAGGAGGCCATGTCATTAGTTTTTCTTCTTTTATACCCTTTCTTGCCAGCCACGCTGTGGAGTACTTGGACACGTGTGATGGAGCATTGTCCTGCATGAAAATCATGTTTTTCTTGAAGGATGCAGACTTCTTCCTGTACCACTGCTTGAAGAAGGTGTCTTCCAGAAACTGGCAGTAGGACTGGGAGTTGAGCTTGACTCCATCCTCAACCCGAAAAGGCCCCACAAGCTCATCTTTGATGATACCAGCCCAAACCAGTACTCCACCTCCACCTTGCTGGCGTCTGAGTTGGACTGGAGCTCTCTGCCCTTTACCAATCCAGCCACGGGCCCATCAAGACTCACTCTCATTTCATCAGTCCATAAAACCTTAGAAAAATCAGTCTTGAGATATTTCTTGGCCCAGTCTTGACGTTTCAGCTTGTGTGTCTTGTTCAGTGGTGGTCGTCTTTCAGCCTTTCTTACCTTGGCCATGTCTCTGAGTATTGCACACTTGTGCTTTTGGGCACTCCAGTGATGTTGCAGCTCTGAAATATGGCCAAACTGGTGGCAAGTGGCATCTTGGCAGCTGCACGCTTGACTTTTCTCAGTTTATGGGCAGTTATTTTGCGCCTTGGTTTTTCCACACGCTTCTTGCGACCCTGTTGACTATTTTGAATGAAACGCTTGATTGTTCGATGATCACGCTTCAGAAGCTTTGCAATTTTAAGACTGCTGCATCCCTCTGCAAGATATCTCACTATTTTTGACTTTTCTGAGCCTGTCAAGTCCTTCTTTTGACCCATTTTGCCAAAGGAAAGGAAGTTGCCTAATAATTATGCACACCTGATATAGGGTGTTGATGTCATTAGACCACACCCCTTCTCATTACAGAGATGCACATCACCTAATATGCTTAATTGGTATTAGGCTTTCGAGCCTATACAGCTTGGAGTAAGACAACATGCATGAAGAGGATGATGTGGACAAAATACTCATTTGCCTAATAATTCTGCACTCCCTGTATGAAAACAGTTGTTCATGAGTTTAGAAATACAGACCTACAGCTTGAGTGTTTTTTTAAAGCACATTTTTAAAGCAAAACACCTGGTTAAATGTGCTACATCAGACGTTGACGTGTTGGAAAAAAGCAAAGGCCCACGTCAGCTTCTCTTCTCTGCTTCTTGTTAAATGCAGAATTGAGTTTAAAACCCTTCTACTCACCTACATCTTAAATAATCAGGCCCCATCATATCTTAAAGACCTCATAGTACCTTATTAACCTAACAGAGCACTTCACTTTCAGACTGATGACTTACTTGTGGGTCCTAGAGTTTTCAAAAGTAGAATGGGAGGCAGAGCCTTCAGCTATGAGGCTTCTCGTCTATTATTTCCTCATACCATAAGGTCTCTGTTTGCTCTCTTCTCTTTCCCCTAATCCCCAACTGGACACAGTGAATGGTTGCCTCCCTCCCAGAGTCAGAGGTTTTGTCCTCTTAAAAGGCAGATTTTCTTTTCCACTGTCACCATGCGCTTACTCATAGGAGGTCATTTGATTGCCTTGAGCCATGAATTGATGTTATATAAACTGAATTGATATAACTGAACTGAACTGAAAATCAATCATAAACCAGATCCATCATGTGGCACCATCTGGAAATTGTCTGATTGGCAAGAACTTCATTTTTGCACATGAGAATGAACCGTAAAAACAATGCCAGTGAAGCAAAAGCATGCTTGAATAGACAAACACACAATAGAACACTATTAATCATGAACTGACCTCATCACGTGACAGAGAATGGAATAAAAGCAGCCACCATCCAAAGAAGACTTTTGAAATGTCTGTCAAGAACCCTCAAGAACTATTCCTGAAGACTGGAATGGGGGGGGGGAGCCTATCCCAGCTTTCTTAGGGCAAGATTCAGGGTACACCCTGGACAGGTCCCCAGTGTGTTGCAGGGCTAACACATAGAGACAGACAACACTCACATTCATACCTTTGGGCAATTTAGAGTTACCAATTATCCTAACCCACTAACTGCATGTCTTTGGACTGTGGGAGGAAGCAGAGTACCCAGAGAGAACCCACACAAACATAGGGAGAACATGCAAACTCCACACAGAAATTGAACTCCAGATCCTCTTGCTATAAGGCAACAGTGCTAACCACCATGCCACTGTGCTGCCCTAGTGTTGAATTACTGCACATAATTCCAATACTTACTTCCAGTATGTATTAATTCCAATAATACATAGTCATGTAGCTATGACAACGTTATACATTTTGGACTTTTTTTTCAGACACACAAAAAAGTTATTTTTTGTTTAAAAAAAAAAAATAGGATGGACCACATCAGGATTTTTGTGGTTACCAGGACGGAACTAAACAGACCTAAAATTAAAAGTCAATGAAAAGAATAACTAGAAAAAAAACTGGAGCTGTAAATACATCAATAAATACATAGAACAGTATTAGGTGCTTTTAATAATTAAAATAAGGTTTTTGGTTTTAGTGTCTGGCAATGCAGTCAAATTTGTCAATGTATATATATATTTGGCTGAAAAAGATAACAAAATTCAAAAAAATTAATTAATAGAAGATATGTAAAAATATTTGATAGCAATTACAGACCTAGACCTTTTAATGTTGGAGCTTGGCTGGATAAATTTATCAGCAGGTGTGCCATGGATAACGCATATTTTGATTCAATTCACATATGTCACAGCATCTTTATACTGTAGTCTACTTCACACCATCTTAGAGCCCATTCACATCTCCACTGATAGAAAAAAAGAGCTGCATTATTTTGTCCCAGCAGTCAAATCACCAGCAGACGCAAGCTTTTTCTGTAAAAATATTTAATTTCTTGCAATTTCACGACTCCATTCAAAGCCTTGTGGTGCTGTATGGAGCCAGGTCTACTCTGAGGGTGGGTGGCCATCTGTTCCCTGCATGAATTCCCTTTGCTCAATGCCTTAAGTTGATGCAAAGCAAATAAAAAATACTGACTGCCAATATGGCTTTGATTTATGGTATGGCAGAAATTAATATTTTATTCATTCTTTTATTTCATGTGGGAAAGACTAAATGATAAAAACATTAGGGTTATGTGTCTTTGCTGCAAAATTATCATTGAGTAAAGAATTTTTATTATCTTTATTTATTTTTTACTAAAGCCAATTGTTGTCACTTGGTTGTCACTTTTTTCATCCCTTTATTTAGCATGCACAGCTGCTTACCTTGCTTCTGTCCCCTCAGCCATCTGTCCAGATCGATGCCCTGCCTGACACATTCTTTTGCGCTTCTGTTTTTTCTTTTCCTCTTGTCCAAAATTAAGGAGGCAGGGAGGTTGAGGCTTCTGTCAAACTGAGTCAAACTAATAAAGATTCTCACAGATCTGTTGTGTGTGTGCGTGTGTGCGTGCTGCTGTCAGATAGGACAACACTGTTACCTCTGCTTTGGGTGTAAAACCTGCAGAACTCAGTTTGAAGCATCAGAGTCACCAGTAATTGTATAAAAGTTCTCTGGAAACATAATCTTAGAAGAAGGATAAGACCAAGGAGGGATAACTTTGCTTCTTCTCGTTTGCTGGCAGCGCTATACCACATCATCACTCGTAGCCTTCACAGACTGACTTCAGTGCCATTGCAAGCTTATATTAATTGCTTTTGTCATGAGACAACTGCAGTGTACTTTTCTATTCACTCACTGTCACTGACTCAAATTCAGCACTGTAAATCACTGTCACATTGTTAGTACATATTTCCTCTATGCACGAGTGTGGTTAAAGAGAAAAGCTCAAAATCCATGCCACTGATGTAGTTAGATTACACTTCTAACACTTTGATTGATTAGAATTTTCTGCCTCAGACAGGAGACTGGATTGACAGCTAGCATGCAAATTTAATGGTGTATTAAAAATGCAGCTTGCCAGCTGTTGTTGCAGGCAACAACTCAAATGTGTCCATTTTAATTATTTTTCCATATGTCACTCTTGTTGATATGAAACACGGCCAAGTCACGGCATCCGGAGAAGCGATTACTTCAGACAAAGCCTCCATCCTTGACTTAGCGTGTCATACTTCATTACCTTGCTAAGCCCAACTTTTAATTCTGCCCTGTGGAGGAAGTCGAATTGGTTTTCATGGCAGGCAATTAGTGTTTTTACTGTATGAATACAATGTGTTTTGAATGCTGCATGTAATGATGTAGCAGCAGAATTAGATGGGGAAGTTAACTTTTTATTTACAATGCAATTTCAATATATTAACAAGTCCAGGCATCACTAATTGGCATTCTACTCGAGTTCTATACAACAGCATCGTGCTGAGAGACTGTAGGGACTATCAAGGGAAAGGACTAACAGAGCAAACACCAGTCATTTGTTTCTCCTCTTATGTACTAACAGCTGTTTGCCTCTAATGTGTTCCTTTTTTTGTTTACCTTTTTGTGAAGAACTTGATGGCAGGGTATGACAAGCCCCTCTCTGCATTTCAGTACTCCCCTCTGATTGTGACATAGTCAGCTCTTGTTCCTCTGAATGAATCAGATGCAACAAAAAAAAAACAAGCCTACAGGCATCATCATTTCCAGCCCGTGTAATCAACACTCCAGGCTGATAAGACCGAAGATGAAAACATCCACCCGTGAAGGCGTTTGCTGTTGTTAAAGGTATGCAAGGGAAAACAAATCCAGAGACGAACTGATTTACATGGTGGCCACAGATCGTCAGGCTAGACATGGAAGATGAGATACAACACTTGAAGTGTTCTTAGTTACTCAGTTCAGTCTTCAGTCCCGCTTCAGACGACTTCACGACAGCTTGTGGAGTCCCTGATCCTTTTTATTTAATTGTAATGTATTTGATTATTTTTATGACAAGAAGACAAGAAATGGCCTAGGGCAGAGTATGGTTGCCTGTTTAACTCACTGAGATGCACAGCCAGAGGAACCCCTAATCCTGGATGAGATCACTAAATCTTGTAAAGCACTTTTGCCCTCTTTAGACTAATCTCCATCAATGTGAGTGGATCTAGGAGGCTGCCAAACTAACACTGGTGCTGTAAGGTTATATAATGCAGAATTTCTTCTTAACAGTAATATAATGACCTTATATAAAAAAGAGATTACATAACAAAGGTGGCTAGTGGGATTCAAACAATGTAACAGAATGAGCCAGCAATCGAAATGCTAACCACCCCGCAGCTTCTACTGACTTCTAATTAGCCTTGTGAAACATCTGGGCTGTAAGGTGAACTTAGGCGGTGAAAGGTTTTTCCTGCTGTTTGCATGTCGTAGCCAGAGTACAGACGGGAACCAGACACAGTTTATACCTCTTTATTATTACTCTCCTGGGAAAAAAACACTTTTTGAAAGTTAGAAATATTTTTCACAATGGAAGCAGAGTAAACACTGTCAGTTTTTTCTGAGTTTTTTCGGCTGCATTTCTATAATTTTGTTAAAAACAAACGCACAAAGAGAATTGAAAGCTGAGCTACTACTGGGAAGCTGGAGTGGAGCGTGGGAGAAGCAAGACAGGACACCTACAGCAGACAGTGGAGAACTTGAAACCTGATGATAAACAGTTTTCTGTGGCAGTAGTATCTTTACACAATGAAGATCAGGGGCACACAGCAAGTCAAAGACGGCTTGTGGCTGATAAGGTGTAATGTGCATTGATTGCCTAAATGTGGCTGCTTGAGTTGGGTTTTATGGTTACATCTGACACTCAACAACATGGATTATAAATTGAGAACTCCCCAATTTTCAACTTAATGACCTGCTCTGTCATGTGAAATTTATAGGCTTCTGCATACATGCTGTATAATGAGCAATTAGCTTAAGTAACTCCACAAAGACTCCCGCAGGCCATTTGTGTATCGGCAGTATTGGAGTATTTTGTCTTTCTTTTTTTTTTTTTGACCATTACCTTTTTCTTTCATTTATTTACGTATACTGTGATTTAATATTTATCTTAGTGAGAAGTCATTTGTATAACAACGTGACCTGACCAAAAGAACTATTTATTGGTGCTAAATTATTAATCGAAACAATCTCAGTGAACACATGTTTGAAAAATTGTTCTGATTTTATGTTCCATATTGTTTTGTCTAGTGAGCTAGAGACTCAGTATGACTGAAAAAACTGACTAAATTTCCTTGAAAAGCTGTGAGTGTTTACTGCAAGGTCCTTTTATTGATCAAAAACCCTTCAAATCGTGTTAAAGAATAAAATAAACACCACTTACATTACAGTCTCACACAATTACACTAGTAAGTGAGATGCTACTGCACAAAAAAACTGGTCTGAACTCCAAATCTCAACAGCTATAGGCCTATTTCCATTTACCGTTCAACCAATCCATTGTGAGCTGCTAAATGCTCAACTATGTTATCCAGATAGCCTGTAATTGTGTCTGTCAAGTATTGTATACTGACTTTTGAGAGCTTTATCTCAGAAATCAGCTGCCTGCTGTGACAGAAAATGGCAGTATGCCAAGCGTGAGAGTGAAACAAAACAGTAAAGATGTACTGTAAACTGACAAGAGAGTCTGCTGATAATTTTCTGTAGATTCATCACAATAAGTGACATTTTTCACTTTGCCATTTGACAAACTGAAGAAATCTTTATGATATCTTTAAATATGACTTCAAAATTTGAATAAGTAATGGAGTTAGGTAGGAAGAATAACTATAAACTGTGTGTAGTTCCTGTTGTCATTGTTTGAATAGCTTTTGTGAGAATTACATTGGCTTGTTTTTGAAAGAACAAGACAGTTTTTGTGTTGTGTTTCTTCACTTCTTCACATCTTTAAATAGCTGCCTAAGCAAAACATATAAGGTCTCTTGTGTTGCTTACATCTCTGATGATTAGCTGTTTAAAGTGCAAGATGCTAAAGAAGTAAATCTTTTGTAGGCCTTCACAGCTATTTAAAAAAAAAAAACATTTTATAGTATATGATGTGGCATCTAAACATGGTCTTATAAGGAATGAATGCATTATTTCTAGATTTAAGAAGTGTCCCTTGTGGTTCTGCTGGTTACTTTCCCTACAGCGGTTTTTCTTTCCAATGTTAATATCAGTTCAGGTTAAAACACTCTGAAACCAGGTCCCACTTCAGGGAGCAATCTCTACCTCCCAAATCAGTCTTAGGTGGAAATCCATCCTGGCTCTGTGGCAGATTTTTGACTGACAGCACTACAAAGTATCCTGCTCATTCAAAATGATGGTCAGGTTCTGGGGAGGTGGCATGGATGACCTGCTGGCTAAGCAAATCACGGAATAACCATTAAAGAAGTGTTAATAAGGTCCTGTGGAGGGCAAGGCTGGGGCTGTGGTGCTCATTAGCAGGTTCCTTTTAGATACATTACAGAGAAATGATTGGACTTGTCCCATCTCTTAAAGTTCTTCCACTGAATATGCAGGGGAGCCCAGGAGGAGAATGATAGAGGTGAACAACTGTGTTTCTAAAAGAAAAAGAAAAAAAGTGACTTGCTATGCATTTCACCATATTTTGGGCCAGTTTATAGTCTGTTAGAATTAGTTCTGACAGACCGGACTGTGTTTGGCAGAAATCAGTGTTTGTATTTGTTCCAAATGGCTTGCACTTAATTGACATCAAATTGCATGCTCATTGTGACATTAAAAGTGCCGCTAAATAAGTTAAATTATCTTTCTCAACACTCCCAACCACACCATGAAGAGATGATCAGTTTTGCTGAGGTACACGACTACAGTGATCAACCACAACATTAATATCACTTCCTTTCTATTTTGAGGATCCCTGTGGCTCCATACCCATTGAGGGATTGTCAGTCAATCTCTGGTGTCCTGTGGTGTCACTAGCAATGAATCCTGTCTATCGCTCCTTTGTTCTTTGAACTGTATATGAGTAGTTTTGCTGGGTTTTATTTGGATGCATTTTTCTACTCTGGGAGTGCACAGCCATTGGGGAATGTTATCTCCACACCAGGTTGTATACTGCAACAATTTTTGCCAGGACCAAAGGTTTCCCAGTAGAACATTGCAAATGTAGGATGACAATCAATGGTAGTCGTGAGTGGCTGGCTTTAGTAGACCTTTTGATAAAGGTTATATAGTTAGATCAGGTGGCGTGTTGTCACCCCTACATTATGTTGCAACAGCATAAACAAGGGATGGTGGTGGGACACTTCACAAGATGCAGTACCTGATGAGGTACTACAGATGAAGCACTGAACACTTCTCTTTTACTTGCTTCTTTTTCACTTCCCATGTGTTTCTAAGTCACTATTACCATCATTACTTTTGTCTTCTCTGCCCTGTAGTCTGTGTTAATTTTTCATCTGCCTTTTTTCTGTCTTTTCTTCTTATTTGTCATCATCTCAACCAGTCATTGGACATGGCTGACCTTTTTTTAAATAAGGTGTTTTCCTTTAAAAAACGGTCTCCTTCCCCATCATTATCAAATTTTTGTTCATCTGTGATTGTCAGATGTTTCTAATATTGAACCCTCACGATATAAAGTGGCTTGGGATCCCTGCAACTGACGCTATAAATTGAATTGAATTGAGTGGTTATTATTTGACATTTGTGTTGTTGTGTCCTTAAGATCTCTATAGCTTCTCGTCAGCTGCAGAGATTTAATGGCAGCTTCTCTTTCCCACAATTAACTCGTGAATTTATACAACTCAGAAGTAATCCTCACTGTCCTTTAGCTGAGGACTGATTTAGCAACTGTCTCTGGTTTTTGAAATTTTAACACATGTGACAAACACCTTGTAGCATTTTCCAAAATACCAGCAGAGAACAAATATGTCGAGGTCAGTGAATGACAAGCCACCCTACAATTCCTGACAAGACTCTTGGGTATCCCGAGGAACAATAGCACTTCTAGATACACTGCAGTCAATTACAGTGATGTGAGATGTGGGGGCAGACAGAGGAAATGACAGTTGGGAGACAGCTCTCTTATCATTGTCCTTCTGTTGTGGTCACTTTGAAACAAGTGGAGCTATTTGTCTGGCAGTGAGGTATGCTGGAGGGGAAGAGAAAGAACGCTTTTATCTCCGAAGAGACAGGAGAGGGGAATATGCAAGAATTGTAGCGCAGACGGAATATCTGAGTATTAACTGAGGGATCAAGCTAAAAAAGAAAAAGTACCTTGAGAGGAGCTGTTTGGCAGGTAACTGGCAGGAGAAGTGATAGAGAATACTTGCAGGCAGGTAGCTGGAGGACAATGGACTGACAAGGCTGCTGTGATGTTTGCCCGAGCACAGTAGTGTACTCTAAATGTGGAGCATCAATCAAGATGCTGGCCGCTGCACAGCACGGCAACTTTTATCGCCACTCATTAAAGTAAGTGCAGATATTTTATGCATCAGTTACAATGCAAGGACGTTTTCATGCTAATTTCCCTCTTTTAGATTTGTTATTCATCATCTTTGATCAACATGGTCCTGTACACAAATAAAGCAGAGGCTGTGCTGCCTGATGAATCTGGACGCATCACATCTGTAAATTGCTTCTGCTGGTTCAGTTTATTTAGCAAACTCAGGACTTTTAGTTATTTTTAATGAAACTGTGTGATATATTAAATCCCGCTTCAGTTGTTGTTTAGAACCAAATTGAGTGCAGCATTAATTTCTTTTTGCAAGGGAGTATTTATCATCCTTAAAAGTGGAGAACAAACAGAGTATGGAGTTCAAGTTCTGTTCTCGTTCCAGTTCTGTCTCTGGGAGCGGTTCCATCATCAGAAGAACATTTAGCAATTCTAAATCCAACCTTTGCCTCCTGCCTAACCACCTTTGCCCCCCTCTCCGATAAGATTTGCTAAAAATGCGGTGGCCTTCTCTGAAATGAAATAAACTTGTGAACTTTGGCCCAAATTTCTCACCCCGTGGACCATTTTGCCTCCCTTGTGAATCTGTAAGCACATGAAAGGAAACTGGCATCAGCGGCTGATTTGTGCTTTGGGTCTGGTCCTGGGCTTTGAATTTCAAGTTTCTCTACACTGGGGGCCTTTTGTTTTGTTCTGTTTCACAGCAGAAACAATGGGTTTTAATTGATTTTTTATGAATGAACGTGAGCAGTGAACACCCTCTCTCATTAGAGACATGGGTCCAGATCTGAGAGCTGTTAATCCACTGTTCAAAGGACAGTTATGGGCTTTTGAATCTAACAGCCTTTGTATAGCAACACTTCCTATTTAGGATGCCTTTAAGTCTGGACTTTATTTATTAACTTACACAGCGGCAGTTGTGTTGATGCTTGTTGTCTCTAAATACCTTTAAACTGTTTATCTGCTGTTGCTCTTTTTACACCAGCTGAAGATTCAAAATACCAAACAAAAGAGCAGCTAAGCCTGGAACAGGAGCTGAGTACAGCCTGGGTTACCAAAGATTTTGGCTACAATGGCACTGGCACAAGCTGTATCATATCGCATTGTATTGAAAACCATAGCACTGTATACAGCCATGTCTTTTAAAGAGTTGCACTGAGTGAGAAAACAGCAGTTGTAAATAGTGATGCTAAGGGCATTTTAAGGATACTTTCTCAAGAATTTTAGATAAACCTGGTAAAAGACTGATCTTGCCTCTTCTGTGCTGACCTCGAGCAGCTTTATATCCCACCTCCTTACAAGGCAATCTCTTGCTCTCATCTGTAATCTATTATTCATAACGAAGAGGCAGAGACAGAGACTGGGAGAAGTAGATAACTTGGTCACTTCTTTCTCCATCCACCGCCCCTCAACCCCTCATTACTATTATCCAGAAGCTATTGTGTGGGGAAAACAAATGGAACGACTGCCTTTTGTTGTATAGGAGTGGGGAACATTTGTATTCCGTGCAGAATTTGAATGTAGATTTGCCATTCAGAGCACACAGGCTATGGCTGCCAGTTGCATTGTGCAAATAATAATGCACGGGAGGGATCAAATTAAAATTTATCAGCTCTGAGATGGTATCCATCTCCAAATCTATTTCTTGCAGATGAAAAATTGAAAATGCAAAAGTGAGCACGTTTTGAGTTTGCTGCTAATTTGCTCCGTTACTCCAAGAGAACTCCGAAGACAAGTTTGTAGCTAGTCTGTTGGGACAGAGTCCAATGGTCATATATATCATTTGTTGTAACGTAAACCATAAATGTTACATAATGAACACCGACCTTAAGCCACAAGAATAATATTTGCCATGTGTGGACTAGCTTTACCCTGCAAAGGGTTCGTTTTTGTTCCCTTGATTGACAATGACAATTTCATTTATATCGCAAATTTCATTCACTATAAAAACCTGTGCAGGTTTGCAGTGCCTTAGGCAGTGAAAAAAGACAAACGAACATCCATCCATCCATTTGCTTCTGCTTATCCTTTTCAAGGTTGCGGGGAAACAAACAAACAACAAAACAAAATTTTAAAAAAATGAACAAACACACCAAAACCTCTTAAGCTCAGGCCTGTCTGAATAAAAGGGTTTTGAGTCTGTTTTTGAATGTACGCACAGATGTAATTGACCCCAAGTCAGGAGGTAGCTTGTTCCAAAGAACAGGACAACAGTAACTGAGAGCAGACTGAGACCTGATTCTAGGAACAATTAAAAGATCTAGAATCAGATTTTTTAAATCCATATACATTTTAGATCTAGAAGAAAAAATGAAAAGGTCTGAGAGGTCTGACTGGGTTGTAGAAATGGGGGAGTCAAACTATTGAGAGCTTTGTGAACTAATAGCAGAATGTCAAAGGTAATTCTATAAAGCCAATGAAGAGCCCCTTAAATACTGGGGTAAGGAATCTGCTGCATTTTGAATGAGCTGAAGTCATCCTACTGATGATTTGGGGAGTCCTGCAATAAGCTAACTTGAGATAACCTCAGGTATATTTGTTAAGTGATTGAAAGCAGCCGTGGTTACCTTATGATGTGATTATCAAATCTGAGATCACTATAAAAAACGAATAACTGATGAATAAATATGAAAAAAATGGTAAAAACGTGACCATTTCAGGATGGTCACATTGAATTAAAAAAACAAACATACTCATGTATTTACATTGAAACACTCAAACACACAAACAAACAGTGGTCCCACACTTGGTGAAGGAGCTGATAAATGACTCCTGTTGTTGAGATAATCAGTAATGATTATCAATTTGCCGAGGGCAATTGTTTACTGAGCACTTTAACAATTTGCTAATATTCACAGATGATAAAACACCACGACACAGTCACCTTATTATTCCCAGTGAATTCGGACAGAGGGATAATACATTTCCTGAACTGGGCTCAACCACACTTTTATACGTACATTTTTTTTATTATCACTGCAATATATTTAACAACAAACCAAGTGTCTCTGTCTCTGCATAAAGTAGGCGGTGTTTTCCTGGGCATCTATTTCACACTGTTGTACACGCAAGCTGGAGGGACGAGAGATCAACACCCTGTCAGGCTTGGTATTAGGCTCCAATCTGAAAAAAATCACAAGATGTGAGAGACTTGACATGCTGAGAGGTACTCTGTTGGAGTGATAAAGCTACTCCACGAGTTGTTGGTTGAAGAGAGAACGTGCAGCAATGTCTACATCTCTTAGCTGTCACTGACTCCATTCCCCCGCTGCACATTACAACTCGGTACTCTCAGCCCTCTCCGACCAGAACTGCAAATTGCCTCTACCTTGTTGCCGTTCCTGGTTCTGTGAACTTATCACATGGTGGGCGAATGAATTATCACAGATAGAGGCAATATCTATCAATTTGTCAGTACAGACTGTGGGGTAATAGACATGGAGGCTGAGATATTATAATTGAAAGGCCCCTTCAGTAGCGATATGTAATGAAGTTTCCCTGTGGGCTGTTAAGGGTTGGGGAAGGCAGTGTTTCAGATGGTGGAAGGTGTTTTCACATATATCGAGTCATCCTGTTAACCCCCCACTGGGTGAGGCATGTAGGGAACATGATATGGGTGTGAAAACACAGGAGGGGGAGTCACTCACACTGCTTCATTATGAATCATTTGGAACAGGTCTGTGCATGACGCAAATATGGTATTATCTGAAAGTGCTATTTACTGACAAATTCAGTTAGACATTAGGGAGACAAATCAGTAGCTTTCCATGACACAGTCAATGTACTACACATCATGTATGTGACTGCTAAACATTTTGCAAAATGATTGCAGTTGTCGTTTGTTGACGTTTAAAATCTAGCTGAACCCATGAGGTCTTACTCATCACTGGTGTCGATCCCAATCCTAACAGTACCAGTTTTAAATTTTTTTTTCACATCTCATTCAGGGAACAGAGCACACATCTTTTAACAGTTTTCCAACATAAGCTTGTTTTCCCTTTCTCCAAAGTATAGGATTAGGGTTAGAATAACACTCTCTACATTAGGTCATTGGTGACCCATCTAGGGTCCATTTCAGTTTAGTTTAGTTTTAAGTATATGGCTTTAAGTATAACTGAATAAACAGGAGAAAACAAAATAATGAGGCAGTTCACCCCAACAGTTTCAGCACCTATTTACACGTGATAAGTCTCCTAGTTACAAAGCTCAACAATCCTCGGGAAAACACGCACAAAAATCACAGAGGGTTTGGAGGCCAAGGTCGGGTCTGTTGCTGCTGTCAGTTCTTGCTCGGGACAACTGCTGGAGAGGTTTTTTCAAAACAGCCACTTGATCAGGAAGCCAATCAGCAGCCACTAGCTCTCCAATCAGGAAGGACCTGCAGAGACTCTTAAAGACACAGAGCACAGAACAAAAACACAGCCACTGGGATTCAAATTATGGCAAGGGCCATAACAGTGATTTTTGTCCATCCATCCATCCATAGGGTGAGAGGCGGGGTGCAACTAAACTGTTCTCTCAGGTCTTGGCATTCATGGAACAGGGTTAGGATTATCACCTATGTTGACATTTTGGAATTACAGTTCTTCTTTTGAAAGTTTTTATGATTTGGGAGTGTTACGGTATGGAAAAAGTGCTGGACATTAACCACACCGCAGTTTCAATAACTCACTGGTGAGCTGGAGATGTTCTGTAATGATTTCACTGATATATGATTTAAATAATTTGTTTCCAAGTACTGAACAAATTTTAACTCCGTGCACCTTTGAGCTACATCTACCCAGGTCAGGTTGTTACAAAAATCAGTTTCATGGCACATTTGGTGATAACACTGCCCTCTACTTGTTCAGTTCAAATGGCTCTAGCATAGGGCTTCATTTCCACTGTGAAATATTTGGGACAGTTCAGTTTTTTTGAATAGGGTCAACAACCCAATGCGTGTAGTCTGGAACACACTTATTCATGCTATAATTTCTAATGTTGATTTGTGAACTGAAAAAGAAAAAGATTTTCAAACCTCACTTTTGCTTAATGATGGCAACAGTGATTATGTATGTGCTGTATTTAAATGATTTCAAATTCACTTCATTTGTATGCAAATGAATACCAAGCACTCCAGACAGTAACATGTATTCAGTGACATTAGATCTTATCAGTGGCACTTTGAGGAGAAAATATTAAGTAAAGGGTAACAAGAAATGGAACAAAAAAAAAAAAAAAAAAAAATTAAGTTTACAAATACTGCTTACAGTACCTAAAAAAATTATTTCATTTTTCAATGTTAAAAATCTGTTGGTATCCTATGATTTTCAAATGGTCTATGAATTAGTGAAAAGTGGATGTTTATATTGATTTCACACCTGATTGTCACTTAAACTAATTATGCAAGACAAGGTTTAAAAACCTAATAGCAGTTTTCCTTACAAAAAGGAGTCAAAACCATTAGTTTTCATTAATTTTCAGACACAATATCCATATAGCCGAACCTTGCCTCCAGTTATGAAACCAGTCTATTATTATTAGTATTATTACTTTCACATTGCTTAATTAAGACAATGAAAACCAGTGGATTAAATAGTCACTGAACTCTCCTTAAATGTTTATGCTGTCAAAATTTGGCAAACTATAAACTAAGACAAAGTTTTTAAGAGTACAGACATGAAAAAAGACTAATTGCTGAACAGGATAAAAATGCATACATTTGAACTGTGCAGCATACATTTAAAAATTGTCTGTCAAAAATATCATGTGTGTAATTCATATTTTAACTACATTTATTTTAAAATATTTTCTTATTAATAAAGTCTGTTCTATGTCAGGCTAAAAGTCACATTTTAATATTTGTTCAAAAACCCTACACACAGATTTGAACCATTCACATCCACAGGGGATAAAAGAAAAACAGACCTACTTCTATATGTACATTTATTTGAATGCCAACTTTTAATATTTACACATTAGAAAATAAAATATCACTCAAATTACTGAGTTAAGATATGAAAATAAGGTCATTCATTCTAAGGGAGTTCTACAGTTATCTTTTACTCAACATGACATGAGAAAAAAATCACACCATGAGCAACCAGCAATGCAGGACATTTTTTATCACTAGCCAGTATATAAGGCTTATTCTGTATCTATTCAGTCAGTCAACTTTCCATAGTTTGCCATCTACTAACAAAAATCCAAAAGGGACTGAGAGTAAATCCTTCTCTCTGGATCCAAGCTGGATTCTCTGCCATTATTGCATGGCCTATACTGAGTCTTCCCTGGCCCTAACCAGTATTTTATTTTATTTGAACAATAATAACTTAATAAAATAAAAACAATAAAATCAATAATCAAAGAATTTTAATTTGGCAAATATAGGATATTAGCCTACTGTCACTTCTTCTTCTTTTTTCTTTACAAATAGAAATAATAAACTATCATAAGATTTGGTTAGCAGAGTGATAAAGCTTCTGCTCTGAACCTCCTTTTCAGCTGGATTTCGAGTTTGTATGTTCGACTGTATGGGTTTTCTCTGGCTGCTGGGATTTCCTCCCATAGTTTAAAGATATGCTTGTTAGGTTAACTGGTGATTCTTAATTGGCAATAGGTAATCTTAATAGGTAATGTTATTATTTATGACATTTTCTGTAACAAATTTAATAAAAACAGAAAGAAAAAAAATATCAAAGCTGGCTTCTTTTCCTCACACTTGTTGCAATCAGCTGATTTCAGCTTATGTGCACGAAATAATAAAATGGTACAGTAGTCTATAAATTTTAAAACAGTGGCGATATAAGCATGACTTTTTGTTGTTGTTATTGCAGAACGGACACATTTACGATGGCAAAGTTGTCTCCACGTGTGAGACATGGCATCACAGGGCTTGTTACTTATATTATGTCTAATTACGGCAGGCTAAATGATTCACTACAGAAAAGTCTGAAGCAGCAAGATTTGTAACTGTGGCACACAGTTCATCCAACTTTACGACACGATATTCAGTCTCAGAGATAAAAGACTGTTTGGAAAAGATGCTAGAAAAGAAATATTATTTAAAGTGGGCAACGTGATGGCCGGTAGAAATTCAGTGTAAAAATTATGGATGGCTACGTTCTGACTGTTAATATATAATTTGTAACCATCTTCCATCTGATATTTAACAGAAGGCTAACTACAGCCTGTTGGTGGTGTTCAGTACTTTTCTATGCCCATCCCCAAACGTGAATCACATGTCACTGCCTATAGTATATGCACATAGTAATTGGTGCACCCTTGGAGCGCTTTCAAATCAGGCAAAATTAGCCGCATGCTGCCGCTTCTGACAGATATGAGCTTTTCAATCCTCTTCCCAACTGAGTGAAGGAGTTTTCTGTGTCTTAATTACCTCACATTTGGCACAGTGCACTGCAAAGCTGGCTGTCGGGAGATAGGGACTCAACTGAGACACTCAGACAGCGGTTGGTGACAGAAGCCAGGGGAGGACGCAGGAGAGAAAAAGCTCCCAGCTAGCACGCTTTGGATGACAGAAGCAGTGTTGGAGGGGGCCATAGATCCCCACGGAGGGGCAGAAGAAAGAGAAAGAGCCAGCTCAAGGGAGAATCCCCCTCAGGCACATATGGCGGAATTGAAACATCCATATGCTGGCATAAAACAGAAGAGTGTCGATACTCTCGGTCTCTCCTTCTGTCTGCCTTTGGAGATATGGTATACAGGCTGGTCTTTTTTTTATTTTGCACACAACTCAAAATCCCCAGAGGAATGCTGACTGTAGTAAAAGACCGATGTTTCAAAAATCCACACTGGGAATACAACATCATGGCTAGTCCATGTGTGAAGCTATAAAATAGAGGCTGCCACAAGAACAACAGGATTTACAGAACATTATATGAAACAACTAATAAAAGTCATTTTTCTCTAAGACATTATGTATGTGCCATAAACAACTTGTGCTGAGCAAAAACGAAAGTAAAGTTGCACCTTTTACAACATGTGGGCTGCAGTGTTGAGGCACAACTTTACTTAGAAGGCAAACCTTCTCCATTTCCACTTTGCCTCAGAGTGTAGCTGGATAGTGTTTGTAGACCAGTCTGCCACTTCCATTGGAAAATGCACTTTTTCCCCTAGCAACAGGATATTGGCAGGGTTGCTGACTGGTTTGTAGGCCAGCATGACTGTGATTTACCTGACTGCCATCAACATCCGGCAAAACAAATTATTCCCTCATGACCGGTTGCTGTCAAATGGTTGTGACCCTGACTCTAGGACTGTTTGATTAGGACCGTATTCACTTGATACATTGTTACTATAACTGCCACATAATCGACAATGGCAAGCAAGCTAATGTCATGTTGTTAGTAGCCATGTGTCTGCAAAACCTCAATATAGACTGGTGATAAATAAAAAAACAAACGAATCCATCGTTGTTTTTTGGTCACCATCTTCACACTTCGGTCTGACCACGAAACCACTTGCTCGCTGGATTAAGTCATTAGCCAACGAGCATACCATGGATAACTTGTCATTGTAAAACATGTAAAACAGGCTGTAGATATATACAGGATTTCATCTAACCAATAATGACTCATTCAATTGTCAAAGAAAATAAAATTATATTAACTGTTGCTGGGATATCACAGAGGTCCAGTCACTTAAAGGCACTTCAATCTTATTTCTGTATTTACAGCTGAATCATCTAATGGAAATTCTCCTTTACACTTAATAACTCTAACTTGAAATAAAAGGCTACCGTGCACGTCTTATACCCAAGCAATTTCCTGCTAGTGTTTTCTCTGAGTCAGTTGATAATGGGAAACACATAAAAGGACCCTGCAGAGAGAGTTGACTCCTGCAGCCAGAGGCAATGAACTGCAAAGGCTGACAGCGAAGCACCCGAGGTGTTAGTGTAAAAACTCTTCTTATATCCATGCCACAGATACTCTGCTACCTAAGTATGTGCATGTTTGCTCAATCTTTTAATTATAAGAGTCAGCTGATTGTAGGTAAAACAGGCCTAAACACAGCGCCAACATGACACTGACGCATGATGTCGTATTGCCGACATAAATAACTGGACTTGTGTTGGATATAAAGAAGCAATCGTGTCATTGTAGAGGCTGTTTTTGTTCCCCTAGTAATACACGGTGTGATTTAGAATGGACAGAAACTGTACACAGCGGGCTACAACACAGCATCTCCAAGCAGATCTGCCTCCAGTTCAATTGTGCTCCCTTTACTAAACTGTCTCTATTCCCTTGATGTGGCATTGATCGGTCTACTCGGAGCATTGTCTGATAGTCTGACCACCACCATCAATATTGCATCAAGTTCTTTCTAAACAGCTCAGAACTATTTTGCAGTCCATCTAGGGAGAGGTAATAAACATGCCTGTCTTCATTCCCTGGGCAAGAATCACATGCCGCCTCATCTGACCCTGTGGCTTTATTTTCTGGGAGAATTGAATAATTGAGATCCACTTCTTTTGTGGCACAAGGTGAGCTTTGGAAATAATACAAGCAAAAAAGGGACTTACATTATTAATTCAAATATTAATTAGTTATTCTTTGTAATTAGTATGTGGTCCTTTAATCACACAGTATCCACTGTGAAGATTAAATGTTTACAACAGAGTAAGTCAGTATTTGCTCATTGGATGTTAAAGTAAAAAATTAGCACTAGCACTCAAACCTACGTTAGCAGCAGAGGGAATTCAGGCATTCCAGTTCTGTCTTCTGAAAACGCAGCTGGACCAGATTTTGGCCCAAACTCCACCTAACTTCTCACTGTTTTTTTCCTCCATATCTCTCCTGACCACTGTGGTCTATCTGGCAGATACTGCAATTTAGGGAGGCATGAAGATATTAAATTAAACCAGGAGGAATCAGCCATGCAGCTGCCACAATGCCCTGTGGGAAATATAGTAAAAAACAGTGTTTGAGAGGATGATATCTACAGTACTGGCGACTCATTGACCCAAGTCCTCGAGCTAGCTCATTAGCCCTTTCATTATAACTGGTTCTGCAGACTCTAGTGACAGTGTGCTGATGTTATGTACCTTGCTTTTAATTACTGGCCTGGAACCGCTATTAGATGCACTGCTCTGCTGCTGTGACACCAAATTGCATCTGATAGTGATCTGTGTGCAATTAGGGTCACTTAAAACATATTCATATTTAAACTGGTGGTTTTGGTCAAACGATTTGAGACAAGAGACCAACCAAGTGCCAGGGCCTACTTCTGAAGATGTAGCAGCTGGCTAACGATCTCATCTAATGCTATAAACCCAGAAGAGAGGAATGCCATTTTCCCCAATTCACCTGGTAAAAATGATCTAATTTCATACCTTTATTTAATTTGATTTATTTAGCATTATAGTAGGTCTAAGGGATCTTTAAAAAACAGTAAGTGATCTTTGATGCAACTCCCCCAATGAATAGGACATCACTAAGGTTAAATTTGTTATAACTGAAATTGACCATAATGCTGGGTTAGAGTAGTAACAAAAATGCACTAGTTTGTACTGACAAAACTTAATTAGACAATTAATCACATGTACAATCATCCAAAAGGCACCATTTATCAAATGTTTTTAAACAGTAAAAAACAATTTATTCTCATTTACTAAAGCTTTGTAAAATAAGTTGTAGGACTCTGTACCGCTCGAAAAACTGCTTAAGCTCTTAATACCCACCTGGTCGTTGGGAACATGTTTAGAGTTATGGGAGGTTTTAGGATCCCCTAACTCTGACCTGTTGTATGTGAAGAGGTTAAAATGTTGAAACTTTCTTTTTATCATACTTATGATTAGATTATAAAAAAAATTAGCAAATAAAACAATAAATGTGTTATGGCATCCGCAGCTCCAGCTCAATTTGAATGTTAGACCTGTCCAGCATCACTAATATACCTATTAACTTACAAATTAACTTAGTAATATTCATAACTGGAGTGTTTATGTTTCAACAAACTTACAACAAAAATTTTAATAACCTTTCTCTAATCAAACTGACATTTTTACACAATCACATGTTCACACGGACATTTATTCTGTTACATTTAAGAAATTCTGTCTCACGCTTACAGCCAATTGAGAATCACCAGCTAAACTAACATGCATGTATTTGAATAAGAAGCCATGTGTCCAGATATGTCAGGCACTGTGCCTTCCCTGACATATTATTTAAGTACTTCTATGTTATGCTGCTTTGTTTTTATTGTATTTGGTTGTAAATATTGTGTTTTGCACTCTATAGAATCATTTTTCAAACTCCAAAATACAATCAAAATTGTAACTATTTGCACAAGTATTCATCTAAACATAAATGATGATCTAGAATGCTACAACTAAAACAACATATCTATTAATCTACAAATAAAGGAAATAAATGATTATTATAAGTTACATTACATTAAAGAAACCAGTTACCCTGTGTTTATATCAAATCAATATTTCTGATATTTGAAAAGTTTATGATCTAGCATAAACTAGCATAATGCTAGCATTACTAGCATATGTGATATATGGCCTCTGATATTTCTGATTTGAATTTTTGATCAAACAAAAATATTCAGAACAGAAATATTCTGTCTTTACTCTCCCAATTTAAAATATCCTGGAAAAGCCCTTCCTTTATAAAGCCAATCCCAGCCTACAACCCTGTTTTAATGCAGTGTGTAGCAGTTCATAAGCCTCCTGCTCTTTGCTTGTTAAAATGTAACCATCTATTGACTTCAAAATTAAATCTGTGTGCATTAACGCCTTTTGCTTCATAGATCTGAAGGAGGCCGCTTGCTGCCTTTATATGGGAAACTCTCTTTTAGTAACATCAGGACAATATTGACATCATCTATTTGTGTGTCAGTTGATAGTCAATGTTAACAGATGATGAGTTAAACATTGATTCTGCAATAGGTTTTAGGACTGGGCAACGTAATTTGCTTTCTCATTAATGTAAACATTATACATGCTTGTTCAAACCTGACTGTGAGAAAATATTGATCGGCCAAAGACTGAGTCACCTCAGTTAAAGGGCCATGCTCTGTGACTGTTGCTGTTTCTCTCACTGTGTGCAGAGGCAAACGAAGGTCAGCACCGATACAGTACGTTCCTCCCAAAATACCTATGACTGGTAACACGATGACTTCCGGGAGACAGCGTTTGAGTGATATTTCAGAAAGTCCTATCGCCTTTTACATAAATAGCTCGGCTGCTCTTTGTCCTTCATGACTTCCTCCACCCTGACAGGCTGATTGATAGGAATGTGCCTAATCCATTATTTTAACCCACTGATTGAGCCCAAAAATCAGTGTTGTGGCAGAGGTAACAGGACCCTCCTATGAGATGGCTCCTTCATGCACACGCAAGCAGAGGTGTCAGCTGCCAGCCTACTAATCACCCTATGCTGTGAGTAATGGGTATGAAAGCAATCACAGAAGAAATGCATCATCGCTGCAGACGCCTGATCTATCAACCTGACTCACTCTCATTTGACTGAAACGCATGCCAACATGAAATATGAAGCTTTGTTAAAGGCAGAGGAGGAGTGGTGGCTCTAGAGCTGCAAAATGCAATAATTAAACACACCCATAAAGACCAATTGTATTTCATATATTGACATGTACATGTTGCGCATTTTCCAAACATCTCCCTGGGTAAACATTTCATGCTTAGCTCTGGTGCATAATTACAATGATTCACTAGTTATATACCAACAGTCATTTTCCACTTCACTCATCTTTCAATTTGTTTCCCCACACGATATCAGCAGAGTAATAGTGGCAGAAGAAAGAAATGGCTCGCTTGCACGCCATCAAATAGCTATTTGTCAGAGAGTTTGATGTGTTTCATGCAAACAAAAGCAACAAGCAAGGCGTTCTCAGCTTCCCAGATTTGTTGATGGCTTGCATTATGAAGGGGTAGCAGGAGAGACTCGCTGGTTGTCTTTCCCCATCTGCCATATTTGAAGCTGGTTTTGTTGTCACTTTGACTGTGCAGACGCAATTTCACACAGTGGGGATCGTCCCCTCCCCCCTCCATTATGGAGAATGCAAAAATTGGCAAAGGGGCTGCTACATTTACTACAGCACGGGAAAGACATCAAGGAAGAGAAAATCCACACAGGCAGATTTTCTTTCAATGAGTGCTAATGTGCCATGACCAAGAATGTCAAACGTGGCCTTTCACACCATAATAGAGTCTCATGATTTATATTTTGGGCATCTAACAAATGCAATATTTATCATTTTGCAACAAATTACTGCTGCATCTCTGGAAATGAATTCTATAGATTTTCCTCGCGGCTTATTCTGGTTTTCTCCGAGTGAGGGTTATTACTTAATTAGATGGGAGGAAGGCTCTGTCAGACATTTCCCCTGCCTCCAACTGAGACTTTTGTTACCCCAGCTGCTTGTGTAGAATACCAATCGCCTGGCAGATACTTTAACCAATTACCTGACAAATCTGAAATTTGAAATAATATATGAATGCCATTCCACAAATCCCTGCTCTTGCTTTACTCTCTACCCATGTTTTGCTGCAGGATGAGTCCCCTGTTTTCAGGATTAGATGGAATTTAAATCTTTCACGTTTTACTGCTCATTAGAGAAAAGAAAAAAAACTCTTTTGAACTGAAATCAATTATAATGAAAACTAAATGTTGTACAAAGGAAAGCATTTCATGACATGATGTTAAGATTAAGAGATGATTATTTTTTAAACAAAGTGTGCTCCAGTACAATCTTTTCTTTCATTCTAGGTAAACATGCTCAGTTATCCTCCCAAAAAGGTTTCTTTGCTGAATTTTATTACATGATACACTTGAGTAATAAAATAATATGTTTTACAGAAACTAAAGTGCGTAGTGCCTAAAAATGCAATACGTCTATTAGGAAGTTGGAGTCAGGGTCAAGTAAGTCTTTACTCTCATCAGAGCATGGACGGGTCTTCCAGCTGTGTCTCCTGTGTGTCATCTGACAAACTGTAGCTGACGCGTCACGTGGTTTAGTTTGAGAGCTTTCTTTTTGGCACTCTGCCACACCACAGATGCTGGTGAAGGACAAGGTTCAGCTGCTGTTGTCTGCACAGTCCCTTCACTCTGAATGATACAGCTTGAAGCTCTTTCAGAGTTATTGTTTCTTGGCGTCCTTCCTTAGAAGTCCCCTTCTCGCTTGCTTACTCAAATTTACAACTGTGCCAAGCTTTCTCCATTTCTTAATGACTGATTAAAATGCCATCAGGGCTTCTCGGTGACTTATAAATGATTTAGGGGGCTTTTATTGAATGCATGTATACTTGGAAATGTATTTTTTTTTAATATTTCAAACAAGACAAGTGTTTTTTCTCGAGTTGATTAAAGTCAAACCAGACTGCTAGTTCTATAGCCATGTTGTCATCTGGAGGAGGCTGCACTTCAGCTACTTAATAATCCATAACCTGGCACTTCCCATCAAATAAGAATGTAAAAGGAAGGGTCCTTTTGATTCAAGTTTGCTTTGCCAATGCATTTCATTATGGCATCTTGAACTTGACTTAGTGGAGTTTGCAGAACAGAGCTGAAATTCAGTGGAATTTGTGGAAAGAATAGCAGAACCAAGTAGTAGAAAAACTGGATTTTTCTTGGTCTGAAAAATGAAGCTTATGCTGAAAACTGCATTCTTTGTAATTTGCCTGCAGGAGATGACTACTATTGTAGTACTAGGAAAACTCCTCTTTTGCTCCGTTACCTCAGTAAACTTTGTTCAATTCCTAGTTTTGAGTCCCATTTAAAAAAACACATTATGTTTATTTTGTAATTTATGGACCAAAATAGGGTTTTGGTGTTTTGAGAGCTTAATTGCAGCAAAAAAGCCCTATGCAAGTACCAGTCCATTTAAACTGGTCTTGAAACTACCACCGTGGCTGCTTTGAATACTTTAATGTGTGTATATGTGTTTTTATTAATCCAGCCATGGAAAATAGGGTTGGTATGGCCCATGACTACTCAATAAGGGGCTCTTAAACAACGGGGTGCTAATAGACCAACGCACACTTACCTGTTTGATGCCTTTTACTATATTTGTGAGTCCCCACTAAGTAAGTATCTTTATCTTCTATATAATGGGGCAATCGTGGCTCAAAAGTTGGGAGTTCATCTTGTAATCGGAAGGTTGCCAGTTCGAGCCCCAGCCCCGACAGTCTCGGTCGTTGTGTCCTTGGGCAAGACACTTCACCCGTTGCCTACTGGTGGTGGTCAGAGGGCCCCTGTGGCGCCGGTGTCTTGTGTCTGGCACCCCAGGGCAGCTGTGGCTACAATGTAGCTTGCCATCACCAGTGTGTGAATGGGTGGATGACTGAATGTAGTGTAAAGCGCTTTGGGGTCCTTAGGGGCTAAGTAAAGCGCTATACAAATACAGGCCATTTAACAATATGGTGTATATAATATGATGTGATTCCATTACAGCATATTCTCTGTGTTTAACCTAATGATTCTGCGTAAAAGATCAGGGCACCACCCCTGACTGCCTGAAGTAGAATTTCCACAGAAAGTTAGAAAATAGATTTCTTTCAGTAATTCAATTTTCAACAAATTGAAAATTAGATTAAATGTTCAGAAATTCCCAAAGTTATTGGGATACTCTTATTACTCGATGATGGCTCTTCCAACTTCTCTACTTTGACTTGTAGGTGGCACAAATTACCAGAGAATTACCACATGCTCAAATTTATCCTCATATTTGTCTGGACCAAAGTTGCAGCCTATACAACCAGCAGAAAGGCTCATTATGCCATCACTACGCTAGTGTGGCTAAAAAGGTGGTGGGGTAGCTGTAGAGGTAGAGCAGGTGATGTTCTGATTGGAAGGTTAGTGGATCAAGCCCTGGCTCCTCCAGTTTGCATGGCAAGTATTCTTGGGCAAGATAAAACCCCAAGTTGCTCTTTGATGTGTCCATTGAAGTATGACTTAGGAAGCTCTAAAAAAGAAAATGCTTAGAAGAAAAGTGATTGGTTGAATGTGGCATGTTGTATAGAGTACTTTGAGTACTCCGGGAGAGTAGAAAAGCACTACATAAGAATCAGTCCAAAAATTTTTCAAAAAGCCACATTTAGTATAGACGGGAATGTGTATGTGTGTGTATGTGACACCCCTTTCTCAACGAGAAGTTTGGGCTTGGGTGAGCCTGAGTGGTGAAGATATCTACCTATTCGGAACCATGGTAACAGGGTTCTGGCTGATCGGAGCTGGCTTGGCCCTGACTTATCGAAGAATTAAGAAAGCGGAACCGGCTGTTCAAACCCCCACAAGGCTGCCCGCTGGGATTGGAACGATGGGAGAGGCGTGAGTTTCTCAAAATGGGCTCATTGAGTCAGCACGGATAAGATCTTGGAGAGGCTACGGCTGCTGTGAATACTCAGAATAAGATCTCTGACTGCAGACTGGATACATCTTGGAAGGGCTAGCCCGGAATAACATCTCTAGGCGCAAAATTGGATGACATCTCGGGTAGGCACACTGCCGTGAGTTCTCAGACATTGGCTCCTTGAGCACAAGAAGTGACAACATCACAGAACGCAAGTATGGCGAAGCTCGCGGCTCTCCAACGGGAGATTGAGAGACCAGTGTTGGACTGTAGAACTGCTTTGAAATTCATATGAGCTGTTCGCACTAAAGTAAAAAAATAACATCACTTATGCGGATACCCCTTTGGCGCCAGCTGCAAGGCTGGAGCTGAACAAAACACCCTGATAACGACTGTGTTTAGTCTGTTCCTTCCCATTCCATGCAAGGCCACCTGGGTTGGCTGGAAGACTGTTTACTTAGCCTGGCAGGGCGAAGGACACTGTCTCAGCTGAACTCTGGACACGCACACACATACATATACTGATACTGATAAGCACTCACCGACGCATCACCCTCCCTACCCCGGATCCAACGCCACCTCCAACGCTTACCTCCCCTCTGATGTGGACATCGGGTCAGTTGGAGGCGCAGTCGAAGATTGCAGCGGTCCCAGATCAGATGTACACACTGGAACTCTTTCCCATGTTGCTTGTCTGTGTTTATTGTGCTATGGTGTGTTGATATCTGTGCATTCCTGTATTATCCTTTTGTGTTACACATTTCGATGTTTTTTTTCCTCGCTACCTAGCCTGACCTGTCTCCCCAATGTGATGTTTGTGTATTGTATGTACGGTCGGCAAGGTCTGTCATCTCGGTTGCGGGCAAAAGACCTGCAACTGACAAATAAAGGCTATCTCATCATCATCATCTCATACTTTTTATAGGCGGTGCAGACTGTGTGTGAACTGAAAACAAAAATCTGCAAAAGAGAAAAGGTTTTACTTCCCAGTGAGAAACATGAAATACTAAGGATCCTAAATACTGTGCAATAAAAACCTTTTGTGTAGCTTTTCCTCGCTCGCCACCAAATAAATCACAATCGCTGTGATCGGTACAACTGATGTGACCACTGGCATCTTTCTTAAATGTTAATAAAGCCATGCTGAACAGTGCACTATTCTCAGCAGGAACTCTGTAGCCTGTGGCTGCTCACTAAATCTCAATGACTTCATTAAGTCATTACCATGAGTCATGGCGTGCAGTGCCAACAGCAATTAAAACACAACAGAAAAGAACAGAGTCCTTGGGCCACTGTTTTGCTCTTGAGACTGCTACGCTTTATTAGATTTGGGAGAATGATTGACATATCAATAGGTGCCTAGGTGGATTAAAGAGCCTTAATCAATATTCAAATTTGTCTCACTCACACACCCTTTGCCTGGAGCCAATTGTGCAAACCAAGTCAAGTGCTGTCTGCTTTTGTGCTTCAGGCTGATTTTGAAGCAGGACACACTTTCTGTCACATCCAGGAATGTGATGAGCCTCTGAAATTTTAATGGTGCAAATGGTGAAAAATGATTGATAAATGGTCAGAAATGATCAAAAGCCAAGCAACGGGGCTCTGAAGGTCTCCACTCATACAGAGAAGGCTCATTAATACGCATCCAAATCTTTTTTTGATATTTCATTCCTCATTCAACCAGGAGGCCAAAGGAGATGGAAAAAGCACAACTTTCAATGAATGTGTCAAAGCTTTAATTCTAGTCTCTCCTCTTTTCTTCTGCAGAAACACATTTCTATTCATGAAGTAAACCCGTCATAGCCATGATACCGCATCCTTATGTTTCTTTTGTAGAACTCCAGCAAAATGGTAATTGAATTGCAACAGTAGGCTTCCGTCCCTTATGCAGTCTTAAAGAAGCCTTTATCTTAGCAAATGACTGACAGTTGATTATGAAAAACCCAGCTTTTTCTTTTTTTCCTCTTGTGTAAAGACGATCCACCCACACCTTCTGCTTTTGTGTGCACCATTGTTATGGCTCCATTGTTAATGAGTTTAGAATTAACTGTCTGTATTGACTGGAGACCGGAGACCCTGCTGAGGCTGATTGTGTTGTTGAATGGGGAACTGGAGAAGTAATGTATGGACAGAGGTGCACAGTGTGTGCAGGTGTCTGCTCGCTGTCTAGAAATTCAAGCGCTGCTAGAAGTGGGAAGGGTTTTTCATGGTGGTCGCACTTCAGTACACGTGACTGCTGTGGAGCCTGACATCAGGTGTCATCTGGTGGCAATTCATCTTTACTTTAGCAGATTGAATTTTATTGTGATTTTTAATGTAAGGAAAGCATCAGCTGCTAAAGCTTGGAGCACCAGTTAAAAGAGGGCATTAGATACTACCCAAACTAATCAATTGAACTCAGTTCTACTTGTATATTCAGAGACATTTGGTATTAGCCATTGTAGATATATTTGGTTCTTACTGCTTTTTTCCAGGAATGGAAGAACAGAGTGATCAGACACATCGTCGGAATGTTTTCACTCATAAGACAGCTTTTATCAGATCATATATAAATAGGTATGTATTCATTATGACTTGAAACAAGTCATAATGAATCTCTATGCAGAAGGAAATCGTGTTGCAACCAGAAGAGTTCCCTCATGCTGATCATTAAAAAGAAGGTATTTCCACACTGACTTCACTTCTCTAACCCAGAACTGGTTTTAACACGTTTGTATTGTTTGACAGCTATTTTGGAAACATTATGTTCTTGAACTGTATATGTGCACGTGTGCAGCTATGTAGACCATTTATTTTTTCACCCACGTTCAACCATTTTTTGAATGTAACACTTCTGAACACCTTGCTGGAATTTCTTACCTTATTAGAATTTAGTGGCCAAAGATCCCTGTGAGATCACTGTAATCACTTTTTTTCCTTAATAACATAAGAAATCACACACTAATTATGATTAAACTTAACTCAAACATATTTTAGGATAAAGCAATGAAGTAATGACATTAATGAATCATGATGTGGAAGCAAGCCCAGAAGCTACAAAACTTCTTCATTCATCCATTTTTAGGGGATGTGGTTTATCATGATTTAAGGTTAAGATCTGATTTTGTTGTATTGTAGGGTCTTTACCTTATAATACAAATGCCTTGAGGTGATTGTTGTTGTGATTTGGCCTGATAAAAACTGAATTGAATTTAAATTGTGTATTTAGATAGGAGTGTACTGGAGGTGTGGATGCAAGTAGGCCATTTAGTTTAAGCCAGCCAAGACTATGGCAATGTTAATGAGTTTTGGTCTATGTTGGAGGATATCTGAAGACAGAGTGCTGCTTGTATGCTTAGTTTCTCTGCTGATTGTCAGTTCATTAAATACCTTCAGTGCCATTCTTTAAAAAATATCTATCGATCAATGTTAAACACAAAAGATATGTCATGTGGATCAAGTAGGGGAAGAATTTATAGAAAGACAAAGCTGGGTTACATTACTGGGAAATACAGTACTATTTAGACCACCCGTCACAGGTCAAGCAATTTTAGTTATATAGCAGTGCTAAAAAGTATACTGTAGTAATCTGGCTGGATGCCTCCTGTGTTTCTGCTACTTCTCTTACCCTCTGTCCTACAGCATAGTTCTCCAAAATGAGCTTGTGGACAGGAGATGAGATATGATTCTTGGAATTAAAACAGCATTTTCTACTTTGATCATCCAGCACTGTGTGAAGCACTGAAATAAGACTCTCCCCTTCTTTATCGAATCTCTACTCTCACTCTCCCTCTCTTAATCTTTCCCTTGCTTGCTCACCCCGCTCTTTCTGAGCATGGGGGATAGCTGTATGAGATGAAGAGTTAATGAAGATTTTTTTTTTTCCCCTGCATGAAGACGGGTAAACTCTTGACAACTTTGTACTCTGCTTTTGTTAATCATGTCACGATCGGCTTTCATGCTTTACAATCCCAACCCCTGAACCAGTTAAGCATGAATATTTAACATTGTTATTTTCAAGTCTCTATGAATACGGCTTAAATAACTGCATGAGCTGCTGCTATACAAATGAATCGGGACCGTAGTTGGCCGAATGGCTTCAGCCTTCTCCGTGTAACAATCTCAGTAATCTCCCTGTTTATTTCTTTTCATTACACACCATCTTATTTTATACCACTTACACGCCCTCGTCCTTACACAAACACTCATATGTGGCCATGTCTTCATAAACTGCTACTGATATGCAACATTGTCAAATAGCCATTTAAGATGCTATCATCTGATATGGAGGCTGACGTGGGATGATGCTGGAAGTGTAGTTATGTAAGCAGCTTTCTCAGGGACTGACAGCAATCCAGCAGGGGAGCGGCAGTGTGTGTCTGTGGATGTATATCGGGTGTGGGTCTGGGGGTGTGAAACAAATCACACATTCAGTACGCTACATAATATTACACCCAGTGTTTTGCCACAGGTACAGAGATTCACTCCTTTAGGGAATTTGATTTGTTAACATGCTAATGTGCTGAGATTAGCGAAGCAACAAACTGAGCGCGCCATCACTCAGTGAGGTGCTGATTGAAAGAAATCAACAACTGGGGAAGTGGGGAAGAAACCAAATGCGCATTTTTGAAATTAAACCATTTTATTTACAGACCAAAGATAGACACACTAGATTTTTAACCAAAATAAATACCAAGCTGTATATGGACCATGCTGTATTGCAGAGTTTGCAGTCACATGGCCGCTAATCACGTGACCATACACAAATTTCTATTTACAGGGTATCATAAGCCCCAAATTCTAACTGCATTCTTCTGCTGTATTAAGTAATTCATTCTAAAGACAAGTCCTATGACTGAACTATGAAAATATATAGCTTGCTTTAAATTATCTTGAAGTGATTGGAGGCTCCTTCCATCTCAGTAAACCAGTGAGGCATCCCAACAGCTGCTCTGCATGTTACGCTGAAGGTTTCGAGTTAGCTCATTACAATGATCCATTTGTTGTGATGAATTAATAATCATTTTGTTTGACTGTGTGTTCAGCTCCCAGACTGCATCTCCACTATCAGCAAACATGGCTAATGTGATTTTAGGCCAACATATGCTACGTTTTGCGTCAATATGACATACAAGAGTACGCAAGGAATTTGTAGTCATAAAAAAACATTTAGTTTTATTGCAACATGCATCACAGTATGGCAGCAGCCCCTGAAGTCAGTATTCCCATCATGTTGCTCGTTAATGCTCATTACTATCAGTGATGTTTACAGCATTGATTGCTGGATGAAAACAGATTTGTAAATTATGAACTTCTCAGTAAATATCAGGGGGCCAAGTTTTGCCCATTTTATTGGCTCATACTTTTTCTCTCACCTTGGGTCTGTGTTTATTATGAACACATGCCACGTTTGGGGCTGACATTTGAGCAGGCCGACTCCACATCATTGATTTCAGGTAGTCCTGCTGATATGTCAGGGCCTACGGGGGCATAGGTGGCTGGAAATGCAGCAGCGGCCCTGTAGAACAACCTTGGGCTGAAAATTTGAGCAAACGTTGTTCACTTCTGATGGTGGGCGTGCTGGCAAGGAGATTTTCCTCGGAAAGGAGGCCTCCTCTGTGCACCCACTTCTCTATACAGCTTCCACAGCCAGCATCACTGCTGCTGAATAAAGGTATGTGTAGCCATTTTATTCCATGTAAGGAGCACATGTAATGTCGTATACTGTTGAGCTTTTTCATTTGTAACCCAACTTTTGATATATCTAATTTCTTAACTGACAGTTTGAAACCTTTAATTTATCTGGTCTCTCAGTATTTTAAGAAAATTGCAAAATAACTGACTGCTTTACATGGCAACACTGTGAAATGAGACAGTTGTTTGCTTGTGCAACGCTGAAGGGAAATGCTGAATCTTCCTGTAGCAGTCTTCAACAATATGAGTTTCTGTTGACTAAAACACTGCACGCATCATAAAATACACTGCATAATGCTGACTCAGAAGAACAGTAACTAATGCTCAGGTATCAAGGTTTCTTGTCACAATTTGCTTCTAAAAAAATGTGCATCAACCCTCAGGCTGGCATGAGAAACCACAAATAAGGCTGGTCTTTTGCAGCTCTTACAGCAGGGTCACAAAGAGATGAATTGCCTGCATTACCTCCAATAAAGAAAAGAAAATATATTCTGTAGCTACTAAAGCTGAAGGTTTATGGAAGCTACAAATTTTACTAGGCTTTAAACTGAGCATAGATTTCACTGCAGGTCCTCAATGCTCCCATGCTGCAGGAATACATCCACATCCTCCTCATTATCCCCCTCACCAAGCATAAAGCATCAATCAGGTGCACTGAGCGTGTTCTCTGGGGGAAACACTCAACCATCAATACGTCAGCCTTGCATCACATGTCTTATAGATTTATCAAGTCATTTATTATTTATTGATGGGAATAAAACTCAAGGTCATCTTGTGAGAATCTTCACCCATACTGCTTGAGAGGGTACAGCAAGGGTTTGATTTCAGTGGTCTTTACTGCTCCTGTAAGGTCATGCAGTATGGATTCATAACCCCGTGAGGTCAAAGTGACCATAGCTAATCTGATGAAGAGGTTATCATGAACTACTCATCAATAACACTTCACAGCAGCTCAGTGCTTCTCATATGATAATGAGCACATTCAAATATATATGTCAAAAGATTCAAATGAAAAAGATACATTACTCAGCTTTTGTCTCAATACAACCCATCTTAATATTTATTAGTGTATTGCATTACCTCTCCACCAAACATTTATGACAGATGTTTGCTCTAATTAGTTCGTTTTTTCCTCGTATTTTTCGAAGATATGAGCTCATTATTTTTTCAGCTGCAGGCAATTGCAAGCTGCTGTATGTTGTTTCTATTTCATCAAAAAAAAAAAAATTTAAGCACTTTGTTTAGATATAGAATCAGCTCAAAATCAATAAAATGATACAATCAATATATGAATTTATTTACTACTATGATAAGGAATTATGATTAAGGAACTGACCTCACAGCCCATTGTTCCTTCAGTGGGCTGGTTTCAGTCATTATGCAAATGTACTGTTTATAAGGTTTGGGGAAACCTGCAGTCAGCTGAGACTGAAGAAGTCACTTGGATGAGTGACGAAACGTTTCTCCCACAAAACGCTACGTCCAGATGAACAGATTCAACTTTTGGAGATTTACTTTCCTGGATGATTGAGAATGCATCAAGACGTACTACTATGATAGTAACAAATAATCAACTATTAAAATGATACACTAAATTGCTTTCTGTCCGTCTGTTTATTTGTAGCTGAGCAAACAAATTTGTCCCTTATTTCACAGCAATAACATCTGATTTTTATACACAGTCTATTATGACATCAGGTTGCCTGGCAACCACCTAACAATCAGCTGAAATGCTCCGGGTTTTTTTTTGGATGTATTGGTCTTTGCCTTGCATCTGTCTTGGTGGCAACAAAAGCAGGGGCGGGGCTAAAAGAGGAGGGTCTGGGGTTTCACACAGTGGTTTGGGTCCACTGCCTGCAACGGCATGCAGTTCCTTCACTTTGAAAATTGAAATAAAAAAATTAAAGCTTTGGCATACATTATGCTTTTTTTTTCTTTCACTCCCACCATTAAATTGAATATAACATATTTAATGGTGTAGCCAGATCGCAGTTTGGCAGCCGCTGGCAACCATGTGCTTTGTTGCTCTCACTATATTGTTACAGGAGCATGTTTTTGGAGCAACAGTGTCCACAGTTAAAATACCTATTACTAGCTTAATTCTGAACCATATTTTAAGTAGTTTTACTATATAAAGCGTCAGATAAAATAATCTGATTTCTCTGCTATGGGTGGTTCTTTACACTAGAAAAGGGAGACAGGAAAGACCCAGTAGGCTATACACTACAGTGAGCACACTAGTGTGTCCACAGTGTGGTGTGTGTCTTCACTTTGCTGGGTATGTGTACTTTAGCATTTCATTACAGATTTTTGCAGATTTCTCTCACAGGGGATTTCACATAAACCACTTAATGTATATGTATAACTACACTTAAATCTGCAATTCATGCTCATCAGTACATCCGCAGTAAAATAACACTCCCATCTTTTGTCATGAATGTATTATAGAGTCGTTGGGTTTAAGGTCAGAACTGCCATGCATACCGTGTAGACACAGAGCTGGGGAAAATATCCTTGTAGCTGCGTGTTGTTGTGTGGGAGGCAGCCACGATGAGAAGCTGATGTTAAATCGATGATGATGGATCAAAGTGCTGCATGGCTGGAGCCCTGCGGTGTTATGGTGTGCGGAACAACAGTGACTTTTACATCTCTTCCTTTCTACTCATTAGCCTCTTTGTCTCCCCTTTTACCCCAATTCTCTCTTCATCTTGAAATCCTCTCTGTCTCTCCCCTGCATTAAGAGGAATGCAATGTGTGTCTGAATTTTTGAGTGGGGAGAGAGGTGACTTGATGCTTTGTGTCATGGTGTCAGGTAGAATCAGACACTAGCAGATGGGAAGAAAAATATTAACCTTTAATAAACAATCAATATCAGCGCACAAAAACTGCCCTCACTTTTGGTAACATTTTGCCTGTAACCACTATAAAAGACGTGTTTGTCATGAATTAAGCTACTACGCTTCGGTATGGCTGAATTTTGGCATGTAAAATAACAGCAAAATGGTTGTTTTCACCTCTGAACAAGACTATTGTAAATTTAACCACATGCAAAAACAATAACTACAAGTTATTCAGTGTGATCATGTTCTATAACCATCCAAGTGGCAGAATCTAATCACTTGATTCTGTTTTCTAGGAGAAAAACATTGGCCGGTCCGCTCCCAGAGTCACCATGGTAGGGATGGCTATTCTTTGTTAAAGGTTAAAGCTGCCTCTAGCCACTTATTTTATGATTTATACATTTGCTTTATGAACCTGTTAAAGATTTATACAGATAATATAAGATAATATCAACTTCCTGCGTGTTTGGAGGCAGCTTATACCTGGAGTGTTAATTGTAGTGAAGTGCCTTCCCATTGATCTCTATTTGTATACTCAGTATATAACCTCCCTCTTGACATTTAGCTTTTCTGTTTGTGTGACAAGTGCACATGTGTAGTCTGGTTCGTTTGTGTGCTATTTTTAGGGGTGTAACGGTACACTAAAATAATTGGTATGGTTAAAAGTCTATGCAATGTTAAAACAAGTTAAAAGTTGAAGTTGTACATAATACAGACAAACAAGCTATGTCACCTTTCTGCAAAGAATATTTTTCCAAGCCTGAAGCAGCAGAGAAAACAGAAATATGAGGAAATAACCAACCTGGTTTTGTCCAAAGCTATAATACGAAACAACCAAATAACTGGCACTTTTGAATCAGCTGTGATCACTGGTGGTTTTTCCTGGAAGTATGCCTCCAGTCATGTCTAAAAGGTTGTCTCCAAGACATTTTGGTTGTCACGCAGCTGCTAACTGGTCTCTAAAAACCTAAAATAGTTAATTGCACATTTGAATTGTCAAGTCATGGTTAAAAGAAAAATATACCCCTTTTTTTCAATTCCAAGGTTTTATATATTAGGGCATCACAAAAAATGAGAGATGAACAAAAAAATATATCAAGTCATTATTTAAGAAATATAAAACCAAAATGTAGAAGCACTAAGGGAAAAACTAAGTGCGCCCAATGATTCAGTAGCTTGTAGAATAATTTTTATTAGGAATAACTTGAATTAAACATTTCCTTTATGGCTTTGTCAGTCTCTTCATTGAGGTTTGCAGAGATCTGGACTGACTGGGCCATTGCAATGCCTTGATTATTATTTTTTGGCCATTTTTTTTAATAGATTTGCTGGTATGCTTGGGATCATTGTCCTTATGTTACCTGTGAGACATTTAACTCTAGAATAATTTGGTACACAGTACTGAGTCTGTATCCCAAGGTCCGCCACCGTGTTGGATAGTTGGTATGAGGTATTTGTGCTCAATTGTTTGGTTTGGTTTTCACAAACTGTGGCACTGTGCATTAGGGCCAAGTGTCTCATTCATCTATCCAAAGGACATTGTTCCAGAATTCAGGTCAGATACAATTTTTCAAACCTAAGTCATGCAACGATGTTTCTTTTAAAGAGAAGGGGCTAATTCCTGGCAACCTTTCCAAAAGATGTCATACTTTCAGTTTTTTTGTATTGTCCTGAACTTTAACATTTAATGTGCTTACTGAAGTTTATAGATCCAAGATGTGAGTTTTTGTAATTCCTCTGCAAACTGGTCAATTTGATTTTGGGATGCATTTTCCCTGGATATCCATTTCATCATCACTCCATTACATAACTTTGGATTCATGGACAGATTGTTTGGAAACAAGCTAATAAACCTAATCAGATTAATGAGTAGGACCAGATAATGTTTTGTCCTCAGGTTGTCCTGATATGTAAAAACCTAAGAACTGAAAAGGGGAGGTTTGGGGGGGTTTTTTTACCCTAGCTCCACTTGTTTCCAGAAACCTTACTTCATCCAAGCTTTAGTTCCACGTATTTGGTAGACTCAGACTGGTGCACCACATTCACTAAGTCCAGTTTTTGTCATTTTGAATGGTAGTCAGGTGGTGCCTCATACATCCAGGGGCTAATACATACATTAGTATGTTGTTGGACAAAAGTGGCGATCTGTTAAAGCTCTTCAGATGGGACCATCTAACTTTAGAAAACAAGTTTCCTTAGCACTTAAATATAGACTTAATTAGTGTTACACTAATTTAAAGGCAAACTGAAACCAATGCCCTGTAACAGGCTATATATATGTACCGTAACACCCCTATGTAGTTCTGTTTAGATAACTGGTGTGGTAATGTGGGCTCGCCTATAAGAAAACACTGTAAAGAGGAGATTTGCACTAAAAAAAGTTTCAGCCTACTTATTTAAAAATATATTTTTTAAAAAGCTAACCAAACTAGGACAGACTTTTTGTAAACAATAATATTCTGTACCTCCTGATGTTTGTTGAAGCTGGCCCACATTATATGACTTTTTTTTTTAAAATTGTGCTGTGCATTAAAACCCAACTGGTCTTGTTTCACGCCTGTGTTCTAATTCCTGCCCTTTGGACTGTATGTTTTGAAATGTTTCACTTTCTATGTGTTGTCCTCTTTACTGAATTGAATGTCCTAACCTCTATGGTGTACGTGCTCTTCGATTCTGTCCGTCTCAGTGGAGAGGAGGGCTGGTCTATGAAGGCATGGATAAAGGCAGTTTTGATGATGTTACTTTTTTAATTTTAAGAAGACATCAGATAAATCTGTCCTTATTCTTGCTTACGATATACGGACCCTCCTCTTCCTCCTCTACCTCTTCTTCGCCCTCCGCCTCCTCCCAAAGGAAGTCTGCTTTTCAACAGCCTGCAAAAGGAGTCGGTTGGTATGTCGATCAACTGTGAAGCAGAAGAAACTGATTTTTTTCTGCTGAGGTATTATTCCTACAGTGCGCCAAGCGATGAAAACGGCATATTGTTACACTGTTTGATTTTCAAGAAAGATTATCTTTAAACCCAGGGAGCCACTGTGGCTTTGTGGTGAGAGAACCGAGTGTAACCATGCAAGCTTGTAGGAACATCATGACACACCGCTTCAATAAAACGGATGCCTTATTGCCTTTTAACACTTGGGGTCACAGTCCACAGTGGGTTCACTGTCTATCACATTTCAAAATGAACTGGGTATGAAGTCCATCTCAACCTCTTGCCCTTCCCCTTCCCTGCTGAGACTATCATGGCACATTTGTCAAGCAGTAGAGGCAGTGAATTGTCAAGTAACTGCTTGGCCTTTGGTGTCTTGGGGGTGATTGTGAGTTATGAGATAAAGAGCGATACTTACTGGCGCTGTGGATAGACACAGTCTGTGTTTTATTTGGATTTTACTGCACTTGGAAGAATGTAGTAGCAACCCTCTTTGTTAATGTATTTATCTATGAATGCATAATGAAATCTGAGTATTTCTGTGCAGCTATTAGCTTCCAACAATTCAAAACACATCTTAATTAGTTTTCATTCATTAAGAGACATGAGGTAGAGATCAGTCAACAACCTTGGCCATGTAGCAATACACTGTGTCTGTAATACTTAAAGTATACAGATAGGAAACCACTCCAGTTACTGTAATTTTTAAAATTAGCATTAATGTATGTAATCAAACTCGCTGCTGTGAAAAATCAATAAAATAATTTAAAATACGATCCAAGCCTTTCATCTGATTTTTATAGCCAGTGACAAATACGGCATATGGATGAGAAAAAGATTTTGTTTAGAATTCGTTTTGTGAAACTGACCTGTAATTCAATCGTTTTTACTAGCTCTGTAGAGTTACATTTTATTTTAGTCATTACCTGCTTCTCCCTCTGTTCTCCTTTTACTAATGTGTGGCAAATCATTTCTTTGGTATTCCAGGCCATTGGAAAAACTGATTTTGATTCCGGGAATCCAGTCTACCACCTAAATGTAAAATCATTTCTCTCACACCCTAAGAAGGATATATAATTGGTGTCCTGTGTTGTTTATGATTGAGTAATATAGGCTGTATCGCTACTGCTTTCCTACTTGTGGAATAAGATTCTTTCATAGTCTAAAGTCATCAGAAAGTAGCTATATGTACAAAGTAAAGTTAACAATATATTCCACACCTGCCAGCTGGTGAACACAGTGGCATAGTCAACAGTCAAATAAGGAGTGAGCCATTCAGAGGTGGATTTGCTGGTGTTTGTCAAATCATTGTTCTGCTGCATAACCCAAGTGCGCTTGTGCTTCAGGGCCTGAACTGATGGGCCGCCTTTCTCCTTCAGAATTTTCTGGTAGAAAGCAGAATTCATGGTTCCCTAAATTACAGCGAGTTGTCGAGGTCCTGAAGCAATGAAGCAGTCACAATACCACCACAATGTTTGACTATTGGCATGATGTTCTTCTTATGAAATGCTGTTGAATTACATGATGGTACAATTAGAAAATACTTATTCACACAGGGCCGGGTAGGTCTGGATGGTTGTTTTCCCTTGATAAAGGAAATCATCATTTAAAAACTGTATTTTGTATTCACTCAGGTTTTCATAGTCTAAGATTAAAATTCATATAATGATCTAAAATAGTGAAGTTTGACTGAGAAATTACAGAACTGTGTGTGAATATGTTTGTCATATCTTTGCAAGGCCATAGGATATCAAATATATCTATGATATGAATTCTAGAGTTTTGTCTCAAGTGGCTGAAAAAGACAGCAACGAGGTTTTAGAAAACCTTCGTTGTGTGAGAGTTGTTGGATTTGTTAATGGCAAACTTGGGTGCTGAATTATCAACCCGTATGCCGTTAGCTCATTATTTTCAGTCTTGTTACCATTGGCTTTGCATATACTGTTCATCATCGCCGCTCTTTCTGCCAGTACATAACACCACGCTGTTGTGAGGCACGATAATTAAAACGGCTACATTTAGGATGGTCATAATTTTCTGCAAAGGAAATCCCGTCATATTAATTAACATGATGTCAATGTGATGCTATAGTTGAGTTTTTATTACAGAATTTTATTTGCAAACAAGTTCCCTTCGCTTTCTTTAATTTGAAATGTGTTTTGCTGATACTGCAAAGGAATGCTGTACAAAGTCTTTTTCCTATCTGCTCAAATTTCTGTTCTCATTGTTTTTGTTATGGCCTTAAAGTCAAATATTTAGTCTAAGCCTTTTGTCACTTAAAATTGTGTTTGACAGATAAGAGCCACTCAGTTAAGAATGAGCACTGAGGGCTAAAATTAGATGGGGTAAAAGTGCTATAAATATAACTTATAAGCATTATCACTAGGATTGCAATTGGGTCAGCGTTAAGCCTCCTGCTCTTCCAGTGAAATCAGAGAGGAGGTGGGGCCTAAAGCTTTGTCCCTTACTTACTGAGTGAAGTAGGGCTATTATGGCAGTTAACATTTAGCGATTAAATGTGAACAGTCTTTGTCAGTTGATAAATGTCAAGCCCATGGTGGCTTCCCTTTCGTCTACCTTCTTTGCTGTGAGAGGGAGGGAAGGGACATGTTGGTGCCACTGGGCTGTCAGCTGAGTCAATGGGACATAAACTGCATATCTGTCACAGTCATTCTGCACAGATTCTGGTGCATAGATACACGCATGCACAGTGTAACCCCACCGTCACCACCTCCATCTCCTCTGGGCCTTTTATAATGCTGGTAGCTGCTCTAGCTAAGGCTAATGGGATGGCAGTTGGTTTTAAAGAGGGGTGTCATGAGAAGAGTGGAGCAGAAAGCTGAAGATGGCTTTCTAATAGAACTAGGGTGGGTGCTTTGGAGTCAGAGGGAAGAGGTGGAGGGATGCCTTGTGGTCGCTGGGCCATTTACTTTTCATCCCAGCACCCCAGCACATCCTCCTTTTTCATACTTTTACCTTCTCTTATCTACTTTGTGTCTCACTTTATCCTTTGCTCACTGTATTTCTGTCTCACTGTGCTTGCTTTCCTCCCTCCTCCTCCATGTTGTTCAGAAATACTAGGCCTTTGGGGTTCCATTAAGTTGTGCATGAGCAGCTTTAACATCAGTGTTTTGAAGTCTGTCTTTGACCACCAGGATTTCTATGATAATCAGCTCATGCTTTGTTTTTTCCAAAGATACCAAACTAGCAAATACACTTAAAAATCATGCAAACAATCTAAAGGGTTATGGGGTTTTTTTGTAAGAAGAACACAACAAAAAAATAAAATATCTTATCTGTCTTATACAAGCTAAAGTTGTCGTTTGATGGTACACGTTTGTATAAGCCAGCTCTCTGTAAGGTATTGCACCACCAAAAAGCTGCAGATGAGTTCTCAGTTTCTCAAACCCACAGCATTAAAACCACGAACAGGTGAATTAAACAGCAGTGATTATCTCATTCAGTGTTGGAAAGGTTACTTTTAAAATGCATTCCACTACAGATTACAGAATACATGCCCCAAAATGTAGTTTGTAATGTATTCCGTTAATTTACTTAATGTGAGTAACATATTCTGAATACTTTGGATTACCTAATATATTGTCATGCTTATTATGTTACTCCCCAACACTGATCTTATTACAATTCAACATTCTGCTAGGAACAAAGTATTTTCATACATTGTGTACTACCTTCCCAAGGACTACACATCTAAACATTACTGCCAACCAACCACATAGAAAAATTACTTTAGCAATTACCTGAAAAAAGTTCGCCATGCCTTAAAAGTTCCAGCATCACATTCCATCTAAGGATCTGCTGTTTGCCCCAGAACAAACCTATTCCACTGAGTCCCCACCCTAACTAAGAGCACCGAAGAGTCCCACCTGTCCAGGACTTGGTGGATAGGAGGTGTTTTGATGCAGTGAGGGGAACCTGTGCAGTCTTAGGCAGGTCTTAATGTTGTGGCTGATTGATGCACGTTCACCAGTGGAGAGATAGCAAGGATTTTTTTTTATTTTTTATTTTTTTTTAAAATACAGTCTCTTCCCTCATTTGGTTAATGGTGGTGAAGAACATCTGATGTGTTACTATGAAATCTCCCATTCCTCAGCAGATTTTAAATAATGCAATCTTGTAAGGGCAACAGCTTAAGTTTCATGCTAATTAGACAGGCAGTATGCACAGCCCTTACTGGCAGACTAGAATACTGGATGAGCAAAATGATTCCTCATTTCAGAACTCCATTAGAGTTAAGGTTTGGAAAACTTTCAAATTGTGGCATAGATCATATGGTTAAGGTCTTGTAGGATTAATGAAAATTTCACTGGGTATTAACTGTAATTTATCTGGATTTGATTTCTGAACATACATATGGTGAGAAATGGATACAAATGTCGGAGAAAATCTCAGGATGACAAAAAAATCTATTTGCCAAACTAAAGAAAAAGGTTAACTCAAAACATGCTGTACAAATCTAGCTGAGGAGAAAACTAATCCAGCAGAGATGCAAGGAAATCGAAAAAAAAATGATGTAAGCTAGGAAAACTGGTAGACACAAGAGGGTGAACAGATGACGTGAAAAATAGGAAGACAGGATTAGAAATACACAGGGACACAGCTGGAGCAGAGGGCGGGTGAGAATCTTCAAAAATAGGCTAAATGGGTATGTTTGGGTATGTTCGTCATAGCAAATTACAAGGCAAGCTAACAAAACTTTTGATTAGCTGTTAGCATAGAAAAGAATCACCTTGAACAATAAGCTACTCAAGCATTATTTGATTTCATTAGCCTGCAGCAGCGCTCAACCATTTCAATAAACACAGTGTGATTATATGAGAACTGTAAGCAGCTTGAAAAGTTTAGCGTTTCTCAACTCTTGAGCACAAACAATGTGACAACATCTCATTTAAACTGGACAAGGGGCATGCCTGAAGCCTCAAATATGTTTGTGTTCACACCATTTATTAACATTTGTTTTTCCTTACCCAGATATGGGGTTGGGGTTAACTACAGCTTTGACTGAAAATGAAATCCAGCGTCTTTCATGAAAGTTGGAGTTTCAGCTCTTCAGCTACTGTACGTCTTCAGCCTCACTTTCACCCTTGCTACACAAAGGGCGCGGAACGTATTTTATTAATTATTAGCTGTGAAACTGTCCTTTCTAAAGTGAATCCCCAGGGAATAGTGATCTGGTATAGAAAAGTGAACCTAATTTATTTATATATCACTTCGACTCTGTTATGTTTGTGTACAGTACATGATGCTTGTATGTGGCTCAAAATGATTTTGTATGTGCATGGTGCTGGAGCCTAACATTAGGCAGCTGGTGTCTAGAGGTTGGTGACCTTGGTCATATGTTTGCTATTTTTCTCCCCTTTCAGTCTCTCGTCACTCACCACTCTCTTCTCTGTCCTTTGCTTCACCAGAGATTGTGGCCAAATACACATATCCCTATTCACTGGATCTTCAGTGGCTGGCTTTTCAGTATTTGGACAGAATGAAAATCCTTAGAAATCAATGTTCTGATAGTTTCTATGATACCTCAGAGTATGTGACTACAAATGCTTATTTAACCTTGCCAAGGGGTTCAAGGTATTTTCTGATTTTCTCAGCATGCCTTCTCTTACCTCCTTTATGTGTTGTATGTGGATGCGATGCTTGGAAGTGTGATGTGAAACAAAATGCCACGCCAAATGTCAAAATACTGAGTCACTTGCACGCCATCTGGATGCTATTATGCAAACTTGCCAAGGAGGTATTCTCCAGAGATCACTTACCGTGTCAGTAAAGGGAAATTTAATGTGAGTAATGTTCTTGTGGAGTTGAGGGTGACTGTATCCAAAAAAAGGTGTTTAAGATTAGTCTCTGCAGCCCATTGATCATAGCTATGGGTGTATATGCTTGATTTAACCATTAAATCTGACTGACACCATCTGACAAACACACAGCTCCGTCATCAACATACCGACAGCAAATCGGCCATTTAGCAATTTAGATAGGGACCCTGTTTAACCTAACAATCTGGAGAGCACGTCAATCACAAATAATCAACCCACTGTATGATTAGACAGCAGCGCTGGCTTTGAATCTATTTTAATATGCCAATTAAAGCAGATGAAGGCAATAAGTAAAGGATGGCAGTACATTCAGGAGATCTCACCCGCCACACTAAGCTTACTTAACCACTGAAAAATAGGTTTCCTGGGGGGCTTTAAAGTAGTACCAAGAGAGTTTTTTTCTTTTTCTTTTTTTGCCATGTCAGCTCCAGGAGCCCAGGAGGATGATGGTGCATTTGGGTGTTCCGAGCTGATAAGCAGACTCATGGCCCTGAGAGTTTGGGGGTGCTAACTGTGCTGGGACTCTGTCTTCAATGTGGTTAATTGGTCCCCTGATTACTTTGGGATCAGTGAACGTGGCTCTCCAGGCTCTTAATGAGCTAGTCTTCTCCTGCTTCTCAGCCCGTCATTCAGCTTTGGTTCTCTCTGTGGACCCCTCAGACCAGACTTTGAATGGAAATCACCAGATTGAGACAAAACTTCACAAAGTGTTGCTCTGTTTCTGGGTTCTGTTGCTTTCAAATTTTTACAGACAGAGACACATAATATACATCAATGATGAGTTCCCCTATTAGCACGGTCCATTTTTCTTGAAGTTTGTCACTTTTTAAAAACTTGCTGCGTAGTGTGTATTGAAACTACACATCTCATGTGCAACAACACGTGAACTGCATGCAGTTTACATTGCTGGTGATGAACTGTCCACAATTGTCCTCAATTAACTACTTTTCAACTGAGAACATGTTTCTTATTGTCCAATCAGATTTTTTTCATCTTTTAGGATTTTGTGGAAACGGCATCCTTATTCTGAAAACATGTTGAACTGCATTTACCAGGCCTGGTAAAAGATATCATACTGTCCAAAATAATGACTTTTAAAAAAGGTCTAATATATGTTGTGGAATTGGCTTATATGCCATTTGGATTTTTAAATACACAATATATACTTACTGTTAGTGTTGTATTTATCAGTAAAGAATGAAAATAATATTTCAGATCTAAAAGTAAAAACATTCAATTTAATTTTAATTCAATTAATTCAATTCAACCCCCTTTTAGCATTTGATGACAGTGGGAAGGAAGAACACCCTTTTAAAAGGAAGAAACCTTCGGCAGAACCAGGTTCATGGACGGGCTGCCATCTGCCGCGACCAGTTGGGGCTGAGGGGAGGAAGACAGCCAGAACATGTAAATAGTCATAGTCATGAATATGAATTAACTGAAATTATGTTCATGTGTTACTGGAGTAACCAAACTAGACTGTGTATTCTACACTCTAATTTTTCTCTGCTTCCCTTCATGATTTATTGTAAAGGTTCACTTTACAATATAAAGCACCTTGAGGTAAATATTGTTGTGATTTGGCGCTATACAAATATATTGTAAATAAAATAGAATAGAATTGAGTTGAATTGAGTTGAATTGAATTGAATGAAGAAAAAAATGTGAATACATTATTGCATGTTCTGCACAGCAAAGAGGACAGATGCTTACTTGTCACCTGTTGTAGTTCATTACAGAAAAAGTTTGTTTGCAAAGATGAATCATCCACTTTGTGATTCATTAACGTAATACTGCAAGTTGTTTTTTGTTTTTTTCCTGGGGGTGAGGATAGGGTGGTGTTGTTGCTTTCTTTGTTAGATTGAAATGGACCAGTTTTAACCATGTTTGATTTAAATGGATGCACTCTGTGCACACTATGATAAAGCATCCTGTGTCTATTCTGCAGTATAGGAATTAAGATCAAGTGAAATCAAAGCAGTTTGTTTCATGCCAGCACCAACTGATACCAGGGCCATAGTCATTAACAGTTTTTAATAATTAAAAGAAGTTAATCTGCTATTATGTACCCTGTATGTGTCATTAAAATGCCGTTTCTCTTAAATTATCACCATTACTGAGGGTTTTCCCAGACACAGGATGCCTTGGCTGGAAGGCAGAATCCCTGCCTCCCCCCAGTCTGCATGCTAAAGTGTCTAACCCTCAGTGTGTCCATGTGTGATTTTGAGGAAGTGCTTGAGGCATAGAATAAAGTGTGTGAATGTGGCTTGCACGCTACTTTGAATGCTCAGGTAGAGTAGTAAAAGGGCTATGTAATTACCAGTTTGTCAACCACATTTTGTTTTACTAGTCACCTTTAATAAGATTAGCATAATCACATGCACATTCATTCATAAGTCACTCTACTATTCAGTGACATACCAAAAATGTTTATTTCATGAATTGTTTATACTAATAAGCTAAAGTAGATGCAGTGAGCGTTAGCAGAGACAGAAAGTTTTGGTTGTAGTGATCCAGTCATTCTGGCATCACTACTCAAAACAAGCCTTTGTATCAGTAGTACTGATATTTTATTTTCTCTAGGTATTTATCCAGACACCATAATAGAAGTGTCTCAATGCCTAATTTGCAAAGAAATACATCAATCAACGATAAATTTGATGTAAGTTTCTCAAACACTACCTGATTTTAGGTGAAATAATTCAGTAGTATACTGCACAAAATAGTTGCCTTGTTGTTGTCATTTAATGACCTGAGCGCACTTCAGTTTGTCTCAGCAAGTCAAATCCTCTCACTCTCTTTGACTTTCATGCACAGAGAAGCTTTTGATAAGTGCTTTTTCACAGTAAAATTAGCATCCCTAGTTTATGTGTTTTGTGGTTTCATTTGTAAGTGGTGACACAGTCACAGTACACTTAAGCATGCCCGGACACAGTGCGCAGCAATTAGTCAAAGTAACACACTAGTCAAAGGAATTGGACTTTGGGATTCAAATGAGCCTAGTGTGACTACACCTGTTTAATCACACCAATAAATGAAGAAATCTCTCTTTTTGGCAGGTGTATTCCTCATCAGGAGGGGTTTCATTTTAGGGGTCTTCTCCTGAACTCTAACATACATAAGAGAAGACTTTAGAAATGAGGATGATAGTAATCTGAACATCTTCTTTGGTCCACCAGCAATACACCCCACTGCATGGTCATAGACCGTAGATCAAAAGTGAAGAACACATTGATTTGATGCATCAGTAAAATAAGCAGCAAAATTGTGGTATAATAGATCATTAATAATGAACGATAGTGCTACCAGGGACAAATAAAAACGAAAGATCAATTGTGACAGATACAGATAATATAGTAACTAAAAAGACATAGCTTTTTATACATGGGTTTATATTACTAAGCTGTTCATTTAATATATTCCAAAGCAGTTTCTGAAGTCTGTGAATTTATCCCCTTGAATAATCTTTTCTGTGAGTCACTGTTAAGCACTGATACGAAAAAAGAAAAAGCCAGCAGAGGAACACACAGAAGACACATCTCATCTATCTCCATAGCTCGAGCAAATATTGAAACCCATGATGTGAGAGCGTCGGGCCTCACTCTCCTCCTTCACTTCTGTGACAGATGTAAATGGATGTTTCAGCAGTTGGCTCTAATGCATTTTTAAACAGGCACAGCAGCAGACAGCAAATGAACGTGTCGCAATGGCAACCCTCTACACTGGGGTCTCCATCTATCGCTGCCTCCCCCTCACATACAAACACACAAACCCACGCTGCTGAGAATAGCTGTCATTCATCAACTTTCTCAGTACAATGGGCTCAGTAAAGGTCCCATCTTTCAACTAAAGCACCTCCACGGTGCGGTGCCAAGGCGAGCACCATACCACTGCATCACATTCCCTGTCATCCCACAAACACTCCAGCACAGCAGGATGGATAGGTGATTGGGGCCAACTGTTGTTTATCCTCTGAGATGAAATTTAAAAAGGCTCTGCTTACTCAAATGACAACACGTTTGACTGTTACTACTGATTAGAGCTTCCTAGCAGAGACAGAAAAAAGGGATAATGGCCGGAGATGAGGACCAGTGCGTGTTAAGTTTGCAGAGTCCTTTCCAAAGACTACAAGTTCAAAAACACATCCCAAATATATTGTACAAACATTATCCATAAGAAACGTATTAATCGCTCTGATGCATTCTCATCCTGAAAACTTACTGCCTTTCCATGCACATATGTGGAAAGCCAGAGAAAGAGATGACAGCAGTAAGACCTACAACACAGAACATCAGTGAAAAAAACGGCCTGGAGCCATAAGCTAGTCTGCTGGGATTCTGGCTGAGCTTGAAGTCATGACCTGTCTGGACAGACACTGGGCTTGATTTTTGACTGTGTCAGGTAACACACAACTGTATAATATGCATGCTAAAAAATTCAGATTAACAAGAACACAATTTGGGAAGCAATCAGGATGAAGCTTATGCTAGCCTAATTAGCTAAATTAGCTAAGCAAACAACATGAAACATGTTTCATGTTTATTTGTCTGACTTGTTGAAGCCCCATGTCCCCATTTGTTCCCTTCGGTCAGCTGACCAGTTGTTGCTTTGGTCCCAAAGTCACGGCTGAAACTTGGAGACTGAGCGTTCTCTGTTGCAGCGCTGATGCTTTGGAATAACCTTCCTCTCCATATTAGATAGGCTATATCAGTGCCAGTTTTTAAGTCCTTATTAAGAACCTATTTTTATTCACTGGCTTTTAACTCTGTGGGTAACTGAAATTTTTATTAATTTTATTGCTATGTCTGGTTTCTGCTATTTTATTACTATATTTATATTTGTATTGTACAGCACATTGGTCTACCAGGTGTGTTTTTAAAGTGCTATATAAATAAATGATGATGACGATGATGATGATATTTGTGTAATTGTGTGCTCTGGACTGGTAATGTTTTGCTGACAGTACAGTTTAATATGCTACTGATGTGGTATCTCTGAAGGTCACTACACTTCACAGCTCCCATCACTGAGGAATCAAAATCCTTCACCATTTGTTCATAACAATGTCACTAGCCGACCTGTAAGCTGATACAATACAATGTTAGCAAGTTAGCTGGTGGCACAAAAATGTGCAATATCTTCACCATCTTAGATTTAAATATAAAAAAACTATGTATCAAACACTATCAACTATGTATCAAACACTATGTATGAACACTATCAGCTCCTTCTTTGTGTGAGTCATAAGATTTTTTGTGTTTCTTCCATAGTTTTTCTTTCTGAGTTTGAATTTTTTTTTTTTCCACAACTGTTTTTTGTTGTTGTTGTTTTATTTTTTGTAAATAAAAGTATGACAGTGGTTTCATGTCAGCTGACAAACACTGGCCCTAAGTTTCTGGGATTTCTTGGTTGGCTTCAGTGTAATCTAGAACAAATTGTTTTGGTAAGTGATGACCAATGACCGAATTCACTTAATTTCGGTCATGATAGTCAGACTTCATTACGAACAGGTAAAAACTGCTCAGTGTAGACAGGCTGAAGACCTTGAAATTTGCTCTGAAGGTTTGGCTTTGTTTTGGTTTTTTTGCTAACTACTTTTGTCTGAGGTTAAAAGTAATCTGTTTCTAGTTTTAAAAAGTATGTTATATGTGAGTTCTGTGAGTTCAATATAACTTTCATTTCTAATGAGTTGTTTGGTCATTGCTTATATAAAAATGTTGGTGCAAAACCTCCCTTGGTAGGTTCGCTGTATTTTTGTGTACTGGTCATATAATTTTAAACCAGAATGTCTTTCTCTATTCATTTGTAGTTGTACTGGTTTCCTGTGTTCAAATGCACCTGCAGCACTGCAGTTCATTTATCTTTTGTAATGATGAATGCATAAATGTGGGTCTTTATTCTTAAATACTACACTTTACAAAAAATACAGTAATTGCTCTTGGCTTTTCCAGGACAGGATGTTGTATGCCATATTTCTGTTTTTTTCCTTTCGTCTGTTTTAGCCTACTTTCCAAAATATGTCTGGTGTAAACATATTTTGCAGGCTAATGTCAAGCTTACAGGGGACTCCATTTAGATTTACTCATCACACAGTCTCCCATGTCTTTTCTTAATTTGAGGAAATTAAAGGGATATTTCACTCAGTGAATAGGTTTACACGCAAGTGTGGAAAGTAACTGCGGCTTCGTGTCTTATTTAAACTATAAAAGTCAATTGAAAATGCCCAGTGTTTTCTACATAGATCTATATTTTGTGAATTATATAAAAAGCATATCTCCAAGTGCCACTAGACGACAACATTTTCAGCTTCTTCAGTGAATTATCTCTTTAATTATCACCCTCACACTGCTTGAAGTCTGTATTTGAGAACATACAGATCATTCCTCGTGAACATTGAACAGATCTTTCATTGCTTTTGTCATTGCAGGTACCCATCAGCACAACTATAACCATGTGGCTCTAGGTAGCCCCACACGCACACCTAAGAATGGTAAGGAAAACTAGAGGGAAAGGGTCATATGCAAGTAAATTCCCTGCTCAGTTCAATGTTTCAAATGTTTGGAAGTCTAGAATGCAGATCTTAACATGTTTAATGGTGTATATTAATTGAACTGATCTAATTTACAATTTCTTCATTTTTAAATTCTTTCGAAATGGGGGTGGGGTGTGGGCTCATATCCCATAGGCACAAGCACTTTTTTTCTTTGATAGACAAGAGACAGTAGTTGTCAGCCATCTGTCTCTCTTTCTTTAAAGTGAAACAACGTAATGCTCTGTCAAGGTCATCCCATCCCACGTTTGACAATGTTCCCCACTGTTGTCCTGCAAAACTAAAGTTGTCACCATAACTTCACACTGTCTGAGAGGAGCAGTACCGTGAATCGGCTTTTATTACTCAAGTTAATCAGCTGTTCCTTTCAGGGAGCTGAGGCGGGCCCGTGGTCACAGTCTGCCAGTTGAGCAGTCGTGAAAGAGAGGAAAGAGGAAAGATAGCAAAGATAAAAGAAAAAGCGACATTAAGCTGAATATTCCCTGCCTTGTGCATTTATTACATTGCCCTGATCTCACCGTGTGATTTTTATACTGTTTGTTTCAACCACAAACATTAAAAACCTGCTATCGTTGAGGCACTTTGGAGCTATAGTTACATTCTGCAGACAGACTCATTCCTTCTTTATGGACATAACTGACCGTGTAGTCCACACACATACATCCACAGACTCACACAGAATCACACGCATAGATAAGCAAACTGCATACTGGGAACAAATGCCTTGGAGATCTATGGAAAACATGAAAAATCCATTTCAACACATCTAACACAGACACTTTGATCACAAGCTGCCAGAAATCCTTCAAGTTTTGGCACACAGTGTATTTTCCAGATAAAAACCCACAGCCACAACCCCCCCAGCGGCCCTTGACTGAAACAACCAGGAGATACTGCTCCATATCAGAGCAGAAAATGCACAATCATACACACAAGTGTACATAGCATGCCTCTGGACTTAAAAGCTGTTTTCATTAGAATAATTTTAAGGGGAGATTTTCTGTACTGGCTGTGCTGAATATTCCAGTCTTTCAGGAATAGGTTCTGTTTCTCTTACCATCAACATGTTTCTGAAATATTTGTTTTTCATTTGGGTTTTGGTAGCTCACCGATCATTGAGACGTGGTAAGTCATACATACATATGTTTAATTTAGTGTGAATAGTCATTCACTGCATTCCAGCACACATTTGTGTACATACCACGACTCTTACCTTTGTGTCCTCCTTTCTCCCACTTAAACCAGTGTATTTTCAGACCTGATTCAAGCAGCAGTTTTTGTTTGATTTTTGCTTTGACAGAACAGTTTGTTGTTGGTCATGTGGGCCAACGGGAATCAGGAACACACGCTGATGAGTTACAGTAGAAAATTATTTGTGTTATATTTATGCAGTATTTTTCGTACTGTCAAAAAAATCCATCAGAAAGACCAAAACCAAATCAACAGTGTTGAATGCTGGTTTTTATAAGAATGGCTTTTATTGACAAGCAGCCAGTTTACTGAGAGCCCAGCTTCACTGAGACACTCACATATGTGTGTAACATGTAAGAGGACTGGTACTTTGTGTGTAATTCTGTTCGAAATTATGTAAATGCTTTGTGTGACAGGCTCTTATATCAATGGTTATCTTCTTCCATTTCATTGATGTATCCAATTAAGCTTATTTTATGTTGCAAAATTATGTGCCGTCTTCCATGAGACAAGTTTCTCGTGGTCACCCGTGGTTCTCATTAATGATTAAAGCATTTGTCGTTGTCTCAGGGTATCCTTGAAGTTCAGGGTTCAGAATGTTCTACTTGGACATTTGTATCCCCTGAGTTGATTTTCAGAGCAGTATTAGGGCCACTATCAGTGAACTTACTGATTCCTACTAAGTCTGCATCTTAAATTCTGCATCTGTGTGAACATAACACCATATTGTTATTTAATTCCGAAAGACTGCTGCTGTTATCAATTGTCATGTCATGTCATTACTACCACCAAAAGTTATGCTACATAGTCAATGTCTTTGGGTTTAGGTTTAATTTGCCAGAAAAAGACAACACAATAATCAAAGTTACAGATAGTTATAGGTATAGATTTGACTGATACAACTCATAATTATTGTTTTTCAAAACTATATCACAACAACAGTGTTGTGTGACCAGGATAGTTGTGAAGTTAAAATCAGAACATCTAACAGCCATAAAGGTGCAGATTAAGAACAAGTAATAAAATATAACATATAACACGTGAATGAGAATGAACTAACACTACTGCATGTTGACTAAAAAACTGAAACTAAAAATAGCAAGACAATGAAAAAACAACAAGTTTTTGCCTGACATAGACTCTGCAGTGTAAGTGACACAGTGCCAAGCTTGGGCTTTAGAGTTATGCTCTGAGTAAGCAAGTAAGAAAGTGAGACCAGTTCATTGTTGGTTTTGGCTATTTCACTGGATTTTAATGGCAATAAGAAAATAATCTAATATTAATAATCTTGTCACGTAAAATCTTCTGCTGATTTTTTTCACTATTTAAGTCTTGGAGCCACATCTGTGTGGCTTTACTGTGTTTAAACATAAAGTATGTCTGCTAATGAGATAGCTAACAGCATGCCACAGTCTGAGTTGATTCCCCACTTATTAATGCAGCTGTGGAAGACAACCCACTCACAAATTTTTCACTTCAAACTCCCTCCCTGCAGCTCCCAGGATCCCCTGCAGTCACTCAGCCATGCTGCCATCCCTGCTACTTTATTCTTGTTCCTTCATACAGTCGTGGTCATAAGTTTACATACGCTCATCATAGGCATTAATGTCATGAGCTTTTATTTCTTTAATCAGTCTTTTTTCCTAGGGTGGAAGGATTGTGTACATCAGGTGGTAGAGCAGGTCACCTATGATTTGGAAGGTTGGTGGTTCGATACCCATCTGCTCAGTCTGCATGCTAGATAACTCCAAGTTGCTCTCTGATGCATCCATCAGAGTGTAAATGTTGGATTCAATGGGTGAATGAGGCAAGTTGTGTAAATTGCTATATAAGAACCAGGCCATCTACATCTTTAGTGCTAATTTAAATAAGTCAAATAAATTTGACTCTGTGTGGATTAGAGACAATCCAAAATAAATTATTAATGCTGTTGATGATGCACAATCATTCTACCCCGAAAAACAGTTCAAAGAATTTGTTAAAAAACCCAAATTACTGACATTCATGTCCATAATGAATGTACATAAACTTGTGACCACAACTGAGCATTTCAGTCTCTTGTTCCTTTTTGATTCTCTTATCTCCATCTCTTGTCCTCTTTCTCTTCCATCTCTCCATCCTGCAGCAGTTACTAAAAACACTATTCTTATCTGTCTTTTGGAGGCTAGTGTGGAGTCACACCCATGCCCGCTGCTCTGCACTGCGTGACAGACTCAGAGCTTGCAGGCGAAAGCTAGATAGAGCAGGAGTAGGAAAGAAAATGAGAGAGAAGGGAATACTGAATGGACAAGAAAGAATTAAGGAGCAAAGGAAGGTGGGTGGCAGCATGGTAAGACAGATAAGATTGACAGAGTGAGGGAAGTGGAATGGGACAGACTGCGGATGTTTGTGTGTGTGTGCATGTGTGAAAAAGAGAGATAAAGAGAAGGAGTAGAGTGAGAAGAAAAGGAGGCTTGGGTCCAGTACCCCACCCCCACCTTCCTCGTCTTCCTGGCATCATCTCACATCACACCAACAACAGGCAGCCAGGCATTGCTCCCTGCCCTGTCCCAGTTCACATCACAGCACTGTCACAAGCAGGGTCACTCTCCAGCACACATCTGTTGTTTGGTGTGTTGTCTATTTTTTCCTTGCCTTTCCTTGTTTGGACCACTGTTTCCTCCCGTCAAACCACCGCATCGCCTGTCAAGTCAGTCCCACACCAAACACTCACTGAGTGGCTGATGTGTCCGCCTATACTCCCCCATCACTGGCACCAACAAGTTGGAGTTTTAAATATGCAACAGTTTCTTAAAGGCAGATATTCAACTTTTTTCCTCAGCAAACTATGCTGAACTTTCAACTAAGTTACAACATTAAAATCACTGACAGGTCAGTTCAGTTCCATTATTTGTAATAACGGCATATGTCAAAAGGTAGTAGGCTTTGTTAGGCAGAAAGTATCTTCTAGCAGGATGATATGTGGTTCCAGAATACAACAATTGTTGTATTGTTGTATATTTAAGGAATGTAACAAAGAGATCAAGGTGTCCTTCAGCCTCCAGATTCCCGTCTGATTTAAATGAGCATGTGTGGGATGTACTGGAAAAACAAGTCTAATTGATTGGATGCTCCACCTTGCAACTTGAATGACTAAAAGGATCTGGTCCTAATATCTTGGTGCTTAATACCAAAGGACCTAGGGTGTTGTGTTTAGAAGGGTCAAAGTAGCTTTGGCATACGGGAACTTACAAAACCTACACCTGTTGGCTTTAATGATAAGGATTATCAAATAAGAAATGTTTTGTAGCCATGACTATCTTTAATAGTCTAGTTTACTGAAATATCAACAGGATACGCAACTCTGTCACTTTAGTACGAGTGGACTGGGTTTTCTATTTCACATACATAAAGTGTGATTGTTCTCAAAATCTATCTCAGTCGTTCTCAAACCCTTTCACATGTACCTTCCTTCAGAAGTTTCTTTTTTTAACCCTCTGAGGTTAAAGTCATCATAAGGGATAACCCTAACTCTGCCCTACCCTTGTTGTTTGGAGAAAGGCAAAATAGACTATTAAGAAAGAAAGTTCATGTCACTTAGAATGATTATTTTCTTGGGTCCCTGATTGCTAAGACTTGGGGGAACAAATTAATCAAAACAAAAACAAATTATTCTGATTGTCTAGGGTTAGAGTTAGTAAAGACTCACACCTCGGAGAGTTGACATCACATGACTCTAAAACAATGGATACAAAGTGTGTAATGTAAGCTGCTAACTCTATCTGGTTTATAAAACCCGCCATTCAAAACATATTTTATATATACTCATGTGTCAGTTTATGTGTATTTGTACAAAAATAGATTTTTTCTTAGGTCACTACAACCCCCAAACTCCCAGAATAGGAACAGGTCTTCCATGTACTCAGTGGCTCTCCTTGGTCGGAATTTTTATTTTATACTGACAAGATTATTTCAGAGATTATTTTAAAGGACCTCTGCCTCCAGCAAATATTTGTACAGCTGAAACTCCAGCCTGTCTGCCAGCTCACTCGTTTTTCTTCACAGCAGGTGGTCTTCTGTGATGGCTGCCTGGGGTCTCCTTTTTTGGGGGGTCAGGATAGAAGTCAGCCTGCCCATTTTTTCCCCCCTTTTCCCCTCTTCTGTGTCTGTATATGTATGTATGTGTCTCCAGAAAACAATCGGATAAGTGGCATCCTGACCTCGCAGACGGAGCCCTACGACCTGTCTTTCTCACGCTCCTTCCAGAGCCTGTCACACCTGCCACCCTCCTACGAGGCGGCCGTCAAAGCCGACCTCAACCGGTTCTCGTCCTTGAAGAAACTCAGTAGGTCCAAGTTCACTGCAATAATGCAAGAATAGGCGCCCTGCCCTAATCCTAAAGCCCTGCATGATAAAAACACTGCATTAAGTGTGCTTTCCTGACTCCAGGCTGGGACTTTCTGAAGGGCTCTGAAGTATTTCAGATGTAACAGTGGCTCACCTGCTCTAAATTGGGACATTAAACTGTTGGAAAAAAACCTGTATATGTGTTTTTTGGAGATTTTGCAGCTCCCCGTTGATTAAACATCTAAGTGGACAGAGGGCACTATGAATTAAAACCAGAAAGTATCCCCTTCTCAACTCTGAGCTGTCAAAAAAACAGCCTAATCACCTCAAAAAAACTCTGATTCATCGATATTCCCTGCTTCCCTCTCCGCATCCACGATTTCCCTTGAATCACACATATATCAGCGGCTTCTTGGGTCTGGCTTGGCTCAGTATTAATTTAGCGTTTCTTTGGTGGATTTCTACAGCATAATGAGCTCTCGTCTCATGTTATTCCCTAAGTGAAATACAAATATCCGTTAAGGTTTGTGTAGTTTCATCATGAGCGTCCTGCTTTGCTGCTGGCTCAAGTCAAAATGAAAGATGGCCATCTACAACTCATCCCATCAGGGGTCGCTCTGCACTGGCTCCCACTTAGAGCTGCCAGGCACCATTTCAAACTAAATGGTAAAACAAGTTTGCAGTAGTATTTACTGGTTCTCAGTTGTTTTGGAGAAATAAAAACAACCACAAGTTATTTGAAGAATGCTTGTGAGAATTAACATAATAGCTTTTGATGGGCCGTAAAACAAAACCAAATGAATTCAATTGTCAGAGATAGGACCCCACCAAAGAGACAGTTCTGAAATGGAAAAATATCCCTTGGCGGTGTCCTTCCTTCAGTCTTCCTAACTTTCTTTTTGCTTCCAAAGCAAATTATTTGCTGCAGCTAATAGCCAAAAGGCTCTGCTGTTTCTTTTTGTTGCTCAACTAGTGTCTGCACAATGATAGATCATGCTGGATTGCGCTGGAGGGAACATCGAGCATAGTTTTCATTGTTGAGATAATAAAAGAAGAATGCTACTGCTTATTAATGCAAATTGGTATCAAACTGAAGAGAAAAAAAGCATTTAGCCCATTGCGGTGCAGGACACTATATATCATGAGTTATTCATTCACTCTGTGGTAATATGGTTGATGAGTTTGCAATGCGCTGCCCAAATCTTGAAGACTATTATGCTTGAGAAAGGAACATCTTGTTTTTATTATCTCTCATAATGAATCGATTTGCAGCAAGCACCCGTGACTCGGCGCTGAAGGGGATTTGGATGAGAGTAATTTGGACAGGTGGTGTGAACACTGCTGTACCATTATTGAAAAAGACAGACTCGCACTGAAAAGCCATCTATGAATTCTCAATAAGGTGGAGAGATCTGCTCTCGTAATACCTTTCCACCACCAATGGCACTGGCGTTCACCTGTCTCTTATTGTGCGGGTTAAAGGCTCATTCACAGACTTATAAATGTTTCCATTTTTGAATGGTTTATGCTACTGTCTTTATGACAGGATGTCAAGTTTTTGTAAATGTGCATCACTTTGTGTGTGTGGGTTTTTTTTTTTTTATTTGGTCGATACAAATCTCCGTGCATGTATTTTTGTTGTGTGGCATGAATTTAATGCTACATTCACTCCTACTCTATCGTCTTTGCAAATGTATTCTCATCTTTTTGATCTGCTCCTGAATGCATGTTATATCCATTGTTTGGTTTGGAGGTTTTTGTTGGTTGCACACAGGAATACGAAAGAAAACCCCCACTCGAGTTTATACGAAACACTCGCAGCTTCAGTGTTGATGTGATTGTGGAATAATCCTATTAGATTTCCAGCATGCATATATGTGAGGTGCCTGCGTGGTTCCCTCCATGTCTGTATATGATGTTTTTTGTTTATAGACTTTCAAATGACCTTTGAAAAGTTATCCCCCACAGCCAGAACTGCCTGCAGCATCCCTGATCAAGTCTGGATATGTGGATGTTATGTGCCTAGCATGTAATGTGGTCCGACTGTGATACTCTGCCTCTATTTTCTATTCCCCTCTATGAGCTTGGAAAGGTGAAATACGATGGGTCCCCCAACACTATTCTCTGCATTGTGTGCCGTGTTCTCCAATTCCGCATTACACGATTTCTCCCCTAGCATTCTGTACCTACCCGTGTTTTCTCTTTCTTTTGCTCCTTGAATTGCCTCTTCACTTCGTGTCTCTTTTTTTTCCACTTCTGTGTCCTCTGCAGCAGATAAAGAAGTCGAAGACTACTACACTCGTAAGCGCCACCTGCCCGACCTGGCAGCAAGAAGCACTCTTCCCCTTCATGTTCTCAAAATGAGTCAAGAACAGGTGGGTACAGAAGTGTTCAGTTTAATAGTGCAGGCTTCAATAAGGTCACGTACTATCAAGTTTTATGTATCTATGATGCAAGAGCACAAGTTTCCAGATTTAAATGTTAGAAGTTATTCTGCAGTAGTCGGCAGCAGAGCATTTTACCCCTGAGTTTATGAATAAACTCACCTCATCCATCTTTTGCTCAATAGCACCGGGAACAACAGCAGAGCCAGCCCCCACAGTCCTCCATCTCCCAGGCCCCTCCGCAGTCACAGTCCTCACAACAGCAGTCTCAGCAGAGGCAGAGGCCCCGTCGTGTCCAGAGGGCTATGTCCCAAGATCGTGTCCTGTCCCCTCAAAGAGCCCCCCAGCAAGATTATACCATGTCTTCTAACGGTGTTTCCCTGTATGGAGGTAGGATCCTGTCCGATGAACAGCTCCTATCTGCTGAACGTCTTCGATCCCAGGAGCGTCTTCTTCCACAGGACCGCCACACCTCCCAAGATCGCCTCTACTCCAAGGACCGTATGTACTCCAAGGACAGACTCCTGTCACAGGAGCATCTTTATTCAAAAGACCGCCACTACTCCCAAGATCGCCTCTATTCACAAGAACGTCTATACTCACAAGACCGCCTCCTGTCCCAGGATCCTCTGCTCTCGCCAGATAAGCTGATGAGGTCGCTGAAGCGCGGCATGGTCAGCAGCATCTCTGGCGGGTTTTATGGCAGTGACAAGTCAATGTCACGGGCCATCTCACACACAGACGTGTTCATTCCAACTACGCCTCTAATGGATCGCTACAAGATGACCAAAATGCACTCCCATCCCAGTGCCTCTAACAACAGCGGTGGTGGAGGCAGCGGAAGTGGGGTACAGGGAGCAGGCGGGAGTGGGCACTCCAACACCTTAGCCATGAACCAGACAGCAAATAAGAGGCAGGCATTTGCCTCGAGACGGACTCACACTGTGGAACAACTCCACTACATCCCACAGCACCACCAGCAGCAGCAACAACAGCCACAGCACTACCGCACAGGCAGCAAGACTGAGGTGACTGTGTAACTGTTCAGGAATACTCACTGCTGAATGCCAGGGGCTGAATCTGATTGACAAACATTGGTATACTGGCCTTCTTTTAGAGTAGGATGGTGGCAATTTTGCTTTCTTTGACCAAGGCTTCTGCCAAATTAGAGATTCCAGGACCAAGAACTTCCACTTACTTACTGTGAGAGACCGGGAAAACGAGCTACACTGTACATTGCATACACAGGCCCAGCCAGATCTGAAGCCAGAGGAGGTTATGGATGGGGAAGGTGTAGTATTATCCTGCTAACTTGCCTACTATTATTTCCACTGTCTTGCCTATCCTATTCATCCACAGGCTTTGGCCCCATTCTGTGTATGTTTTAGTGGGAAAGCACCATTTGTGTCTGTTTATGCCTTTATCAGCCCCCTTTTGGCCAACAAATCTATTCTGTGACCTTTTCTGGCAAATCTTAAAGGGCTTTGCATGGTTAAACACACGAACCGATTCCTACGTGACTTCTGTTGTGCGACATAACACCACCACAGGTGATGAACTGAGAGAATGAGCCTGTAATAACTTTATAAATATATAAATAAATGAAAAAAAGGAACCATTTGTATGCCCTGTCCTACTCATAGTTGTAGAGAATCTCAATGAGAGAAATTGAACTGGATGTTATCAGCACTCCTATTTGGTGCCTCTGATAGGTGTTCTATTTCGAAAAATGAAGTGGTTTTGTGGGTTACAAAGCACAATCAATGAAAAAAACATGTTCTGTTTTGATTATTAATTTTGAATTTTAATACTAATGGCTAGCTTGTTTTGTTCTTAAAGCAATGGCGTTTTTTTCTCTTCTTTTTCTTTTTTGTTTCCTCTTTTGCTTCCAGTAGATGATTGTAAATAAGCTATTCTAGAAGCAGTATTATGGACAAGTCTGTACTGGATGGACTTTATATTAGACTGTCTGTTTTCAATAGATTCTTAAAAAACAACTATAAACCATTACTGTTTCGTGAGTTCAGAATAGAAGCCCACTTAACCGAGTATTTGACCGGATAAATTAATACTATACTGTGTGTGTCTTTGCAAAAACTGTTTGTAGGACGAAAAGTGAATGAATGTGTTATTGAAAACTGATATACCACTGTTCATATTTGGATGTAGACTGTGTTTCATTGACTTCAGAAGACTTGAACATCATGGAAATGGAATATAATGCTTGTCAAAGTAGGGTCAAATAAACCATCCATATTTTTCTAAACATGCAACATTGTTCTTGGAGAGATACGTCTGTTTTGTCTGTGCTTTGACAAATCTGTGCACTGGTTTAGCTCAGTGGTTGAGCAGGCGACCATGTGCTGTATGGCCAGAGAGCAGTAGGCCCAGGTTTGAGTTCTGCTCTCGCTCTCTTTCTCCATGTATCACTATATATATAAATATATATGTGTGTGTGTAATTACACATCTTCACAAATTAAAGCCACTTTTATCATTTGTGACACTGAAGTGAAAAAAAAAGTAAAATGCTAATGTTAGGCAAAAATAAATTACACCAGGGTTGCATATCCTCAGTGTCAACAGCATTAAGTTTCAGCAGGATCACACTAAATGTGTGTGACAACTACTGTAGCCTGATTTAATGAATGTTTTACGTAGAACACGCAGCAGCTTTGAAGTTCATTAGTGATGACTTAAAAGTGCAAAATTGTAACTAATTTCCAGATTTTAGAACTCATTTCACAATCTATAAAGTTCATAAAGAAAGTGTATTCTAAGGCCTGGTATGTTTTCACCAAACACTAAAGCAAACCCAAGACAACAGATGTAACAGATCTGCCTTTTTTATACTATTAACATACTATTGCACCTAAAAAGCCTTGAAATTTCATATTGTGGTCTAGGATGTGTGAGTGTGGCAATATCTCACTAAAACTACACATTAAACTAAACTCAGTGTGTTCCTTTTGGTCTTTTTCAGCTCGCTGTCCAAACACATCACATTCCCCATGATGATTGCTGGATGGTAGTTGGAACAATTCCATCTCTGAAACCCTGTTCTTTCCTTCATAGCTTCTTCAGGATTACAGGCCTTGCTCGAGGCAAAAGAACTGTCAGCCCGAGAAGATTCATCCTGAAGAGTGCAATGCAAAGACAAGTCGCTAGTAGACTTGCAAAACTTGACTTGTGAATTACAGTAAAAACCAAGTGTCTGAGAGGTGTACTTGGAAACGATCTAAAAAAGACCAGTCGTCTTTTTCTATCACATGCATCCATTCATCCTGTTCTGCTTATCCTTACCAGGATTGTGTTGTGTGTGTGTGTGTGTGTGTGTGTGTGTGTGTCTGCTTTCACATCACCCTTCACTTTATCTATCAAATAGGGATGAAAAAGGCCAAAACTATAACACAGTGTTGTCATTACATTTGTTTCAACCGAGATATCGCTATACTTTGACCTCAAAAACCCAATAACTTTAATTTCCTTACCTTACTCAAAAGGGCATTTTTAGACATAAAGGTCTAGCATCTGTATTGCAAAATACGAGTAAGAAATAGTTAAACTCTGAACAATGTTTGTAATATCTTTTGTAGTTCTGAAGGCTGTCTGTGTCTGTGGTGTGGATAAGCGGTCTACATTACTGAGTTGCACTGGGGTAAGTGCTTTTCTCCTGTAGTTTGAGCATTATGGATTTAATAGATATATGCTGCTGCTGCTGTTTTTAGTTAGAATACTATCTTTGAACAGGTCCTGTGTAAGCTTCATGGAACAGTAACTTTGAGTTTACAGAGCAGCCTTTAAGGTTTCTTGTTTTAATCAGCTTTAACAAACAACAAGTGCTGCGTTTTATCTAATGGCGATACCTTCTTAACCTCATTTTAAGAGGCTCGCACTGTGCAAACATCAGTTTTGTCACTGCCCACTGAAGTATAACAACCAATAAGATTATTTATGATTCTGGAACAGCTTTGCCTCAGAAAATTGTCTGTGTAATTACAGGTCCAATCTGCCAGCTGTACAGGTTTGATTGTACAGCGGTGGGGGTCACGCACCTTTTCTGACAGTACGCCACAGCCAGCTAGGCACGCATGTTTAACTGACAGTTTCTGCATGTATGGCACTCAGGGTTTTTCTGGGCAGTGCTTTTATTTGACATCTGAATTAATATGGTTGATTTTAATGCTGGTCATTGCAAATTCAAACCTTGTTTAAATTCATGGGAATCCATGGGTGTGAAGGACAATTCTCACAGCAAACAACAGCGTCTGCAAATTGCACTCCTCCACAAACACACGTTTGTTTTTTTGTTTTATTTAAATAGCAATAAGAAAAAAATCGAAAAAGTTTGCATTTGCAATTTACACTGATCCTCAAGCCCATCAGCATTTAAATGAAAATATGAGACTGCAGTCAAAAAGAATATGAATGGGAGAGCAGCTGAAGAGTGAGAGGAAGGCTGGCTACAACAATGACTGCAGCTCAAGCGATGCGAGGAGGAGGAGGTGCAGAACATGGTCTTCCATAAAATAATCAGCAGCTTTCAAACTGTCTTTCCACATCTCAAATAGCACACATTTCTTCAACACTGTAATTCATTACTCGTGTGTTCTGCATTTAATGCTAACATGATACAGGAACAGAGGTCTTATTTTGCTGGTTAAAAATTCAATCTCCTTTTCTGTACTTTTCCATTTGGTCCTTGCTTTTGCCAGCTCTGAGTGCGGTCAGTGAGCACTGTCATGTCTGGATTTGAAACAGAAAGACATTTTCAGTTTCCCTGTGACATTCAGAGGATATAGTTTAGACATACAAAAAATACGAAAAAAGGCAGTGGGCTCTTTTCTGGGTTTCATTTTCCTTATTGAAAGCTGCAACTTTAGTCCGCTGTGGGGAAAATGCTTTATTTTTTTATATACAGCAAACACGATGACAGGTACGAAACCAAAATCCTGTAAAATGAAACGCTCTCTGCTGCCCTCAGAGATGACAATAGAGCGAATGATTTATGTTATTTTATTTGATATTTTTTAAGCTGCTGTGGATATCTTGAAAAAGGTCAAAAGAACATGACAGTGGCCCGGCACCTGCCAAAACACTCACTGTGTTGAGCCGTCATGTAATACATTTTGGCGATATGTTCAAGAACATAATGTCTTTTGTTTTTTGAGCCAGCTATTTCAAGTCATAATTACTCTTAATTTTCTTTTCCTCAAATACTTATAATCTGACTACTGCCCTTCAGAATGGCTTTGAGGAAGTCTCCATCTCCTCGAGGCAAAGCATGCTAATTTTCAATGTTTAGCACCACACATGACAGAGCACACAGCCCAGACCCATCATGCAGCAGTAAATGTGACTGTCTGTCAAATCATCAATCAGGCAGAATGTCACATAAAAAACACAACAGAATAAAGTACACTTAAATATGCAAAACATACATAACTAAAGTGAATGGAAACAAATGTATGTAACAAAAAACATAAGAAATGTATTCATCCTAAAAGTTGGAAAATTACTGCATTAAAGCAGTCTTAGCATGAAAAACAACTTAGCTTCACTAGTATCAAAATACATGCACTGCATACAAAAAAATCAACAAATATGGAATAAAATAGTTCATAAAGGTAAATATTTACACTAATCAAGGAGCTCAGTTAAGCATAAAATACAAAACAATGAAGTGTTCAATAAACCAAAAATCTAAATATGAGAAAATAAGGAGCTTATGAATGTAGATATATTGTAGATATTATTGTGTGAGGTGATTCAGCAGAATTGAAACAGTTGTTAGAGAAGGTGTTCATGTGCATGTCCAGTAAGTAATGCACGGGGTGTTCAGGATCCACTAATTATTCACATCCATTCACCACAGCCACAGTCATTCAGGTGACCTCACCTCGCAGCAGAATCCAAACAGTGTCGATTCAAACTGGATTCAAACAGCAACACCAAAGACGACTTTCCTCAGTGACTCATGTGGACGCATTCCAACAGCTAGCAGGATTACACCACATATCTTCTCACCAGAATAACATACCTGTCTGTCTGAAAAGCCACAAAGCCAGGTATGGTAACACTGTGGTCTGAGAAGTAAGAGTTCGGCAGTGTCTCACTTCAACGCTGCAATGCTCCATGAAACACATGAAACAGGTCCCACTCTGAACTGCCATTGTTTCCTCTGTGTCTCCTCCATAATTACAGACCTTCAGCAGAACTGTCAGCACAATCAGCTGGTGAAGATTATCTGCTGTCAAGAATTTGCTATTTCACCTTTGTATGAATCACAATAAGCAAGAAATATCAGTTTCGTCAAATGATAAAGTCACTAAAATGAACTAAGCAAAAAGCAAAAACAGGAGCTGCTGCTCAGCACAGCCCCTGGACAAATACAAAAAACACATATATTTGCATTTGTCACATGAAGTAATGCATCCTCTGTCAAAAATGTAATACAATCATAAACACTACAAAAAACATTTTGTTTTAAATTAAAAAAAAAAGATGACACAATTAAATTGTAGATGAGTTTCACTAGTAGCATTATAGTTACTCAAACATTTCATAATGATATTGTTAACTATACTTTAACCACAATAATGATGACCATCTAATTCAAATATATGCAGATATTCAACAACTATGAATTTACACAACCTCTTGTAACTAAGACCACATTGTATTTCTCTTGTCCATTTTAATTGCGCAGAATAAAAAATGATGTATGTGTGAATAAATATAACTCGTAGTTTAAAGCATTTTCTCTGGTCAGTCTGACAAGGAAGGGGCTATATAAATTCCATTACATTAAATGTACATATTGCATATATCATCCAGCACTCATACTGTTGGATGGAAAACAAATCTGAATCACAGACTAATGAATTCAACAAAAGCTAATCAATGAAACCAGACTGGATGGGTGGGTTAGAGCGACTTTAAACTTCAGATAGATCCAAAGAAAAGCCAGAATAAAAGACACTTTGTTTTACCGTTTCCAAGAAACATCTGTTGTCTGTAAACTGAAACCACTTCAGTCTGTGACTACACGGGTGGTCGAAGACAATTAAAAAAATTACAACAAAACAAAACATTTGCTATGCAATGCCTTGTATAAAGAGTCTGATGTTCAGTTCTTTTTTCAGCCATAATAAAATATTCATAAATACTGACACAACAACATTTTTGTCCCAAAGACATAACAGGCTTAATAAAATCTTTTCAGGCCTAAAAATGATTTGCAAGTCTTCTTGTGATGTATGTAGCAACAACCAACTCTCCTGACAAAGCAGTACCCAGCTCTGAAAAAACCTCAAAGCGCCACATCTCTCACTATACCTCATGAAGTTTGTCATTGTGAAATCATGGCAACAACTGACTGTATCTGCATGATGATCAGCTCTGATCTTCTTTACTCTGGCCACTTGAAGCTGTTTGGTGGAACGCAGCATTTTACAAATAACTTAAAGACAACAACAAGAAAGCCACAAACATTTATTTTGTACTCCCACTAAAACTGTGTCATTATATCCCCAAAGACTTTAAAACTTCCTTCATAACACTAGATAAAAGTTTTTTTTGTTCCTGATTCCATTTGTGTATAATGTCTGCATTGTCAGAGATCTTTATCTCAATGACTACATAATTAAACAAAGGTTATATAGTTCAGCAGGAGGACTTCAGGTGATAGCATCTAAAAAAAAAAGAGGATGGTGTCTCAAATTGCATTGTTCTGTATGCGTGCATCCACCATGACAAGTACAGGCTTTTATATGTCCCAAATTCATGACAACTGTCACCTCAAGGTGCTTTAAATTGTAGACTACAGATTCTACAATATTAAACAAACACCCGTGATGGTCAAAAGGTTGAGTGTGAAATTTTTGCAAAAACAGATAGGAAAATAATTTTCAGCTTGTTAAAAGAAGATTCACTTATGGTGACAATATCATTGTGCAGATAACAAATGGACACAGCTGCCATGACATCACGCACTGGTTTCTGGACCACACATTTTGAACGACTCACGATTAGCATTTGAACACAACCATGTTTGGGGTGCTAAGTTATTACCTACCACTAGCAAATTGTTAGCAAGCAGCATTTGTAAACTTACAGAACCATATTACAGTACAATGTATGAACAAATTGGAACCAAATGATTTGGAAAATCAGAAAAATTCAAATGGGCAGGTATTAGGAAGTTGAAAATTATCCATAAAGCTTAAAAGAGTTTGGACCAGGTTGTAAACATCCTGTTTAAAGGTCTACACCCGGGCATTTTAACACTAGAGACACTTTGGAATGTGTTTGCTTGAGCCACTGCCTTGCTAACAAGCTAACATAGCATTATCTTTTTCTAGGCATTGCAATTACATGTGTTTTATTATTATTTGGTGTTCATGCATGTTAAATTGTTCTTCATGACTATATGCCAGATGTAATTTCTGTTAATTGCACAACTAGCAACCCCACGTTCTGTATTTACCCATAGTGTATATAGTGTAGTACAAAAACCTTAACTGAGTCTTAATTCAAACATTTATCACATTAAGAAACCTCGAATTTATGAGGAATGCCAAGAAAACTGAACATCTGCATCCAGTTTCACACCAGAAAACACAAAAAACTGCAAAAATAAAATATCGTCAAAGAAATTTTGTCATCAAGGTTTCCTTTTAAAGATAATCCCGTGTCACGAAAACAAACAAAGATGTATACTCTGTGCTAATGTATTAAAAATCAAAAACTAGCTTTGATAACAGATTTTCAAACTGATATAAATCAGTACTTGTAACAACATTTGTTGGTACACAAGTGCCAGCTTGAATATGGACTGAAAGAATCATATAATCACTACGAGTGAGTTTAAGCTCCTAACATGTACACAGTAGGTGCTGTTGTTGTGACTAGTTTCTGCCTGACTGCTCAAAACACCGTCCTCTCTGCTTATCTGCCTGGATGCAGGACCCAACCCCAGTTATTTCTGATAATCCACAGATTGTAGGCAGCTAACAGACATTTGTTTTACGACAGATGCCAGATTCAGATAAACATTTAATTAGCAACTCATCAGCTCTGTCAAAGCTAATTACCCCAGTTTCCAGCCAAAGCCAAAAAATGCTCCTCTCGCAGTTGGTTTGCATAACAGCTGAGTCTGCTGGCTGTGACAGGATATGAGGAGCCAGAGGCTGCGAGGAGACAAGACCTGCTTGCAGTGCTGTAGCAGGAATCTGAGTGGCTAATCCACCCATTCTGCCATGGCTGAGAGTCGCAGGTCAGAGAAGTGGAAAGAATGGGTTAAACAGAATTACAGGCTGAGAAAACATTGTACTATTTATCAGCTTGTAACACGCCTGTCATGGAAATTACTGCTAGTGAGATATCTCAGCAGCACATTTCTCAGCACTCAGAAGGAGTGGGATGTGAGTTTTTAGGATGGGCAGTGGACACAGTCTGGCTGTCAAGTGGTTCCTGAGAGGTGTATAGTGTGAAAACAGCACAGACGTGACCAGTGAGCAGCGACAGCATTTGCCAAATGATCGCAGGATTACCGACCCTCTAGTCAGATGACCATCTTGATGATTTTTGCATATGCTGAATTTGTGCGGAATGTTTGCAGCACAGTAACAAACAGAAACCGGAAGTCGTCATCAAGACATCTCCACGATCGTTTGCTAATGTCGAACTCTGGAATTAAATCATCACGTATGACTGTAATTAGAATTTGACTTGCTTACATATTATACACGCTAAGGCATCTCTATAACACTCAGGAGCTTCTCTGGGCTGACCTGTAACCTAGCAACCGTGTGACATCTCACACAAGCAGATGATTAAAGGTACCTTCTTTTCCATTCTGAGCATGGAGCCTTTGATAGATCCCCCCGCCCACTACTTCGACTCCAGCATTCTCCTCAGTAGCATGCCAAGAACACTCATATCACCTACAAATATGAAATATGAATCGTCATGCTTTTTTTAGCCTTTTGAGACCAGGGGTCTGTAGCTGGCGTAGCAGGCAAAGCCGCATCATTAACTGCTCTGAAGAGCTGTTATACATCTGGCTTTTCATGACACACCAGGATAGTGCTGATCTGCAGGGGCATTTTGAAGCTCTTATTATTAGTCTGCACTGCAAAATAAATAACACACAACTCAGCATTTATATTTTGGCGGTTAGCCTTTCCAAAACTATAACCATGAAGGGATTATTGATGTTTGTGTCTAAAAAAGCTGTTAGTTGCTTTCAAAAAATAGTCATAAGCTGACTACATTTTTCATTTGATTTATTCTTATTGAAATTCCAATTCATTCCAATACACTCTGTCCTTCTCATCTTCAGAGATTAAAAATAAAACAGTGGACTTTGGTTTTAAAGACAATTCCCCTCTCCAAGAGGCTTCTTCAGGTCTAGAACAATTGGTGTAGAGTCACAGGTGATAAACCCCTGGGTGGGTGATGGGAGTCAAAGAGTAAGTACTGGGCTGTGTGTGGATTTTTAGCAAATTTTACTGTTGAGCCTTCCCTCCTCCTCAATGTGCACAGGAACCTATATTCCTTGGTTTCTTGGAAGTCTCCGCTGTAAAAGAAGAGAGGACACTCATTCGAGGATGCCAGTGTTCACATTTTGTACAGGGACGACTGATGGTTTGAGAGAGACCCAAAGGAAGCTATCTATATATACTGTGAATGACCATCGTGGAACAGAGGTAGTGGCTTATAACACCAGTTATCAGTCTGTTACTGAGATCCCTTCCAGGGATTTTTACCACCATTCATACCATGTCTCAGGTGACTTCAATAGCTCATATGATGGTGGGTTTCACCTGTAAGGTTTCACCTGTTGGCGCTAATGATTGGAATGACCCATGTGACCCATGCCTTTCATCACACCTTGGCTCACATGATGAATAGTAGGATAACAACCCTTAGGACCATCTCCAAATGTACAGCCCCCTATTACGGGTTGAGAAACTGAAGAAGTCTCTTGTATGAGAAACATCAACAAAAACCTAAAGAAGTCCAGTTGCCTTCTTTTCAAGCTCTCTGTACCACCATGGCCTTGAGGACTGAGGTCACATAAAAGCAGAACAGAGATACTCTGTTCTGCTCCTTACTAAATTCAGGGAGAGTTAACTAATTTTGTGATATCAAGACTTTTCATTTAGTGCCCTCACCCAAGTTTTTTGGCCCAGAAATTTAGTTTTCAAAACTAATGAATTTCTATCTGTTAGAGTTGTACTTCTTTCTGCTAATGGTCTGATGTACAAATTGTTGTATCATCAAAACTGTCTAAAATATGGAAAGTGACACACTTTCATTTTAGCTGTGTACAAATAATAATAACAATAATAATAAAAACAATAATAACAATAATAATAATAATCATAATACAACAGTGTTTTTGGTGAAGATGTCCAAAAGCGGTCGGTGGTTGCGATTACTTCAAAAGTATAAATGGAATAAAGTCTTTTAATGTGCCAGAAGATTTAAAATGCTATGAGCTGCTCATTTCTATCAGCTCAAAAAATATTAGCAACCACACAAACTGTTTCTATGCCGTCCGTCGGACAGTGTATTGTCAGCTAAAGGTCCAGCTGCTGTATTTCACAGGGAGAAAAAACAATGACAGTTAACTTCATTCAGAGATGGAGAAAGATGTCAGAAAGGCAGGACAGGACAGGAAGAAGGTTACATTTAAAGATAAGGACTTCTCAGTATCCCTTGATAAACTGAAAATTTAAAGCTTACATGTAATGTCCTTATTTTTAAATCAGATATTGGGTCTGCACATGATTTAAGGTTATGGGTTATTTTTCATATTTTCATATTGTCTTGCAAAACAAACTGAGGCGTATGCTTACTTTGCGTTTTTCAAAAGTCACATGAAAATACAGGTTAGTGCAGGATAAACAGGTCAGCTTGTCAAACACTGATGGATTTAAAGTAAAGAACAGTGTGTTGGACTGATGCACAGAGGCTGTGGTGTTCATGATCAGTGATAGGTTACATAAAAGGTAGCAGAAATTAATATGAATTTAAGCTGATAATGTTTCGATTCATTCGTTGAATTCCACCTTTCTATTAACTTTATAACCTTTAGTATACAGACAGCGCAAAGACAAAGTAAATCACCAAAGATAGTTTGTGTTTGCTTAAATTCTGTTGAATTGAGTCGTGTAAGTCCACAAAGAGCAGTAAACCTCAGAGCAGCAGCAGCACGTGCCAGCTAATCATAGTCTGTACACAAAACAATCTACTGGAGCTCTGAACAGAAATTATTTTGAGTTGTGATTCTTTTTTTCCATTTTCCCCACAGTGAGCCAGGTAGTTCCCCACCTACCAAATCATACTAAAAATCAGTAGAATTAGAATTAGAATACTCTAATCCCAGAGGAAATTATGTAAAAAATGTATTGTAATGTCCAATGTAATCCTATGTATCAGTATTGCTTATTATTCCATTAATATTGCACAGCTTTTAGTTATCTTTGCACAAAAATAGCTGCTAGAAATATCCTCCAAAGATCTACTTTTAACTTTCTTACTTTGAGTGCATTTTGGTCTCTTCTTTTTCACTTTCACTTGAACAAAGAAGTTGAATCAGCTTTTCCTACAATCCGCTTCAACTTTTACCAGAGTATTTTTTAACACAAATATCTATACTTCTACTTAAGTACAAAATGTGTGTACTTTTGTCACCTCAGCTGGTGAGGGGGCGATGACAGCCCTTCTCGGAAGCTCAGTCAGGGCCAGTTGATGGAGGACATACACCCTATTAGTAATTTTAGAGAGGCTGTTGATGTTTTTGGGCTTAACAGAAAAGTACAGCCGTGTATCATCTGCATACCAGTGACAGGAGATTAAAACTATTAATTAGATTACCCAGAGGTATACATATATATTAAAAAACAAAACAGAATAGGTCCAAGAACTGTGCCCTGAGAACTCCACATGTGAGGTGTGAAGTTGGACCCTTTCCACACGTACAAGACACAGACGTGGTGACAGCACTTCTTTATTTTGACATTCGGTTTTACTGTGGTTTTACAATGGGACACAGACACTCCCGCTCCGCTGTCACGTCCGCTCTCTTCCCCTCCGACTGTCACTGTGAACATATAAAGAGTCACAATCACATTCACATCCCAGCACACCTGTTCACCCCACCCCTGCGCCGCCATGGGGGCTTGATGCATCACCCCTCCTCTGCAGCCGGCCAGAGATCACACCCGCGCCACATGAGGGTTGCAGATGAGGACACACATTGGTTAATATGAATTCTGAACTGTTGGATGAAAACCATTTGAGAGCAGTACCAGTGATGCCCACCAGTTTTGTAATCTGTTGATAAATGTAGCCTGCCGATAAATCTAGGTGGACTCAAATGTAATCTTCATCTTATGTCAGCACTTAAGAATTATTTTTTTAATGCAGCTGTTTCAGTGATGTGGTTTTGTCTGTAACAAGATTGGAATTTACTAAGGATATTATTTCCTTCAACTATAGTAAGAAAAGAAAAGAAAACAAAGAAAAGCACACATATGTGAAACAATATCAAGGAAATATAATGTAGCATTGAAGAAATTTTGTTCTCCTAAATGGTTAAAGTTCAAATGTTAGGCTTAATGATTACAAAGTCCTTTGTAATCACTGGATACATTTCCTCAATGTGATCCTTTGCCAGGTTGTCATTAGGTGTCTGTTCACAGGTCTTGCTGTGTTTTGCTTTACAGCCTAGATTACAGTATTTAGCAGCTCAGTTGCATTGAGATCCTAATACTGACTTGGCTGTTACAGAAACTTCCACCCTTTTCTTTGCATATCTCTTCAGTTACTTTCTCAGTATGTTCCAGGGTTAGGATGTGGTAAAGTATTCCTCCATGGACTCCATAATTCATCCAGTTATACATTGACACTGGACATCACATTACACCGGCACCTCTGTGTTTGTGGAGGATGCTGAATGGTTTGGATCAAAGGCTTCTACAAATTTGTATCTTTCTACCATTCTAGTAACCACTTATACAAAATGCTTAGTCTCGATGGTAAACTCTCAGTACTGAAAACTGCTCTTCATGGTTGACCTGAAGTCTTCTTCAGTTTTTATTTATTGCCCAAGATTGGCCTACTTCACTTTAATCATTTCTAGACTTTTAACCTGCTTATTTTATGAATCAACAATTAACGAATTATTGTCAATAGAAAGTTTTTGAGCTTCTTATGACCAGTTCTTTTTTCCCCCAGGGAGTAAATGCAGAAAAATTGACACACACATACACACACATATATCTATTTATGTTTGCGTGCGTGTATTAGTGTGATTTGGCACTTTATACATACAATTAAATTGAATTGAATTGCATAGTTAAACTGTATAATAACTCTTCATTATGTTACAAATGAACACACTTGTCAGGCATCAGATCCCAAACATAATTCGTAATTTACCTTCATGGAGATGTGTTTCTTAGATTTATAGTGTACACAATATTTATTTATGCAATTTGCACTTCTGTCTTACACAATGTCAATGTCAATAAAACTCATTTTAAGTAACTTCATTTTTACTTTTGCTTTTTATCACGGTTATAAATGTAGAAATTATTGCACCCTCATACAACATGGCCTTTAGTTAGAAATCAAAAAGTCTTCTTTTCTTTACTTGTGAGTTTTCACCCCACTGTTAAATCTACAACTATTTGATGGCAAAATCCTCTGTGTAAGAATGCAAAGTTTGACAAATATACTGCAGCATTAGCTACAAAGGATGACTGAGCTCCACTAAGGGTCAAACAGATAATGTCATACTACATCAGAGAATAACTACAGCACGGCTGCTGAACAGCACGCCATAAGCTATGCTATAGCATGCTATGGCGATATGACCTGTGTACCAAAGTAGGATCTACTTTCATAATGACACCTGAAGGAGACCTACATAAAATTCCTCGCCATGCATCGCTACTTTTCTCTTCCTACTTCCCCTCACGTCCTCCTCGTGCCTCTGTCTCTCAGAGCATTGTTAAGGCTCTCAAATAACCAGATAAAGATGACGCTGGGGAACCTGGGCTTAGACAGCAGCAGAACAAGAAAAAAGAAAGGAAGACAGAGTTTTAAAGTTAGGTTATATCATAGTGCGTGTGTGTGTGTGTGCGTGTACATGGGTGTGTATCTGGGAGATTGCACACTTTCTGCTTTGGAGATGGTTTTTTTTATCTCAAATGGGGAGGAAAGAGGAAGAAAGGGGTGAAGGAAGGAGGAGGAGAGAGGGGGAGAGAGTTGGTCTAAAGAGCTGGAAGAGAAGAGGCAGGACTGGGGAACTGGAAATGTGAGATAGGCGAAATGACTGCATATTGACACTCAAATGGGATATATCGTGGAGTATATGAAAATAAAACCACGTGCAATCTGGAGAGGCAAGATAAAGCATCTTTATTCTGCAACTTTTCTGGAAGAAAGTACAAATGAATAAAATATTTACACATATAAATATATTTCAAACATATATTTTGTATGTGGTTAGTTAAGATATGATGAGATTATGTGTACATAGTGTAGGTAGCTCTACTGATGTGAATTCAGTGAGAAAGTGTTAAATCACCCAATAGTTAAATTTATTCTGTGATATTTTCCAACCAGCCACATCTTTTACAACACCTCCTCATACAGTGACTCACAGATACATATTTGCAGAATTTCTCCACACACAGATGACCAGTAATTAAAATGCTTGAAGCTTCACAAAGTTACATTTAAAGGTGCATCATGCAAAAGATCCAACATTGCTCTTTGCGACACTTTGGGGTTTAGTCCTACATAAAATCACCAACAGGAAGTGGCAAAAAGTTCCTGTTGGTGACTGTCTTGGAAAAACAGTTACAAAAAAATGTAGGCATACCCCTAATTTCAAAAGTGCCCAGTGCATAGTTGTTATGCAGGGAGAAACTGTTCTTAGATGAGAACACTATTGCACAGGACTGTAAGCCTGATTTTTAGTCCTGTAAAACTGGACTTGGAACATGGGAATGTATGGAGCCAGCCTCAAGTGGGAAAAAACGCAGTTTTTAGCCTTTTCACCTTGGCTTCACTTCAGACAGTTGTGTGTGAGCATGGAGCGTCTAAAGATTGAAAGGCTGATGAATCAGTCCCTGGCTTCTCCATGTTTCTGTTGAAATATCTTTGGGCAAATAACTGCCCTCAGTGCATCCATTGGAGTGTGTGTGTATAAATGTAAAAGTGCTGTACACTGTCTACGTGATTGGGTGAGTAGGACTTGCTTTGAGTGTTTGCAGCACTGCAGCCTCCATTTCTACATGTTTCTACAGGAGAGCTGCTGTGGCGAGTACTTTGAGGTCTCTTTGGGATGGTTTTAATCTTTGCTTTTTGTTGTGGGCTTTGTGTTCACACGTAAACACTAGAGTTAAGGGATATGTGTTGGTGCATGGATTTAAAACCTATGGTTTATACTGTCAACTGGTAATTATGTGACAATGAGTTTTAGGTCAATTTATGGCCTTACAAGAAAGTAATGTAACAAGCAGTTCAACACATCTCTGGTAGTTAGGTAGCATACTGCATTACAGTAACGAGTAATGTGTTCTTTTTTTTGAGTCACGACCTCCAACGACTGGAGGGGACATTGCTTACCACTCATACTAAAGGGCCTCCTTTACATGTGGGAACAATAAGTTTTGACTGTTCAGAGAGTTGTATAACTAAATAAAGTCAATCAAATGTTTTTAAAAACAATTACAAATAAATAATGGGATGCTTGGAACAAGTCTTGGTTTGTCTGGGCTAAATAATATGTAGTGAACCAGACTGAGTCAAGAAAATGGGCTGTTTGTGGTTACCACAGAAGCTCAAATGCATTCTGCTGTTACAGTGGTAATAAATTCATGATTTATGTGAAATGTATGTGATGCTCTACTGATAGGGAAGGCCTGGAATTATAGTTGCCGTAAATGATGAGCTCAAAAAGACAGAAAAACAAAAAATAAAGCTCAGTGTCTCAGCAAATGATTTGGAGCTCTTCAACAGCCTGACAGGAGAAAATGTAAGAGTGTGACTTACAAAATACACTAATGTGGGTTTTACATGTTGCCATTTTTCATGTGTCGCTTACTTGAGAGACAGGCCTTCAAAGCTGAGAAATCTCTTCTTAGATCAAAGGTATCTTACAGAAACTTTCCCCACAGGACAAGTGTCAGAGTCGTTCCTATCATCAAAGAGTCCTATGCTCAGAAGCACAAGATTGGAAATTAAGTCTTATAATCAGGGTTGTCCCATGATCAGAACAGCAACCACTGTGGCCACAAGTCCCACTATTACAATAATGGCACAATCAATGACGGCAAATTACCTATGGGGTTCCTATTAAAGCAATGCTAAAAACATTTGGTCTTAGAGTTATTTATCCGGTGTAAGGTGTCTAATTTTGAGTCAGTTTCTATTTTTGCAAAACTTTTGAAATGTTTATATTTAGGGGGAAAGGAAGAATGGTCTAACTTAGCTTTCTGAAACTATCTAGAGTGAAACCAACAGAGGCTATAGCAAGAATTCCCTGAGTGCTTTGAAGTAAATAAATATGTGATTTATTACCAATAAATCTACCTTTTTATTTGTTTCTCCCAAACACTACAACATCTCATATATGTCCAATGACATTTGAACCTTTCACTCTTTCAGGATCATTAGTATGTTCATTAACCCATACTAGATCTGTAGAAGAAGAGCCACGCCAGCTAAGGTCCACTTGGAGGGGTTTTCTTTGGTCTTCAGGTTAAAGGTCCATACATATGTGGGTCCCCTCTGACGAGTCTTATAAACAGGGCACTGGTAGAGGTTTCTGTTGTCCTGTTTGTCCACTGGGATAGCCTTGATGAACATGACCGGCATGGTTGGGGTGAGCTCTTTGAGACGGGCATCCACAATCAAGCCAGTCTGAAAGAAAAAGAAATAAAGAAGGAAAGTCGGGGAGATGGCAAGGAGAGGGAGGGTGTGAGGTAGGAATGACAAGCCAATCAACCACAGACAGGAACATTTCACAGAACTGAAGAAGTTATAAATTAGTTTGTGGTGCTGTGGAAGCTTCGCTCAGACACTGTGCTTGCCATTGAGCCTCCATTTAATAATCATTTTCTGCCAGAGCAAAAAAAGAAAAGAAAAGAAAAGAAAAGAAAAGAAAAGAAAAGAAAAGAAAAGAAGCTGTTTGACTAATCTTTGTTGGCACAAGCAAAGTTAGAGTTTGTTAAACACAGTTTTGTGGCACCCTTGAAAAGTGGTGAAAGTCAGGAGAGTCTGAGCTGAAGTCGAGCTACCCTGTCTTAGAATACACACTCTCTAAACACTCTGAAACAGAGTAGTCTGTCTCGCTAATTAATCCTCCTACAATTAGCTCCTGACAAACAGAAGTTTCTCCATGCATGCACAGTGACTTTCAGGAATGAATGTAAATCCTGATGACTTTGGAAAGCAAAGAGGACAAAGCTCGGACTGCATCTGCAATTCCTGCAACACTTTAAAGAGTTGCTAAGTACCAATAACCTTATATCTGTTTCGGGTAAATAACAATGATGAGGATCTTAAAGTGAGCAATTCATTATAAATTGTCCTAATGATGCTGTGTCTACACTGTTACTACACTAGTAAATATCCATTTTGATCGTTTGCTCACACAACATATTGAAAGAATAAAGTATATCACAAAGTGGGACATTAATAAGTAGTGTCCATCACAAACACAAATCCTTTCAAAGGACATATCTGCATATTCTGTGATTCCACATGCAATACATGATGTCTGAACCTTCTGTGAATAAAATGTAAGGTTCATTAATATTGATTAGGTTTATTATAAATCTCTGACTTTAATGGCTGCACAGAGCAGTGTCCAAACGGTGCGCTACATACTTTCCTATTCACACTCCCTGCCAGTGGCACAGAACTGGCCTTGGGGCTGAGAGGAGAATGAGTAGGAGGAGAAGAGTTGTGTGAGTGGAAGCCACCCAGCCTGTAGGGCTGCCTGTCTATTTGCCTGCGCCTCCAACTTTAATGAAGAAAAAAGGAACCACTCCTCCAAAGGGTGATCTAAGTGCTCAAGTGCACACTCTGCACATTCCCTAATTAAGAAGTCTAGTGGGATGCACCTTGAAAGCTGGGCACATATGCAGAGCTTGAATGTATAGAGATATAAAGAGCTCTGGGAAGCTGAGTAATGCGCTATGCCCCAACAGCTGAAAACAAGCAGGTTGCAAAGCAGAAAATGAAGCCACTAAGGAAATGTGAAGGTGCTTTTTTTGTGGGCTTAAACGAGGTGAGGGTCAGCTCACCTCATTTAGATATATAGTCTGAGGTGCTTGCAAGTGAAAGCGTGTTGTGTTTGCTGTATCAACTTTCTGTAGTAACTTTGTGGTAGTCAGCTAAACAAGGAAATCAATAAAAACTCATGTACCTGTGTGTCCCAGCGTGCACCCTCCATGTACAACCCGTGTATGTAGGCCCCTTCACGAGGTGGAGAACTGAAGTCCTCGCGATTCTTCTTTGTGACATCACACTGCAGACACATACTGTCCAGGGGCCATTCGTTTCTGCCACACAACCACAAATTTCCTGTTAATGAGCCATGCGGTTTTCATCATTTTCTTATATCTTAATGCTGAGTAACCCTACCTTCTCGCCATAGCCTGCATGATGGCTGTGAGAAAGGACTGAGGGTTAAAGAAGCCAGCCAGCCACACTGCAGAAGGTAAGATGAAATCAGCTGACCAAGCTTCCAGCTCCCTGATCCTGGCCAGCAGGTCAGTGAACCACAGGGCCAGGCCAGACATGGAGGGATATGCCCGTTTGGTCCAACTCTCTGGCACCATGTCCAGAAAGATAGCATTCTGAAGGTTTTCCATGTCACTGGTCATGGTCAGCTCTCCCTGGTGAGCGAGGGTTAAAGGAGAGAGAACAAATGAGATAAAAAAAAAATATACTGCTACATGTTAAAGGAATAATAAAAAAATCTTGTTTCTTAATTCTCCTTTCATTCATTTCTGCAAAACACTGACAGTGGAGCACCTGGTGTTTTAGCTACAATCCCACTGCTACAACATAGGCATCTTCCAACAAACAACCTGCATGATGATCTGCTGGATAATCTGCTTGATTTGGGCTTTAGGCAGTGTCCTCTGGATTGCACCTTACCACCAGCGGAGAGGGAAGGAGCAAGGCTAAATGAAATACTAGCCAGCTTTTACATCGTGTTTATCCTATTAATTCTCCAACAATTTCTTGCCAAGAGCTTGAGGCATCATTGCTTTTGCAGCGTTTTCAGTAAATATCTTTCTATGAGCATGATTAAAAGGTTGGATTCAAAGAAAAATGCCCTCTGTTAGCAAAACTACTTCTTCCTGTTGTGCATGGCTGAGAACAGTCAGGAAAGAGGTACAAAGTGGTGTTACTAGACAAAAAGAACTGCGGATAGCTGGATAGCTAAGGCCTCCGTCACACAGACCTAGAGAATGGTTGACAGTGGTGTATTTCCTGACCAGCTGGTGTGTGGTTACTAGAGGCTATTGCTGGGTGAAGTTGGCCTCAAAGACAGTGGTATACAAAAAACCTCCCTGTGATTGCTTTGGTAGCTAGGAGACTGCTGTGGTTGCCTGTAGATTGCTTGGAAGATGCTGCCTTGCCTGCAAACACTTGCTAGCTAACACAAAGTATGCTAACTAACCACTGAGCCATAGTGAAAATTAAGAAAGTGTGATGCGAAGTTGTGCCTTAATGGAGGAGAAGAATGTTTTGAATCTGGTTGTCAATAGATGTACTCTGTAACCACTCTTCAACTAGTTGCCAAATACCTATTTTTCCTCAGCAAGTAGAGGTTCAGTTGATTGTGATGGCCTGTACAGTGTGACTGGGGTTTCAGTGAGTTATTTCACAGCAGCTGCCAGTACACAGTCACAATAAACACTCACAACCAGTTGGAAAATATGTTTTTTTCCCTACTGACAGTTACATGGTGGGTGCAAATTGGGGTCTAGGCCTGACTTCATAAATCTACCACTATAATAAATTAAAGAACACTTCTATGTTGGCATTACAATAACAATAGGTTATCCCACATGCAGAATTCTGAGACTTATATGTGTGGAAGCCAAAAGAAAAGGAAAATATCATTTGTTCATAAGCTACAACATTTTCTTCTGTTTTGGATACTCCCTTGGTATTCCTTTAAAGTACAGTCATTTCAAGACATTTTGCTTTAAAACGAACATGAATATGATGCAATAGAAAAGTATGGATTTACTTTGTCATTGCAAGTGTCTGTTAGAATGCGAGGATTCCATTAAAAAGGTAGATATTGCAATCTGAATTGCTGGTGTGACCCGACCAGTGTTTGATAGGCAGGTCATGAAACTGTAACATCTACAGAGGTATTGGCAAGTCATGTGTTCTGTTCCTTTGCCATAGAAATTGGATAAATCTAATTTATCCAATTTCTAACTTCATTTCTAACTTCATTTTTGAAAAGAAAATCTATCAGATAACATTATGTTGATAAAGTGCGGGTTTGTTGCAGTATAATCACCAGAGCCTTGCTAGGCTGGCGATGTCACCATAAATGCTAATATTAGTTCTATTGCCATTGTTTGCTGTACGTTATTGAACAGGCTGCTTGTGGATATGAAAAATCTGTTGTATAATTTGGCTTTCATGCTCTTCTTGATCATCTGGAAATACCCATTTTAATTAGGGTGAGTGCTCTCAGTGCTGACAAATGCTGTGTCTGTTGTGCAAAAAACTTCTTGCTAGTGTTTGAATGCTATTTACAGGAAGGGAAAAGAGTGACACATCTCTTCCCGTTTGTCTAGCTAAACACTGGAGGTGACACCTTAAAGCTACTTAAGGTGTTGAATGGTAACAAGCCCTCAGAAATCAGTGCGACATACATAAACATGGGAATAAGCAAGCCATGCCAGATAAGGAAACATGCTGTAAGATAGCCAAGAGAAGATCGCACTGATGAGTAATGAGACAGCATGCGAGTGAAAACAGTAGTGTCCTTCACCTGCTGATAGTGTAGCTGATGTATCGCTGATGTATAGATACTCATTTGTGACATAAGAATTCTTTATGAGGGTGATAAGGTTCTGTGGGTTTATCTAGATAAGTGACTTTATCATTAACCACTCCTCAAAATAATCCATCAGTTCAGCCATTTCCTACTCAACCTCATAGCACTATGAAGCTCCATCACCTCAACCAGGATAACATTCAGATAGTTTCTATCTATTGAACTATAGAGGCAAAATATGATTCCATTTGCTGGTACAACAGTCTACATGGCTTTTAAATCACTGAGCCGATTTATTGAGGCTTGTAGGGCGGGGAGATCGAAGCCTCATAACTCCTGACAAATGCATTGACATATTTTTCCCCCTTTCTTTCTCTTTTCATTTGTTGTTAACACATGACTCAGTCAGGCTTGACACAGAGAATACCGACATCTCATTCCTTTCTGCTACTCTGTAAGCCAGATCTCTAAGTCACTCTTACAACCGTGCTTCTGACAAACAACAAAGGAAAAGATTTAGTTATGCAGGAATACTAATGAAGCAGCCTGTTGATGTCAACAGTAGAGAAGCCTATGTAAAGTGAATCATAGGTGTTGAGAATAACTGAAGCTTTTTATGGTGGGGATTCAAGTCACAGTTCACTGTTTTGCATTGCAGGTTTTTAACCGTTAGTGCCAGTCCTATATGTATGTATGTATGTATGTAAGTGTAAGTGTATGTATGTGTATATGTGTGTGTGTGTGTGTGTGTGTGTACATGTGTGTATGTATGTACATACACACACACACACACACACACACACACACACACATATATATATATATATATATATATATATATATATATATATATATATATATATATATATATATATATATATATATATATATATGTACACATTTCCCCTCTCGCCCCTGCAAGCAGTCTTCTACCAGAGGTTGAGGGTCCTGTGGAGTATCTTGGCTGTTCCTAGGACAGCAGGACTGCACTCTTCTGGACAGAGATCTCGAATGTTCTCCATACTTCTTATGGTCGCTCAACTCCTAGCCAAACAACTCACTGATCACTACTGCCGTGGTGTAGATCAGCTGATTAGTCTTGGTAATGGTTGCAGTAGGTATTGTCTGTAATACTGCATTCACATAATCTACATAATTTACTTAGGTATTATTAAAGTTTTCTGATTCTGATTGATAGTAGGCCTTCAGAGGGTACTTGTAATCTTGGTAACCGGCTACAGAAGGTCCAGGTTTCAAGCTTCGCCATGATCCTATCTTTTAGGTCAGTTCCTCTCACACTCAACGATCCTTCTTCCATTGCACTTGGGGCTTGGTATCCAATCTCGGGTGGGGGTGATGATATCTCCCCCCTGACTTGTCGTTCTGGCTCCCACTTGCTGTAGCATTTGTGTTATATAGATATAAATGGCTAAATTCAATGCATGGTTTGAGCTCTGGAACCAGTCTCTTGGAGAGGGGATGGACTCTTTTCCGTTCTGGAGTTGCCCTTGGTGGAAGGAGGTGGGGAGGCCTGGATATCTTACGTATCACCATTGGAGTTTTTATTACAGGACAAGATGGTTGCTTCCCCGCACCTTGGAAAATTGGTCCTGACTGTTGTTCAAAGGTTGCTCCATTTGGAGATATCTCTATTAGGATGAACATCAGGTAGTGGCCTCCAGCTTGCACTGGAGTGGTTTGCAAGTCTGAAGCAGTGGGAATGAGAACTAGAACCTTAGACTAGACTGGTCGATCAACATCCCTATCCTCACGTATGAATATGAGCTTTGGGTAGTGACTGAAATAGTGTGACCAGTCGCTATCTCCTACCAGCAGGAGGCCCAGGAATAGACCCATGCCGAATAGGTCTCTCTGCTGGCCTGGGAACACCTCAGTGAGGGACTTCTGGGCTTCCCTGCTTAGGCTGCTCATGTGACCCAGCACAGGACAGGTGAAAGAAGATGGATGAGTGGATGAATCGATGGATGGATCTTATTTGACTTGGTAGCTACTGAATTCTGTATCATAACAAAGCTCAGACTTTGTCCACAGGACATGTACAATGTAAATGTTTTTGCAAGGCAAAACACTTCCATCTCCAGTCTCATAACAGTGCACAGACTCCCATTAACTCTTTAAAGCCACTGCTCACCTTAAGTCCAAGGCTTAGCTCGTGAAGAGAGCATCTGATCTCCTGGGTGAGAATGTTCATACGCTCACACTCCTGCAGCGCCACCACCTGATAGGGAGTCCTCTCCTCTGCTTTCCCCAGAAGCTCAGCCATGTTGAACTCCTCTGGGAGTTTCTCCAGTATCTCTTCCAGCACTACATGCACCTGATAACGTGGAAAGGAATGTGGAAAAAAATGAGAGGAGTGTTTCCCAGTAAAATAGCCCATTATGCTGTCAACGTTAAAGCTACATAGGAGAAGAAACACCAATGGTAAGACAATACTCTTCTAAGTAAACATCTGAAAAGAAATGGGTTTATCTGAGTCACATAAACTCAGTCCTGTCAGTGCTGACAGTCTGAGAAACTGTTTGAAATTGTTCCATAAATATTCATGAAGACATATTTTTGCAACACCAGCTTTTTGTTTTCAATAACAGTATTATTCCTTCAGAAAATCAATGCTCACATCGTATTTTTGTGGACAAGGGGTGAAAGCTAATGTCTGTGTCCAAACTTTCCCAAGACAACCAGCAAGAGAGATCAATCAAAGGATTAGGTACCGAACTAAGGATATCAGGTCATCGTATCTATGGATTTTTTGTTCCTGATGATTCTGAATATCTGATTTGACTTTGTCAGCTACTGAACACCCAGAATACAAAGTGGGCCTTTTCAGTAAGCCAGAAAGATTCCAAATCATAATATATTAAATGACCAATGGAAACACGGAAACACGCACACACCACAATCACATTCACATTCATGGCAAATGTAAAGTCACAAATCAACCTTACATACATGTTTTTAGACATTTTAAAGTCAACTAATCATTGACTTTAAAATACAGATGAGAGCAAACATAAGTAAATCAATTCCAGTTAAAAGTATGCGCATATGAATTAAACAAAAATGAATGAAACATGCTGAGCAAACTTCCCTAATGGTCAGCGGTGAAATCAAATTAATGTTCTCTGTTAGAAAGGGGTTGTTGCAGTTATCAAATTGTAATCATAAAGTGGTGGAAATAATTATTTGATCCCCTGCAGAATTCGTAAGTTTGCTCACTTACAAAGAAAAGAGCAGTCTCTAATTTTTATCATAGTTTTACTTTAAAGGACAGAGACAGGATATAAAAAAAAAAATCCAGAGAAACACATTACATGAAAGTCTTACCATAAGTCTTACCCAACCAGAATTCTGGCTCCCACAGATGACTGACTGTGTTCCCATGTGACACGCAGATTACAGTCAATTAATCAGTCAATTCTAGATACATCTGATCTCAACCCATTATGAATAAAAAGCACACCAATTCCTCCACCAACATGGACCAAAGAGCTGTCTAAATATGTCAGGGACAAGACTGTAGACCTGCAAATGTCCATTAATCATCCTTGTCCTGGAGCTCTATGCAAGATCTTGCCTCATGTTGTGAAGATGATCATGAGAAAGGTGGTGGATGAGCTCAAAACTACACGGGAGGAGCATTTTGATGATCTGGAGGCAGTTGAGACCACAGTCACTAAGAAAACAACTGGTAAAAGAATAGGTTGTAATGGATCGAATCCTAAAAACCATAAGTGTTCACACATTCTTGATCATTATGAACATACTTTTCGTTGGTTTGGTTTGCCACACCGACTTTGTCCCCTATGGTGATACTAACAATCCAGAGATGTACTGTAATGTAACTGTAATATATTTTTTCATAAACCCATTCACAGGACTACATACTAGATACACAATACAGTTACTGTGGTGAACTTTGCAGTTTTGTCTTTCTGTCCAATGTCATTAACTACTCCCACTTTTAACATTGTCAGTGCACAGTTTAGTCCACTCAGTAATGGAGAATACACATGTGAATGGGGCTTTGTTAATCAATTTCACAACAACTGCCAGCAGTCAATCGTTTGTTTGGGGAATACCTGTTTTTTCTTTGCAATCCATGGTTGTCAGATGGTTGCTGACAAGTCTCTGGGGCTGTGTGGCTTATTTAGCTATAGTTTAGTTTATATACAGCTTCCATAACAACTTACTTTACAGGGCACTTTTATTTAAAGCAATTAATTAAAATTTTACTTATTAATGGCTCAGTCATATTAGAGCAAAAATAGGATGAGAGTCTCCTTGTGAGTAGGAAAAATTTATGCATATCAGATTAATAAATTGAACTTTTTGCATTGTGCATCCGACCACAAGTAGTTGAATCAACCAACTAAGGCCTTTTCATGCTTAACCTTGGGGTAGTCACTTTTAAGTTATCTTTAAACAATCTTCAAATTGTCCTTCTTGGACTAACTGCAATCATTCTCAGACAGATTGGTCAAGGTCTGCAAATAACTGGCATTTTTTTTCCAAAACTTCGCAATTAAGTCAGTCTGCACCAATGAGCTGAACCTGTCTGTGACATGCCTTTTTGCAGTAGGGGACTTGAGTAAGCCAGTTGCCAACTCATCTTCTCATTATATTCCTATATAAAAGCTAGACCTAGCAAGAATGCCATTTTTAAAGCAGCAACTATGTCACTATCTGTGAATGAATTTCTGATTCTAATCTTCTGGGATTCTAAATGTAAGCAGTTAATGTGAATTCCTTTTTAATGTGAATTTCCATGTATGTAAAAAGCAACTCATTTGCAATAGATGGGTTTGTACTATTTGCCTATTTATTACAGTAACTACTGTGTTATCATAAACAGATAGCATCTAAAGACACTGAGTCTGTTTTATTGTCATTTAATTGCTGTTGTGAGTCACCAAAATCACTTTGAAGATAGCAGCTGACTGTGAGTGGTCAAGGATCTGTCCCCCGTCTTCAAAGCAACCATATCAAAGGCAACAAAATCACAAGGTCATTGCACACAGTTGCAACAACTTTGGTCACGCTGCAGTCTCCAACAACTGTTTCACTAGTGTGACTGTAGCAATCAAATACAGTAAAACAAACCAAAATAAACAATATATATATACATTTTATTTTTTTACTGTATTTTATTTATTTGTCTAGTGGAGTACTTTGACTGTACTGAACTATTTTGCCTTGCTTTCTCATCATATTTTTCTCATTTGTCTTTACTGTTTCCCAATTTCTGGCATATCTTATCTTATTTGGATTAACATACTAACATACATACTTGCAAATACTAAATAGACAGATACATGTATAGTGGTTTTTCTACTCCAACCTAAAGGAATTTTTAGAACAACTTTCATTCGTCCAATAACACACAAATTCATATAAACTCATTTTCTAAGAGTCTTCTCTAACACACACGCACACACACGCACACACACACACACACACTCCTGAACCACAGTCACCCTCAGTTATATAAAAACAAATTATTCATTCTCTCTTAAAGAAGGAGAAAAAAATCAGGGTAACTTTCACTGCATCTTTCTTTAACAAAGCTAACACTTCTAGTTTAAGATATAACAAAAGTGACACTTGCTCCATAGAGGGAGTGCAGAAAACTGCACTCTCTGACAGAATATTTGTTTTAGCTTTTACGCTCATATAAACTTTATTTCACAGCAGTACTGAACCAAAAAATGCACCACAAAATGCCATCCTTGTAAAACTCACCCTAGGTGTTTTCAAAGCCCCAAACAGTTGGTCACAATTTATTTTCAATTGGCCATGCAGGAGCCACAGAAAATGTCACCCGTTGTCATCACACATTTAAGTTTTGGGGATCTCGCTTAGAGTTTCGTGTGACACTTGTTTTACTAAGGCCCTGGTTCATATATCTGCCTGGGATATCTACCGTACACAAGGCTTTTCAAGACGGAAAATCACATCAAAATCAAAATCTGAGTTTAAATGCTACCATTCCCATATACCCATGAATATAACTGACCTGCTAGTACTGTCGTCATAACAAATATACATTATGCAGAAAAACACTGCTTAAACCTAATTCACATTTTACTGAAGATGGTAATGGTACCAAATATGTCAGGCCAGTTTTTGAGGGAGAATGTGTGTCAAATCATAAACATGAGATATGGTGCAGCCACAAAACACATGAAATATTAGAATGAAATATTTTTCGTAGGCACCACAAAGGAAGGGGAAATCAGTTTTTGATTCTCTGCTGAATTTCTAAATTTGCTCACGTACAAAGAAATGAACAGTCTCTAATTTTTAACATACTTCAAATGGAGAGACACAGAATCAGCCAACAAACAGAAAAATAAGTATTTGATCTCCAAGCAAAACATAACTTAGTACTTGATTGAGAAAACATTGTTGCCAAGCACAACGGCAAGAGGTTTCCTGGAGTTGTTCACTGGGTTTGCACACATCTCATGTGGTATTTTGGCCCACTCTTTACAGAAACTCTAGATTCTTTAGGTTTCTTGGGTGCTGCTTGGAAACTCAAAGCTTCTGCTCCCTCCAGAGAATTTCTACATAACTGAGGTCTGGAGACCGGCTAGGCCACGCCTTGACCTTAATATGCTTTTTCTGCAGTCACTTCTTTGTTGCCTGAGCAATATGTTTTGGGTCACTTTCATCCTGGAAGACCCATGTGTAGCATATGTGTTAAATGCTTTTAAATTTCACCAAAACACCCTTTTTAAAATTAAATACTTCATTTAATCTCCTGCCAATGTGTTTTGAGCCTGTGTCTGTTTGTGTGCTTGTACGCTGCGTGATGACGTAGGCGCGTGCATGTGTACCCCGGTCACAGCTTCTTTCAGCATGGCCGGAGATAGCAGATGTTGCAGCGATTTGCAATAAAGAGCCCAGAGATCCAGTGCTGTCTCCTGCCTCTTATTCAGAACACAACGCATCAATAGGTGTAACACACAAACGAGTTACACATGCACAAGGCATATTCAGTATTTTGGCTAAGGGAAGAAGGTTCTCATCCAAGATTTTACAGTACATTGCCCCATCCATTAAGACATAGTGTGTTACCAATGGTGTTCTTAGTGACTGTGATCCAAAGTGCCTTCAGATCATTAACAAGCTTCTCCCATGTAGTTTTGGGCTATCATTCCAACGATCATCCTCACCTCATGAGGATCTGTTAATATTTAGCTGAATATATGTATATGATGTTTATACAGTATGGACACTTTCTGTCAGACAACAGAGCCCTGTAGTTTGAAGCAGGATTTGAGCAAAACTTGATGGTTAACTCTGATGTTTAAAGCTTTCAATATTAAAATATTGTAGTCTTTTCCTTTTACACACAGTCACACTCTGCTGCTTTGTCTGCAACAACTGAGTTGCTTTCAGCATGTGTGTAACTTCTTTATCTTTTCATAGCATAGTTTTTATCTTTATTTCTTACATCACTCCCTTGCCAGTACACCTGCCCATTTTTCCGATTGATCAGATACCCACAATACCACCCGTTTCATGTAAATGTACTCACAGACTTGAAAACTCGTGGTTGGCCTATCCGGCTGAACACCATCTTCTTGTGCCCACTTAGCCTGATGTCAGTGTAATATGATGTAATTGAAGAAAAATAAAGGATATCTTGGGTATGTTTGTTATGTTGAACTTGCTTTTTAGTACAGGGCCCTACAGTTAATTAATATGTGTATTCCTTCCTCCCTGCTCTGATCACAAAGCTCATCACAGAACGGATCCAGGCTGATTCCTAATTTTAAAATCAAAAGTAATACCAGGTGAAAATGAATCTGTCAGTTCAGAATAAGAACATCAATTTTTGGCAGAAGATCAGGAGAAATGAAAGAAAATCTTTGGAGGAAGTTAAAGCTCAAACCAAGCAATGAGTATAGTAAGAAACTCCTGAAACTGTGAGAGCATTAATCAGCAACTAGGAAAAAACATGCTGAAATCAGATCAAATCTTCTCAAACCTTTCTGTAAGTCCTTGTGTAGTGTCAATTAAATAGATTTTATACAGCCTAAAGTACTTCCCCATCAGAGCTCAATTTATTAGTCCATTATTCAACTAGTTAATCATCACAAAATTAATTTGCAACTATTTCATATCTTACTGCAAGAAAAATGGTGCTGGTTAGTTTATCAGATATGATTATCAGTTGACAAAGAATCAGAGTACATCAGCTTTGGGAAAGTAGAGTGGGGATGTTACATTTTCAAGACAAATACATTGGTTTGGGGGTTTTTTTGGTCTGTTTTTTCTTGGATGTTGCCAGCTCCTATAGTTCAAATGAAATAAAATCTTACTTCTACTGCAAATAATATTTTATTACTATGAGATTTCTGGATTTTCAGAGTATCTGGTCAGGTCTCAAGAGATGATAAACAGCGGAGCCCCTTTTCTGTGAGGGGATGAGCTTATGCTGTGGGTGACCTCAGGACCCCTGTTTTGGTGGTTTCATTTCTATTTACATCTGTAGATTCCTAAAGATTAGGCATGCTCAACACAAAAGAGGATCAAACACATTATCTGGAAGAAAGGGTGAGCTGGTGAATAAGAGAAATACTCTCAATGAGAAAACACCTTTCAGATTGCATGACAATACCTGGTCTGAAAACATATGCTCATCTCTTTTTTTGTGATTTTGCAAGTTTGTAGGAAATCACAAAGCTCATCTCGACAGAATGAGCCTGTCCTAACGTTTTTTTCAAAATGTTTTCAAAATGAACTAATATTTTTATTAATGGGATCATTCTTTTTACATTAAGTATTTCTAAATAAATATAAAATTTCATAAACTTATATCTACATTTCCTGAAATATTGTTTCTGCATGTTGAAAACCTGGTTTACCCATTTCTTATTATGTTATATATTATATTATATAATAGTGGTCACATGGGCAGAAACATCTAAGGGCAGTACAAGACACAAGGCATATTATTTGTTATGAAAATCCGCTAAAATGCTAAAATGCTATACAAACACAACACACCCTTTAACAATAATACCAAATGGATGAGTTATTAAAAAAAAAAACAACTCACAAATAAACCACCATACAGTTGATACAGGTTTAGGTTGTATGTTATCCATACAATCAAAGCCTATTTTTTGCACCAGGTTGTAAAACTCTGGGACTGACTCACTTTCAGAGCATTAGACTCAAATAACCATTAAAGTATCTGAAATTTGTCACTTTATGTTTAGCTTCATTTTTCAGCACCAGAATTGTTTTTCGCTCGGTTCTGACAAAACACAACATCTCAACAAATTTTTTTTTACCCTATGGCATCCTGACATCCTCACACTGTTGCCTGACAGCAAGAAGGTCCTGGGTTTGAATGCTGAGGCATTTCTGTGTGGAGTTTGCATGTTCTCCCCGTGCCTCTGTGGGTTCTGTCCAGGTGCTCTGGCTTCCTCCCACAGTCCAAAGACACGCAGTTAGTGAGTTTGGGTTAGTTGGGGATTTTAAATGGGCCAAAGGTGTGAATGGTTGTCTGTGTCTCTGTGTTAGCCCTTTGACAGAATGCCAGCCTGTTAAGAGTGCACCCTGCCTCTTACCCTATGGCAGCTGGGATAGGTTCCAGCCCTCCCGTGACCCTGAATTGGATAAGTGGATGGATGCATCCTGACATGAGGTCAGTAACTATTAGATAAATCCACTCTTTATGATCTGTATGCTAGTGGTCATTTTGAAAAAATAATTTTAATAATTTGATAGATATTGAGCCTCAAAGAAAGCTATGTCCTGACAGAGCCCTAATGATGTTTGCGGTGTCACTACCTCTGTTCCAAAGTGCTTTCCATATTTCCGGCTCCAGCTGGATAAAGACTGAATCAACTGTAGGGGGGTTCTCAAGAGTTCAGTTCAGCCCAGTTAAAACCAATGGGTGACAATCTTTGTATACAATCTATGTACTACACAAATGGATTCTTGGACACGCTGTAATTAGAGCTCACTAGTGACAGTCCTTGACTTTTATTTATTAGCTTAATTTGCCGATGGTTCAATAGGACTGCGATGCGTCAAGCTGACAGTGGATTTTCAGAGCACTATCTTATGGTTCCCAATGCAACCTAATTACTAATAACTACATTTAAATACAAAGGTACTTTGCAAATGGACTCAGCCTATCTCACTAAACTGTAAAAAACAAATTAAGCATTTACCTTCTCTTCACGCGTCGTCCCGCTTCCCTCACCGACTCCTCTGTCCCTCGGCTGCATTTCCAGGACAGTGCGGAAAAGTGTCTCTGAGGTTTGTGTAAGGAAGCCAATCTCAGCATTGGGATGAAGGCCATACAAATAAGGGGACTCAGGAGGAAGGTTGTCATCGATGTACTGGAGCAGGAAAAAGTCAGAACTTTATCAGAATCTGTCAGAAAGTATTGTTTTCTTTTAAGATTAAGTAATCCTAATTTACACTTAGATTCCTTTTGATTCTTTTGTATATAACAAAATGGAAATTTGCAACTCAATTGCTTCCTGTCTACAAAGTACCATCATTTTTTTCTTCACTCTGGTGTTTCTTTTGAAGTACTGCTGACAAAGGACAAGATCGGAGCCATATAAATGGTGAGATATTTCTGGGGGAGATTCAAACACTCTGGATCAATTGACAGACTGTTAATGACCATAACAAGGGAAAGGAAATGTGACATTTTCCATCTGCTGGTCCATAATGAATATCAATATGCTTTTAAGTCAGTACAGATGAAAGTGAAAACTCAACTGAAAAGGGGGGCTTTTGTGGGGCACTTAAATAAAAAAAAGTAGTTCTTCTAATCATGTCCTGATGAAAGTCTTGATGGAAAATATACTGGCCTTTAATACAGAAACACTTTGTAGTCAGCTGTTTTGAGATAGCCTCAGTACTTTTTGGCTAACTTTTACTCACTGGGTACACCTGTATGTTGTTGGAAGTGGAGGAAAACTGCTGACTCGCTAGCTTTTTCCTTTGTGCTTGTTCCACCCTTCTCCTCTCTTAACTATACAGTAGGTTTGTTCCAGACAGTAGGAGATGGCCCAACAGACCTCCATGAACACAAAGGTCTTTATAGCCTTTGTTCTTTGGACAAATTTAAACAGCTAAAAACTCTGTTACCACCACCTAGTCAGGCTAACTGCAATAAAAAAAAAAAAAAAGAAAGAAAGAAAACTCCACTCCTTCTGCAGCAGATTGAGGGGAAAATTAGATACAACACACTCTCCACTCCCTGTGGCTTCACAGGGGACTCACAAGAGCAATGACAACTCATGGTTCACATGCAGTAAATGTGAACTGCACAAATGCTGAAGGGAAATGTCACGCTGGTTTGTGCGGTGAAAGACTGAAGATAAATTCTACAGCAACCTGAACATACTTGGCCTTGTTTGTGTAGTTTGTGGGATTTTACCCTATCAATAGAGTTTAGTGTTAAATGATAGGTAACAGACAGGAAACATGGTGAGGTCAAGTGAGGGGAAGCAGTAACGTGATAATGCTTGGAGCTGTCACAACGCCTGTCTGAAGAGCGTTAAAAGCAGAGTCTGGTTTCATCATGTCCATGTCAACATTATTAATGGTGATCACACGGGGAATGGGCAAATGTACAATATGTTGCAGGTTTATTCGAAGAGTCTAAAATGTGTAACTAAGATAGCACTGCAGGGACCCAGTAAAAGAATTCCTGGGTTTAATCTGACTCAAGTCATATAAAGAATTTGACTGAAGAATATTAACATTAATTTCCTTTAATTTCATTACAGTTTTCCATAGCTTACCATTTTCTCAGTATGCGGATTAACACTATAACTTCATCAAATTGTTAAACTTCAGATTTTTGCTTGGATCCATGGAGTTAAACCTAGTGTTTGGATTGTTACTCCAAAAATAAAATAAAAGAATGGAATGTACATTATCTGTTACTTATGTTGCTTGTTAAGTTGTGTTTGTGCTATTCCACAGCATGGCCTGGGATACTTTGTAAAATAATACGTTTACATTATAAACCTTAAGAGAAGCCCACAAAGGACGCTATTTGAAGTGACCGGAGGCTAGAGAAGATCAACGATATTCAGTGAGTTCAAGCAACAACAATCAAAATAACTGCTTTTTCAATATTTCTTATAACACAAAGCCAGCAGCAAAATTAAAAAAACAACAACAACAACACACAGATCTCAGGCCATGATTGCTCTTAGTTTTGTGGTTGTTATGATGGTGATTTTACATCAATTTTTAAACCTCAAATGTGTTTCTGAAGTTGAAAATATACAAAACTGTTTGGTCTGCATACAATCTTGGATATCAGATCATTTTCAGCTTGGTCCTCCAGATCTTTGGAAACTGTTGCAAACACAGTAGTGCCTTTTATTATTGGATTTGCAGGATAAAGGTTTGGTTAAATCCTGTTTTAATCATTGGATAAACATCAGTAAACTCTGACTTATTGCATCAGAATCTGAGATTGAGATTGTTATTCATGGTTTTATTTAATCTTGCCTTGATTGCTGTAACTCAATTTTAACTTGTCACAGTAAAACCTCCTTGGATGCCTGTGCAGGTTCTCAGTCATCCAGGTCCTGGTAATCTAAAGAGTTTGAAAACAAAAAGCGACTGGACTTCTTAAACTTTTCTGAAGACGTTTCACCTCTCATCTGAGAAGCTTCTTCAGTAAAGAGGTACAAAAAGCTCTTATAACATGTGGTTATCCCAATTGGTCTTTCATCAGATCTGCAAAGATGCACAGTAAAGAAGGTCAGACACCAACTGTGGAATAACACAGAAGGACAAATGGAACAACATTGTCATCCCTTATGTAGTTTTAGCAGAGAAACTCAGGAGAATCTTCATCCTAGTGCACAGACAAAACTGGTTCATCCCAAGGACAAAACTCCCAAAAACAAACTAAACAACATAGTGCATGCTGTGCGGTGCAGCGAGCAGTACTCAGGCCTCTACACTGGAGAAACCAAACAGCCACTTCATAAATGCATGGCACAACATAGAAGAGCCACCTCGATGGGACAAGACTCGGCTGTCCATCTGCATCTAAAGGACAAAGAAAGGTCACTCTTTCAAGCATGCCAATGTTCACATTTTGAACAGAGAAGACAGATTTGCTGAAAGAGGACTGAAAGAAGCCATGTCCACTGTGAACGACCCGCTTTGAACAGAGGCAGTGGCTTACGAAGCCAACTCTCTGCCACCTACAATCCAGTTTTCAGATCCCTTTCCCGATGCCTTAACGCCCAATAAATCTCAATAAGTCACAATGATAGGGTGAGGCAACGTCTCACCATCATAATGGTAATGACCCACACCCTTTTTCACACGTCGGCTCATGTGATGAGGCACATGATCAATAGTGGGTCAACGACTCTCTTAACAGATAACTCCTACTAGGGCTAAAGTATCTGGGACTCTACACCATTTACTGATGAAGCTTCTCGGATAAGAGGTGAAATATATTATTTCTTGAATATATTCAAGAAACTTGTCAAGTCCAGTCGCTTTTTTTTCCCAAGCTCCTTCGATTACCTTCCCGGATGATCTGCAGCTTGTGTAAAAGGCTGCTGGAAAGCTCTTGACTAGATCCTCCGAGAGCTCCCATGTCACACCTCCACTGATGTCACTGCACTGGCTCCCCATCAAATTCAAAATTCAATTTACAGTTCAATGAACTCTGACAGCCATATGTCACTCTGTGGTCTTCTGATCAGAGGCTTGTTATCCAAACTAAAAAGCAAAGGTGACAGAACCTTTGCAGGTGTAGCTCCCACACTGTGGAACTTTCTGGCCTCCAAGCTATGATCTGTGAGTTCAGTGGGCTTGTTTGAAAATAGATTGAAGAATTATCTTTTTAAATTGGCATATTTAATGTAGCATTTTACTTTATTTTAACTTTTTAAAATTTGTTTATTTCAGCTTCATTTTCTATCTGATGTCCTGATTTAACCTTTTTGGTCTTATGTCTGCATTCTGTTGGTTTTATTTGATGTGAGGCAATGTGAGGGTGAGGAGCAGGGGACAGGACAAAAGACATAATGTGTATACAAGCAATACATGATTCAATAAAGCTACCACTTTTCATTTCTTTAAATTTCTCCTAAACTTTCTCTTCTTCCGTTTTGTTGCAGCTCGTGAATTTCCCAATCGATGGAGAAAAAAGGATATTTCTATTCTATTCTAGCATAAAAGTGCATTCTAAAGAACGAACTTTAGTATTAGTGCTTATGTCATCGCTTTGGTGTGCTATTTTCCCCACCACTTTCTTGTTTTTGCTTTTTTGAAATTTGACCTTCAGGACTTTACTCACCTTTATTGTAATAATTTGTTCTAAAGGTAAAAAGTCAAACAGCTATAAATGGTTTCAAGTATCATTGCGTTTCCAGTAGACAGTGACCACCAGATTGTGCAGTCACCTTGAATTATTGGATTCAAATCTAATTCTCCCATGGCTTTAAAGAACCAAATAAACTGGCTCAGCATTAACAGGATTAGTTGAATGCAGATTACACAGTTGATCTTGGATCATTTAAGCAACACATGAACAACGTATCCTCTGCTGAAGCCACAGAGGTTTGAGAAACAAGTGCTGTGGACCGATGGTCAAATTAAGTCTACCATCAGCAAAGGCATGCTTGAAGGACATCCATTTATATTGTGTTCTTTTACAGGAGCTGCAATTACGGACAAAAAACCCTACAAAATGCTATTTTCCCAAAGTCTAGCAGCACACAGCTGTAGCTGCTGTCACCAACTGTTTTCTTATTTTACTATTTTGTTGTTCGGAAACATGCTTTATACTGTAAGCTCAATGACCCAACTGGTTTTATTTATTTTGACTTGCATGCATTTCAAGTTTATTGAATTTTCCTTCTTGGTTTGCTCACATTTAACTTTGCCAGTTACTGGCAAACAGTTTCCACCCACAGAGCAGCTCCACCTCAGAGAAATATTTATGTAACTCAAACAACAATCTGTTATGTCCCAGGGACCCATATGGGAAGCATTTTATTGTTATTGATTTAGCATTGGATTGTACTACTCCACACTGTACATGGGGAATAATGATGGTGAAAACCTTTTAATTACAGTAATTCAGTTATGGCCACATTAATCCACCATTAATTTACTGGAGGCCACATAGACGCCTCTTGGGGACACATTGAAGAATGCAATCTTAATATTTTTCTTGCGCTGTAAGTGGGAGATACTTTGCTTTTACATGGCTGATTCCACTATGAGTTTCTGCTTTTAATTTTCTGTCATGTCCTTTTTGTGGCTACAATATCTTTATTTAATGTTTCATGGCCTAAATGAGTCCAGTCTTATCTGCCTCACCTGGTGGTAGCTGTTGTAGTCCATGTTTCCAGGCAAGGGGAAACCAGGTGCTAGGTACAGCTCCCCCTCCATCATCTCGGGCTTAACAAACTCCTCCAGGTACGTGCGACACAGACGCCGGTCCCAGTCGTCTGTGATGTGACCACCATACATGATCTCCCCGAATAGGTAGCGCAAATCATCGTATGGCACCTGGGGATTACAGAGCACGGGGATGTTGTTTTGCCGGAAAGTGGCCTTTGGTGTTTAGCTGAGGTCACCCGTGTTCGGATTTCCAATTAAGATAACAAACAGCAGGCTTTGTAAAGAAACGTGTACCTTTGGATTTGCCTCCAGATAGTTGTAGAGGACGTTGACAGAAATGGTGAGGTCTCCGGTGTTAAAGGGGTATGATCTGTTCCAACCTTGAGGACCAAATTTCCTCCTCTCTGCCACCACCGCATGGAAGTAGCAAAGGGCAAACAAAATACTCTTAAACTCATTCTCCCTTGCGCACATTTCCAGCGTATCCTGAAACGCAAAAGAGCAAAAAGTGGCATGTTCAAAGGGCATCCCGAACTGTTCGCACTGGAGTTATATCTGCATGTTACCGGTAAAAAGTTGTGGCAGGCAGCCCTGTGATCTGCAATATTTTGTCAGATCCCAGCGGTGCTTCATGGTAAAAGACAGACAATGAGAAGACTAGATGGCAATAAAGCCAACGATGAGATTCCCTTTTTTAATTGTCACAACTTGTCAAGCGCTTTCAGCCTTCAACTATCTCATGGACTCATTATTCAGGACAGGCAAATAAAAAAGTGGACATAAATGGCACTGTAATCTCAGGGGAGAGAGATAGTTAAATAAGCTTGCCAATAACCCCTATGGAAATAGGAAGGCTAAATTCTCTTTATTCTAACATGTGTCACTGAGTGCTACAGTGAAGGCCTTTTCGCTTCCGCTACTGCAGTGCCCAGGGGAGCTGACTCTGACGATGCACGTGTAGATTGCACAAGCAGAGCGCAGGCTGACTACCACACTCACAAACACACACACACACACACACACACACACACACACACACACATGCACACACCCTTTTGGAGATTTAGTTAGTATTCTGTATGGTACTCCTCTGCTCAACACAGCTGAAAGAGATGCATAGCCTCTCTATTCATGACCTGTGGACTGGAGAAAATCGACATGCTGTCCGATTGCAGAGAGACAAAGACACATAAACACATGTCGAAGCCCTCGCACATGCAAGGAAACACAAACTTTGATATTTATGAACTGACAACAGTTTCCAGATTAACATCTGGGTATGCAAGAGTCTGAAAAAGTCTGATACTGTTAAAATGATTTCATCATTTAAATGATTAGCTTAGACAAACAGTAAATTCACAGCAGCTTAGTTGTACCACTGTGCTGATATTACTACTCTAGCAGAGGCTGTTTAAAAGCTGTGACACTGTATGCATTTGCCAGTGAATAAGCCAAAAGAAAAGAAATGTCATTTCTCTGCCTTTTGCCGTGTAGGTGGGCCATTATGGAGAGTTAGCCAAATATTGATTAACTTTCACTGAGTACACATGATTGGAATATTCTCCCATCCTCCCCTCAGTGGACCTCCCTGTAGTTCTGCATAAGGCAGGGCTTACAAGCATGATGCTCTTATCAGACAGATACACATCGGCAAACTAAGGATCATGGAAATGGACCGGGAGGAAACTGAGCACTCAGGTAATGGTGCAAAGGAAGATGCATTAGCAGCAAAGCACAGAGGTAATGGTAAAGCTTAGATAGAGACTGAGAACTGATAAGGTAAAGTAAAGCTAGGAGAGGCCACTGCAGCACCCTGATCCATTCTAACTATGGGGCTGGAGAATAGTCTGGGAAAGTGATATTGTCTGGATGCGTTCCAATAACTCACACAAACATCAGCAAATTGACTTTGCTGAGGTTTGTCCTCAAGTAATCCCTCTTTCTCACAGCAGAATATAACCAAACTTTTAGCGTTAGCATGTGCTATGATCACATCTGTCCTCCTCAGGTCAGAAGCAATTCCAGGGTGAGTGAAAGGTGAAGCTGCCATCTGCTCGCTGCAACACTTCTGCAAATTGGCAACTTGATGAGAAATCAGGAACTGACAAGTTTTGTTTCAACTGCCACTCACAGCTAAAAGGAAAATGAGCATTCAGAGGTAGGTAGCATGTAAAATCCTAGAGAATCAAGAGAATCCTCAAAAGAATAGCCTATTAAGATCCTGTGAAACGGACACTTGAACTGCTACAAGAAAATAGTTTTCTTGTCTTTAGTCGTAACCTCATGCTCCACTAGTGGGTGTAACTAAAAAGTTAATTAATAAAATGGTCACAGACCTCTCAGCTTTCTTTGCCAAGTTTCAATCAAATCAAATTTTCTTTTCTCTGCTGGTTTATGACCCAGATTTCAGCCAGAAATACTCACATTAGGAACACAGTATTACAATGCAGCCCTTTAAATCATTCCAGACACAGCACAAAGGAATCTTTCTTCATTCATATCATTCTTATCATGTATGCTTATTTAGCTGAAGTAAAGTTAAACAGCTCTACATTCGGGGTGGCTGTAGCTGAGGTAGAGCAGGTCATCTACTGATCGTAAGGTTAGCGGTTTGATCCCTGGCTCCTCCAGTCTGCAAGGCAAGTAACTTTGGGCAACATATGAACCCCAAGCTGCTCTCCGATGCATCCATTGGAGTATGAATGTTAGCTAGGAAGTACTAAAAGCTTAGAAGAAAGTGATTGGGTGAATGTGGTATGTTGTATAAAGCGCTATATAAGAATCAGTCCAATTTTAATTGGCACATCCAGCTGCCCTAGACCAACATTAGTCATATTTATTGCAATATATTGTCTTATCTAGCCTTCCTTTAGCCACTACCTTTGTTTCTCTGCTGTAAGTGTGGATTTTTGGGGTTACTAAGCTTAAAACCACAGCCTGCTGCTTCTGAAATAAAAGTTCATATAAAAAGAAGCTAAAGAAGGTTAAAATGTTTTTGTCTGTCTGGTGATTGTCATGAATGTGTTACAATGGGCAAATAGTTTCACATAATTACACACAATGTAGCAATATAAAAACCTTTTGTGCTAAGTTGCTTTCCAATGGTGAAGAGTAGGTAGGTAATAAAGGCAGAGCAGGTATTAAACCTGTAAGTGTGTTACCTGGTTGAAGTTGTCCAGGGCCTTGTGCAGGTTTGCGTGCATGCCAGTAGGTGGTTCATTGGTGATCTTGATGGAGGTCTCCAGGATACCCTGGGGGATGATGTGGCCCTCACGGGTTGATGAGGGCTCCGCACTAATAAACACTCTGAAATTTTCATGGCTTCCATCTCCGTACTGCTCCAGAAGTTTCTCAAGGGTGCCCAGCCAACGAGCCACGAGGTGGATGTTCTACAAGGTCAAACTGCTGTTAATCTGGCTCATTTTATGCAAATCAATTTTGCTTTTTAAAGTGTAGAAAACGCAGTCTACACGGAGGTGAAGACTACAAAAGTCTGGGCTTTAATGGAGTGAACACAATACTTTAATACTCTACTTGATGCTAATGCATCAAATATTGCCTATTTATGTATATTTGCTGTAATAACAACTAGCAAAAGGACCAATTAAAATGTTTCATATTCCTCTTGGTTCACCGTGACTTTGATGTGGCACCAAATTAAATGGTACATAGCACATGAAACCCATTTCTAGGTTGCTGACATTAAACGACCGTTCTCTGGCGTTACTTTACCATGACGTTTCTGCAATATCATCGCTCGGTGCGGTGCAGGCAGCAGGGCTGACTTGTACTATCACACAAGCATGGATGAGCTCAATTTTCCATCTCAACTGTCCTGACACTTACAGGATATCCCGTGAATGATAAGGAGTCAGCCAAACCCCCCAGATCTCACCACGGAGCACTGCCCATTCCCTAAATCTAATTACAGCACTAATAACTCCAGTCATTAATTCATAAGCCTCTTTACTTTCTCATTTCCCTTTGCACTCCACATTTAATCTTCCTTACGATGGCTGAAGTTTCCAAACGATGGGACACAGAAGGGAGCGGAACGTCGATTTTAGGGGGAGTCACTGAAAAATACAGGAGAAGAAACTTTTACATTCTGTGAGTGTCCAGAAGGAGCTGGGAGCTGAGAAGGGGATAAGCTAGTTTTCTTCTCAGTGCCTTAGAGAATAATGAATGGTATACAAATTAAAAGTCTAAATTCAAGCACTTTTTCATCAAGCCAGAGTACAACCCTTCCTCTTGGCATGTAAATAGTTTGGCAATAAAGAGAGCCAACAGAAGAAGTGAGAGACTGCCTCAGAACTTGTCACTGTAATGAAACCATTCATCCTCTGGCTGCAAGGGGAAAGGAAGGGGGCGAAGAGACCGACAGACAAACAAACAAGACAGAGGGGCAGCCGCGTTTTTATGGCTTTTTAATTAACTTTCAGGTGCAACATTTTTTGTTCCCTCAACGTCTTCTTGATAAGGGCCTCCCAGCCCTGGCGATGACTACGCTGATACTACATCAGAGAGTCACCTATTTACATAATAATATAAAAGTTGAATCTAAAACCCATTAGAAGACACCACTGGCAAGGTCTTTGATGCATTGCTATCAAACACAACCTGAGGGAAGGCACAATGGCACATCCAACTGCACATGCTGGCTCACAGACTAGCAAATACAAACACGAGCAGGTGCCCGCACACAATCTTTCTATTTTACACGTAAAAAAAACCCTGTTGGTCAAGGAGCTGCAGCACTGCCAGGCTCCAGCACTGAGGAGGCGGCCCTGCGGTATCAGAGCAGACTCTGAGTGACACTGGAACATCGTGAACAGGATGGAGGGACAAGCAGGACTGTCGACACACTGCAGGCACTGACAGCATGACACGCCCTTGATACTAAATTTAAAAATAAAGGCATACATCCACCAATGCCGAAGGATACATACTTATTTACTGTAGGGTTTGGAGGTCTTAAAAGGTTCATAAATGGTCTATTTTTATGCCATTGCTATTATCTGGGGACCTCTTTGTAGAGTAATTTGTAGAGGTCGTGTGCCATGTCCACAATTTGCAGAATGAGAATTCCACTGCAAATGTACTTCTATGTTTCACCTGACACAAATGTTATTCTCCTGCCTTTTTCCTGCTGGAGAGTTAAAGCTGCATGTTAAACCTTATAAGAATTTGTCAATGGACAGGATCTGTATACCCATAACCACTGAAAAAAATGATCAATTTCTAGACAAGAAATCTTTGAAGGTCCGATTTTCACCGGAAAAAACACTTCTGGAGCTCCTTCCAGTACAAAATGTCACTTTAGATGTGTCACCCTTAACTTTAAAAAATTGCATGCATCATATTCTAAATGCAGCTGTAATTGTTTTTTATTTATTGCCATCTTTGTAAGACTTCATGACTGTAATATGAGATATTTGTCATTGTGGGATTTATGAATCATTTCTTTCGGAAGTGAGGGGAGGACATCGTGATGACATCTTTTCATCCAACTCTCTGCCCTCCAGAGACTTTTTTCTGTCACTAGCTCAAAATGGGTGGTTTTAAGATTAACAGTGGCATTCGAAACAGACCGGCAAGTTCTGGCCACTCAATTTTGGCCTCCTGGCCAATGTGAGATATTCAACTCCAATCTGCAAACACATACTCCCACCAAATGCATTGGACTGCTTTGAAGTTTCTGCTATTTTGTCCTCTTCTCTCTGAGAAGACGATGCTGCTCTCCAGTATAATTACCCAGCAGCAAAAGGGAATCTCCCATTAACATGACCCTAGACTGATGGAGCCAGGCCTCACAGTGGCTGAATAAAGGTGGAGTGGTGAATAGGTAGGAGGAGAACTGAGACAAGAAGGTCAAAGAGGGGGGAATGAAGAGGTAGCAGGTTAGCAGGAAAAGTGGGAGGATTGATAGGGTGGTAGATGTGGTGGAGAAAATGATAAGACCAAAGTATCAAAGTTACTTCACAGAATGAGAGAGTGGGCAGAGGAATAGAAAAGAGAAGATGGAGAAGATACGGATGGTTTAAGCAGGAGATAGATGGGAATATGTTACCTCCCCTCCCTTCCCCTCCCCTCTTTTTTTCTTTCCCTCCCTGGCCAGTACCATGGGGGTGGCACTTGGTAGGCAGACAAACAGACAGATAAAGCGAGTAGGAGGTTTGTTGCCAGGGGGACAAGGCCTTTTTAAGCGTATCGATCGGGATTCTTATGCAAAGCTAATTAAACAACTGCTTGTCTGTGCTATCCTGGGTCTGGAGAGGAGAGTGATGCTGTCGCAACCTTCTCTCCTTTTTTTTGAAATCCTACAAGCTGTGTGAATTAAAAGAAATGGGTGTCCCACAGTGCCTGGTCTGTGGTTCATATCTGTCGATACTTCCCATTAGAATTCCACCAAGGTTTCCACTTAAAATGCAAAAGCCAGCCTTGCCCTCCAGATAAGAGGAGAACAGACACCGTGGCTGTAGATATTGTACTGTATAATGCCGTGGCCCTTTCAGTTAGGAAATTTCCTTCGAAAATTAAATTCGCTTTTCCACAGAGACGAACCTTGGAGGAAAGCAAACATCCCACTGAGTATGCAATGAAAAACAAAGTGATAATATGCCTCATTCAGAACACGTACAGATAAAGGAAATGCCACATAAAATCACCCCTTGAATAGAAAATCCTTGACATAAATGAACCCTGTATTCAATTTCCAAAGAGTGTTTGTTTCTGTTTTCCAAGTGCCTACAGTATTGTATATATTACATTTTATCACCGACATATTTTTTTTGTAATTTGGCACCTTTTATGTGATGTGGATGGGTTTACCACATGGGACAATTCAGTGAAAGACAAAATGTTCTAACAATCATAATGAATTGTCATTTTATACCTTTTGTGTTAGTGTTCAAACACCACAAACTATAATTGGATCTACTTGATATGATTGTTGCAATAATCTTCAGAAAACATATTGGTTGGAGTGTGAACTGGATTTGTGTTGATACTCATATTTACATATAACATCACAGTCCCTATTTGAAAAGTATATTCACTGTACCTGTAATATGACCCAATGGCCGTTTTTAGCTGCCAAGTTGAGCGCTTGTTCAGCTATAACTTCCTGACCTTGACCCAGAGAGACATTATGGAAGTTTTTGTTGTCAAATGTGTAGCCCAGCTTCCTCCCTGAAAGAAAAGAGAGTAACTGTTTCAATAAAACTTTGGTTGCAGAAACAGAAAGGTCACCAAAAGAGCATCCCAAGGTCCTCTCAAGGATATCCAAGTAACCTGTATGTGACCTTTGCTTCCAATATGTCTATTTTGAAGCGAAGCATAAGTTGCAAAGACTAAAATGGTAAATGTATTCTACTGAACTGGGCCGCTATTTGCTAGTATGTTAAACTCCATTTAGGATTCATCTGCATCTTTTATTTTAGCTTATGAGCTCTACAGAGAGGTAGCTCTGAAATGTGCTTAGCCTAGATTAGCAGAATAATGGTACAGACCAAGCTCTGATTAACTGTTAAAAAAAAAAAATAAGCCAAGAAAGTAATAAACAAACTGTGTTATTTATATGTTTAATATCTTTTTAGTCTCCTCTTTAAAAGTAATGCTAGATCTTACTTTCAAGTTCCAATCTATGCTAATCAAGACTGAATGTTGCAAAACTAAAAGCGATCAGTCAGTTTGGAAACCAAAATTTCATACAGAACCTCGCACAGAAAACAGAAACACAAAGACCAGTGGGTGAAGTCGATTTTTAAATGTTCAGTCTATGACTGGGCGTCACAAATGGTTCTTAGGTGGGAGTCATTTTACACCAATCTTCACAAATCACTAAGTGTGATAAACTGTATTATAATCAGTATTCTAGTTGCTCACTTATTCAAAAGTAATCTAACTGCATAGCTTAGAAAAATATGAACAAGCTACATAGTTATTGGATATGAATCTGTGTAATGAACTGAATAAAATGATTCAATTCCACAATATCTCCTCCTCTGGCTAAAGCACTATCCATGCCTTGGACACAGGCTAAACTAACTAATATGCACTTTAAATCATGATCATTAGATGAGTCAGCTTTAGTTCCCCACTTTAAGCCTTCAGGTTAAAATTTCACTCAAATACTAGAGTGATTTGTGCCCAGTTTATTAGAAATCAAACTTGTGAAAAGTTTGTTTCGGAGCCATTAGTCCTCTTCAAACCAAACAAAAATCACATAATCTGTCTAATGAAAATCTCACCAAAGCCTAATATCGAAGAAACCCCACAGACACAAATATAATGGGGAAAAAAACATGTTCTGCTGCTTTTCATCAGCACAGGAGCAGCTGGTTACCTTTAGCTTTGATGTGATTGGCTATGGTCAGGATGAGGGTGTTGCTAATCAATAATCACAGCCCTCAGAGGCAGTTTCAGTAGGAGTGCTGTTTGGCATGGTATTAGGAGAGGATGGAGGGTTTTACAGGGGGTTTCAGAGCCTATGGTAGCTCCATGGTTGATTTAATCGCCTGGTGATGCCTATAAAAATGAAGCATCTAAAAATAGTCACAAATAATGCAGTGTGTTGGGCATAAACCAACATTTTAACATTACACTGAAATGGGTCTGTGGTATAAATTAATACAAGGATAAAAGGACGACAAAGGAGAAACTGAAACCCAAGAAAGGCAAAACAAACAAAAAAACAAAAACCCTAACATATCATTCATTACTTGAATGCAAAAATGCCGATGCATTTGCTTGGTTAGAAGAGAAATAATGAGGAAATCTGTCCCAGTAAACTGAAACAATTCCTGCAATCTGAATATTTCATACAGCTGATTTTAAATACCCCAAAACTGAATTAGTGCCTAGGTCAGTACAAAAACTTCAACTTTTGCCATATTTCTAGTAAAAAAATCTTGCCACCACCCACCCATTATTCATAAAGGAATGTAAAGTAACTCTAAAACCAATGACATTTACTTTCTGTTGCCCCTAATACACCAGTGGTGTCATCTCACATATTTCTGACCTTTAGTATAATCCTTTCAGTCTATCCAGAGCTGGCTGTGCATTGGCAGTGATGGCTGATATTACAGCAGATACACATTACAAATGTGTTGTTCTGACTGATAATCATATGCAACAGAACTAACATTTGAAATCATGCATGCAGGTAGACAGGGCATTCCTTTCTAATAACTAACCCTAAACCCTACACAGCTTAAAGAAACGATATACTGGCAATGTGTTCGCTCTTATAAAAGTCCTGAACACACTTTTAAACAGGATTTAAAAGCTTTTTTAAAGATAAAACAAGCAGGAGCCTTACCATGTTTTTCCACATCCTTCAAAGGGTCAACTCCGGGAGAGAGGATGAAGAACATGGGCGTAGCTGGACCTGACTCTTCAAAGGAGACGGCAAAGTCCAGTGATCTGCCAATCACATACTTGCTTCCCAGTTTCTCCTCTACAAAGTCTCTGTAAGGGAGAGTGTGACTCAGTTTTCCTTAAGACTTTATTATCTTTGACAACAAGCTGAAGAACTTGAAGAGCCGGAATTGTCTGTAGTACAGTGCATTAGACAGACAGCTGCTTCAAAACTATAAACTCTAGTCACGACTCAGCTGTCAGTGGCTCTTTTCAGCCTCTCCGGATTAAATGCTTCGGTCTTTCAAACAGTATGCTTTTCTTGCTTCAGTTTCAACCAAATCATAGTCTTAAATGAATCAACAATTCACTTTTTTAAAAATGTATTTTGTACATATGTTGTATTTTGTGCTTAAGATGCCTTCCTATAACCTTCCGCCTCCACTTGAGGTTTCTCAAAATACAAACATACATGTGCAGAACCGATGGGGAAGAAATGAAAACACAGAAAGCGATGTAGCAAAAGGTGAAGACTGTGTATTTGTTCTACAATATGTCAATAAGTTGTCCAAGTGTTGCACATTGACCACAACTCCAAGAATTTCCTGGAAGCCGTGGAGATCTTTGCAGTTCTAAACTCCACCATTTCCTCTACTTTTAGCTCTCTTCTGGTCTCCACCTTGGAAAGCCAACATGATGTCATCCATCTCATATTTTTTAAAACCAGACATTGTGAGTGCAGGGTAGAACTGACTATGAAACTGTGACGCATCATGCTGAATAATTAATGATCTGTCAATATCAAGTCATTAGCCAATGATCACACCCTGCTTTATCTTCCATTCTGAGACTAATGAAGAGCACAGTTTACAAATTTACAATCATTTTGTCTTCAAAATGACATGAAACTACCAACCAAGTGCATAAGCTGATAAGGAAAGAGTTTAATGGGGTCATACAGCAAGCAAAGTGGAATGCACTTACACATACTGGCTTCAGTTTTCTGATCTAGAAGCTACATCCATATTTAGTAATCAGCTGGGGGTTTTGACACCTACTGGTGTTAACCATCTAAAGCTGCAGCACATTAAAAACAAAACCATGAACTCTGAGAAGTTAAATTGGTTAAATTGGTTATTATACTGTCAGTCTTAACAAATTATCAAGAGTGATAAACTGCATTATAATGTATTATGAGTAGTGATCTAGTTGCTCACTTATTCATTTCAAAATTAATGTAATCGCATTGCTTAGAAAAAAATATGAACAAGCTACATAGTTATTGGCTAACTGAGCAAAATGACTCAATTCCTCCTCTGGCTAAAGCACTATGGACACAGATTAAACTAAGCACAATCTTCATAAGAGTCGTAATATGCACTTTAAATCAAAATCATTAGATGAGTCAGCTTTAGTTCCCCACTTTAAGCCTTCTGGTTAAAATTTCACTCAAATACTGGAGTGATTTGTGCCCAGTTTATTAGAAATTAAACTTGTGAAATGTTTGTTTCAGAGCCATTAGTCCCCTTGAGACCAAACCAAAAACCACATAATCTGTCTAATTAACATCTCCAAAGCCTAAGACCTAAGAAACCCCACAGACACAGGCATCTTAATAGAACTAAAATATTGCATCTCACACCTAATGTATGTTAATACAGGGTGTAACTGGGGTCTGGATTTGGTACAAGTGGACACAAACATTGTCTTTTAATACTTAGGTTTGATGATTGTCCCTGAAAATCTGTGTGACTAAGTCAACTGTCATCTCAGGATAGAAGCCAAAGGTTCTGTTGTTCAACTTTTTTACCTTTTCAGTAACCAGAACAGGTCAAGTAGGAGCTTTCACAGATCACAGAGCAGAGGGAAATGATACCACCTCTTACCTGACAGCGTACGTCATGCGGTCAGGCCTCAGGGCTCTCATCATGCACAGTCTCTGGAGTGAGGTTTTGCTCTTCCATTCCTGTGGGAATTTCTCTTTTTCTGGACACTCGGACTCTACAAACTTCTTCCAGCGTTTGGCTGAACCTTCAATGTCTCTGTCCAGGTTTCTGAACTCATCCATGGAGCAAAGAGACTGGAGGTTTTGGAAAAGAAAGAGGATTTGTGCAGTGAAACACAGTGCATGTTGTTAAAAGAGCTGCTGCACTGCGATTAGTGATGCACATTAAAGTTCTTGACTTTTTCACAATGCACAGGAAAAAAAAAAGACAGTCTGTTTGCAAAATATGGAGAGTCATAAAAAACAGAGTGCTTATCTTTCCTCATGCCTTTATAAATAATATTTATTCAAACAGAAATGCTGAGTAAACACAAAGCTTTCATAACGGGACAGGGGGTAGGGGAGCACTAAATATGCATCTCTTGCAGAACCAGTGAGGGCTTCATTGTGATGCCCCAGCTGACAGACACCTCATCTCATCTGCAGAGAACAGCAGTGTCACACAGTACAGCCTCAAGCGGCTCTGCTGTCTCCCGCACTGTGCAAACTATGAGCAGGATGCTGAAATCTTCTCTCAGCAGAGACACAGAATACAAGGTGTCAAGGCAAAAACATCCCGTGTCACTCTATGAAACCAACCCCTCGACACTAGCCATGAGGGGAAGACATAGAGCAGAGTGAGAAGGAGCGGCTTGGGACACATTACCTTCACTGTGACTCGGTTTAATTACTACAGGTGGTTGGCGACCTATCAGCCCCAGTGTAATGAGAATACACTGGGTCTCGAGGGATTCCAGCTCTGCTAATATCATCAACTGGGGCAAGCAATCAGAGGACGTTATCCTCCTTTAAATCTTTCCAACTGATTATGTTTCCAACTACGATAAGAAAAATCAAGTGACAGAATTTGATTAGCAGGGACTTAAACATCCACAGCAGGTTGAGAGCAGTTACAGAAAGGCCATCTCTTAATCCTCAGAGGGGTTTTAGGTTAAGTTAATATTGAAGGCGATATAGAGTAAAATATTCATGAGCACGAGGGGCTAAAAGACATGCTGCAGTTAGGGTTTACTTTGCTGCTAAACTCATCTGACAAGATAAGAAACCTCTGCTGTCCACAGCACTGAGACACAAAGAGAGAGACTGAGTTTTTCTTCTAGCACCCTTCAGTGTTAGAATCTAGCGGGGTCACAGAGCACAGTGGGGCCCTGGAGATTGCATGCTGTCAGACTGGAGTTTTGGGTGATACAGAGATATACACTCCAATTATGTGCATTCACTTCGGTGCAGACTTGTTGGGAAAATCCACTGTACACTGCGTGAAGCTGATAAAGGAACTGGAAGATATTAGCCATGAGTCTCGCAGATGACAAGGTGAAGGACAACTAAATTTGGAAAGAAATAGAGGTGAATTTTTTTTTTTTATCTGTTTGAGATTTCAACATAAAGGATGGGATTCTAAAAATGGGGCTGATCTACAATTTAAAAAACTCTTCATTCATCTTCTTATTACATCCATCCATCCATCCATTCGCTTCCGCTTATCCTTTTCAGGGTCGCGGGGGGCGCTGGAGCCTATCCCAGCTGTCATTATAGGGCGAGAGGCGGGGTACGCCCTGGACAGGTCGCCAGTCTGTCGCAGGGCTAACACACAGGGACAGACAACCATTCGCACTCACATTCACTCGCACATTTACACCTAGTGGCAATTTGGATTATCCAATTAACCTATCCCCACAAGCTGCATGTCTTTGGACAAATAACATCTTTATGTTATTTGGTAAGGAAGTTGTTTGAAACTACAGTCAAACTGGGACATGGAACAGGATATAACCTGAATGTACACTATGGAGAGTTTTACCTGAATTTATTTGTGGAAATTATAAGTAAAAGGATGAGTTAATGAAACAATGTGGTTTGGACATCATGGAAAAGGTCGAATTTGGATCCATTAAAAATCATACTGGAAAATGAAAACATATTAGGGTTATTACAGACTACAAATGAAATTTTGTAATGTCAGTAAAGTAGTGAAAAAAGCAAAGAAAACAAAATTTAAATGGAAAAATATGGTCACATATTGTAACACCGGCATTTAAAGAGTCCAAAGAAGGACAGAGTATATGCTAGACCGGCTGCACAAGGTGCAATCCATTAGCGCATATTCCAGGAATCCTCCAGGCTTTTCAACAAGTAGAGACCGAAAGGTTCGGAAAATCAAAATTGCTTTTAAATATGTTTGGGACACCAAAAGTTACAGGGCTCCCCTACAAACACAGAATGATAATGACTGCTAGTAAAAACACAAACTTGTTTTCATCAAGAACCTCCAATATTACAAGAAGAGTTTAATATAATGCAAAGTGAGCACGTTCTCAGACATGGTTAAGCCTAGCCGCAGACTGAAAAAAAAACACAAAAAACAAAACCATGAAGATAGTTACAGAAAAAAAAGTTTAAAGTCTGGGACTCGGCTTAATTATTTCTGAGAAACAGAACAAAAGTGTTTGTAACTGAAAAAAATGACCTTTGATATGAGTCTGAATAAGAACACACTGACTGATAAATCAAATATGTATCTATATATAATTATATTTCTCTCTCTGTGTGTCTCTATATGAATCACAATGAATCATAATATTATAATGGTATATACTGGGGGAAATAATTATTTGATTTCAGATGGGTCTGTATATGTGCCTTAAGCCAGGGGACCTTGAGGACACTGCAAGATTTCAATAATTTACAGTGTGTGTTACCAATAGTGTTCTTAGTGACAGTGGTCCTAACTGCCTTCAGATCATTAACAAGCTCCCCCCATGTTTAGGGTTGATCCACCACCTTTCTCATCCACACTCCATGGACGATTGATGGTTATTATATACTTTATTTCTTTCATTTCAGAATAGTTGCACCAACAGCTTCTCAAAAAGCTTCTTGCTGATGCTCTAGTACCCTATTCCATCCTTGTGCAGATCTACAGTCTTGTCCCTGACATCCTTCAACAGCTCTTTGGCCATGGTGGTGGAGAGGTTGGAATGGGAAAAAAAGGATTCTGTGGACAGGTGTGCTTTATACACACAAGAAGTTCAGATCAGAAGTATCTGTCATTGATTGACTGATTGACTGTAATCTGTGAGCTACATGGGCGCACTTTAAATCTGTGGGAACCAGAATTCTGGCTGGGTCATAGAGTAGTCAATTTCCAACTTTTATGTATGTGTTTTTTCCTGGATTTATGGTTGAGATCCTTCTGTGTTCATTTAAACAAAACTACCATAAAAATGAGAGACTGTTGATTTGCTTGTAAGTGAGCAAACTTACAAATTCAGCATTAGATCAAATTATTATTTCCCCAACTATACATGTTATACACTAGTATTCAACATTTTTTTTTTAAATTAAAAAAAAAAAGGAAAACAGGAAGTTGAAATGAGAGACAGTTAACCCACAGAGGTGGAGGAAATCTTTGACACAGGAAGTTTAGCCATTGTGTGTGTGTGTGTGTGTGTTTGTGTGTGTTGGGACAGTTACTTGAAGACACAACGTCACATATCTCTGGTTTGCTCAGGTACTGTGAAAAAAAAGATCGAGTTGTGCCCTTTCACACTGCCTCTTTTCATACCTTGATCCCCCCCCAGGAGTGGTTAGATAGGAACTCCACTGGTGATGTTACACCTGGTTGGACAGGGTATCTCAGGAGGAAGTCCAGCTCTACAGGGTTTATATCTTTATTCATCAGGAGTATCTGGGCACAAAACAAACAGGAATAACTTTACAATGACGCATTTTCGGTACAGAGCACATCTCCTTTCTACTTGATTAAACCCAAACAGGGCCGCTGGTCTCCGGAGAAGCCCGTTCAACAGCAAGCGTGTGCTCAAAAACAAACCATGCAGAGGATGAAACTGGATCCACCTTCCTACCTGGAAAGCGAGCTGAGCGATGTATGTGAGCTTGTCACACTCAAATAGGCCTCTGGTGGTGTACTGGAAGACTGAGGAGGTGATGCTGTCAATTAGGTTGGACACCCGCTGCTTTAGACCTTCCTCAGGCTCAGCCTTTAGAACTGCTTTCTGGAAGACCACACTAAACGCCTGAGGACGCACAGGAGCAGGTACAATACAGAAACAGTGTCTGACATCAGTGTTAAAAGCACAAGAATAACAATACTGTTGGATACAAACTCATAAGGTAATCCAATAAAGCAAATGATAACCCAGTAATTGGGTTGTGTTCATACTGATCTTTAAGTATAAATTAGATGTCATCAGTCTTTGTCATTTACAGCTGACTTGATGGATATGATGCAGTGTTCTAAGAATGAACTGATCAATACTACTTTGGCTCTATAAGGAAAGCCGACAGCTGTAATTGATTACAACGTTTATGTATGTATAAATATTTCATCAATGTGGTAAGCTTGAATTAAAAACTTTAATGGACATAGACAATTTAAAATTATTTCTAAATACAAAAAAACAAACAAAATAAAAATCTTTAGCAATGGACCGTATTAATAAGTAGTTTATTTTCAAAATCTGGTCATCTGTGCTACAGTGCTCCAATTTTTTAATTACAGCTCAAAGCTATTTTGTTATAAGGTAAAGACCCTCAAGTATCAGCTAGAAAACCCCAACAACCAGATAAATACCAAAGAGGCAAAAAAATCATAGAGAGACAAGGACAAAGCATAAACTATGAGTGAGAGTAGACAGTTAATAACAAGCAGAAATAGCACATAAACATATATAAACACATAAGGAGTGAAAAGTTCTCAGTGCATTGTGACCCAACAACCTGAGCCTATAGCACTAAGGGACGTTCATTGCACTTACTCGTTTAGGGGGCTTTTCTAATTTTCTAATAATTGTTGCTGCACTGGATCTGACTTCTGATTCCAATATCACGTCATACTGTGATCCTTCAACATACTGAACCATGCAAAGTTTGAAGTACTGGAAAAACAGTTTGTACTTGGTTGAAACAGTGCACTTTTTGCAGCGACTGTAAAATGACTTATTACCACAGAAATACAATAATTGTCCTCTTCCACTGTAGGAAATGTGCTGTCATTCCTGTTCATTTAGCAGAGTCACAGTTAGCTCTGAGGTTGTATACAGAACACATATTATAATGTATTTCATTTCATTCACAAGGTCAAAGGTACATAAACACTGAATGAGTTTTCATTTGATTATGTTGGGAAATAAGACGGGCCGAGGCAACTACCTGCGGAGTCGGAAGAGATTGCAAACAATATCTCAGGCTGCCTTCTCTCAGCACTGCCTGGCTGACAATATGAAAGACATTATGCTCTACATAACCACATTAGGGAGCCACAAACACAATAAAAGCGGGGCAAAGAGCATAAAACACAGTGAGCAAATGGAAGGAGGAGGGAAACAACAGAGAAGTGAGTGTAAAGAAGGGTCTCACTGGGGGCCCATGACAAGGGTCGGTAACATGGTGGGTCAATAGACAGGGTACCTTTAGAGAGAACTGATACATGGGGTGGATTTTATTGAGGTCGTTCATTGTGAAGTACAATAAGGAAGCCCGTGCTGCTGCTGGTCGGAAGTGCTCTCGAGCCTCATTGATTTTGGTCTCTGTCACCTTGGCTTCTCTTACCTGCAGTAAAGAAGTGCAAACGGAATCACACTCATATACATCAGCACAGACATGGATATACTCAAGGTCCATCAATCAGTTACCGGTAATGATGAACTTGTGCACAATCCATTAAAACATACTCCAGTGAAGAGCAGTCCTATTGCAATTTCACGCTTCAAAATGTCCTCACATTCTGTGGATCATGACAATCATGCTTTTTTTGTTTGTTTTAATAACCAGCAAACGTCTGTCCAATTATGTTTAAGAATGAACATCTGCAAAGGAAGCACTCATCTTCTCACAGACAGAAGGCACACTCTAAGATTAAAAAAAACACAGAGCTTTTAAGAAGTGCTCAAAACTAATTCATCTTTGGGAGACTTCATACGCTGAGCTGATGTGATCTTGTCATCTGACCACAAGAAATAAAGAAACAAAGCAAGGGAAGCAGAGCTGAGAATATGGCAACACTTTAGGTGACAGTTATTCCGCACCTGCAAACCGGTATAAGGGAAGAAGTACGGTTTACAAAGGATACTGCATTCTACATTTCATTTAGGATAACATTAGAAACAAACTGCGCTGTTTTGTACATACCTGACACATACTTAATAGTTAAAGGGTACAGATTTATTTAGACATTGACTATTTTCTAAAGGGAAAAGGAACTTCAGAAAAATTGCTTGTTCTAATAACTGTAAAAACAATCCAGTATTTTCAGGAAATGCAGTAATACATTTTCTTTCTGCTTGTTTTGAACTTTCACAAGTTCTGATGCAAAAGTGTGCAGAGACAGGTTGGAAGATCAGGCAAAATGCTCTGTGGACTACGATTTTCATAGATGAAATGGAACCTGGGGAGGTGGAGGTATGCTAAGGAGAGAAGAGGAATGAAAATCAGCAGAAGCAAGACAGACTACATGTGACTTGGGTCAACCATCTAAAGTACAGAGAGTGCACAACAGATGTGAAGAAGAGAGTACACGAGTTTCAGCTGTGATTTGTGACAGAACGAAGGAGCAAGAGCGAAAGAGAAGTTTTACAAGATGGTAGTGAGAACTGCTATTATGCATGATTTGGAGACAGTTGCACTGACAGGTGGTCGAGGTGGCAGATCTGAAGATATTAGGAGTTTTATTAGGAGCAACCAGGATGAACAAGATTAGAAATGAGTACATGAGAGGAACAGTTTAGGTTGAACACTTAGAAAGCTAATGTTGAGATGGTTTGAACGTGAACAGAGGAGGGATAGTGGACAAGGGATGTTGAAGATGGAGCTGCCAGGCAGTAGGAAAAGAGGAAGACTTCAGATGGTGTCAATTGTAAGTGCTCTAACGATAGCTTGTAGTCAGGAGTAACACTGTCACTTGAAGACTGTGATCTAAAGTGTGAGAAAAGATGATAAAACAAATAAAAGACAAAAACCTTTTCTTCTATCTCAGCAGCTGTGCGTTTGGTTGTCTCCAAGTTTTCCACCAGCTCGGTGTCACTGAGGAAGTTTCCTGAAGCTGAAGACAAACGGGATAGCAGGTTGTCCTCCAACGTCTTCAGAGTAATCTTAAAGTCGTTCTGTTGCTTCGTCAGGTCAAACTTTAAACAGAAAAAAAAGAACCTCAAAGACAGAACTAATCAATACAGTCTGCATCAGTTCTCCGGACACCTGAAGGGAGTATTCTGGAATGGATTAACCAGCTTCTGTTTGGTTGCCGACATCAAACTTTTGCAGAGTCACCTAACCCTTGGTGTGATGAGGCCCGTCGATTTGAATAAGATGGGAGGGCGCTTTGATGGGGAATTACACACACATCTTTTCTGAATTAGCTTTTACGAGATGCCGTGTTTACAATTATGTACCAATGCAGGCATCACGCAGTGCAATAATAGGGTTATTACCTCCCCAAATGAATTAGAGCAGTCCGTCTTCTAACAAAGCTTTCAATCTAGCAGGTTTTTCTTTTTTTTTGGTTTTGGCTTAAAAAAAAGTACCTGAGAGAAACTTTCACTTTTTTTTCAAAGCCTGGTGTTTGAGAGGAGAACAAAGTAGACAGGGCTTCATCCTGCCCTGTCCTTCATTATATTCTGTTGCAGCTCCTTGTTTCTGCCTGTTAATGACTTTGCTTTATTGAAGTTTCCCTTAATAGAAGCCTCCGCGACCTTTGAATTGTTGTAATTACGGAAGGGTGGGCTGTTGTGAGATTTGCCTACTTGGAGCGTTGTCGGTGACTGATAATAGCACAGGGGTTTTTTGAGTGGCGTGATCCCTGACAGACGGCTGGTAATACGTTTCTGGCAGTGCTGTTTCTGCCCACGTGTAATCACAGAGGATGCTGATGGGGTGGAGAGATGGGGTGTGGGTGGAACTGTTCCTCCTCCCTCTGGCAAAACTCACACATGACAAAAGACGTGCTTGGCTTAGATCGCGCCAGGGGAGCAGATAGTTTAAGAGATCACAACGCTTAATTGTTCTCTTTATGACAGTATTTCCTACTGCTGCGATGAGAGGTATTTCACACCATTGTTAGAACTAATTGAGCCTCTGTTTTGTTGAGTCCCAGATGCTTTAAATTTTATGTTATTACCAACTCTGTAGCAGAAAAGTTGCACACAGAGAATGAATCGTGGCATTTTAAGGAAAAACCTGACATGTGTGGGGTTGGAAAGGAAAAGAAAAGAAAAAAGCCGGGTTTGAGTGGTAGACATTTAACTAGAGATATTTGCCTGAGTGACTCAACTGTGACCTTCTACTTGCCTGCACTCTCTGCTCTTGCGGGGAAAAGCTATCCAAGCTAAAACATTCCCAACTGGATCCAGTAATGAGTCAGTTTTTAGCGATTAGCTTTCCTCTGGCACATTGTACTTGCAATTACCCTTGCTTTGGAAAAACAAACAATTAACCAGTCAGCAGAACACTCTAATTGGGATTAAAATGAGATATTACATCTATCATTTTTTTAGGCAAATGATTAGCGAGAGCCAGCGAGCAGCCCTGTTAAGGTAATTTAGGAAGTGGAGCATTTTAGCTCTCATTAATGCCGAAAGGCCTGCGCCGGAGCAAATACGCAAGCATGCACACATACGCACACAAACACACTTGCATGTGCTTAGGGATGACGACGTAGTTATTGTGGTAAAAGGTTGTAGACTCATCCCCCTGTGCACTCTCCAAAAAGGCAACTTGACATTTTAAGCTCCTTAGCTCCATCTTTGGCTTTGCTTAAATGAGAGCGCTTTCACCCAGCAGTCATCTTACGGCTCAGTAGCAACGCTAACCTCATTAAAGGTATAATGGCACAGAGTCATTCGAAGAATATAAACAGGTACAGCCAATTTGCACTCCCTCATCAATCTGATGATTGTTATCACTCCGGGTTGTTTACTGACAACAAAGAGCCATTCAGTACTTCATTCTGTCGGCCACGTTTTGATAGGAGGGGGCTCGGGAGTGAACATAGCCAGCAACAGCTCACCCCCACCCTCACCCCAACCACCACCCACCTTCAACTTTCAGCGTTAATTAAAATGATAAGTGAGCTCTAGATCTTGTTTTTTTTTGTCATCCTCCAATCTCAGTGAAATGCTAATTAAACAAGCTTCATTAAATCAAACTTTATTTCTTCTCGATTGGATTTTGCTGAGGGGGCATAAGGCTTAAAATAACTCTGGCATTTTGGCTTTTTTAACTTCTCTTTTCCCATCTTCATTTATTAAAAATGCTGATTTGACTTTGGATGAAAGCCCACAGGTTGGAGTAAAGAGCTGCCCACGGAGACCCAACACAAACAAAGGCACCTCGAGAAACCATCAAAATGCAAATAGGATTGTGTTAGAGTAAATCTGCCTCACCCATTAACAGAGTTCAACAGTATCTTCCATTCTGATCTCTCTGAGTCACTGCCGTCAGCTACACTTGTACTCAAGAAGGAATTTCTTATTTCCCCTTCACTCCTCAACTAACAAGAGCTGCATTTAAGGAACAGTGAAAGTGTGTCAATGTGTCGTCTAATTACTGCGGTACAGTAGTGCTATCGGCCAATCAGTTTCAAGCAGCTGATATGCACTGTAGCTTTGATCAAGTGAATTTTGGGTTAAATATAAACATCAGCCCATACTATGGATATTGGAACTAAGAGCTGCTCATTACTTCTCTAAAGTTGTCTACAGAGCTGCCAGGAACTTGCAGTAAATTGCTCACAGTACTGAGTACTGAGCCGGACAGCTGCAGCTGCTGATCAGCAGAGTGGAACAGCAGCTTTCTAATCCTTGCTACCTGAAATAGAATAGCTCTACAGAACAAAGGCAGCCATTTACATTAAAAAGGGAAATACACCTTACAACGTCGTCTATCTGCATTTCGCTTGATTTTGGAGATGTGTGAACATAAATGAGGCTACAAAACTAAAAAGCTTAAAAAAGCTTAAAGCTCCTTACGGGGAGCATCAAGACACGATTACATAATTCTCAAAGTTTGATGATAAACGGCAGCACATCAAAGGAACAGTACCCAGGGTGACTGCAACACAATGGTAAATTAGCACATGTCAGTGCTTCGAAAGTGAACAGGATTTTTTTGATTTAGGATTGACTATTTTACTGGGCAGTGCTTCATGGAATATTCAAATACTTTTTCTGATATCGTCTATCATCAAATTATTTAAGATGGTAACTTGAGCTCATGAACAAATTTCTTTTTGTTTGACCTTGCATCAAAGCAATGTTTCCAGCAATGAAAGGTTTTAGTCAAACGAAAGGTGAAAATCAAAGAAAGAAAAGGAAAGCGTGAGGTCACATATACTGATTACTGTTCTGTAATGTGTTTAGGATCAATGTTTGCATATAATAAAGGTGACAGTCTACACCTTTTCTTTAGGAGCAGAGAACAGTGTGATAGGCTCAATGTGATGCTCGCTATAGGATAAAATATCTGCTACTGTCGGAGTCAAAGCAGGCTTTACATCTGAGCATCTTGGGAAACAGCCACATGTCTTTGATGTGTCAGCTATTAACGTGATTTATCTTATATACAGCAAACAGAGTGAATGACTGCATGTATTACAAAGGGTTGGCTTGATGTGTGGGTCAGCTCCCTTTTCTGGTTATATGGAACATGACTTTGCAGTTTTGGTGCAATCATAGTTCAACTCAACTGATCTTTTCTACAATAAAAAGGTTACTTTTTATTTGTGGAAAAGATCTCTGTTAAAGTAATTGTCGAATCTAGTTTAGTAATAGTTTATTTAAAACAAACTTTGCCCCACATCTGCAACCTGCTTTGCAACCCACCTTTAGTCCCCCCTCTCATTCTAATTTAATGGTAAATGGACTGGTTCTTGTATAGAGCTTTACTACTCTAACTGAACAGTCAAAGCACTTTACACAACTTGCCTCATTCAACCATTCACAGGAGCACTTTTTTATATGCTTTTCAACTTAAGTGTTTCTATCTGCCCAAGAATATCCTGCTCTTGGCAGATTGGAGCAGCTGGGGATCAAACCACCAACCTAGCTGACCTCCTACTACTACCTCCTGAGCTACAGCCACCCTGTTTAATCATTGTCATATCTGCTGTTATGGTTTCTCCTTTCTCCACACCTTCAGGTTTTTGGGTGCACACATGGAAGGGCATGGAAGTAGCAGAACACAACAATACTGCTAAATATAAAATAATGCAGATGCCAAGTCACAAAACAAAATCAGCACTTAATCCGTGTATTTCATTGTGTCCAATCAGAAACACACCACCATTTTCAGAGGCCAGGTGTTTAACTGATTACTGGTTTCTATTTGAGGAAACTCTCAGTGGGCAACTATTTGCTAACATGTTGCAGAAATGCAATCAGTCCAAACGACACATACTGCTGCTTTGATGTGCGACCCTCGTATCAGAGAAGGATAATGGTAGCTGCATGGCCATGGTGAAGATTAAAAAATGAGTGAATGTGCAGTGTGCTTACGTGACAGCCTGCACAGACAGAGAGAACCCCTCTGTCACAAGAAGGTACTGACAGAGCATGAGAAACAGCACGATGATACAACACCAATTGATTTCTGCATTTCAAATGAACTGTTTCAATATTATTTGTGCTCTCAGAGCAATATGCAAATTTCCCGTAATTGGGAATTAGCTCTGGGCAAATGTTTGTGTGTCACATTAATTTCAACAACTCCCCTAAGAAAACACTATTGGAACACTGCTAAGAAAATGTGAACATAACCATACCTGAGGATGGACATTAATATACTTTGAATTTAAAACTACCATTTGATGTACATTTAAAAACATTTCATTTAGACGACTTCATGCTCATACACATGCCACGTGAAAACACTGGTGCCGATGTGCACGTTCACAGCCGTGCAGGTTCCCAGTCTCCATAAGTGCGCCATCCTAAACCTCATAATTATCCCACATCCACCAGCCATTAATCAAAGATGCTAGCTGATTGTTTTGGAATCAAAGAGCCCAGACCTTGTGATGTTTAAAGACAGACAATCTTTTCTTGCTGACGAGAAGCATTAAGGATGGATAATGACAAGCAAGAGTGTTATATGCAGCTCCAGGAGGCCCCTGACTCCTGTGACTGTGTCTTTTAATTACACCTGCTCAGAAAAGATGTTAAGAGAGAAACTCAAAGAGTCCAACGTGAATGCTTGTTTGTTCTCTGATAACATCTGAGCAGTGTGACAGATGCTCCTTTCATGTCTGCTCAGGTTCACTTTTACATTCCTGTAACATATTGGATGAAAACGAATCTGTCAAAACTCCCCTTTGTTGTCAAATAGTTGTATCAGGCAGTGATGCTCCTTGACGACATTGACTTTCTCACCTTCAGCTGTTCCAGATCAGGTCTCTCCATGCTGACCACGGCAGTCAGCAGCTGGTCCTCCAGACCGTCTCTGGTCACTGTGAAATTTATTAAGGTGCACTGGGCCTGCAGCTCTGGCTGATAATGAGGGCTGGCAAGCTTGGTGTGTAAAATGAGACGGAAACTGGGATTGTACTCGCACTCCTTGTCTCCAATCTTTATGTACCTGTTTGTATCAATCAGGAACAGAAACGTTTGATCAGTGAGGGTTTCTTGATGAAAGTAAAGATTCTGAAACAGCACATATAACAGTGGACAATCTCATTAATGGCAAAGCTCTAAACATCTGTCTTTTCTGTCTTTCATATGTTTAATACAAACAAATATCTTCAAACTGGGACACTTTTTTAAAAAATATTTTAAATAAGAAACTGTCAAAAATGTCTTTTCTGCAAGGACGATAGTTTTTGACAAGCCAAACCAACTGATTTTTCTTCATGACAGATATAGTTTTAAAAATACTCTCAAAGGTATTACAGTTATTTCCTGAAACTGCTGCACATTTACACTGCAGAAACTTAGGAAACTGTTGGGGACACATATGACACTCTAGTAAGTATGAATTGTCAGTACTATATGTTCTGTAACCCTCTATGTGTATTTAACAGTGACTGAGCCAGACAATTTTGATAGGTGTGGCTATGCTGAGACTATTACTTACATCGGGGTGTCACCAGAACAGGCTTTTTTTGTTATTTTGTCATGTGGTTCACTCACTCTTTTCACTGGCTTATTTAGGCACAAGGAGGAACACCACAAGCACTCTATCATAAGCTTTTTTATATAACTAACTAAAATCATGAACAGCTGTTTAAATCCTGAAGTTCTTTCAATACAATGTAAAACACTTCTTGTTTCTAGGTAAGTTGCTTTTCCTACTTCCTAATGGTAAATGGACTTGCACTTGTATAGCACCTTTCTGCTCAATTTTGAGGATTCAAAGCATTTTCTACTAAAGGTCTCCTTCGCCCAGTCACATACACACTCACAGAGTGATTTATCTAAACATATTCAATTTTATCAAACATTAACTTGTACACTCACACTCCGACAGATGTATCGGGAGCAACTCAGGGCTCGCTTACTTGCCCAAGGATACTTCAACACGTGGACTGGAGGATCTGGGAAACAATCCATCAACCTTCCTACTCTACCACCTACAAGTGTGTGTGTGTGTGTGTGTGTGTGTGTGTATATATATGTATATATATATATATATATGTAGATCTGGTCAGAGGGGTTTTAATTGGTTTCAGCTGATTTAGTGTTAATGAGGTTAACAACAGGTGCACAACAGAAGCAATAATGAGAGAACAACCAAAGGAGGCCACTTTTTCCTCCTTGTCCTTTCTGTTTTTTCACTAAATGGCTAGGGTCACTGTCACCACTGATAGCATGGAGCAATGTCTGGAACCCATAGAGGTTGCACAGGTAGTCCAACCAAATATGTGTCATTGCCAGAAGGTTTGCTGTGTCTCCCAGCACAGTCTCAATAGCATGGAGGAGATTCCAGCAGACAGGTAGTTACTCCATGAGGCATTAGCAGGATTGGAGGCAGGGAGTTCTTGGAAGATGAAGGAATTGATACCACTGACTTTGCCCCCCCCCGCGAGACCTAAATCCAATAGAACATCTGTGGGATATTATATTTTGCTCCATCCAACACTGTCAGATTACACCTCAGGCTGTCCAGGGGTTCAGTGTAGCCCTGGTCCAAATCTGTGAGGAGATTTCCCAGGAAAGCACACGTTGTCTCATTAGGAGCATGCCCTGATGTTGTCGGGTATGCATAGAAGCATGTGGGGCTCTTCTACTGAGTACCATTTTAAGTTGCTGCAATGAAATTTTGAGCTGCCGCATAATTTTTACATTGTGATTTCAGGAAGTCTTTCAATTCAGCTCTCTGTAAATTGATAGTTTTCATTTCCATCAATTCCATCAAACAATGTCCTTTCATTGCTAACACATTACCAAGTCAATAAATGCCACTGTCCATCTTCATTAACAAGAAATGTTATATAGTGTAATTACTGATACAGCTCATGTATTGACTCTAATGAAGTAAAATGTATTTAAAATGTTTTTGTGTGAAAACCACAGACATAGCAAAATGGTTTATTTGGAAAGTTCTGCTAGGCTATAACTAATCTCAAAGATTTACATTTATAGTTTCTATTTTTAATTTATCATGTGGTGTCAATAATTATAAAAGGCAGTGAAAAGAAAGTTGCTGTGTTACATATGAGTAGAAAGTTTCCTGAATTAGATCATTGTCTGAAGCAGTCCCTTACAATGCTTCAGAAGATTTTCATTCAGTGATACAAGTATTAAGGCACCTTTCAACATGAGCCTTACCTTCCCTTCTTGATGGTTTCTCTGCCAAGCAGAGGTCCAAGAACAGGATCTAGCGTTTCTTCCAAGTTCTCTATCAGAACCACATCACCTGCTGCCAGCGCTCTCTCTATGGCATCTAGGTATCTTTAAGGTACAAATAACAATGAATCTATCAAAATTCTGGTTATTAAATGTCCAAAAATACTCAGTACTGCAATTTTCTATGAGGCTCTTACCCTCGCTGTCCGATGCGGATGACTTGCAGGTCTTCACCATATTTATTTTTGATCCACTTGATGCCCTGCAGCTGGGGGTCCACCATGAGGGGCCAGCGTTGACAGGAAGTAAGAATGGTAGCATTCTCCGTGGACATCCTGTCAGCAGGTAGCCCCTCATTCTGCCATGTAGCAATGTCAGCGTCGTCAGTCAGCAACGTCAAAGGGTCCAGGTCAGGTGTCACTGGGATAGGAACCTTACACATGATTTGCATTTTTACTTAGTTTTTCCCAATGAACTGTTTCAATTCTTCTTCATGATGACTGACAGGTCACAAGTCACAGCAATGGTGCGTTATTAAAAAGGAGCAGATAAACTTTTCCTCTAGTATTTTCAATCTATGTTCATCCTCAAAAGTCGACCGGCAACTGCTGTTAGAATAAAAACATTGTGGTTTCCATGTAGAGCAGGATTACATTTGTAGGGGACTATTTACAACTGCAAATGAATGCCCAAATTGGTAATCCTTTCTTTGGATCATTATCAATAAATTGTATGTGATTTGTCATTAAACTTTGGTTAATAGCGCAAATACTAAAAAATTAAAACAAGAAAATTAATGTTTAATAATATTAATAGAAGAGCTAAACCATCAGTGAACAGTGAACATTATTATAACCGACATGTCTCAGGCGGAGAAGCCCAACCAATGCTGACAGTGGTAGTGATAAAATACAATGCAACTGTAAAACTGTACTACCACTGTTTTGTATTTGTGCCTCAGGACTGTGAACATTCTGCAGTGGTATTTTTAAGCACAAAAAACAGGCATTATATTGCTAGTTATCAATGAATGTCTCTACCTTCACTTTAAAAAAGGATGCTTAAGGGTGCCTGTTGTGTCAAAATGTGATGGTCCTGCCTGGGTGTGAGACCCATCTGTCATTGTGACGGGTGATTCATGACACCAGTGTCAGAGGACACCTTGTATTTATCTCTGAGATGCCATAGAGTTTGACTAAACAGCAGTGTTTAGCGCCTTGGGAATTAGAACAGCAATGTACAACATAACTTTTTCTCAATTGGGCCTCCAGGCAAACAAATGTCCAAACTGGTAAATTCTCTTTAACAACCATTAAAAATGAAACGATTGATCGCTAATGAAACTTTAGTTAAAGTTTCAGGGGTAAAGTTTTACTGACCTCCAAATAAAGCCAACCTAATTTATTTTAATAGTGCCGTTTTAATCTATAATTATAGAGCATATTAGCAGATTTACATTAATTATATAAATCTGCAAAATACTTTGAAACTAAATCTCGGAATATAGCCTCAACCGCACTGCTTTCCCTCGCATTTTAACAATCCAAACAGGTAGCTCAACGCAGGACTTTTACTGACATTTTGTAACAAAACACTGCTTGTTAGTGAGGGTTCATTTCAGCCAGTTTGCTTCACAGGTGGACTCAAATTATGGAAACACTACTAGTGGCCCGAATAGGCCAGCAGCTGCCCAATAATGGAACATTTACCAGTACCATTACAATTTGCAAGCAATAATAAATAGATAAACAACACTATATAAAATTTTATAACTGCAGTTGTTATTGTGTCCTATCAGCCACGATACATAACCTAATTCAATATATAATTCATAAACTATTGTAAGTGTTTTGCATAATACAAACTAATAACTGGTTGTAACTACTGAGTAAGCATTAATATCCCTTGAATCTGTTTTTTTTTTTAACAAAAGCTACTTATTTACTCAAGTTATATTATTAATCATTTAAATTTGAACCATTTAATAAAATATATATTAACATTTTCTAAAGTGCTAGCCACAAAAATAAACTGAACAGATTTCTGTTTTCACCACTGTACATTTAGCTGTGGGCAAAATTCCTAAAGTGCTGACATCACAATCAAGCAATTAATACATGCCGAGATAGAGAAAGACCAACAGGGCCCGTTGCAGATTCATTTCTGTGTTATATTTCAGTCAGATTTATGAATAAAGGTTTTCAAAGACACAACTTTTGCAGTTTGGCTAATTCAGGTTGAAATAACACATAGTGAACCCACCTTCATCTGACTGAGATAAGGCCTCCAGGTGCTGTCCATAAGCTGGACCCTGTAGCGTTTGGTAAAATATCCTAGGTAGGAGATGAAGGTGGTGATGAGGAGAACATCTCCACACAGAGTCCTTTCCTGCTTCTTGAAGTTCTCTACAGCCTCTGCCCAGCGGACATTCTCTGATGCTAGACCACCCACCTAAACAGAAAATAGCAGCAGACCACTTTTTAAGTTTTTTTTTTCATTTTTCCCAATGAAATATACGTCATTCCAGCATCTTCCCCAAAGCCATTGTGGAAAAAAGAATCAAAATCAAGTGATGGCTGCAGCTGCCAAGGTGCCAAACCATAATTTAAGGAAATCTCCAGAACAATGCCGTGCTACCTTTGAGTTACCGTGCACTTTAGCAAGTTGACTGCATTTGCACTGACATTTTGGATTGACTAGGCAATAAGCACAACCTCAAACCCCGTTTGTTGCCTCTGTCAGGTCTTTTAGAAGCTTTCTCTGAATAATTTAGATTATCATACTAGCATTGTCAACATTCATCTTTGCATTTTGCTGCTGTAAGCAGGAGATTTACAAACCAAAAGATGATTACAGGCTTTATGTGTATATGTGAATATATATATATATATATATATATATATATATGTATGTAAATGTATTGTGGACCTAAAGGCAGAGACAACCACACTAACATGGGACAAATAAAATAAAATATAAAAACATTGGTAAATTATTCCAAGATAAATATATTAATCTAAGTCACAGTTATAGACACACTTTCACACTGGATTAATTAACATCTGTCCTAGCAGTTTTTCCAAAGACTAATTGGAATAAAGTTCCAGTTAACACTTTAAGTTCTGTCATCATTGGGGACGATTTGATTAAATTATCCTCCAGTGTTGGAGGATAATCTAGGAACAAAGAAAATAATAATTACTGAATTGCAAAATTCAATATATTTTTAAAAAGTCTGGTTAACCTTCTCCAAAATATCGGGTTATAGTCACCACTTATAATGACTCAGCTCTCATATTTGAACTACTATTAATCACTTTATCCATTTTAACCACCCTTATTAAATAAGCAGCACGATATATAAGTGAACACAGCGTTCTGATGGCTATGACAGATTTTTAAAGGAGGCTCTTTGTCTGCAGACCATTTTGAATACACATTTGAGATGGTCCCTATCTTGTGTATTATTCAAGGTGGCAGCTTTTCATATCAAATCATGGAGTAGACACCTGTGCAATATCAGACCATTTCTCTTATTCTGCAGCGCACAAAATCTTTGCAGAAGACTGGATGAAACGTTATTTATAAGGATAAAGATGTCTAGTGTTTTTTTTAGCCTGTCAGTAAGTTGTGTCTCCATTACTGAATAAAGCCTTAGCTTCTAGCGGTTTAATTTTGCAGTCTTAGATAAGTATCATGTGAATTGCTCCTAAGACAGAAGGAAATGTCAGAATCTTCTCATGAAGCCTTAAAAGCAGGTTGTCTGTAATGACTCAGAAAAGCAGTTGTGCTACATGACATATCAGCAGGATAAATGATGGTAAAATGGTCAAATAAACTAATTACTCTTTTTACTGGAAAGTGCCATTACATGACTCGAATCTAATTTCAACAGGCCAAACTGTGCAAGGTGCCTTGCTAGGCCCAGACAACAGTGCCGGGAGCAAATGTTCAATATGATGCAGTCAGTCCATGACTGGCTGTCATCCATGCTTCCCTCCCAAGCAGCTCCACCTCACCTCACATGATATTACCTGATGCATGCGTGTTAAAAAAGATTCTCTGTCTTTACAAGCTTTGGTGGACTTCGGTGCTGAGCAGTAGGCACAGATTTTTTCTTTTATTGGTGAGTATTCACTCACCAATCCAAATCATTAAATTCAGGTGTTCCAAGCACTTCCATCACCACAGGTGTATAAAATGTATAATCGAGCATTAGGGCAGAATGGGTTGCTTTTAGGAGCTCAGGAGCGTTACCATTGTGGTATCATTCTATAGTAAGCTGTTGGTGGTATTATAACAAACTAGAAGCAGAATATCAGCAACTAAGCCACGAAAACTGGTGCAGAAGTCACCAACTTGCTACAGACCTCTAAATTTCATGTGGCCTTCAGATTAGCTCAAGAACAGTGGCACAAGAACGCAGAGAGCTTTATGGAATGGGTTTCCATCTGTTCAAAACCATTAGAGAACATCGCTGACAAGTCCCTTGAGTACTTCAAAGCCTCACTGTTATCACAAAAAAGTGTGATTTTGAGTTCCATCTGTAACCTTCCGAGGGTACGTCTGTGAAGGTGGACAGATGAAGCCGACCCAGAGAAAATCAATGCAGTAGCTGATTGCCCCACTCCAAGTTTTGCCGATGCTTTATATGTGACTAAAGCCACACCCTTGCCAGACTTTCCTCCTCTAATGTTTCCTTCGTTTGGGCCCAGGAAGCAGGGTCAGGCTTCCAAGAGAGATTCTCATCTCTGCTCATGTTCTGATCAATCCGATTCTTTTGAGAAACAGGATCACCAACTCTGACACTCAAAACATTTCTGTATAATTTTATTTTATTTTAGTTACCTTGGGGAAAACAAAAATCTAGTTTTTAATCTTATTTTGCTAAATATTTACGACCTACTAGTTTTTACCTGCATTTTAGTTAAAATTAATAACCTTGATGGACAATGTTGGTTTGAAAAAGTAACATATCTTTTCCATTTATTTATACCAGTGGGACCACAAGGGGATTTCTGTCAATCATGAGTTATTATTAAATCATATAACTGCACAAAAAGTCACAAATAAATTGAAATTTATAACATTAATACTCTGTATGTATCTGCAGCAATCCTGTTTTTTTCCCCCCAAGACTTTCAAGTTGGCAGAATAACTACAGCATGAAATAGCAAAGATTTCAGGCCTTCATTCATATGTGGCCCAAATAGCTTCTATGCTATCTCATATGGCATCAGCTCCTCTTCTGATTGTATTATCAGATAAAGAAACTTTTGATATAGACATTGCGCGTCACCTGTCGTTTCTTTTATTTCATTTTAAATCTATTTCCTCCCGATAATTGATGGTGAAGAGGATGTGGCTGGCCTCTTCAGTCAGCGCCTCTGATATCATTTTATGTGTGTTAGGCATAAAATCTTTGAAAACCACTGGCCTACACCACAGACAAGAAAGAGCCTGTAACTCAGGTACCCAGCAACAAAGGTGTTGACAGTTGTAACCTCAAAATAAAAAATATGACACAAATAAGGCTTAATTGATTAAAAGTGTCTTAGTCTAAATGCTACTAATCAAAGATAAGACAAAATCAACATCAGATTTAAAATGCAGTATTGCAGTGTGCACACATCTGTAACTATGTAAGAATGCTGTGACAGGAAACACAGTGTATTTGTCTGTGGTAGTGGCTAGTTGAGTCTCTGCTGTTGCCCTCCTCACCAGACGGTTGGCCAGGGAAATGGTGTGCGCGGTTGATTCTGCTTCCTGTTGGCACTTGAGCTTGTCTGCAGTGGCCTTCTCAAACTTGGCTGTGAGCTTGGCCAGGTTCTCATTAAGGTGCTGATAGGCCACAAACACACACGCACACAAAAACAGAGAAAAAATTGGCACTTGTTAAAGTACAGTGTGGTCATAACGAATCCTAAGAGACAGAGATTAAAGACAGTCAAAGAGTTTCTATGAAAGAAACTTAGGAGTCTGTGGAAAGTTGGGTAAAACTTATCATTAGTCCCACTATGGATTTATTTGGCATATGGAAGCAATTAGCGCAAGGACAAACAGGATTAATCGGTGGAGAGGCACACAGGTTCAGTAGATTAGTTTGAGGATTGCTAATTCCCCTTGGCTCCGAAGCCACTCTCCACTCAAGCGATCTGACTGAGGGCTTGAAAAATGACAGCGAGAAGTCACGCTGGATCTTATTAATAGTCGTCACTCTGCACTCTGCAGGTTTTGATGTAAGCAGCAAAAGCTGCTGCAGCGTACCGAACCCAGCGCTCTGCTGGGGCTGTCTGATGCGCTGAATGTCAAACTCCACTGAGAAACAATTATTTACAGCTGCTTTTATCAATAGGGTTTTTAGGCTGACAGATTTGGTTTTAGATTAATGAACTGCAAAAGCCTTTAAAAGCACTTGCATCAGCTTTGTATTGATGAAATGCTGTCAGTAGATCATTGCTGGAAGAACATATGTGTCAACTGTCACTCAAGCGTTGGAAAAATAATTCTGAACTTTTGCTTATGGCTTCTGGTTGTTTCTATTTTATTTCTGTAGCACCAAATTCTTATTATAACTGCATATCTTCAGGTGATGGATTTGTTGATCCTCACTGATGTCTCACGAATCTTTTATAGTGAGGTGCTGAGGATTTCTGACTTTCATAAGTCATTTTTCAACTCTCAGTCTCTTTTAAGTTTTAATACTCTTTTGTGCGTGTCACTGCATTTGTGTCAAAGAAATGATAAGGCAGAAAACAAGAACATGCCTTCAAAGAACAGTACTCCTTTCTTTAATAAAATGGTAATGCAATTTCAAAGAATATATCCTCTGGATTTTAGATATTGAAATTGTCTTCTTTTGAAACAGATACTTGTCAGGCAACAAATAAACTTTTCATTTCCTGTAGTCTCAGTTCAGTGCAGTGGCTTACATTGATTTTGCTTTTGATGGCGGTGAGCTTCTCTTGTGCAGCCGCCAGCTCTGCATTGGCCTTGCTCAGAGCCTGACGTTTGGGCTCCACCTCGCAGTAAACCTCATAGAACTTGACAATGTTTAAAACCCAGGAGCAAAGACCCGCTGCAGCATATGACTTGGACGCCACCAGATCTGGCTGGAACTCTGGATCCTGGAGAAAAAGATATACATGCTGTCACATCCTGCTTCCAAATTCAAAATGCCTTAATAATTTCTCAGGCTGTCAGCAAATGTCCTGAAAATGATAACATAAAATTCATATCAAATTATGGTTAAAATGCAATACAAAATGTCTTTCTGTGTCAGGAGAGCTGTGTGGTATAGTTGCAGGCTTAACACTGTTGTTGATGTGAAGTGAGAGAGAGTAATAAATGATTTACCACACTTGGACATTAGCAGGCTTCTCACATACATTAGCTAGCTTAACTTCTACATCAACATCAGCTTGGACCTGGAATAATTCATCAGCAACTATGTGGTAATGATGGTAGAAAATTCATAACCAACTCATAAGTATGAGAGGCTAACAACGATATAGCTAGCTGTTTCTTTTCTTGGAAAAACTTTGATATAGCTGCTACCTTTAAATGTACACCAAGAATGAATATCAATTTACAAATTACTTTGTTATTGCAAAAAGAAGTGCTGACATATTTTTGTTTATTATATTCCTTTGGCACAGTCCTTTCATGTTATCCTCTGTAATTTGATCTGCAGCAGCTATTGTAGCTAAAGGATACAGGATATTATTAGATTCTCAAACACAGTGTCAAAAGCTAATCAGTGATAATGAAAGTAAAATCATTTGGTGCACAGGCAGTTGGAAATGAACTTTAGCCAACATTAGAGAGCCGATCCAGTGAAGCTAGCAACAAGTTTGAGCTCCGTGTGCTTATGGTCATGGTTTTTCTCAGTTTGAACTATTTTACCTGTTTTTCCAAAATAATTATTTTTTTCATAAGGTACAGAGATTACTTTCAGTACAACAGTTCCAGGAAATGAGTTCCTACATAGTGAACTTGAGCTGCACTTTACCTTTATTGGCCACACTGACATACCTCATGTTTGCTCCACTGAACTTCATCATCAGGGTGGCTGTTAAATTTGTAATGCTTAATTTACTAGCTGATTTTCTCTCTTTGTCATTTCAACACTTGGCAGCCATAATGTGCCATTGTCATTGTAATCACACCCCTACTAAATTTATGACTTATTAGTTGAGCTTGCCATGCGGCAGACATTGCACTCTGAACAGCGTTAGCGAGGACTTCAATGAGTAAGGGCTAATTGAACACTTACCTGCAGGTAAGGCTGAATGGCCTTAAGGCAAGCCTCTGGGATCTTTTCCTTGTTGAAGTTAATCAAAGAGTCCAGGAATGTGTCCACTTTGGCCATCATTACCTTTGCAGCCTTCCAGCTGCGATCCTTTGGGACTTTGCCACCAGGTGCCATCAGGACCATGACTGCTGCTGTGACGTTGGTCACTGCTGCCACTGGAGAGCCAAATGACTTCAGCTCAGTCAAGTTGTTCTGATGTAGGGGAGACAGACAGAGTCATTAATGAAAAATGAAAGCTGTGATCGAATTGAGTTTGTATAAAAGTACTTGTCTGTGGTCTTCTGGGAGGAAAAGAGAGAAAGTGGAAAGGATTAGAATAAAGACAGAAGAACCTGTGCTGACTCTGAGAAGACAACAGAGAATTCTAATTAGGGCATCTTTAGAGAGCTCTAAGCAGTGATTGAACTGTCTGTTCTGCTTGTTTGAACAGAGAGCACCTTTAAACACAGAGGGTGTTTTTGAATATCCCCCAGGATGCTCATAAACCTACATGGGATGCAAGGATAAAGTAAAATGTCTGCAGAACACAGAGAAGACATTATTTTGGGGAAGACCTGGCTAAATCCTGTGACTAAATAAACTTCTATAGAATTCAAGGCTTGTGTGGACATAAGTTATTCCACTGAAGCTGGGAAAATGAAATCAAACAAATAAAAAAGACCTTAACCAAGCAAGTATAAAGTATGAAGCAAATCAATAAGTTACAGCAGGGGACAAGAGAGTAACTGACCTTATTGAGAGTGTTAAGGGCATCCTGAGCAGCAAGCAGGGCTGGTTCGGCCTTAGCTAAGTCTTCTTCACAGTCTCTCTGTTTGCCGCTGACTACCACAGCAATGGCAGCCACTTTTTTTTCTTCTTCATCAGCCACCGCCTTCTCTTTGGACACCTTCTCAGTTTCTATCCCAACCTCCTGGGGCCAGCACACAGGGTAACATGTAAAGTGGCTTAATAAACACAACCACTCCTTAATTAAGCAAAACTGGTATTTTAAACTGTAAAAAGACAAATCAAAATTCCAAGGTACAGGACATTGTAAACTGAGGACAAAGAATGCTCTGAGAAACAAAGTACAGGATGTTGGTGTTTTTTCTTCCGACTAATTTGACACTGAGGTTCAAGCCCAACTTTCTCTGAATATCTAATATTTTACTGAGCAGTTCCAGCCAAGACTAGAAATCTATCCGGAGATAGGGACCCTGCTTCTGATATGACAGCCTAGTGCTTAATTAAGATTTTTTTAACATCATATTTCATTTCTTTAAGCACTACAAGAACAAATTCACTCCCAAAATATGTCCCAAAACACAGATAAGTGTTTTTTGAGGTGCTGGTGTTATATATGTTCTTGCCTGTATAAGCTTGTCAGCATCCTCATTCTTCTGCTTGAGTTCCACTTCTTGAGCAGCCAGCTTGGCCTTGAGGTCATCCACCTATCAGAAGATGAGACAGCGGAGAGCAGGAGGTCAGGAGGATTTGCCTGGCTGAAGGTCTGGATAAATGAGATCTTCAGCCAGTCAAATCCTTGTTAAATGGAAGAAGCAGTACAACAAATTTCTGACAGTAGTATATGTTAAGAGTTACAAAGAGATGAGTGCCTACCAGCAAATCTGTAGGCAAGAAACGAGATTTTTTAAGAATGAAATTGAACAGACCACCATTTATATGGAGTTGTTCTATTCTTATTGAGCACTGAACTCTGTATTGCTGTCTTCCTCCCCTCACCCCAAAGAGGTTTCTTCCTGTTAAAAGGGAGTTTGTCCTTCCTGCTGTCACCAAAGCACTGGCTAATAGGGGACTGTGTGGTTGTTGGGGTTTTCTCCGTTTTCTTTGTATTATTGTAGGATGTTGACCTTACAATGTTAAGAGCCTTGAGGCAACTGTTGTTTTGATTTCACACTCTATAAATAAAACTGAACTGAATTGAATAGTTTAAATCAGTGAGGAAAGCTTTTAGTATAGGCCTGTACAGGATTCGCACCCAATACTACAACCTGGCTGTGATTACAAATGGACAGAGTCACTGCGGTGCATGCTGAAACACCTCTGACCTGCAGAGATATAAAATGTATCAACCACCACAATGAAACCATCAGCTTAATATTGCAAAGGTCCCCCCTTAGACCATCCAGTTATTGATCCATCCAGTTCACCAGCTTCAGTGTTTTAATGTTAAGATAGACACTGTAACACCAGAAACATGATACTAGCATCAGTCTATTTCTCCAAAAAAGAGTCACTGCTGAGATGTTGAACTGTTCCTTTAAGTAAAACATGAAACAGTCTCCAGTTTAGATAAGTTGAAAGGAAAAAAGTAACACAAAGATTAAGATGAAGGGAACAATGACTTGAGCACAGAGGCGGGTTACTGACAGTAATCTATTTCTGTTTTGTTAAATGGTCTTGCAATCAGTGTGCATATCATTAAGACTAATGAATCTGTCACTATCACCTAACTGAATCTCTCAAGTAGTTTTGAAGGACTGATCATTTTGTTTTTCTTTTTTGCATCATCGTTGGATATTCATTATTAATACGACTGCTAATTGAGCTCAAAAGCATCTTAACTGAAAGCTAAACATCTCAGTTCTTCAAGGCAATAAATATGATTCTGTGTCTTATGAGAGTCAAACAAATACGCTTCACAAAGGAGACTAGACATTTGCAGATAATATTTTGTGCCCTATAGGATTGTGCCATGGGTCATGCATGTGACCTTTATTCCATTGCTGTAAAAAAAAGAAACAAAAAACTTGTAACCTGTCCAAGCAGATAAAGGGACAAAAAAGAGATGAACGGCATGCATAGTTTGAAAATATAAAAGCTTTAGGACTGGAGCTGCTATCAGTGCACGCACGCACACACACACACACACACACACACACACACACACACACACACACACACACACACATAAATGAACAGACCAAAGACGATCATAAAGAGAAATTAAAGCTGTTACAAAATCCTCATAACTCCCTGACAACTAGGGCTCTACATTAACGTCCGACTCCATCAAAACATTGCACTGGGGAAATAAAAACAGACTGCTTTTCATGCTTGTCTTTCAGCTAATTAACAAACAGAAAAATCAGGCCTGAGGGAAGACGGCCCTTTTGGGTTGCGACAATTCTGTACAAAATATGCAGTTGAACATTAGACGAGCACCAAGTGAGCCATCAACATGATGAATAGGTGGGGTGGGGGTTGGGCAAAAGAGGGAGGATGGGAAGAGGGAGAGGGGCGAAAAGGGACAAACTAATTGGTGAAAGACATGCGTGATATTCAATATATCTGCACTGCTTCGGTGTTTATGTAGTGCAGATGGAAATCCAAGTAGGAAAAACATGTCTCTGTGCCCCTGACTGTCTGTATAAAACAGCCCACTCTCACTCCCTGCAGCTGGAAATGTAAATTAGAACAACCATTTCTTAAGGCAAGAGAAAATTCAATACAAAACCAAAAGACTATACCCATTCATCCAAGTGCGATGGCTTATGGACTCAAAACACGCGTTTAAATTCAACAGAGTTTGGGATTTCAGTGTTGGCTTACATTGCCGTGTGGACTAAGTATAGCTTCATTGATGCAACAAAAAGACATCTGGCTGTTTGTGTGTTAAGGGAACGGGGTGTCTAAAGTTTCCAGTTATTATCCATATAACAGAAAACCCTCCCTTTTCTTTTTCCCAGTGCAAATAGCTGTCAGGAGTTAGCCGCTTTTGGTAGGAGCTTAGTTTAGAGCAATTACATGAAACACCTCCACACTGATTTGAACAGGAGAATTACTGGAAAGACGTACTTATTGCTACAGCTGTGATTAGTCATACTACACCTTTTATTTTTCATTCTGCTATTATTACAAAAATGACCACTATTTGGCTAACTATAGTCCTACTTGTACTTGTCTATCTGTACTCTTTCTTGTACTACTACAGTGGCTTGCAAAAGTATTCGCCCCCCTTGAACTTTTCCACATTTTGTCACATTACAGCCACAAACATGAATCAATTTTATTGGAATTCCACGTGAAAGACCAATACAAAGTGGTGTACACGTGAGAAGTGGAACGAAAATCATACATGATTCCAAACATTTTTTACAAATAAATAACTGAAAAGTGGGGTGTGCGTAATTATTCAGCCCCCTTTGGTCTGAGTGCAGTCAGTTGCCCATAGACATTGCCTGATGAGTGCTAATGACTAAATAGAGTGCACCTGTGTGTAATCTAATGTCAGTACAAATACAGCTGCTCTGTGATGGCCTCAGATGTTGTCTAAGAGAATATTGGGAGCAACAACACCATGAAGTCCAAAGAACACACCAGACAGATCAGGGATAAAGTTATTGAGAAATTTAAAGCAGGATTAGGCTACAAAAAGATTTCCCAAGCCTTGAACATCCCACGGAGCACTGTTCAAGCCATCATTCAGAAATGGAAGGAGTATGGCACAACTGTAAACCTACCAAGACAAGGCCGTCCACCTAAACTCACAGGCCGAACAAGGAGAGCGCTGATCAGAAATGCAGCCAAGAGGCCCATGGTGACTCTGGACGAGCTGCAGAGATCTGCAGCTCAGGTGGGGGAATCTGTCCATAGGACAGCTATTAGTCGTGCACTGCACAAAGTTGGCCATTTTGGAAGAGTGGCAAGAAGAAAGCCATTGTTAACAGAAAACCATAAGAAGTCCCGTTTGCAGTTTTCCACAAGCCATGTGGGGGACACAGCAAACATGTGGAAGAAGGTGCTCTGGTCAGATGAGACCAAAGTGGAACATTTGGCCAAAATGCAAAACGCTATGTGTGGCGGAAAACTAACACTGCACATCACTCTGAACACACCATCCCCACTGTCAAATATGGTGGTGGCAGCATCATGCTCTGGGGGTGCTTCTCTTCAGCAGGGACAGGGAAGCTGGTCAGAGTTGATGGGAAGATGGATGGAGCCAAATACAGGGCAATCTTGGAAGAAAACCTCCTGGAGTCTGCAAAAGACTTGAGACTGGGGCGGAGGTTCACCTTCCAGCAGGACAACGACCCTAAACATAAAGCCAGGGCAACAATGGAATGGTTTAAAACAAAACATATCCATGTGTTAGAATGGCCCAGTCAAAGTCCAGATCTAAATCCAATCGAGAATCTGTGGCAAGATCTGAAAACTGCTGTTCACAAACGCTGCCCATCTAATCTGACTGAGCTGGAGCTGTTTTGCAAAGAAGAATGGGCAAGGATTTCAGTCTCTAGATGTGCAAAGCTGGTAGAGACATACCCTAAAAGACTGGCAGCTGTAATTGCAGCAAAAGGTGGTTCTACAAAGTATTGACTCAGGGGGCTGAATAATTACGCACACCCCACTTTGCAGTTATTTATTTGTAAAAAATGTTTGAAATCATGTATGATTTTCGTTCCACTTCTCACATGTACACCACTTTGTATTGGTCTTTCACGTGGAATTCCAATAAAACTGATTCATGTTTGTGGCTGTAATGTGACAAAATGTGGAAAGGTTCAAGGGGGCCGAATACTTTTGCAAGCCACTGTAATGGTCTTGCAGCAACTATATAAAATTACCCTTTATGGTCACTGTATCAGAATACTGATTAAATTCTTCAACCTGAGAGACTGTATGCCGGCTTCCAGACCAATACAGATGGTATGTATATAGACTAGTAAATATTAAAAAAGAAAAAACTTGAATGCTATCACACAATTAGAATGTAACAGATTAAGATAAATTACCTATTGTCATACATTTTTGATAAAATAATGGTTGCTGTGTATAAGTAATTTAGTTGCTCACAAGGCATGCTCTGTCCCCTTATTAGTATGCGAGACAAAATAAATTATTGTCTTTAATCTACTTTAGCAAAACCTGCTATTGCAGCTGCTAATTTATCAAAACTAAACTACTACTTCCTACTGCAACTGGAACACATTCTACTAATATTTCTACAACTGCTTCTACCAGAACTTACAGTACTTTGACTACTTGTATTAGTACTACTTATACTAGAAGTATTATACTAGTAGTACAACAGTTAGCATGCAATATTACTTCAGCTGGTAGTACCACAGCACACGCACAAATATGTCACAACGCAAACTAACCAAAGGTAGAAATCCACCTCTGTAAAACTGAAGAGGGAAAAAAAAAACATGAAACTAATGTGTTCTCTGGGGAGCAGATGACTCATACACACACACATACTCACATACTGTACACACACACACACACACACACACACACACACAAAGATCCCTTGCTTGAACCCTTCCGGTCGTTGTTTATCATGACCACAGCAGCCCCCGGTGAGCCACGGTTTCTCTTGCACAGAATGTTAAATAACAGTACTTATAATAGGGCAGCCATCAGTGTGAATGCACTAACAAATACAGGGTGCACTAATGGTGGCTTGCTGCTGTAAAGGGTGTGCTCTCTAATTAGAAGGCTCCTGAATTATCATACAACCCCCCCCCCCCCCCCCGTATATTTCATATATGTGGCTGTGTGGTTGCATGTGTGCATGCATGTGCATGTGTGTGTGTTCGTCTGTTCCTACAGTAAATGGGAGACGGGAAACAAAACTTCACTCTGCGGCTTTCAACACTAACGTCACTTGTTTATGGGGTGTTTATGTATGTGTGATCTTGTGCGGGTGGAAATGTGTGGGCCTGTTTATGCAAAGCACTGGAGATGCATGGTATGTAACAGTGAAACTGTGTGTGCAGGGCTGTGTGTGTGTGTTAGGCTTTGCTTTTACTCAACAGGTTCAGTATACCCACTATCATTAGGGCTGCCTCACAGCCAGAGTTTGTGTTACATTATTCATATTCCATATCGCTCTTCTGAAAAGGTTTAGAGATGGGAAACATTTAAACAAATTGATCCAGGTGTATGTATTAAAGAGGGAAACATTTAATGATTTGGCTAAACACTTTGTAATACAAATGAAAAAACAAAAATTAGCCAGGTATTTGTCTGCTCTATCTACAGTTTAGTAAGATTAACAGGCTGTCTATGGCACACAGAACAAATGGCCACAGTAGCAGACTCAATCTACTGCTGTTACTAATACAACTATTACTACCATTAATATTGCCTTTACTCTTGCCACTTGTGCTACTTCCACCACTATGTTAATTATATATATCACTTCTACTACTGCTAACCCTAACTCTTTATAATTCATGTCACACTATTGAGCATTTGTAAGGTATTAGCAAGTACTTAATTAATCATACGTCTTCTTAGTATGTCATTCATAAATACAGATATGTTTATCCATCTGTTACTGTTACACCATGTACAGCTATCACTGCAACTACATCCCTGCTAGTAAAAATCATATATCTGTATTTATTATAATGTCATACCCATAATGAGAAAGCACTACCTCTTCAATTGTCATTGCTAATATTATAAATGCTAGCCGCTACTACCTCTGTGCTACTATTTCATCCAAGTTAATGAAGTCTCATTAAAAGGCCTTAAACTCAGCATTGTCCCTGTCACTATATTAGAGCCACTCCATATACTTGGCATCTGGCTTAAAAAAGCCAATTGTGAAACTTAAGGATACGGCACACTAATTAGTTGGCAACTTGTCAATCACGAGGAATTAGCCTTTAAATGATCCTGTTTTATTCTCTTTTCAAACTCTAATTCAATAACTAGGACTTACGTTGCATTCAGTAAACATTTTTATGATGAGTTCATAGGCTTAATCACTCGAATCAAGTCTTATTGAGGTCACAGAGGAAAAGATTCAAGAGTCATTTTCCCATATACTACAAAATAAAAAGTCCTTTTGCAGTCACACAAGCCATTATTTCATTATATATTTATTTAACAGGGACAACAAATGTTAGTGAACATCAACACGACTAGATCACTATCCAGCTGGAAAGAAAATAAGATGTATTTAATTTTATGGGCTAAAAAATTAGGGTTAGGGTTACCATTTATTGAATGGAAATTAGTGTAATGATGCAGTTGCAGGGTTTGCAATGCCCTACAATCCACAATGATGTAACTAGTTCACTTAAGTAATAACCAACATTCTACCAAGGTCAGCGAAAGTTCGAGAGTCAAAAATCTGCAGACCCAATGAGAGAGCAGGAAGGAGAGAGTGGAATCGCTACTAACCAAAATAATCAAGTGTAAGGAAACTCTCTCTGAGAGTGCACAGTGCATAGGGTTCTGAGGATTGAGAGTCAGGTGGAGTGCTGAATTTAGTCAAAGGAAAGGTGCATTATTACAAACTGTTCCACTGAAACTACGTAGAACAGCTGGCCTGTATGATATGTAGAACAACACCAAACATGATTATGAGTGATCAGTGTTAATATGTTACTGTGCCACATTCCCCTTTTTTGTAGCGCACAGCAACATTCAGGCATAAATCTAACACACTCACACATACATATTAATAGCTGAATTTTCCAAGACATTTCCCTGCTCTCACAGCTTTGCGCGTACACAAAGTGCCAATTACACTCATTCTGATAACATCTCCCCCTCTTAAAACTGACACCCCTAGTAGCAACCATCACATGCACCTTAGGCATAAGACATGCTTTTTTTGGAGTTTGATTTTGTGCAACTCGCAGTAAATTGTGTGCCGCAAACTCTGTAAAACACATTTGCATGGCTCATGAAAATATTCTCCCGGAAGCGAAACTCTTACAACTACATATACCATAAGGCTAGCTGCAAAAATAATCCTGTCCACAACTCTCACTTACAAAATTGACATCTTAGGTAAATCCAGTAGGTTTTTTTTTAACACCAAAAGGTTTCGCACTGTCACAGTAAACCTGTCCCTAAATGGTCCTCCTTCTTTAGACTTGTAATGCAGAGGTATTTTTCACAGTCTCTTATCGTTTAATGGACCTGACTAAAACAACAAGCTAAGTACAACTTGTGGTGGATTAGATGTATTTTGTAGTCCATCTTCTGCCTATTGTAGTTTCAACCCAGCAGACATCCAGAGTCATGCTCTTAAGGAGACTAGTGCTAGGTTGCTCAGATTTTCAGTGCACCACTCTTCTCTTCTCCTAAGTCCTTATCAATTTTCCTACCCACCTTTCTTTGACACTGATGACATCTTTGATGAAGGAGATACTTTTGAAACATGTTCATAGTCTGAGAGCTTCTTTTTGCCTGGTTCTCAAAGGTCAAATGGCATATTGGCCATTTTAGGCCAGAAATAATGCTTCACTTATAGCACAAACACTGTCATAGCTTTAACTATGACCTATGGAAGAAAAATAAAATTGCTATAATAACAATAAAAACCAAGAAAATGAGGATAAATTGTTAAAAAATGCTTAAGAGGCAAAGAAATGTTAAAGGAAAAAAAACAGAAACAAGCTCATATTTTCATACAGAAAAAACATAGTACAAGGCATAAAAGAGAATTTTAAATAGTTAACATACAGTCTGGTGGTAACTATAAGCTGTATTATGCAAAATAAAATATTCAAAATATTAGTTAGTCAGGATGTTGATTCTTTTTTAGAGACTGAATACTAAATGTTAACAAGAAGAGATGCAGGACAAAAGAAAAGAACCCTCTTTGACTTTAACCTGGACCTTGAAGCAGCTAAATGGCCTTACCCAGCAAAGCCCTTTTTAACAGCATAGAGCTGACTGATGAAATCTGGTGCCTTGTTATATAAAGTCTCATATGTAATTAAAGATACTTTGACATGGATTCTCAAAGAAATTCACAAGTGCAAAGAAGTTATGATGATACTGATGTGGGACCATCTGGTCGTTGTCAGTATCCAGGATGCACAAGTCTGCACAAACTAATGATGAGCTACAGCTCGGGCATGAAAGCAGTGCAATAACGTATTGTTGACACACACAGACACACACCTATATAAGTGTGTTTGTGTGTGTGTGTCTGTGTGTGTGTGTGTGAGTAAGAGAGAGACAGAGAAAGAAAATTTGGACTTTACTTTCCACATCTGCTGCAGTTGTGCCTTCAGCCTCTGGTACTTCTTTGTGCTCCTTCTTTCTGATGTTACTGTCTGCTGGGGTGTTCACATTTATCCCACATTTACAGACTTCTGTTCCTTGTCAACCACCACTATGGTTGACCAGATACCAACCTAGCTGGGGCACCTTGTCTGTCTGTGTGGCACCTTTGGACAGCCAGCAACTTAGGCCCTGTCAGCTGTGGTACACTTTTGCATTATGGATCAGAGCCAGTGAGTCAATGTTTCACTCAAGCATACAGCTTGATAACATTCATGTATAGGAAGTGGCTGAAAGTCACTCCACTCCTAAATCTTTATCAGTATCCACTCTTTGCATTGAGTTGGCTTAGGGGTTTGAGGCCTATGCATAACAACAGTGGGGACAGTGCATCATTTTGGTATATGCCACACTTGATGGTGAGTTATGCGATTGCTTTGGAGTTGTGCATTAATTAATGCATTGGCTTTATACAGTGTAAAGCACTCTAATATCCATGTGTGGGGCATTGGGTCGTAGGCTTTCTTGTACTCAATCCAAACTAGTGTTACAGTCCTGATGTACCATTCATAAAATACATGAAGCCACTATTGATTAATGACTTGTTAATCACAAGTCATGAGTCAGTAACTAAGGATTCCTTTGTTTCAATTCCTTTCTGGCTCAAATGTGGACCATAATTTACGAAGTCCAAATGTCCTGATGTCTTAGTGAAGACTTTAAACTAGCACTAGAGCCCATAAAAAAATCAGGAAAAGTGTCTACTCAGGTTAAAGAGCAAGGGAGCGTTTTCTCACAGACTTCCACAAAACTGGAATTGTGAAAACAGAGCAGCCGGCCCTGTTGGCTATTAGAAAAAAAGAACGAATGCAGGTTTGAGACACTTCTGTATTGCAGCCTGGTAGAGTTTTGGTATTGATAGCTAATGTTTCCCTTTTATGACAAAGACTTCATTATAATGTACAGCTTTCTTGTAAATTTTATTAAACATCTTATATCTTTAACATCCTCAGCTTATCACAGTTTTATTGTTTAGAACTTTTCAATTTTATGTTAACTTTATTTTTTCTTTACTACACAGTCACACTGTATCTTATTTTAATTAATGCTGCTTGCCCTGTTTTGATATAAGAATAAGAATAAGAATAAGAACAACTTTATTTATCCCGAGGGAAATTCTTTTGTCATGTACATGCTCAAAGCAGCAGGAGAGACAGAGAAACAGATGAAATAGATATAAGATATACAATATATACAATAAGAATAGTGTACAGTAATATACAGTAGGATAGAGTTATCCGATACTATGTCTTGCACTAACAAAGTAATATATATAACTATATCCTGGTGAATAAATAACTTAACTATCAGTGCAGGCGGTTCTAGAAAGTGACAAAGTATTGTGCAATAGAATAAAGGGAGTAGCAGCATATGATGGGGGGATGAAAGCAATATGTGCATTGTGCATTTATTTTTTTTTTTAAAGTATATATAGTCATATAAAGAACAAAACAATTTGCTTATTCTTTATTTTTGGAAAGTATTTTGTAATGCGGGTTTTTAAAATTACTATTTATGAGAGTTATTATTATTATTTCATCCTACTTTGAACATTTTATTTTAAACTAGTTTTCTCCCGACCAAAGTTTTCCAGTTTAATATTTCACTGTGCCTTCACCTTGACCTTGCATTATCCAGTAACTCCCCAGCGCTACCATCCTATCTAAATACAATCATATCTGGTTTTAAAAAAAGATGGCAAGAGCCAAAACTACCAAAGTCGAGACTTGAAAATGAAAGTGTGACCTTAATATACAGTTTATGACCCTGGTATCACCATCTGTTTCAAAACTATAAAATATTTTTTGCAGCATGATACACATAGTTCTAGTAAGAGTAACACTTCTTAATGATAAAAAAGGTTGTTTTTTTTCTTTGACTTCGTATAGATAAATATAAAGAATATAAAGAACACTTTGGCTTGTTGTTCTAACTATTAGATATTCTATTTCCATTAATATATAAAAATCCATGTTCTGATAAAACAATCTATACACAATGCTTACATTAAAGAGGCATTTTACAAGCTGATATCCAAGTTTAATAACACCATTTAGTAAATGAGGTTTGTGGTAAGATTATTTTGTGAACTCATGCTTCCAGTTTCTACATCACACTTTTGCAGGTTACTTTTTAAACCATATCAGCTTACATGTCACAGACCCCGTAATTCAGCACATGAACCTGAAAACCTCCCGAGTGTAAAAGTGTGAACATGTCTCACTTCACACAGTGAAGGTCAAAACACAGTGGGTCTAGGTCAAAACACAGTGTAGATGAATACCTGAGCAGAGGTGCTGTTGAGCTTCTGCAGGCCGTTCTCCAGCCGCTCCATCTTGTTGGTGAGGTCTTTGCTCTTCTGGGCCAGCAGACTGCGATACAGCTTGATCTGCTCCAGGAAAGACTTGGGCGTGGTGTAGTTGTAGCGCCGCTCGTTGGCTAGGTACTCCTTCGACATTTGATTGACACTCATGTGGACATAAGCCATGAATTTACTGATCGACTCCTTCACTTGGGGCTGTGGGAATGAAAAGTCCTACAACTGTTTAGTTCCCATTAAAAGCAGATGACTGGGCAGATTTAGATACAGAGTAATATTTCTTGAGGCTCAGGCTTGGAATTTAATTTTCGGGGGCCTCTGGTACTCTTAAATTAATATCACATTCACTCTGTCACGGTGGTTGACATTTGAAATTATATTTTCAGAGTGTGAAAATCATTTAGGTGAGTAGCTTCACCTCACTGTATTAGATTATGAACTGTTCTCACATTGATATTCTCGACCTCCTCGAGGAACCTGAAGCTGACCGACTCCAGAGCCTCCTGTGGCCACTCGTGGAACCAGTTGATCGCTGTGCAGTTGACTACTGCTGGGAACTTCCTGCTGCGAACCCTCAGTTTACTGCCAACTGGAGAAAAACACAAAGCCACCTGCAATACATGCACACACACACATATCCAAAGAGACAGACAGGCACACTGAGGTCAAATAGAATCAAGTGTCAAGTCAAACACAGTTGATCAAATTCATTTCTCTTCCTTCTGATTGGAGCACTTCTGCTCCGACGTATCCTTCTTCGTGGTCAAGAGAGGGAATGGAACACTGTGAATTAATTTTCTGCAGTTCCATCATTAAACACACAAAGCCTCCAGCAAAGATGTGAATTAAAGCAATATGCTGAGCTGGGGGCTACGTCAGACTGATATTCACCGCTGGAGATGAACAGCTGGCTTGTTGAGAAGCTCAGCCAGATGTTCGATACATTAGACAGAAGAAACAAACATGCAGGAGGCATACCCAAAGACACTTCTGATTATAATTAACTCTAGAGAAAGAAAACACCACACATCTACCTCACAATCACTGTGATATTCTATTTACAGACTGAGGATTTACTTACTGTAAAAGATGTCGTAATGTCACATCACTAAGCTAATTTAACTCACATCTTACAATGACAAAAAGTCGCGTCTACCACTCTGAGCAGGATTAACATAATAGTGAGCACTGTGGCCTCTTTCTTTCTCCGCTCATTTACAGCAGCTCTTTATTCCCCACCTATCAATTTTTCTGTTATTTTATCAGGGCAGATTTATTTGATCTGAATTACTAATGATGACGTCAACAGAAATAATAATTTTATGATTTTTCTTTTTTCAAGACTGCATGAAACATGGCTGTTCCACATTGAGCTGAACAGTCAGACCCAAAGAAATATTACCACAAGTGTGTTTTTTGGCTAAAGTGGTGAAACAGCGTTGTTGTTTCCACCTTTAGCTAGAACAGTTTTCTTGCATATTTTGCAAAGTTCCATCCTTTTGTTGGAGGTTGTTCAATTATCTCCCTTTTGAGATGGTTAATGTTCATCAGGGAATTTAGCAATATGGCATAAAAATGTAATGTAATTTGGCATGCCTCACACTTTTCTTCATGCTTCTATTTCTTGAGGATGATTTCTTGACAGCCATCCTTCTACTCAGAGCATTTCTGATGAGGCTTTGGGAACCTCAGAGATATGGCTGAGGTAAGTGTTTTGCTAATAGGTCTTTGAAAATCATCTTGTTGTCGGAAAAATAATAAAATGTTATTCCAGTCAAACTGTGTTATTTGGCATTTGTTGTAGATTCGATTAAAGAAATGGGAACACCTCATTTGTTTGTGTGATACTGTTAGTGACAAAGTGCCTAAAGACATAATTTAAAATTGGTTCTTTGCTAAGGTGTCTGTTATGTGTAGATGCAACACTGATTCATCATTGAAGTCTGGTGCCTTTTTTATGCTTAAATGAATAACAGGTCAGTGTTAAGTGGCTTATCAAATGATAAAAAACACCAAACAAACACTATAAATGTTCAGGTACAAGAACTGAACTGAAAATTGAAAGACACTTTGGCTTTCTGGAAGCAAAATATAAAGAAATGTGGGTGGACTCAAGACTTTTGCACAGTACTATATCAAAATCTAAATATAATACAATGGTTAACATTAATAGAGGTAATGTGGTATGACATGGTTAAGATTATCTGTCAGCTGCATGTCCAGTATGGGACCAAAAGAGCCACAGTCATTTGCCACACAGTGCTATTAACCACTCAGCTTTAATACTGTCGACCCCAAAAACAAGATTATGAGTCTATAAATGAGCATATTTGCTCTTTAAAACAGTAAGGCTAAAATAGTGTCATCTAATAATACATCTAATACATCTGATTCTGATAAATCCTCTCTAGAGTCTGTGAGGTAGGAGATGGTATGCTCTGATTTTCAGTTCATAAATAAAATACACACTATTCAAAATACTTTCCTGCCACAAAGTATTTGTCACAACATTTATCATGCATGTAGTGTTGTGTGTTTGCAATAAAATAACTCTAAACTCGGGTACGTTGCAAAGTAGTTTCTGAACAGCAGCCTGCTTAAAGATGCTCTCAGTTAGATTTTTGACCCAGAAATTCTTTCACTATTTTCTAATGTCTCAAAGAGTAAAAGACTATAATGACCTGGCCAAGCATAACTGGCAGACTGATCAAAATATTTGAATAAAGTCACACCTGCTGCAAACAGGATGGGACAGCCACTATATGTCAGCAAACATGGGCTTCAAGACAATCCAGAGCACGTCCTAAGCCTGCATCACTGTATACTGTGATATCATGCCGTTACTTCCTTCTCCACATATTGTAAGCTTAGAACTACTCATCTAAAAGCATTTTAATCTGTGACAGTGATAGAGTAATAATGCTGTTAGGTTTTCACTCAGCTCAGAGACACAGCCTCAGCAAATGTCACACAAACTCTATGAACAAGATTAGGTAATTCTTCGGGAAAAACATCCTTTCCATCCAGACAATTTTGAGACACATAACTGCATAGTTAGAAACGCACTCTTGATATGTCTGTGCCCTTGGGATTGCCTTCTTTATTTATCCACTTGCCAACCCAGGGAGGCTTGAGCTGTTAGCGAGACAGAAGTGGAGGATGATGTGGGTGGTGGCGGTGGCGCATGCTTGTAATAATGACAGAATAAGCAATGCTTTGGAATCTGTCCCTCTCTAGGGGGAACAAAGCGGCTACACGATGGTGAAATTATCTTCAGCTAAACGCCGGCTTTTCTGCTCGTGTCTGTGATTTATAACGACATCCAACACCTCCCATTGTATTCAAGTTCATCTGAAAATGTCAGTATAGAAAATTGTCTGGGAAGAGGCTTCATCCTAAAGCCGGATGTTTATCCAAGTATGAGGGGTTTCTTATTTAGGAATAGTAAATTAGAGTGTGAGGCGGCAAGTTATTGCTCTATTAAGAGTGGATGGAGATAAAATACAGATGCAGTTGTGTGGGAAAGATTAATGGAAAAGTTCCCCCCTGAAGAGAGCCCCTGAGAGCAACTTGATAATAACAAGTAAAATTCAAAATAGCAAAAAACACAGCTTTCACTCCTGTGCATGTCTAACCGTCAGATTGCTTCACCTTAAGCTGTCGGCGAACCCGATTGATGAAGAACTTCCAGCAGTTTTCCTTTGTATCCATCAATCCAGAGCCACGGACCTCTGGCCGCACGCTGCCAATGATGTTCTCCACCTCGTCATCTGGGAACAGGTCAGGAATCTCTCCTGAAAATGAATAAAATAATTCACACTGCTACGGGGAGACCACCAAGTGTGCAGACAGCAGTGATTGTGTGTATATGTTTTTTAGGTTTTTTAAAATTTCTGTCAGCGAGCTAAACTTATCCAAGAACTCTCAAGAAGTTTCTTATCTTATTAGGATCTGAGCTGACACTGAGCAACGGCACTCTTATATCGAATCAGGGCCTGTTAATAGAGGTGGTGGCAGCAGGAGTTCAAACGGAGGACTTATGCTAATGCAGAGCGCTGGTTTAAGTCAGCCTCACAGAAGCAAAGATGAGCAAAGGAAGGGATGCATTTAGCAACACATGCAGGAATTTTAAGTTCCTTAAATGCTTTTGCTCATTTTACTTGTTTTTATTTGACAACAAGAACCAGGTAACAACATTGCATTATAAGCATCAAATGTGTTATTAAGGCATTGCATTTCACTACCCAGGTCCAAATACAGCCAGTCATATTCTGAAAGGTTAGCCAAAACATGACTAGGGTTCGTTCCCTTCAGGTGGAAGAACTCCCTAAAAAATGACTCTGCTGGACGAGTCCTAGAGTAAACTTTGCTTTTGATTTTTGAACGTTGTGTTGTCGAATGTTCTTGCTACACAATGGAATGGCTTAAATGTGGAGCTAAATAATAAATGTCAGCCACTTTCGCTATGTAAGCTGCAGAAGTGATTACAGAGATAATGGTGAATTATCTCCGTTCCTATTCCTGCTGGTTTGAAGAGATCATTATGAAGTAACCTGCTGAGAGCAGATGAAAGGGAGGGACTGCGACAACCTGCAACATGGAGGACATGTTTCTGACAGAGTAGCGCTCTGCATTGAAAAATCTGCAATCATGTTTTCCGGCAGCTGATGACTTCATCGTATGATGCACTTCCATTATTATAGCTTTTACATTTGAAAACTTAAATATGCTTTCCCACATTCCTTTAATTATTCCAAGTTCACACGGACACTGTATGAGTATTTAATGCCAATGAGAAGTGGAGGTAAGGGACCTGATGGGAGGGTTGGGTGGTTCAGTTGATGAGAGATTTCCTGCCTATGTGCGCATACTGAGAACATACTTGACCTCCAAAACTGAAATATTCAACTGGATCAGAGTTTTACTTCAAATACTGTAAATGACTACTACATTCCTGGGATGCATATTCGATGCAGCATTGGCAAGTGAAAAACCATCACTTCACTGCCCCACAAATTTTACTTTATTGCATCTGGATGTATCCCTTCTCCTCCCTATAACAGGTGGGCCAGTCTGAACGAAACTTGAACATCATCACACAACAGCAATTATTAACATCTGTATGTTTTTAAAAAGCATTTCATATAAATGCCAATTCTTTGGATTTCCGTATATATTATATTAATTTCATCATCCTCCCTGCAAATGCAGTGTCATGTTCTCCTTGGATTAAAGCCACATTCATTTTATTTTAGACAGCTTTGATGAAATTAGTAAAAAGTATGTAGTATGTGTGTCATAGTATGTACCTCTAATGCCTTCAATAAGCTCACAGTTGGCTGTAGCTAACTAGATAGAGGAGGCTAAACATAAGGTTGGTGGCTCAATCCCTGGCTACTCCAGGCTGTGTGCCAAAATATGTGAATATCATCTGAGCATGCTGAACTGCAAGTTACTCTGGAGTGTTAGAAAGAAAGCACTTGGATGTAGCAAAAGGTGGTTGTATTAATGAATGAATGACGCATCAAGTAAAGCGCTATATAAGAATCATTTAAGCTAAACCAGCTACTAAGAGTATACTGGAGTAAAATCATGTAATTCCAGCTTATGTTTGCTCATATTTGCAGTCATAAACATAAGAAAACCAAACAAAGCGTTTCATGATAAACATGTAATGGTGTTGCCGGGTTTGGTCGTTCGCACTACTGTCCATGCACATCTCACAAGCTGCTCTTTTATTCATTTATATTATTGACAGTAAATAAATATATTTTGAAATATTGTGTCAGTAACGCACATATGACAGCACCCCGGGTAACTGTGTAGTTGTTCTTTTTGTTCTTTTCTTTTCAGGCAGGCAGCAGTGTTTCACTAAATAATGCATCGACATCTGTTGGCACATGCCTCATATCCTAAATATCCTACTATTTAAAGTGATACGGTACACTCACAAAACTATTGCAAGCCAACATTAGCACAGATTGCTTTGAAGTAATTTCTATTAACAGTAATTTCCATTCATTAGATTATTAAAATGCCCTGTATAAATGTAGCTGTGAGTCTGAGCCTCCTCTGCAATTTTTCACAATAATGTGTTGGTAGCACATGAGTAATGGTGCCGAAAATGGCACCACAGTGATGTGTTGCTGTTGTGAAATGAAAGCATTTCTCTCTTGCTAAACATGCAGTAATTAGCAAAACCTGCTGTTACCCGATGCCAGCAGATCGTTGACCAGAACGAGGAACTTCTCATCTGCCACTTGGGCATCAGTCATTAGGAACACAGTGCCAATATTCTTTACACCAGCTTTCACGTAGAGGGACGCCAGGTCACTCTGGATGACAGGGAGAGTGAGAGGGTTGGAGTGGGAAAAGTGGCACCCATAATGAGATTGGGAGATTTGTTATTTTGCAGCAATACATGCCCGAGTGCTTTAAGTTTATGTTTGGCAAAAGTGTATGCACATAATAAACTTTGTTAGATTTTAAATGAAACATGCTTTTACAGGATGATACGTTTGTCAAGTGCTCCTCTTCAAACCTTTAGGTCAGTGATACCATAGCCTTTCCTCAAGGTGATCTGGAAGACCTCCAGATTGGAGATGAAAGCAGCCAGCCGGGTCAGACTCTGCTTGCCGCTGCCGCCCACTCCGACCAGCAGCACATTACCCCGTGGAGACTCCAGGATTCGGTTTATCTGGCAGCTTCATGTGGAGGAGCAGACAGCCAGGGGTGGGAGAGGTGTGGGGGAGGAATGAATGAAAGGGTGAGACAAGAGAGCCAGATAAAAATGTCTGACTCATACAACAAATAGCAAAAGACAAAAAGGTTTGTCTCCTGCTCTCTCTGTTCTAATACTAACTGTCACCACCGTCTACTCCAGACTGTTCCACTGACACGTACAGCAATGAAATATATCAAACATTACACTCAGCGGCACTGTGCCCCGGAGAATCTTTATGATTTTAGTAACACAAGACGGGTGTTGCTGTTGTCGATGAAATTAGTTCATTATCGCTTTTGTTGCTCCGTTTGTGCCAAAAGACATTCACTTCAGCTGGCCTGGTAAATGTAATCTCTGACAGTTCAGTTGCTTCCTTTTCTTACACTTCTAATTATGATTCAGAAACTTTTAGAGCTTACACATCCACATTAGCAAGTCATAGATACATCTTCTGCTTCTATGCTTTCACTTCTAAGTTGTTTAATGTAAATTAAACTCAACTGACACATCGACTAAGATTTATTACACTTCAAACTGCATCTACATCACCATGTCAATTGCCACTTTAGCCATTTGCATCTTTTACATTACAGTTAAGTGCTTTAAGCTCTTCCCTGTAAATGTCGACTTAGTTGCTGAGAGTGCTTCGAATCACAGTGTAACAGCTTTTGAAAGCTTTAGATTCAATTTTAACTGTCGTTGTGTAAAGCTCCCAACTTCTTGAACTGTGTTCGTCAACAGTACGGCTTCGTTTTGCAGCTGCTGTCAGTTCTAAAACTTCACCCATTTTCACTTAAATCTCTTCAAATGCTTTTATCTTTTTCCATTTAAACGCTTTCCGTGTCAGTACTGGGCCGGACATGATGATACTTTAGCTTTTCACATCTCACTTTTTCTATCTACAATAAATGCTTTCACTTAATCTGACACCTGAGAAGGACTCAGTTCTCTGATGCTGTAAACTCACTTAAGTGAGTTTAGATATTTTAAAATTCAAGTGAACTGAAATCTCTCCAATTAACAGCTCAGTTGCTTTTTTCTCTTTCACTTTAATTGCTTTCACTGCTTTGGCAGTTGTTTCCACGGTTCACAAATCAAGTGACACTTTTCATATTCAGGTAAAAGTTTGACTACTTGCAGCTGCTAACTCAGCTGTTTTCAGTGATAGTACACAAACTGCTGACTCTACTTCCTGCAGGGCTTAACTTGAAAATTTTCATGCTTTGAGCAGCCATACTTCAACTCATCCACTTTTAGCTTCCACCTAAGATCCAATCAGTGCTTCAAAGCTTCAAACCTAATGTGAATGCGTCCGGCTTACAGTTGCAGTGAATATCACAGTTAGAGATAAACTATTTACAGTAGCTAAAGCAATAAATGTAAGAAAGCATACTTTTTTCTTTTCATTGGTTAACTTATCTATAAAATGATGAGAAACAGTTTCTGTATCTGTCTGACAGATAATCTTACGCCATGCTAACATTTCAGGAAATAAATTTATCCTGGCTGATAACAGGTGTCAAACATTAGATAGATAAAAGAGCTGACCTTTACAGAACAAGAACTTTGTGGTGGCATTATGACATCACTTTGAAAAAGTGCACTGAGAACTCTGAGTCTTTTACTTGCACACATTTTCTAATCAGTCATCGCCTCCTTTACTAAAAACTTGTCCACATTAGTTTTTAAGAATGTTATCTTAAAGCCATTGAATATTGCCCAAGTATTGTTGTTCTTATATGTTGTTAATTATCCCACAAAAATACCAAAACCAATAAGATGTAGTTCTGCTATTTTCCTTACTACGAACCCATTGATCACTAATTATTACATTGTATACTGAATGTTAATCCATCTGCCTAGACTGGAAAGAACTTTGGGTCATCAGCTGTTAGTTTAGATGTGCCGTATAAATACAAGTCTCATAATTACACATTTTAGAAGACTTTAAGACGGGAAACTAGCAAAATAAAAAACAAAAAATAGGCTACAGAGGCCGGGGTGACAGGCAGACTTTTTTTAAACGTTTAAATTTTTTTAAATTAAAATCTCTTTGGCATTTATTTCATCGGTTCATCTACTCGGTGAAGTGGCTGCTGCTACTTCTCTAAATTCTTTTAGTCTTAAAGACTTCTTAGTTAAAGAAACTCCCCACAGAGGACCAGCTCAGGAAGCTGCATTCTGGGGAAGAGAAAAGCAGCACATCCCGTTCTAATCAGTCTAATTCTACCCCTGGAGACCTGAAGCTTCAATCAGTTTAGGTTTGTTTTCTTAACAAAGTGTTTAAATAAGGCATTTTTATTCAGTTTGAGATTTTAAACCAGATATAGAAGAAATATTAGCTACAATGTAACCAATCTGGATGTTATTTCTAGGAATAGAAAACGCTGATCAGACGTTCTGGACAACCGGAACTGTGTGGCACAGAGGACTGGTGTATTTGGCTTTTTGTAGAATTTGTTGACTGTTTGTTAAAATCAACTTTAATGATGACTGATTTTTTTTTCTGAATGTTGCAACCAAAAATACTTTTAGACTGAGCATCCAGTCTGGATTAAATTGTCATGATATATGCTATTTTTTAATTTTTCACAGAGTCACTTGTCTCTATGTTTGACAGTCTATGAAATGGAACTGGTAATCCTAAAATACCTTGGAAGCCAGCTGACTGTCTTGACAGACAATAAAGAAACAGATAAAACATTTTTTAACTCTATCTGTACTCCTCCTCCTCCCCGGGGTTTCAAACTTCCACTCACATGTGAGCCATGGCATCCTCAAACAGCACAAGGTTTAGGGTGGCGTTGACCTCATTGTAGCTATCCAGCACCTCCAGCAGGGTTTTACTTAGGCTGCTCCAGGACTCTACAGCCATGTATCTGGCCTCCCCCAGACCATGGGTGAAGTGGCAGTACAGGTTCATCTCTCTGGTCTGGTCCAGAGTCTCCTCCATGTCCTCAGGAGGCACACACGCAAACACACACACACACATTTCAGTGATAAACATACATACAGACCCACACACTACCCCTGTCAGCATAACATTAGTGTTAAGCCTAAACAGTCTGGACAGGGACACAGCTGAATATCACAGCTGCGCAGAGGGTGACCCAGTTCATTTTCACTCTGGCAAGTGTTAGGCCCCAAACATTTGACTGGAGAGAATCTGTGTGTCTCTTCAGGACGCTGGTTTCCTCTGAAAACAAATAGCTGCAGTAGATGTGATGAATTAGACTATTTTTCTTCTTTTTTTGCAAGTTCACATATTTATTATGTTCAGGTGTCGTATATAAAGAGACTATAAAAGTCTCTAAACATTGTCTTGTTTGCATGTAAAAATATAGCAGTAAAACATGCTGCATATTGCTCTGTGGCACAGGGGCAAAATGTCATAAGTTTACCTTAGTTGCCAGCTGTGAGTACTATACATGAGCAGGGTTATTCTCTCCCTTCTCCTTCTGTGTGTGTATGTACACATACACTTGTCAGGTTCTTCATTGTGGGATGACTAGTGTGCATGTGATAGAGCTAGGGAGCGCAGTGAGGGAGCAGTGGACAGAAAACCATTAAAATGTTTTCCAATTTGCCAGGCTGACAGCGCGGACCCTGACAGCCGGACCCCCATACCACACTGATTAATATTCTCCCCCAACATTCCTCTTTCTCCTCTCCTCGCTGTGTTGGCCAATGATGTCCAGGTCCAGACACAGAGCAGGCAGCCTAATGATCCCGCCCTTCCCTCCCTCCCCATCCTCCAGCCTCCCGCTCTTGTCTTCCTTCGCTGAACTTTGTAAAACTCTCACCTCATAGAACTTCTTTACTGTGTCTGCCTGCAGCCTATCAAAAAGCTGGAAGTCCTGCTCCTCCACCAGCTTGTCTCTGTAGACCCGGTTGGACTCATGCAGGTAGATTTTCAGCAGGTCTAGGGGGGCTTTCAGACACTCACCAGTACAGAAGAGAATGCCCTGAGCAGGGAAAGGAGGGAGGAAGGTTTCGAGTTTCATTCCATTTATTCCACAACTAGGAGGGAAACACAGCACACTCACTGCAGGTAAATCAATGGATATTGAGTGGACAAGCTGTTAGGAGGTGTGTCAGATAAAACTAAGAAATATGGGATCACTTTTCTTTCAGCGTATAGTCTCAAAAGTATTGCTGCGTGCAGAGAAGAATGACCAAAAAAAATAAAAAAAATAAGGCACTGACTGAACATGTCATTCCCACAGAGGTTTTAAACAAAAATCTTATGCTCTAACCTATATTTTAATTGGATATCAGTCATTTATTATAAGTTTAATTCACTTTTTCAGATATGTGCTGGTTAACATAGAATTTCAGATTTCATACATGACCTCCAAGGTATGACAGCAAAGAAGAATTTAATACAAGCCACACTGCAATCCAGCTCCACTCCAGCTCCTATTTAATGCAATACTGACCTGATCAGTGTTACGTCTGTTCTTATTGATGCCTGCTCTGGAATGCACTGGAGGTCTTGCTTCTACTGTCTGCACTGCTGGGTTTCTAAGAAAACACGTCTCAAGGAGAGGGAGTCGTGCTCAACAGAGCTAGAAACTAACTGCATATGGAAATTTTAGTCCTTTTTGACCATAATGGTACTAACTGAGCTATAATTACTGCCTTGCTGCAATTTACATATTTTACCTGTGCAGACAAATATGCACATTGAAGACTTTGCAGGAAGTGTTAAGAGTCTTAAAAGTAAAACTTTCAACACTTGTTTAGAGTAGATCAACTGAATATTTAATCCACTGCAGACAAGAAAAAGTAAGGTTAAAATCAAAGAACCCCGACCTCAAAACTTGGGGGCATCAGTCTGATTCATCTCCTGTGGACTGTGAATATTTTGAGGAAAACCTGTGCCAATTCAGCATGTGAATACAAAGCTATTTGATAAATGAAAATTTTGACATGCCGATGAGTCAAGTAGTCAAGACTTCAAATAATGACATATGAATGAAATGTTAGCCTAAAACTGAGCAATCAGATTGGTCTAAATGCTGATTCAGGCAGCTTTTTTCTATTCTTGGCTCTTTCTGATATCACAGAGTAGAAATCCATGCTATGATTATCTGGAGCATACAGAAGTCCTTTTCAAGTCTGTGTTTGTATTTATGAGGGCAGCCAATCACAAGGAAGTTAGCTTAGAGAGGTGGAAGTGTCATGGTCCTGGGTCGAGCGACCCAGTGTTTGAGTTTATGTATCTTTTGTATTCTTTTGTGCCTTAGCTTAGTTCACCTTGTTTATTTCTAGATTGCAATTTAGTCTTGTTCCCTTATGTCATCTCCCCCTGCACTCAGTCTCCCTGGTTCTGTGTCTACGTGTCATGTTTCATGTCTATGCAGTTATGTTAAGTTCATGCCATGTTTCATTTCCATGTCTATGTCTGCGTGTTTCCTGTTTTATTTTGGAAGAGTCTGGTGTTCTTTGTTCATTGTAGTTAGTGTTACTCTCCCCTGTATTGTCATTATGTTCCATTCTAGTCAGCTGTGTTCTCATGTGTCTCCACTTCCCCTGATCGCCTCATGTGTGTATTTAGTCCCCAGTCTTGCTGTGCTCAGTGTCGCGTCGTCTGTGTTCTCACCTCCATGTTTTCACGGTCAGTCTTTGCAGTGATCATCCTAGTCTCTGAGTCTTCTTAGTTTGTTACAGTATTAGTTTTCCCAGTTTAGTTATAGTCTAGTTTAGTCACTCTATCCCTGCTTTGTTTTGTACACTTTGTCTTCTTCAGCCATAATAAAGGCTCGCTTTCTGTTAAGTTCACTCCCGTCTACTAACTTGTGTACGCACCTGGGTCCATCACACACACCACCACACGGCCTGTCTCCGCAGACCGTGACAGGAAGAACACTTAAACTTCTTCTTTAAGAGGCGATGAACTCAGAAGCTACACCAAGGCAAGAAAATAAGGATTATTTTGAACTGTGAATCATGAAAAGCTACTCGAGGTCCAGGAATAAAAACATGGAGGAAATGGAAATGAGCAGAATTAGTCCCCATTAACAGTAAGCCGTGATGCATATCTGCTTTAAATTTTATGGCAATCGGAGACAACTAAAAATATAAACCCTATGGTGGTGTTTAAGGAAAAGTAAGAGCTTATTTCTGGCTATCATCAAGAATCATCTTTGTCTGAGTTTGGCCAGAAGCAGCAATTGCACTCAACAATATCTATAAAACAACTGAGCCAGCATGGCTGAACATCAATGTGTTTTTTTAATTTATTGTTTTTCTGGGTTTTTCTTTTTATCCCGTAAATTAAAACAAAAAAGTCACGACAATGAGCAGATGAGTGTTTAGTGGATGATTGATGATTAATGCATCTCTAGAGAAAGCCAGTATGATGCGACGGCTTTCCCACGGGGACACTGACGATGAAGCCAGGCGGATCTCGTCACAGTCTCAGTGCGTCACATAACAGGTGCCGTATAGGATGAGAACAGGCTGGAGAGGCGCCCAGGCACTGTTTGTTCCCCTCTGCACAGCGTTACCCAGGAGGCAGCGGCAGAGGCAAGCAGATGCTGTGTGTTTCCAGCCCCAGAACTTATTCTAATCAACAGAACCATCTCCGGGGGTAAAGCCAGCTGAGTCTGATCTGCCTCCATATCTGAGCTGGCTGAATGAGACAACTGGCTGCTAAATCCACTGTGTAATTGTGCAGATGGGAGGTGTGCTCTGGGTGTGGATGAGTGTTCTTAAGATGCAAACCGAGCCTGAGTAATGGACACCACTCTGGCTCTACCAAAGTTAAGACATTTTCCACGAGAATGTGTGAATGATGTCATATTTTTGACTTTTAATAGATCCAGCTCTTTCTACTTCATTTCTTTGTTTAATGGTGTCAATCATGACTCCCCGCATTCATTGTGTACAAGTGTGCTTGAGCAAAACAAAACACCATATGGCACCTAACTCTATATAACAGTAATAATCACAGCCTTAGCTGTTAGCAGTATCACTTGAACAAACTGAGAGTAGACAGAACTTTGTTTTTCTTCTATCCAGCTGACTTTGGCATACTATCTCATCCTCTGTGCCCCTGATCTTTCATTGCTTTGTTCAACTCAGAGGAGAGGGATTAGAGAGTTCTGGGTGTCGGCATGTATCTGTCTGTCGTTCTGTCTGCAGCGAGCTCGCTTTTCTCGTAGCCTGACAGCTGCTCCGAGCCCCAAACAATGCTTCCCCTGCTAACAAATGCACCCAGCTGACTATCTACAGAACATCATGCAGACATATTGTGTAGTCAGTACAGTTTGGCTTTGGTCTCTCTGCACCATCGTGTATTCTCTTTCTCTCCCTAGTCTCTGTCCTCCTCTTTCACTCCACATCCATCTTTCCCCCCGTCTCCTCCCTCGCCTCTTGAGCGTCGAGGAGCTCATTTAGGCTGACGTGGAGAAGACGAGCCCATGGATATGCCCGCTGGTCATGGCAGAGAACGAACGCTGGCAAACGGAGCTCTTTGACAATGCTCCCAGTCGGACGCCAAACTGTTTGTCTAGCCCTATTAGTGGAATTTGGCTACTGTACTTCACTTATAGTGCGTTTAATTTAACATCCACAGGGTGGAATGATCAAACTAAAGCCCAGGAAAAGTAAAGATTTATGGAGACAAAGTGTCTGCTCTCTGTCTACTCGCCAACTTTTTTAAGGACAGGGTACTTTAAAAAGTTGGCGAGTAAAGGAAGGTAAAGTTTAGAAAGTATTAGCTCCTGTTAACTATTCAGCAACCTCCACTAACCTTAGAACTTTGCAAGCAAACAGCAACAATCTTCTCAAGATGCAGCCTTGACTGTTTTGTGGACCCGCTCCTTTTGTCATTTTCAAAAACACCTTTATACAGACCACTGCAAGCTCCCACAGAGCTTCTAAGCTTGGCTTTCTGCCTCATTAGTGTTGATTATAATGAGACAGCTTCCTCTGGCTACATCTCCAAGTTTTGAAGAAAAGAGGAAAAAATCAATTACAAAAAAGTCCTCCAATTATCTCAGCTGAGGCAAACATCTGAAACATCAAGCTAGTAAATACTGACTGACAACTATTTAGGCCTCATGGCTGAAATGAGAGGAAGCGTTTGTACTGTCAAGCCAAATACTTTCCCACTTCTGAAGGTGCAAAGGCACAGAGGTATGGCTGGGAAAATACTGCCGAGGCAGAGCTGTGAGCTAAGAGGTTTCTCGCCTCTACCCACCTGTCCTCGGGTCTTTGCGGCGAGAACTGAGTAAAAAAAAAAAAAACTTCAAATAAGCTCCAGGAGTCCTTTTTCTGGCTTTCTTTACATTTCCTCTCAGGATGGGGAGAGGAGACAGCTTTGACATTGTTTCCTCTTTGTGGTTATTAGATGTCCGATCTCGCTGTGCAGACCAATTAAAAAAAAAACAAAGATTTTGATGAAAGAGGCAGAATGGCTTATTTAAACACTAGCTTCAAAGTGTTGTGTTGCAATTTAATTCCAACTTTTTGAAGGCAGTGATGTGTGTGATCTAGGACCTAGAAGGTAAGTCTTTAGGTGGTCAGGGCGAGTGCATTGGCACGGATGATAAGTAGGCTTTAATCTTAAAGTGCAGAAGGCTCAAACCTGCTACAAATATCTCAGCGTGCTTCATCTGACGATCTGGTCTAAAAGACTCTCTCCTTGTGACGGCTGAACACTGACATTGCACCCACATTATGCAGTGATTTGCCAGGTGTGGTGGGATGGTTTAAAAACTTTGTCTGGCTCCCTCTTTTCATTCTTTCCTTAAACTCAGTGAGGCCTAACACATTATCTGTTATAGAAAAGTACCCTAACCCTAACCCAGTGATGTAAGACTGTATGAATTTTGCCATCTAATACTGTCCTCTTCAGTGTTTGGCAATGCTAAAATATTTTGTAATGTGTACTGGTCTATTCAGTAAGTGTTGGTATTAGCAATGCCTGAAGGTCTAGCTATTCTAGCTTCTTGAGCTGCTGTTTCGAGCCCTCCTGTGTGCAGCACACAGCTGTCTTTCACATTCTTGCTTCTGGTGAGATGACCAAAGACACTCCCACCTCTCCACATCACAGTAGTGTCCACATTGGTTTTGCTGTTTTTTGATCGACACCAACTACAGCGTGGGTCATAAACAATAATAACTTTCCATCCACCCATGGATGAACAGCACATGCTGAAGCGTATCCCAGCTGTCATAGGGCAAAAGACAGGATACACCCTGGACACCCATCCATTCACATTCACCTACAGCTAATTTAGAATCACACATAACATGAAGGTTTTGTGAAAACCAGAATTCCTAAAGAAGACCCACACAAGCACACAGGAACTGCAAACTCAGCTGGTCATCAGGTTCAAACCTCGCTGTGAATCGACAATCATAACAACTCTACCTCCTTGATTCTTAAAGTAAAATCTTGATATTGTGACAAATATGCACAAATAACAATATTGCATATAACTGCGTTCCTTTTTGTATGCTTTTATACAGTTACACTTAGAGACTTTCCTGCTGCCTCCTTGCACTTACATTTTGTACTCAACGAATGTGAAGATGTCTACATTCTTCCGGGGCAGTGAAAGTTGTCAGTTGAGGTCCATCATGTACTCATTCTGAACCACACGACGTGCTTGGCAGACCACAGGCAGATGATTGCTGTCCTTTTAAGCTTTTGCTAATGGCCTTTTTGGATTCAGCTGCCGTTTTGATTTTGATTGCTGGCATTTTTGGGCAGTTTTTGCTTTTAACTGACCGGCCTTGTCTGTCATGTTTGTGAGTTTTGCTTGTCCAAACTCTGGACTGAACTTTCAGTCTATATGAAAAAAATCATAATTAGTGCAGCTAAAAAGAAGAATCTAAACTAGCGTAGTTTTATACCTACGTATTCTGCACGTAGTGCAAAACTCAGAGATTCCTCAGTTGGTCCTCTGTAAACTCCAAGCTAAAATTATGAAAAATCTAGTTCCTATAGCTCAGTGGCTTAAAGCATTAATTATACAACGGAGGGTGTTAAATGAGAGTCTGCCCTCCATGAAACCGTGGAGGATTCTGACAGAAATATTGCCCCAAAAGCTTCTCCCCTGACAGCTACAGCGCTCTGATATTATATTCATTTAAATACATTAAATCATCACTAACACCCGTGGAAGTGCAAATCCATTCTATTTTCTGTTACACTTATTTCAGACTTATTTCTGGCTTTCAGACTCAGCTCTTAAATCAATAATCATTTAGATGAGAAATTAGTGATAGAAGCCTGGCTCTACCCGCATGGGAAGCAGAGCCGTAAAAACAGAAAGGAGCAAGTTAAAAGGAGTGATGTGGAAAAAAGCTCCTAACTTTATAGAGGTAACTTCTTGCCTTTCGTTGTGAGAAGTTTAGCCTGAGGTCATACCTCTCAAATAATTTCTGCATGGATAAATCCTTCTGGTGTATGTGCTCTGTATGCATCACCTGGAAAATGTTGGAGAGGTCTCGCAAGTTAAAGATGTAGTGGAACTTGACTGCGGTGGGGAGGAAGGTGGAGGAGACGCGCTGGTGCAAGGCCAGGGCTAACTGCACAAGGGTGGAGCAGCTCTTCTGCAGGGCAGCAGTGAAACCCTCTCCTCTCAGGTGCTGAGACAGAATGGAGATGTAGATGGTGCTCAGGGCCTCGGCTCCAGGAAACGACAGGGCAAAAACTGAGAAGTGGCGCTATAGAGGGTGGCAGAGCATAAAGGAGGCAAGAGTAAACATGTGTTTGTCCCTTATTATGCAGTCAGTTTGCTTCTAGAATGAAACCAAGGGTCACCTTGTGGGTGTTTGCAGCATTAGGTGAAGAAAGGCTGTCAATCAGTCAAGAATGACTTTAGAATTTAAATATGACAGGGTGAATGTCTGGGTGAACAAAGTGTGTGACTTCAGGTCAGTCAGAGTTGGTGTCTATAAACAAAAGTCATTTTTTAATCTAACTGCAGAGGACAAGGTCAGAAATAATCTGCATTTAGCAAAGTTTCCACCCAAAGTACCAAGACTTTCATTTATTAAACAAAAAGGTCCCTCATACTGTTGGTTGTCTGCTGCACCACAATAAGATAAAGAAAATTAAGTGCTATGAGAAATGATCTTCACTCAAATTTTAATATTAGACAAAGATAAACCAAATTAATACAAAATGCAGTTGGTAAATAATGATTTCATCTATAAGGAGGGAAAACAAGCTTTCCATACCTGCCAGACCCTGTGTTAACAAGTAATCAAAGTCCAGACTTAAATCTGATAGAGATATGTTGTCATGACCTGAAACATGCCCTTCATGCTCAAAAATCCTCCAGTGTGGTTGAAATAAGACAATTCTGCAAAGAAGAGTGGGCCAAAGTTCCCCCACAGCAATGTGAAAGACTCATTGCCAGTTATCACAAATGCTTGATTGCAATTCGCTGCCAAGGGTGACACAACCAGTAATTAGGTTTATAGGACAATTACATTTTCCCATAGGGCCTGCTAGGTTTGTAAAGCTTTTTTCCCACTTAATAAATTGAAATATTCCCTGGAGCAGCAAGTGTATGTCACTCCACAGTTAAAAAACAGTCCCTAAAAACATTAGTATTTACACCTGCTCTCTCATTCCACAAAGTTCATTTTTAAAAAGCATCAGAGACAGACAGAGTGCTTTACTCTCCTACCTATCATGTCTGCAGCACTGATAGTACAACTGCTGGAAATCTCTCCTGCTGACTCACCTCCTCCTGCCCCTGATAAAGTATACTAAATACCTTCAGATCGTTGATCTCTCGCTTCTTTAACGCTGTAGCGCTGTACCAAAGTTTGCCCCCCAACCTCTTCATTGCAGGCATGTCTCACTAACTTTTCTACAAGCTGTTTCAGTGTAATGACAAGAGGCACTCTGACCTACCGTCATCTGTTCTTTTTCTACCAGAGGAAGCAATCGCAACAGTATCAAAAAGAATCCAGTCCAACAATCTTCCCTACCGCTGAGCATGACACTCTGGAACGGAATGTTCCGTGAGAACTTTTTGTTGTTCATGCTAAACTCCTTTTAAATTGGAGTGTGCAGCATTGTTCTCTTATCTAAGCCCTGCAGCTGCTGATCTACTCCTTCAGATGTTAGATGTGATGCTAGCTACAAAATCATTCACTGACAATATGGCACCATCCCTGCTTCTATGACTCTCAAACGACAACTAATTGATGTCAGTCTCACTCTGTGTTTTGATTATTTCATGTATTAAATTCTTTATCTTTGAGAAATGTTTGTTTTTACCACCTCTACTCTTTGCAGCTTTATTGTTACACCTGTCTATCCTCTCATTCTCACATATGTATTCTGCCTTGATTCGACTGACTTTCATTGCTCTTCTCACCAAAGCATGCCTCCACCTTCATCAACACTCTGAAAGCAAACATTATATCACCTGGACCAGCCACCTTTCCTTTCTCCTTCCCTAACCCTAACCCTTCACAGCTGCCCTCAATTCTTGCTTACTAATCCTCTGCACATTTTCTTTATTCAGCTCCATTCATTCATATGTACATTTCCATCTGTACCCTTAATCTTCCTGGCCAGCTGCATATCTTTTCCAGCTCAATCTCTCTGCCTTACCAATTGTTACAGGTCCTTTTCTCTTTCCTTATGTCCAGCCTCACATACAACTCATCATAATCCTTTTACCACCTCTCTCTTTGCCGTACACCAAGCCTCCCAGTAGGCCTGTCTACTTTCTTCATCTCTCTACTTGTTCCACTTTTTATTTGCCAACATCTTCTTTTAAATAATCCTTTGCTTCCTCATTCCACCAATTCCATTCCAAGTCTCCTGTCCTATTTTCTCTGTGCAGAAAATACACTAAACACCTTCTTGGCAGGTTCCCTCACCACTTCAGCTGTACTTTCACAGTCTTCTGATAACTCTTACCTACCACCCAGAGCCTGTCTCAGCTCCTCCCTGAACTCTGCACAATATTAGTAACAGTAAAGCAAGTAGAATAAAATTTTATTTTTATGGCACCTTTCGAGACAAAGCTCATAAAGTGCTTCACAACAGAGCCAGAGCATTAAAATTACATAAATTAATATTTATTTTTCAACTACCACCATTTAATCATTGCGTCTACCTTCCCTCGCTTCCTCTTCTTGATTTCCAAAGCCAACATCCGAGGTTGCCTAGCTACACTCTCCTCTGACACTACCTTGCAGTCTCCTATCTCTTTTACACTGCACCTTCTGCATAGGATGTAGTTTACCTCCCTCCACTCTTATAAGTTATCCTGTTTTCCACACTCTTCCTGAAATGTGTGTTCAACACAGCCATTTCCATCCTTTTAGCAAAATCCACTGCAATCTGCCTGTTCACATTCCTCTCCTTAACCGACCCAACAGCTCCACGTCATCTTTGTTCACTTCATGTCCACTGAAGTCTGGTCCAGTCACCACTCTCAGTCCACTGGTGATACTCTCTACCACTTCATTCAACTTACTCCAGGAGTCCTCTCTTAACTGACATCTAACTTGTGGGGCATACCCAGCGACAACATTCACCATTCAATTTCCAGCTTCTAACTTCTGATCCTGTTTGGCACTCTTTACCTTTACAACACTATTCACATACTCTTCCTTCAAGATTCCTACTCATCTTCCTATCTACACCATAGCAGAACAGTTTGAATCTACCACCAACGCTCTTGGCCTTGCTTCCCTTCCCAACAATACATCTACCGTCATTCCACTCTGGCTGCAACCTCCTTCTTAACCTTTCATCTCTGTTATTTTCTAGTGGATGGTTCCCCATTTTCACATATGGTCTCAGATTAGGCATGACAGTGCAGAGTCAAACAGCTTTCCCTGGGACATAACATAGAGGACTGGGTCCTCCCACAGTTTTACTGCCCTTTTGACATTGCTTTCACTGAGACTGTAAGTGAAACAACTAGATTCATACAGCAGAGACAGATAGACATCTGTGAACACGGAAAACAACTCTTCAAAGCATCAAACACGTTAGTTTTTCTAATGGTTGTTGGTATAAAACATTTCTATCATGATTGTTCGTGCATGCTTTACGTAAATGTTATAAATGCCTCTTTGCCTCTTGGACTAGTGTTGAAGTAAATAGACCTAGGCACTTTGCAGTCGTCGAGTTGATCACAAATGCTGATAGAAAGTATTCTATAGTCAAACAATGAACCCAAGCACACCAGCAAATTAACAAAAGGGAGGCCGAAAAAGAAGCAAGGTGTTGCAGTGGCCCAGTCAAAGCCCACACCCTAATCCATGTGGAATGAGTCGGTGGGACCTCAATAAACGAAAATTTCCCCATAATGATGTCATTAATAAAGTTATACAGAACATTATTACTGCACCTAAGCTACTGAATCATGGGGTGTACATTTATTGACTTTAGATTGAAACCAATATATTTTAAAAACTAGCAGCTTGATGTGAAGATGAGTCTACACCACAACCCAGCTGTGATGTTGCTCTGCTACATTTGTTGGAGACAGGGCTGGATAAACCCGACATCACAGCAAAGCGTGTAATAGACACGCTGGCTGGATATACTGTAAATAATGGAATTGGAGCTGCTCTGCTGGAAAAACTATGTGATGATATGGTGTTTAAAATTACCCACATCTTTTTTCTGTATTGTATATTAAAAATACCAAACAATGTGCCTACACCTCTGTTATATCTGTGAATCAGTACTGACTGATAATATCACAGTACAATGTGCTCATCATGCTGCACACTGGCTTGTTACGTTTCTAACAATATATATATGCAGAAGTTGTTTGCAACTTCTTTAACTCTGACCCTGCACTCTTCTGCATTGTAACCCCTCTGTAAGGCAGAAAGCCACATGAATGTATATTGTGGTATTTTCTTTTTTTCTTTTCTACTTTCTTACATTAGATTAGTTGTGTGTGTGATAACGCAAAGCCACACAAATGAGCAAGAATAAATGCGGCACCACCCTCAGGCAAACCAGTCTAATTTTCTAAATGCTGAATTATAATGTTGAGAAATGGTGGAGTTAACGCTTCCTGAAAGTTTTGTCAAAATCTAATCAACTCTGCATGAATGAACAGACAAATTAACAAAGAGAAAAACAAACAATTGGGAAATTCGTAAGGAAGAAATAAATGACTGTGAAACAGCATATTTAGATTAAGCTTAGTCCTAGACTAAAAGTAAAGGTCAGTGAAAATGGTCTAGGACTGGGCTAAGTTCACATCTGCTTAACTTGCTGATAATGGTACTGAATTTAAACTCAGAGAAGCAAATTTAAAGAAAAACTGATAACGTGTGAGATGTAGTGCACGTGTAACCCCAGCAGTGAGTTGCATAACCAGTGGAACACAGCGTGCTGGGAGGCCGAGTGTGTGTGTGTGTGTGTGTGTGTGTGTGTGTGTGTACCTGCAACCGTGGATTAATGGTGAAGCTGCCAGCTGTGGGGTTCATGCAGGACACGTATTGAACGTTGTGTATTTCCTTCAGAAGCAGCTTATTACGCTCATACCTGGGAGTCCACACACACATGCAGAAAAAAATCACTCTTTAACAGTCTTGCATGCAGAAAAATACTCATGCCCCCTGTCTCTAATACACACACACACACACACACACACACACACACACACTTTTGCAGATATGGACGCCTCAGCTCCCACTTAAGCTGGCGTGGCACAGCAGCATCCTCCTTCCTCTAAATTTCATACCTGAAATCCTCCTAGCATATCTCTAATGGGCTGACCGTGTCTAAGCCAGTTAGCCTGTGTCTGACGCAGTGGAACCATGTTCAGAATGGCTTCACTGTGTCAGAGAGATGAGCAACAAAATCCTTTTAAGGCGAATCACACAAGCCTGCTCCCACATTTGACTTTTGACACTCATAAAAGTTGTAGCATATTGATACTAAGGCAGGGATTTCTGTGAATACTAAAATGAGGGGGTTTTCAGAGGAAAGCTGCGAATTATTAACATTTCACAGCTATCAGCTGCTGGCACTCAATTATCTGAATGATCCTTTTATCTGTTAATACAGGGAGAAATTGTCAAAAATGTCCATCATTTGAGCAATTAAAGCGGTGCTGATATAGCGTTTTCTGAAAATCACCTCTGACAGCACAACCTATAAGTATAATGTTCCTCCTTCGAACAGCACGTGTATATTCTCTCCCATACATGTGTGTATACTGCACAGCTACATGATAAATGACAGCGCCTTACCAGTGGTTGTAGTCCATGTGTTGGCGTATTAGTGTGTGAGGCTGAACCGTGCCATATGCATCCACCTCAGGCATGTTCATGTCGTCTATGAAGTAGATCAGTCTTCTGCTGCCTGGGGGTCCGTAGTTGCGCCCTGCCTTCTTCTCAAGGGGTTTTTCTAACACAGCTGTGCGGGAGATGAATGAAAGAGCAGACAGCAGAAAGAGGAAAATCAGCACGGAGGAAACTGTAACTGAAAAACAGCATTTATGGAGTAGCTTCGAATCTGGGAGTTGGGGTCATTTTGACTTTAGAAGAACACACAAGGCAGTGATAACTAATATGTAAGAAAAATGATTCCACTATACAAAATATAATTTTCTATTATTCTCTTTTTGCCCTTGGAGTATTTTTAACTTTTTAGGTCTCAGTGTCACTTACATTAAAAAAATGAGAAAAACAGAAAAATATTAATTGACATTTCAAGTGAGCTGCAACATGCAAAGAGCAGTTAAACATTTCTGTGTGTTAAGCACTGACAAGCAAAAAACACAGGGACACAGGGTACAGGTACTGAAGCAGTCTGAGGTGTCCCAATATGGAAAATAAAGATTCGGACCAGCAGCATTGCCCATGCTACATTTGCATGGATGTACGTATGTATTTCTTTTGATAAACTGTATATTCAACCTTCGAAGGCCTAAGTTGTCATGACGACCCTGACGCTAACTCTGAGGCAATTGTCTCTGATGACTTAGACTTCACAGGGTTAACCAGCAGCTAAAGACAAACGCAGATTTGTTATTTATATTTGCAGTAATTTACATTTGGCTGAACAGCTCTGTTCTGGGACTCTGTGTCCTTACAGAGACCCCAACACAGAAAAGACCAAGCATCCTGACAAAAGATCATATACATATCCTTTAACATAAAAATATTCTACTTATTTTTTTTACAATATTTATGTAAAACAAAATGTAAAATTATGTAAAATAACTTTTATATTAATGTTGATGTTTTCAAATTTTCTGAATAACCTTACAGAAACACAGCTATGGCTATATACATCATGCCATCATGATTTCAGGTGTCTCTCTGTAAGGATCACTGTGAATTGGTCAGCATAGAAGAAATACTGGTGACTTCCAGTGCTACCCCTCGGTCTCCAAGTAAACACATTTATGGTATAAAATGGTAAATGGCCTGTATTTGTATAGCGCTTTACTTAGTCCCTAAGGACCCCAAAGCCCCATTCTCAAGTTATCACATTCACAAAACTTGACCTCTGACCTTGACCTTGAGGTCGAAGCCACTAAGATTCAAATTCATCGCAGATTTTTAGTAGATATACAATGGTATCAAAGTCACAAAGTGCCTGCATAGCCGGCTTGGTGAAAACAATACTCTATAAGTCTTTTATAGATGAGGGGTAAAAAAAACCTCCATCAGTACTATGATCTCATGATGCAGTATAGCACAATTATTAAATCAATTACAGTCCTTCAGATGCATAGCTTAAACAGAGAGGTGTGCCATTTGCCATTTTAAATCGTTCCTACCTTGAAGCATAGCAGATGTGGTATAATAGTTAAAAGGGACATTTTTGATCATATATTTCTCTGCGTCCAGTGATCCCAGTTTTTCCCCAACCAGAACAGACTTCCCGGTGCCAGCATTTCCAACCAGCATGACAGGCCTTCGGTATTCCAGCAGACGGTCCACGAAGTAACGCAATCGAATGGTCTCTGTAGTGTGGACCAGGCATGCCTGCAACATGGGAATCATTCACAAATATTTGATACACATCGTCTGATGGGGACACTACAGAGTGAAAGACTGTTCAGTGCCGTTATTATACCTCATACATTCCTTGTTATTATATGCCATTTTGTTTCCTCGTATTCCTAATTGTCTAAATTGTGTAATATTATAAAACCGCTCCTTTGTCCTTTGTCTGTTTGTTACCTGATTTGCATTGTGAGTGCCAGCCTATGTACAAGATCAGATTGTATTCAAGAGTTGGATTATTAACTTTTACTCTGCCTCTATCCTGTTTTTCACTCGCTGGGCCCACGTCCTTATTTTAGGTTTGACAGCGTTTTAGTAGATAAAGGTGAATGGCTTGGACATGAATTTAGTTGCGGTTTGGGGAAGGCCTCGAAGGCAGCGGCTCCCGGGCCTGGCAGATCCCCATAGAAGTAAAGAAGTTAAAGAATTGAAAAGGGTAGGGAGGGTGGGGCACGTAAATGAGAATGAACAGCTTGTAGAACTGGGGGAACCTATATAGATGAGAACTGGAAGGAGCGTGTTTGGAGGTGTGGTCCCGCTCCTGAAATTCTGATACTTTATCTCCAATTGAGTTCCCATCCTGCTGCTATGCACAACAGGAACGACACAATAAAGACTTTGAATTATCTTAACTCTCTAGTGTAGCTACATTAAATTCTAGGTGTATTACTATGATCACTTTTTCTCATGTGGACATGTCTTTAAAACATTAGCTGTGGTTAACATAAAGACAAGCGCCTGTCTATTTACACATCTAGAGCATTTGGAGTTAGTTTCAGCCTCCTGCAGAATGTAATCCTAATTCTGTGACAGTTTTCACAAACCATGATGAACATGCCTTGGTGTTAACCTTGCTCAGAGTTGTCCAATGTGTCAAATTTGTCGGCTGACATTGTGGTAGTCTATCGGAGACTTTAAAACACTAAATATTCTATTAGAACTTCTAAAGAAATTATATTTTCAAACCCTTTTGGAGCAAGTTTAACAGTAGTTTTTATTAAAAGGGACACGTTTTTGATCATACAAATTAATGTTAGTTTAAATGTTTAAAAATAACTGCCAAAATTAATGCCTTGAGGTTTTTCAAGATGGCTACTGATTGGCTGGTTGGAACATTTAGTCACATAAATAGCACATAAAACCTAAGAAAGCAAAGAATGAAAGAAAACACACAAAAAAAGCATCTAATCTAAAACCTTTGTTGTACCTGAAGTGGTGTGTCTGCATCCATCTCAAACTTGGGCACCATCTTGGACCAGGGTTCAAACTTCTTACTCTTGGGGTCGATGTAGTAATCAAACACGGTGCCCTGGGTAGGGAACTTGATGGTTTTGAACTCGGTCACCCACCACTTGCTGAACTCCACTCTGTAGTCGACCAGCTGTGCTCACACAGAGCACACATGCAGAGACACAGAGGGTAGGCGAGCAGTCAATACTCTAAAATGACTTCCCCTCTGCTTCTTTTCTGTACAGTAGCTATGGATCTATGTGTTTGATTTATACTGGTGCGAATGCAAACCAGAGGACAAATAAATGGCAGCAATATAGTGATCCAGCTACAGCAGATGAAGGGTGGAAAATAAGAGATGGCAGGCGTATCTATGCATCTCTGCGAGTCAGACGGTGAAGTAGCCTCATCACCTGCTGGCTGGCAGCGCCTTGCCTTCCTCTCTGCCTCCCCACTCTTTCCTACCTGTCTTCTCTATTCACTACCAACTCTCCAGTCAATAAAACCACTTAGCATTTAAATGCATCTGTGATGGGAAAATAAAGTGGAGTACATTTGTACCAAGGGGAAAGCAGTTTTATCCCATAACTTAGATGGACGCGCTTACTGTACGGCACTAACTGGATTGCTTAGCAACTGCTCGCCATGGCTCTCCTGCTGATTTAAATTCAGCCAGTCTGTGTGTTGTTCAGGGGGAATGGAGTCCACTTCATTTTCAGATGAAGATCTCTCCCTTTTAAAACCCCTGCCATTTCTTCAACTGAAAATAACATTGAAATGACTTTTCACGAATAGAGACACAGAGTTGAGTTGCATAAGAGCCATGACGGCTGGAATAATACCAAGAAATACCAAGTGCAAGAAACTCATTCAGGAAGGGGATATGGGAGAAAAAAAAACATTTGGCTGTTTCAGTTATTTCCCATTCTTTTCCTTTTTTATGCAACCACTTAGTACGCATCTCACACGCCCAAAGCCCTATGCAGTACCTGGTCTTGAAACATAGCTCCTCCAAAGGCCCAGACCGCAGCAAAGACAAAATAGAGCTCATAAAGTTCTTTGGCACAGTCTGCTGGGGTGTTTTCTGGAGTCAGAAGACATTCCAGCAAGTAGCACAGCATCTGGACCATACTCTGCTCAGGGATAGGGATGATCTTCTTAAATCTGAACAAAGATAGACGCATTACATCACATGATTCCAGCATTGTAGTCGTCTCATGTTCCTCATTCAGTACATAAAGGAACAACTGTGTACACAGCAAACAATAAAATGTTAAACTCTGGTGTTACAATCTGCAGTTCTGAATTGGATCACGCATTTCTTTTCCTCATTTAACAGAACAAACACAGCTTCTTTCAATTAAATACACTGAATTATGTTGAAGTCCAAGAAAAGAGATGACATATTTATGAGCTGTGGTACAGTGGTTCCATACACACTGTCTCACATTGTGAACAAATTTGCCCTCCTCTGCTTCCTGTTATTGCTGTGTGCTCTAATAGGAGCAGTGATGGAGGTGTTGGAAGAGGCGAGTGGTCCTGTATAGAAAGCGCCATCCAATTCTGCTGACTCAGTCCGTGTTTGCTCGTCTAACACGCCCACTTAGCACCATTTGTTACGTGTTATGTCACACCCCAACATCCTGCGTCAATATGTGACTCCAAGCACTTCCTGTTACAGTGGCACAAAGCCACAGAGGTGCTGCATTACCTCGACCTGAGTGCTTCCAGGCAAGGTGAGATGTACTTGTCAAAGAGAATTGTCAGGTTGGCCTTCTCTGACTGGACTTTCCTCTTGTCGATCCAGCTTGACACTGGTGGGTTCCACCCAAGGTCTGCCGGGTTTATGTAAAGGATGCCTGAAAAGAACGAGATCGAGTAAGATTTAAATTTGTCACATTCAGGTTTACGGTGTTTATAACAGGGTTGGATTGGGGCAACAATATGTTTTGGACTTCTGCTGAACCCCCCACCCTACTTTCCATGCACCTAGCATGTCGTATATAAAAGATGGATGGAACCACTATGACATCAGCCACTGGTTTTGGAGCTTTTACACCTTTTACACTGCAACTTCATTTTTTGGAGCTAGAAGTGATCATATACCTGAACGAGAGGGTGGAGTGCTAAGCTATTAGCTAATGCTACCCAGCTTGGTTCACAAGTTCACAAACACACATATTGCTAAATAGTGCTACGTGACAGACCAGTATAGTACTACAATGTCAGTCAAATGTTCTTATGAATATGAAAATGATCTAGAGAGGTTATGTACTTATAATATTATGGGGGCTTAGTATTATACAGGTACCTTCAACAAAATCATCTGGTATAGCTTTAAGCCTATGCCATGATAGTGGGTCAGTTTACAAGAAAAATTAGATATCAGTGCAGCGCACATTATTGTAATGTATTTTAATGTCACAAAAGAATTAAATCATATATAACTTAGTGGCCCACAGTGAATTTGGTTCTTTTTAGACACTTATCAGAAGTGCAAAAGTAAAACAATGAAAAAAGAGGAATAACAAGAACTACCCGCTCTGGATACAGTAGCAGGGGTGGCAGTGCGAAGGTGGCTGATCTCAAACACCAGCCTCATGGTGGGGTTCAAAGGGATCCGCTCATTACTGGCCAGAGTCAGCACCTAACAAGAGGGGAAAGCAGATTTTCACACACAGAAATAACTAAAACAGAATGTGTTCTTTTCGTGCCTGGCACACAGTCTAAGCCTCTTTTTACATGCAGACACCGTTATTCACTCTCTCATTCAGAGAGTACAAACAGTTTACTATCCTTTCGTATCAGTGATGAGTCAACCACGTTCCCTTTTCATATCCGAATGCTCGTTTAGTGAACAACAGACAGTCTTTTATTCTGTGTCAAACTGACATTTTCATTAAATCAATACAAGCACACACTTGCATGCGTTTAATTCACGAGCACCTTGTTGTCATCCATGACTGTGTTGAGTGATTCAATCCACATTGGGTCAATGTCTCCATCCAAAACAATCCACTTCGGTCCGCCGTGACTAATGTTGGCCAATTCGCGCATTATATTGGAGAACAGACCTGCAGGAAGGACACGAGACATTTTGGATGTTTGAGACAGGTCACTAAACACTTTGCACTGATCACATTGTATCTGTGAAGGACTCTGTAATCACCATCTTTCCACTCTCGGGTTGCTGGGTTGATGATGCCAAAGAGCTCGTCATTGGTCACAGCCTTAGGGTTGAGGTCTGCCCACACGGGCCGACGCTTCATGTTCTGATAGGTCCTGTGGAGTGACCTCATCACCTGGCTCTTCCCAGTGCCTGCATTCCCTATCACAAACACAGAGTGACGCACTGCCAGCAGCTCATCCAGCTGCACCACCTAATAGACAGACACAGTTTAACATTAGAAATTCTTTTTTGTATATAAACACAAAGAAAACATAACACTGAGGACTAAATTCCCTTTACAAAATATGCAAATATATAGCTTTCTGTGTACCCTGTGGTGCTCAGTCTACTGCAACTCCTCCTTGTTATTCTGCTATAATATATATGCAGAATGACAGGAGTGTGATGCATTGCAGTGCAGCACAGCAGCTTAGTACACTGTTCACAGACCACGATAAATGACAGCAGTTGTTTTCAGGGAGGACAGATCTCTGCACACACTACTATGTCTGCATAATCAAAATGCCACCCAATCTATTTTACACAGTATAATAATGTGTCCTCCTCTGAAAACCAAACAATTTAATGAATTAAAAAGACATTTTAAGATAGCATTAATAAATGCAGGCACACAAATATACACACAGTTTAACAGAACTGATAAAGAAGGGCATTTGGTTGGTCTCCACTAAGACCAACTTTTGATGTGATTTGGATCTCTGTTCTTTCCTTTTCATATGCTCCACCTCGCCTCTTGTTTTATGGTGCTCGGTTTGCTAGTTTTGTGAAATCTAGAACTATTTTCTGTTCCAACAAGAACAAAGATTTCCCTAACAGATGGTATGGGCCCAAAGAGCCCTGATCTCAGCACTATGGAGTCAGTCTGGGATTACTTTGAAAATACAGAAGAAACTGAAGCAGACTAAATCCACAAAAGAACAGTGGGAGGTTCTCCAAGATTGTCTAAAGTAGCAGTGCATAAGGAGAAGTGATGCTGTTTTGAATGTAAATATTAGGTCAATATTAGGTTGTCTATACCCAACCATCTTTTTACTGTCTTTCTATTTTCCTCGCTCTTTTCAGGTCTTGTTGTTGGCCCCGTGTTTTTCTGTATGTTTCTGGCATGGCGTCATTAAATACTCCATTAACTAGCCATGTTCCTAATCAAGTTACTATAACCTAGCACTTATTGAAGGATTGAAGATTAACAAAACACTATATGTCAGGTTGTAGTTTACTTGTCTTGTTTACAGGGCCCTCATTAGTGAAAGACATTATTTGTCTCCCTGTGTCTCAGTTAAGCTACCAGCCCGACAGCACCACACACACCTTGCTTCCAGCTCTCTCACCGGTCTTATATGCTCTCAACCTCAAGACACTAGCTGACTTACCCCCCAGCCAAACATTCAATTCAACTGCACCTAGCCAACGAAAAACATAACTTTCAAGTCACAAATAAGCCTTATTTACTGTAACCCCTCACTTTCCCCACTTTTATAACATATTATATTTGATTTAGCCTTTTTTCTCACCTTTTGTATAAAAAACATTCAAATCTGTTTATGGCAATAATTTTAAGAGGATACTTATTTCCCCACAGTGATATGTATCTACACTGGTTAGCCGCAACAGTAAAGCTACCTGCCTGATATTGTATAGTGCTTCCTCCAGACAATGCTTTAGACACTTTATAGATTTAATCCATCATAATATATGCAGTATAGAAAGTTTTCTGTACTATTTTTAGTACTATTTATAACTAATATGAAGCACAGTCCTCTCGTACTCTTTAAAATCCAGGGTGAGCGCACTGCTAATGTGTATCACTATTTTATCCCAGGCCATGAAGTTATTGGTACCTAAACCAAAGTCACAAAGGAAAAAGTACAAAGTGAGTAAAAATGAGGGAGTAACTTTAAAATGAAACAAGAAAGCAGAACACAAAACTCTCAAATTGGGATATGAACTGTAGCCTGGCTGAGAAACTTGTTTATTACACCGCCACCCTTCCTGCCTCCTTATCGAGACTCTTTAAAACAGGACCATTAGCCCGGTTCTCAATATTGCTGTGCACTGATGCATTGAGGCACCAGTGCCAATGGGCACCTTGTACATATATCTGCAATACTGACCTCTTATAACAAAAGCACCGCTGTTTGACACACTGGGATAAAAATGCATTTCCCCCTCATGTCACCAAAACCTTTCTTCTGAGTATACTGGGATTGCCCTGTAGATGGTATGAATAAAAGTAACACCTAAGTGAATTTTAGGATCCAAGGTTTTTGTCCTGAGATGATCAACGTCATCTGTCAGATGATAGAAGTGCTAAAGAATCCGCACTGATAATTACATATTTTGCTAAATGTGTAGTTTGGTTGTTTAACAATGAGTATTGCTGTGATTTGGTTCTATATAAATACAATTGAACTGAATTGAATTGAATTAAACTATCAGTGTCGTGGATGATCTGTGTGTATTTTATTGTGTACATAAAGAGAGATGAGAAGCTGTTTACGTAATAAATCCATTCATTCATTCACAAGATCCTAAACATGCAATGCTTTTCAGCTTAATGTTTCAGCAATATACTGCTTTTAAATACAACGTGCTGTTGAAAATGCTGTCAATTCACTTTAATGGCAAACTAGAAATAAAATATCCTAATAGTTTGCTTTTCTTTCTCCACAGAAACTGCAACATTTCTTGATTTTTAGAACTACAAATTAACCGTCTCCAAAGTTCCTTTGTGGGTTCAGACTTCTTCATTTCTGAGTTAACATATTCAGTACGAGTGTGAGTGGACACCACAGAGTGATTTAAAAAAGAGTGACAGAGACAAAAAAAGAGAGAAAGATATTTCCTCCCCACTTCCGCTCTAACATACACCCAATCAATGCCATCGACCCGGCTTCTTGGGGTTCCTTCTCCACATCCATTCAGCCAGAGCACAGGCAGCTTTGCACTCTCAAAGACCCTGGCTGATTACCGCTTTGATGTGGGGAGGACTAATGCTAGCACAGGCTAACACTAAAGGTATGCTCTTGCCCTCCCCCCTTAATGGTCTGAAATCAAAAGGTTTGCTACACAAACATAGAAGTAAAAGTTCAGGCTCTGGGTGTGGACGGTTGTTATTGACCGCTCTGCAATTCTCTCCCTCTCTTGCGCTGATTCTCCTCCTCTTTGTTTATTTCTGTGGCTGGCTCTCACAATGTCAGGGTTAAGTGGCATGGTGCAGCGCAAGCCTCCATTGATGGAGTGTTATTATGTGGTTCCGTGTCTATTTGACCTGAGGCAGATTGCACTTATTTCCCCTGGTCCTGCGTACATCTGTCTCTGACATACAATGCCTTCTATTGAGAGTCTGTATGTGTGTATCTGTATGTAATATAATGACTAGAATTAGGTCATCAGCTTGGGCACCTGAACTCTCATTGGTTTTCAGCAATATTTGCCCAATTCATCCAGATGCTGGTGTCTTGTTTGACACTAATGTGTATTTCCCAGTGGAACATTATGACATGAGGTAAACAGCTTTTGGAAAGAACTAAGATAAATCTAAATGAAAGTGCTACAACTGTAATATCTATCTAAATTGTTAAAGATGAAACCCCCCATCTGGGGACCTGGCTCATGCTTCTCAGACAACTTGTGATTATGTTTGCTTTCATCCGGAGCTTTGCAACTGACTTACACTCATACGGGTCCTTCATTTATTCAGCTGTAATGAAAATACAATTGGATAAACTGCAGCAGATAACCCTGAAGACTGTCAGGGAGTAACCGCACCTTTAGTACAAAATTGTCCTCGGCTTGCAACTTCAAGTCCAGGATGGACTCCCTCACGCCCTTCTCAAAGTCCAGGTCTCTCTTCCTGGGGACGTCCAAGGCAGGAAACAAGTCTCCTATTAATCCCATGAAGACAGGCATGTCGTCGGTCACGATCTTGGGAATGTTGAAGTCTCTGAGAGCTCGCATTAGCACCTGGTCCTCAGCTCTGCCGGGGTCTCCTCGCTTCAGAGAGCCGGCCACCACCAGGACTGACTTGATGGCTCGGAGACCCCAGTCATAGTGGTCCTACAGAAATATACACACCGCTCATATTAGAACCTTTTTCATCGACAAGCTCATCACCTTTTAAAAAAATGTTTTTATGGAGGATAATTAAGAAATTCAATCTTAGAGAAATAACAAGACTAAATATGCAACTCTATTTACTTTGTCATTTCTGACTTTGTGTAAAAACCTATACTGCCCCAGTTTCCATTTAGAACATATCTAAAGCTGCCACCTGTGTTGTATGACTGTATCTGAAGTCATTTGCTTAATGGCATAAGTATAATATCACAAGTTTTTGACTTCTATCCAGAGGCTCTCCAAATAACATGGAAGAGTAAGGCAACACAAACACATACACACACACTCGTTTTCATATCTTTGTGAGGACATCTAATTGACATAATGCTTTCCCTAGCCGCTTATCCTAAGCCTAACCATCAAAAATGAATACCTAACTTTAACCCTTAGCTTAAAGCTAACCATAACCTAATTGTAACCTTGACACTAAAACCACATTTTGAGCCTCAAAAATGCCTTCAAACTTGTGGGGACCGGGATTTTGGTCCCCACAAGTATAGTAAATTTCCAATTTTTGGTCCCCACAAAGATATCAATAAATGCACACACACACACCTACACACACACACACACACACACACACACACACAGAAAAACCCACTTAAATATAGAAAGAAACCACCAGGTTCACATCACATCAATATGTGCTGCGATTAACTGTTAACCCCCCTTGTTTTCACAATGAAGGAAAAGATAGAGCCATAGATTTTTTGTCATGTAGCTATCAGATCTGCTGCTGCTTCATATTTTGTTGATCAGCACTTCAAGTGTTTAGTCTTATCATATCAGCTAGGCTGTTGGTACCCAGCAGTCTAACAGCTATTCGTGATTCAACAGTAAATTGAAGGTGATCAAATGTTTTGTACAAAGCCCTGTGTCCCAAGTTACTCTGAATAAATGTGATTTTCTTTTCAATACACTGATAAAATAAAGTAGAATACAAGTAAAAAATAGTAACTGTGCTGTAATATTGCCTATATTTTAAATGCGTCTATCATAGATTCTGATGATAATACAGGAGGACGATATGAAAACAAAAGCAACTGCCTACCCTAGCGTCAACTCAAGAAAAGTGGTTGGTATCTGGATGCCTTGGGAATTAATGAAGCTGCCGTGTACAGCATGGATGGATCTGGCAAAAAGCGCTGACGCAAAAATGAGATATGAGTGACACCTCCTTCCACCATCACTCTGGCAAACAAATGAATGAAGGAATACGTGTCAAGTGAATGCAATATGAAAATATTCACACTCCAATGAGTGTGCTACTCAGGTTCAGCATTTTGTCCAAGGATACTTCGACATGCAGACTGGAGCAGCCAGAGATTCAACCACCAACCTGCCCAACTAAATGACCTGCTTTACCTCCTGAGCCACAGTCCCCAAGAAGTGGAAAGGAAAGGAAAAAAACACAAAAAGGAGAAAAAAACTATCAAAAAAACCAAATAACTAACAGAAACATGAAGAATATCTAACAGTGAACACAAAGGACAGAGGAACAAAGGAGTCAAGAGGAAATTGAGAAAGCAGTAAATGAAAATACAATCATTTAAAACCACTTTCATGGCCAGTCACAAGCCCATGGAGCAGAACTTCTGTAATATTAAAGCCACAATTATGAGGCACTTGTTAAGCTTTAGAAAGTTGTTTTCTGAATCTGCACTTTTCATTGATTTGCAGTTTCAGCCCTTATATGAATTTAGCTTAGAGAAGCAGTCTGTTCATTATCTTTTCATCTCATTGCCACTAAGTTGCTAATGTTGGAAAACCCGGGGAAAGAAAACCTAAAAAGGTGATTTTAAAACATATCTGAAGAACTAGAGATTCATAAAACAGCCATAAAAAGAAATTAGTGTGCTATGACACTTAAACGGGCCTGTGGTCATGGGAAATTCATCCAGAATTGAGGGCTCATAAAATCACTTACCTAAGCTGAGGAGCTCCTGTGTAGCTATTAGTCAGCACTGTGAGTGGTTTTATTGCTTTTTTTAAACAACGAAAATGATGGCATAACATGTAAAACAGGAGCAGGGTAAAATAGATTAAAGAAAAATGTTGATGAAATAACATCCAATCCCCCTGCAGCTTCTTATTTATATGCATGTGATACTTCACTCGAACGGTTGGTCACAAGGTTAGCTCTTGTGTGGAGCCTCTGAGTCATTCCTTTATCAGAAGCCGCAATTATAAAAAGAACTTTGTGTCAGCTGCTCAGTTTATAAGTGGAAATGGATCTGGGTTTTACTAACCACACCAGCTGCGTTACATCGAATGAAGCAAGCAATACCTGTTTAGACAGCAGCTCTTTGCACAGCGTATAGAGGGTGATAAACTTCCTAGCAAGGACCCGGGCATTAATGAAGCCTTCAGCCACCAGCATGATTTCACAGATGAGCTCAAAGTCCGGCACCACCATGGCACAAGGTCTGTGTACAAATGTAGAGAAGGCAAACAAAAAACGACTGAAAAAAACACTGCTGTTAATTTCCATATGGCTGCCATATGGAGAAGTGCTACAGTACACTACAGTACATCATGGATGGTTCTTATGTAGCTCTTTTCTACTCTATTTGAGCACTCACCTTGCACAGCTCGCTTCATTCACCCATCCACACAAGCACTTTTTTCTGTGCTCTATGTAAGTGCTTCTATCTACCATTCACACACATTCGTACTCTGATGGATGGATCAGACAGCAACTTGGGGTTAGCCCAAGGATATTTGGCATGCAAACTTGAGCAGACAGGGATCAAACCGCCAACCTTCTGATAAATAGGTGTCCTGGTCTACTACCTGGGCTACAGTCACCCCTGCAGACTAATGAGACAAAAGCTGAACTTTATGGAAGGTTTGAGTCCCGTTCACACACTCGAAACCCTGAATTAAAACAATTCTGTTAAGTATTGTCTTCACAGTGATCTGAAAGACAGACTCATTGCCAGTTATCGCAAATGCCTCATTTTGCTGCTAAGGGTGGCAAAGCCAGTTATTAGTTTAAGGGAGGCACTTTTTGTATACCCTTTTCTCTTAACAAATGAAATCATCATTCAAAAACTGTACTCTGTGTTTACTTGGAACGGGACAAACATTTTTCACTGCACTATAGGGATATTGTTCATACATTGCAAAAATAGAACAATGTCAACTTAAATACAGGTCTGAATCTGTCACAGTTATTTAAAAAAGTGGCACAGCTCTTCTCCAGTAACACATATGCAAACACAGGTTATCAAGGAAAGTCCACTCCAACATTAACCTGAGATATTACAATGTTCAACTTTTTTGTTGTTTTTTTTATCTTTCTGTTATTTAAACAACTGTGAAACAAAGTAGAGTCACAACAGTTATTTCATTTTTAGTCAGCCTAAAAGAAGGATTAGTTATGTGATATTTTAAATTAAACCCGTTTAATGACACACAATCATCAATTATCACCTGAATGTACAAAAGCTGCATTTGTCCATACAAACATGTTCTTCTGATAATCCACAGAAAACACAGTTGGCACTTTTCATTAGGCCTACATTATGCTGAAGAAACAGTCCCTACGTATCAATTTTGGTAATTTGACTAAATACACTTAGGGAGTCTGAATCACTTTAGTGGCTCGGGGTCTGGACTCTTTCCAGAATTTTGGTATGACTTGTACTCTTTATGCATGAGTAAACCCAGGATTAAATATTAACAGATGGATTAACCCAGCTGAAATAAATGAAAGGATCGAGCCGAACGATTTCAATTAAGCGTGCACATTATGAAAATATTTTGGCCTACCTGAACAGAGCTTTGAGATTCTCAGGAAGCTCGGTCCTGCCAGCGTAGCCTGGATTCATTGTGATGAAGATGCCAACAGAGGGACAAAGATTCACTTCCTCTCCCATGAAGTTAAATCTTTGCTTCTTATCGCGGATGGCATCTTGGATACTTTTGACCTAATTTCAAAGATAGTACAAAATGGAATTAACTGTCGCTGCCAACCCACAAACATTTTTTAGCCCCATTTTTGAGGATCAAAGGGGTATATAGTGTATGTTCCCAAGCAGTAAAAAGATACATGTGCTCAGGGCACACTCTGTCTACCACAATTTAAAAAAAAACAAATACAAAAATGTGTTTTTTTAATCATGATTTAAGTCAAAATCATGTGATACATTGTGACAAATTACATGGTGTTACTCGGCTTTTTGGTCACATTTTAAAGAACGGCATGTTAAAATTATTTTTAAGCTAATTAATGAATAAAAATGAAAAAATACAATGAGAATGTTAAACTGCTAATACTCACTTTTACTTAGTACAGCATTGGTTACTGTAGACTTTTTGCATCATGTCTGCTAGTGCCCGCTTGGGTCAGAGCCATGAAATTTGTCTGTGTCTGTCTATTGTGGCCAACAGACATCGGACTTGTCCACAGAGCATTTACATGACAATGCACCAACTACATACATCCCAAAGCATAACACGGATATATAATCAAGTCATTACATACATCAGCTAATGTGTTGAATCAGAAGTGCTAATATGCAATCTTTGCACAGTTATTCCAATTCAATACCTTCAGGTTCCTACATGTTCAGGACACTAAAGAAATTTCGAGGGTGACCAAAGTTTCCATAATCCTCTAGGCACCAAAAATGTTTGTACAGAATTTTATAGAAATCCATCCAATAGTTGTCAAAAAATCTTGGGTCAACTACTCTCCCAACAGTGCTATCCCTGCAGGACTTGGGTCCATGGTGCCATGATTTTTCAGTCAACAGTATTCCTCACTTTCATTGGTAGTTTATTTAGTCACACATCTGGACCTCACCAAATATTTACTCTCTTTGGTTTCTGGTTACCGTGTCGCTATAAATCTCTTGCGGTGTGGACACGCCTTTACTGTCATTTTAAACATTCTATTTTGGAACACTGAAAATCAACTTTAAGATGAATATGAATAGAGTTATAGCATTTGTAACAAACCTAACAGCTTGTAAGCTGGATGAAAATTCAGTACATCTGCCTTGAGAAATATACAGGCTCACTCATCCAATATGGCGGCCTCACTGACGCATCGTCGTAATAAAAATGCCAACCAATGTGGCATCTACGTGCGGGTAATAGCTATGATTGCCACCGGCTCCCTACCGAACCACGCCAAGCCGAAACTATTTGAAACACAGTTGATATCCCGGCATCAAGTGTAACTCTCATTAACATATTATTAATATCACCAAGCACACAGCAGAGTCGATTTGCAACAGCCTGTCAAATTGTTATGCAGCACGCAACTTTTTTTGCAAAGGGACGCAATTTCATCAATAGTATGAGCATGTTATCAGCCAGGGTTCACTGGATGGATGAACTACCAAAGCCCTGCTTGTCTACATTATGAGGGAATGAGATATCAGAAATGAACTTTCTGTGAGTGTGTATACGTGCATGCATGTGTGTGTCTCGGCCTAAAACTCTGAATCCCAGCCTGTAAGAAGCTTTATGAATTTAACATGCGAGCGGTAGAACAGCGAGTCGACAGCTGGAAAGAGGAGGAACATCTCTTCATGGATGAGTACTCGGCTACAGATCACTCAGTCATACTAACGCAACGGGGAGAGGCAGGAGGGGGGAACGCAAAAACAAACAGGGAAGCTGCATCAGACGAAAAAAAGAAGAAATAAAAGTTTTTAGGACAACATCAGAGGAGCTTGTGTTTTATATGAAATGGCAGCAGCTCACCACTGCTATCCTACAGGGATAGGAAGGGAAGTAAAACACAAAAATCACATTTAAAAGAAGCTCAAGAAAAGAGGTACGGTCCAGAGAGGTCCAGCTCCATTCTTTTTCCTCTCTGGAGCTAGTGGCTTCAATAAAACAAAATAAAACACATTCAGTGTTTGATGTAACTGAGGCAGAACCCCACCAACTCATACCCATGTTATAACAACTGCAGGCCTTTGGTTTGTTTCAGCTTTATTTAATGTAGAACTGGTCCAGGCCCAGGCCTCAGCCAAGTTTGTCACTGTGCAATGCCACGCGCACCTAATCCATCTGTAAGAAGATGGATTAGGTGCATGTGGTATGGTGGGAGATGGCTCTGTGTTGGCTCCTCTCAGGGAGGCTGAGCGCTGGAGTGGGCTGCCAGCTGTCACAGCAGGAGTTTGACGCTCCTCTATTCTCGGGGTCTACTTCTCCACGTAGGAGCCACCGTGATTTATTATTCATTACACCACGCAACACCAATTCATTCTTCTGGCACTTTAAAATTCTCTAAGTACTGTAGACTTCTATGGCTTATGAAGGAAGACTGCTTGACTTTCATTTCTGCTACAGGGAGAAGGGCAGAGGAGTGACTGTTAAGTCTAGGGGTGAATAATGATCCTTTGAGGAGCTCTATCTCCATTATCATCATGATCGCAATCAGCATCCTTATCAACTGTGTACATTTTGCTTTGACACTAGTGTACATGCATGAAGATAGAGTCAGGACCAACGGTAGGCAGGATTGGAGTACACCACAGGGACTTGTGAAACCACAGAGAGAGGATCTCTTTGATCGAGGATGACAGAATGGAAGATAGCTGAAAAGCTAGCATCAGCTGAAACACGCAGAGTATGGCTGATTTCTCAAAAGAGTGCTGTTCTCAGAGGGTTAGCTACTGTAGGTCACACAGAGTATACGATGCTCGGTGTAGTCTTTTTTTTCTCCACATGTGTCATTTTGCATGAAGTGAAGAGAGAAAAGGAGCATAACTATAAAGAATGATCAGTTCAGGTCATTCACAGAGCTCCATGTAGTAAAAAAAGAGCACTATCCCGGCTTCTTCTGGGGAAATAATTAACCCTCTTGTGAAGCACAAACGTTAATTCAATAATCAATTTTAGGCCACTTGAGATCAGTAACACCAACTGAAAACCAGGTTTGGCCACTATCTGACCACTTTACCCAAGGGCTTCTTTCAAGAAAATGTTGTTATACCCAGTGGATGCTGCAACTGTGGGGGTGGGGTGATTCAATACAATTTAATGGTGCACTCGATTCATGCACTCGAGTCATGTAGTGCAACCCACTTTCTTTACACTAATTAGTGATTGTGCAGTGGCACAGAGAGAACAGAGGAGCTTTGTATGTGCAGCTCTGGAAAAACAAAGCAAGAGGCAGCAAGGACTTTATATGTTTTCCAGTTCTGGGAAAGTACCAAATCAAAGTAGACCTTTTTGATATACGAATGATTTAGCTTACCTTTATTAGTGGACATAAGTGGATGGGCATCAGCAAAACAGGTAAAACAGTACTACTACTTTATATTTCCCTAGTTTTTTATAGTCCATTTTTTAATTGCCTTATAGATTTTCAGGCTGCATATGTATAAATAGCAGTTCCCCCATTTTTAGGTCCAGTGGATCACTGAGGTTGTAATATACTGCCCAAAATTATGGGTACAATACATGCACAGCTGTCAGGTTCCCCACATACATTTATGAAGGACTGTTTGTTTTTCAAACCAATGAATCAGACAGTAAACACTGAAGTTGGTTTATCTTTAATGAAGTCACTGCCCTGTTTTGTAAAAGATGGAAATCAGTCCAACAAGAATGTTAGAGTGGGCACTAATAGAACCTACCAGTTCTATTAGTGCCCACTTTAAATTGCACTGTAATGGGTCATTGTTTACCAACCAATCACAACATATTTGTCCAATTCCCCAATTGTACTGTAAGCACAACAGTGACACAACTAGCATGTTTGCCCTATGGCACTATATTATTAAGAGGAACATTCATTTGCGCTTATGTTTCTGTCTAACTGTTGTTGTTGTGGTCTCTGGAGGCACTACAGTAAATGGTGCACTGGTTTTAGCTGTTCAGCTCTCTTTTTTTCTGGCTCAGGTTGGAACCACCTTATGCATGTACCATAAAATGAATACAGAAACTTTCAGGACAATGCAATGTCAAACATAAAAATACACAGATTTTAATGAGGAACAGCGTGTCATCATCCTCGGTCTTTGACACAGTGTTTCTGAGTTTATGTACCTTCAAGTTTCATTTATTTAAATTACTTTCATTTTTATTCTCAGCATACTTAGTGTTTATATTTGCTTCTGGTATGTATGTATGTAGTTCCTTGAGTCTTGAGTTCTTAGTTCCAGTTTGTATTCGAGTTTCATTCTACAGTGTTTCTTGTTCTTCTGTCACTTCCCTCATATTAAGTTCATTCAAGTGTTTCCCTGCTTCTTTGTCACTCCTCACTTCCTGTTTGATTTTGGTAGTTATTTATCTCTAGTGTCTTGCATTTAGTACTATTTTCCCTCCTGATTTGTCTTTGATCACTATCAGCAGAGTCTCATTACCCATCTAGTGTATAGGTAGCCCCGTGTGTTCCCTTTAGTCCTCGTCACGGTGTCTGTTATCTCACCTCGTGTTCTTTTAGCCAGTTGTTTTGTATTTTAGATTCCGTTAACTTCCACTACTCATCACTGCTTGGACTTTGCTTTTGCTGAAAGAAAGGTTAGTTTTTTGTAACTTCTGCCTACCTGAGAGCCTGCATTTGGGTGGGCACCATGTGATTTAAAACTGAATTATAGGAAAACTGAAGATTACGTAAAAAAATCATTAGAAGGTTGAAAAATATTATGGTGTTTTTTGTTTTTTGTTTTGTTTTTAATTTATGGATGACAAGAGGCCAGGTTGAAGGTTCTGACTGACTTGTAGGGGGTCAGTTGTATCAGGAAAAACTGTAAGATGATTTTTCTACATTTTGTTGGCAAATAAAGAATATTTTGCTATCTTTTCTCTGAGTGTTTGATGTCAGTCCATCTGAGTTGCAAAGATTGCTACTAATGTTGCCTGCAAAGTTAAGTTGGGGAGGCAGTTTTCCCTCTTCAACTCTCAAATCAGATCACAGAAGGCTCCAATTATAAAGAAGCTCTGGGGTGCAAAGGTGGCAGCCTTGGTAGAGTAGTGTTATAGCTGAAAAAATTATACTTGGAATTGGTTATGAAGAGGCTGTTTCCTCGAACAGCAGTGTTTTCAAGGGCTTTTCACTAGAGCTTGATTGAGCTTGATTGGGTTGGACCACAAATAAGATGGAAATGCACACATGGTGCTCTAAATCAACTCCACCTGCAAATACCGGGGGGGTGGGATCGTACCTGTACAGCCACCACAGAAAGCACCTCCACAGATATCCTGTTAAACTCATCAAAGCAGCCCCAAGCTCCTGTCTGAGCCAGGCCTTTGTAGATGTTCCCACAGGACTGTGGACACAAAGAGAGAGACAAATATTCAGACACATTGGGGCAGTCAGATTCAGATCCAGTCTGACTGGTAAGACGTGGAAAGGCAGATACATATGTATCAGCAACTACACAAAAGATATATGAAAAAACTGTTTTGTCATAGCTACTACAGAGACATGCAAGTTTGTGAATAATAACACAAACAAAGCCTCACACTAGTAAAAACAGGGGCTGATGGCAACAAAAAGAAGGCTAAAATTTTGCCTACACACATTACAGCTGCCCCTAACACTGGCTTGAGAGCAGGTGAACAGCCCCCCTGAGACCAAGATGAAGCAGGCGGTTGACTTTTCTCTCCAATTACAAGCAGAAGGAACGAAGCCTCCTTGACATGGACTGGAGGTGATCAGAGGATTGATTTAACTTGTGTATGTGCGTAACTCAATATGACTAACAATGCAGGGCTCTGCGAAAGGTTCAAGCGCACATGTATATTAGCACATCTCTCTGTACACAAGAGCTTTGGAGTTTATAGGTGTGCCGGAAACCTCTATAATATAATGATTCCCCTGTCTGGTGGAAGCAGCAGCAAGCTGGATTGCAAGATTGCATTTATGTCTCTCTTGACCCCTCTATATGCAGAAAATATGAGTGAAATATAAAAGCATAATAAAGGCAGGAGGAGGCTGAATACAGAGAAGGGTTTTTGACAAGGTTTGGTAAAGAAATAACAATGGGGGTTTACTTAATCAGCTCTTCTTTCAAGGGGAAAGCAAATAGAAGATGAAAAGAACAAAGATGAAAAGAAAAGGGCATAAAGGTGGGTTGACAACTTTAATGACAAATGCATACCATATCGCTGACAAAGGCAAAGATGAAAAGAAACACACATGCTGTGAACGCACATTGGCTCTGTGCGTGGGCACAAACACAGAAGCTTGTGCTCATGCACGCTTGCTCACCTTGTAGTCCATCTGCTCGGAGCAGTTAAACACGTACACCATGATTCCCAGGGCCCGTCCCAAGTCTTTGGTAGTCTCAGTCTTCCCCGTGCCTGCAGGCCCAGCTGGAGCTCCACTCATTGTCAGGTGGAGGGACTGAGTCAGTGTGATGTAGCATCTAAACATAGTGGAGATATTTCTAGTTGCATTACTACAGTCCACGCACATCCATATAAGTCGGTTCTCTGGTTGAGCACAAAGATGGGAGACTTAAACATGAAATCGCAGCTTCTGGAGTAAAACCTCTCTACAGAAGGCTCTTGCTTCTGTTCAAGTTTAAACCCAGAACACTCTTGCTGCTAACTACAGAGCTATATTTTTATGTGTCAAAATAAATGAATGCTGAGGAACTGGAATTTCACAGTTGCTAATTCTGGCCAAAACTCAGTTTTCCTGTGAAAACACAAGCAGGAGCCCAAGGTTTTTAGCATGGGTATGTCAGTGTGCATGAACATGCTTTTCAGTGAACAGTAAACTGAACAAATGCGTTTGCCACTATTTGCTTTAGGGCGTCTGTATAGGTGCTACCAGCTGTAAATACTGATATAAGAAAACAAAAACATATTCATCTGAGTGGGAACCTGCACATTGCTGCCTGTGAATCTGAGGACTATCATGAGGATTTGAATGAAGACATTTTCTTCAAAGCATGAAAACCAAATTTGGATAGACTGCATGGTTTACAGGTGGCTTACTGAGACACTGAAGTCCTCCGTGTCAAATCAAAATACAAAGTGGCATCAATGATCAGCATAACATTACACCAACTCACTTAAGAACAATGCTTGTGTCCCTCACACAACCGAACCAGCATGCAGTGAAAGAGCTGAATGCAGAGGACTTTCTTCCCCGGTCACTGCAGCAACAATAAAATCCTGTTAAATCATCCACACTCTCTTATAATAAATGCACAATAGGAGAAAAAAGCTTGGGTTTCTGCCACAGCATTACAAGAACTGCATGCAGCGATTAACATGACAAAAAACAACCCTGCGTTGTCCTATAACCAGCACTGACAATGTCTTGGTGTTGTCTCAGCTGTCACTGTACATAATTTTATTACATGATAATATAATCTGTTCCTGTGCTTTGATTATGACACAGGCTGATTAGTGACACCATTGATTGCTTCTGCTCCACAACCTGTCAGGACTAGCAAACAGTCTGCCCAGCTAGTGTCAATAAAAAGCAGAAGCACTGCGAATGTGAACTGACAATCAGGACTCCATTGATCACAGCAGTGAACATGCTGGTTTGCCTTAAATATCAACACAGCAGTTGTTTTAATAAGCTGCTGGTTAATAGATGATGTATGGAAAGGGAAAATATCGGGAAGCGTAACGAGAGATAGAAGTCAGAGAAGACAAATGATGCCATCTGTATACAGTGTATCAGAGCCAATAGGCTTCATGACTCTTCGCTAAAATACGGCCAGAAATCTCACACTAAGTCATCAAGGAGGCTGGATAAGGATGGTCTGCACTGAATAACTAAAGCAAGATAGGAAAGAGTGAAACTAAACAGGGTTGCGATAAGGTGACTTATTTTATTACAGTGTCTTTAAGAAGAACAGCTATATATCAGTCTACCTGTCTGACTCATTCTCCCTCCACTCCTGTCTGTGTGTGTGTGTGTGTGTGTGTGTGTGTGTGTGTGTGTGTGTGTGTGTGTATGGGGTGGGGGTTTGACATTTTGCATAATGGAGCAGCTTTGGAGTATTGAGTGAGTCCAAACATTACGCCGATAACATAGCCGCTGTTATAGATTAGAGTCACTTCCTTTAGCCTAATTATCCTGCTGCAGAAGGTGAGCACAACAGACTGAAAATAACCAGCTTCTGGTACATAATCACACAGAGGTCACATGAACGAATTCACATACTGCTTAAGAATTCATATTTCTTCTAGATAATTTTAATGTTTAAAATCTTAAGTGACAAAGGCTTTTATAAACACAGCAATGTCAGTAATTAAGAAATTCTGTTTGCCTGCTTTCATGTAAACCGATGCTGTGCAGCCTTGTCACAGAAAGCATTCTGATTTGTCATGAGAGGGTAATTAATAAATTAATAGTGTCTGTTAAAGGGACTTGTAAATTACAGCATTGAAAAATTGCTTAAAACCTTTCAAAATTAACTAAGGCTATCAACAGCATATGAAAAAATATCTGGCATGACCTTATGCCCAAAATATGCCATGTTAAAGATATATCAACTTAAGTTAAAATAGGGCCAGGTTATACTTTTCTGTAGTACCAGTTTTAACCACAAGATGACGAAGTGAATCAATGCATCATCCTTTAGTTGAAGTCAAGTCAAGAATTATTGTTCCTACATGTTAGGTGAAACTACATGCAGTCTGGCTGCCTGAAGAGATATTTTACCTCATGGACCACCCGTGTCCTTGTGACATTTTTTTTTTGTTTAAATTTTTATTATTCTGTGAAGTTGAGGGTCACTCTGACCAGAACACTTCAGCAGGTAGAGTAAGGTTCATATGGTGCTATGTCAAGCTTGACGATAGCCAGTAAAAATAAATGATTCTGTAGTAAACTCTGAGATGTATTTTTTCTTTTTTGCCATAATTACAGAAAAATATATTTCCATCTTTCACCATCCATCCATCCATCCATCCATTTTCTTCCACTTATCCGGGACACCTCCCCAGACACCTCCTCCAGCTTGTCCGGGGGAACACCAAGGCGTTCCCAGGCCAGCCGAGAGATATAATCTCTCCAGCGTGTCCTGGGTCTGCCCCGGGGCCTCCTCCCTCACTTTTAAATGAAATCTAAATACTGTTTAGACATCTCTTCAGTCTTGCTCCAGTTCTCAGGGTGCACTGGTTTCTTGTGTGTCCAAGGACTGATTTTCAGAGCTTGTACTGCACTACAACAGTGCTGCTGATTTAGTCTAAATCATATTTATAGGTTTGTTTGTATTGCCTTGTCATCCTCTTGCATCGTATCTCACAGCTTTTTTCCATCTCTAACAAAGTTGTTCTGAATTGCAAAATAAATGTCATATAATATAAACTTGATGAACTTTGATAAAGATAAAGGTTTTAATACTTTAGATAAACTAACCATCTAAGATATGTTAGTATACACAGAAATGTGCATGTAATGTTAAGATAAAAACGTGGATTTTACTCTATGCTACTGTGGTGCCTGTGGATGTAAGGTTGTGTTTTTTTTTTCACTCTGATGTGAAGAATTGTGTAACAATTCATGCAGCAAACACTCTTTTAGCCATTTTCTCAAGTCATGGATTAAAGGATTTGACACCTCGCCCCCTGGTCCATGGTCCATTGTTTCAATGAAAGCCAGTGGCAAACTGTGTGAGTCACAGCGAGGGCATGCACCATATGGTGAAGCCTTGCTCCACGGCCACTGATGAGGCCATCAAAGCCCATTGTTTATGCTTTGTTCAAGCTTCAAAGGGAATACTGGTCAGTTTGGAAAACCATACAGTCAAACACTGCGGTTTGCAAAAGGACTCTGAGAGGCAGGTATTCAACTCCCTGTAGTTTAACTAACCCTGCAAAAACATGTGGGCACGAACAAACCAGCAGCTGGCACAGTGCCCATGCAGAGTTGATCTGAAAGATTTTACTTGTGGTGGGTGTGCATAATGATTCAAATGAAGATTCTTCCAAAGCATCAGATGGTTATTATCAGATGAGAAACCTCCATTTTCTTCTCAGTGACAAGGGAAGAAGACTATTAGTACAAATGGATTTTTGAAAAGCACTCAAGTTTCCTGCAAAACAGCACCTGTAGAGTACTACACAGTAAGTATTCTTGGTTGTGTTTCATTTACTTTTTTTATTTACTGCTAAACCTCCTCTCCTCAACATAGCAGGCCAGTTAATCTTTAGATTCTTCTACACACATAAGAATTCAGAGAATGGCTTCATTTTAAGACCTTTGCTTTCTAGGACTCATCCTATCCAGCCAGTGTCCGCTCTCCTGGCCAAAATGCCCTGTTGATGTCAGAGATGAGAGACGAATGGTCAGACTGCTTCAAGCTGACAGAACAACAGTAAGTCAAGTATCCAGTTGTAACAACCGAGAAAAAGAAGAAGAGCATCTTTCAATACACTACACGTCAACCTTTAAAGCAGAAGGGCTACAGCAGCAGAAATCCACACTCCTGTAAGAACAGTTCACAGAGAAAATGTTGTCTGGTCTTATGAGTGGCAGTCTCCAACAGAAGAACACTTTTTTTAGGCTTTAACTCAGGATTTATACAAAGCTTTTTCAATCTTTGTATAAATCCTGTGGTTTCAGTTTTAGTTTTTTCACACACTGTCTGTATCTATGTGTAATCAGACCCCAGCAGTATGGTTCTTGTTTTAAAGCAAATAATGTACAAATCTGAAATACCTTTAATACACTGTTTAAAAAGAGATAACATTAGCTTGATGACCTAAAACGCCATAGTAACAAGCCTAGCCCTTTTGAATAAAGGACCCACAAGCTACGGTTCCCATTCAAATCTTCCAAACATCCAGGTTGGCTGTATGCTGTATGTGCTTTATGAATATCCACTGGTTATCTTGGCCTTTCTAGCAAAGTTGTTGAGTATTGTGGCGAAATAATCTGAGTTCCATCATTTAGACATGACAGCCTCTTTGGTGGCTCATTCTGTCCCTTCTCTTGGGTCTACCAAGGACTAGGCTGCTGGTGCTCCAACTCCAGTTCAGTGGCTGTTCTGCAGAGGACTATATATGTCCCATACTATATGTGTTATACTGAGTGAACTGGCTAAAAGGAAACAAAGTCTTATGTCTACAACTTCTGCTCCCTGAAAGACAGGGATGACTGTGATGACAGCAGTGTATATGTCTAGGCAGGACCTCACATACATCATCAGAGGTCATCTGTCGTAAAGGTGTGAATAGAGGTGTCTTCAGGCAGGATACACGGGGTGTGACATCCCCTATCCCATATGTTTTGTACCTCAAATTCAGAGAACAGAAGTTATAGACATAACACTTTGTTTTATTGCCTCTTTGTCTGGTTAAAAAAGAGATAAAAAATTGTCCAAGCCCTCCATACCTATCTGTTAGAGGAGTGATGACTAATCGCGGTGTGTTTCCCAGGTATTCGTAGGAGTAAAGAAACTGGGCATCACAGATGTTAGCAAGACAATGCTTCTCCTTTTCATCCCAACGGTGTCTCAACTGTGACAGCCACACAAAGGCCTGAGAATTCTCCACCTAAAAAAACAGTGAGATAAAATCCAAAATAATATATGCTTTGTCACCTTCTAATTATGGTAATGACATACCTCGCTGGAATATCCTTAGTTCATTACTCACTGGTAACAGCATCACAAAAAATACAGCAGCTGCATAAGATTTTTTGAGCACTGGCTCTCACACTGGCAGATGTATCCCTCGTGACCCTCTCACCTTCTGAGCGATCATCTTGGCCACAACGTCTCTGGCATGGACATCGATGGTGCAGATAGTCATGACCTTCTGCCGATCACCCGGTGTAAGTTGGCCAATCAGCATTGAGATGAGAGTGTTGAGCTGGGAGACCTGTTTTTTGTAGTACTCCTTCATGGCGTTGTCATAACCCTCCTCCAGACGGGCAAAAGCCATAGTGACGTCAGACGTCCACCAGATCTGTGTGCAGGTCAAAGCCACCTGAAAAGGGAGTCAGAGACAATGAAATAAATCACCTGGAGACTCATAACCCATTGAAACTCACCACTCTAATTCTCTCTGGTAGTTTACTTGTATTCACTTTGAGCTAAAACATCATCTAAATGTAAAACAAATCTAGGAATTGTGCCAACAAAGGCACACAAAACATATGGCCCTATATGATTTTTGCATAAAAATGCCCACCGTTGCAAAGAGATGTAAAGGAATATTTGAACTGAGAAACATTTGCTTTGGCTGTTGTTCCTGACAAATGTGGAGAGTCAGCTTTAAGGAACACTACACTGACTGAGCAGGTGTTGTTTTGTCTGGGTATTTAATGGACTTGGCATTTAAAAATAATTCCAGTTGAAACCTCCTAATACCTTTGCAATTGGAAAGGGTAGGGTTGGAGGGTATACAGAAATCAGGTATACAGATGAGCTAATAAAGATGGGCTTAGCTTCTGAGTGATGCAAGGCAAAAGAAAGCATTCTATCTAATGCCCAACAAGGAGCATCTCCACTGGTTACAAAGAGACGTCTACAAGAGAAACATCCTTGGGTTCCCCTAACCTATGACCTCAGTAAATACTTTTCTGATAAACTTAAGGTCTCAAGCACTAGTTACTGTTAATGAAAGAGCATCATGTTCATTTTGTAATTTATGGTCCCCTTTAGGGTCAAAAGGGAGAATAAAACTTTGTGTGATTTACTGTGTGACTGATAAGTTCCCACCATACGAATATACAGTTATACAGGCATTACAAACTATCTCAGGCTATAAATACAGTGTTGTATGGTATGGTTTATGTAACACTTGTTATACTTGTAAAATAAATAATTTCACTATAATTTATTTTTTGCAAAAAAGTCAGTTTTCCATTTATTTATTGGTTAAAGAACACCCGATGATGTATTGCACAGCGGGTGTCACAAAAAATACAGCTTTTTTTTTGTGCCAAACGACTTAAGGAGTAGCTTGTTAGACACAACCAAAAACTATTCAGCAGCTTCAAAAGTCTGTGAAAATGACTTACAAAGGGCTTGTGTTGCAAAGTTTGGGGATGAAGATTGAAAGAGCTAGAAGATCAAACAACTCAATAGCATCTAACAATAAATGCTAATGAGTATGTGGGAATTCTAGAAGACAGTTATTTCAAAAGGCAAGATTTCTATGTCTCTGCTGCTTTGATTTTGACCGTTCTGCTTTTATTGCTAACTTTAAGTTCTTAATTTAAAGCCCTCCCAAAAAATTAATTTGGATTACTAAAAGACTGACCTTCAGTCTTTGTCAGTTACTTCTGGAATCATTTAAACTAAATATATTTTTATCCTTGCTTTCATAAACACTACTGATCATGGAATTGGTTTTAACATTGCTATAAAGTCCTAACTTTTTTTTTAAAATTGCTATTCTCTGTAGATTTGGTAGCACCACCCAGTTTGAGGGGCAGTTAAGGTTGTTCATGAAGCATAGTTTGTGAACGCACTCAAAGTCAGATGTGGAAACCCCAGGCTGGCCTCGTCGAATTCATGTCTCAGTTTATAACCATCTTTGCGGACTGCTTAGCGACACTGCTGATGTTAGAGTAAGTGAAGCCAGATAACAGAATATCCCGGGAATGTTGAATTTGCTTCATATAACAGGACTCAATTCAAAATAACAAACAAATAAAAGAAATTATCATGTGAACAATAATCACACTAAGGCTGTGATGATGATATTTAGGATCGAAGATTACCAAAGTCATTGGCAATAGCTAATCAATGATGCATTAAAGTAATATGGTCATTTTTATGAGATTCATAAAAAATATCTACATTGCTGTAGTTTCAATCCATCTCTCTGCATATAACTGACACCTATGACATAGATAAATGTCATAGGTGTCTAGGAATGTATGTGTATGAGTTACACATTTAGCACTGCTGTGCATGTTAAACTCCCCACCATTAGTACAATCAAAACAACGAGCAGATCGTCCAACCCTAAATCAGACAAAGTGAAAAGAGGTAGGAAGTGATCACAATCGCAGCAGGCTCTAACTTTGATCTGCAACACCTGAATCAGTGATATCTGGTATATAGCATTTTCAGGTAAGAATAAGTGGTACATTATCACAGACAAACATTGGGTATGTAAAGGATTTTTAAGCTTGTGAAAGTAACTATGAGAGGCCCAGACAGGAATTTGGTACCAGTCCAAATTCCTGTCAGCAGTTAAATCTGTAGATACAGAACTGTGAAAATGTATTTGTCCCCTTCTCAATTTCTTTTTTTTAACTTGTATATTTCTCACTTACATGTTTCAGATCATCAAACAAATTTTATTTTTTAGAGAGATAACCAGATTAAATACATAACAAAACTACTAGTTTTAAAATGATTAAACTGATGAATTTCTCTGAGAACTGGGATCATGCGAGTAACCTAAAGTTTTCATTCCTAACATTTCTTTCGATGTCTCACTATAAGAAATTGAGACTCTATAACCCATATGCAGGTTCAGATATGCTCTGAAGTGAGAAAAGGTGTTTTAATTATGCCTGTGTAGTAGCACAAGTGACTTAAGGGTGAGATGTTATAGCCGACGTGGTCACTGCAATCACTAGCCAATCAGGATTGGCAGAATGAGGAACTATACGAGGCACATCCTATAGTGAGAGATCGAAATTACAGTATTAAAGTTTGACTGTATTGAAGCAGTGTTAAATTACTGCTTCGAGAGTGCACTAATGACCACAAAAGAACCCAGAACAACACCTAAAGAATGGCAGGCCTCACTTGTCTCAGATAAGGTCAATGTTCATGATTCAATAAGAATAGGGACTGGGCAAAAATGGCATGCATGGAAGAGTTTGAGGTTAAAAAAAACACTCCTGGCCAAAAAGAACATGTAGGCTAATCTCACATCTGTTAAAAACACCTTGATGATCCCCAAAACTTTTGGGAAAATATTCTCTGGGCTGACAAGAAAAAAACAAACTTTCTGGAAGGTTTGTGTCCCATTACGATTGGTGTAAAACTAACACAGCATATTATAACAAGGACATCATATTACAATTCCAACATAGTGGAGGTAGTGTGACGGTCTGGGCCTGCTTTTATGCTTCAGCGCTTGAGCAACGTGGATGGTTCCTGCTCTCAGAACCAGAAAATCCTTGTGTGATGCTATTGTGTTTTGTGTAGCAGCGTTATCCTTCGCAGGCGGTAGTAACGTCCCTTTTTCGGCTTCATCAGATTAGGGTTGTAGTGTGTAGGAACGAGGGGTGAGAGGTCACTTTCCCTTGCTTTGCTTGAGAGCATTTCCGTGGCTTTGGGTTGGTTGTAAGTCCGAACTTAAATTCGACTGACATGCTTTGGCGTTATCTTAAAACAGGTCTTTCATGTCTGGAAACCCTCCAGTGAGGTTGAATTGAAACAATTCTGCAAGGAATAGTGGGCCACTCATCCATAGTGATTTGAAAGACTTGAAAAATTTGAAAGATTGAGTTACACAACACAGGAAGGGGGAAAATATTTTTCACAGCATTGTACATCAAACCGAACCTATTTACCTGAGCTGGATAGTCGAACAGCCACTGCTCTCTAGGCTTTTCCTCATAGGCTATTACTGCCTCGGTCATCTCGTGGCGAACTGTGGAGCGCATGGTGTCGAGCACCCGGTTTAACCACATCTCCACCTTACAGAGAAAACACAAAAACAGGCAAACCCCTGAATACAAAAACCAAAAAAATATTGCAATGTGTGTCACATGAGCGCCAATGTACTCTCTTATCAGTGGACCCTAATGAGGCCATTAATAAGCATTAAAGTGGAAGTGGAGTCAGGCAAACACTACGGGATATAGTGGAAAATGAATGAATTTATGAGCTTTAAATGCAAAACAGATTCATTCCATATATATATATATATATATATATACATAGATAGATAGATAGATAGATAGATAGATATTTAAATGTGTGTGTGTATTTCCTTGCATTACAGAAAAGGACTGGTTTGAAAAATTGTCAATGTCAGCAGTAAGTCACAAAGATAAACATCATTAACGTCGTCAGCATTTGGATCCATCTAGAAATGATGATGTCCAAAGTTCTTTTTACCTGTCCACTGCAGTCACAGGACTGATTGAAAGGGACATACTCGTCCTCCTTGCTGTACATGCCTTGACCAATCTTCGAAGGATTTCCCTCTCCATCTGTTTCAAATTGCATCTTAGCCATGTTGTCAAACAGCTTGGACAGATGCTTCTGGACCTGAGCAAACGTATAGCTCGGGATCAATTTACAGTCACGGTTTGAAATGTTACAATGTTGCTTTTCAGGACCAGTGTTCTGCTACACCTCTGCTAGCTTCTGATGAAAGATATTTGGTGGCGAGTTGTTTTTAACAGTTATTTATTTTTATGAGGACAAAAAAACCAGTGCACTCATGATGGAGGTCGGAGTAAGATACAAACTATAAGCACCATTGCCCCTGTGTGGGCACTAAATGTACTACAAAATTCAGCAGCAGTGAGTCAAAAGCCTAATGACGCGATGGAGCATAGTTTTAGAAAACTGCTAAAAAGTAAATTGTAGAAAGAGCTGAAAACATTAGTACTGTTTTTTTCTCATCTGTGTGAACAGACTGAAGCATTAAATTCACTGCCATCCCTTGGGCATAAATTTGTGAAACCACCTGGTGTGGGTTGGTCCCATTAGACAGGATGTCCAGCAGATCAGCTGAAGAGATGAAGTAAAATCTGGGAAAGGCCAGACGCTTGGTGTCCAGGTATTCTGCCAGAGCCTTTTCACACAGAGAAAGCCTGTAGAAAAATGCACAGCACATGCAGAGTCAGTGTGTGTGTGTGTGTGTGTGTGTTTGTGTGTAAGACGTATGGGGAAGAAACAGAGAACTGCTCATCTTGGCTCAACTTTCACCTGCTCTGGATGTCCTCCAGTTTACGAAACAGGCCTGGTTTATTGGTGGCCTCCACTACGTTGGGCGTCTCGTGCATAGCGTTTGCCAACTCTTTGAAATCGGCATCAATCCCCTCAAAGCGCCTGGAGTCCTGCAGAGGATTTCATGAGGGAGCCCGGCAGGCGTTGATTCCCACAAGAAAGAGGGAGAATCAGAGGTTTAATAGCAAACATCTGGGCTTAAGCACAGCCTGAACATCACGGGAGCAATTAAAAAGTTGTGTAATCTCAGCTCTTAAACTAAGTAAGGCTAATTAATGGATTCTTAATTAACAGCTATTACAGTTATGCTGCCTAGGTTCATACGGCAACAACTGGGGCGCAGGTTGAGGCGTGCATGTATATGAGCTTGACACTGACGAATACCTGAAATATAGAACTGTAATGAACTCTGTGTGTGTGTGTATTCTGTTTGGTGTGTAACCTCAGGCAGCTGTGAGCGAATGTCCTCGGAGCCAAGGAAGATGCTTTCCAGGTGAGTCCAAGTCCGCTGAACCACAAACCAGATGGAGATGACGGAGTCGACCACAGATAGCTTGCTTTGCCATGAAGATACTTCATCCAGGAAGTGTGCGATATACTTGGATGACATAAGGTTCTGCAGCTGGACCTGGTTGTCTTCCAGCGTCTCAATCAGCTCCTCATTTGCACGGAGCAGAGGGAGCTTGGTCCTGTGGTGGGGCTCATACTGGAATTGCATACCTGCAATAAAGTCCATCAGTACATCATAAGCAGGTAAAAAAAACAAAAAAACAAAAAAACCTTCACTGTTAGAAGTTCAAATATTGTCTTTCTGTACCTGTCCATGTGGAGTTGAGCTCAGACAGGACTTTCTCCATCCCCATCTCTTTAACAGCCTTGTCTACGATCCCTCTCACCTCGTCTTCAAAGCAGTGCAGGTTGAGCTGCAGCAGATCAGCCAGAGTGGTCTCCTGCTCACAGACAACCATGTCACTGCTTATGTCACACTACCCAGAACTCAAACAAGTTACATTGTGTATAATCTGGTGATATTAGAGTCATAGTAACAGTGAATACTAGCTAGTTTCAGAGTAACATGGACACACATATTTATCAAAAGCAGACATCCATTTTTTATAATGAACGAGGGGTCAATGTCCAAACTCTGTCACCTACAAGTAGACATATATGTCACCTGTAAGCAATGGTTACTTAGTTACTCACAGACTATAATGTTGACCTCTTATCACCCACAGCCTTTTTTAGTCTCACTGACCACTAAAAATCACTTTAGACCTATTTAAAGCATTGCATCTAACTCACAACCACAGCTAATTTAGAATCACAAATTAAATTAACATGCTTTTGGATCGGACACTGTAGTACCTGAAGGAAACACAGGGAAACCACAGTGAGAACATGGAAACTTCACACAGAAAGGCCCCATTTAAGGTTTGAAACAGGAAGCTTCGTGCTGAGTGCCGAGCCTAGCCACTGTACAACTGAGCCACGAACCAGAAACTGAGCTGCCTGTAGTTCTTTTGTCAGCAGTACCTCAACAATAACCGCTAGAATTTTCTTTAAAAAATGTGAAGAACATGTTAGTTTTGCTTCGGTAGTATTAGTTGACTTCTTGCTGCTTGTGCTGCTCATGGAAGATTATGTGATAGTTTGGTTATTCTATCTAATATTGTGGGGTCTTTACCTTTTAATATAAAGGGTATTGAGGTGACTGTTGCTCTAAATTCGTACTATACAATTAAAACTGAATTAATTTATAAAATAAGTAATAGTATGAAAAAACAAATGAGATGGCACATTTGGTCAGTTTTTAATATGTGACAGATGACACTGACAAATGTTTATGCAAAAAATATTGTGTTTCATTTAAAAAAAAGTGCAGGGATAAAAGTGCAGGTGCAGTGGTGATGCTGCTGATGCTACTTTGTCAGAATAGATTAGCAGCTGTAGACCAACTCTGATGGTAGTCAAGCAAATCCCTGCTGTAGCCAGCTGAATGTGTGTGAGAGAGGATTTTGTCAGAGATTTACAAAGCTAGCACTATATAAATCTATATATTAAAAAAAAGATCAAAGCAGATCAGTTAGCCTCTGTGATACATTTTTGTACAGACTTAAAAGCTGTAAAAACCTCTCATCTTAACTTCTGCAGCACAAACTACCCCAAAGAGGAGCTGAAAAACGAATTTGCTTATGTGTGTAAGAATCCCTTTTTAAACCTCCATTAAAATATTACCACATCTGCTTGGACCTGAATAAAAAAAATACTGCAGCTAGTGTGATAATAATGTTAAAATACTCTAAATGAAACTCCACAACATCTTGGGGTTTTTTAAAATTAGAATAAGCTGTAAACCTCGTCCATGGTGAAGCGGACTCCAGTAGCGGCCATCAGCTGATGCCAATGTCTGGATCGTATGGCTGGATTCTGGAGCTCTGCCACAGCCCGGAGGGAGGTGAGAAGGTTCCTCACCCTGCTGTCCAACCCTGTGAAGGCCTCCCACGCTCTAACCTGCCACACACAAGGCCAAATATTTAGGACAGAGGGAGGCAGCTTTAAACAGCATGTCAGGATTTATTTTGAGTTGTACTTTTTTTACTTTGAGCAAGACATTGAAATCCTTTAATGCCTGATTTCACTCCATTTTTTATTGCTGCTTTATATTCCTGTGGGCCTAATGTACAAATTTACATTAACATCATTATTATTATTTAGTGTGTTCTTACAGTATTATGCTAAAGAAAACTCTATGGACATGGATACAACAGTGCTGTAAATATATTATCAATTGCTATGTACAACACATCTATATATTTCCTGTGGTGGTTTTAAATTATCTGTAGGTGTGAATGTGAGCATGAATGTGTTGGCCAAGTTTATAATTTGTTACTGACTGATGATCGCTGCTAGAGGAACCCCAACTCCTGCTCTTTGTTAGCTGGGACAGGCTCCTGCACCCCGCAACTGTTATTTGAATGACTGGTTAAGGAAAGAGATGGATGGATGAACGCGGCATCTGCTGTGACATTACCACAGTCTGAGGATTTCTTACCACTGCATCTTCTATTAAAAGCAAAAGTCCAAAGTTCACTTTCATTAGGAAATAATTACAAGAAATACAATGTAAGATGACAGAATGTATGAGGCAGTCAGAACAAGACAATGCTATTGACTGAACCTGATACCACAGGTTATACCCAGTGGTAAGCTACACCACGTCTGTATGGTTTACCAAAGACACATAATCAGGGTGTGCCTATAAGACAATTATCTGTATGAGCTACTCAGTCACCTAATTCATCTCAAAGTTTCTCGCTTCGATCCTCAACGTGGTGGTAGGCAGCTCTGAACACCACATCCAGAACACCTTGGATTTTGTTGAGAAAGTGAGAGTATGATGTTCAACTGTGTGCTCCAGTCACGGAAGCAGTGGAGGCAGTTTGTAAGAGATTACAGGATAACCCCAACCTCAGCAACAGGACCACTCTCAGCACCGACCATTGTGTCTGCTCTTGGATCTGTGTCGTCATTCCACATATTTCACATACAACGGTCAGTTTGACCCTCTGTTCCACCCATTGTGGCCAACTTGTTCATGGAAGAAGTGGAAAAGAGGGCTCTGTTATCCTACCCTGGAACACCACCAAGTCATTGGTTCAAGCATGTTGATGGCACCTAGTGAAAATCTCAGGACATACCACGCTGGTTTGAGCAGGGAGTCAGAGTGATATGTTAGATGAAGAGCTGAACTTGTCAGTAAGGTCACCAAATGTTTCACTGCTGTTTTTAGCATCATGCTGTGTGAGGTGGAAAATTCGATCACAGTTGAGCACTGAAAAAAATCTGTTTATTAAATTAATGGCTTAAATTTTAGAGATTTTTATGCAAGTATGTGAAGTATGCAAGGATTGTTTCCACTTCAGCATCAGTAAAATTCCCATATTGGATGTTTGAAAAAGACATTTTGTGGATCATAAGTATTTTGACTTGTGCTTTGGTTCTTTCCTTAAAACACGTCTCTCCTCTCACCTCTTTATCCAACATGCGAATCTCTTTGGAAAAACGTTTACATTCCAGTTCCATGTCCTCCACATTGATCTCTCTCCAGGAAGTTGTCCTCCATGCTGTCATGGTGGATTCCACCATGGTGATCATGTCCCACAGCTCTTTCAAGAGAACCACCTCATGCCTTGAGAATGAAGCAGAGCACAAAGTTGATTAATCTAACATGAAACAGCTCAGAAACTGAATGCAAGATAGCATCTCTGTTAAACTAATGACTCTAAATTAGTTTTAAATGTATCATTGGCTTGTGGTGTTTTGTTTTTTTCTTATTGCATCTTTGGGCTTTACCTGCATTGTCGGAGCTGTCTGTACTCTGACACAGTGACCTCAAACAGGCTGGCAGACTCCACCAGAGAGGCCATAATTGCTTCCCGTTCCTGGATTTGCCGGTGGAACGCATCCAACATCTGGTAGGGGCTTTCACTTTCAAACCTGGACAAATGCATGAATGCACACAGGCACCCATCAAAACACACACACACACACACACACACACACACACACACACACACACACACACACAGACACACACACATTTGCACAAACTCAGTATAAATCACGCTCTGTTTAGGTAGTGAAAGGCTCCAGTTTTGCCAAACTTGTCTTATACCCTCTGCAGGATAACCAGAGCAGAGTCCCAGTGCTGTGACAGTTAACAATGACTTCCATGACATTAATGGGAAAATAATCACCAGGTTATTAAGAGACCAATTACACACATAAGTAATCTGACAATTATATATTATGACGAAGCATCTCCACCTATGAATTAATTATCATTATGTTAGGATTCAATTAGCCTTGTCGGATGTGAGAGCCTCCAGATAACGCTTCTCTATTATCTAGTCAGAAGGTTAGGAAGGTGACATTCTTAAACATTCAAAGGTCCTCACTCAACTTCATCTCCAAAGGAAAGTTAAACAGGAAATGTTCTGGAAAACTCTAATGAGATGGCACATTATACTTCAACATCCCCTTATTTAGCACTAGCAGAAGCAGACAATAGAGTAATAATTAGGAGAAATAAGCTCAGCTGTCATCTTTGTGCCTTCAGTTACATTAGATTCTACATAAAATAAATAGTAGTGCACAACAGTATTTTAAGAGAATATCCACTTTTTTCTCATAAATTCATGGCTTCAATCTGGGAAATTGTAACAACTCTGTAACTTGGGTTAATGCGTTAACACAAATCCTTTTACAGTGGCTTGCAAAAGTATTCGGCCCCCTTGAACTTTTCTACATTTTGTCACATTACAGCCACAAACATGAATCAATTTTATTGGAATTCCAGGTGAAAGACCAATACAAAGTGGTGTACATGTGAGAAGTGGAACGAAAATCATACATGATTCCAAACATTTTATACAAATAAATAACTGAAAAGTGGGGTGTGCGTAATTATTCAGCCCCCTGAGTCAGTACTTTGTAGAACCACCTTTTGCTGCAATTACAGCTGCCAGTCTTTTAGGGTATGTCTCTACCAGCTTTGCACATCTAGAGACTGAAATTCTTGCCCATTCTTTTTTCAAAACAGCTCCACAACTGCCCTGTGACGGCCTCAGAGGTTGACTAAGAGAATATTGGGAGCAACAACACCATGAAGTCCAAAGAACACACCAGACAGATCAGGGATAAAGTTATTGAGAAATTTAAAGCAGGCTTAGGCTACAAAAAGATTTCCCAAGCCTTGAACATCCCACGGAGCACTGTTCAAGCCATCATTCAGAAATGGAAGGAGTATGGCACAACTGTAAACCTACCAAGACAAGGCCGTCCACCTAAACTCACAGGCCGAACAAGGAGAGCACTGATCAGAAATGCAGCCAAGAGGCCCATGGTGACTCTGGACGAGCTGCAGAGATCTACAGTTCAGGTGGGGGAATCTGTCCATAGGACAACTATTAGTCGTGCACTGCACAAAGTTGGCCATTTTGGAAGAGTGGCAAGAAGAAAGCCATTGTTAACAGAAAACCATAAGCAAATGCAAAACGCTATGTGTGGTGGAAAACTAACACTGCACATCACTCTGAACACACCATCCCCACTGTCAAATATGGTGGTGGCAGCATCATGCTCTGGGGGTGCTTCTCTTCAGCAGGGACAGGGAAGCTGGTCAGAGTTGATGGGAAGATGGATGGAGCCAAATACAGGGCAATCTTGGAAGAAAACCTCTTGGAGTCTGCAAAAGACTTGAGACTGGGGCGGAGGTTCACCTTCCAGCAGGACAACGACCCTAAACATAAAGCCAGGGCAACAATGGAATGGTTTAAAACAAAACATATCCATGTGTTAGAATGGCCCAGTCAAAGTCCAGATCTAAATCCAATCGAGAATCTGTGGCAAGATCTGAAAACTGCTGTTCACAAACGCTGTCCATCTAATCTGACTGAGCTGGAGCTGTTTTGCAAAGAAGAATGGGCAAGAATTTCAGTCTCTAGATGTGCAAAGCTGGTAGAGACATACCCTAAAAGTCTGGCAGCTGGAATTGCAGCAAAAGGTGGTTCTACAAAGTATTGACTCAGGGGGCTGAATAATTACGCACACCCCACTTTTCAGCTATTTATATGTATAAAATGTTTGGAATCATGTATGATTTCCGTTCGACTTCTCACATGTACACCACTTTGTATTGGTCTTTCACGTGGAATTCCAATAAAATTGATTCATGTTTGTGGCTGTAATGTGACAAAATGTGGAAAAGTTCAAGGGGGCCAAATACTTTTGCAAGCCACTGTAAGTATCTAATTAGCATTAGCTTGTTAGCAGGCTGCAATTAGCTGTTAAGCTACCATTAGCTTGTCAGTTGACTCAACTAACAGAACTCAGCTACTGTCATGACTGAGGCATGATGAGTTTCACCCCTATCCAACAGCTATAGCTATGGCTATCAGCCCTGCCAAAAGGTCAGAACCGAAGGCCAACTCTAATCCTGCATTACAAGGTCTGCAAACAGACTTCTACTCCTCACTGCACGTTTGTTGGCAAAGTGGCACTAAAACAGACACTCAAACACTTCCACAATATGCTCAGCAAGCCAAAGTAAGAAACCAGTTTGGCAAGCATTCCTTTGCAGCAGCTGCCATAAGGAACCAGGAACATCAACCTCTGGTGTGTAGTGTCACAAGGGGGGCATCTCTGGTCTCAAGGAAGGCCCAAAAGGTCTGTCATGAACGCACATGCTCCTTCATAGACAAACATGGTGTTTTTGGAGCTTTAGTCACCCAATGCAACTCCAGTAGTCAAACATTTTGTCCAAAGAACCAGAGATTACAAGTAACCCAGAGTGTTACATTGTCACTTTAATGTAACTTTAATGTATCTTTAGCGATAAAAATATGAACACATTGACAATAATGGCAGGATAACATATAATAAATGTAATTGTAATATTAAAATTTCAGCAAAGTTGTTATGTATCTTTTGTTTGTTTTTTAACCAATAGAGGAGAATCACAAGAGGAGATGGTTTTATTTAGTTTTTTGTGAAATTACTAAACTCAATCTCTCTCTTTCAAGTAAGTTTTAAGCATGCTTTGACATTTGACACTTTGACATTTCTTCATGTGTGATTAGTCACGTTATTTCTGATTACCATGTTATACACAGCAGAGATTTTCTACCTGAAGAGCTTGCTTTTGCGGAAGTGCTCCCTGAATGTGTGTTGCTCAACATCAAAAGCAGCACACTTTCGACGAAGACTGGCCACCTCGACAGCCTGCAGAGGTGCCACCTGCTGCTTGACCAACACTGCCTGCTTTTTCACATTGTCCCACTTTTCTGGCAGCTCCTGCAGACAGACAGACAGATGCAGAGATAGATACAGAGAGGGGGAGAAAAGCGAGGAGGGCAGGATTGACAGATGATGGATTGCCAGGAGGAAGTGCATGAAACAGAGATTTAAAAAAGCAAAGAAAAAGGAAGAAAAATTGCTCTGTCTCAGTTGGAAGAAACAGACTAAACAATCTGGGCTTGAAAATAATAGGAGATGACTGAACATCACTCCTTACCTCTAACTGTTTGTAAACCACATCGGGCAGCTCCTGCTCATACTCCTTCAGAAGAGCGATGGTTTGCTGCAGAGGCTCAAACATGGTGTCTGTAGTATTCTGTCTTTCCTTAACAGCCAGCAGGTTACCCATGACCTCCACCAGGCCATCGTAATCACCCTCCTCCACCTGCTGGTTCAACCCAGCCTGAACCACTGTGATAAACTTCTCCAAATCTAACAGACTGGAGACAGGGGAACAGGATTTTAATGAGCCACCAGTTTCAAACATCAACATTTCTATTTTAGTTTACACTAAAATCTATCTTAACTTGAGCCATAAGCTAGTAAAACAAGTTCTGTAATATTAGTCTGTCTACTTGGATTGGACACTGTTGTATTTTATCATATTTATTGAAAATGCTAATTTAGACAGCATGGTGGCGCCGTTGTTTGCGCTGTTGCCTCAGAGCAAGAAGGTCCTGAGTTCAACTTCACCATCTGCCCGGGGCCTAGTTTTGAGGAGTTTGCATGTTCTCCTTGTGTTTGTGTGGGTTCCCTCCGGGTACTCCAGCTTCCACCCACAGTCCAAAGACATGCAGTTAGTTAGGTTAATTGGTGATTCTATATTCCCCATAGGTGTGAATGATAGGGCAAATGGCTATCTGTCTCTCTGTGTTAGTCATGCGACACACTGGTGACCTGTGGAGGGTGTACCCTGCCTCTCACCCTACGGTAGCTGGGATAGGCTCCAGCGACCCTGATAAGGATAAGTGGAAAAGAATGGATGGAAGGAAAAACTGTAACTTTTTTCTTTGTCTGCGTGCCATACCTGTTGGTAACAAGGTCAACGAGGTGCTGTTTGAACATGAAGCTCCACTTTTTGATGATGTTGAGCAAGGCACTCTTCATGCTACGACCATCCACCCTCATCCACCTGTGGAACACATGCACCGGCTCCAGAGCCTGCACCTCTTCATATATCTTCTCATAACTACAGGACAAAGACAAACAGATGGCAATTTAGCAAAAACAAGCTATTACTTCTATGCTCAACTGAAAACAAAACCTTAATCCAAATTTTAGATGAATTGCTTTAAGATATGACTTAAAATGTCCTCAGATCAAAATTTAACATACACTCACATTCCTCTTGACTAATGCCTACCTGTCAACCTGCTCTCTAAAGTTGTCCAGACTTGGTGGACTTTCTGAGACACTATTGTCAGGATAAATCTCCATCTCCTGGTTGGCGAGAATCTGGCCGTACAAAAGAAACTGACGCATGAACTCCTTCCTGTCGTCCACATACAGGTAGCTGTAACGCTCCAGAGAGTTGCGAAACTCGCAGCATGTTGCCATGTTCGCCTGGATCCGCTCCATGATGAGATTACGCATGTCTGCCAGGTCAGCCATGTCCTCCATGTCAGCCTGAGTGAAAAATGTCCACATTAAATCTTAATGTGACCCGTTACATGTGTTGGAGTTGCATGAAACCAGTTGTACCTGGTAGTTTGGAAAGGAGCTATGCTGGGCGAGGCGTGGCACCAGTGAAGAGATTCCAAACACATCATTGATGAGGCCTTCCACCAGCTCAAACAAACTTTCTCTAGTCCCAACGTCCAGAGAGGGAGTGAACACCATGTCAGGAACCCTCAGATCCAGCTGAGCCTCAAACAGGGGGGCAATGACAGCTCTTTGGTCTGAAGTGAAAGGAAATGCAACACACATATTATGATTTGAATAAGTGTTAAGATGCTACTATAAGGCTCTTTAGTCTTGTGAGCACCGTTTTACAGCTCTACCTGGTGCAGAACACTGCCACTTGAGATGTTATTATAAAAGCTCCATGTTGATCCATTTATTGGCTCCTTGTAAGGTTTTTACAGATACATTTCACACTTCCCCTGTTTGGCATTGTTCCAAAACATATCACACACTTCATGACTCTGTATGTGGCTGAGCCTCCTCGCAGACTGGTTCTTGTGGATTTTCCAGACTATTTTTTTTCTTGTCGTTTGAGCTCAAAGTTAATAAATATTCAACCTTTGAAAATCAGAGTTGGCTAAATCTTTCAATCAAATTATATAACATTAACATTATCCTTTATATGAATACTTTTACATTTTTATGTCCTCTAATTTTATGATCCAGTTGGATGTTTTTTAATGTTTTTTAATGATGTTTTTACTTTTTATTTGAATTGCTTTTGATTTATTGTTTGTGTTTTGCGCTTTGTATGTTTGTGTTTCAGTTTATTATTGAATTATAAAAGAGACTGCACTGTGACCATTACCTACAACATAAGACTTACTCCTGTCCTTTGCTCAAATAAATAAAAACAGAAACCTAAATGATATTTAACCTAACTGGCTTGGTCCTTATTGCTTTTTATTCAAGTTTAGGTTTAAAATAAGTTTACTGTATAGTAATTGGAATAATTTCTTCTGGCAATGACACTAATCAAATTGTAATTTGCTGAGTGAGGAAACCAGAAGCTGGTTAATGTATTAATGCGTTAATCTGTTAATGTTATTTATCTACCAGTAAAGAAAATGGAATGGTGCGGCATTAGAACCACAGAAAGTTTTCCTAAATACACTTTAGAAAAAATCAACCGAACACTTGATCATCACAGTATAACACATCCATAAATGCTGATGCAAGAAGGCTTCCTGTGTCTCCCAGTGCAGTCTCAACAGTGTGGAGAAGATCTCAGAACATGGGCATCAACCTAGCAGCAGGGCCAGCATGTGCTTCTTCGTGCAAGGATGAACAGGAGGTGCACTGGCAGAGCCTTACAAACCTATAACGGGCTCCTCATTTGCACGTTTCGGACCAGTCCATGATGTTGGCGTAAGGGCTCAAAGTCCTAACATGTGACTTGTGCTCACCAGAAACAACAGTACAGACAAGTCCACCCTGAACTCTTCACAGATGATGTTGCGCGCCACCACATAACATTTGCCACAACCTCTATACGCTCTTTCACATCTGTACCGTGTGCTTTGTGTAAAACTAAGTCTACTGGTTCTAAGCAGTAAACCTATATAATCATTCAAAATGTTTCGACATTCAAAGAGCTTTGATATTTTGAAACATGCCTTTTTTGCTACTTATCCATGTCCAGGTCACAAGGGTAGCAGTCTAAGCACAGACTCTATTACGCAGCTCTATTCAGAGTCCTTCATGCTATCGCTAAGGGCCACCGGCTTCGAGGAAGCTCATTTCTGATGCTTGTGACCTCATTCTTTCAGTAGTAACTACTCAGAACTGATTCCGGTTTCAAGACTGGATCCAGAATAAAATGTTTAGATGTATTTAGTGCTGTGTGGTATTTTTCAGATTATAAGTCTCAGAAATTCAGAACAGTACAATAACATATTCAAATGTTGTTGTTAAGCAACATTTGGCGGTTACATGGACATACTCAATAAACACATGCACCGCCTTCTCGTCTGCTAAACAAACCGTCAGACTTAGACCAAGGGCATTTAACATATATTATAATATCATTTTAGTTTTGTGGTTTAGCTTTTTTCTAAAGTTCAGTTCATTTGTAATTAATTACAATATAATGAAAACAGAAAATCAGAATCAACAACTACCATTCCCTCCTGAGATATGTTGATATTCATATTTAAGTGAAAGAGATCTGACACTGGGTTCTGTTATAAGCAAAGTATTGGTGTTCTAATTCAGTGCTTAATTTTAAAAGGACCTAATCAAGTTGAAAGTACTGAGCCTGATCAACTGGTCCCCCATCACTGATATTTCTATGTAAATTTGTCACTATAAGCTTTTCATTTGATCCGCTCTTGATGTAAAAATTTGGAATAGTGCTGCTTTAAAACTCTCACTCTGCTTGTCCTTTTATTTTAATGGACACTTGTGGTTCTTACATTAAACAAGATACTGCATTAAGGAAAGGAACAGCTTAATTCCAGAGCTTTTAGATGCTGGACCTGCTGTTTTTGTAGCTACCCCTGGGTCACATCATTTATTTAAGAATTTTCCAAATCATAAAACAGTTTTTGAAGCCAAACAAGGAGAGGGAAAGGAAAAGATGAAGAAGCGGAACAAGGAGTAGAACGTTTGGTCACACTAGCATTCTGGCAGCAGTCCATCTCATATTGAACCACATCCCAGTCCATCTAAACTGGCTGACAAAACTCATGCCAGCTAACAAGTCCAGAATTATTTTATATCCACAGCCAATAGAGGCGGACACCCAATTGACATCAAAACCCCCGAGGACGTGTTGCTAAGAAGCTGTCCAATTCAGTGCTGGCTGAAGGGTGCTGTTGGATCAGAGTACTGAGAAGCGCTGCATTTTTTTCATATTAATTTCAAGATTGCCAGCAACATTCTGGCTTTGAGACAGCAAGTAGTAACACCATCAACACGACTGAGACACAACAAATAGTAAATAAGTACTTCTTTTATGTTTTCTTCCTTATTTAGAGTATTATTTGTTCATGAAAATCATACCAGTGTTATCGAGGAAAAACCTGAGAGAGCACTCGATGCTGTTGAAGAAGCCATCTATGATCGTGTCATCAATGTACTCCACATAGGCCTTCCACTCCTCAGAGGACGGCTCAGCTTTGAACAGCGCCCGATTGCACTAAGAGACATAACAGAGTGTGACACTCATAATGAATCACCATCTTTACCACATTTGAAAAGTCCTGCAAAAATGAAATTCAAATCCTAAATTGCTGACTCCATAATAACTGCTTAAAATGATGAAATGTGAGTGAAACTTAAAGCCCATCTGACATTTCATATAACAATGAGCAAAGCACCTTAACTAGGAAGTGGATCTTTTCCCCGGAGGACCGAATCAGACTGTAAAATCTGTCGAGCCTCTCACTCCTGTCCTCCAAACTGAGCAGAGCGTCTTTTTTTCCCTCCTTCCTGTCAAATATGGGGGTGGACCAGGACCTCATGCAGCTCAGAATCTCCTCTATGTTGTCTTTGGCCCTCTGGAGCCGACTCTCCAGGTCACACACCAGGTCTCGCACCTCCTGGATATACTCCCAAACACCTGAAAGAGGTTAAAAGGTCAAATAAGTAAAAAAAATTAATTAACTGATTTTAATAATATGAGTCAGACTGACTAAAACACTCAAATATGAAAGAAAAAATAATAATCAGTGCTTCCTGGTGTATACAGGAATAAACAAGTTGAATTTAAGACTTTTTAATCCTGTTTTTAGAGCGTCCTTATTCCACTAATATTTGAGGACAAGGCTTTTTTTTCCCTGTTGAACAAGAGAAATATTTAACTAAACAACCCCCTGGTTGTCTATGTAACATTACAAACAATACATACAGTTGGCAACCAAAAGCTTCAAATCACTTCTGGTATATTCCATAATAATGTGCAAATTTCTGCATCGAGCTTGTGTTTCAATATCATTGTTTGATGTTGTGAATAAAATAAGTAAATATTTAGCACCGATTTTGTTGTTTCTTTAGATTTTATGTGATAATATTCTACATTACAGAGTTTAAGAGTAACATATAAATTAGCTGATTCCAGGATGTAGAGACACAACACAGGGATATGCAAAAAAGAAATTAAGCAGCTGGGATTTTTTCTATTTTCAAGATATTTTTAACCATGAGCTACTACATGAGATACTCACATAAGAATTAATACCAACAAAATTACCAGTGGATTAGAGATTCATTTGCAACAGTAACAGACAGGTACACAGCCCCTCCAAGCACATGAGAATTTTGAGATTTCACTAAAACCTATCAGCAATTACCTGACAGCTGCATTAACCACATTTACATTATCATTAAGGTAGCAGTTACGGCTGCATCTTTAACAATAATAGACAGTGGGCTTCTCTACTTACATTGCTTCCCCCAAAACCCACATCTAGATATACAGCAGAAAATTGATGGATAGGTGGATGGATGGATAGATAAATCAAACCTAAAGCTGAGGCTGTATTAAAATATCTGCACTAAGGCACAGGTATAATCAGCATATGATTTTCCCTGCTGATTGACAGGGAGCTGCCAGCTGTGGGTTTGCTAAAAAGGTTTGACAGAATCTAAGCTCCAAACCACACTATCATATTTTGCCAGTATTTAACAAAATACACATTCAGTGTCTGTAAAAGTCTGTAAATATACTGAAAATGAAAACTGAAGTTCAAAAATTGTATGGTTCTTATGATCCTTTCATATAAATGTGGTTCATCCTTTGGTTGAGCACAGATACAAAAGGTTTTCTTAAAAACATGACTTTGTCCAGCTAAAACAATACAGAGTGTTTCATATAAAGAAAAACTTACTGATGGCCCCCAAAGAGATTTTAGCTAGCTCCAAAAGAGAAAGTCTTCTTTCTAATGTCATAATGAAACTATTTTCTAATATTAACTATTTTTTAAACTTGGAATTACCTTATTAAAGTGCAAAATACATCTTGTTTAATCAAACTTCTCTCATAACTGCCTCATTGTATTTATTGTATGCAGTGATCAGGCTTAGTACAATTACTCCTACTACTACTCTGAGCCAAAGAAAATGTATGAGGATACAGAAGGAATTGTGGGCCACCACAGGCAGTTATGGGTCCATGTATTACCTGCTTTCACTAAAGTCTAATCTAACAAATACTGCAGCTGTCCGTTCTCAGCTCATGACTGACTGCACCACACCATTGTGATTTCATTTTGTGATTTTGTGATTGTATACAGTTCTTCGATACCTTTTTCACCCAACAATCAGCCCCAAATGTATTCTGCGGCTTGATACAACAAGCCCTAGCATGCAGTCGGAGTCATAAATAACTAACTTCGAGACACAAGAATAAGGAGTCGTGCAACAGATGGCATGGCTCCCACAGTGCCCTGATCTAAACAGCTACATGAAGAGAGACAAGACAGTGAGTTCTCTAGAATACTTATACCATCCCACCTGCCGAGTACCTTAAAAACTAAAGAACTGCTGCTACTGTAAAGGCAATTTGTGCTCACAACAATTACAGTTAAATTTAAATATTTTTCTCTTCGCAGTGGGTTAACTTAATTGAAAAAAAAATCTCACTGCATGAGGTTTGAAAGTATCCTTCCTTTAATTTCAGATCCTAAAGCCTTTGGTAAGTACTGTATGTATACTCATTTTCTTTTTTAATTGATTTTTGTAGTTGCCCTTGTGAATTAGGTATTACCTGAATGAAACTAGAAGCTCATTTTTAAGCTGACTTCTGCATTTAAAATAAAAACTAATAAGGGTAACTAACTAATTTCAGCATTTCATAGTTTTCTCTTTGTGGTTCTGTGGTTGCAAGAACATTTTAATGAGATTTTTAAAAACTCCACAACCTCTACGTGGCACAAAAGAGCATCTGACATGTAAATAAATGCAGAAAAAGGCTTACCTTTTAACAAAAGTAGCCCTTCCTGCTTTTCAGGACATACAGTGTATGGTTATATATCATCACATTCTTTAACTGTACATCCCAAAGAATATGATTGGAAAAGGTGCTGCTGTAAAATAATGAATTCACTTCGTGTCACCAAAGCATTTAATGATTGTCTTTCTTATCAGAGTTTGACCTGTTAGGTCTGGTATAATTAAGCAAGTCTGACAAATCTGTATGATTAATTTATCTTATTCAGTTCATATACATGTATTCAGGGAGCTAAAAGGAAGCCATTCGCTTAGCCAGAGGAAATCTCATGTGCACGCTCTGTGCCCTCAAAATGCAGAAGCCAAAAGAAGCTCATAAAAGTTTCATAAGAACGAACAGGGAGTCACATTTATAGTAGCCTGGTTGTCAAAAATACTGCTATATTTCCTGAGAACTTAATGGCTTTTAACCTGTTATTTACTGAAATTATCAGTCAGGGAGAAACAATCACTTATGAACTTTTAAAGAAAATATCCCTAGAGGATATGGATTTTTAAGAAGTTGTACTCAGTCATTTTAATAAGGCAGGGTTTGGTTTCTGTAAAATACAATTAAATGCCAACAGGACACATACATGCAATGCTCCAGTAGAGTAGAAAAGCACAATATAAGAACAGTCCATTTACCATTTATTTAAAGTGGACTCTTTGCTCTGTGTGTGTACTGATGGTGTCTTTTTGAGCATTTATCTCAGATTATCAGACTAATATTACAGATGTGTGTGTAGTACAAACCATTCAAGAGGCTTATGTTTTGGTGATAATAATAATAATTCTGTTATTTAGCACTAAACGTGATTGGCTATTTCCTTCTTTTAGACTTCTATGGTCCAAACAGAGAATAAATCAGACTTGGGATATTCACTTGACCACTTTTCAAAATGTATTCACACAGATACATTTGTCATTGAATAATCCTGCCTGGGTCAACCAGACAGATGAAAAATGTAAGTCTCATGATGTAAGCATGAGTTTCAGGACCTATGCACACACACACACACATAGGTGAATGTAGTGTATGGTCTGCAGAGGAACTGTGGCTTTGTCCCCAAACACCTTCAAGTGCATTGGCTCGTACCGTCAACAGTCCTCTCATTTGTGCTACGTTCCTCAGGGAATCCTGAAGTTGAAGAAACTAGCAACGTGCCTGCCTGCTCTGAGTCAGTCAGAGCTAATCAATGATTAAAAACCTCTCCTATTCTTATTTCATGCGCTTTTCAAAAAGCAAAGCCTCTCTGTTCACGTTACGTGTCAGAGCACACTGCTCTGCTCTGGAAATGGCACAGGGGGCCATGAGGGGAGGAAAGAGGAAAGCATGTTTATCCCATCATCTGTGAATATTCATAGAAATGATAACTGCCTGATCACTCTGCATTGCTGTTTGTAATCATGCATCTACTCTAATAGAGCAAACATTGGTCAGGGTCATATTTTTAGGACACAAAATACTTTTGTTATTTTTTCTGTTTAATATATTCGGTTGGAAGTCCTGTGACTTATAGTCAGGGCTTTCAGCTTTGGTTCAAGGGGTTAAAAAAACCATTAATCTCTGATAAAATCTGTCTGCTATTTTAATATATTTAATTGGAAAATTCAATTTCATAAATGTTTGTGTGTGTGTGTGTGAGTGTGTGTGTGTGTGTGCGTGTGTGTGACTTTATAAAATTAGCAGGTAGAAAGCATAGAGGTAATTCAGAGTGATTCAAGCGAAACTCTTTTGCTGCAAAAGTAAAGCAATTTCATCGTCGTCGGTCTGAGCTGTGGGCAAATCAAGAGCACAGATACATAAAGATGCCTGGCTATCCACAGAGGCACTAATGATTAGCAAGACATATTAAACATACAGCTCTTTACAAGACAAAATACCCTGCCTCCCCTGTGTTCCCTGTGTCTCCATGTCTGTGTTAGGTAATTTAGGTTTTCTTGTTTTATTTGGTAGTCTTTGGTAGTTATTTTGATAGTGTGCTGTCTCTTGTGTTTTGTATTTAGTTTTACTTTCCCTTTCTTAGCTCAGCCTCAGACAATCCAGTACATAACAGTAGGGTGCAAGATGTTAGCAGGCAGGGCATACATGGAACGCCATAACCAAGTGGCCAGCATAATATACAGGAACATCTCTGTTGAGTATGGCCTGGAAGTCCCGAGGTCAAAATGGAATATACCCGCCCAGGATGGTTGAGAATGAGCTAAAATTCTGTGGGACTTCCAGATACCGATGGACAAACCACTAACCAATCGGATATAGTAGTGGTGGACAAACAGTGGACGATGGCCGCAGTGATAGATGTTGATATATCAGGAAGAAGGAACATGAGAACCTCGAGAAAAACCAAGGACTGACAGTGGCACTCTGGAAGATGTAGAGGGTGAAGGCAACACTTCTTTTAAGTATGCTAAATTATGAGGCATTTGGTAAATTTGCAAAGCCAAATATAGGCCAAATTTTAATAGATCATTAACATGATCCCACTCGACATTTCTAAAACATGTTATAATTAATTTAAAATTTTTAATTTAAAATGAATTCAGACAGGATAATGATACACATGTACCCAAAACAAAAACTACCTAAAAACATAACCGCTTTGGCGGTTGTAATAAATTATTTACAGGACTTTATAAACAGAATAAAGAAAATATCACAGGGCAAGAATTAATATCACTGCTTAGCAATCAAGATGTGAACACAGTGTAAATTATTAACATCTGTGTGCAGGCATAGTAACCAACCTGGCAACCACACTGTCAACAAAATCAAGGAAAGCACTGCTTGCCAAGGGTAACACCAGCATAACTACAAATGTATATGAAGTGAATCAAGTGACTTTGGACAGAGCTAGGCCAGACCCCCTGCGCTTCGGTTAACTCTATAACATGCTGTGTAGTTTTTGGTTCCCCTCAGGAATCTCATTCCTCATTTACTGCCACTGTTTCCACTCCATGTTAAATATAGAGTGGTTGTTAAGATGAGGATTAAAACCCCCTTTTTAATACCTGAATTATATTAAATGTACTTGAAAACATAGTTTCTCCATCAGAAATGTACATGCTGTTTTTTTGTTTTGTTTTTGAACAAGTCAGATGGAAATATTTGACTAGCTTTGTGCTTAATATTCAACGAATTTCAGCAGCAACCAGCCTGAGATACTATATATAACACTGAGTACTGCACTGTTTTTCTTTTGTTTTTGTTTGAACAAAGCTCAGTAGCAGACATCTACTTAAAAATCTGTGTTTGCAAAGATGCAAAGAGCTGTGATTGGTCAGCTCCGGCTTAAATACAAAGAAATCTGCTGCTTTTTTTCAAAACATGAATAAAAACATTGCCACTTTACAATATTTCTACACATTTGTGTTCTGGGTTGAATTAAAGTACATAAGTAATGGAATGTCAAAATGATCCAACATGCTGTAACAATGAAAGAAGGAAGCCTTATTATTGCTGCAAATTGTCGGTAAGAGATACACGCAAAGTCCATTTAGTGTTGCAGGGATGTTATCAACACTAAACTGTCAATCAACAATACTCACAGAACACTTAAAGAAATAAAAGTACTGGTTTTGCATAATTTCTTCAGAAAAGTGATGCCATCTCCATTGTACTGTGGTGTCAGTGGAGTGCTATTGTCAGTAGACTGACAGCAGAAATTGACATATTTAAATGTGTCATTTGTCCGGAGCTGTATTGGCTACTAATCAGTAAATGTGCAGACCTTGGCTGTTCCAGTTCAGACTGTCCTCTGCCTTTCTGAGTTGAGCGTCGATGTCGCCGAGCTGGCCCTGAATCAGAGGACGTTCCACATCAAGCATAGAGTGCACCACCTACAGCCAAACAGCAGAGGAAAAAACGAGAGAGACCTGATTTTCTGCTCCCACTAAGTGAGTACAGGAAAATCATTTAAATATCATTTCTACAAAAAGGCCAAGCACAAGCCCAGAGCGTCAACACGGCATGTCGTCCTCATTATAGTCACTATTTCTGCATTGTTCCATGCTGTCATGACTTAATTGGACTTGAACTTTTGGCTACCTGAAGCACTGGATTTCTACATTTTTAAAAATGTAATCATCTCGTTGAGGTGGCTGTGATACGTGTAGTTCAACTTAGTGTGGCTGAATTAATTACACAACGAAACTGTATACTGTTTCATGGAGCACTATTGAAACTGCCATTTTGCCTTAATGCTTAGTTCTTATTAAAACTGTGAAGGTGTCTTTGATAAATGCAGACTATGTAAGTAATTCAGCTAATAAATACACTTCAGAAATAATCCAGCAAAGGCCTGTGTCAGTGTTTTGTGGGATTTTTTCCTGTGTCTTAAGGACATGACTTTCAGATTCTGTTCATTTGCCACTTCTTTTGTCCTCCACTTGGCCATGTTTTTAAAAGACACACTGCACACCGTGTCGAGATGTGCCAAGTTTTTTGCTAATAGCTCTTTGGGAATCACCTTGTTGGTGCAAAAATACAACTTTTCCCTGCCAGAGTTTATCTTTGGCATTTATCATAGATTCAGCTAAACCTCATAACTTTGGCTCACGACTTTTGCACATCACTGTACAATGCTAAATAATTCTGTATATTTTTGATAGTGCTAGTCTCCAAAAGGTAAGGACATGTCTAATTGCAATGTGCATGTCACAGAGTTATTCTTCTTCATTATCTGATAGTGCTCCACCCAGGCACACTGTCCCGAGCTCATAGATTATTTTACTGTGGGGACACAGGCCCACATGTTAAATAACTTGAGAGGGTAGCTTCTCAACATATCCAGCCTTGAGGACATCATGTCAGCCTTATATTTCTATTCTATTATATAATATATATGCATTCATAATTTCTATTGTAGTTATTAACAAGTTATTGTAAATTCTATTCTTTGACATTGTGCTTGAAAATCATGTTCCTTTAGATGTTTCCTTAGCGCCTTCTTCAGTGTCACCCTCTATCATGCAGTTTCCACTGAGTGACTTTGATGAAGGTCAAATCTGACTGGAAAATTTTGCTGGAGCATTTCTACAAAAGCAAAGCTCATGTGGTAAACAGAGTCGAGTACCTGCTAGCAGTGATTCACGAACAAACAAACCCTGACTTGGTGCCAGGGTTTAGACTAGGGCTGTTGCTGGCAACTAATATACTGAATATTTATGCTGGAGAAAATTAAAATTATGGGAGGCACTTCAGTGCTGCAAATGTGTGGCATTTTGCTCTATGCATAGCAGTCACAGACCTTATCAGACTAATCTGCAGTGTCAGGAGACAAGGAAATATACAGCTGTTAACTGTTTAAATTAAAGCAGATGCGCACTGGTTCACCAAGCTGTCATCTCCTCTTGCCTCCCACCTTACTTGCTTACTTCCTGTCACAGAGCGAGAAGCTATACTGTTTTTTCTATTTTTCTTTCAAGGAGCTTCTTTTTTTAAAATAGTCTAGTTCTCTAGGACTCCTGAAGGTGCTAAAAAGCTTTCTTTGGACATGGGCTCCTCAGGCCTGAAAAATGTTCTACCGCACATGACAGGAGTCATGTTTGGGGACTGCATTTCAGACAGCGGTCTTGGAGCACTTGTCAAAATTGACTGAAGTATAAGGAGGAGAAATAGCTGAGCTAAGCCAAATTACACAAAAACTGGACATAACCTATTAAGCCCCCAGCATTTTTCTGATCTCCACGATCTCCTCCCTTTTGCGCCCATCTTTGGGTGTGTGAGTGCTTAAAAGGTTAATAGCAACGATGAATCCAAATTTGAGGTTTTTGGTTAGTATCAGAGGTCAGGAGCGAGGTATAACAGAGAGTGTCTACAGCCATCTGTAAAGCACAGCTTTCTTCAAAAAACAGAACTGTTCCTAAAGAAATCACACGAAGGCTTGCTTAGAAGAGTTCAGGCTGTGTTGAAGAATAACGGTGGTCACTTTAAAGCTCATCAGAATTGTACTCTTTTTTTTGCAGTTTCTTGATGATAAATTTCCACATCACAGTTTGAAAACTTGCAACCTAATCTGATCCAACCTTATTATATCGGTCCACAGTGAGTTCAAGGTTAGCCACATACTGCCACAGCTGCCCCCTGATGGTGTAGATCTGCACTGCAGTTTCAGGGATGGCTTCAGTCTGTCTTGCCACTAAGTACTTCACCTCTCTGAGCACAGCCGCCAGCTAGGAAGAGATTAAAAAGTACATTAGAAGCACTGAAACATACATCAAGACATTAAAATCGGTCTGATCAGTACAAGCTGATGATAATTTTTTTTAAAATTCATGATGTTAGAAAAGATAAAATCACTTTGGCCCATAATTATAACCCATTATATCATTTCAATTAAAAACTGAAATACTGACCAGACTAATGAGGAAGATGAAAACAAATTAGCTTGATATATCACCACTCTAATATATCTCATTACAAAAGGCACAAGCATATCAGCGTTTCTAACTGTGTGGAGGCTAATGTAGACCTGTGGGTTAAAGTTGACTGTGATCAGCTGAGTGTCTGGGTCCCGTTTGATTAACGGCAGGCTGAGGTTGAACTGAGAACTCTCACCAACAGTCTCTGTCCATGTGTCAAACAAGCTGGTGGAGTATCTGAAACAGCAAACAAAAAAGCAGACGAGCGATGACAATCGAGCAAAAGTTATTACAACAGAAAAACAATTTGCACTTTTACCATCAGAGTATAACTTTGTTTCAAATTCCCATTACCAGGGCCAGGTTTTTAATTTAAGGCCACCGGCACAAAAATGTCTCATATCATGGAAATGAACATAAACAGCAAAACAAGAGGCTAAAAGGCATATGATTGAGCCATTCTCCCATTTCTCCATGGTTGTAAACAGAATGAGAGGTGTGAATCGCTCATCTGCATCAAGCACACAATAAGGATAAAGGGAGAGGAGTGAGGAGGGTTAGATGCAGGCGTGCGGGGAGGTAATATGAGGATAAACGCTGATTCATCTGCGAGAGGCAGGGAACAGACAATATGTCAGGGCTCTGTACAGCTATATCAATCTGTAAATAGCTACGATTATGATGAGAACTTCAGTGCGCGCTGTGTGCTCCTTATTGGATTTCAGCTGTGAGCTTCATTTCCTGATAGTGGCACCGCAGACGCAGAGGCAATCAAATGCTTTGGTCATGGCCATAAATCACACTACATTTTGTCTGTGGGGGTAATGAGTGAGGATGCCCATTCTGTTCCTGACTAGAATGTGTATAATAACGGTGGCATTCATCAGAGGCAACGGCGATGATTATTACAGCATAACAAGGGCTCTAATTTCTGATGGGAGTAAATCGAGGGCAAAGAACTGGTGTTGTTCATCATCTCATTACTCTGGTTGCGGGGACATGAAGTGAAGGAGTAATATTAAGTCTGTGAAGCATAAGGAATGGGCTTCTGCATGGGAATCTGTAAGTGTGCGTGGATTTCATTCACACACTACCATGCATACACGTGCATACACGCATCTACACTTCCAGAGCAGTAAGGGCTGACTATTCATTCCACCTTTTTGAACTTTTCCAACCCCGCTGTGCTCATTTTTTTATCCTTCACTAATTCAAAGTGGAAAAACACAAATTTGAGAACAAACATGTGGCTCTCTAATGAATTTGTTCAAATCATACTTTGATAGACAAATGTTTTTCAATGTATTTTAAGCTAACAAATAAATGGGTGGAGCCTTTTAGCTTTGTTTTATCTGTTGCTGTACAGTTAACCTTTACCGCGCTCAGTAACTGCTGCTTACAATGCCCAAAAGTAAACAGAAAGATGATCCTTTATGGTGACCACCTTCCTAGTGCTGGCTAAAGCTCCCTGATTCAAAGATACTGGACCAATAGGCCCTATTTGCAGACCATCTCTAACAAGCATGTAGCAGCAGAATTCCAAGCTATGTACTCTACATAAATACTCAGGGAGTACATTACTAAACGCATGGAGAGGGCTCTGATGGACAGTGCATAGTGGATCGACCATAAATGACGAAACAATGGATGGAATAGGGACACTATAAAGATAGAGGTCTTCGCAGGTACAATATACCAAACCTCTGAAAAAAGATTTGGTTAAAAAAGTGAACATAGTTGTTAAAGAAAAGATATTACTTCACTAAAATAAAAATTAAAAACTCAACTTTTGAAAAAAATAATAAAAATAAGTGAAAAGATTATTCAAAAAGCCAACTTTAAAAAAATAAAAATGTGGTGAAATTTCAGTTTCAGCATCTGTTAGTTTGGTAAATAAAATATATGTATATTAGCTTATTAACAACACAGGGTGCAGTTCACTAACATGTTAGTTGTGTTAATTTCAAAAGAAGCTAATGCTGTTTAAAGCTTGCTGCATAATAAAACCTTTTTGTGGCAGACACTGAGTTGTAACAGCAGTAAATTTAATTTAAACCAAACTGAGAATCATGATGACTCAGTTCCACTGAATGTTCCACTGAGCTAGCATGCAAAAGAAGTCACTCTCTAATATTAATCACACTAATGCTATTCCAGCATATCCAAACGTCTGCTGTGGAAAATGTTCATGGATACAGGTTTAAAGGTCCTGTAAGCCGACGCAGGTGCTTTCAATTATCCTGCATAATTAAACCTCACTTACTCACTCACACTTACAGTACTGGGCAAAAGTCTTGAGCCACCCCTCATTTCTTTACGTCTAACAAGCATTCCTAACAAGATGTTAGGAAAACTGAAAATAGGTGCAGCAAATTACAGAAAGGGGTAAATATATATGGAAATACAGCACATAAGGGAGAAATTGAGTCTGTAAAATTCGAACAACCTTGAAAATTCATAATTGGTATGACTACCTTTATTCTTCAACACAACCCGAACTCAAGCTTTCTTGTAATTAAAGCTTGTAAAGAAAGCTTTACAAACTTTCTTATAATTATTTAAGTAGTCTTCAGAAGTAGTTTCTAGGCTTCTTGAAGGACATTCCAAAGCTCGTCTTTTGATGTTGGCTGACTTTTGCTATCTCAGACTTCCTCAGTAATGATGAGGTTCAGGCTCTGGGAAGGCCGATCCATGACTTCATGTTTCATTGTGCCTTTTTCTATCCAAGTATGCTTTTACTGTATTCGCACTGTGTTTGCAATCATTGTCATGCAATGAAGCCATTCCCAACCCCTGTTGAGGTTAACGTACCGCTAATTTTCAGATGGTATTGGATCAAAGTCTGATTGTATTTCAGTGTGTTCACAATTCCATCAGTTTTGATAAGAACCACCCCAGGAGCTGAGATGCAGCCCCAAATCATGATGGAGTCGCCGCACTCACTGCTGAAATTCTCCTCTGACCTCCTACTGACAAAGATTTAAACCAAAAATGTGAATGTATTACTCCATAAGAGCTGTTCCCACTGATTTTTAAACCAGTCCTTGTGTGATTTGTCTCTTCATCATGTTGTCCTTTCTTATTAAGAATGGTTTCTTGACAGCCACCTTTCCACTATGACCATTCCTGATGAGGTTTTGAGAAAAGGTGGATGGATGAAATGAAGAGCAAGATTCATCTCTGAGGTCATGTGCCAGGTCTTTGCTGGATTTTTCCCCCCTATTTCTTGAGGACATGTCTTTCCTCTATCAGATGCTGTAGGTAGCTTCTTCTTCTTTTGTCCTCCACTTTCACCATTTTGGTTTCCTCAAACTTCTCATTTTTTTTAGATTCAGCTAACGAAGGATTTTGTGTTTTATTGTGATAGGCTGCTATTATTAATTAATTAAGTGTCTGTATGATACAATTTAAAGATGGTTCTTTTCTAGCTGTCTTTTTTGTGCAAATGTTATAGTTGAGTTATATCATATATAGGAAGTCTGGAAAACTATGGATAAAGACCATTTGTGGCTCCTCTTCTCTATTTTGCACAGTGCTGTATTAGTAGTAAATCACTCCGTATTTCTTATACAGTGCATTGATATTTATTTTTACTATGAGTATAATTGCACTATATATAGAAAATATAGCACATTTACACTCATACACTGATCTACATACACTGCACTCTAACAAATCCTGCAATAAATTCTCCCTTCATGAAAATGTTAATGTGTTAATCTGTTCAAGAGAAGTCTTTCTCTGAATATACATCATTTTGGACAAATTTGTTATGTTAAAGTGTTAAAGTGTATCTTAACAGATAGATAAAATAATATAAAATTTAATAGAAATTTAGAGTAACACAATCCAATTCAACTGCATTAGCTAAGCTAACTAACATATCCTAACTTGGCAACAGTAAAACAAGTGAAAACATTTTTATGGTTTGCAATTTTTTTTTATCTCTGTGATTTCTTTGACTCGTGTAGCTCAGTTTGATTCCATCCAAACAGCATTTCCTGCCAGGTACCAGGTGGTTGTTGGGAGCCTGGAACCCTGGGACCCTGATCTCGGCTTGCAATGGGGTGTCCGTCCTCCAGGGGATCAGCTGCCCGTCGCCTTGGATGTGGGCGCCCCATTTAGGACATCTCTCTGAGATGTGAGGCTTTAGGTCTTCAGTTAGCTCTCTGCCTGCCTCTGGCTCCTGGGAGGGTGTTATTGTGGCTTCCAACCCTCATTTTCAAGTACATTTCATGACAAAGACACAAACACACTCACAATCTCTCAGTTTCTCTCTCTCACACTCACACACACACACAGACCACAAGAAGATTGACGGCTTATGTACCTGTGCATTTTTGAATGCCTGTGTTCCAGATGTTGTATGTTTGTTTTTTCTTACAGGTGTGGCAGTTGGCGATACATTGTGCATTACTATTTTTACTTCCCTAATCCTTCCTCTCTCTTTTGTTATTTTTGTTTTTTTTCTGCCTGTCCTGTCTCAGACATTGTCAGACCACATATATAGTGTAATACGTGAAATAACATGAATAGAAATAAAGAAATAAACAGATAAACCCGGAACAAGAGGAACAGCGAAATGTGTTTGGCACAACGGTGCATTAAGATCATAATTCTGATTGCGAAAGCTGCCAGAAGACAGGACAGGATTAAAAGAAAACAACCCCCCACCCACCCACCCCCAAAAACAAACAAATAAACAAACCCCCCAACATTTCCTTCCCAATGGGATGCTTTATCTTGCAAGGGTTTGATGTTGGATGCAGTCTATAAGGCCATTTCTCACTTGGCATCAGTAAGCAGTGACAGGGCATATGGGATTATGGGAGTCCTGCAAAATAATCTGCAGAGCAGCGCCACAGTAATGAGAACATAAATCATGCCCAGAGCTGCATGTCTACATGCTATTCCACAGGGGCTGCTTCATAAATTTTCTACACTCAACTAACAAAATCACAAATGCTGGGTTTAAGAAAGGTTGGCATGAAATTACAGGGAAACATTTACATTTCAAAGACTAAAGCTAATATTTAATATCTGCCTTTATAGTATTATTATGCAGTCCAATAAAATGGTGTCATATTCTTGCACTGTCTATTCTGTTTAATCTTCCTTTCTGTTCTTTTATTCAGTAATACATACATCTCAGCATGATGACATACAGTGTAACACGCTGAGATAAATGCGGCACACACCTGTCCAGCAGTTGCATCATCTCCTCATACTTCTGGATGACCCTGGCTCCTTCTGCAGTCTCCAAGCACCTGCAGAGAAGATGAAACTTTACAAGCCATGCAAAGGGTAGAGCCAATATCTTTCCAGGGTCCAATATTCTAAAGCCTCATTTTTATGAGGCCTCTAAAACTGCTCACAGAGTGATTAATTCATACTGAGACCACTGGAAATGCACGGCCACATCAACTTTCATTTTTTAATCTGCTTTATTTGAGGTGAGACTCACGGATATGCGAGGTGTCTGAATTTGAAGAAGGGGGTCTGGATGCGCTGCTCCACCTCCTGGGCCCATCTCAGCCCTCCAGCTACTGCTGGCATATTCTTATTCACTGGAGCCGAACCCGAGGAGGTCAAACATCATCACATAGAATTACACAGATAGGCGGTTTTATGCAAAGTTTGAGCACCCTTAGGCAAATTACATATTTTGGTCATTTATGAAGAAGTAAATAAATATAGCCCCTGCAGCAAACACACATTAAAATGAGCTTTTTGAACTGTGAATTAACATTTAATTCACAGTTTCTTTTTATTTCATGAAGGGACAAAGAGTAACTGTGGCATGTGCCAAACTCACGGTACACTGCCAAGTCAGTGCTACCTTTTGGCAGCTTTGTTTTTTTAGCACCAAAAACTTTTTCTCATCCACTGCTCCTCACTGATGACTTCAAGTTTATACAATTTCAAGACCGCTATAGGCCTTCTTGCTCTGAATACATAAATGAGTTTCATTCAGTTTTGTTAGTTATCTCTGATTACAGTAAATGTTTAAAGGTGAACCTTAGATTACCTATACTTTTACACTCATCCCTGTGTTGATCGCTCAAGTATCTCAGCAAGTACCAGCAACTGGATATACATGTACATGATTAGGCTTCATTGGCTCCCTGTTAAATCCAGAATTGAATTCAAAATCCTGCTCCTCACATACACGACCTTAAATAATCAGGCCCCATCTTATCTTAATGACCTTGTAGTACCATATCACTCCATTAGAGCACTTCGCTCTCACACTGCAGGCCTACTTGTTGTTCATAGAGTGTTTAAAAGTAGAATGGGAGGGAGAGCCTTCAGTTTTTAGGCCCCTCTTCTGTGGAACCAGTTCCCAGTTTGGATTCGGGAGACAGACACTATCTCTTCTTTTAAGATTAGGCTTCAAACTTTCCTTTTTGTTAAAGCATATAGTTAGGGCTGGACCAGGTGACCCTGAATCCTCTCTTAGTTATGCTGCAATAGGTGTAGACTGCTGGGGGATTCCTGTGATGCATTAAGTATTTCTTCTTCACTCGCTATGTGTTAATAGACCTCTCTGCATTGAATCATAGTTGTTATTCATCTCTGGCTCTTCCACAGCATGTCTTTTATCCTTTTATCCTTCTTCCTTCTCTCACCCCAACCGGTCACAGCAGACGGCCGCCCCTCCCTGAGCCCAGTTCTGCTGGTTTCTTCCTGTTAAAAAGGAGTTTTTCTTTCCCACTGTCGCCAAAGTGCTGTTTTTCTCTGTATGTATTATTGTAGGGTCTACCTTACAATATAAAGTGCCTTGAGGCAACTGTTGTTGTGATTTGGCAAGGTATAAATAAAATTTAACTGAATTGGTACTTTGCATCATTATCACAAGCCTGTCCTATTTCAATTTCAAGATTTCTGCATTGAGATTTTGCAGATGGCTTTTTAGTTGAATCCATTCTTTCCTTTCTCTAACCCACCCACGGACGGTCAGCAAGCCAGAGTACCCTTACCGCCAGTCCCAACCTCAGCTCCTTCTATTTCCGCTAACACATGATTTTGAACTTAATCAGTAATTTTGGACTTCCTGAGCATCACCAGTCTGGCTGATCCAGATGTTGCTTTGCAGACATCAGATCTTGAGTTTTGGGCTATGATATAACCTATTTACACATCACCATAGCTCATTCCGGAGAGCAAAAATTCCAAGGTAGAACTGTAAAATTGTTTGCTGCAGGAGTTCTTTTCACTTTTACCAACAACAACAAAATAAAATTAACTAAATATGTAATTTTCCCAAATTTTAGATACTCCCAAAATTCAGATAAAAGCTGAACTAAAAAGGCACATAACTGAGCAAGGACCACCCACTAATGTGAGATCCTCTCATGTCCTCGTCGTATAGTTTTCATATGCTAGATTTGACAGTACACTATAATCTATCGAGATTATCTTTAAAGCACAAATTTCAAAAGACTGCTGTTTCCTTGTGACCTCATATCAGCAGCTGGGAGGAGCTACACTGGGAATTACATGATGAACAATTACAGGGTGAGTCAGCTGCCCTAATTAAGCTCAGTATGTACACACCCACACACAGGAAAATCAACTGTGTGGGTGGACTATGGGTGTGTGGGGGTTTTAAGGGTTTAAACTCAGCAAATTTCCAAAGAGCTGGGTCGTTTCAATTAAGAAGTTTTTAAATCAAGAACACGCCACGTTTAATTCCTTTAGAAACTTTGACAACATCCTTGAGGGGCTGTAATGGATCTCACTGTTCACTGATCTCAACTTTATTTCCACCCCAAGCAGAAGCAGTTTTAGGATGTTTTTCAACAGGGAAAGACAAGTTCCCCTTGAGACTCAAATTTAAAGGGTGATCACAGCTAAACTACAAAAAGAAATATATTTAGGTGTATAAATGCACCTTAAATATAGAGTTATCATGGACACCAACATTAACTGCTGACTGTGTCTTTCTTTGCAAGTTTTTGAGACTAAAAAGTGGCATATTTTTTAAATAAACACCATCATAGTGTGATTTACAATTAGACTTTTGTGGAATAAAGACTTTGTAGTGAATCTCACCCCACTCCTCAGCAGCTTGAATGTGTTTGTTGTAGAGAATTTTACAGCAGTCCAGCTCCTTGTCAAACATAGACACAAGCAAAGGGTATTTGTCCAGAGCATCTGTAGCCACTAGCGGGCGCTCCAGCAGGCCACCAAACATGTCCAGAACCTGCAGACAACAATTATGTCAAAGGGCTTAATGATTATGTGTGTGTACGCGTGTGAGTTTGGGCGGGTGGGTGTATGCATGTGTGTGTCTGTGTCTGAGAAAAAGTTCCCAGACCTTAAAGGCATGCTCCAGACCGTAGGCGTCATCAAAGGCCTGACAGAAGACAGCTCCGAGTCTTCGGTCTATGTCATCCACCTTCAGTTTAAACTGCCTCACGTCTTTTTCAAACTCCTGCAGAGGAAATAGCTCGGCTAGACCAACAGCCAAAATACCAAACAGCAGTGCGAGGCAATGCAAAGCCAGCAAAGCATATTCCTTTTCACAATTCACTGACTCAAAGCCATTCAACAACTTGTATGAGATATTCAAGTTAAGTCAATTTATATTTGCTTATAGGTCTCAAAAACCTGGATAAGCAAACAGATGGCATTTACAAATAAAATACTTTATTGGCAGAAAAGCAATTTGCTCCACCGATGCTGGGGTGACCACGCTGCTGTGCTGTTAGCCTGGATCAGAAGCAGGTATAAAAGCTCCGCTGGGCCTGTAGCCTTTCATATTTCATAAAGCTCTTTTAAAAGGAATTCATCTTGACAATCCTCAGTAAAATAGGAGCAGTAGGCAAGTGAACTAGACCCCCATATATCCTATGATCAAAACATAGGATATATGTTATAACAGCATACCATGTTGTTTACATCCAAGCAGTCATAGGGCTTCTCTGTGAAGAACTTATACATGTCAGTAAATTCCTGGTGGAGATGTTGGACTTGCTGGCTGAGGGCTCGACCTCGGACGCCTCCAATCTCCAGTTTCTCAAGCTTCAGCAGGTCGACAGCTGTTAACAAGATATCCTGCAGAGAAGGCAAGCTCCAGTCAACTGTCATACCAAAAATGCTGGCATTTCTCCGAGAGGTGCTGAGAACTTATTTCCATACTCACCTTAATGATTTTGACTCTGTTAACAAATCGGTCAAGTCCAGAGAAAATCAAAAGAGGGGAAAAGTCCCAGGGCCTAACCAAGCTCCCATTCCTCTGGTACTGCCTCAGATTGGCCCGCCGGTCCTCATAGGTGCTCTTGAAGAGAATCAGGACCTCCAGGGTGGTCTGTACTTTCTGGAGACTCTCAGAAACCTCTCCTCTCACAATATCCTCTGGTACTAGATACATGCGGGCCTGATAAAGGAGAAACAAGAATTATCTTCTTCTCTAAATAAGCTTAAAAAAATATGTGATGGGTAATTAGTGTCTGTGTTTAGTGGCATCAGTGGTTTTGTTTAATAGGCAAGTACAACGTCCTGCAAACTGAGGCATCCAGATGGACCTCCTTATTTATTCCATGTCTTCTGCTCTACAGTCAACTGTCATCAAACAGTTGTGAACAAATATACATATTTCTTAACCAATAGTTTAAAAATATATATTAAACCACCAGTTACCATGAAAGCATTCATTAAAGAACTCCAAGGTACTGACATAGAAATGTATCTACATATGCACAGAGCATCTGAGGACATAAACACAGAGAGCCTTTTATAGAGCTGAGGATACTCAGATCTACAATTCCAAAGAAAACTACAGCACTTCAAACCTTTTCTTTCCTCAAAGGCATTAGATAAACATTTTTCAGCTGCAAGATGTGCTCAGAATTCTTGTGCCTATCACAGTAAATGTAGCATCAGGAGAGAAGAGCTTCTCTAAGTTGAAACAAATCGTCAGCTATCTGAGCACATCACATTCTCGGGGCAGACTGTGCAGACCTGCTGTTCTATCCATTGAAAAGGATGCTGCATCTAAGATGAATTACACAGCTCTTACTGCTGAGTTTGCTGCAAAGAAAGCAAGAAAAGTGACTTTCGTGCATTTTATGTGATATCGACCCTTTCATCTAACTCTGAGAAGAAAGCAAATAAGCCTGTTCCCCGCAATGTTAGGCTATTAAATAATAGTGTATTTTCACCAAATCTTGAAAATCTGGGTTGTTTAATGGCCAAATTTCAATACTGAGTTTTAATATTATAATCATTATATGGTGAATATTGTTTCAGGTAGTGATAAGAAAAATATGAAACAGCAAACAAGCAGATAGTCCAGATAGAAGCACTGGTTGGTCTCTGGGATCTAGGCCAAATTTGAAACTGCCATGTGCAGTGTGGGCACTTAAATGCCATGGGACACAGTGGCAATCTAAAGACAGCCTACAGCTCAGTGTTTCCCAATGCACAGCCCAGCAGGTAAACGCTGGTGGCTGCCAGGTCTTTCCTGGGAAGGAGTTTCTGGTACATTATATATTTCTGGCTGCAAAAACAGGGGCTTGCTTCCAATAAACTTAACACAATAAAATAGAACAGTTTGAGAGCATGAACTTTCATGGTTGAGCAGACAAAGAAAAAAGTTCCACCTACAGACAGAAAAAAAAACTCTAAGAAGAAAATCACCCACCCACTTCACAGTGACAGGTGATCCCTGAAAGCGCAGTTCAGAAACGCTGCAGTATGACTACTTAGCAACACCGACTGCCCGACTGTAACCTAACTGTAATACACATTCACTTGCCTCTCTATAGGGGATAGTGTGACGCGATGTTGTTTGATTGTTAGGGTTTCTTTCTAATATTGTGTTTACCTGGTAATATAAAGTGCCTTGAGGCAACCATTGTTGTGAATTGGCATTATAGAAATAAAACTGAATTGAATTGAAACTGAATTGAATTGAATTGTGAAGACAAAAGTCATTTCAACAAAACATTCAGACAAAGAGCAGAAACTGCAGCTGACCTGCTGTATGAGGAGGTTACATGTCTCCTGCAGGAGAACAATCAGCCGTGCTGGGGTGTTGTAGTATCTCGAGTTTGCCCACACCAGACATATTGTGTGCATTAAAGGGCCGATTTGACCCTTGACAGCAGGAAACTCCACATTTTCCATGTCCGTAAACAGAGGCTGCAGGGGTCTCAGGTAGGTGCAGATGTCCTCTGCCTCCTCGAGAGCTGCAAATGAAGATGTGATCAAAGTCAGTTTGACCACAAGTAAAAAGATAAAGCATCATAAATCATTCTTTGGCCCTTAAAGAACAAAAACATATTGCATCTCAGAAAGCAAACTTCATTAAGTTTATTGTCTGTTGTTAGATTACCTGCAAGAACATCCTGCTGCATGTTCATAAAAGCAGCATGGTAGCAGCTCTCCACAGCCTCCAACAACGCTGCCATCTTATTCACCTTGCATGATTTTAACTGGGAGTAGATGCACTTAAAATCTGCATATCTTAAAGAAAAACAAGGGAGGTTTATGGATGTATTTAACTGCAGCTTCCCAGGGGCCTGAATCACTTCTGAAAGACTGCAAAGAATGACTCAGAAAGTGTAAAACTGTTCTTAAAAACGCGGAAGCATTGCCCGGTCAGTTGTGTAAAAACAAGGTTACTGCAACAGCAACCGCAGCAGAGGTGAAGAAGAAAAATTACAGAAAAGAAACTATTATTAAAGTGGTTACAAGTGAAAGGTAAAAATCTGATTGGCCTAACGTGACCAAAATGTTTTAATAATTCATGCCACGAATGTTGGACAAATCTTATCTGAGAAATGCCAATTATAAAAACCATTCTGCTTTTGGAAACCAGACATTAGCAAAACCTGGTTCACTGCACATGTATATGATAATGTCAATCACCTTCAGCATTCCAGGCTTTATAATTTATTTTACATTTATTGGGACCATGATTTATAAAATATACATTACAAAATATTCAAATTACAGACTGAGACCATAAATTCATCCTAAAATTTTTACGTGGATTGGAACTCAAGGAACAAATCGAAACATTTTCTCGTATATTTTTCCTTAAGGATTCTTTAAAAAGCCAAAGGGGTTGCAAAAAGAAATGCAGATTCTCTGTTCTTCTTTCTTTTTCATTTGCATTATTGTAGAGTCTTTACCTTACAATATAAAGCGCTTTGGGGCAACTGTTGTTGTGATTTGGTACTACATAAATAAACTTAATTCAATTAACGCAGGGTTAGTGTTAATTTTGTAGCTACAGACTGCACAATATGAACTACCATATGTGTTGGCATTAGTTTGTTCATATGAATAACATAAAAAATGTAACAAAAGGCTGGTGGCATTATAGTATATATTTAAGAAAAAAGAACTACTTCAAAGTTTTTGTCTAATTTCTTCGGTGGAAAAACAAATGGTAAAAATAGAGGATACTGGACTGTTAGCATGTAATTCTCATAAGATGTAATTCTGTTACATAAGCAGATTTGTTTCAGCAAAGAAATAAAGAAAGTACTGGGCTGTAAATTACATTGCTCACTCGACAGCACAGGCACTCAGAAACTGAAATTAGAAGCACTAGCAAAAACTTAGGTCCCTTCAGGATTTCAAAGTTGTATTATTTTCAGTGTTATTTTCTCACACTTATGAAACTGAAACAAGTACTTCTCAGAAGCTGCCACTGGCTACTTTGTGTGTGTAATAACAGAGGTGCTGACCTGTTCTTCCAGAAGAGCAACTCAGTGTGAGGTGTGGGGTTTCTGCCTTCCAGCAGAGCCTCAGAGGAGTCTTTTTTGAGGATAGCACGGATTTGATGGCTCCACTCTATCACTGCAGACTCCAAGGAGTGGATGATGCTTTTATCCACTATTTCCCCCCTGTGATGTTTCACAAGTAAAGCCTTTTAGAATGTATGAGCTGGACAAATGATGCATTGACACAATCCTTTGTGTCACAGCGGTCTGCTTACCTTTTGTCCGTCTCGAGGGCGGCTCGGTCTATTCGCTCCGAGCCTGCGGGAAGAGGCAACAGAGTCTTGCCTTGGATTTGGCCAGACACCACAAACACACTGTTCTTAAGGGAGTGGACATGACACTTGATATCCTGTACCACAACCTGTGGCCACTGAATGTAGTTGCTGCTGTTGGAGAGCAGTGGAGCTATAACCTGAAGGAGTGTAAAGAAATAGGAAAATGTTATGGACTAAACTTTTGATGTACAGAGTGACAACAGTATTAGGAAAAGGACCTAAAGTTTTAAAAGTACTCGTTTTTCTCAAGTGGGGCGTGTAAGTATTTGTACAGCTACTACATGCATTGACATTAGCAATTATTTTGGCCCCGTCAATCATTAACTGTTACTTGTGACAAAAATTTTAACTTTTAGGTCATTAGTGTTATGCATATTACTGTTAAACAATTACTCTTACCTAACAATGTCAACCATTTAGGTACAATATTAGTTTTGGCAACATATTAACTAATACTTTCAATTACAGATTTTAAATTCAATTTTTAATTTAAGCATTATTTTTTTAATAACACTGACTATTTGCTATTTCAATAATTTGGCTGTTTTGCTTGGCAAGGTTTGCTTGCTGGTTTCCCCTAGAAATACCTAAGTACTTGTACCTAGTACTACTTATCCACTTGCTTCTGAAATATGAACTGTTTTAAGCCTAAAAAAGGAATAGTACTTTGTTTTTGGACCACGGTGAAAGCGGTCATTTATTTAATTTGAAACCTCACTTGTAGCTCTGCATGCTTACTGCAGTCTAGGTAGGAGGTTAATGTGTTGAGCAGGGCTTCATGCACCTAACAATCATTAACATACCCTGCTCTGTGGCTTACCTCCTCAACTAGAGCAGAAAACTGGTCAAGTGGAGCATAAGACAGGTCCCCGTAAAACAAGCTCTCCTTCATGGATTCGGGACTCAGTGTGGTTGTGGTTCGCTTTATGAAGTACACCGCCTTGCTCTTGGAGTCGCCAGTGAAGGAGGAGGTGGTCTGTAGCTGTCCTCCTGCGGTCACAGACACCACCAGAGTCCTCTGCTCGGCTTTGTCCAGGAACTCCTGCAGCACCTGCCTGTTGTCCTCGCTGGACACGCATTTCTGCCATTTGTCCTGTTTCAGTTTAAGAGTCCTCAGGACGCATTCCGCTATATAGTCCAGTCTCTCGTCCTCAGCAGCAGGCGACTCCTTCAGGTCCTCCATGTCCCCGGGTCAGTCACGTTGACTGTATGCACTGATTGTGTCTCGGCAACTATAGTAACGCCGTGTTTTGCATCAGGCCGTTGCTTAGGGAACATGAGCGACTTGGAGCTGACCCAGAACATCCTTCAGTCCATCCAGTTGCTGATTGACACCCATTTTTCCCTGACAGGCTTTCACTGGAAAGTTTCTCTGGCTGTGGCAACGACAAGCACACACCTGAGATAAATGCACCTGATACATGTCACAAAATCACGTCAGTAAATAACTATTCATTAAAGCCGAATCCACTATGAAATGGCCATGATAAAGTATAAACCAGCAAGGGCGCACAGACGAAAACGACTTCATTTTATTTAACAAGTTTAAACATAGCAAAAAGGTATCAGAACCAAAATAAATTTACTGCGTAAAACATTTTAACTTCTCGCAGAGTGACTCTTTGAACAAATGTGATGTAGTAAACCTGAGCAGTATGCGTGTGATGGACGAGATAACTCGTGTTTAAAATGAAACACGTTTGCACATTCATAAGTTCTGTAGTTGTAACTAATGTGTGTCCTGTATGTTTAAACACTTCGCATACACATTAGTATTCGAAGGGCATCTTCCTTCTGGGTCATCAAAGACTCTGGAGTGGATGTTTAAAGCTGCGCCCTGTAGGGTTAAGCTGTGATGAGCACCATTACTTTTCTACGTGAAGTCTGCTTTAATTGATTACATGCAGAGGATACAGGATGTTTACCTTCTCGAAAAATCATCACGATTATCAGCACACTGGATATGTTCGGACGAAATATGAATCCATAAGTAACCTGTATGAAAGTTACTATTTATTAACCCTTTAATCTAAATGATGTAAATCCTGATGGTTTTGTGAAAACTCCAGTTTTTGTCTTTGCCCTTCCGTTTATTAGGAAAGATGCGATTGCCATAGCTAACCACAAGGTGGCAACACTGCACTTACTAGTCAGAGGCCTGTTCCAAGAAGCTCCTGATTTTGTCTTTATGTTTACTTCATGCTCCACACTTAGTGTATTCCTGAGCAAAAATCTTACATTCTGCCTTTTGAACAGACTCCAGGTCTGATATGAGAAATTCCAAACGTCACTACTGTACTGGTTTCTTGGAAGTGGTCTTTCTGTGTGTCCTCTGTTTGTGGGAAATGATCAAACCACACAGACTGAACGTGAACCATCATGCTGCTGTTTGACAGGATCTGAGGCCAGCAGAGGAAATGAGTGTGTGCTCCGCTGCTAATCCTGTTCCACATCCCACATGAGAATAATGAACAAAATGACATCAAACACCGCCTCTGACGTCTTTTACCCTATGTAGGTGCATTTTATGCTGGGCCACCTTCAAGCACAGTGTGTGTGTAGGCGTGTTTAGGTGTTCGTTTGTGTGTACGTGTATGAATGAATATGCATGTGTGACCAATTGTGAGTCACTCAGACTGTCCAGAAGCAGAACTAAAGAGTTTCGCTTCTTATGACAGAGCAAAGAGAACTGCAGAACCCAGACTTTCCATTTCAGAATCAAACGAACCACCTGGTCCCTGATATGATGGAGCTGCTGGCTACATCCACTTGGGTGGCTGGACACTGGGATACATAAACCAGGAATGTTTCCTTCAACTGGATCTTTATATCAGCAAGGAGGATGAAAGTGAGTCTGTTACAGTAAAAAAATCCCTAATGTTGCTGATCAGTTACTATTTGTTTCTGGTTATCAAGAAGGGATCAGGGTGGAAAGACAAAGAACATTCATATTAATCTATTATTATTCAATTAATCATATTAATCTAATACATACTAATTAAGATTCATTTATCTGACAGTCTTGCAAGCTTCAGAGAAAGTCTATTTTGCATTTAGAGGTTTGCTCAGCTGGATCAGTTTTGCATATGATGCACTGTTAACGAGCCACAAAGTTGACACAAGTAGGAGGACGGGTAGAAGGATTCTATCCACTTTAAAATAGAAGATTGTTGTATTTCAGTGGTTGAAAAAGAATTTCAGTGGATTATTTGTGATATTTTAGAGAGTTAAAGACCAAAAGTAAACACAGAGCAGAAATATGGGGAAAGGATCAAGGCCACAACAAGCAGTGAAAGTCCAGGTTTTTCCAGATTTTTAATAGTTCATCTGTGGCATGTCTCCTCAAATTGGCATCCTCCTGCTAGGACATACTGAGGTCACTTCAGTCAGTATAGTTATAAACTGTTGTCATTCATCAGACAGTAATACGTGTAGTTTTGGGGGGGAAATTCAACAATTTCTGGTCTCATGTGACACAAAAATGATTCCAAGTCATTCCATGTTAGATATACAGACTCTGGACAGGTTTAGATTGGCAATATTCTGAGTTGACCCATCAAAATCAGTATCACACAGCTGGGGAGACTCTGGCAGTCTTTATGCAACCCATCACACACACTTTTGATGGCTTGCTCTCAATAATGAGAGATTTATTTTAAAAAAAAGATTTCCAGTTTCAGCTTATTGCTGCCATCATACAGGCAGCTCACAGCTTGTCTTTGGTATTTTGCAGACAGAAGCTTCAGTTTTGTTACTGCAGCACTGTACAGAATTTGAATCTGTACAGAAGTGATACACAATAACTGCATACACAGATGTCTCCACTCCATGCTTTATAAAAAGGTGTTACTTTGTGCTGCCATTGCTGTTTTTGGAGCTTATTTTTTCAGATGACTACAAAAAAAAATCCTTTGAAGCAGTTTGAAAGGGCGCTCAGGCATTTCTATTACACTTTCTTAATTTTAGATATGAAACGGTTGTTGTAAACACAGTAGACCAGTAGAGGTCAGTAAAATCCTTAGATTAAATCAAGTAAATGCTTGCAGCCAGGCAGGAATAATCAAGACTCACTAATAAAGTTATATAGACTTCCACAGAAAATATCATACACAACTGTATGAATAAGGCACACACTCGTCCTAAGGTCTTTTGGCACACCCCGATAACATCTGTGTTCATGTTAGCTTAAGCTCCAAGCATAAATACAGATTAATAGACCAGTGCAGTGGGATATGTAAACCTATGGTATGATTTTAAAGCTTTGTTGTGTTGTGTTGGCATCAGTTGGCTGTTTAAACTTACCTTGTTTCAGCTTCACATAAAGCCTTGTAAACAGGTACAGTAAAAAAACGCCTTTATGAACTTGTTAAAATTCTTCTTTCATCATCTATAATTTGCCGGTCCCTCTTTCTTCCTTGTTTTATTGCTTTCAGATGTGTATCAGCATCAGTATGAGAGAGCCCTGCTGGATGAAATTCAGGAGAAATAACAGTTTTGGTATTTGTCCTAAACGATCCATCGACACATCCTCATTCCTCTGAAATAAAGCTAAACTGAGTTCACAGACTGAAATGTGGCCAAGTGTCTGAAGAGCAAGTATGTTCACAATTGTGAGTCACTGTTTTTTTAAAATGTATTACCACGCATGTTAACTTACTCATACAATATTAACAATGTAGGACTTTGCAGACATTCCTCATTTTCGTACTTTAGCTTTTAGATGACTTCTTCTTGACACATGTCCAGGACGTCTGGTCCCGACTCCAAATCTCTGTGCTAATTCACGAGTGCATGGTCGTCTGTAAGCCTCAGTTGATGTAAAAAATGTATGCACACACACAGTCCAAGTGTCCAGACATCGTCATTAGCTATGGATAGATTCTCTTTTTATTATTAATGACTGAAATTAAAAAAAGTATCAAGAAAGGATTTTTGTGTGTCTCTTGTAGTAAGCCTGTCACTTTTACCTGGATTGTATAAGATTACAAATGATTTAGTATTACACAAGAAAAATTAAGTGTGTGTCTTTGAAACAGTCTTAGAGTCCGTATCTGAAATGTCAGTTTATAGTAGAACATTCTGTTTCACGTTGGAATTGGTTTGGTATCTTCCAATCAGGCATTTAGCCACTGAAAGTCATCAGCTGTGCTGTTGGTCTCTTTAGAAACATTTTTTAAGGAAGTATCTCGGAAATAATGTCTTACTGTGTGGAACAGCTCATCCATGACGCTTGTGCTTTATTTTTAGTGAGTTAACGACTAGTATTTTCTTAGTTTGGTAGTGTATGGATACAGCTTGATAACAGTAGTTGAGAACTTAGCTCATACACCGGTGATTACTTCTTGTTCTGAAAAACAGATAAATAATTAAAAATAATAACTATGATGTGGCAGTGCCACAATGCCAACAATGACGGGTGAAAATGTGGAGGCCAGAATCTTTTATATCCATATTCTATGTGTCTGTGGGCCACTTGTGATGCGTTCGATAAATAAGAAAAGTCAAAACAATTGTACTTTAGTGTAAAGTACCTAAACAAAAGAGAGCAATGTGATTTATAGTAAAACTGTCCAATTGCCCACCCACTTTTTATTGGACAACAACTAAAGTTAGCCTGCCAATCAACAATGCAACACACAACTTTTCACTCAAGTGAGGCTAACACAACATGACACCAAATCTATAACAAGAAAACAAGTTAATTTAGGGGCCATTTTGTACTTTCTGAGCCTGAAATTGCAACAGTCATTCGTACTCCAACAGGCCCTTACGTGCAGCGCACATAATTTTGTTGCTTTTGTATTGAGGTTCAGACACTTTTGTGTTACTTTTGTACATTTGAAAACTGTTGGAGAATGTGTTGAGATTTTCTGGCAAATTGCTTTAGGTGGGACATAAAATTCTCAAAAGGGAAGGCACATACACAGTATAAAGGGTCAAATGTTCAGTAGACTGGAACATAAACAACTCCATGGATTTCTAACAATCCAAATCAGACTTTTTTGACATTTTGATGTTTGGTTCTTCATTTCCTTTTTGTGCTACCAGGGCATGCTGTGTGTAGAGCACAAAGCAAATTGAGTCACCATCCATAAAGTCATAGTGGTTAGTGAACAGCCTTTGCTTTACTGTTGCAGGGCAGCTATGTGAGCAAGTGAAAAACAGTAAACCATTGTTGGGCAACAGCTGGACAACCTCTTCCACAAAACCCTTCAAGAACTGATTGACATCATGTGCTTTCTTCTTTCATAAAATTATCAAGAAGAAAAGTTTCCTGAGATATGGATTAACCCACTCAGAATGTTCAATGGTAAGCATGACAAATAAAATCTACAGCATCATCAACAAAAGTACAGTGAAGAAAACAGTAGATCAGGGATGTCCAACTCCAGGCCTCGAGAGCCGGTGTCCTGCAGGTTTTAGATCTCACCCTGGGTCAACACACCTGAATCAAATGATTAGTTCGTTACCAGGCCTCTGGAGAACTTCAAGACATGTTGAGGAGGTTATTTAGCCATTTAAATCAGCTGTGCTGGATCAAGGACACATCTAAAACCTGCAGGACACCGGCCATGGAGACCTGGAGTTGGACACCCCTGCAGTAGATTGTAACGTTAAGCATTTTAAGCAAATTTGCAACACAGGTCAAAAACGGCATTGAAACACACCTAGACATGTTCTACTGAGCTGACAGTTTGAGCTCAAAATGTTAGATGTATTGCTTTGTTTAAATTTACACCAAATCTTATCTATCAATCAAATCAGTGTGCATTTCTATGAGCAAGCAGAGTCTGCTATACTATCAATGCTTTACAGTGCTGGAAATGTGACAACATTTTGCTTCTGAAATGAGTGAAAATGTTGTCACTATCAAAATGCTCAATGTCAGCATTAATAAAACATGCATGCATGTCTTTTAAAGACAATAGTGATTTATTTCCTAGTTTAAAACATCCTGAACTAAATCAAACTAATTAAATGGAATAAGCTTTACATTACAAAGTCTTTGTCTATCTCTTTAATGCTGAATGCAGCTTTCTCAGCACTGTGACACTCTTATGTGCTTCTTGGCATCGCCTCTGTGGTGTCTGAAAGATGTGCACCTGCATAGTTTGACATATGGTTGTCTTTCATTGGTTAGCTGTGGTTGTTGAGGCTACAAAAAGTACTCCAATAGTTCCTCAACCAAGATCAGTTTACCAAATTCTGTAATTCTGTAGACAGATTTAAAAATAGCAGAGGAAAATGTATGTGTGGTCTTGTATTGTTAAAGGGCCAAAAATCAAAACCACCATCTCTGGAGGAAAGCACAAGCCATTAGCAGCCCTAACAACATGATCAGATTGCCAGCTACGGTGATAGAAATGATGTCCAGAACAAAGAACTAATGAACTGGAATGATCAGTACACTGTGGAGGGGTTCACGATGTAACACAGAGCCACTCGGCCGATACGGTGCTGACCATCCGCAAAATGCCTTTCCAGAGTGCAAAGACGTTAACACGCTCACACAAACCTGCGTGTGGGTGCCGAACCACTGCGCGAACACGTGCTAGATGATGTGTAAACCACATTAATAGCACTGTCAATTACCACAGGAGGGGGCTGGAGTATAACACAACGACAGCTCTTTTTAACACACGTGCCCTCGCAAACCCTCACACACATCTGTGAGATAAACAGAAGTTTAATGCCTGTGCGCCTGACAATGACCTCATACACGTTTGAGGGGAAATGCCAGGCAAAGCCAGCTCCCTCAATAACAGTTCAACACACAGAGCTAAAAGAACTCATTGATTTCAATGGATGCAATTCCAATAACCAGACGTTGAACACCAGACCGCAAATAGACATCGAAAATAGGATTCATTTTGCATCCGTTCTCCCTCTCCGCACTCTGCTCTGCACACCAGCACACATTTCACATTTGAGTCATGTTGCGGGATAGCTTTTAGACACTGATTCCAAGGCATTCTTGGCAAAGCTGGTTAACCGAGAAATGTGGCGCAAAGTCTAGTCCTGAGGATATGCCACAATTCATAAAGGCAAGCATCTGTTTCAGTAAAAGTCTGGTTCCTGGGGAGTTGCCAGTTGCTGCTCAAACCGCTCATGTTGCCAGGCTTGACGTTTTTAATGATCATGCCCTGACACTGGCAGGACTGAGAACAGCACCTGACACCTGATGCTGTTTGTGCATGAATGTGTTTGAGGAATCTGGCGAATACCTCAGCCTCTTGGGAATGCCAGTAATCCTGAATGCTTCTGAATGATGCTTTTCCTTCACGGTTTGGATGGAGCTTGATTCATTTGTTCACTTCATGTCAAGAGCAGCAGCATTAATCATACTTGACTTGGTTTGACTGAAAGCAAACTTTTTCTTTTAGTAAAATCCGAGGATGAACTTCAGATATTTGGCTTTTGTACCCAATCTCTGGCAGTGTTTCCTTGTATTTATCAGTAATGAGGCAATGGTGCTTTTCTGAAAGCCTCATCAAACTTCACTGACAACACATTATTGTGCAGCACTCAAAGTACAAGTGGTCCTCCCAGCACTGTCTTCAGTTTACACATTTGGAAACCACTGCAGAGAAAGAAGTGCATGCTACTAGCCTGCTCACAAAAAAAACAGGAGAGCACACCCAGCGACAGCATGTCATGCTATTTCTGGGCCCGACACTGCAGAGGGATATGACACTTTGAGCGAGGCAGGGGTAAAGCACAGGCCAGAGAGTGTATGAGAAAGCTGATAACAAGCTAGGAGGAAGCTGATGCTGTTTATCTGGGCTTTCTGCATAGCTATAATTGCCAGGCCGCGCGGTCAGTGAATTATACAAATAGCGTGAAACAATCCTGGTTACTTTGTTCCTCTAAGGGGAAGGAGGTGAGAGGTTTTGTGGTCTATGGTGGCGGAGGGCAGAGTTGCCTTCTGCCAGTCAGGTCTGGCCTCTGAGCCATGTGGAGATTTGTCAAAAGGAACACTGATGACTTTTAAAGAGCTTCAGGCCACAACTGGATGGGTAATTTTCATACTTTTGCGATTTGGTTAGGGGCCAAAAGCAACATGCTGGAGGCTCACTCTCTCTGAAACAGGATATTAGGCTATTAATGGCTGTCAGGGGACCAGCAGAACGACATAAATGCGAGGCTTTTTTCATACATATTACTAAAAGCTAACGGAAGTTTTTGCATCTATGACTCTTGTATAGATACCTGGAAAATGGCTCCAAATTTGGGTCATATTAAAGCTTGGACACTATCAAACTGCTGTTAAATGATTTGGTGACAAAGTAATTAGAACTCAAATATTAAAAAACAAAAACAAAATGACCAAACAGAATTACAATTATTGTCCATTCTGTCATTAAAATATCCCATTAAATCTACATTCTACTTAAATATATGATAAATTAAGCAAATTAAACACTTGGTGGCACAAATTGTTCAACAATCTATCATTAACGCATGCAGAAGAAGAGGACATAACAAGATTACTTCAAGGGGAACTACTATTATTTATTTTCTTGTTTGAACTTCCTATTTTCAGTTTTGGACTAAACTAAGGCAGCTTAGCATGATTCACAGTTCAAAATAGCTTTTATTTATATCATAGTCAGCCTTGGTGCTGCCCCTCAGTTTAAAAACCTGCTTTTAAGACCGCTTTCTTCTGATTTGCTGCCCCTCTCAAGTTTGAGTAACTTGTCACAAAGTAAAGAAGTCACAAAGTAAAGAAGTTAAAGAAATCCAGACGCTTTTCTTTGCAAGCTCCTTTGACTTGTCACAAAGTAGCCACGCCCTACAGGATACCATATTGTCTATTTACTCTAAATGGGAATATAATTTACAAAATGATTGTGTTCTAATCAATAAGACTTCAAAGAGTGTTTACTGAGGCCATAAAAGTGAGCAATATGTTTTATTTTTCGTAGACTATTATACAATCACTTCTTTTTGCAACCAGGGAAGATGTTACCTGCTAGTCATTATAAAAAACGCAGGTCTAAATCAATTTTTAGTTTGGCTTCACTTTAAAGGCAGGAGGACATGTCCATGCTTTATAAACATTCTATAATGGGGAGAGACAGTATTAAAAAAGGCAATAAACCAACTAAATCTTCATCTCCATGCAGCTCACAAAGCTTCATGGCTAAGTTTGGTTTTAACTGAAATGTTTCATTCTTCATGGTGATTAGCACTGTTGCCTCACAGCAAGAAGGTCCTTTCTGTGTTGAGTCTGCGTGTTCTCCCCGTGTTTGTGTGGGTTCTCTCCAGGCTTCCTCCCACAGTAGACATGCAAAGACAAAGACATGCAGTTAGCAGGGTTAGGTTAATGGATAATTCTAAGTTGCCCATAGGTGCGAATGGTTGTCTGTCTCTATTTGTTAGCCCTGCGACAGACTGGTGACCTGTCCAGGGTGTACCCTGCCTCTCGCCCTATGGTAGCTGGTATAGACTCCAGCCCCCCACCCGAGGGACAAGGATAAGTGGAGGAGAATGGATGAATGTTTCATTCTTCATTTCTTCACAAAGTATCTTTTTGACTCACTGTTCACAACCAAATGGCAGATACACACTAACTGATAGAAGTAGTGGAGCATTTAGCATTTAGCATCTAAAGAGCCAAATGTCTCCTGCAGGAGTTGGAGGCAAAAACAGAGCAGTAAGAATGGAAATGCTGGACAAAATTAAAGCAAGTTAGCTTATAGTGTTACCGACTACTGTTCAACAGCATGAGGTAGATTCCAGGGACCACTCTGTAATACTATAAGAACTTTATTTATGAATTGCCTTTTCTTCTTTGTCTGCTATTAAATTGCATGAAATTATGTTCTGGAATAGCAATAATGTAATAGCCCCTATTTCTATTTCCAAACAAAGGCCCACTGGGTTTTAGCCCCGCGGTGACACCTTACCTGGGCTTCATAACAGTGTCTGGCAGTGGTGTTAACCTCCGCGATGAGGCTTGGCCTGGCTCTGTGTGGAGCACTCTTCCTAATAACTGTGTAATCAAGCCCCAATTAGGAGCCAATTAGAGGCAGGGCTTCACCTATGAGGTCAGCATTATTCCTAGATGCTCCCCTGCTTATTCTTTTATAAATAATTTCTGGGCTTATAACAACAATGTGCTTGAGCAACAGTGAAAATGATTTTTTTTTCTCCAGTTGAACTAAAACACGGAGGTATCGCTGGCAGGAGAAGAACACTAGTTAATGGTGATCCAACATGTCCAACAGCACTCTTGGAGCCGCAGATGTGTTATAAATCAGACAGACTATGTATAGACTGAGATTTGAAGTTCTTGAAACAGTTTGGGTTTCTTGTTATGTCATACAGCAGCCACAAATCAGCTCCGAGGCCACCAAGGCATACAGTAGTAAGTTTTTCTAACAGCCTAACAGAAAGGCTCCGGTGTTGATGAAAAGACATGACATGACATTAAAAGGCACTGTCTGGCATGGCTGGTGAGTGTCCTTTACCTCACAGATTCCTGTGATACAGCTAAAGTAAATTTGGGCCTTGTTGTATATGCCTTACAGAAGTATACTGTTTATTTAACATCGCCAGCGTGCTGAGTTATGACGAGTAATGATTACTCAAATGCCTAGTGTTTGGCCTATTGTACCAGGAGTGCCTCCAAACAGCCCCACTGGTGTTTATTTGAATTTTCCATTTTATATTGCTACATGTCATTAGGCTGTTTAGAGTTTACTCTGAGTGATGGATCATTTCCTTCATCTCTCTCCACTCACCAAAAAACCTGTTGGATGGTGCTCACTGGTCCTAAAGGTGCAGATCTGTATATGTGTATGTGTGGACATAATGGTGCCCAGAGTGCATTGCAGATGTCTTATTTCATTAGACAACACCTATGCAATCAGTGCTGTGACTAGCTGAGAAAAAAAACAGAGGATGAACTTAAAGCATCTCGCTTCCAACTGTCAAATGTATTTCCACAGCAGCACAGAGGTATACTGGGTTTAAGGTTCCTCTAAGATGTTCGTGTCACTTGAAGTAGTTTACAAAGCAAGTGCAATGTCAAAATCTGAATCACTGTTAACATTGTAGCTAATGTCTGATTTTGCTGGGTATAGTGGACAGGTACTGAAATAAAAAGAACATCCAACAACTTTTCCTAAAACACAGTCAAACATTGAATCACCAGCTGCTTATTCTCCTTCTGTCTACTAATTACTTTACAATATAATAATATAGTGTTGAACTGAATGGGAACTGACAGTGAAGTCTGCATTAGTACAAAATCAACATATGAGAATCCTTTGATTAGGTTTATCCACCAGAACTACCTTGTCAGTGTTAGAAAGCTCAGCTGTCTAATCTATGTTAACCCTTAAAAAGATAACATGCTGGGTCTTGGTCCCCTCTATCTAAAACAACCTGTTAGTTCAACTACCTTTAAGAACAACATCCTTTATGTCAGCTGTCTTCTGATTGGCTAACCTTTATAAACAGGTGGTATGGACAGTAGATCCGTGCCTATGTTGACCATATTAGGGTCAACACAGGAAATGACATCATACAGGGCCAAGAGTAGAAAAAACTGTTTCAAGTCTGAGCTTTTGACTCACAGTAATTACTTACACCTACCTCAGTATTTATATGAACATTCACCATTCTAATAGTGTAAACGGAAAATAAGAAAAAAGAGTGCAGGCATCCTTAACAAAATATGTTCTAAGACATGAGTGCTGTTTTCCTGGTTTACCCTGACTTAGTAGCGAGATAATAACAGACAGTAGCCTTGCCTTGCTGTTTTAGTTGAACAAAAGTCATCACAGTGTTGCAAAGTAGCTGCTCCTAGTATTGTCATCTCCATTTCCAGAATACTCTCCATGCTTTGCTTCCTGTTTCTTATTCTAATTTTCAGTTTCTCTGTATTTTTACCACATTTCTATATCTTCTTCCTTTAAGTTTTTTCTTCTGCTCCTGCAGTTCCTTCATGTCTCTCTCTAACAGGTGGCAGCGAGAGAAAAAGGTGGAGTTTCTGCTCCACAGAGTTGTGTTTACTAGTCCTTTTCTCTCTGGAGGTCTTTGGCTTCTTTTCCTGACAGCTGTTTCTTGGTGTTGGTGAACTTCAAAGAGACACCCATTCCCCTTCTGCAGTTTCTGGATTTCATCGTCTCTGAGGCTGAGCTCCTCTTTAAGCTGGTTCACCTCCTGCTGCCATTGGTTCCACATCGTTGACATAATCTGGTTTTCTAAAGAGGCATCATCCTTCACATAATTGAACTTGGGGTTTCTCTGCCTCTGGGTCCCCAAGAGTTGTGGCAGCTTGTCTGTAGAGGCTCTCTTCTCTCTCTTTTTCCTTTAGCATTTCAAGCCCAGAGATTGTGGCATAATTCTGAAAACAACATTGTAAATTTTGTCCCAGAAGAACCTGTACTTGCTGAAATATCTTGCACATTTTAAGATCTCTGGACACCATATTGGTTTGAGAAGATTCCAGTATGGATGTAGCTTATGACATCACTTTTAAAGTAAGATTTTAAAGATGTGCCTTTTGATTATGTTTCCTGGAGGACTGAGTCTGCCTATTCATTGCTTAGGAACAGGTATACAGCCCCTTCATCTTTGGTGATGTGCTTACTGAGTTATCAAGAGCGGAGTGGGTCAGGTCATGTGCTGGGGTGCTGCTTTCAATTTAGTACTGTGTGAGGTGTAATCAAAACGTTCAGGGAACAGTAGGTGGGAATAGTAACTTACCATAAGAGGGATATCCACTCTCATGGACATCAAAGAGATCGAAGAGTTAAAAAAAGCATTAAAAAATGATTATACACTGTAAGAAATGCTTGCAAAGAATAAATACACTGGTCAGTGTTCCACAGGAAATATCTGTAAAACAAATAACCCTTAAAAATCAATAAAAGATTTCTACCATTGTCAAAAACTGGTGGGTAGATCAGCTGAATGCTGAACAAATTTGCTTCTTACTTTAGTTGTTACTTCATCAATCCATGTCTCTGATTAGACAGAGTCAGAGTGTGACACTTTACACCAAAGTACACCAAAAATATAAGGGCACGCAGAGCCATGTTCTGTTTGTCAGATGTGTTTAACAGGTAAAGTTTTTCAGGAACTGAAACATGACGCATCTTTTCCACCCATTCTCTAAATTGAACATTGGTCTCATAGTGAAGTGTATTCAATACCATTACTCTTCACTCATCATCGGTCTCCTCTTGGTTATACTACAGTATAATATTACATACATTTTCCAGGCAGGCTGGAAAATTTATAGACACTCCAAATGTTGCAACTAGATATATGAATAGCAACTAATGTAGTTATAATGATGGACTGATATTAAAAACAGGGCTCTTAGCCTTACAGTTTTCATCTGATTTTAACTCCAGTTAAGCTTCCTCACTTTTGACCAAAATCATATTCCTGGCTAGAGCAACAGAAATGAACCCTAGTCCACTCGAAATCCCCAACACTCCTGACTTCAACAGTTTTAGCTCATTTTTTTAAGATTAGGTTCCCTTTTTGATATTTGAATCACATCTGAATATTACACAGGAAGAATTTTGAAGTTTTTTATTGAAATAAAGATGTATGGCGCTTTTATCTTTTAAATATAGTCTATACACGCTAAATGTTCTTCCAGAGTTAATATGAAAGTCCCACTGGACTTGTCTACCTGAGCACTCAAAGCACTTTATACAGCTTGCCTCATTAAACCATTCACACATATTCATATCCAGATGGATGCATCAGAGAGCAACATAAGCATTAATATCTTGCCCACTACGTTTGGCATGAAGAACAGTTAAGGGAGTGACACGCTAACAGTAAATGGCTAATAGCAAACACATACGTATCTACTGTATTATATAAATCATGTGATGGAAACACATTAGCATCTTTTTCCCCTCACAACATCGATGAACCCGCCACTTTTTTTTGTCTCTGGTTTTCCACCTACTGTTTGAGTTTTGTTTCGGATTTTTTGTCTGTGAAGGTTCTCAGTCATCCAGGTCATCGTAGTCAAAGGAGTTTGCAAAGAAAAGCGTCTGGACTTTTTTAAGTTGCTTGAAGACGTTTCACCTCTCATCCGAGAAGCTTCTTCAGTTCGACTGAAGAAGCTGAAGAAGCTGAAGAAGCTTCTCGGATGAGAGGTGAAACGTCTTCAAGCAACTTAAAGAAGTCCAGACGCTTTTCTTTGCAAACTCCTTTGATTTCGGATTTTTTATTCACTTCTTTTAAAGCACAAGTTAATCATGTTCTAGTTTCCGAACATGCCACTTTCCAGTGCCTCTGAGTTTGTATTTATAGTTCTGGTCTGTTCATGTCTGTCCAAGTTTCATCTGGATGTTTTGTTATCCTTCAGTCTCCCCAGTCATGTCTCCATGTCTGTTCCTTCACAGTTCTAGTGTCGAGCCCACATATCTTAGTCTGAGTCTCAGTGTGCGTTACTTCCTGTCTTATTTTGATAGTCTGGTGCGTTGTGTGTAACATATCCAGTTTTCTTCCCTTGTGTCATTTGTCTAGATTAGTGTCAGTTGTGTTCCCAGCTGTGTGTATACTGTCTGTGTTTCCCTCTGTTCTCTTTTGTGTTCTCCCTCATGGTTCTGTCCTTCCTTGCAGTATAGTTTCTGTTTTGAGGTTTAATTTTCCTGGTTTTGTTACTCGCGTTATTTTGTATTTCATTTTATTTTTATTAACCACCTATTATTTTACTGCTTGAGGTTCTGAGTCCTGTGTTTGGGTCCAACCTCTGCCAGCCACTATGCAACCACCAAGTGTGCCTCAGTCCAGTATTTACACTGACAGGCCAGTGGTCACTGTTTCAGTGATAAAGATGTACACATCCTGGACAGGGAGGAGGATAAGAAGAAAGGGGGGAGTCAAGTGGGGAGTCTGAGCAGGGAGTCAAGGATTCCATTTATGTGAAAAGGGAAAGACCATCGAGGAGGAGGGGCCTAAGGGTACATCTTTTACCATCTTACGATGCTGTGATTGGAGCCATTCCCCAACTCTCTGTGAATGGTCATAGCAATTTGCATATTAATAATCATGAAATTGACGTCACAGTCCGTTGTTAAACAGTGGTGCTAATTTCAGTCAATATACAAATGTACCGTTGTTATCAACGGCTGCAGGTTGGGGAAACCTGCAGTCTGCTGAAATGAGGAAGTCACTTGGATGAGTGACGAAACGCTTCTTCCATTGAAAATGCTACGTCCAGATGAACAGAATCAACTTCCTGGGCTTCCCTTACCTGGATGATTCAACAACAACAAACAAACTTTATTTGTCACATACACAATTATACAGAGTACAACACGTAGTGAAATGCTTGTGTCCAAGCTGCGGACAGGCTGCGGACGTAGCCATGCCATTCCAGGGCTTGGTTTTTTAGCATGGGGGGTCTAGCCAGGACCCTTACTGGATACCGGATGGGAATAGAAATTGTGACTCCAGCTCCAAAGGTGTGTAGTCTTACCACTACACTATCCAGCTGCTGATTGAGCATGCATCAAGACATTTGCATGTTTTGGTTTCTCTCACTTCTGCAGAAACCAAGTTGCCATATTAATGTCTGTAAAAACAACTCTGTTCTGTTTTGTGACACTCAGTTTTTTCCTACTTCCTTTGTGTTTTTTGTTCTATTTCCATTTTTTTTTTAATTCAACTTCCATTGTGTTTTGTGTGTTCTGCAGTGTTTTTCTTTTTGCTGGTTATTTCTTAAGTTGCAGTGGATTTGACATTTCAGGGCCACCGAAGATTCTTCCCTCATTCAGAAGAATCCCTTACCAGGTAGGGAGATGACCCTTTACTAAGATATATTCAATTAATAATTAATAACTTAATTAATATCTTTACCTAGGCATAGTTTTTGTCTACACGAATGGGCGCATGCTTATTTTTTCAATAGAAAATGAATATTGTTCCTAAGGAAAACTTGCTATTCTTTTTCACCCTAAACTTTCTAAGTTTAAATATTTAACATAATTCACAAAAACTGGAGCCAACTTTATAGATGAAGCCACATATACTGTTTCAAGCTCTTTGAGAGAAGTGCAAGTGAAGATACTTTGGTTATTTTGATATAATATAACTGTTCAGGTTATATCATCACAGGTGTGAAAATAGGGAGCCTGCTTCTAACAAGAGCTGTAATATAATGCATCATTATATTGAAGTATATGGATATAAGTATATCAGTAATGTACTATTTAAACATAATTTAACTGTGAAGAAACACTAGCTGTAATGACCAGCTGGCTGAAACCTTTGCAGTGTTTCTCCTCACTCCTGAAACTAGCCTACCAAGTCAGACAAGAAAGGAATCATAAATTAGTTTCTCTTGTAATCGCTAAGCCCTGGCTGGCTGTCCCAAGATGTCCTCCTAGATTTAAAAGCAACAGCGTAATGTTTATGTTGGCTGCAAGAGAATATGCATCAAACTTCATTTGATGTATTAAAGACACTCCTGGACGTTGTTTACACACGCAGGTGAAAGCTTGGGAGATGAAATCCTATTTTCTCCCTGTTTGATGTCAGGACTTTGAAGGCCAAAATCAATCTTAAAACCAGATAAGAGTTTGGGCTTTGGGGGTTCATGGAATCACTGTGTGCTTTCATGTATTTTGGATATTTTGCTGGAAAATTTGTGCAAAAATGTTTGACAGCATGTGGATGAATTCCTACCATTTTGACTTTCAATTTCCCGTGGAGCTTTGCAGCTACTCGAGCATATGGTGAAAGGTCAAGTGAATGTTATAAAACAGAACAACCCAACAAGACTGCGTCACATAAATTCTCAGCTAAAACATTAATCTAATTCATTAGTAACTGATCTTTTTTTCTTTCGGTATTATCGGTGAAATTCGAGTGAGTAATCATCTGGTGGACTGTATTGATAGCAGTATTAATGATAGATAACCCAGCAGAAATCCTTTCACTGCTCTTTGAGCCCTAAACCTCATTTCAAAGGAAAACAGTGTGCTTATTTTGAAAGTCATGCCTGTTGCGGGTATCGCACTCCGCCTCTTCTGTTCCATCTGCGACTCAGGCCACGAAGTGTGATGAAATCTGTTTTGAACGCTCATTATACGAGTTATGTCATGAAATATTCATGTCATTTGCGTAACATGCGATCAGCATGTTTGCAAGTCTTCTATAAATAAAAGATGCCGCTTTTCTCTTTGTTTTGCTCAAAATTCACTCGTGAGATTATTGAAACGAAACAGCTTGAAATGTGCACATTGCACAGGTTGCGGAAAGAAATACCCTTAACATAAACATGACGTCTCCTTACATGTTGCCGGTGAATTCTTTCATGCCATTTAAAGTGTGAAATACAGTGTCATGTTTTTCAGAACAAGACCTCATATGGAGAAAATCATTGACGTTGACAGTGCTTTAATTACCACATTCCTAAATCTTATTTCATGCCTGGAAAAGAAATGTTCACATCATGTTTTCATTGATCTGTATATATTAATATTTTACATTCGAATTAAGCGAGCCATTTTCTGTGCTCCTTCATTTTAACAGAAGCACATTTTTCAAAGGAGGATTCAATGCAACATTAATAGATGTTCAACAAAAAGAGGTCAGAGCAGCGTTTGGAGCACATTTCCTTGAAGGGGCCACAAGAAGGGTGGGATTAAACTGAAAAAGAAAATCAGAAAACAGTCGTCTTAAATACAGTCCTTCTACTCTGGTATGATTTTTTTTTAAACTTGGAAATTCACTTATGTCCTTGCCTGTGCTGCCAATGTCATTTACGAGGTGGTTACAGTCCCTGCTGAAGATATTAATGCAGACCATGGAGGCATATGTGTTTAGTTAGTGGGTTTGGGTTGAACTTATGGTTATATGGTTCAGTCATTGTAAGGAGGAACATCAGAGCTCCAAATCCACAAAGTTAAAATAAATTTGTGATTTATCATATATTTAGTCTTATTTACACAGTTTTGGCCAACCTTTCCATCAGTTATTGTAACACTGTACTCATGAAAGGAACCGCTAAGATCTGGGAATGCAGAGACAGCTTTTATTCTGTCTCTCAGTTCAAAATGCAAAAATAGTTACAACCTCCAAATCAAATTATTCAGCAGATTTTATTTATCCTCACAGCTCACGTCCTCACAAACAGTCACGTTAAGCATGCTACTTCTCTGCAGAAGCTGCACATACTTGCACTGGTGTAGTGGTTAGGAGTACTTAGTTAGCTCACAGCGAGAAGCTGGGTTGGGAGCTCCTGGTTTTGGGGCCTCATTGTGTGGAATTGCCCCCATTGCCTTCCTGATTAAATTCCTCCCAAGTCCCCAAAATGGGCATCTTAGATTAAGTCAGCATTTTATATGCCTTTTTTTATGCTTTTGTATTGGTCCTCTGTATAGAACCAACCATAATCAGACACGTCCCTTAGTATAGTAAACACAAGTTAGAGTTGTTGTTAGAAATGATGGCACCAAAGAAAAGGTAAAGTTGTAAAGGTGGTACTGGAATATGTTCATGCAGTTAATCTTTTATCATCTAGCATTTAGTCATCATTGTACTGACTTGGAGTGTGTCACTGTAAATGACCCAGTGAATACAATATATACACCAACTCCTGAATGCATCTTTCTTAAACTGGTAAATGCACAGCTGCTTTTACCGAATAGTTGTTAACTTTGCATTTTTGCCATTTGCAAAGAAAAAGCAGCAAATTAAGATAAAGACAGCTAAAGAAAAAAGCTAAGGGCCTTAAAAATAAGACAGCAGGCTGAAAGACGCTAAGCTGCTCATTAGCACTTTGAAGAAGTAAAAGAGTTCAAATATCATTAATACTTCTTTTTTACGTACATTACTAAAAGCAGCCTGTTTCAAATAACATGTAGACAGCAGCTTAAAGCAGTCTGGTATGTGAAAGGAGTAAATACACACTGCGCTGGAGTTATGTGACAAATTGATCACTCATGTTTATATCCAGCCCAAGCTCATTGAGTTTATCCATGTTACATGCTGAACAACTGGCCTTGACAACGAATTTATGTTTTTCTAATGCAAATGAAGTACTTCCTTAATCCCAAGGAAGGCCAGAGCTCAGCAGAGGTGCATGTCATCTTCTCCTCTTTCTTTCTTCTCTTACATCAGCCTACAGCTCATAAGGTGGACTTGATGCACTGTGATTATTCACAACGGGAACATTTGTCAAAATGCAAATAAAGGTATACGAGTGAAAGCTTTGAGGAAACCCAGACCACCTGGCCCCTCTGGCCCTCATTACCTCCCTGCGTGAAGAGGCCCGGCACAAACATGAGCATGTTTTCAGTTTGCAGCAGCAGGAATAATATATCTGGATGTGAACAATTGTGCTTGTTTTGCCATTACACTCCAGGCTGGGCTCGGTTCAACATACCAATAGTTGCTATTACGACTGGATGACAGCAGCCTTTCTGCCCAGTCTTCAAGCACACCGCACTCACTCAAAGCTCCATGGCTGAGGTAATGCCTGGGTTGGAGGCCAGAAATTCATGCTCAGAACAGGGATACGAAATCAGATCTAAATTTAGAGGTTTGTTAAGTAGACTCTGTAACAATTCCATCAATCAAACAGTCTAACTTCTCCCTCTCATGTTTTACAAAAGAGGATTTTCTACATTTTATTGCTATGTATCATGGATTACGTCACGGCTGTGCCTCACAAGCTATGAGTTCTTCGGTGTCACATTTTAGATGCCTAACATCGACGTCATGTTTGGCGTCTAACTTTTACCCCCCAAACTTTGACATGGTGCATTTTTCTCTGTTCTCTGTTCATGACCAACAACTGAACCCCTTGTCTGTAATAGACGGAAGACAGCTGAGAGGCAGGTTCATCGCTCATCCTCTGAATGTTTTGATACTTTGGTCTTGATCTGCGGTAAACGCTACAAGCTTCTGGTAAATACCAAGCTGACTGTAAAATATTAGCCCCTCTCTTACAGGGTATCATATGAGCCTGCCTTGGGGCGTCGCTGAAAGCTCTTAATGCTTTCCATTCAGCCGCAATGCCACTTTTCCCAGGAGCTGGACTGTCTGTCAAACTGATGAGAAAGAGAATTGACATGGCAGAAACTTGGCTATACTGTGTGATCATACAGTTATGTGAAGAGATACACTTTGGACAAGTGTCCAACTGTAGTTAAAGTGTGGCTATTGTGTCAAGGCTTTTGGGCTTGTTAATTTTCAAATGCCCCACAATAATAATGTTCACTAAATATGCAGAAAATGAAATACAAAGAATTATAAACCCTATAAAAATACAAAGCAAAATAGTCTATCACAATAAAACCTATGCGAACAGAGATTCATCTAAAATATAAGGCTGTAGTCAAATGTGCTTTGGATATACAAACCGGCTTTAACTCCCACTTTTGAAGCTGTACTGGTGGATATTTTGTACAACCCATGTGCCAAATGGCTAGCAGTACTGGTACTCCAGTTTTCCACAGCATCTTTTAATTGTTTAACTCGATTTTGGTTGAACTTGCACCACTAAAGCAGTTAGAAAAAAGACACATGAAATCTAGTGGAGTTCTTTCCATACAAAAAATCCAAACTGAAGAAAACTGATGCACATTTAATTCTGATCTGTCAAAGTTAAAGTCAGCTTGGGGTGTACTGTATTTACCTTCAGATTTGATCATGTTGTAACCATGGGAACACCAAGCTCCGACACGTGTCATTATTTGGTCCAGTTTACCAGTCGTGAACATGAAGATGAACAGTTTAACACTTGTAGGTGTAAACAGAAAATTATAATTATGATAAACATCAAAGCTTGAATTGAGTTTCATGTCGTGTAAATGTGATGACACAAGCACGGGGAGGATAGTTTTGAAAATAAAGCAGTCTTTCAGTCTAAGTGATTGAACTAATTAGGCTACTGGAACGCATTAATTTCCAGTTGTTGTACGATTGCTTTATAGAAATCGCTTTTATCCAATGACCTCACTACTCTATCAAATAACTCAGAGATAAGCTTGCAGAGGTAACAACCCAGTCTGCAAACAAGAGCCCTGATTATAAATAGCTCTAAAGAGAGCTTCAGACTGCTGGGAGGAGAGAACACGTTGCTTCACACACAAACACACATGCGGTCGAAGTACATGTGGAGCAGCAACAGGGCCGGGTGAGGACAACCCCTTTGGTGGATCAGGATTACCCCGCCGCTGTATCAAACCTCCACCGACAAGTCAGTGTGAGTTATGCAATATATCTTCTCATCGTCTTTGTTTGGCGCATAGTAAAGCTAATTTATAAGAGAATTAGCATTCTGAAAATATCTGGCTTCCTTTTATTCAGGACTCAAGTTTTATAAAGCGAAGCAATCTGGAATAACAAAGCTAAAGCATAAATAACAGTGAAATAATATTGTGCTGTGTCATTCAGAAAGAATTGCAAACTTCACCTGTCCTCTGCTTGACTCGTCCAAATTCAAGTTCTTTTAACAGTTTTTGTGTCTCACTCCTACTTTGTGATCAAAGTATGATAGAAAAGGATGAAGATTCTTCACTAAAGTATGCATTGTGATACTGGCTTCAAAGGCATGGAGTTAAGATTCATAACTGTAAGCGTCTGATGGAGCGAAAAAAAGATAATAACCTCAGCAGGCATTTAAAGTGAGGATGCAAAGATGAACTTGTTGTAACGGTACAGGCAATTATAAGTTCAGTTATTAGTCATGGAGAAGATGGTAATGCTGAAACTAAAGAAACTATGAGAAAATCAACTGAGCACCAACATATGCTTCACAGGCCTTCCTGAACTAAAGTAAAATACTGCTTGATTATCTTTGTTGCCATTACATAAAATGAGATAAAATGAACTAACCAAGAACTAAAACATAGAATTGAAAAAAAAAAAGCAATGATAGATTCATGTCTTTCTGTAACTTTCCAGCTTTAATGTTAGCTGATGTTACCTATTTAAGGAAAACAAAGAGGAAGTAAATCTACAACTAAAAATATTGCAAGAAGTGGATATCAACCATCCAGGTCAAACCATTAGAAGATGGTCTGCAGGTAATATAAATAAAATGTATGCTAATCTTAACATTGTCCAGACAGAGGTGAGGAGAAAATTTTATAATTGCCCTTGTTGTTAATATCATGTTGCTAAAAATATAAATAAAAATAAGCTAAAAAAAAAAATTACACATTTTAGCTGTTAGCTCTCCCCTAGCTAATGCTATTTCAACAACAATTATATGGACAGAAAAACTTCCATGAATTAATCAAATAAAAGTGAAGAATGGCATGCGAGATGCCTTTACGGGTATCAGCTCCATCTTTCTGCTCAATTTCAGCAGAAACTGAATTTTGGCTGTACGCAACCAAGATGGCGACTACCTTCAAAACAATTAGAGTTCTTTGTTTTGGTCATTATTAACTTTAAAAAAAAAACAAGAACAACAGCAATATATATATACACACTTGTATGTACGTGTGTAAGAGTATAATAATAAAGACAAAGAGAAAATAAACACTAACAACAAATAACTGAATTAACTGGATGGAAAACCTTCCAGTGTAGTATTTTTGTAGCATCAACATCTTTAAAACCAGATTTTACCAAAAAACAAACAAACAAACAAACAAACAAACAACCCCCCCCCAAAAAAAAAACAAAGAAGAAAAAACAATTAAAGTTCAATAATCAAACTGAATAAATGGATTTTCAGTAATAACTGTATCTCAGGCTTTTATTTATTTTTTTATTATAATATTATTTTTTATTTTCGGATTTTTAAACCTTTTGAAAAAAATTGCATATTAAACAATTAAACAAACAACTGTTATTCATGAGCTCAGAAAAAAAGGCCTACATCTTTATTTTTTTAAAGTATATTAAAATATTATATTATAAAATATATATATAATATATTAATAACAAAACCAAATCTGTTAAATTAAAAGAACACTGTGTGACATGTTTAACTTTTCATATCTACAAGGGGGGATTAAATATGAATGAGCAATAAATGTGAAGTATTGGCAAAGCAGTTGGTTAAACTTATTACATTCAGCCATTCTCATAGATGCTAATTTGAAAGTGTTGCAGAGCCTGCATCTGGTCAACTTGCCTGTTTTATTAAACTGATCAGAGCTGCTGTCCCTTCTTCAACATTGTCAGAGCTTTCCTTGCTAATGTTGAGTTATTACCAGCTTTTTCAAACCCCATGTTGTCTACATCACACATGTTGGGCAACGTAGTTAACAAGAGGAAGCTCACCTCATATAATGGGAACAAATTTTATATAATGGACACAAGCGATGGCTAAACCTGGGACAGTAAGAAGCCTTCCTAGCTTTAATTTATTTCAGCTGATGTATTTGTCACAAGTGTGCAAATACCATTAAAAAAAAATCATGTTTAAAACAGGTAAATTTATAATGAGCCGATAAATGCTGGTGAACTTAAAAATGAAAAGAAATGAAAAAGATCGTTATTCTGGCAAAAATACCTTTGTTACCTTTCAAATTTATGGATGTGATTAAAAGTTACCAGTACACTCTGGATTGCATTAAAACAGCCAACAAAGGAAGGTAATGGTATAATTCATCTAAGAGAAATAGATTCCATTTGAATACACCTTTAAATGCTGATGTACAGAATTTAAAATGTCCAAAATGGACTGGACAAATATTCCAAATCTGATTATTATTAGTCAAAAGTAAGTCGAGCAGTGAGTCTGTGTAGACATATTGGCTTAGGTGAATGTTGGGGTCCAGGTCTGAGGCCCAGTCAGCTCAAGAAGCAAAGGAGGATTGTTTATAGAAGCAGAGACGTTCAGGAGGAACGTATCTTCTGGGATGATCCCAGGAGCCGGACCTAATTAGAAACAACTGCTTGAAATTCACTTCAATGGCTACACAGATCTCTTTTTATGTTGCTTGGCTGGTCTTGTGCATTCATCAGCTGCACCTCGAGGCTCATCTCCATCTCTTAAGTTCCCCCTGGCTGCATGGTGTTTGTGGATTTCATGTATGGTAAAAAGAAATTTAAAGCCAGCCACCTAACTCCCCAGCGTTATCTCTACTCTCCCTGCACACACACACACACACACACGCACGCAGCTTACACACAGACACACACACACACACACACACACACACACACACACACACACACACAGAGAGTATCTCCAAAGTCTTGTCTTGAAACAACAGGCTACAATCACACTTGTCAGGTCAAATCTGTTTCCAATTGGAAACAGGGCTTTCATGTGTTTAGACCTCGCCCTGTTGCTTTTGAGAAACATTACGTCATGGACCTGCTTTACTGTAGCTGCACTGTAGGTGCCTCGTAGTGTTTTAATTTCTCACCCCTCTCGTGTTTGGAGTTGAGTCAGTTATCATTAGCGATGAGATCATGCTCTAGAACAAAAAGTGCCACTGCCGAGTTCTTTGAATCCAACTATGAAATACCGACCTTTTGTGCAGCATAAATTCTGCCGTAGTGCGCCATCCATACAATGATTACACATCTGGCAATATCATGATTTGGCATATATGAACCCAGACGTGAACCTTCTGAGTGTTCAAGTCAGTCTTATCCTGTCATCAGGCCATCTTTACTGGGAGTTCCTCATTCAACTGGCATCTGAATGTTGCCTTTCAGACAAGCATTGGCAGAGGCAGACGCTCATATTTGAACCAGGTGATAGAGTTTCACGTCAATCTGCTATCGACTGTTCCCTTTAGGGGTCGCCACAGTAGATTATCTTGCTCAAGGTCATCCTATCCCTAGCATCCTCGACTTTCATGCCAACCTTTCTCTTGTCCTCTTTTATGACATCCATGAACCTCTTCTGAGGTCTCCCTCTTTAACGCCTGCCTGGCAGCTCCATATTCAACATCCTTTGTCCAGTATATCTGCTTTCCTTCCTCTGCACCTTTCCAAACCATCTAAACCTCGTCATAAATATTGAGTTTCATGTCAGTGTCTCATAATATAGACAAAATAATCACATAGCTGACTTCTTGTAGATTTTTTTTTTTTTTTACTGAAGATGATGTTACTGCTAACAAATAAGCCTTATTTCATCAATTATTATTGTGCGATCTACTGTACAATATAAAGCGCCTTGAGGCGCGATTTGGCGCTATATAAATAACATTGAATTGAATCTCTGAAAGCCTTATTAATGGTGCAGTTTCTACAGAAATATGTTGATAGAGAGAATGAGAGACTCTGAGAAAGGGCTGCTGGCAGTGTAATCAAGGTAGTGTGTGTAAAGACTGTGACTGCATAAAATACATATACAAGATATAAGTCAGTAGGCATGTGTTGATCTTCAAACCAGACACTTTATGGTTATTTGGCTCATGAAAGAAAATAAATCAACTGACTACTGCAAATAAACTCCTCACTACTGACTACTGAGCCAATCTGACCATCTGTAACCATAACTCCAACAATTTACACATATCCTATCAAATCTAAGAAGCCTTATGCTGCAATAACCTGAAAGCATTGTCACTTGATTACCCACAACACAAATCACTTTCTTTTAATATTTACATATTAACACACAGGCAACATACAAAGCAAAGATAAAAACTGACCCAAGGAGACTTCACTGGGATCACCACAGCACTTCTACTTTAGAAACACGAACTCGCAGAGACAGATGCTACCAAGCCTGGTTGCTCCTTGCTGCCTTTGTTACCGGTTGAAGTTCAGGCTCTGGTTGCTGAGCCGGGGTTCATCCCTCTGATTTCTTACCCAGCTTTATGTTGGCTAGCAGACAGCAGAAAGAAAAAACATGTTTGCTTGATGATTAGATTGTTTGTTTGAGCAGATAACTGAAGACCTTTTGTAATGCAAGTAATAATAATTTTAACTACTGAATTTAGTACAGTAGAATGTTACATTACTGCAAAACGTAAAACGTAATGTGATTACAGTAACATTGAGTTGAGGGAGCGTCCAGGTGAATATTCTGATTGGGAATAATTAGGCATAAAGTAAAAGGATGTGTTACTGTCAGACTCCTGAAACACTTGGCTAAAGCTGAACTAATGTGAAAAGGTAGCGATGAAGTCACTCGCATTCCTTTTCCTTTGGTTAGTAGCAAATTAACATATGGTGAAGTTATGAGCCTGTATAAGTAGCAACAACCAAAACAATAACATACTGTCAAAGAGGTGGTGGCCATATTTTGGCATTTTAAGCCATTTAGGGACAAGTCTAGAGTAAATGGAAGAGTTAATCCAGCCCAAAACAGAAGGGATAAGAGACTGATCTCAATCTATTCCCACACCAAGACAGCTAAATCCATGAAAACACAACTTTCTAGGGAATCCAAATTCCAGAAATCTTGGGAAAACACCGGGAAATGAGAGACAACACAATAAGGAACACGGGAAGACTCAGACAACACACACACATTGTACAAGACACAGAGAACAACAATTACCAAAATAAAATTAAACAGGAAGAGAGACACAGGGGGACAAAGACAACATGACAAACGCAGAGACAAAACTCGAGGAACAGAAGAGCAACACAAAGGGGGAATTAACAAAATGAACCTAGGGCCATCAGGTACTGAAGGAATGAATAATAACACTATAAGGAACATGTATAGAGCATCAGGTAATGAACAAGATACATAAAAATAAAGAAATAACAATAGAGAGCTATATTCCAACACTGCAGAACCCTACATGCAAAACTAAAATGGTAAATGTTAAATGGCCTGTATTTGTATAGCGCTTTACTTAGTCCCTATGGATCCCAAAGCGCTTTACACTACATTCAGTCATCACACATTCACCCACTAGAAATAATAAAGGTCCACAAACAAATTGTTCTAAAAATCAAAAGGACCTAAATTGTGTATAATGACGTTTGCAGTGAGAATAAACAGGTCATTGGCGCCATAGAAACTTTTAAATTCTTAGGAACTCCAGCTCCTGGAATGGCAATAAAACCTATTTAAAATGTCAGTAAACCAAAACTATGACTTCAAATAAATGCTAATGTTGGTCAGGGGCCACTGGATTTGTGCTTCCCAATAAATTCGCAATTTTCAGGCGATTTCATCATTTCTGTGACTGTGGCAGTGTGAACCACATCACAAGCCTAAAACAAAAAACATTTAAAAAAAATAAAATAAAATAAAAATAAATCAAAAATATATTACAGACCATGTTAAACAGGGCTAGAGACTAGTCAGTGACCCCATGGTAAACACTGGTTGCTAGAGATAGAGATAATATATTCTGTGACTGGTTGACACAACCACACACAAAGAGTTTAATTGGAGTTGCGGTTAGATCCAAGCACTATAGTACCATCTTTAAATGTACTAGAAGGAGACACGGTTGAAAAGTGTTTCCAAGCTATTAATGGCAGCTCTAGTTTGTCACTATACTTGCAGCTTTGTTGTTGTATTCCCCAAACACACATCACTGTCAGCCTGTGCTGTGTGCTAATATCCTGCATGGCCTGTTTGTGTAAAACACACATTCCTTCGTCTGTGTTTGGGATAGAAAAAGCCTTTAGGAAGTTGTTTTAGCTGCAAGGCTTTTAAAGGCAAGTCAACCCAAACAGAGGTGCCTTTAAGTACAGCACATCAACTGTATGTAGAGTAGAGAGGGAGCATGTTGACCAGGGTGAATGGAGTGAGGCTGGAGAGGCTATAACCATCAGTTTAAGGAGAATGAGTAATATATTCAGGTTCCAATGATTCATAGCTCACCTTCTCCAACTGGACTGCGCTGAAGGAATCACAGTGAAAAATGATATAATTCTTTACCTCCATCGTAATCGTGTAACACATCGTGGGCTTAGCTGTAAGCTTAAACCTGGTGTTCCAGTCCGACAAGAAACAAATGGTATCAATTTGCTTCCAGTCATTAGAGCACATTGTTGACTGGGAGGACATATTGTAGAGCCAATCTAGCCCAGACCCCAGTCCTAAATCAAGTGACCAGCTTTCCCACAAAGGAATGCACTCAGTGTTTGCCACTGTAAGAGTGGACTTATTGCAAGTTTTAATGGTTTGGACAACTGTGGGTAGTTTGCATGGATGATTGAAAGGGTTTTGGCTGCTCCCCTCATCTTTTCCCCCTCCTCTTTAAGGGGGAAAGAATGAAAAACAAAACAACACATTCTCTCCCTTCCTCCCACTCTCTCTTGCTAGCATGCACACCCCGTAGAGAGAGCACCAGACGTGTCCAAAAGAAACAGCGAAACAGAAATAGAGCTGCTATTTCAGTCTGAAAAGGTTGTTATTTTTAGAAAATGTGACACACTCTACATTAAATTACACCATCATAAGATCACTCTGTACCCCTCCACCCCCACCTCACCCACTAGACCTCCAGATCTATGACTCACTAAAGTATGTGGTGACGTTACCCCAAACTATTCGCCTCAGTCTTCTGATCAAAAAATTTGATCATCAGCTCATCGCCCCAATTCAGTCGGGGGGTGGGTGGGTAGGGGGGGGTGTGTGACTCGTAATATGCACACAGATCTGGTTCTAATTTAAACATATAGCTCGATATTATCATCACACAGGTAACAGCATTCTGATCAGGGTGCTTAATATGTTTAGTTAAGATTGGTTTGTTCTATGTTTCCCGTCCATGGACCAGTGCCCTTCTAGCATTTGACAGCACATCATAACATTTGTTTGTAGCATGTGAATGAAATGCAGAACAAACATGCAAGAGAATAATGCCGCTGTTGGTATGCCAGGCCAAGACATAATGAAACATGCGAAAAACACATGCTTCCAATTTCTTACTCACCTCGGTGTTTCTTCCAACCAGTGATGTAGTTGGGAATGAAAAGGTAGGTAATCTCCCAGCCTTGGCTGCTGAGGCACGAGGCAGACCATCATTAATAAACAGGATAACAAAGGCTGACGACCACATTCACTTAATGGGGAATTCTATTTTCATAGTATATCTTAAAAATCCTAGCGTTTATTTTTTTCAAAGAAAAAACTTCAAAGAATCAAAGAAAAAAGATCAAATTGTTTACAAATTATATGTAATTTAGAGGTGGGCTACACCTCTAAATTACAATTAAAAGAAAGACTGTAAAATGTGTTTGAAAAGATGTCCCCTCTTCGAGTTGCTGTGACATCACTGATGCCTCGTGCTTTTGTCTGTTGAAATAACTGAATCTAGTTCTTGCATTCATGTTTCCCTTAGGATGAATTATTAATTCTCAGTGTTTATGACTGAAGCCTTTCAAAAATCATTTCATTCCTCATCTCTACTTTGTCTTTTAGTGCTCTACTCTATTACAACTCATTCAATCACTACTTAAAATAGATATTTTTCCAAAGCACAAATGTTGTAAAGGCTCACCTTTCACCACATTTACTTCACCAGATGCACCTTGTTTCTTTTCCTCACCTTTGATTGGGGGTGGTGCTTGCCCTTAATTGCACTCACCTGTCACTCGTTATATAAGGACTGGACTCACCTACCCCTCACTCTTTCTTCACTCCCACATGGGGCGGCAGCTGAGAGATAGCAGTCCATGTGTGTCTTTCCTTTACCCATTATTCAATAAAAGGACAAAACCTGCAAATGATTGATGACTGCTTATTCTCATTCTAATCGGATGAGCCCATGATGATGACTACTTAAACCCTGAGCCTTCCTTCCTCCAAAACATGGTCCTTCGAGCCGGAGTAGTGTTAGCGTCATGGATTCAAAGCAGCCATTGACTGAAGGTTTGAGACGTTCCGGTTGTGAAAGGCGACCTCCTACCCACCTGCAGCAGTATGACGTTCAGTACCCTGGAAGTATAAGTGCTAGATGTGATACAGAGAGTCAAACAGAATGCCAGCATAGTGACACAGACACACATGGGCTGCAGGATCCTGATGAAGAGTCAGAGAGCCAACCAGAGACATGCCCTGCTCCTTTACCTACCAATCAAGATGAGGTGATGAGGGAACTCCTGATGACGATGAGGGAGATTAGGCAACTCATGATTCAATCATCTCCTCCCCATTCTCGCAGTTCCTCCAGATCTTCAATTCACACTGTCTCATCTGATGAAAGTAAATCCTCTGTATGCGGTTTACAAGTCATTCCCCAAACACATCAGCAACATGAGCAGTTCCCAGTGATTGATCCAGCAACATGTCAATCACCCTCTCAGCCCCCACAGGTTAGCCGTCACTCTGGTGCAGTTCCGGCTGCTAGCCCTTCTTTCCCTAATTCAACAATATTAGATGCTGCAGTTCCTTCAAGTGGTTTGCCTAGACCAGTTTTTCCTACACCAGATGAGACTCCTTTTAATTTCCTGGCCACACCACTGCAAGGTCCCCACCAGATTTCATGTGTTCAACCTGCTGTTCCTCTAGATGAAGACCCCGCTCAACCTCTCATTTGCGTTCCAGAACCAAGGCAGCACCCTCCTGTAAAGCTGCAACCAGCTACATCTGATGGTTTGCATGCACAAAAACCTTTGGTACCTGTTACTGCTAGCTCGGGTCACTCCTCTAGCATTAGAACACATGTGTATAAGCTTGAGGGTCCTTCTTTCCCAGACCTTACCAGTGAAGATGAAATCCAGTATAGGCTGTTACGAATGGCCCTTACTAACCTTCTTGACCCTCATGAGACAGAGCACTTCAAATATCATGTCCTTCTCGATCATCTGAAAGTAGACCAAGCTAAACGGTTAGCTGTTTCCTTTTCCTATGCTCCTGACCCATACACTCAAGCCATCAAAGCCCTTGATGGGCGTTATGGGCAACCAAGACAGCTAGCATTGAAAGAGCTACGGAATATACTGGAGCTTCCTCCTATCAGAGCAGGTGATGGTTGGACTCTGGATAACTTTGCTCTTCGTGTGCAAGCTTTAGTTGGTTTGCTTAGTATCGGACAGAACTAAATTGTGGCTCCCATGTCGACCGCCTACTTGAAAAGTTGCCTGCAGAGCATTCCAGTCGCTTCAAACGGCACATTTACAGGGAACAAGGAGATATGATGTATGACTTACCTTTGTTCTCGTCCTGGTTGCAAATGGAGTTGGTTGGTGGTTGCAAGTGTCAACCAAGAAAGGACAGTCCTGTCTCATCCTTTAACCAGCCACGACCTGCCCGTAAGTAATAATGGATTGGATTTCATATAGCGCTTTTCAAGGCACCCAAAGTGCTTTACAATGCCACTATTCATTCACTCACTGGTGGAGGCAAGCTACTGTTGTAGCCACAGCTGCCCTGGGGCAGACTGACAGAGGCGAGGCTGCCATATCGCACCATCGGCCCCTCTGGCCAACACCAGTAGGCGGTAGGGTAAAGTGTCTTGCCCAAGGACACAATGACCAGGACAGAGAGGGGATCGAACCGGCGACCTTCCGGTTGCAGATACGCTTCCCAACCCCCCCCTGAGCCACGGTCGCCCCAAGTACACCTCTCCACTCACAACAATATTACATGGGACAAATCCATCCGATCCTGTACAGGCAACACAACCCATCATAATGACTAAGGCAAGATGTGCATATTGCTGCTCACCTGAACACCACATTAGCAAGTGCCCTGAGTTCATTAACAGGACAAAGGATGAAAAAATAAACTGGATAAAGAGAAACAAACGGTGTTGGTGTTGTGCTAGAACTCATCAGGCTGCAAAGTGCGATCTGAGAAAAGACTGTGCTACCTGCATGGGACGACATCTACAGATCCTGTGTGAGGTGAATCAGAGACCTAGAACTGAAGTGAATCCTGTAGTGAGGTACTTTGATAAACCTAGTGACTGTCCTAGTGTACTATTAAAAGTTGTGAAAGTGCTCCTGCTTAATGGCAAAAGAACTCTTGAAACATATGCAATACTTGATGATGGCTCCCAACGTACCATGCTTCTGACATCAGCAGCTCAGCATCTCTACCTAACTGGGAAAGCTGAAAAATTATCACTCAGAGCTGTCCATCAAGAAGTTGAAACCATTCAAGGTTCTTCTGTAAGTTTCAAAATCTCACCCATTGCACATCCAGAGAAAACTTACACAATTAATAATGCCTTCGCTACAAGTCACTTAGCACTTTCAGACCACAGCTACCCCGTATCATCTCTCCAACGGAGATACCAGCATCTCCAAGGTATTCCATTACCCTTTATTAACAAAGCAGCTCCACTACTGCTCATAGGCTCTGATCATACCCACCTTATTACGCCTATTGCACCAGTTAGACATGGACCATTTGGATCTCCTGCAGCAGTCAAAACCCGCTTAGGATGGACACTCCAAGGTCTGATCACAGACTTCCAACCCCAGAGCAGTTCCACGCATGCCCAATGTTTGTTCACATCTTTCAGTTCAGGTTCAGAAGAACCGCTCCAGCACATCCTCGTGTCCGCTGATGGCTCTGAGTTCGTTCAGCCACCTCCTATTCTACCATCAGCAATATCTATGTCGTCACCCGCCAGTGGTCAGGGCACCGCCTGCTCCTGCATCACCTGGTCCTGCCCCTGCCAAGTCCCGTAAATTACCCCCAGCGCCTGCAAAACTGCCCGACGGTCTGCAGGTCTGGGCCTGCAGCTGCATCCCACGCGGTTGGCATTTGGACCTGCTTTGTCGCCACCGCTGGCTACATGGTCGGCCCCCTGAACTGTCTGGCCTGCATTGTCGACCTCCAGGTTGACCCCCTGAACCTATATCAGCCCTGTAGCATGTCTGATTCCTGCCCCCGCTTCGTGAAAAAGAACGACTTTCAACATATTTCTCACTAGAAATATGGGGGCAGCTGTTGTAAAGGCACACCTTTCAGCACATTCACTTCACCAGATGCACCTTGTTTCTTTTCCTCACCTTTGATTGGGTGTGGTGCTTGCCCTTAATTGCACTCACCTGTCACTCGTTATAAATGGCCTGGTAAATGGCCTGCATTTGTATAGCGCTTTATTCAGTCCCTAAGGACCCCAAAGCGCTTTACACTACATTCAGTCATTCACCCATTCACACACACATTCACACACTGGAGATGGCAAGCTACATTGTAGCCACAGCTGCCCTGGGACGCACTGACAGAGGCGAGGCTGCCGGACACTGGCGCCACCGGACCCTCTGACCACCACCAGCAGGCAAACATGGGGTTAGTATCTTGCCCAAGGATATTTGGCATGCTGCCTCCTGGCTGCATGCCAAATATATAATATAAGGACTGCACTCACCTACCCCTCACTCTTTCTTCACTCCCACATGGGGCGGCAGCTGAGAGATAGCAGTCCATGTGTGTCTTTCCTTTACCCATTATTCAATAAAAGGACAAAACCTGCAAATGATTGATGACTGCTTATTCTCATTCTAATCGGATGAGCCCATGATGATGACTACTTAAACCCTGAGCCTTCCTTCCTCCAAAACAACAAAGTTGTCTCAAAGGTCTTACCAGGAGCAAACATGCCAAAACTAAAAGAATCTACATAAACTACTAATACTTTCTGTGTGGGGCTTGCATGTTCTCTCTGTATCTGCACTGGGGTCCTCCCATAGTCCAAAGACATGTTTGTTAGGTTAGCTTGCAATTTTAAATTGGTCATGGATATTAGTGTGTGGCTGTCAGCTGGGCTACTTTCCAAATATGTTTTATTTCATGTTCAACCACAAGTAAATGATGCTGGAAGACAGTGGTTCCCCCTAATCCACCTCTAAACATCCAGGTTTCAGTTTTCATAACTTCAGTATCCAAGATAATGGGGAACTAAGAATTTAGCCATAACTCATCTTGATAACACCGAAGGAGAGAATGTTCTAGAACTGATAAGTTGAAAGTGTAAATTTGAAGATCACATTGCATCTGTTTTAGGCCAGACACAGAATTCCTCAAATAGAACACTACAAATACAGTCAAATTAGTCTGATGTTGTGTTGCACTGCTTTGGGCCTGGCAACAACAGAGTATGCAGATCATCAGTCAGTGACTTAACATTCAAGTGCAACTAAGTTAAACTGGGATCTCAATCATCAGAGTAAATCCAACTTAAAATGGCTCATAATGAATAAGATTTAAGGTTTTAGGGAGGACTGGTCCAAAACCTAATATGAACAGTACTGGGATGCTGTATTATAAAGACAAGCTTCAGACAAATTTTACTACAAGAAAGAAAAATACAGTCAGGTCCATAAATATTTGGACAGAGACAACTTTTTTCTAATTTTGGTTCTGTGCATTACTGCAATGAATTTTAAATGAAGCAACTCATATGCAGTCGAAGTGCAGACTTTAAATCACTGGGTTGAACAAAAAGGTGGCAAATATGAGGAACTAATGTATTTTAACACAATCCCTTCATGTCAGGTGCTCAAAAGTAACTGGACAAATTAAATAACACTCTTAAATATGCTCTGCCAGGAACTTCTACCAGCAGCTTTCAGTTGCGGTTTGTTTGTGGGCCTTTCTGTGTGAAGTTTAATCTTTAAAAAGGGAAATGGATGGTTAATTGGGCTAAAATCAGGTGACTGACTTGACCATTCAAGAACATTCCACTTCTTTGCTTAAATAAACTCCTGGGTTGGTGGCTGTATGTTTTGGGTCATTGTTAATCTGTATTATGAAATGCCGCCCAATCAATTGGACCGCATTTAGCGGGATTTGAACAGACATTATGTCCCTGAGCACCTCAGAATTCATTCAGCTGCTTCTGTCCTGTGTACATCATCAATAAACACTAGTGTCCCAGTGCTACTGGCAACCATGCACACCCAAGCCATCACACTGCCTCTGCCGTGTTGTATAGATGATGTGGTATGCTTTGAGCGGTAAGCTATGAGCTGTTCCATGGCTTCTTCATACTTTTTTCTTGCCATCATTCTAGTAGAGGTTGATCTTGGTTTCATCTGTCCAGAGAATGTTTTTCCAGAACTGTGCTGACTTTGTCAGATGTTTTTCAGTATTTACTTTCATGGTAGTCTTCTCTTTATGGTCGACTTGGATATTAATACATCTACTCCTGGAGAGTGTTGGTCACATTGTTGGCTGTTGTGAAGGGGTTTCTCTTCACCATGGAAATAAAGCTGCAATAATCCACCACTGTTGTCTTTCATGGACACCCAGGTCTTTTTGCATTGCTAAGTTCACTGCTTTCTTTCTTTCTCAGGATGTACCAAACTGTATATTTTGCCACTCTTAAAATTGTAGCAATTTCTCTGATGTTTTTTTTTCTGTTTTCACAGCTTAAGGATGGCTTGTTTCACCTGCATGGGGGGTTCCTTTAAATGCATGTTGTCCGTTCACAGCAAAATCTTCGAAATGCAAGCACTGCACCTCAAAGCAACTCCAAGCCTTTTATCTGCTTAACTGATAATGACATAATGAAGGAATTGCCTACACCTGTCCACGAAAAAGCCTTTGAGCCAATTGTCCATTTGCTTCCTTTTAAAAGGAGGGTGGCACGTGTTAAGGAGCTCAAACTCCTAAACACTTCATCCAATTTGAATGTGGATACCCTCAAATGAAAGCTGAGAGTCTACACATTATATCCATGTCCATTATATAACTATAATGGGAATATGTTTCAGAAAACAGGTAAAAAAAAAATGGTGTCAGTGTCCAAATATATATCTGGACATAACTCTACTTACCATATTTTTCAGACCACGAAGCGCACCGGATTAGAAGGCACATTAAGCCAAACAAAACAGTCAAACAGATAAGTCAAACTTTACTCAACTCATTCTTCTTCCTTCCTCCTCTTCCGTGCCATTGATTCATTAATGTTAAATTCTCTCGCAGCTTCTCTATTCACATGTTGTTGCAGTATATTAATGACTAACCTCGTATTGTAGATGGATTATCTCAGTTGTTCTCCTGACTGAAGTTTGGTCCGTTTACAGCATCCTGCCATGCGATTGCATTTGTCTCTAACCATCGGGAACCCTCACGTTAACTTTTATCGAGTGGAACATCTTCACTGTGTTTATATTATGCTAACATAGCTGTGTAGCTAGCAATCATGTAGCTTATCACTATATATCAGCTAGTACAACTTCAGTAACCCTACAAACGTCACTACTGTTTAGTTTTCTGTCTTCATTTATGTTGGAAGTGATAGCAGAGCTGTACGTTTGAATTTTTTCAGAAATCTCTCAGTCAGAACATGCTATATCATATCATGCTAACTTCTAACTCTGTTAAATTTAATAAATTCTGTTTTCATGGATGCCTGGATGTTAAACTTAGTTGTTACACCTGGAAAAGTAGCAACACTGTTCATTTTATTTAAGATGAAAAACTTTAGAACAATGTTCCCTCTAAGTTTTCACGTGTCTGAGTGAACACACAAACTCCCTGAGCGGTCCCTTGGACCACTGTGAGCGACATCAGACGTGTGCACTGTGGTCACGCCAGCATCTAATCCATCCAAGTTACATGGTTTATTAAAATAATCAAATTACAGCATTTACATTTATGTTAGACTACTTTTAATTAACTGCTTTAGCTCACTTACAATGAAAATGTAAAAAAAATCTAGTCATTGACCGTGTAGTATGTTAACACTATTGGAAGTAAAAATAACTTGAACTCCAATTTTGAAAACACAACTTTCTTTCTTTTTAAAAAAAGCTCTGACTTGTATTATGAGTCTGTGGTCTGGGAGAGTCCTGTAACTCTCTGTCTGCCAAATACAGTATATAATGACCAATGTTGGGCAATTAATTATATAGTTACTTCTTCAAAAAAGTAACTCAGTTTGGCAAACAACAAAGATTTTTGCAGCTATTTTTTTTTAAATGCAGCCAAGGCATTTTTAAATAAACATTTCAAACTATTTACAGAACAATCAGCTGTTCTGCATCAAATCTGATGCCACACAAATCATTTGTGCCACTCCAAAAAATAATTTCTGTCCCCTATGAGATAAAGGAGAACAACAGCCTGATACCTGCAGGCCTGACAACAGGAGATGTATCACTGCTGTAACACCTGTAACATTCAGCAGCCGCCTCATTGTTCTGACACACACAACAAAACTACACTACACACTAACTACACAAGATTTGCGCTAAACGTCGCAAATCTCTCACATATCAAAGCACCGCCATCTCTCCAAAAACTTCCCCCCGTTTCTTAACAACTAGATGCCACGTTGCCATATCATTTTTTGATTGGTCGACATGGTACTTTTTTGGACGAATAGGAAAGGGAGAGGGGGGTGGAGTTTGTTTTTGCTCACAGGTGGAGAGTGCTTTCGAGCCTTTTTTCTTATAAAACGCCGATTTTACCGTTTCTTCCCGCAGTAAATATAAACAACGACAGTATTCAGGAAGAAAACCAAACATTGCATATTTTTTTATCACAACTCTGGTTTTACGTGGCCTATCAACACAATTTAAAAACTGTTATAAAGTCCACACATTTTCCGTCAATTGTTCCGTCTGTCCTGCTCACATCTCTAATGGTTGTACACGTTGTCATTAACGTGGCTTCACTCCACATCAGCCACGCCGCTTTGCCAGCTAAAAAACCGGTGTCGGCACATAAGGACGCTGTCATAGCCTGTCAACGACGTTGATTGGCTGCGTATATACGAATGTGAATCGCATTATTGGCTGGACTATGGGATAAGGTGGCATCGTTCTAATCGCATACAGGAGCAGCCAGTCACTTACTGACTAACACTGCAAAACAGAATTGTTAAAGTATTAATTTTAATTTCAATTCAGGTTAATTTTTTTGTGCGCAACACAGATTTTCTGTGCGCAGAGACCGTGCCAGCAGTGCGCAATTGCGCACGTGCGCAGCTTAGAGGGAACATTGCTTTTGACAATTTTTTACTCTCAGTGATGCCGCAGTGTTTGTTTGACTTTGGGAGCTGAAGCAGAGTTTGGACCCGGATTACTCTGCGAGGCTCCGACAATCCATCAAGCGGTGTGGCTGTGGCTTCATAACTTACCAAAGTCATACTAAAACACTTTTTGACAGATTTTTGAGTGCGGCTGCCACATAAAATCGGTTCAAGGTCAGTAAGCACAACCAGAATAAGGCGCACTGGACCAAAGGATTTTTGGTTTGCCGTATAGTCCGAAAAATACAGTAATAGTAATATAGTAATATGTTAATGCAAGACGTTTGGTTAAGTTGTTTTCGGTAACTCCTTTTTTACCTTAATGTGTTGATTTTAAGTCAACTTAACAGTTTCCTTCAATGTCCGCAAGATGGTCCACAGAGCTTCTTTAATTTACATATTATCTATTTATTTATTTTTTGCAAGGAATATTTTTAAAGGAAAGTCATTCTCGAGTTCTCATTGTGGGAGTTTCCATCTGCAGCAGTGACAAAATTAGACAATTCTGACAAATCGAATAGCTAGTGAACAATGTAGAACATTTAGCAGTTAAAGAGCAAATTAACTTCTGTCAAATTAAATAAAAAATACATATGAATTTATAGAAGAATAGTATGTTACATTTTTTTGCTGCCCCCATGTGGCTCAAAAAGTCACTCCAGCAAACCTTCTTTGATTGCCAGTGTGGTGTTCTAACAAATGGTCTTACTATTTCTGGAAGCATTTGATAAAATCAATAACAAATACTGAATGTCACTGAGTAGCACACAAGACAATGCATGACATGCTTAGAGGCAGCAACCAAGGAAAACAGTGTGTATCTGTGAACATCCGTGTGCATACCTGTGTGCGTGAGTGTGCTTGTATTTGAAAGATTTCTCCATGTAACTATCTAATAGTAGGTGTGGGTAGGCACCATCGCCAGAGGGGCGATGCCCCCAGACCCAGGAGATGTTTTCCTTTGCTCTGGGGTGGAAATGAGCATACAGCCCCCGTTCCTGCAGCAGGAGGGAAGATTAGCACCACAGACCCCAACCAGACGGCCAACTTCTCCTCCTGGCCCCCTGCCCCAGATGGCAAACAGAGAACGGGGGTGTTCTAACAAATAGTCTTACTGTTTCTGAAAGCATTTGATGATATGAATTGAACTCCCCTGCCCCTAATATTATTTTTCCAATGAAACCACTGGTCACACATCAGCAAAAGGAAAGACCATTTAAAGTAATATTAGACAAAGCTTTTTTGGGCATAAGTCAAGTGACATTTCATCCAAGTTGTGAAAAAAAAATATTTATATATATATTACCACACCACATAACTAAGTTTCTTCACAGACATAGTTTCATCTTTTTTTTTTTTTTTTTTGCTTGTCTCGTCCAGCACTGTAGCAATCAGAATTATTGGACCATTAAGGCTTTGCCATACTGGTCTGCTTGACTGGTCTTTATTATTTAATTATTTGTTTATTTATTTTACTTTTAAGTTATTACAATCGGAACAGACTTGACTCGGGGATTGGAAAGGGAAAGATGTAGACAAGAGAAGTTCAAGAAAAGGAGAGGGAAAAAAACAGAGGACAAGAGGGACAGAGAGAAAAGACTCGAAAATCCGCTAGATCACCTGCTTGAAAAAAAAAGAAGAAAACAAGCAAAAAGAGAACAACACAGTAGGAAAACCTCAGCAACAACCAAGGTAAGCATAAGTAACAGTCAATAACAAATACTGAATGTTACTGAGTAGCACACAAGACCGACAATGCACGATATGCTTAGAGGCAGCAGCCAAGGAAGATAGTGTGTGTCTGTGAACACCTGTGTGCACACCTGTGTGTGTGAGCGTGCTGGAGGGGAGCTGCACCACCCTCCTAGAGCTGAGAGCCCCAGACGGGAGGTGGCCATGGTGCAGAGGCCACAGAGAGCTGCGGCGACGTGCCCGAAGGCTCCGCTGGCAGCCAGCTACCCCAGAGTGGACCGAGCCCCCCCCGCCCCCGGAAGGTGCTCAACCGGGCCACAGGCCCCACCAACAATCCACCAGGAGTGAGTGAGTGCACTCCCAAGCACCCAACCCCGGACACTGAGAACCACCAACACATCGACGGGTGAGGGCATCAGCCACTGGCAGGGAGTGTGGTGGGGGGAGATAGGCCCCGACCTGACATATAGACATAGACAGACAGGCACACACAGATACAGACATGCATTCCCAAACTCAGCACTCGCTCAACATGGAAACAAACAGAAATCAACACTGTACACACACTCCTCATACACACACTCTCAGTTCCAGAAACTATCGCCCCCAGAGGGGCCATCCGCCCCCAGACCCAAGAGATGTTTCTGGGGTGAAGATGAGCATACAGCCCCCGCTCCTGCAGCAGCAGGGAAGATTAGCATCACAGACCCTAACCAGACGGCCAACTTCTCCTCCCGGCCCCGCACCCCAGATGGCAAACAGAGAACGGGGGTGCTTTCTGAAAGCATTTGATGATATCAATTGAACTCCCCTGCCCCTATTAATATTTTTCCAATGAAACCACTACTCACACATCAGCAAGATCAGCAAAAGGAAAGACCATTTAAAGTAATATTAAACAAAAGCTTTCTTTGTGATTACTCAAGTTACATTTCATCCAAGTTGTGAAAAAAATACATGCATATAGAACAATAATCTTACATTCTAAACTGAGGTTGCGTTGTTGCATTGAGACAACAACAGCCAATCTAACTACCATTTATAGAAATAAAGTTGGACCAAATGCTGCCTGCAATGTTGAAAAAGCTGTGGGCGAGAAGCTGGCTGTCACAGAGGCCAGAGAGCAGTGGACAAGATGTGCGCTGTATATTAATGACAGCATCATTTACTAACATACAGTGGCTTGCAAAAGCTTTTCAGTTATTTATTTGTAAAAAATGTTTGGAATCATGTATGATTTTCGTTCCACTTCTCACGTGTACACCACTTTGTGTTGGTCTTTCACGTGGAATTCCAACAAAATTGATTCATGTTTGTGGCTGTAATGTGACAAAATGTGGAAAAGTTCAAGGGGGCCGAATACTTTTGCAAGCCACTGTAAAGTGGACATTATCAGCATAACAAGAGGTTCACATTTAACTTTATTCAACTGTAAAGTGACGTAGAACAGTTATGCTGACTTTTTGCCTGGAATAAGAACCATGTCTGAGGCCAGTAAAATGACTCTTGGATCAAGTGTACGTCACTGTTCACCATTAAAAATAATATATGTTTAGGATCACTGTCCTGATATGTTGTCTTGAATAAGTGGACCAAAACGGCGATATTTTATGCCCAAACAGTTTACTACATACATAACTACACCACAAACACAGCTAAGTTTCTTATCCAACTACAACCAGGAATCCCATCAGCAGGATGTCTGCAGGAAAATTAGGTTAATGCGTGGGGAAAAAAAGGAAGAGATGCCACACTTTTTTGAGACCTTTTGTTTTCATTCACATCATCTCACTGACTGGTTGACTTCATATTAGAATGGGGAAAAGCGATGCCCAAATGTAACTGAAGGAGACTGTAATGTGGAGCTATTTTTTAATTATTTGTTTTTTCCCTGCTCCATGATGTAAATTAGCCTTTATATGTTTAGTATTTAATGACCTCTTTAAAAACAAAGTGTTTTCTAATTAGACAATGGCTCCTACCAATCCCTGACAACCTTAGTACAAAGGGCTGAATTATCTAAAATATGTAGGCACAGATGTTATAGACTAATGGTGATGCTTGACATTGCTAGGTAGGTGCTGTGTGTCTTGTATGCATCAATTGATGCCTCTGGAAACAATGACAGTTTAAGGGCTCCTAATTTATCATTGTTGATGTACACAAACACACACTATTCATAATGTTAAATACTTAAAATTCATTTTAATACATTTTATAAAAAAATGTGCAAAAAAACATACAAAACCTGAGAAAAAATAGAAGAAAATACTGAACGTGTTTTATTAGGTATGAGTGACTTTGTAGGGAAGTTGGGTTTTTTCACCACTTCTACTTTATTCTCCTGCTACACTATAAGAAAAATACTGTGTTTTTACATTTGGGGTAAATTATCTCAACTTTGTGCTACTTTTTGTCACCTATTTGTAAACAACATATAATTTCAAAACCTTTTGAAGAGCATAATTTGAAATTAATGGTGCTGCAGAAACATACCATCTGCTCACACAATGTCTTACAAAGACAAAAACAAAAGCTTATTTGGATATGTTACTCTTGGTCATAGACAAAGCATGAGTGAAACTCTGAATAACACAGTAGTCCTGACGACACTTGAAGTCTGCATCTGCTGCTCTCATTCCAGCAGCATTATGCGGTTTCCAATGAAACCACTGGCTTCTAATGGAAACAACAGCAAATCAAAAATGACTATTTATAGTCACAAGATGAGCCGCCCATATCAGCTGAAATATTTTCAGTCATCCTTTGATAATAAGGTTTGTTAACATTAATTTAACAGTGTAGCGAAAGTGCAGTCCAAGGGATTCTCCAGTGTTCACTAAATGCTTGAAAAGATTTTCCTGTATCTTGTATCGTTGCTTCTCATCTTTCCACCTCATCATCTTTATGTATTTTAATGTCTGCCAGAACTAAAACAGGTTTTTCTGATTACTGACTGCATAAAGGTTTTCTCTATACTTCATTTTTTATATATAGTTCCACATAATTTAAGTACAGTGATGATGCAGTACTTACTGAAAAATTAGGACACAATCATGTTGTCATTGATTACAGTAGCAAACATGGGATCATCCTCAACCACTGAGGCTTTTCATTGGCAATTAGTAGTATGCTACGTACTGTATGATCTTCTTTGAAATAAGCCAAAACCCACTGGAAATGGATCTGTAGTGGTGCTGTCTACCAATTTTACACATAAAGCTCACTGTATCTATCACAAAGAAGACCATAATAGGAATGAAAAGTCACTGTCTATTACTTTGTTTAAACAATTCTGTTCGACACATAAATGTTCTGTTATATTCCTCTTTGTGATTTGTTTTTTTAACAGCTCATGGCGACAAGGGAAAACCCCCCACTCTAGCCTCTGCCCCTCATATTCTGTGTCACACGTCACTTTAGAATAGTTTGAATTTATTTCTCTAGTAAAACAATAACTACTGTAGTACAGATAGCTTTTCTAACAATAACAGAGGCAACCAATAAAGGCTAAAACACCTGAAAGTGGAAAGTAAATCAAAGTAAAACCAGTTTGATAACATCCTTTTAGAATAAAAGAGAGAAAGAAAACGGTGTAAAAACATTACAGTGCACATATTTCAGGAGAAAGGGTTTAAGAAAAGTTAGGCTGTGTCCTTCGTTTCTAATGATCTAAAACAATTTTTAAAAAAAACAGACAAACAGCTTGAGCTGAATAAATAGTACACAGTTTGAAAACTAGCAAAACCACAGTGTGTACCGATTAGCAATGTGTTCTATCATAAATGTCCCTACATTTAAACCAAGGCAATGTGTAGGTCCATCTTCCATATTAAGAAAATACCTCTGTGTGACAAATGTGCAAAAATGGGCTAATCTGCCACCCCAAACAAATCCAAGCCACCCATGGTTAGAGAACCGTTCCCAGTAGTTCAGTTCCTTGGAATTGTTGTCTGCCTCCCTATCACTTGCACTTGTTACAATCACCTGTTTTCAGTTATGCATGGATGTAGACATTACTTTTATTTTTATTGCACAAAAGGACAAGAGCATGATGGTAAAGTAGATACTGCATCTACGACAGAAACAACTGCATTATTATGCTGATAACACAACTTCAGCTCTTTGCAACCTCTCCACAGACAGCATGCTAACGTTAAGCTAGCCGAGAAGAGTGACCTTAAATCTGAGTGAATACTGACCCAAGCCCTGCAGCCAGACCCTGAACTTCAACAGGTAACAAAAGCAGCGAGGCTGTAGCCTGTGTTTCTACCTGCGCATGTTTCTACAGCACAGTCACTGTGGCAATTGCTTCAAGTCTCTTTGTGCTGGTTTTCATCTCTGCTTTTTGTTGTTGGCTTTGTGTTCGTACCTAAATAGTAAGAGAAAGCTCATGTCTTTGTTCTCATTAGGATAGGGATTTGTGTTGGTGTGTGGGACTTTAGCCTAACTGGTGACTAGTGGTGAGCCAGTGGGAATACAAAAGGAACTGAATAAATAAGTGATATTGATAATGGAATAGGAATCGCTAAATTGTTATCAACATATATGTGTGTTTGTGTGAGTGTAATTTTAGGTAAACGTATTCTAAAGCTAAGCAGTAATACCGTATATTGTAAGTGAACACACCACCATTGAAAGCACCTCAGTTTGTACATAAGACCTCTGCCTCCATCAAGAGACATGCGTAAGGAGGCATGGGTCTTCCTGAGCAATATAGCGGACACTTTGATGCATTATTAAAGAAAAGAGAGACGAGTAAACAGCAGAGAGCAGTGGCAGCAGATTGATTAGAGGCCTGCAGGAAGTTAAGGAAAGAGAAGGAGCGACAGAACCACGTCTACTGTGTTAAGTGCTAGTTATTTATTGAAAATGTCCTAAATTGGAACCAAAGTATGCACATGCTTATAAAGTGCCTAAATGCTATTATAGCCCTATTGATTGCCATTGTTAAGAGTAGGAGAGACAGCTATTCAGCTATTTACACTGACAGTAATGTTAGCAGCAGGAAGGAAGTCACTGTCAGATCTGCATTATGCAAAGGAGTGTGGTGGCAGGCTCTGTGCTTTGCATGCTGTCCAGTTCTTGGATATGGGAGCAGGCATGAGCGGGTGTGAGGACACTACTCACTTCTCTCCTCTGGGTAATTACTATACAGGAAATTGGACATAAAATGTTTGAATAATCATGTATCTGAAGTGAGTTATGGATGGAGCCGACAGTACTGAAGTAAATTAAAACAAGTGAATCCAATTACTGTTTATGGAAAGCAGCTGTCCGAGCAGCATATGCTGGTGAGTGAAACTATGAGACTAATGTTGAGGTTAGTGCTCTGCTTGTCTGTATAACATGATGGCTATTTGAGTGTTTCATTTGTGCATGATGACAAGCCAAAAGATGTTTGAAAAACCTGTGTTGCATAGAACTTGCAAAATTATAGGCCTATGTCTGAAGAGGTGAGGCCAGTTGTCTATCTTTTTTTTTCAATCTTGCTTAACTCACGCTCCATGAGTGTATTCTGATGTCATAACACCATGATAACTCGCCTCAATGGATTTACAAAAAACAAGGTTAGCGTTTGCTTTCAGACATGAACAAACCCTCTTATCCGTGTGTTTATTTACCTACACTGAATCAATTCATCTGTGATACAGCCAACAGTCATGTACTGGATAAGCTTTCGTTTCAAAACATTTGGATTTAATTATCATGGGGATATGATATCCAAACAATCTGGTTTCTTCCATTAATAACATGATTGCGGCATGGCAGTGCGAGCTAAGGCTGCAGCGTTTTCATATATTTTCATGGATTTGGGCCTTGTTTACTTACTTATTATGGGCATGGGGCAAAACCCGATTTAGAGTAATGACACAGTTTACGTTTTGGAGTTTTAAAAGATCTCTGCGAGGAAGTGTCCTGCTTCCACAGCTTGAAAAACAAACATTACCCGTGTGACTTTTCCAGAATAAAAGAATTCTCACTTGCTTCGGTCTTTTGCAGGTCAGTGCGGTTGACATGAGGAAGAGGAAGCTGGCCAAAGCTTTTGTGTGACTGATAGCAAACGCACTGTACATTAAGGAAACATAGGCCACAGAAGTGTGTTGTTTTACAGATAAAACACGATGGAGTATGAAGCGCTATTTATAGGATTAAGGCCTTGTGCAAAAACTGATGTACTCTACAAACTTTAAGAGGTGTTTTTCTCCTCCTCTGAATGACAGTTTTGTCTGGAGCTTTTTGAGCTTTAGTGAAAATGAAAACTTATATATAATAGCCAATTTTCTTACTCTAAGCATTGTTTTTATTTGGTTAACACAGCTCATTCCCAAACTGGCTGCTTTGAGAGAACTGCTCAAGGTCATTCATGCTAAACAGGAGATGTGTTTTATAACAACAACACTTGCCTCAAGGCACTTTAAATTGTAAGGTAAAGACTCTACTATAATACAGTGAGGGAGCTAAAGGAAGCTAAAACCTGGTTCAAACAAAAGGAAACCCCCCAAACTTAAAAATTAAGCCAAGTTGCAAAATCTGCAGTCCCTCCAACAGCCAACAAATGTCACAAAACATTTTTACGGCCTAGTGCAAAAATTGTTTTGGCCTCTATTGATAGTTTCCCCCCTTTGAATTTTGGGGAATTTTTTAAAGGTCATCCATTAGGATAACTGAGTTAACTGTTGATTGACAGGTGTCCTGATGATGCTGTAGCATTTACTTGGCCTCATTCCCTACTTTGAATAGTTGGAATGATTCCCTGAATTGTGTGTCTGCTTTGGGTGCTTTTTGCAGCATTTGCATTGGGTTATCTGACTAATATTATAGCCTGCTTTGTTGTGGTACATACGTACAACTTTGTAATAATTGCAGCATCTATGAAAATAGCAATAGACCATGCGTTGCCATGGAATAAAAGCGTTTTGCCACAACTTCCATTTCAAATGTAAAAATATGTCTCTTAGGGAGTTGCTAGAAATCACCACAATCTGGTTGATTTGAAAACATCTGCCTAATGTTAAACTGAGACTTTCTTATGAAAAAAATAATAAGTCTGGTGTCGGTAAACACACAAACACGCTTATTTCTTTCAAACAAAAAACCTTTCTAGAATCATCTAGGGTTTTATTCCAACTTGTATGTCGTCATTATGATTTAAGAAATTTGCGAGTATCAAAGTTTGCTTCTACTTAAACAGGAGATGTGCCTATAAAGACAGGTTGGTGTTGTCTTGCCTGTGATTGCAATAAGAACCTCCCGAAAGGAGTTTGTCCTTTGATTAAGTGCCTTAGAATTCCTTTTACCTGAAGTAATAATATTGTTGTGCTTCATGTTTCTCTCCTCAAATACAAGGGAGTGGGAGACACTTCTATCATCTTCATTAGCAGCTTTTATAGCGTTGAAACTTGCTGTGTTAGTTTCTTCTTATGTTTCTCTTGTGAAAAAACATAAAACACAAAAACATGAAGCAATCATAGTGTAGAATTTCATGGGAGATCCTCCAAGTGGCAGGAGACAAATCATTTAAATAGACTTGGGGATATGTTCAGTTGTTAAGGCTTCAGAAGACTGCTGTGCTCGTGTTTCAGAGAGCTCCTATAATCACTATCTTTGTGGCCTTTTGGTCACCTTAACCTGCTAAGTAATTATTTATTTACTTGTTCATATCGCTGTTAATTATTCTAATAGGTCTTTTTAGAGCTTTTTTTATTTTTATTTTTTGCCATAAGCCCTACAGCGTTTGCTGTTATCTCCCTCTGATACTGATCTCCTTGGTTTCCCTCAAGAACACTCATATTCACTTAACACTCATGTGCGTTGATGTTTCCTTTCTTCTTCTCCTAAGGCCTGTGCAATAGGCCATGCAATATAATGAAGTATAGATAAGCATAACCTAACCAGCTTGGCATGCAAACAACATGGTAATGTTATATGAATAATGGGTGCAGTTAGTCAGACTGCCTTATTGTAATGTCTAGGCCAAGAGGATGCTATACAGATAGTGTTGGATATTTTGCTGGAATGGTTTGGTTACTGCAAATCAGTACAAAGGTGGTCTGAGAGATTCTCTTTATCCCATGATTAAACATTTTTATCCTTACAATAGTTGTCTCTGTCCAATCCATAAGGCAGATGTTACGGTGGCCCTGAGAGGCCAGACGGACTGCAACTTAAGAAAACACCAGCAATAAGAAAAATGCTGCAAAAGCACACAAAACACAATGGAAATAGGAAAAAACACAAGGGAAGTGTTTCTGGGGAGACAATAACCCGACAGACCAGTTGCAGGAACCCAAAACATGGTCAGCATGTTTTATCATGATTCATATAATGCTAATGACGTCTAGCAACATCTACTGCCATCATCAACACATACAATTTGGGGATTTAGGGGACATTTGTAAATTTTAACTACAAAAAATAAAATGTTCAACTCTTTCTGAATCAACACTGTTCAGGTAATTCTTTATACCTCTAGGAATAAGAACAATCTGTCTTGTATTTGCCCACATATAGGTAATCCGTCTCTGGCAAAAACAATCTGACCAACATTAACAAAAGCATCTAAATCTTTGAAACTCATCAGTTGTATCCACTATAATAAATTGTACCAAAAAATAAGTGAAAAAGGATGGGCTTACATATCAGACTCAATGCTTTTGTCATGACACCATAGGTTGAACCAGTGCCTTTCAGGCCTGCAGACCTTGATAAAAAACAAAGTTTAAACTATTGTGCCACCAATCAACCCACTACTGCACATTTTGAAGTAAATTATTAAAAGAGGAAGCTGATTAAAAAAAAAATACTATTCTAGATGATTTTCAGTTTACATCCATAATAACATGAGCAAACTGTTGTGCCCATTCATCTTCATTTTACCGAATATTTTTCCACTGTGATATTTACCAGGGATGCTGTCTAAAATTACCCTGCCTATATTAACTAATTAGAACTAAACAAAGGTTTCAGCATACAGTAATATCTTTAGGTTTGCAAGCATTTCTGGAGCAGCTGAACCAACATGATCCCTAAAGCCTGACCACTAATATGGAATAAATTAAACAGAGCATGTTTTTTCCGCGTTAGCAGTGGAATAATGCTTCTGCCAGTCAAACACAAATTTAGTGCTTCAGGCACAACACAGAAAATCCCATGCACCTCAATTGTAATAGTGTGGTCATAGCTAAGACCATAGCAGTAAAGATTCATTGAGTATGAACAACATTTAGTTAGTGAAACTGTGGTTAAGTTGGGCTTTGAGTTTCACGCCCTCTATTTCACCTCCCTTGACAGTTAACACAGCTGAATGCCACACATACTAGCCGCACGTTACCGGTTTGCACATGTATTAGTACTTCTCACCACATGTGTCCAATTAGACTTCCAGTAAACTGACTTGGCGCACACATCCTACATTATTTGGGTTGCTGAAATGCTGCCTATGGGTTTCCTATGATGTCTAATTACATTGTAAGACACGAGTAATTGCAATAATAAGTAATGTGTTTAGATTATGCAGAAGTCAGTCCAGATGTAAAACATCTGTTTTGATCCTGCAGTTGCACTTTTTTTTCTTACTTTACATGGTATAATAAAAGCTTCTGTCAAGTTCGTTCAGATCTCTTATGTAAATTCTGGGCCGTATAAGTGTATGCATGTGCTAAGAGCCACATCGCTCATCTACCTTCCATACATATTGTAAATTCAAAGTGAAATCAATTGCATTGTGTATGTAAAGCAGTGAGTGCTTTTGGCACGTTGGCAGGAGGGAGTCACACAGTAGCATTATTGTACTATGTAATAGCATTGAGGCTGTTAAGAGAGATGAAGCCTTTAGATTTCTTCCTGAGTTAGCATACTGTCATCGAATTTTTTCCTCTACATGCCTGACACATAGAGGATATATTCAACAGAATGCTACCTGCCCAGTCGAGTAAAAAAATCAGGGGGAAATGGGATGATTCTCATGATCAACAGTGGGACGACTAATAAAAATAAGAGGTGTACGTTCTAGCATTACATTTAGAAATTCAATAGCAGGAAAGATAAAGAGAGAGACGGTATTAAACTAGAGATAATCTGGTCTGTTTCTTCTGCTAATTGACTTGGTTTTGCAATTAAAAGTCTTTATATTAAAATTTTTCTGAAGATGAGCAGTGGCCTTCTACTCCCTAATAATGGCATCAACCTTTAATAAAGTCCCATTAAAAAATGGAATTGGAATGAAGGATCAAAAAGCCTCTGAGAAAAAGATACAGACAAATCTGGCTGGTTAAGCAACACCTTTGCGAACTTTAATGAGTTTATTCTGCTGCTGTGCACAAAATGGTTTTAAGATGTCATCATGAATTCCTGGAGCGGAATCTGTCTAATACTTTGGTGGGTTTGTGACATGGCTTAAAGGGATTGAATTCATGAGATGTGATCCGTGAGGCTTTCTACTCGTTTAACCTTCCATTGAGAGCTCAATGTTCCTCGGCCTTCGCATTCATACCTGTGCAAGGTATTTGCTCCTGCGTTTGCTTTAACTTCAAAGGTTTAGCTGTGGAATAATGTTCCTGCAAATATGTGCAGTAGATGACAGAATCCTGTTCAGTTTAGGAAGCAAATTGGTTGAGCCTGTAGAGTTTATATAAAAAGATCAATACAGTCAGCCCCATTTACCCTCCAATCACATTAACAAAGAACAGATGGTATTTGTCTAAAGACTTCACATGTTTGTGAATAAATCTTAACTTGTTTTTGCTATCAAGATCCAACCACTGATCATCACGAGTCACAACATATAAACCTGACACTCTGAAACGCAGCCCGTACAGCTGGCGGGCTGGGATGTGAAAATGGTTTTCACGATGGATCGGTCATCACTTCATGCTGATACTATTCCAGTTATGTGGAATATTTCAATTATAATTACAAAATTAAAATCTTTTTTGTTTTTTTTTATCATTCCAAAGTTATGACAATAAATGTCTTCATTATCAGAAAGCATAGTTGAGACTGTTTATTTATTCTGTAATTGGTTCTCCACACAACAGTTTTTATTTCTACTGGAGAACTTCGCCTTGCACACATGCAACTATTCTGCTTGTAATTTAATCTCACTGAGTAAATTGCTTTGCACTACCGACTGCTTTTCTACATCTAATTTTTAGAAAAGAAAGCTGCATCTTCACAATAAGGCAATCTTGTCATAGACTCCTCAATTTTTGAGTTTTTGTATTAATAGTTGGATTCCTGTGTTTGTGGTGTTTTGAGTTTTTTGTTTGTTTTGTTTTTTTAGCTTTGTATTCTCTTTGTATAGCAGATATTTCCGGTTGGTTTCTGTATGATTAGTTTCTCAATTTAGACCCTTTAGGTTTCTTAGTTTTGGTTTATCTACCTTTTGCAATCCTGTCAGCCAACTGAGTCTGTGGTTCCTGAGCTGCCTGAACCAGTCCTGCTTTATTGCCCTCCAATTCTAGAGGGACTCCATCTCGCCCACTAGCATTCAACCCTTTTTCCTTCCTGCCAGCCAAGCCTCCAGATAGTCTCCTCCTCCACTGTCACCAGCCTCCTTCCCTGCCTTTTTGTCCATCTGCGAAGGCTCTGTAGCAGTTCTATCTCCTTTGCTGTCATCAGGCACCTGCCAAGCATCTTGGGTCCTGTTTCCTTTGCTGTCACCGTCCACCTTCACCAGCAGTATCTAGCCAAGCTTCTAGAGTGGTCCGTTATTACTGGCAGAAACAATTTGTGCGTGGTTGCAGTGACCAGCTGGTCAGTCAGAAGTTGAGTATGCAAGACCGTTAACTGCTGGCCACTTTCAATCACAAGCCCATCACACAGGTTGCCTGGAGGTAGGTAGCCTTTCTCCAAAAACGCATAGACAGATTGGCCAAGTGTTGCTGCGTATTTATAAATGTATACAGATTCCCAAACAGACCCAAAGGTAGTCAGTCTGGATTGATTTGTGCTAATGAGCACAACTCATCTGTGACGCTTACCAGTAGGTAACCTGATTCGGTTGGTTGCCATCTGATTATATTTCTACATAACAGCAAGTTTGCCAAGTGCCTAAATAATTTTGCCGTCCTGCAGTTAGGCTCTAGTAAGTGAATTACATTCCATTTAATGTGCTTTAACAAAATTTCTGCTGGATAATTCTTTTTTTTCTCCTGTGTCGAAATTCTATATTCCTATGTTTTTTTGTTTCAATAGCCTTAATGCTATTTAAGAAACTTAAGACTCTGGGTGAAGTGAAATCATGTCTCGCCATTACTTTTGCTTGGCATTCTAAACCATCTTTTGATGGAAACCAGAGAGACTCAGGTTGAACTTCTGACTAACTATTTTTTGTTTAGCAGTTGGTTTAAGTCAAATATTTCTGTAGCAATCGCACATGAGAGGGAAAACCTAAATGTTGTTGCACACTTGTATTAATATCTACACAAAAATAGTTTTACAGTCATCTGAAATTTTTTCGCTCTTCTTTTGAATGTATTTTTGCAGCATCCAGGAATGCGTTTTCATTAGACAGTGGGCAATGAACTTGCAATCACTTTACAATTCATTGCAAATCATTGACTTTCATGGAGACCATCTCAACAAGCAACAACGCTCAGTTGCTGTCCTCAAAGTTGACTTTGGTGAGAATGATTTTAGTCACTTTGTGCTGGACTGTGATTGTATGAAGACAGGTTGCCTCCCACCAGAAATACTACAAATACTTATACGATTGTGTGATGGGCATGTGTTAATCGACATTTGATTCTATGATGTGTCTAAAATCTGGTTTCCAAATCAACCAGGATGTAAAAATAACATGACCCATAGAATTTAAATTGCTTTCTAAAAAAAGAAAGGCAAAAATACACACAACATCGCTGTTCAGCTGTCAAATGTTTAGAGTGCCTTAAATCTCTCAGAATGGATTTATCCCTCTAATCTAACAATATTTCCTTAAAATGTGTCTGTTATCGCTTGCAGCAACTTTGAATTAAACAGACAGTAATGCTGCCTTAATAGTTACTAAAAGCATATTTGGCATAATGATTAAACAGCAACGACTTTGCTTTTTTCTTAACACAAGACGAGATCAATGTGATGATATAGGCTTTCTACTCTAATGCACTCCTACTTGTACTTGTGTTTAAAATTTGCCATCATTGGAATGCACCTAACCATCTGGCCATAGTTAAATGGCCTGCAATGATGACTATCAGGTATGCTGAAGATACATATGCACTGTTTACAATAGGATACAGTGTTTATAGAATGGGTTTTAATTAGATAGCAAGCCTGATCTCACTAACCAGATTTAGATTTTCTCGGAGAAGACATCGATAAGCTATTATTTTCTGTTCTTTTTTGTTATTTTGTTTCTGACTTGGCAGAACAGTGCTTACTGCACCTGATTAGACCGTGGGTGTTGTAATGCAACCTTTCCTGAGGAATGTACTGATCTCACACATCAAGCAGATGTTCTCAATCAATATTTGTTGATATGAAAGCCCATTAGTTTGTTAATTACATTTGCATAAACATTTCGCCATTTCATATTTACTATACTAAATTGGTTTTCATACAGAGTTTACATACAGTGGCCCTCAAGTGCTTACACATGTTTGGTCCAAATTCTGTTTGGCCGTAGTAAAAACACGAACACACGGTGCATATACAGCCAATCACATACTGTATTTGTAGCCACACACACACAGAGACATAAATGCAAACAAAATATCAGCACCACCCACCCTAAACAGCTTGCATTCCCCACCAATGACTTACCCAGAGTAAACAAACATTTATCTGCTTGTCTGGCAAACCAACAGTGTGGTGGTGCTGTTTGTTTGGCAGACATGCTGCAATAATGTAAGCAAGCTATTGAACTTTGTTTAATGAGAGATATGATTTGGACATGTTAAAAGAAGTTATTTTTTTTCCTCCTTGCCGGACTGCATAGATACAAGTTAGAGCGTCTTAATTGCTGTGGTGGCCAATTAGAACCAAGTCAATAACTGCTGAACCAGGTAGTAAAAGTCTGCCAATATGGCACCCTGACAATATCGGACTTAAAACCTGATGGTTGTCAACAGTTTTGTACCTCAATACACTTAACAGAGGTGTTTATGCAGCACATGCATGTGATCTCCTCGAAGCCTTAAAAATAACAATGTATGCAAGAATAATTCCAAATTTAGGAAGTTGGATCAAAACACACTGCTATTACAGAATAAAATGACATTTCTCTGTTACACGAGAAGACAGAAAAAACAGACAGAAGAAGAAATGACCAAATGCTGCATGTTCTCACTCGTGAATTAATTAACGGAAATAAGGAAGGAAACCAGCGCATATCTGGACAGAAAGTATGAGCTCTCTCCAGGTTTCCAAAGCCTGTAATTTTATATGAAACATTTACAACGTTTTGATGACTGAATGCCAGTGTGATGATTGAGGGCTGCAAAAAAGAATAAATGTGTCATATAAAACATTTTAGCTGTTTTAATTTGACTTGATCAATTATAATGTGGTTATTCTGTTGGTAATTTACATATTTTTGTTGTGTTTTTTAAATATTATTAAGATGGCTGTTAAATTTCCAGCTGCATTTGTTAATGACTGCAATGTTTAGTCTGCTGTGATGGCTTGAGCAGAAGTGTTGAAATTGAAGGTGTCTAGTTCTGTACTGCTGTATAATACATGACATGAACCATGGATGAATGAAAGGTATAGTAATGCATACATTCCCTGACATTCTCAAGAGCTATATAAAATGTTACCAAAGCCTGCCACTGGTGCAAAGGAGGGGCCCTGGGATGTTAATCGCTGTCCTTCCCACTCCTACAGTGAGCACTAAAATTTACAGTCACCATAACACCCATATGTCCTCATGCTTGTTTAGGGAGACTTGAGGTCTGTCCACAATAAAAATCATTATAACTGAGTGAATTTCCAACCAATTTTCAAGTGAGTTGGTTTGGCAGAAAAAAAAGAATATTGTACTTATAAATCCCTTACATCTCTTAGTGTACAGTTAATTCTTGTAACCTTAGCATTAACCAATTCAAATACACAGGATCAGATTCCGGCTTGTGGAAGCCGTCATGTTGCCCTGTCACCTTGAATACAGTGGCCAAGATGACCATCGTTGTTCTACCTAATGACGTTTTATGCATGCTATATTGCCAAAATTTTTCACTCACCCATCCAAATCTGCTGCTGCTCACTACTACTATATTCTACAGTCAACTACTTGTCGTATTATAACACCAACTTTCTGGAGAGTCTAAAGACTCTCTCCAAACTTCAGGTGGCTTTCAGATTAGCTCAAGAACAGTACGTAGAGAGCTTCATGACTGGGTTTCCATGGCTGACCAGTGAGACTTCAGAGCAGTGGAGACGTGTTCTCTGGAGTGACGACGCATGCTTCTTCGTCTGGTGAGCCAATGAAGGAGTCTGAGTTTAGCAGTTACCAAGACAATGGTACTTGTCTGACTGTACTGTGCCAAATGCAAAGTTTGGTAGAGGTGGGCATATAACGTGGGGTTGTTTTTCAGGAGTTGTGCTCGGTCTCTTAGTTTCAGTGAAAGGAAATCTTAATGCTTTTGCATGCCAAGACATTTTGGACAATTTCATGGTCCCAACTTTGTCAGAACAGTTTGGGGATGGCGCCATCCTGTTATAGCATGAATGCACACTAGTGTACAAGCAAGGTACATAAAGGCACAGATGAGTGAGTTTGGTATGGAAAAGCTTGACTGGCCTGCACAGAGTCCTAAACCCGATAGAATAGTTTGTGACTGTGAGCCAGGCCTTCTTGCCCAACATCAGTGTCTGACTGACAAAATGCGCTTCTGGAAAATCAAATCAAAAATTCCCATAAATACACTCCTAAAAAATGAGGAAAGTATTCCTAGAAGAGTTGAAGATATTATAGCTGTTATAGCTGTACCTATGAATTAAGTGTGTGAAGATGATCAAATACGTTGGGCAATAGAGTATATGTGCTAGAGACTGGCCATGTGTGTCATACATCTTTTAAATTACTGTGTTTTTAATTTAAACATCACAAACCAGCTCTTTCAAACTATATATATATATATATAAGCTAACATAAGGCCAGTTAATGTTAGGCTTGAGTTTCCTAAAAAAAAACCCATTTTCTCTCTGATAAAGAGTTCGATTACGTTCTCACGTGTATGCGTTTATTCACTGTCTGACATTGTTGCATTCAGGCAGATCCACTTCAACAACTAACACCACCAAACAAAACAATACAGCAATGCTGCAAAACAGAAAAGTTTAGGATATCCTCAGCGACTCACCTTAGTATCAACGTCATCAGACAGAAGTGAGGTTGTAAGAGTTGTTTGTTCTACAGCAACCGATATAGCTAAGATTACGCACTTCAAATGAGAGGTAAAAAAACAGAATTCTGTTTACTGCAATCTACTGACATCTAGTGGTAATACTTTACACACTGTAAAGGTATAGCTAGTTCTTTTTGAATACTAACTTAGTATTGGTGTTTTTCACTTTTTATTGTCTTTCATTTTTAATATTATTTTTATTTATTATTTTTAAATAAATGGAGCAGTAGCCATCTAATCAGAGTTCTAAATGTAAAGTATGTCTTTATGATAGTTATTTCCTCTTTAAGAGATCTTTTTGTGAGAGACTTGTCAAAATTCTCAAGAAAACTCAAGAGTGCAGTTGCCTGTCAGGTGTATTTGGTCTCACCAGTTGATATTTTATTTAACCAAATAAATACTTACATTTGTTGTAAAACCTTACTAATAAAAGTGCAATCAAACAAAGTTATTTGTTTTGCTGCAGACTTGGACATGAGAGTGTTATATTAAAGTGTTTTAAAATATTAATTAATTAGTATGGCTTTGATGTCAACATGAACGCCATGACAGGTAGGGAAGTCACAGTAACATTTATATTCTAAGCAGGATATTACATTGTAAGCATGCTAAAGTTTGCTAGTTAACATTAAAAAGTATAACTGGTCCTGATGGGGATATCATCGGTTTGGCTGTTTGGTCACAAATCCAGATAAATGTAACTGTTGACTTGATGGAGTTAGATGAAGATTCATGACCTCAAGTGTTCATGCTGAAAATAGATCAACTGATATACAAAAATGTAGGAGAATTTATTTATGAAGCTCGAAACAGCAAGTTTGTGTCAGAGAGCTTTCCAGTCTTTAACGCATACCACACCCTCTATTTTTAGACCTTGGATTTGAAAAATGGAAAACTTAAATAAACAGTTTCCAAACTGAGACCCATAGGATTCAAGTCTTAGTCACATGTTTTAGCAGGAAGAGCCCAGGTGCATCTTATAACATGAAGTAATGACTGCTGAATTTGATGCAGGTGAGTTGGCTACAGGACCATGAGTCTGTACATGCCGTTCCTTTGACATATCTTTGTGGGACACGCACATGGAAGAGAGCCATTGTTAGTGGTATTAGTTACACCTGTGCTTTGCCTGCTATGACAATGTCTGCGGCATATTTTGCAGTCTTTCTAAAGTACTAATGCATGCAGTGTGTACTACTCTATTTGACAGAAGAGCAAACTTTGAATAAATATGTAGCACCTGGTAAGTTTTACTTACAGTACAGCTTCGGTGAGCATCAAGATGCTACATAATTTGAAGCAACCTCTGGATGACCAGTTGGTCAATGCAGTTTCTTACAACTGCAAAGAAATTCATTACAGTCTCTGGACAACCTCTGATTTTTTTCCCCCTGGTCACCAGGAAGTTGCCATTTTATTTTTACTCTAGTGTGACTGAGCCATAATTGAAAAAGACTTGGCAAACATAGCAAGCTGAAGACTCGGCTATCTGTGGCTGAAACCTCTGGTATTTTAAAAACCTCCGGTATTTTAAATGATGTAAGCGGAGAGTCCATAGCCTGTAGACACAAGTAAAATAGGATAATTGCTCTAAATCTGCTGGCTGTGTAATTAGCTAGTGGTGTGCTATAAATAATGGTTTCTTAGGGTAGTGTGTTAGCTGACTTGTCAGATGCATTCTGCTATGAATACATTGCATTGGCCACATTATTTTGATTGCTTTTCTATTTTTGTTTATTTTTAGTTAGTTATACTTTAAATGTCAGTAGTTTTCAATATTACACTCTAATCATTTCACTTGTCTATATAGTGCTAAAAGCATGCATAATGTACCTTAGTCGTGTTATTTAGTAAGAAATTATACATTAATGCCCTTGTAACTGGAAAACGATGCGTATGTATGACTCACATACATGGAGTATACATTAGAGAAGGCTGTGTTGCTATAGCTATAGCATACACTTCATTGTGGCCTTTCATACCAAAAACACAGCTGATTCATTGGTCTGGTTGTTATATTCTCCAGTTGAACCCTGTGATGACAGGACACGTGGCTCCCAGGAGATTTGTGACACAACTCATGATTTTTTAAAGTGCAAAGTGTGGGATGAGTCTGGTTTCACTTGTGTATACTGTTCATTTTTATGTTTGAGCCTTCACTGTTCATCATCCTGCACATACCTTTAGAAAGTTTACCGTAACGGGCCATATGAGATATCATGCTCTCTTCTTGTAACTGTTTTCTAGTCTTTAGGTCTTAATACAAGTTTAGAGAATGACACCACGTGACATGTTCTGGAAAAGTAGAAAGGAGTTTTTAAAAAGTATAGATTCTGGCAAAGTTGTAAATTTGCAAAAGCGTGAATAATTTTCTCCTCTTATTCATGTTTTTCCTATAAGAAAGTCTGGTTCTGCCGGACATTTCGCCAAAGCGCTTATTCATAGGGGGTCATCTGATTGTAAGGTTTTCTCCTTTTTTCCCTTGAAGCAACTGTTGCTCTGATTTGGTGCAATGTAAATAAAATTGAACTGAATTGAATTGAATTGAACATATAAGTGACACCGCAGCCAGCCATAGATATTTGATTGTTCACATCAGTCTGTCACATAACATACTTTCTCCTTTGTCTCTGATCCTGCAAGTCATTTTTGTCTTGGCAGAAGGTTCGGAAGCTGCACTAGTTCTCCTTGTGCTCACCGCTGGGATTAATGGTTGTTTTGGCAACATGTAAGCTCATGGGTAATTGACCGAGGTGACATTTCCTGTTGAATGCTACCTGCTTCTTTTGTGGTCAGCTCCATGGTTGGCTGCTTGCACTGCTGTTAAGACTGGTAATTGAGCAACACTTTTGTGACACTGTTCATGAACCGTGATAAGGAAATTATGGGTTTCCCCCAAAGTGCCATTGGAGAGAATGACAGTGAGAGATTATTTAAGCACAGTGTATGCAGGGTTTTTTGTTTATAAACTTAAGAATATTTTCATGTCTTATCATTCTCCACCAAGAACCTCAAAGTTTTCCTTTTTTTTCCTGTCACCTGTTTCTTCCTTTGTAAAGAAAAGAAATAAATTCCTTACTTTCAGTGAAATCTTGATCACAGTAATGATGAGGGGAAAAAACATCAATGAGGAAACTCAAGTTTAAGGATGTGACACACTTCATAGGTATGCATTTATCCAGGTTATGTGATCATGACCTGGTACTGGTAACAAAAGTACACTGTAGAAACATTCAACAGAAAGAATGAATTAGAAGCTGTCAGATTGCTTGTTGTGGTTGCCAGTTTCCATTAAAAGGAAAAAGAAGACTTGGGCCAGGTTGTCTCATGGTGCTTATTTGGTCATATGCTCTCTGAACCACCTGCTATCAAATACATGTGATTAGATCTGCTAATAGTGTGTGACCTGACCTCCTGTGGCCAGACTGTCTTTTAGTTGCTAAAATGACCAACTTTTAACTGACCATTAATTAAAGTACCGCTCCTTTCTAACTACTATCAGGAAAAACACAGAAAACTCCCTAAAAGCTGATGAAAACTGTCACATGTATAAATCACAGTGACCCTTATTCACATATAGCATCAAATGGTTAACCTTTCATGATCAGAGAACATACATGGACAAACATAAGTTGAGTCACTCAAGGCACAACTGCAGGATTTCTATTTGGTTAAGGCAGGCCTCATGGATCCTCATGGAACCCCAGTCCAAGTAAAATCACAGATAACAGAAACACCTCTACATGGACAGATATATAGCTTTACTTTCAGAAATTTCCCAAATGTTGGTATAAAATTATATAAATATAAATAAAATAAAAAATAATTAATATAAATAATAAAATAAAATGCCAAAATTATAATTTGTGATAATGTATTATTAAAATAACTTTAAATTATGTCACAGTGGTAATGTTATGGTAATAACTTTACCACTGTGATATCTCCTACTGCTTGCTCTCATTGTGGAGTCTTCAGCACAGCATTTTTGCTGTCACTAAAGCTTAATCTACTTAATCATTATTTATAACTGAAATGGAAACCATACTTTACAAAATGAACTTCACACTATATTCAGTAAAACTTGAAACTAACATTCCTGGCCCTAACCCTGGCCTTTAGAAAGAATGGCTCTTTGATTTGGATTCTCTGTTTTTAAAAAACTCATGTCGTTAAAACAGGCCTCTCTGTACCGTCAAGATGATTAGTAATAAATCATCTGGCAGAAAGTACCAGAGCTCCCTCAGTATCACAGTATGATTTCTCTGTTGTAATGGGAGACTTGTGATGTTTGCATACATGATGTGCCTGTAATATCAGTCTACTGTACGCAGGAAAAGCTCTTCTAGTTCTTCTAGTTTGAAATCTCTCAGTCTAACTTTACCTTAGGCAGAGAGCATACGTAGATCAAAATAACCGGGCTGAAAAAGACCAAAGTAAAACTGTCATGCATGGGCATTGGTCTGGATGAATGGACATGGGCAAGGCTGGGAATTCTTCCACAGGGTTATGGCCTTGTTGTTCGTATCCTGAAACAGATGTTACACTAAACCCATCACTCGGGGGAGAAAAAGATGTGTATGATTCCAAAAAAACACACAAATAAAATGGCTTCCATGTCAGCATTCGTTCTTGTGAACATTCATAATGAAGCAGAAGAATAATGTGCTTCTGCCCCCGAAGGTTAGAGAAGATGCTCTCAAATTTACACTTGGAGCCTGTAAAGAGATAATCAATATTAAAGGTTATTGCTGCTGCTGTTTTTGTTGGCTCTCTCTTCCACTAAAATACTTGATGCTGTCATTAGTGTAGCTGAGAACAACAACATGACTTCATGTCAGCGTTATTTCCTTGGAAAGGTTTTGTAGTTCTCTTATCTCATGGGAAAGAATTATGTTTACTGGATCTATTAAACCACAAAGACTGGATTCGTTTTTTTCTTTGCTGGTTTAGCAACTTCATGAAGTACTATACTTTATAAAACACAGGTTATTATTGTGCTATTCAGTCAGGGTGATTTAACTTGAGACCTGACACAGCTGATTAAAGAAATTCTAGCTCCTAATTAATCAAAGCCCCTGGGTTTATTGAAAGATGGATATCTGCTGACCTCTTGTTAATTCTTCCAAGATACATAAAAGAACATGCTTGTTGAGAGTCTGTATGTGTGTGAGTCTGTTTTTGCATTTGCTTATGCAAGATACTAAAATCAGATGGCTTGCATACCCTTTAAGTTCACGCCTCTGCAAACAAGCTAGACTTTAGCTAGTATGACCCTCCTGTGTTTCCTCATTTTAACTCTATGATATCACTCTTTTGTAATAAGTGCTGGCTTTTGGTCTCAAGTGCAGAAATCAGGTCTTCTTCAATTAACTGGAATGTGGCCATTTTGATGTTAGAATAGAATAGAATAGAATAGAATAGAATAGAATAGAATAGAATAGAATAATCCTTTAATTGTCCCACAAGGGGAAATTTGATTGTAACAGCAGCAAGAAAAACACATATACAAACAAACAGGACACAGAACAGAAACATACACAATTTTTTTACATACTTACATCATGGACAATAGTTACCAAAAACAGAGTACTGTACAGTTATTAAAATTAAATAAAATTAAATACAGATAAGAATGTTGCACCCTCTCCCAGATTCCCACTGGGATTGGCACAGACTATTGGCACTCTGTGGAATCCATATTAACTGTGTGAACATTCCTGTCATGCTATTCTGGTGTATTTATTGGCTGCTTGGTTATATGCGTGCTTACTTGGCATTTTGTTGCCCTGCCGGGAAGATAGAGGAGAGTGTGTCAAAGCATCATAATCCACACAGATCATTGGAGCTTTTGAAGGGTTTGTGCTTGAATACTTTGATATTCTGTCAGTCAGAAACTAAACACGTGGAGTCTGTTCAAAGACCATTTATTTCACAGAATAATGAAGCTGTTGATTTTGATTGTATTGGTTATGGGTCATTGGCAATTTTCTGCACAAATTACATTACAAAATAGGTGAAATTTCTATTTCATATTACTTCCTTCAGATTGACATATAAGGAAATTAAAATATTGGAAACAGCTGAGTTTTGATCCCATCTTTTCTTGCAGAACAGTTCCATTGGATGGTATTGCATTGAAGAGATGTAGCAATGAGTTAACCATTATCATTATGTCTCTTGAACAGGTGGAGGACATGCAGCTTTGGCTTGATACAGGAATGATACAGGCTTTCTTTTCTTTAAGTCTCATGTATTTTTGACAGGAGCTGTTTGCCTCAGTGCTATTTTACCACTTTTCTATTGTTACAGTAACCTTTACTGTCACTCAGGCACTAGGTGAGTGGACTCAAAGGCAGGGCTCACAAAGGCAGTTTGAAGAGTTTATTTACAGATAGATGATTTTAGTGAAACACACAGAGGGAACATCCAGGAAGGGGACGGGTCCAGGGGAGCTTTTGGGGGGGGGGGGGGGGGGGGGGGGGGTAGACAGGAGAGAATCCAACAAGCCACCACCTGCACACAGGCGAGACAAGAGTCACTGAGGGGATGCCATGGGAAACTTGAGGAGACGACTAAGTTTTTAAGAGCCAGGGTTTTGCTAGTAAAGTAGATCAACGCTACAGTGATAACTGTACCACGCCTTGATTGCTCCTCTTCCACAGGTGGGGAAACAGCCAAAGGTGAGTTGGGCGGAGACTCAGGAGGAGTCCCGCCCACGGATGATCTTGAGAACAAAACAGAGAGAAACAGAGAGAATCCACTGTTCTCCCCTTGTTTGATATGTACAGATATGAAGCATGTACATAAGTATTCACAGCCTTTGCCTAATACTTCCCTGAAGCACCTTTGGCAGAAATTATAACCTCAAGCCTCTTTGGGTAAGATGCTACAAGCTTGGCCCGCTTGTTTTTGCACAGTTTCTCCCATTCATCTTTGCAGAAATTCACAAGCGCCATCAGGTTGGCTGGGGAGTGAACAGCCATGTCCTATCTCTCCAGAGGTATTCGAGGTTCAGGTCTGGCATCTGGCTGGACCACTCAAGGACATTCACAGACTGCTCACGCAGCCAGTTCTTCGTTATCTTGGCTTTGTTTAATGTCGCTGTACTGTAGAAATATGAACCTTTGCCCTAGTCCGAGATCCAGAGTGCTCTGGAGCAGGTTATCATCAAGGATTTCTCTGTGCATTTATCTTTCCCTTGACCCTGACTAGTCTCCCAGTTCCTGCTACCAAAAAACATCCCCACAGTGTGACGCTGTGGCCACCATGCTTCACTGTAGGGATGGTAGTGGCCATGTGATGAGCAGCGTCTGGTTTCCTCCAGACGTGACAAACTTCAATCTTTATTTCATCAGATCAGAGAATTTTGTTTCTCATGGTCTGAGAGACCTTCAGCTACCTTTTGGTAAACTCCAGGCAGGCCGTCATGTGCTTTTTATTGAGAAGTGGCCTTTGTCTCACCGCTCTACTAGCTCTTGGAAGAGTCCTGATGGTTCCAAACTTATTCACTTAATGGATGATGGAGGCCACTGTGCGCATTTCTATACCTTCTCCAGAAATCTGCCTTGATGCAGTCCTGTCTCAGAGGTCTACAGACAATTCCTTAGACTTCATGGTTTGTGCTCTTACATGCATTGTCAACTATGGGACTTTATATAGACAGGTGTGTGCCTTTCCAGATTGTACATTTCTAAATTTTAAAACTGTACAGCAGAAACTGTACATCTTTCATTTTGTTCATTATTAACTGCAACAAAAATCTGAACCATGTTCAGTGATTGTTTCTGGGAGTTTTTTAGTACTCATTCTTCTCTGGTTATTTTATACTTAAACCCTACACTGACAAAGCCTAAACTGTCAGTGGAAACAATATTATTACCAGAGGATTATTGTATTTTCCCATACCTGTTATTATAGCTACCATTTTTACCTTTAATATCATTTAACAGAGTAATACAGAGTGATTGTACTCATGTCCAAAAATGATATTTTTATGGGTAGTCTTTAGGGATTTTTACATTACTGGGCTTCATGAAAGGTGAGTTTTTTTCCACCCCATAAACATTTCAGCTTTCAAAAATACAGTAGTACATATCAGTTTGCAGGAGCTGTTTTGTTTAGTTGAATTCTTAGTAGCAATTTTACAGGCTTACTGTGTGTTAATTGTTTAATGGTGTGCCTTTTGTCTGTGTGAGACAGAGTTCACAGTTGTGACATTTATTACAGTCTGTGACAGGGGAGCTCATGGGGCGTTTTTACTGTCAAGCCTTAGCAGCAGAGGGCCTATGTCAGGAGACCTGCAACATCAAACTAGTGTCACTCAAACATCCCTCTGGTTTCTGTTCACATATTTTATGTTGCTATTTTTCCAATTCATTTTCCTGGAAAGAGGCCTTGCCGATAAGAGGTATGCATAAGAAACCTTACTTTGTCACACACACACACAGACAGTATGCATGCTACTCTACCGCCAAGTGATCTCATGGCACCTCAGTTTAGAGACACTTTGGATCTTGTGCAAGCATTGTTTCATGATCTCTGAACAGTTTAAACCCTTTACCAATAGCAGATTACTCATTTTATAACTTCCTTTGGGTCAAAGGTGAACCCAAGGGGTCAAACACAGGTCATGTTGCTGTTCTCTGCGCTACACACCAAACAAGCCATAAAGCCACAAACTGAAAGAGTAGCTTAAAACCGTTTAAAGACCAGCTAGTCTCAAGATCACATCTGTAAATCTCAGTGGTGCGATCATTTAAAGATATCACTGTTTTCCTTAATTCCCATGTTTGGGATGAATTGCTTGACCATTAATGGAAGAAAGGGCTTTGTAGTCAGCGATGCCCATGTGTAAAGGGCTTTATGGCGGGATCAAATGGGTTGAAAGGCTCAGAAATTACTGAAAGCTTTGGGCAATGGGATTTAGAGTTTGACTTAAAATCTTTACTGATTCTTTTTCAACTTAAAATTTGCCTACATCCTGTAAAGTAATATTTGGAAGTTTACATTATTTCTTAATTAATTCACTTAAATTGTATTTACATAGCACCGAATCACAGCAGCAGTTTCCTTCAGGTCCTGTATATTATAAGGTAAAGACCCTACAATAATACAAAGAAAACCCCAACAATGAGAAGCACAAAAACCTGTCGTTTTACAGGAATAAGAAGTCAGATGTACTCTTGAGTTAATAAAAAATGGCATTTTATTTTTTTAAAGATGATTGGTTTGCATGGTTTTAAACAAATAAAGTGCGTTACTTGTGACACTGGAGAGCTTCGGAAATTAAAAGAAACAAATGAAAAAACAGCTCCGTTCTTATAAAATAGTCACATCCATACATATAGCGAAAACACAGCCCAAAGTAAAGTAATATTTTAGTTCTCAAAAAAATGCAACTTAAAACAGTGACATCAGGTATCAGAATAAAGGACAGTGCAATAATTACATCTCAAATTTTTTTGTTAACATTTGTAGATGAGGCCCACCTGAGGAACAATGGCCAGGGTAGCTAGTCATTACTGCCAAAACAATGCTCAACACATTAATTTATTAAAAGTTTTAATTAAGAGCAGTCTAACTGTTGTGCCAGTGTTCTGCCCTGAGAACAAGGAAGGGTTAAAATTTGAAGTGGGGTACTGGGCATGACAGTACTGCTCTTCTTCCTCTTTTCAGCAGATTGGACATTTCAGTGTACTACTTCCTCTTACTGGTGGGAGTGGAATTTTCATTGTGTCATTGTTGTTACTTGATTGCTTTAAGTTAATGTCACTAAAAAAAAACAACAGTTATTTTGACCATATTATTTTGGTATTAAGATAATTTATAATTTATAAAAGTCAGAAAAGCTATTGAAATGCAGTGTGCAAATGATTAGCATAGCCATCAAAAGATCTGTTATGGAGCTCCTTCTAAAATTGAAGAAAGAAAAGGTGCAGTGCAATGGCCATCATGTAACGGCACCATGTTACACATCTACAGCAACAATTTGAGAATGGTTGGGGGTCGATTTTAGAAGAATAGTTGGATTCTGCATTGTATTTGTGCTTGAAATACCCATCCTTACTATGCACATCAGAAATATTAGGCCACATCTCTTTCATTAATTCTGGGCGATCTACATTTTTAGCTCTATTATAGAAATTTATTATAGAGATGTTTGCTTTGAGTTATATTGAGCTGTATGAATCTAGATTTGAGAAGTGTACTGCACTGGCTTTTTTCTGGAAATTAGATTAGAAAAACAGCCTGTCAGACATAGTGATTCACAACTTCAAGATTGTCAGAGAATGTTTCATATGATCAAAAGCAGTATTTTGGAAGCAGACACTGGAAAAGAGGCTGGGTCAACCCAGTAAGATATAAGTTTGCAAAAAGAAGTGATTGAGCAGTGTCAAAAGCAGTAGGGGCTAACAGAGATCCCTGCTGTGGGAAATTTTTGTCCAAGGAAAAGGCATCTATGATTAGTCCAAGAAATGCTCAGATGAATTTATTTTTTGGTCTTTATTGTAAGAAAAACTCAACAACTCCAAGTGCCAGTCCAAATCTCTGGTGAATCATAGGTTCAACCCTGACTCTGTGACCCATGAATTATTTCAGAAGAAAAGACAAAACACAAGATGTACCTAGTTATAAACGAGCAGAGTAATGAAGTTCAGGTGGTAGGATAAAGCCCAGCTTCTTGTACCGCCCCAAGGCTGTGGGAGAGAACAGAGATGGGAGGCTGAGTGTAGAACAAAGTGTTTTAGTTTCATGTCCATAAATTCCCTGCTGGAAGAAAAAAAAAGTCATGCAGAAGTTCAGCTTCGTCTGAGTGAGGCTGTGTCTGGAGATAAGACACCGTACTGGCAGGTGATCCTCATATGTCTCCACTCAGCATGCATTTAAAGTGTTAATGGTTTTTTTGTTTGATTTTTTTTTGCGTCTTGTGGATTTTGATGACGGACTCATTACTAGTTACCAGTATTTTCTGTTTCTTCACCATTCATGCCTTCATGCCTGTGCAGCCCTGGGCAGTAAAAACTGTTGGCCAAGAACACGAAAAATCTTCCACACCTCTTGTAAGCTCAGAAGCTTGGTGAAGTCGTGTTGCACCTAATATTTTTGCCACCGCCATCCTGGCCTTTTAAAACCGGATATTACAAGCGATGATGTGGATCTGGGAAAACTGCACGCTCACTGGTTACAACTTGGCAAGCACGTGTTGTTAACAAATAAGCTTGCCCCAGATAATGAACCTTTCAGACTCTTGCAGAATGAACATAATTTACAAAGTAAGCTTCATGTTTTATTCATGTTGACATGAAACTAACAATAAAGTCTTCAGGAAAGGGCTTTCTTGAATTATTGAATTTGAAGGCATGGTTCTTTTGCAGTTCATTTATTTAGGAACTTCGAAATAACAAACCCAGAGTCATTCCAGTCACATAGCTTCCAAACTGTGAGATATGCTTCTAGGAAAATTTGAACAACTAACTTTGTTACTGTTGGCTTAATATTAGAAGAATTATGTAACAATAAAAAAAGAATCAGTTTTAACTTTTGTTGGAGGCAAACAACAATTTCTAATAAATGTAATTTTAATTGCACATTTTAAAAATTTTAGCTCTTTTTAGTTAGCTAGCTTAGTAAGTTTTGCTAGCTTTGATTTTATTTATTAACTAACTGGGAATGAAAGGTTTTATTTTTGTTTTGATCATTTATTTATATCATGTTTGTTTTACTTTTGTTTCAGTACAGTAATTTAAAAACTACAAGAGAAAATTGCTTTGTAAAGTCTTTAGCTGGTGTTTACCCTCAGTTCATTTTGGACATTCAATTCTTTAAGTGCTCACTGCTAGCTATCATGGGTCAACAACTCCCTCCTTGTGCCCATAAATCCCAGTGTTAAGCGACTGCTCCTTGTGGCTGATAGAGAGGACTTTCTAACTCTGTAAAGATAGCACTTTAAGGCCTCTAAGGTACATGTTATCTATGCCCCCCCCCCCCCCCCCCCCCCCCCCACACACACACACACACATACACACATTTCACTGAGAATTAGTTTCACTTGGCTTAAAATTAACACTGTAGAGTTATAATAAACTTCCACCCCAAAGAGTAGAACAAAGACCAAAATATCCATCAATCTGAAGGGCCAACCTGCGGCAGCGTCTTTACGTCATCTGCAAGCATTTTCAGTTAAATGAGCTACTCCCAGATTTAATCCTGCTTGATTCCTCGATGAAAGTTTTTTGGTTACTTTAAGTCAAAATGGCTGAGAGCAGATGTGGGGTCTCCTCTCATCACCCCTCAGATCGGTTTGTTGCTCCACCTCTAGCCTTTGGCCTTGAGTTCTTGACCTGCACTCTAAAGTTCCCACAAACTGCAGCGATTAAATTCGATTAAAGGGGATTCCCTTCAACAACTTTTTGTTTCTCTTTTGTAGCTATTCTGAGAATATTGAGATTTTTCACCTTTCCCCTTCAAGTGACAGGCTCTAAAGTCCAGAAAGTGCATTTGAGAGGAGAGCCATGTCATAAAATGAACTATTTGGCACAAAGTCTGTCAAATCCTTTAGGAGTTTTATTCATCTTGTGTGTCTCAGGGATGATCTTGGAGCATCAGCGGGTGAAACGCTGCCCACCCACGGAGGCCTATCTTACGGGAAGAAAGCCAGAAGCGTTGTCTCCTCTCTGGATCTCTGCGATGTCCCCCATGTAAACAGCCTCCCTGTAGCGAGAGGAGGCAAAGCAGCAAGCTGTATTACTCCAGCTGACAAAGCCATTCACCTCTGAAGAATGCAAATTTAGATTGTGAGCGCTCCCTTTGCTTTATCACATTGGACAAACAGTGTTGAGTTATTGGGAGGATTATGAATAACTTTTTTCTGCAGTGGAAAAAAGGAGATGTGGCCAAGACGGAGTCATCAGAGGTCCCTAAAATAGCAGTGCAGTCTGAGAATGAAGCAGAGAAAGGTGAACACTGCTGGTCGGTGTGCTTCGCTTAAGTCGATTCTGCTTCAGCGCCCCCCAAAAACCTGATTCGTTTCAGTGGAATCCTCACTTTTCTTTGGATATGAGCAGTTTGGGTTTTCAGAGATGCTTCAGCTTTGTAAGTCGTGAAGCATTATTGTTTTCTTTTAATAAATGGTCTTTTGTGTGCCGTTTAATGTAAATGTTTTTGTTGAAGTGTGCTGCGCGCACATGTTTACTTTGGCAGTAATGGCTAGCATGCCCTTTTTTGTTTACAGGTCTTATTGGCTCTCCACTCTCACACTTCTGATGTGATTTGCTTATTCCTCTCCTCACTGATCGCGTCTTAGGCAGGTCAACAAGGCACCTACGCAAGCACCAGCACGTGTCCGCCCAGCGTGCAAGCACTGGTACACATGGAAACCCATACACATGTGCACACACACACACACAAGAAGCGGATCCTGTTTTCTTATTCGCCAAAGATAAATGAGCACTTGCATTAGCGATGTAAATCGAGATACTTTCATTTATTTCAGCTCAAATCTTCACAGACAGTTCAGCATGGTTCCCATGACAGGGTTCCTCTGCTGCAGTGGGTGGCTCCTGCCAGCTCCCTTTATTTTATTTTGGACCAGAGGCTCATGGGAAAGCTATTTCGAGACCTTTTCCTGTCAGCCTCAGAAAACAGTGCCAGTGGTTTGTTAACAGGTGCAATGTGGCCAAAAGCATTTTTAAAATAGCAGTGTTTGTACCCAACAGCTTATTATATGCTTTTGTTTGTTTGGTTTTTGTTTCTGCGTGTAGGACAGAGGATGGGTTTTCACGGGGTTCTCTGTGGAACCATCAATCAAATGTAGTCTAAATGCATATCAGGGGAATTACTGCTGCAACACAAACATTATCCTATTTACATCTGCCCGTTTTTCCTGTTTCCTCAGCTGTACAATAGGCTGTGCAGTATCACTTTCTAATAAAATAACTGACTCACTAAATGTTTTTAAAATAAACTATTTACCTATTATTTGTAATGGTACCTTTATTAATCGGGCTACAGACAAAAAGATTTACATTTACAGGTGAGTGACCTAACATGGTCTAATAGAACTATCTACATTCTTGATATCAAATTAGCATGATGTCATAATAGTCTTATGACATCAAAATAAAGTAAGTAACCATAAGACACTAATAAAATGTAATAAAACTTTTTAGAGCATTTTTACAGTTTTTTCACAAGATGTGATTTAAGTTAAATTTGTGTTCTAAACTTAACATACTTAATCAGAGAGCTTTAACAAAAGTGCTTTTTGATTTTAAAGATTAAGAAAAAGGTAAGCATGTTTCATTGAAATCCATATGGTATGGTAAAAGTGTATAATCTACACAGTGACAAACTCTATAGTCATTAAAACATTTTTTGGGAAAAATTGTCTTCTGTTTCTCACTTCACCAGGATACACTACACAAATGTATTCGACCTAATGCCAAAAATTTTTTAATTCACGTGTTTTCAGTCTCATTGCTTCAGATGTATAAAGTCACACCTAGCCATGCACTCTAGCTTTACAAACATTTGTGGAGGAAAGGGTCGTTCTAACTTCACTTGGTAATATTTGTGGTGGATGTAGCTCAGGAGGTGGAGCAGGTCATCTACTGATTGGAAGGTTAGTAGTTCGATCCCTGGCTCTGCCAGTCTGCATGCCAAGCATCCTTGGGCAAGATATGAACTCCAAGTTGCTCTCCGATGCATTCATCTTAGTGTGAATGTAAGTTAGGAAGCACTAAAAGCTTAGAAGAAAGTGTTTGGGTGAATGTGGCATGTTGTACAGAGTGCTTTGAGTACTCCGGGAGAGTAGAAAAGCTCTAAGAATCAGTCAGTCTGTAATAGGATACCACTGTTGTAACAAATCAGTTAAAATTTCTCCCTCCTAGATATTACATGATCAGCTCTGAGGGTTTTTATTGCAAAGTGGAAGCATTTACAAACCACAGCGACCCAACTTCATGACATGCGTTTCCATGGCCTATCAGATCCTGCAGGTGCAATTTTGGGGCCAGCAGTTTTGTCCATATAGAGTTTCTATGAGAACTTTGTTATGTTATGTCAATAAATAATATGGCACTGTTAAATCACAGGTCTTTTGTGAAAAGATAAAAATATAACTAACAAATAAGAACACTGAGTTTGGTAATATTAGTTTGAGACAGAAGTGACCATATTTCTATGAGAAGGTGGTGTGCTGTGAGTTATTGGCTAAGGCTAGGTAAATTTGTCAGCAGGCTTCATTCATAAGCTGTTAAATAACAGACGGAAGCAAAAATCACTAAAACTGCTCTACCAAACAGCAAGGTGTAATATCTCTGAGGTATTTTCATTGAAAAGGCACAAACACCACAAACATGGTAGAGAGGTCAGTTCACAGACTCAAAGCAGCAGAGGTAAGGTCTAACAGACAGCATAGCTCCCTGTGGGGACACGTCAGTCATAACATAACCCATCCCTAACGTTTAGTCCATAACAGTGTACAGATAAATTATTTATTTTTTAAAAAACTATTAAAAAAATAGAAATTCTGAAGTTATGAAAAGGGAAGCTATCCATAGAGACCTTTTTTTGTTCTTGCATTAGAGTCCACACTTCTTTCTTTCAGTGCTGTTAAGTCACGCATTTCAACTTGGGAGTGTATCGGGGTTGACTCGCTTTTAGAGCAAACCTCAAGTGGCCAGTACAAGAACTGCAGTTTTTGGCGCTTCACCTTGGCTTAGACCTAACTTTATTTTTCCAGCCCCACAAGAAACAGGGAAAGGTGCTTGCCATCTGTATATATAAAGCTTTAATAAAATAGTTGAATAAATAAACGCTAAAGTAAACAGACTTAACCATACAAACACAGAACATCAACATACCCCTGCGCGTGCACACGTGCTCTACTTAGCACATGTTCCATTATGGAGCTAGATGCATGTTAACTTTTGATATGACAGCGTACAACGCAAACATTAAATCACACAGAGAGAGATTTGTATCATATCAAAATGCACTCTCATTACCGTTATATATTCTTTGCTTATATATAGACTAATAAATTTAGACATTTTTGATAGAGGAAAATGAAAAACAAGCAAGGCTCTCACATAAAGGGAGTAAAGCATAAATAGAGAATGTAATGGAGGCGTATTTGTGTGTGTGTGTGTGTGTGTGTGTGTGTGTGTGTGTGTGTGTGTGTGTGTGTATGTGTGTGTGAGAGTGAGAGAAAGATACATAAGGGTGGGCCTGCCAGTAAAAAAAGGAATGACTGAAAGATTGAAGGAACAGAGAGAGGAGGAGAGCGAGTCCCGTCTTTGGGAGCGGGACGACCCATGTGACTCGGCCTGGCCCTCTTTGTGTTTCCCACACAGTCTGACATGACCGGAGCTATATCCACACCATCACATTCACATTCACAAGGGCCTCTGCCTGCAAACTTCCTCCTCTTATGATTCATAAGGCGTCATGTTTGCTTATGGTACCACTAGCTGCACATGACACCACCGTGGTGCATCGGGCTGCTCAAAATACACAGGTCACCACCTCTTATTCAATCTTACAGAACATCGAAGAGATCGTGTTGATATTTAACATTCTTATGATGAGACCTGTAATTTTTCATGATATGCTTTTGCATATTAGCGTCAGACATGCTTTCCATCATTTTGCCCATCATGCATGTTAATGTTTATTGCATTTGCAATGCACTCTGCATATGTTGTCTGTAGCCTGTACGTGAAGGACTGTGGGAATTATCAGATAATGTCTCAGAATATGAAAAATTACTTATTTTACATGCTGTTGCCATGGGTTCGGGTGCACTTGGCATACACGTGTAAGAGCTCGGACTCAGCCTTGCCCATGGTAAACAAAAGTAGCGAATGCAGCCAGGCCTTATATTGAGCCTAGTTTTATTTCTTCTCATGTGCCTGAAATTAATTAAACTGGTATGATACCCACTGATAGTTAAGTGTAGTCACAGCCATAATCATATGCTTCCAGTCAACTTTTTACTTTTCACCATCACACTCAGGTTGGTGAAGATAGCACCAAGTCTAAAATACCTGCTAAAAAGCTACATTTTACTGTGTGTCAAGACTATTTCTACTTATGGAACTATGCGTTCTGTATATTGCTAAAACTTACTGCTTACTGCTATAAAGCTAATGTTATATTTTGCATTCACACTTGTGCAGTGGTATTTCTACTTGAGCTGTTCATATTGGTCTTGGAGTTAATAAATCTTGAACAGCAGTTACTTTTAGAAGTTGAGAAAGCTTCAGAAGCAATTCTGAGTCTATGCATGAATTAATGCAGCTATGAAAACATCAAAACTCCATATGTCCACACTGGCAGAATATTAGCTCTTGCATTAGTATAACAAACAAGCTAGATACAGTTATAGCCCAGAAAATTATTTTATTATTGTATGATTATTGTATATTGGTTTCTGTCTCTGGGTTCCTTTTTTTCTGCTTTATTTTCTGGTTAGATTTTTTGAGTAGCATGTGTTATTTTTACTGTACTTCTGCTCCCATTTATGTGCTTTGCATTACCACTGAAGGCTTTCATATACAGTTCCGATCAAAGGTTTATGACCACTCGAAAAATGGCAAAAAATCATATTTAGCATGGTTGGATCTTCACAAGGTTCCAAGTAGCCTAAACATGCAACAAGAAGAAATGGGAGTGATGCAAAATATTTTTTTTGAGCATGCAATTTATTGAAAACCACGCTTAAACTGAAACAGGCAGTTTTAAATGCTGATCAAAAGTTTAGGACCACACTTCCAAAAACACTGTAAACTCCCCGAAACAGAAATCAAAGTTCCAAACATGAACTCGGTAATGAGTTGCTCCACCATTATTCTTGATCACTTCAAAAATTCGTTGCAGCATGCTTGATGCAAGCGTTTCCATGAGGTGAGTGGGAACATGTCCCCAAGTACTGAAGACGGCTGCACGAAGGGCATCTACTGTCTGGAACTGTTGTAAACTTCCCCTGCCACCCATCCCAAAGGTTCTCAGTTGGATTCAGATCAGGGGAGCATGCAGGATGGTCCAAAAGTCCCTTGTCCTCCGGGCATAGTGTAAAACCCAGTCGTTACCACACAGACGAGGGCCCTCAGTTATGACGGATGCATTCATCTGCATTCGGCACCAGTAAGGCTTTAATTTGGGTCGAGGATCGTCCAGTGTCTTGGCGCGCAGCCAATTGGATCCTCAGGCTCAGTGTTGGTGAAACTTTTTTGGGTCTTCCACTTGACTTTTTTGTTCCATAACCCTCAGGATCATTTACTAAATTCCAAATGACTGTCCAACCTCAGCAGTGATGGTGCGCTGTGAGAGACCTTGCTTATGTGGTTCAACAACCCGACCACATTCAAAAAGGGAACATTTTTTGTCTTTGCCATCAGACCGTCATGGCAGTGTGACCAAATGACAGAAAATGACAATGAATCCACATTGTTGCACAGTTTTGGCCTTTTAAAGGCATGTGGTCCTAAACTTTTGATCAGCTGTAAAACAGCCTGTTTTCAATAAATTTTTCATTTTTTAAGTGGTCTTAAACTTTTCATCGGGACTGTATATTAATATAAATATTTGCCCTATGACTCTGATCTACTTTTGAGTGATGACTGAATTTCTATTAAAAAATATCTTTCTTTTATATCCTTGAGATTATTTTTTTTCCCTTCAGGATAGGAAAAATAACAAAAACACAATGTCAGCAATAATATCATCCAAATGGTTTCGGCTCAGAATTTTAGAATTGCTTTATCCCTGCTTTAAATATGTTTACCAAGAGCTTTGCCATCGTGCTATATCAACATCCAGCACCAACACTGCCAAAGAAAACCAGTGTCCTCTCTATCTGGATAACTGACAAGATAAGACGTGTTCTGTACAATAGTGGGATGAACCAGAGAGGCTTATTGGGTTGCCGCTTGGTATTGTAATTAACAAAGCCGTAATGTTGTGAAGTTGTGTAAAGGTATAGTTTATTTTTATTTGGAGAATGATTTCCCACACTTTTAGTGTTTCTAGTAACTGATTGATGATTCAATATTGCAATATTATGTCTTAGGAGCAATTGAAATAAAATGTATGAATATCTCCCCATTCATTTTGACCAGGATTCGAGATTATCTACCATGAGGTGTTGTAGAGGTAGAGGTGTTGCAAAAATAGCTGTGGCAAGACTTACTTGTTGAGTGAATTTGCCTCAGTCCCATTAGTTAAAACACTTTGCTAGCGTTAGCAGAAGACTAGCCAGCTATGGCTTGGAAATATAGAAAACAAATTAGCCCATAGAGCACCATTGCTTCACTTGACCTGGGATGCACCAAGCCAGCCAGCCTTGTCTACCTAATTTGCATATTGCGATTGGATCAAATTGTGAGCAGTCGGGATAACAAACAAGCATTTTAATACCATGGGTAAGTGAAAATACCCACGGGTCTGATTCCATTGAAGGGCTCTTTGATTCTAACTGATGAATGTGACCAGATATGCCTTTTGTGATGTGTTCCAGCAGTGTGACAGAAACTTGGTTTACTGTTGTTTATTTGTTCTGATGGCCAGCATGTGATACTGTGACCTTATGTAGCTGTGCAAGCTATGACTCTGATGTCAACATTTTGCCTTCCATTGACCTTTTTTAGTGACAAAGCCATTACCCCTGAGCAAGAGTAGATTGGTGTGGAGTGTCGTCGGCATAGTCATGCCAAGCCGACATGGAATTTTGGCAGAATCTCCTCCCTCTGGTCCTCCACTCCCCCAGGACCTCCCGAGAACATGGAATCAACTTGTTTCCCATCTGCTTGGCCACAAACAGAACCAAACAAGATATGTTGCACAGTGCTGCCAAAAGGGCCATCACTTAACGTCACTAGTACGACAACCGCCACTACTACAGTTGTTTGTCCATCAGGCAGGCCTGTGGTCACTGTCCCAGAATGTACAGGGGCTTTCCCCGCAGTCTGGGTTGCTATTTCCATCTACAGTCCTCCACCCCCACACCAGCAGCCCCTGGGAGCCCCTCATCTTGGCATCAGCCCAAAAGTGCTTTTTTTTTTCTTTCCTTTTTTTAATCATCGCTAGCTGTCATATAATCTTAAGCGAGATAATTGGATGAGCCCACGACTTCTAGAGCCAAATAAACACATAGTGTGAAAGTTCATGTGGAGCCTTTGGACATCATATTGAATTTAGAGGTCTGATACTCAAAGAAGTGATTTGTGGGTCCCCAGCCTCTTGGCCCCTTGTGACACAATCACTGTCTATTGAGGCAAAAAGCATGGGATTTCCCATACGTTCATGACTGGCTGTGTTAGCAGCACATCTGATAAGGGAATAGTAATGTACTTTATCAGCCATAGAGTGTTTCAATACTTCTTCCTCCGTTTCAGAGTTGTGTGAACTGGACCACTGGAGCCTGTAATCAATGGCATATCTTGTTTCTCACGTAATTTTATTAGAAGTATAATCAAATACACTTTTGTCTGGAACAAATTGTCAGAAAGTTTTCTGTCTCTTTTTCTGTTTGAGCTCTTGGCTTTAGCTGAGTGTTGCAGTCTAAAAGCACTAGACCACAGATTGTGACATATATCAAAATTGTTGTCCCCTAGGGAATATTATTGCCATTCAACAATTTGCACTACAAATCTTACTATTATGTCATTACGCTTTGGAAATCATTGAATCGGTTCCTGAGCACAGGCCAGACCACAACTTTGCTTCTAGTCGATCCCTCTGAGACTAATACACATGGAAGACAGGAAAAGAAGTGGACTCACGAGGGGAGGGAGTGAGGATGAAGCAGAAATCATACATGAAGTGAGAGTCCAAGGCAGTGACCAAGAGACAGTCATAAAGTCAAATAGAGACAGAAAAAGAAGATATAAAATCCACCAGCTGAAACATTCAGGAGTGAAGCCAGCACAACTGAGTGCAGGAACACAACATGATTCTCCTCTCTATCTTTCATCCTCGAGGGGGGGTCTGGGGATACTGTGTTCCCAGCCCAGGTCTGGGGCAGGAAACCTCCCCTGCATTTTTTGGCGGTCCTTCTGTATCTGGCATTGACCTGCTTCAAAACCTCTGCCCAGACCTAGAGACCAAGTCCCCAATTAAGTCTTATTTCAGAAATGTTGATAAGTTGTTTTCCAACATTTAAGAATAACTTTTTCATTTTTTTTAACACAGTCAGTCAATACGTTCTCTATGACCCAGTAGTATACAATTTGAAACATTTCTAAGTGAAAAGAGAACACATTCGTAAGAGCAAAATCCTTATTTCACTTTTTGTACACTGAGAAGATCTCAAAAGTGGATGTTGGGTTTGGGTTTCTGCGTGCAGGATGTAAGTATTTATCTTGAGGGTTTTTTCTTTTTAGGTATTTCCAGTTGAAAGAAGAACTAAATATACTAGAAAAAAAACAATGGTGTGTTTCGTAATGATTTCATTGTAGTCTGTCACGACATAGCCTCAGCTTGTAATCACATGTAACTGAAAAAACAACCATCACTTTACATTAACCTCAAGTCGCCTGATCCTAAATGTTAGGCAAACAGGTAATTTCCACTCACCACTCCCTAGAGCAAATAAAAGGAATGTGGTGACCAGAAAACACAGAAGGTATTCAGTCACATCAAGCAACCACAGGTGAAAAAGACAATTGTGACACGAATTGGGTGACCCAAGATAAACGTTTTCCAATTTTGAGATGAGCGTTTGAAGTGACTACCAATAAGAGTGCAGGATACCATTAACTGAAATATGACCTGGTAGTAAATACCAGTTGCCTAGGTAACCAAAGCCAATCACTTCCTGTGTGGACACAGGAACTTAAGAAGGTAATAAGCAATAAGTTCCAATCAAATTATTATTTGCATTTTAAATCCATTATAAGTCAAGAGTATGAGTAGTATTTCCGATCCCATGCTTCTTTTGGCAGAACAGCATTTTTCATTTTCACTGCTTTATTATTTTTTTTCCTGATTTGCCACCACAATGTTATGATTCATTTAAGCTGAGGAGTATCTTGTTGTGGTTAGGGAAAATTGTGGTTTGGTTTAAAAACATCAGGTTCATTAAGGTTGGGGGACTTAAGTCTTCACGGTTGAAAGAATAACTTCTTGGCTAGAGTTAGAGAATGGTTGAGGATGAAATGCTGACCATTGGTAGGAAACAGGAAACAAACAGCAGTCTCCCATGTCGAAGTCCAGTGTTTTGTTAAAACATCCATCCACCATGAATCCCTTCTTACAATGTTTTTAGGGTGTATGAAATCACACCACTTGTGTTTTTTTTTGTATTTCTGACAGCTGAGTCATAATTTATATGATCTTAATTACCACAAACGTATTCACTCATGGGTCACATATCCTGTCGTTTATGGCATTCTTGTCATTCTTTAACAATAAAACAGTAAAACTGAAGAGGGATTAGGAGGGAAAGGGTCAGCAAGAGGGATGCACTAGCCAAAGATCAGGGATAAGAGTCAGGCGGGAACTTCTAAAGTTAGAGGCAGGCCACGGTAAGGCCAAAGTCAGAAGGGAAATACAAACTGTACAGGGCACACATAAGGCCAACACAAGTACTGGAGAGAACTTGGAGAAGACATCCAACTGAAAGAGGCTGAAAATCCTTGAGGGCAAACGGGGGGATTAAAGTGGACAGCTCTGGACAGGGCTGCGGAGCGTGTGCGCCATAATTGAATTTCACGCTTGCTGCCTTCTTCTGAAGTCGTGTAGCAAAGCGATCATTTGAAAAGAAAGCTATTAGTCAAGCCCTCTGCTAAGCTGAGAGCTGTGCCATAGGAAATCTAGCTTTACCCTATGAACAGGCTTCGTTGTACTCCTTCAAAACACAAATGTCACACGATGGGTTGCAAGAAAGGGACATTTTCTCTCCTCCATATATAATGTAGTGTTTTTGCTTAATTATAAACTGTGTTTTAGTGTAGTGCCGGCTAAAATTAATGAGGCACTGAAAAAAGAAGTTAGCTTTCTAATTCTAATCAGTCACGTCATAACCTGAAAATGACAATATTGCGTGAGAACTACAGAATTCATTTTTACAAATCCTTATTTTCAATTTATTAAGGTGTTAAACCTTTTTATGGCAACCTTTTTACAACAGAAGAACACATTTTGTGCTTGATAACTGACAAGAAATGTTTGGAGATATTTTGAGAATAATTATGTTACACTATGGCTCATCCTAATAAATGGTAATCCTTGTAAATGGTTAGTGATTAGTTTATAAAGGTCTGTGAAAATGATATAAGTTCACATTAATTAAAGCTATTGCAAATTAACTTGAGTCAGCCACGGCTTGGATCTTTAGGTTTGCTGGTTACTTTTTTCCACAGAAACTAATGTTTTCATTGTTGCGCTGCAGGAAGATGTTGAGGCATTTCAATAAGCACCCTGAGTGTCTTTTACAGCTGTTTACAGTCCAAATGTGAACAGCCTTTTGTGGGCAAGACTTTATTTTTGTTACATGAACATAATTTACTTTTAAAAAACTGATTAACCTGCACCAAGCCAAATGCTCCAAAATGCATTGCAGGGTGGCAGATATTTAAGATGATCATCATCATTCTGACATGTGGAAGAGCAGGTTGCAAAAATATAATAAAAACTACCTACCAACACCAAATATAAGACTTCTCATCTCACACCCTCTAAATAAACATCCAGATGGGGATAATATTAGCCGTTAAATGGTCAGCATTTTATACTATTTGTATAGTTTTTGGTCTCTAATGCACATTAATATGAATTGATGTTATTTTTTAGCTAGTGAGGAATGACCACTAAAAATCTTCCTTGAGTCCCAGCAAGACAGATATTGGACGCAATGCCATACAGGGGTACACCCTCTTTCGATTTTAAGGATTTACAAATCTGGATATGATAAAAAATAATCCAGGTCTTAATATTAGGTAAATATGACCTTAGATGAAAAACAGTACATAATATATTACACCATTTAATTAATTATTCCCGAAAGATTAAGTTAAAATGCCAAAGCAGAGTGCGAAAAACTAAATACTGTTGCTGCTTCCATAGGAATTCAGAGGGAAAGTACACTTTTTATTGCCAAAAGTATTCACTCGCCCATTCAAATCACTGAATCGCTGAATCCAATCACTTCAAGCATGTAAGCATGCAGGCAGCTTCTTCAAACATTTGTGAAAGAATGAGTCGCTCTGAGGAGCTCAGTGAATTACAGTGTGGTATCTTGATTCCACCTAAACAAAATGTTCTTCAGTGCTAAGAATTCTGCAGTCAGCTCCTAGTGGTATTATAACAGAGTGGTAGGTCATGTAAAAATCACAGAGCAGGTTCAGCGGATACTAATGTGCGTAGTGTGCAGAGGCCACAGATTTTCTGTAGAGTCAGTCACTGCAGACCTCCAAAAATCATGCAGTCTTCAGATTAACTCAAAAGCAGTGGGCACAAAAGCAGGTCCATAAAGACACGCATGAGCAAGTTTGGTGTCGAAGAAGTTGACTGGGCAGCACAGAGCCCTGACCTCAAACCGATAGAACCTCTTTGGAATAAGCAGAGACTGTGAGTCAGGTCTTCTCGTCCAACATCAGTGTGTGATCTCACGAATGCCCTTCTGTAAGAATGCTCAAAAATTTCCATAAACACATTCCTAAAGCTTGTGGAAAGCTTTCAGGGAAGAGTTGAAGCTGTTCTAGCTGCACAGGGTGGGTCAACATCATATTAACTCTTATGGATTAAGAAAAACGCAACAGCCACACCTCAGACTCTGCAGGCCTCAGTTATCATGGTAGTTAAATGTTAACAGTGTCAACAGGACAGACAAGTCCAAAGTGGGCATGTTGGGCCACAGTGCACAGCACTGATTGGTCTTTTAACAATAAAATCCACAAATTTCACACATAAAGATTATTGATTTGAAAAAAGATCATAAAGCCAGAATTGCTGAGTTTAGTTGTTTTATGTTCCAAACTAAGAGCATCCTAATGGTTTAGAATGAATCATTAATGTTGTGTGACGAATCTCATGAATGAAAATAGAAAAAAGTACTTCAACATTTAATTATCATTAATGCTTCCCAGTTAATATTGTTTGTATCGCTTTTGTAATGTTATTTACCATAGTTTGTTTTTGTGATTGTTTTCTGAAACAATATTTATATTGTTTTTGTACATTTAAAGAAAATAAATGTTTGAAAGCTTTAAGTGTGCTAGAGGAGAACGGCAGAATGGAGCAATTATTGAGCTATTTGCAGATGTTCCATCATGCTACATCTTTAGTTTTCCTTTTCCTGATTTTTGAGCCGATAAAGAGCTAGTAAATTCTGACTGACGTATGCTTTGAATCAAGACTGACTGCTTTGATTACACATTTATTTTCGGGTTAAAAAAGAGGGAGAGTTCTCATGAAGGGAAGAAATGCAGAATCACAGAAAAATAAACATTGTAATGGCACATTAATCAAGGACAGAACTGTTGCTTTTCACTTTCATTGTCCCAGAACCTACAGCAGTACGTACTGATACATGACCAGTTTGCACACAGTCCTGTCCAATAATAGCTGGCATTTTTCAATCAGCTGTAGCAGTCCTTTCTTCATACACTGGTCAAACTGAACAGCTGGAACAGTTTGAAGGTGCTAAAGCTCGACATTTCATTTAAAAGTTTTGCTTTTGAGTGTATTACAGTTTTTTGCTGCTAATTTAATTTATCTAAAGTCTTTCTGGGCTAAAGTTTCCACTTATGCTTGATTTTTTTTCACTCAGAATATGATACGTGGTTAGATAAACAAAAGTTCAAATTAGGCAAAGATCATCGTTTCAGGTAAAGCGTGATGTAAATGCTGACTTATGTCTCATGCTTCATGATATTTTTGACTTCTGGATGCACTATTTAGCCAAGATAGCTGTCTTTCCTCAGAGGATTAATAATTTGTTTAATTTCCATGTGCAAAAACTTTTCCATGTTCAGTCAGTCAGGATCAAATAACACAATAAATACAATAAATCTGTTTGTCTCTGTCACCAGGCCAGATTAAGATTTAAAAGAATCTATTAAAAACTGATCTCATTACAGGTTTAAAGTTACATTTTAAGGAATTCTCAACTCTAATAGATTTGATGTATTAAAAATGACAGACGACATTATTGAAAGCATTTCAGCCCTGATGGTAGCAGATGGCTTCATTGTGGAATGTGGTTTTACAGCTTTCTAAAAATCGTTTAAGCACAGATACAGCCTGGTCCCAATACAAGTCCTCTGCAGTGGAAGTGTAACAGCCTTCATGTAAAAGATCAATATAATCTCTGTGATGTCCATGATATTAGCAAATATTTATTCCCTTTTTCGTCATCTTTTTATCCAGTGTAATAAAAGAATCTGCCAAATACGGGACGGTTAAAGTATTTTGAATTCTCATTCTTGCTGAAGGGTTGATTTCATTTGACTTCAATATTTTTTATATAAATATAAAATAGTTTATATGTATATACTGGTGAATATTATGGGAAAAAATAGTTGCAATTCATATTCAGTATGTACTTTAAAAGTAGGGGTAAACACAGTAAGACAGGGGTTTGTACTGTTCAATGAAATTCTAACAGATTTTTAGAAAATAATTCTAATGTAATAAATAACACAAAATAAAAATTCTAGAAATACATTTACAGAGAAAGTATAAGTGATGAGAACATACAGAGAAATTTATAGAGCAAGTAAGCAATGAGAAAGTACGAATAATGATATGCAAATGATAAAATGTGTTTAAAGCGATCCGAGTTATATAAGCCGGAGTTGTATTTATGCTTCAACAACTGATAGTAGATAATAATAGTGGAGTCAATAGTTCGGATGAGATTTTCTATTGAAAATCTGATGGTCTGTGGGTAGAAACTGGGTCTTTTATATCTCGATTTAGACTTCTGTAGTGTCTGTCTGAGGGTGTGATCACGTCCTGTGTGGGAGTGTAATGTCCTTGATGCTCTTATGAGCCCTCCTGATGACCCTGCTGCTATAACTCCCTGTAGTAATGAGAAGTCTGCTCCTGAGCAAAAGTTTTATTTGAGATGTTGCATAGAGCTTGTGAGAAAGCACAGCTGTATCTAAAATCTCTCATTTGTATTGTTTCATTTTATCTGCTACAATATAATAAAGTTGCAAAAAACTTGCAGTAGCTACTACTATTTGAGACCTGTGAAAAGCAATTGGAGTGGAATTTATAACAGTTTTCATCATTTTTAATTATTTTGATCAAGGAAACAGTCAGACTAAGACTGAAAAATTTAGAGGGTATTAAATTGTGGTAGTAACAAAGGAAGACAAGTTAACATGTCTTTATGATTTTCATCACAGCTGAACGTCAAAGTAATCAGAGTTTATCTTTGCTTAGTACAGCTTAATTTTTTTCCTTTAAAGCCTCATCATTTATATTTACAAGTCCAAATAGTGATCCTTATTTATGCCAAATAATAATCTTACACAACAACAATTCCCTTCATCACCTCCCACTACTTTTTAGTCTGCTTGGAGATCTCAAAGCTGAATGTATTTAGAAATTGAACTTTAAAACAAGTGAAGAAATCAAACTCGTTTACATGAAAGTCAACCGGCACTTGACGGCATTTGGATGAGAATATGAACGGGCTTTAGAAGTGCTGCTGAGATGGAGTCTGGGTCAGACAGGCAAAATACTCTGCACTTTACGCAGCCCACAGAGATGTAGAAATCTGCATCCAGGCTTTTTCTGTCGAGAAAAAGAGCTTTCTTTTGAAATATAAGGTGACAAATATCATTTTGTCTGCTTGTGTGGAGCTCAGTAAAAGATGGATGAGCATTTCTTCAAACACTCAACTCTCACACCTCAGAGAGACAAAAGTCTCTTTTGATTCGAATGTGTTGTTGACTAATGTTGTCTCCCCCTGTTTAACTTTATTACTTTATGTGAACATATCAAGATGAGTAACATTGTTTCTCACACTCTGGTTTGCCTCAGAGAAATCTCAAAGCTGGACTGTTTTACACAACTTTATTCCACGTGGAAATATGTGCTTGTTGCCTTGTAGAATTTTGCCCCTGGAGCCAGAAACTAGAACATTTAGAATGATGTGTCTGTTGAAATGCCATGTCCAAAAAGCAGTTTCAAATATTGTTCAGCATTCGTACATATTGAGTATGTTTTTGTGGCTGTAAAAATTACATGCGGCAGTATTTGTAATCGCATATTTTCCATCAGTCTGCTAAATGTGACAAAATACCTATGGACTTTGGTGATTAGACACGATTCAAGGGTTCAGGGTTCTTACAGTTGAAAGAACTTGCAGGTCATACTTCGTTGGCCAATTAGTAGCCAATTAGAAAGCTGAGGTTTTAGCGTGACACTCCAGTGTTTGTTTCCTGCTGGAAAGTGTGCGGCACTGATATGACCCCACACCACTGTCCATGGTTAGGCTGTGGATCGCTGCTCGCTGGCCCTGTAAACACAGAGGACCTTCACATGACACACACACAGTGTAGGAGTACTTAGTGTGGCTTAATATGCCCACTAGCTTTAAATGGGATAAATCCAACAGGGAAGTTTAGATTTAACTTATTCCAGTAAGACTGGTGAATTATGATTTTTCCAGACAATAATATTTTGTCTGTTTTCTTATGTTTTTGAGTCATGTTTGTAAGAACATGATTATATTATAATCATCAAAATAGTGACCTCGGTGTTACCTTTTAGATGTTAAACTCCTGAACTGTAACCAAAAAAATTCCACATGTTAAGGATTTCTTTAGTAGCATTGTTCCCATTAAGATCCTCATTACTGACGTTCAGCAGCACAAAATGTGTCTGGATGAAGTAGTAGTCTTCAGAGAGCAGCGATTTTAGCTAATGTTGGTTACTGCCCTCTAGTATTTCATGTAGCAGAATACTTTTTGGCATCCTCAAAAAAGGTTTTAGCTCCTACCTATACTTTGTTACACTAATTCATAGTTTTATTTAATAAACTCTCAAAAAATAATATGTAAAATTCTCATTGCTTTTTTAAAAATAGGCAGATCAGTTGTGCTGACATGCACAAACCTCTTCAACCCCACCACCCCCCCAAAAGGCCCTTGCTCAATTAAAATGTAAGATGACATAGAGTATTAAGTATATAAGCTATCTTTGACTGGTATAATACATTTAATTGAAAGAATTCCAATTTAACCAGTCTGAGGAAACATGGGAGTCTGCAGGTTTCCTATCCAGTGATCCTTATTTATGCCACAGTGCCATAAGGAGCTTGCTCTTTAAAAGACAGTGTTTTGTACATGTGGACATATGACAACATATCTTTTATGTTTTTAGTTTCTTGGCAGTGACCTTGATATGCTGTGATTTTATCCACTCTGATTTTATCTTATATATTGTTCATTATTAAGTAACTGCAACCACACATTTGTTTTTTCTTATACAAACTCAGCTGTATTTATCAGTGCTTAGCACTGCTGCTTCACAGAACGGCGGTCCTCGGTTCAAACCTGGTTAGAGCCATTCTCTGCAGTTTTTCGATGTTCTCCCATTGTGTAGCTCTCCTGTGGGACAAGCATGCTAGTTTGATTAAGCATAAGGTTAAAATGTAAACAAAAATGATTCCTTGACTGAACAGAAAACAAGGTTTTCAATTCTTTTGTTGAACCTGTCCATTTACCCTGAATACCTCTTTCCATGCCCCCTCATTTTCATGTCTGTTGGTAATTAGTATGGGCAGTAATGTTTTTGTTTTTATGCAAATCTCAACCAAAAAAACAAAAGAAAAGAAAAAAATTGAATTACCGTGGTTATATACCTTAGTCAAGTGGTGAGGTAACCACCTTTCTGTCTTCTGAGCTATGGCAAGTCATAGTGATGCTGACCATTGAGATTTTAAAAATAATAAAGTGACCACAAAATAGACATGGTAACCTCTGACCTTTGGCCATCAAAATCGAATCAGTTCATCTACAGTACGAGTCCAGCATAACCTGACATTCCTCAGATATTGCATTGATATGAACGGAAGACCACCCGAAACCTTAATACCTCCAGTCACAGCTGCCGGTGACATGAAGGCATAAAAATCTTGAACTGATTCTCAGAGTGACTTGAAGCATTCCTTCTTTATGATTAGTAAATTGTTTTATGTTTGAATCAGCAGTCCCATTACGATCAAAGAAATGTGATTTTTCAGGACCTTTATTCGTTCCGACCAATAAAACACTACGGAGACATTTCTTTCTCACATTCTAAATATCATCGCCACATTTCATCACAGCCTCGTGCGCCCAGATAACAGCTCTCCCTTAATTTCAGCACTTTCATCTGATCATTCTTGTCTCGTCTTTCCCTCCTCCCTTTTCTCTCCCTCCTCATCTCCTCCCTTGTCTGCCTCCCTTTCTACACTGGGCCAAACTCCTGCCACCTCAGTGCTCAGAGGGCTTAATTTGGGTGCTGCTTCCCAAGAGGGCCCATCCGAGCTGCATCAAATACTGCTGGCGCTGCCTGTGCTTGTCTTGGAAATACAACAGGAATCACAAAGGAAAAGAGCAAAGGAGATAAGATGTTACACACGTCAGAACCCGTCTGTTATTTTCCGAATAGCGAGAACTCATTAAACACGTGTGACGGCATGTCAGGCACTACTTTATTTTTATGGGTTTCTTTTCTCTTTTCTTTTTTTTTTTGCACCCTATATCTTCAGTGCCCAAAAAGGAGTCTAGTCCAAGCTTTTGTGAGATGACTCTTTGTGCTACATAATATCGGTACTTGACTACTAACAGCAGTGTTTTTGTAAAATCGGAGGGACAAGCAGAATAACAAAACAGAGTGAAAGACGTGCATATTTTACAGTTTGCGAATCTTTGCGCTTTGCCAATTAGATAAAACACAATCACCATATTAGTCCTCACATATCGGCACTCATCACAAATAGATATTTGTTCAAACTCCTGATCCAAGGCATAGCTATTTATTATATTAGCAACGTACAAGTGCAACAGCAGGCTTCAATTTAGATGACATCACTCATTCGAAATTCCTGCTGCACTTATCTGTATTAGATCTCTCTAAACACTCAGAGATGCAAAATTATTTCCTCTTGAATAAATATAACAAAGAAAGTGATGCAGTTATGAGTTTGAGCGTATTTTTTGGATATGTGAAGGCACGCACTGAACACTAAGTAGCCAGAGACTCAGACACACTTAAATGCGTCATCTTGAACAAAAGACATGTCTACATTCACCGTGCTTTTATAAAACAGTGAAAGTACACAGACTACACCGATCTGGAGCCTCAGGAATGGAAAAAACCCTCTTGGCTGTCTTGTTTCTAGTGTTTTGACGATGATGTGACACCTATTAAACAAGAACGGCATCTTGCAAGTCTCCGCTCAGCTTTCTTGTGTCTGATGAGGCCGGCAAAGGCTCAGATCTCTCTGCTCTCCTGGAACGAGCCGACCCATCAATTCTTTTTTACCTTTTGCAGATATACATCTATTCATAATCTCCTGGAAAAAAGGGGACATTCGTATTAAAAAAAATAAATACATTTAAAAAATAGATTCCACACCTGGCCCTCGTCAAGGAGCTACATGGCGTCGCGTCAGGGCGAGGCGCTCCTGCAGCATGTCACGTTTAAATGTTTGGGTGGAGGAATGTGCTGGTAAGTATCTCCAGTGTGCGTCTACTGCCCTAGAGATGAGGGACACTTTGTCATCAGATGCAGTGTTGTAGCACATGTTGTCATGCTACTATACAGCTACATGAACCACCTGAGTTACAAGGCTCTTTGTTATGTTGTCAATGAACGGATCATTATCTGTCCTATATTATTAATGCGAACAATGGTTCACTGTAGAGAGCTTTGGCCTGTATATACGTATATAGTTTAAATCATCAGCTGCTAGTTGCTGTATTAAAGGTTATTAAAGTTAGCTTTAAGGGAAAGTTAAAACCTTAAGGCTTTAAACTTTAAGGTTTTACCCAAAGGGTGGCAGATGAGGCTTGCTTGTTCAGACTGAGTTAGGGTCTTTCAAAATAAAGTTTCAAAATTATGCAGCAAGAATTTTATTGCATTCACTCATCAGTCATGGACTAGGGTTTATTCATGGAGAGAAATTTTTACTTTGTCAAAAATAAGACTGTTCTGAGTGGGCGCATTATTCAAATACTATTTTGTAATACCAGGATGTCCCATAACTTTTGGTGGAAATTAACACAATTTTTTGATGATCCAACCCAGTGGATGGACAAAGATGGGGCCTGAAACTGAACCCTAAGGAACACAACATGAGTGGTGGTGGGGGGGCTCCCATTACGACAGACACACATCTGTCTGACTTCATGGCAGGATTTTCTCTGCTTATCTGCTTATAAGTGCTCCTAGCTTTAGACGTGCTTGTGAAAACTTAGTTGGGTTAAAAAGCATCCTGACCTTTAAGCTGTGAAATTATCCATGCTAGTCAACGCTAACAATAGCAATGACTAGTAGTAGGCAAACACAACAACAATTGTTTAATCAACCTTCCGTCAAGACAATGTGCAAGTCAGCTGTAAATTTATTATCTGAACTGTTGGTTATGCAAACGTTCAACATTTCAGTTTACAGATTGACTTTTCTGCTTCCACTTTGATCTGTCATACTTGCTATAACGATGCTCACACGCACTATTCTTGGGAAATGAGGTCTTTCGGGTGCATTTGCTTTTGGTTTATGTGCAAAATAAAATGGTTTAGATAATCTGGCTGATTTGTTTACAGCCTCTCAAATGTCTGACTGGTTCTGTCTTGCCCTGTCTGACTTTATTGCTGTATTCCCTGTACTCAACACTTGCTTTGGTGAGGACAGTGTTTTCATAACATCTTTAAATTATGTTGAAAAAGTACATTTTTTACTTCCGCTCGACATTTGTACTGTAATATTACAGATTCACTGTAATCAGCTTGCAGCAAGAAACACTGTGCATTTTACCTAATAATGGATTCAGCTATTACGAGACAATGTATCAGCGCTATTGTTGCAATATTCAAAATTACAATCGTGATGTGGCAAAATTAATGGCAGTGAGCCATTTCAGAATAAAGCAGCCTCAGAATGAGGGAAAATTAAATTGTCTTATTCTATAGGCCATTTAATAGCAGTGAGGTAATAATAGCTGGTGAACTCCAATGAAGTTGCCAGATCTTATTTTGAAGTTAATATTGAAATTGGGTAATATTTCAGGAAAACATCACCACATTATAGCATTTCATGTTGTAGAAGGAGCTGAATGGAAGTATCCTAGTTAGGATGATATGCCATTCTAATATATTTAATAGAATTCAATAATCTACTCAGCTCATCTATTACCATGGCAGTTAATGAGAACGCCACTTAGCTATACGCATTAAGTGGAGTTACTAAGTCAGAGACTTTAGCTAAAATAGAGCATATGGTTACATTATGTCTGAAAATTCAAGGTTTTCTTTTCAGACTCACAGATAAAATGTGATCTGCATTTGTAATAGATCACCGTGCTGTCAGTCAACGTGTTTTAAGCCAAAACTAGCAGGAAAGTGGACCTAAATGTCTACTTTCCCGTGTGTTTACCTTAAACAGAATGTTCAACACGTAGTAAGGTTACACAGTCAAGGAGTGTGTGCGAGTAAGTCTATGTAGTAAAAGACTTTTCATGTAAAAGCTTGTGCAGGCAGATAATATTTCCATGTCTCTCTTGTAGCCTTGGCTGTTTTACTGTGGCGACAAAGCTACTGCGAGCATTACCCAGACTACTTTTGATTTCCAAGCACCTAGTGTAATGTAAATATTGCTTCTGAGAGATGTGGCTTCCTAGAACTGACATCATGGAGACATGTTATTGTTAGCAATATCTGCAAGGAGTTAAAATAACAGATCAATGGAGTGCCATCTTCACTTTCCACCTCTCATGCTCACTGTATAACTATATCGGCACATATCACTCACCCAGTGACTGCAAAGCTTAAGGGGGGAGCGATTGTTAGCATTCCATCATAATTCAAATGAAGCAATGCTCTAAAAACACATGAAGGGTTATTTGCATGCCAAAATCTTGCCAATTTTAAACTGGTGTAAATATTTAATGGAATATTATATATCTATGTGTGTCTTGGAATATGATAGAGAAGTTGTTTTGAGTAGCTGTGAACTTTCCTAAAATTGAAAGCTTTCATATGGTCAAACTCAGAAGTGAATTATCACCCCGCTGTAGAGGTCACTATCCTTATAAACACAAGTATAGACAACATATTTTATTCAAAACAGACTAAAAGAAGCATCTCAAAGGTTTAAATTGAGAAGATTAATCATTTTAAGAAATGCACTATACTGACAAATCACCCATCCAAATCATCATCAAATCATGTTCAGGTGTTCTGATCACTTCAATGGCCACGCGCGTGTGTAATCAAGCACCTAGGCACGCAGACTGCTTCTACAATCGTTTGTGAGAGAATGGGTTGCACTCCAGAGTTCAGTGAATTCCAGCATAATATCAGGATAGGATTCCACCTGTGCAGGTGTAGTTGTAAAAATTTCCTCCATAATAAATATTCTACAGTCAGTTCTTAGTGATATTATAACAAAGTAGAAGTGACTGGGAATGACAGCAATTCAACCACAAAGCGGTACGCCACATAAAATCACAGTGCACTCTGCCATACTGTGCAAAGAGGTTACAAAGTTTCTGTGGAGTCACTACAGACCTCCAAACTTCATGTGGCCTTCAGATTAGCTCACGAACAGTGTGTAAGCTTTATGAAAGGATTTCCATGGCCGTCACCAAACACAAGCAAACTGTTGAATGCAGTGGTAAAGCACTCCGCCTGGACTCTAGAGCAGTGGAGACATGTTCTCTGGTAACCCAAACTCACCTGGGCCCACAAAAACATCCCCCTGGTAAAGAAGGCCCTGCAGCAGCTGCACTTCCTCTGTGTCCTGAGGAATAACCTGGACTAGCAGCTGATGCTGGCCTTCTGCCGCTCCTCAGAAGAGAGCGTGCTCTCCAACTGCCTTGGTGTTTGGTATGCAGGGGCCACAAGTGAGAACAGGAAGGCTGCACAGAGGGTAATTAACAACACTCAAAAAATCATTGACTCCCCTCTGCCACCCCTAGAGGCCATCACCAGCTCCCCCTGTCCTGCAATTGTATTTGTATTAATTTACACAGTTGGTGTGGAGCACCCACAGTTTCAGTGTACATGTACAATGACAGTAAAAGGCTTTTCCATTCTATTTTATGAGTCACACGTCTCCGTCTGACAATCCGATGGATGAATCTGGATTTGGTGGTTGCCAGGAGAACCGCGTGAATTGTCTGCTAAGTGTAAAGTTTGCCGTAGGGGGGATTATGGTGTGTGGCTGTTCTTCAGGAATTGGGTTTTTTCACCATATCAGGAAATTTCTGACAATTTCATGCTCCCAACTTTGTGGGGACAGTTTGGGGATGGCTCCTTTCTGTTCCAGCATAACTGCGCACCAGTGCACAAAGCAAGGTCCATAAAGACATGGATGAGAGTTTGGTGTGGAAGAACTTGACTGGCCTGCACAGATTCCTAAACGCAACCTGATAGAACATCTTTGGGATGAATTAGAGGGGAGACTGTGAGCCTTCTCGTCCAACGTCAGTGTCTGACCTCAAATGCACTTCTGGGATAATTGTCAAAAATTCCCATAAACACACTCATAAACATTGTGGAAAGTATTCAGTTAAATTCAGCTCAATTCAATTTTATTTACATAGTGCCAATAAACAAGAACATTTGCCTCCCAGGACAGTCTGAGCTTTTTCATCTGCAAAGAGTGGGCCGATATTAAACCCCATGGACTAAGAATATGATGTCCCTCATATGCATCTGAAAGGAGACAAGCAAATACTTTGAGCAGTATAGTGTAAATAAGGTCATTCTGAATTTACTTGTAACAACATGCTTCAAAAAAGTTGGAATGTGTGTAGTTTTCCCTCTTCGTTTAACAACAATCCATGAATGTTTGGGAACTGAGGAGACCAATCCTGGACTTTTGGGGTGGGATTTTTGTCTGATATAGTACTCTAGGTGCTCAACAGCCTTGGGTGGTCATAGTTTTTATTTCATAATACTCTGTACTCTGTTTTCATTTGGTTGACTAATCTTTCTCCAAGTGGTCCTTAGCATACTTCAGTCTGGCTTTAAGGTGTTTCTTTTGCAGAAGTGGAGATTTTCTTGGTGGCAACCTCACAGTCCATTCCTGTGCAGAGTTCTAGTGACTGTCTTCTTCAAGACTACACTTCTTGAGTCTTGCTGTGGTAACTGTATATCCATCTTCTGCTCTGTGACTGTCAAACTGATTGCTTTTGATCTCTTCATTTCATTTTTTACTACAAATAATGTCGTACTGTTTTGAGAATAATCCCAAGTCATGTTAAGTTCATTCTACTTCTGACCTAAGACGGACTTTGTAGTGTGTTCCCTTTCCTCAGCTAACACTTAAAATTTAGTTTACTGCTTAAGTCAGTATCTGAACACAATGATGATTTCTCAAAGATAGACTTTTTTTAGGGCTGCCACAATAAACCCGTTGTAACATTTTTACATTTAGAATCTGCTGGGTGAACTGATTCAAGAATGAATGGAGGCCGCTGGGTACCTTGAGGGAGGGAAAAATAATTGCAGATAAATCTGGTGATTATGTCCAAGAGTAAGCAAATGTTTGGCTTTTGGCTTGATAATTGTCTTTAACAATCAATTACCAAAATTGTTCCAATTTAATATATTGTTAGCAATCCATCATTATAATCACTACAACTGGTAACTGGCAAAATAGATATTGTATATATAACATAAAAGCCTTTAACAAAAAACGTTTTTTCCAGATCAGTTAAGTTTTTAGTGTCAGTCCTTATCAAATTTGTGCTGTGTTTCCTAAAATAGCCCATTCCATAATTTGATGCACATTTAGGATTTCTGCACTTAAAATATTTTTTTATGTCATTTCTGAAGTGAACTGATAGGATTTTTCTTTAACATAACGGAGACCTAACGGTTGCAAATTGTTTTCTTTTCCACCCTGGATTAACTTATTCTACACAGTGACATGGCAGGACAAAAGCGAGGTAAACACACAGTAGCCTCTTAGCTTGCAGGCTGACAAACATAGCCAGTATTAATTGTCAACATAGGTTTGCAGAGACTGGACACTAAAGGAAGCTGGGAAATGCATGGAAATGTATGAATGGAAAGTGGCAGAGTGAATTCCAGGGAGGTCTGCGGCTGTTTTGCTGCTGATGGGTATGGTGCGTTAAAGCTTGTCACACAAAGCCCAGCAGAAGTACACTCTCTGTAAACTTTCTGGGAGCTTTTTAAACACAGAGAGTGCCAGCCTACCCAACCAGAGAAGGAGCGGGAGGCACAGCCAAGATGTCACAGTCTGCACACACTCTGGGTTCGCTACTCCAGCGTGTGAGATTATGCGGTTCTTTTGTATTTATATTACCTTATGTATTTAGATTACATGGCTTCTTTGTATTGAGCAAGTTAAACACACAGGTCATTATTCATCTTGCCCGCAGGGAGTCTGTTCAGCAGCAAGGAGGCTGCAAGGTTGAGGAGCAATGACGTCACAAGGGTTATTGCAGGACAGGTAAAGTGTCCACAGATTTATCAGTGAACATCATCAACTCACTCAGGTTACCTCAGTGATTAGTAACTGTTATGTTGTTTAAACCTGAATTTGAATGGCACTACATTTTCACAGCAAGGACAGAGTTTCAGTCATGTCAAATGTACAGGTGAAAAAAAAAATAGGTTCTTCTGATTGAAGCAGCAGTCTGTCTGGGACGTATTCATTTTTATTTTAAAATGTTAATCAGAAACCAGTGTAGCTAATTTGAACTAAAGTAAATATATGATACTAAATTCTTGGGCACTACTTGTAGCCAGCTTAAAGTTCAGTTTATACGTAGTTGCAGCATCTCATTTCTGAAGAGCAGAAATTATGCTGAGCGATCATTGTCAATCACATCAGTCTGTATCTGCAAAAAAATTCTTTTTATTCACCAAGCACTGAAAGCATGTTTTCAGTTTTGTGTGTGTGTGTGTGTGTGTGTGTGTGTTTGTGTGTGTGTGTGTGTGTGTGTGTGTGTGTTCACTATTGCCCATTCCATTATTTATTCCTAAGTGGTTCAAGCAGACGTGAAGTCTGCCATAATATAATAATAATAGCCTAAACAATAATCGAGATAAAGTCTTCATAAATGAAAGGATCTGTGAGTTTCTTTGAGGGTGAAGCAATTCAACACAAAGGTTTTTTAAGTGTCCTTTTGTGGAAGTTTGACGTACAAATGTGCAACGCTGACAAAGAACAAACTATCTAGAAAGTTCTGAACTTCACAAAACATTGAAAGTCCTTCTAACATATTAGCTCTGTTGTTATATGAATCTACAGGCTTCAAACAAGAAGCCTATCCCAGCTGCCATAGGGCGAGAGGCGGGGTACACCCTGGACAGGTCGCCAGCCTGATGCAGAGCTAACACAGAGCGACAGATCACCATTCACTCCGGCTAATCTTTGGACAATTTAGATTCAAAAATTAACCTAACCCCACTAACTACATGCCTTTGGACTGTGGCAGGAAGCTGGAGTACCCTGAGAGAAGCCACACAAACACTGGGAAAACATACAAACTCCACACAGGAAGGGCCCGGCCAGGTGGGGAGTGGAATTCAGGACTTGGCTGTAAGCCAACTGTGCTAACCACTACACCCCCATGCTGCCACACCCACATTCTTTACACTGGGATTAACAGGAAGTAAAATGGCTGTCTGATTTAGACTTAATTTAGATTTTCTGCAGGAAGTCATTGTTGTAACCTACAATGTAAGGCAGAACCCCTTTTAACCCTAAACCATATCTTTCTGGTTCTTATATTGCACTTTTCTACTCTGAGTGCTCTACACAACTTACCTGATTCACACAATATGCTCTTTCGATTTAACATCTAACATTCACACTCCAATGGATGCATCGGAGAGCAACATGGGGTTAGTATCTTGCATGTAGCCTGTAGCAGACGGTGGATCGAACCACCAACTTTCCATTTAGTAGGTGACCTGCTCTACCACCCCATAAAACTTACAGCACCTGGTATTCCCAGGCGGTCTCCCATCCAAGTATTAACCAGGTCCAAGATCAGACGAGATTGGGCCTGCTGAGGGTGTTATGACCATAAGCTAAAGTCACTCCTGAGAAATGTAACAGCTAACAGCTGGGTTGGAAGGTTATAGCACAGGGTTAAAAAGGATTTCCGGTTAAGTAAGTTACAACATAGCTTTCCCACAGAAGTCTAAATTATGTTTCAGTTTACAACTAACAGTGGTAACTCTCAATCCTTGCATGTGTTCATATATCATCAAGCTTTTTAAATATTCTTGCCACAGTCTGGTCTGACGGCGCCTTAACCAATACTGTTATCATCTTCAAATTTGTTCAAACTTCAGACTTCTTTGGTTCATTTTAGCACTTGTGTTAATGAAGGACACAAAAGTCAGACCACCATACATGAATTGGCCATTATATTTTATTGATGACAGGATCAGTTTTCGGGAGGTAAGTCCATAACCTTGAGTGCTAACACTGTTTTGGCAAAGCAATGTCAATTCTTGCACGAGTTTATTTCCTGCAAGACCCACAGTTTTTATGTTGGTCCTCCATGTTCTTGTTAATTGGATCCTTTTTCGCGCAGTTCAGAAGAAGTCACGGTCACTTCTCCTTCGTGTATTTTTATCCCCTCTCTGCATTTTTTTAAATCTTTTTTTGTTTCTTTTTTATTGTCTCTCAGTTTGAATGTGATTTTAATCTTCTGAGTTATCCTTTATGGTGGCAAAGAATTGTTTATACTTGGTTCAAGTTTGGCTGTAAATCTTCTCTCAACTTGTGGAGTGGATGACGTACAGGATGAGGCCTGATGCTCTCAGGCTGTGTAAATCATGCACATTACATTGTGCTGGAGCTGTGACAAAACATTTGGAACTCGGGCTATTTAACTCTTGGATGTCTATACTGGCATTTGGTATGTTTAGACCTTTGACCTCCTCGGCTTACCTTCCACTGCACGTTAGTGGGTGCTGTAATGCTGTGATGGGCGGGAATCTACTTAAAGCTCTTAATGCCTAAGTAATAGTTCCTCATCCACCACGTGCCATTGCCTTTGAAGTATTAGGTAGGTTCTGAGGGCAGGACAGGGTTGGAAAATGATAAATTCATCGAAACCGTGTTCTTCATAACACTCTGGACACATCTGGTGAACTGTAAAATATTATCGGATCCTTTTCTCTGGAATATCTTAATGTCCTTTGGCATGAACAACCAGACAAGACACAATGCAAGCTCAACTGCTTCTGCTGCTGCTTACTGTTCGAGTTCATTTCAGTTATGTGTGTGCGTAAGTGGGTCCGGGGCATCTTTCACTGTTTTCACTTTGAAAGTGTTGATAAAACACCCATGATTCAATTCCTCACATGACTGATGTAGATAAGGGCCGTCAAGCCAAACAGTTTGAAGGAGGGGAGCACTACAAGCCCAGCTGCAGTGACAGTACAAGAAACATGTTGGGCTGACCGCAGCTCCTTGTTACCCTCTCATACTAATCGTGAAATTCACACGCTTACTGTAGAGTTTTGACAGAGGGTTGGAGGATGTGTTGGGGTTTATAATAAATATATTACCAGCCTGAATCTCAAGGTAGTAATAACATAGAAATACATAATAGCACGTATAAATTCGGGATGTGCCGTGGCTCTATAAATATGGTCCTGGAATCTGAACAGTTCCCCTCAAAAAAAAAAACTAAAAATATAATAATGAGCAAAACAGACAATAGCATCCAGCCTGAATACACAACAAGTGTAGTTTATTAATACTGACAGCAATTTGTCATTATTTATAAACATCCAATTAACTAAAGGTTATGTCCAGGGGACTTCTGGTATTTTTCTTTACATGAATCATTTTAAATACTTGCTTCAAAGTCTAACTGAATGTAAACACAAATTTGGCTACTTACTACATTAGGAATGTCCAACACATGAAAGCCCAGCTTTCACCAAGTGGCTGATCTAAATAATAAAGCCAGTGCGGAAGTACTTTCCTTTAATGGCCACTTGAGGCTGTCTCCAAAAAGAGTCAATGCCACAGAGGCCCACGCTGAAAAGATCTTAAACTTGATAGCTTCAAAAACCATAAAACAGAAAAAATTATTTGTGCTTTATGGATAGTTTCCCTCACCACTAAAATTGTGCTGTGCCTATTTTTTTCATAACACCTCTGTTTGGAAGGGCGGGACGGTGGTGCGGTGATTGTTGTCAACAATGAGTTCCATTCCACCACCTGGCCAGGGCCTTTCTGTGTGGAGTTTGCATGTTTTCCCAATGTTCTCTCCGGGAACTCCGGCTTCCTCCCACAGTCCAAAGACATACAGTTAGTGGGGTTAGGTTAACTCAGGGGTCTCAAATGCCAGTCCTCGGGGGCTATTGTGTGTACCACACAGCAGGTCAAGTTAGATCAGCTCCCAGAAACAGCTGTCAGTCAGTCAAAGCAGCCACAATCCAGAATTTAAGCATTAAAAATACAAATCCATTCACTTCCGCTTATCCCAGCTACCATAGGCCACCAGCCTATCACGGGGCTAACGGACAACCATTGCAACACGCCTGAATACAATTACTAGGTCATTAGCAAGACTATAGAACTTGACTGCATGCTGAAGTGGCAATTCAGCAATTTGATTAATATTACAGCAGCTCATGAGTGAATGAACATGGTGCAATAAAAGTACTTTTAGAAGTACATTTTTCCAAACACTTACATTTACTTAAATTTACTTAAGTAGGGTTAGGGGTTGCCACTTCAGTATGCAGTCAAGTTCTATACTCTTGCTAATGATGTACTAATTTCATTCAGGCGTGTTGCAACAGGGACACACGGAAAAGTTTCAGTCGGCCCTCAAGTACTGGAGTTTGAGAGCCTTGGTTTAATTGGTGAGTCTAAATAAGAATGCGAGTGGAAATGGTTGTCCGTTAGCCCCGTGATAGGCTGGTGGCCTATGGTAGCTGGGATAAGCGGAAGTGAATGGATTTGTATTTTTAATGCTTAAATTCTGGATTGTGGCTGCTTTGACTGACTGACAGCTGTTTCTGGGAGCTGATCTAACTTGACCTGCTGTGTGGTACACACAATAGCAGTTGGGTGAGTATGTTTGTTACCACCATATGTTGGATGCAGTTTATCCTAGCCATCCACATAAATATGATGCAGTCACATAATCCTGCTTTTTATGGCTATCGTTACTACTAGGGATGGTAATTGGTAAGAATTTAGCAACTCCATTTCCATTATCAATAGCACTTATCAATTCGATTCCTTAGCAGTTCTCATTGTGCTTTCATTGGCTCTGCTTTGAGAGTCAATTACTATTTATCAGTATAAACCCAAAGCTACAGTCCCAGACACAACTAAAAATCACCACCCTAATGAGGATAAACATATCCTATATATAGCAGCATAATGCAATTGTTTCTGTCCTGGCTGGCCATATCCACACTCTAGACTGTGCCATTATTTTCCTCGTCCGGCACACAAACTGATTGTAGTTTAAGTGCAAAAAATGATGAGTGGGATCCATAGGCAAGCAGGCTAACAATTCAAAGCAGCTGAACTACCTGGTTCCAATCCCTAGTTACTACTAGTCATAATACTGCCGAACTCAAAAGTCCTGAATATCACCAAACTGGCTGGATTTTAATTATCATAACCAACCAAAGCTAATAGAACCACTTTCTTTTTGTACATCACACATTATAATTGATAAACTACTATGTGAAGTAAAAACAAAAACCCAGTAACACTGCACAGTACTGGCATAGATCTGCTTCCATCCCTCTGTGATTGATTACAACTGTGACAAGAAAAAGCTTGTAACACATGTAACACAAGTCTTCTCCTACCAACATTCTTTCATCTTGCTTTTCTTTCTGCAAAAACAGTTATAGTAGCTTTTTCTTGTTTATTTGAAACATCTGACCTTTCAACTTTCTCCAACGCTCTGTCTGCCATAACTTACAGCGGCTCTGTGTATGCATCGACTGTCACCCACTGCTTTTAGGGGCCTTGTAGACTAAACCACATTGGTCATAAAATAGGTAAAAGTAACAAAATTTCTTAGTTTGTTTAATGCACTTTCAAATGAATACGCTTAATAATCCTGTGTCCTATAATAAATTCAATAGTGAGCTGAGGCTGAAAAGGTGCACTGGTAGTTTATAATCTAGTTTATCTCCATGTCCATCATGTCTTATTGTTTTGTTTACATTCTGAAGCATGATCGAGCAGCTGACTTTTTTAAAATCGTGTTGCCATCGGTGTACTGGTTTTGCAAATGCGACTGCTAATTCCTTCTGTTCTAATATATTTGAACTTCTAAGTTTGCACAGCACTTCGGCACGGTCATCATTTATAACTCCTGTAAATGGGGGATGACATAAAGGCCACTGGGTTTTTTTGGATGGTTCTTCAAAAGCCAGGATCTGTGTTTACAGGTTGAGAAAGGGCTGGGCTCAGGGATGTGGAGCCTGCAGTCTTTTACAATGCTGTCTTGTCTGTCACTTGACAGTTGACTGCTGTGAAGCTATCCCCCAGCTTAGCAAACAGCCTTGTTATATTTTCCATTTGAAAAAATTGTCAGGGGTCACCAGCGTGTCTGACTGTGTTTCGCTGAAACCAGATGGGGGTTTTCCTATAAACAAGTGTACAGGGAGTATTTATACAGACTGTGGCACCTGACGCCATAACACTCATGACACTCTGTTTAGTGGCCAAAGTTGCCATAAGTCACTTTAGGGAATTAAGTAAATATTTTCATTGTGGCCATGCCATTGTTTATTATAGAATGGCAAAAGTTCTAAATCTTGCCAAATCCTCTGTTAAAAAAATCATTTAATAACAACTTGTCTGAAGCGAAGCACCGTGAACACGGAGCTGATTCCTTTTTCATTATTCGCAAGTCCACTTTCAAACAAATCCAGAAACACCACCTGTTTCCAAATCAGTACGTGTAAAGGCTCAGGTTAGAGCGGCGCGTTAAAACAAACCATAGACATCTCCTGCATACTCTGATTGTTGCAGCAGTCACGGGAGGATAAAAGCATACTTCTGGCCTGTCCAGAAGCACATTGTCTCATCTAAATTCAGCATGTCGCCCATCACAGATACAGTCTCGCATTCCACTCTGTAGTAAAGTATTCTCATGCTGCTTGAATAAAGCAGCATGAGATATGAGGATGCGTTGCATGGTATGCTGAAATTACTGGAGATTACCGTTTGGCCTGATAATTGTGTGAGGAAGACTTCAGTCTTGGAGAAAAGTCTTTAAGATAAAACAATTCCAGTAAAGTGTTGGTCAATCAGACCTCTGTTGGAAGCCATAAACAAGAGGATCGGTATTACAACAGCACTTTAGCTGGAAGCGGCCTGTTATGGTGCTCCCATAAAAAATGTGCAAAACAAATGTCATTAGGCAGAACTCAAAAAGGAATTATCATAATGAGCTCAGCTGGAGGATCCCTCATATTGATTGCAGCATAAATTCACAATCATCTGTTGGAAATCCTGGACTAACACCAACGTAAATACTACAGGCCCTGAAAGCCTCCCGTACATCTGGCTCGGCTTCAGCTCGGCTGGTGGTCGCCTGAAAACCCTGGAAAGTGTGAGTGCAGCAAGAAAGATACAAAAGGAATGAAAAATACGAGATGTGACCGCTCAAATGAGTCATTTATCAATGAAAGAAACCGGACCTCTGAAGAGAGGGTGAATCTTTAGCTCAGAATAGCAAAAGAAACTAATTCACTGTGAAACACTGCACGCTGCAGTTTTAGTCCAAGTCAAATAAAGCAAATGCTAGATTACAGTAAACCTGCTCATGAATGCCACAAGAAATTGTGTAATGACATTGGAAACACACGAGTATTCTGTAATAGGAAGTAGACTAGTAGTAATCAACAGCCCACCTTTGGTCCCCAGTAATTTATAAGCAGTTTGGATGTTTTTCCAAACTATGTCACTGTCGAAAAAGTGAGATGACATAACCTCAGTATTTTACACTCCCAAAAATACTTAGTTGTAGTTAATTCTGTAATTAAGCAGGATTTATGCTCCAACCTTCTTGCTATTATTAGGAGCATGTCATATAGAATATGACTGATAAAAGAAGGTGGTTTTGTCAACATAATGTTTTGGGCTACAAATAACCTCCCAATCCAAAGTGTATGGATCACCTAACCCTAACCAACTGCCAGCAGTCTTGGCTCAGCCACCAGTGGTGATCAGGGAGTCACTGACTGGTCACTGGGCCTTTGTGATCGGAGCTTTAGCGGTCAATTTCACAGTAACTGTCAGTAACCACTCACAACTGGTTAGGGAATATACACATTTCCCTGCTGACCAGTCTCCATGCCTGTCTGACTGGTGCCATAGACTTTGCTTAGAGTGGCAGGCTAAGTTTAATAACTTCATAATCAGAAGGAGAATCTATATGGTGTCAGAAAAATCCTGTAAACTGTGAAGAACAACTTCCAAACAGAGATCAGTGACATTATCATCATTATTTACATCAGCACACTCAAAAAAATGAAATTGGGTGGTTGTTACATGTACAAGATTCAAACTTGTAATTTGAACTAAATAATTTCATGTTTCTATGATGAACGTAATTAAATCATGTAGCATCTGCATGAAATTCAGCAACTTAATTTGTTCTTGTTGAGATGACATGATACAATCTAGTAAGAGTGGTTAGTTGCCTGGACTCACAAAATTCACAAGATCACATTAGATGTCAAGCTACAGGAAAATCGCTGGAGTTTTAAGAGGCAGACAACTACACCCACACCACGTGTATGCTATCGCTATTTATTGTGGTTTAACCTGTCAAGGACAAAAACGTACAGAGAATTCTACATAAAGCCTTGTAATCATAGCTCTCCTAGTTTTGTTAAGCCTGGATTGAGAGCTTGGTGGCGTGATGGTTAGTGCTGCTGCCTCACAGCAAGAAGGGCCTGCGTTCAAATCCATAATCTGGTTGGTTTGCAGTGTGTAATTAGAGTTAGGTTAATTGGTGATTCTAATTTACCCATGAATGTAAGTGCAAATGGTTGTTTGTCTCTATGAAATCATCAACCCCCATATTGGTTCATTAAGCAAGACTAGCAGTAATTGCCTTGATTAACAAAGTAGTTGTTCAAACAACAAGATTTCATTTCGTTTTCCTAAAGTTTTTAGCTTGTGTGGAATGAATTAAAACAAATTTCACTCTACATACTTAAATAAATCACTTCAAGTCCATGCAAGTATACTATGTTGATCCAACGTAATCTGATTACATTAAACCACCAAATGCCAAATGTGTTGGTTTGACATGGTCAAAATGGGTTATTGTACTTGGTAAAATCACGTGGAAAAAGGTGCCATGATTAAATTGTGTTCATCAAACAACAGATTTTTTTGAGTGCAGGGCGTTAGCTGCTGCTGGCATGGCTCATTTATATATAAGAGGGGTTTTTTTTCTCTGTAACTCCCAACTCATTATTTGTGAACAAGCAGGATTATTGTTGTAAATTGTTGGGGGTGGGGGGGATTTGGTGAAAAATAAGCCAAATGAAGAATTTAAAAAAATCCAACTGGGATACAAACTGTCTTCTTGTGACTACAACAAACACCACCACCCTCAGATCTTCCCTTTTGGAGTTTGTTGGACACCAAACAACAGCTTATGTATACTGTGGACACACATCAGAAATCCAATTAAACAGCATTAAATTACACAGCAGGATAAGAAAAGGGTGAAAGTGTTCAAAGAGATCAGTTGTGTCACCATTTACTGTTTGAAGAAGATTGGGATCTTGCAGGATAGCCTTGCGAATTCACATTTTCGCTCAACTCTTGGAAACAAGTATCCAGTGACTGTAATTTACTCTGAAAATACAACGAGACTGGTTAGATGATAACAAAATGAATTTCATCTAAAGTGATAGAAAGCACAGGAAATGACCGTGAGTTTATTTCAGGGTGTCTTCATGTGTGGCTGCTACTATATCCATCTCACTCATCTTGATTAATGATGGAACAGATGATGGCAGCAGAACACATTTTCTGTGGATGTGTAAAAAACAAATTGCTAATCTCACTGGCTGAATCTTCCTCCGTTAACAAGAAAATAAGCTACAACATGAAAAAAAAATCCAAACACATCAGTGGAATTAAATCCTATAAAAATGTTGAGCAAACATTAATTGAAAGGACCTGGAAAAGTTTTTTTCAAAGAAAATATAAAATGTTTTATTCCATTGTGGGGTTGTAGATACTGCATTATAGGCATTTCCACTATAGTGAAAAGAGCCAACTTGCACTGTGGAGAGAAAAATCCTCAGCTGCTGTTCAGATCTACTAAGAATCCATGCAGGCAGGGGTGGGTGTCGGGGCTTCTCCGTCCATGATGATTCCTCTTCTTACAACTCTTCCTTCTGAGGTTTCTGCTGCCTGAGGTTTTCACTAAGCTCATGATCGGTCATGGCCATCTTCCCAATGTACTCATGTTGGATTTTTCATCCTGAATAGGGGTTCTGACACTCAATAGTCCTCAGCCTCCTTCCGTCCACTTATTATATAGTTTCAGGGTACCAGACTTGATGTAAAACCCTCCATGCTTTTTTGTCTTGATGTCAGTGGATTCTATCTCCTCCTTTGGCCAGCTTATGATACCAGCAGCGTATCTGACAACCAGCAGGGTGCATGGACCTTGTTCTTCCCTGAGTCCTCAGGCATTGCCTTACTGTCTGCATTTGGTGGCTTTCATAGCAGCCTCTTCATAGTTTCTATTTCCCTGTGCAATTCCAAGGTACTGCAATGTGTCTGCAATGTTGCCTTCTGGTTGTCCCCACAGTTCTCACTAAATTCCCTCTCTTTGTTACATCTAACTACCCCTCTCTGATCCGAATGACATTCCAGTGTTGGTGTTGTAGAAATGTGGATCAGAGAATTGATGATATTGTTCAGTCCTGGAACACAGCTTGATGTCATCCATGTAGATCAGCTGTCCGTAGCCAGTCTTGTTGATCATCTGGTTGAGGGTGTTCAGGCCTATGCACAACAGCAATGGTAAATCCTGCATTTGATGTTAACTTGTGCAGTTGGCTTGAAGTTGGCCTTTCTACATTCCCACTGAATTCCTGGTGAAGGCTCTTGGGGTACTGTTGATCTTGTGTCATTCTAAGCATTTTACAGACTTACACCCTTTTCATTTTCAACAAACTTGTTTATCTTTTGCACTGATGATTCAACTGGGAGACTTTAATTCTTACCCATTCAATAGAAGTGCTATGACTGGGAAAAATAAATGGAATTTTTACTTTTATTATCAGGGGCATTCAGTATCCTAGCAGTTGGTATTATAAATTTATTCTTCCCTGGTGAACGCTATTGATGTTTAGTAATTACAAATTTGACTATGTAAACAAATTCAGCACTGAAAGATAAAAGGATGAAATATAGGAAAATAAATCAGTACCACTAACTGTTTCACATTTCTATGCGAGATGGTCTTCATATTCGCGGAATAACAGGAGATGGAAATTTGCAAATCATTGTCTGATTTTTCTGAATATTTTTCTGAATATTTACAGCTGCATGGAAAGGGAAACATTTCTCTTTAGAGAGCAAGTGGAAAAGTCATTTTTGCAAGCTGTTTTTACCACCTTTAGTATCGTCTTACTGTCTTCACTTTAAAATAGGGCGATGCCATGAACCGTGTATAAAAGACAGACTTAGGTTCTGGGTACGTAACCCAGTGCCTTAAATCTGTATTCTTTCTAAAAATGGCGTTGGGGAGTTAATTAAAATGGCATTCCATGTAAGACTTACCCATCTAAAAATGGGTAAGTCTGGCTTAAAAGTCTTTTTGAAGTCGTAATCACTAGTTTCTAGTCTAATATGATAAAGAAGATTCATGAGGGTGGACATAATTTGTAAGATAATCACCCTTTGAGTGTTCACAGTCAGTTTGTCAGTCTTTCAGTCAGATCTATGTCTTGTTTGACACATCTGGTTAAAAAAGATCAAGATGCTAACAGCTAGTTCAATGAATGAACTCAAAATCTTACTCCTCACATACAAAGTCTTGAATTATCAGACTCCATCTTATCTTAATGACCTTATAGTACCATAGTGCAGAGCACTGCAGCACTGCAGGCCTACTTGTTGTTCCTAGAGTATTTAAAAGTAGAATTGGAGGCAGAGCCCTCAGTTTTCAGGCCCCTCTTCTGTGGAACCAGCTTCCAGTTTGGATTTGGGAGACAGACACTATCTCTTCTTTTAAGATTAGGCCTCAAACTTACCTTTTTACTAAAGAATATAGTTAGGGCTGGATCAGGTGACCCTGAATCCTCCCTTAGTATTGCTGCAATAGGTGTAGGCTGCTGGGGGATGATGCATTGAGTATTTCTTCTTCAGTCACCTTTTTCACTCACTATGTGTTAATAGACCTCTCTTCACTGAGTCATACTTATTAATCTCTGGCTCTTCTACAGCATGTCTTTATCCTGTCTTCCTTCAGGATAAGTAGATGGCCCCGCCCCTTCCTGAGCCTGGTTCTGCCGGTGGTTTCTTCCTGTTAAAAGGGAGTTTTTCCTTCCCACTGTCGCCAAACTGCCTTCTCATAGAGGGTCATATGATTGTTGGGTTTTTCTCTCTATGTATTATTATATGGTCTAACTTACAATATAAAGTGCCTTGAGGCGACTGTTGTTGTGATTTGGCGCTGTATAAATAAAATTGAATTGAATTAAATCTTTCAAACGTGTTTGACATTTTGGAGGAGTCAAAACATGACTCATCAAACTTTAACAAAGAAAGTAGTTTTTGTACCTAAGCCAATCAAACCTGTGAATGAAAACAAGCAATAAGGTCATTTTTGTATAAGACAAGGAACTTGAAACAATCTCTACTGGCTCTCTGCAGCTTTGGCAAAAAAAACTAAATGAATATGAATATGGAAATAAACCATGGTACATAGCATGTAAGAAAAAAATTAAAAAGGGAAAGTTCCATCCCTTCATTCATTTTCTTCTGCTTATACAATTCATGGTCACTGGGGGGCTGGACCTGTCACAGTGAGAAAGGTTGCCTACACCCTAGGCACTTTGCCAGTCTATCATAGAGCTAACACAGAGACAGACAACCATTTGTGCCAGAGTACCCAGACAGAGCCCAAGCAAGCAAGGAGAGAGTATGCAAACTCTACACAGTGAGACCCCAGCTGGCCAGTGGATTCCAACCCAGGACCTTCTTGCTGTGAGGCAAGAGTGCTGAACATTGCCGGTTTAAGTGTGCCTTGAACCTATTTCTTCGTGATAAATTTGAACTGGAACTGATATTACTCATAGTAAGTTTACAGCTACTCTGTCTAAAAGTGGGCCTAAATATTCTAATAGTGTTTTTCCCTCCACCTTCTATTTGTTCCAGTTTATTTGTCCCTCACATCACTGGCAAAATCTACGACATGGTGTTTTTAACTAGGACATCACGCAAGCAGATTTTGTGACCAATAAACTAAACACTGCCTGGTAATAAAGATGTACATCTCACCAAGGAAAAGACACGACTGATGGTCCACCCTTCCAGTCCTTCCTCAGTCTATAAGTCATTAGAGAGAAGGGCAGATAATACTTACAACAAGTCTTAGGTATGAAGGAATTGAAAAGAGAACAACTGACAAGTGTGACCTGCTATCGGCTCATCTTAATGGAGCTCCAAGTGCCACGTGTCTTGGCTCATATTGTGTTGACACAGAGATACAGGCCACCATGTGCTAGATAGCATCAGATTATAACCTGGTCCTTTTGAAGACCTGCTTTTCTTTGTTTCATCCACGCATTTCCATTTAACCCTTCTGGTAAACAGGCATTTTTCTTCAGATATTCTTTAAAAACTAGATTTACTGATAACTTGTTACAGTATGCACTACTATCCGTCATGGAGGTGAACGTGGCTGTCGTTGTTGTCCACTCTTTGTCTTTGTCTTTTATTTTTCCTTTGTCTATCTCTGTCTATTCCCAGTAGGGGTTGTCACTGTGGTATAAATTGTCAGAGTGGACCCTATCTGCGTCTGGGTGGGCTTTTAAGCCAAGCCCATCAGTTAAGCGTTCATTAAAGAGGTTCCTCCTGAAGCTGCACGGAGGAGTCCCAGCCTTTTACCCGACTATGATTTACTGTAACTGTTGCCTTGTTTCTGAGTTAAATGCATGGGTTTGTTATTGTTTTCTCTGGCTGGTGTTTATGTGCAGTACAGTGTGCAACCTTTTTTGTTCTTTTAAGCACGCCACACGTAATCTATTTGTCAAGATATCGTCTGAGGAGATGCAGTGTCTTTAAAGCTATTTCTTAGAAGAGGTGAGTCAAGCCCCAGAATACCACCAGAGCATCCGTTTTTGACATTTTACAGAAGAAGCATGGTTGAAAATATGCTCATATTCTCTGTCCTCCAAGAGGAAAAATGCGGCACTCTGTCAGACCCAAGGGATTCCCAGCAGAACATTGCAGTTTTATCAGGATGATCAATGTTAATCACTTAACCTCTCAGTGCTTTTAATGTTGTGGCTGATTTCTTAAAGATGAATGTAGTAAGGTCAAGCATACCTGAATTACTGTGAGGAGTGAATGTGCTGGACCTCATCTCATAAACTACATGCTCAAAAGATGAATGTAGTTTCTGGGTCTTAAAAAAAGAAGCCAACGCACAAGTGCCTCAAGCTGCACTCATTCGAAAATCAGCAGGCGTTGATCCTGTTATTGCAGTCGGGCTGTTTAGAAGTCTATGGGAACAGAAGTCCTTAGTTCCCTTGGTTTGTGACCTCAGTACATTTTTATTCTATGATGATGTTCATTTTATAATTATGTAAAAGGCTAAAGGGAGGGTATACCCTGTGATCGGCATGTTTCTCATACTCACACAAATGTGCCCAAATGTGAAAGACTTTTACAGCTGCCAAGTCCATCTTTTATATACAGTCTGTGTCTCAGGACCAAGCACCTTGACCGTGTTTAACCTTGAGAGTAGCTGAACTCTGCTGTTAGATCGGTTACAACAGTTTTTTTGATATGCAGTCAGAGGAAATATTGTGTTTCCTTCTAATATTTGACTTCATGTTCAATTTTTTTTTGTTTCCTATAAGCTTTTTAGGAAGGCATGGTTAAAGTTTGATTATGTTGCAGCAACCAGCCTGCTTGGGTAGGGCAAGCAGCAGACCATGCATATGAGAGTAATTTATCAGCGGCAGAGACCATGATATTTGATCCCATTTTCTAGCTTTGCTTTCATGCAGGTTGTGCATCAGTGTGGGTGAAGTCGATAAAGTGACTTTCTCATTTCCATTCTCATTACTTTGCTTCATTTACCTGCACTTCCTCTATTCTATGTTTTAAAAGTTTGCATTTATTTTAGCAAAGATTGTGTAACTGTCAGCCTTGACAATACTCTAGCCAGATGAAAGAGCCTTTTCTAAAACTTGCTATTTGTACAGCACATGCATACATATGAGGGTTTTATTGTCCCGTAAGCATAGTATGAGCAGTTCTCCAAACAGAACTTATTAAAGAAAACAGAGATGCAGATGTTTGCAGTGCCCTACGGTGGTGCCCTCGGGAGACGATGTAGTATGAAGAGCGCAGACAGGGTGCACAGAGGACTTGGCTTGTCTAAGACCTGAGTGAGACTCATTTTTCACATTGACACTTTGTGGGGGCTCTCTAAGCTACTGAATCCACATTGTAGATGTGTTTAATATTTGTTCACGAGGTAAGAAGGTCTGCTCTTTGTACACTGCGTAAATTGATAAGTTGGCAAGATCAGCAGCTGATGGAGGGCTGCGTCCATGAGGCTGAAAGTGGGCTTAAAGTTCTGTAAACAAACAGCCACGCGCTCTGCTGTCTGCCTGATCCGAAATGGACCTCTGAAAAAAAAAAAAAAAACAATGCAAAATCTGGAACTGCTGTTGTATTCTTCAAACACTAACATGGCTTGAGTCCAGTTCTCGGCACCGCGGAGGAGTTTTCAAACGCAAACACTCAAATGGCTGTTTGCTGTGTCTTTCGTGCTTGTTCAAACTCAATTAACTGAGCCCCTTTAGCTGTTACAGCTGACTGAGGTGGCAGCGACAAAGTCAAGTGTTTTTATTATGATGTGCACAGACTATGAGTTTTCATTGTGTCTTTTTCTCTTCAAAAGGGAGGTGACCCGAGAAGAGATGTCATCTACTGGGGAATGAAGTGTGAGCCATGAATGCAGTGAAAAGCTCTGAGGTCCACAACGGTCCAGAAGACAGACGGTGTCCTGGACAGCTGCAGCGGGCCACGCAGCTTCATGGAGACAAAGAGAGGACAAACCATGTGTTGAAGAAGCACATACAATCAAGAGAAAGCAAGAATGGTGAGCCCTGATTCCCTTTCTTTCCATTTGAAATCCTTTGCTCGCCCCTCAAGTCCTAGTATATCATATTTGACACATACACTTTTTGTGAGTTTTTGAGACTTCTATATCATGAGTGTGATTTTTTACCCCTGAAAACCTAAATAAATTGCACAATACATTTTTAAACTTTTTTAATGCCAGATGTAGCAAAGGTGATACAAATTAAAAGTCTTATATGGAACTTAAAATCTGATTAATTAACACTCCATTTTCAAAAAAAATGTGAATTTTCCTGCAATTATTCCATGGTTCAGGTGTTAAAGGGTTAACTTTTCTAATCAAAGCTACCTTAATGTTATCCACATTAAATAACCCTGTCCAATCAAACTAAACTGACTGTTCAAATGTTATAGGCTTGATTTGTGTTTACATTTTTTTAAGTAATGACGGTTGATCCTGTGCTTTGTTGCAGTTTTAGGTTGAAATCTTATTTTTGCACGCTGACATTTGGCCTCCTATGTGAACATGTGATCTTCTGTTGTTGTAGTCGTTTCAAATGAGACATTTTCTTGTCTTTATTTATGGTTTTCCCGGTAGGTTGTATTAGGTGGGGCTCATTTTAAAATCTTTGTGATATTGAAAAAAGCAAATCTTCCTAAAAGCTGAAGAATGATATCCCTCAATAAAATGTTCTGATTATTCAAAAACATTTCCAAACATTCTCATCAAGTTGTTTTTTAACTTTTGTTTGAATTAGATATTTTTTGCTCACACAAAAAAAAATCTCTAGTGTCTATCCAGAATGAAAATCGGAATCTTGGTTTTACTTCCCAAGCACGTTTATCCATAAATGGAATTTGACTTTTAGTTTCAAGTGTCCTAGTTTCCTTGGATAATGCTACACAGCACTCAATAAAGCTAAGCAGAGATAAGCAAAGAAAATCATACAGCTATTGTGTATGTAGAGGTGAGCAGCTATAAAAATTGATATATACTGCATAAGCAACAGCATGCAAACAAGTCAAACAGTTACAGTGGGTTGTGTATGCACGGTCCAAAAGTGGCATAGGGCAAAGCATGCTCGAGCAGAAACAGTTTGGAGTGTCTGTGAAGTAATTTATTAGATTTATTCTAATTGTAGTGATTTGATTTGACTTGATTTTTTTTTACTGTATTCTATTATGTATATTTTTTTTTGTTTTGGTTTTTTACATTCACATCAGTTTGTATTTTTTGTCATTTCTTTAGCACCATTTTTCTATTAGTGCCTACAAAAGTAATATAATAATAATATTAATATTAATAATAAAGTCAATAATCAGGTGAAAGGTTAAGTATGCCAGTCACATCCTCAGAACAATCCTCCAGGCCAAATCAAAACAAGGTTATTTGAATATTTTAGGAACTAATGATTAAATATCTCTGTTCTCAGCCCAGATCAACCTGGTGTGTATGTCGCTCACATCACAGGGCTGAAGGTGAAAGTGCCTGAGGAATCTTATGATTTAGGCTGGTATTTTTAGATGGAACTATTCCTGCCATCTCTCAAAATAGTGAGAGCAGCGCAGCATTTCACTTCAAACTGCTAGACCCTGCAAAGTTTTCCATGATGTCATGGGTGGCGTGGGAGTGAAGTAATTGAAGAGGGAGATGAACATAGACTGGAATCTCCTCAAATTCAGCCATTCATTTTATTCCCTTATTCTTCAAGTCAGCCGGTAGACGGGAGGAACAAGAGAAGCAAAACAAGCGAGGAGCCCGGACCGTTGCTCCTTGTGCTCGTGCCAAAGACCAGATGACAAACACAAATGAGTGATAAGACTGTCACTGGCATAATGGCCCCTTTTTCATTTACAGGGTACAAGTGCAGTAGAAACAAGATCCTATTCAATCCTAATAATGAGCTCAGGAGGCGTGTATAATCTTTTCATTTTAGCACTGTGACTGAAAGTCGGGCTTTAGCCCAAAAACAATGTTTAAATTTTTAAGCATTTACAGAAAGGATCTGCATCAAATGTATTGAGTGAGTTCTTGCCAGTGTTAATAATGGATTCTTTTGAACCCCTTCTTGACTTAAAACCTAAATGCAATAGTTGGCCTTACTTCTGCCATAAAGGTCGGGCCCAGCAGGGAACAAATGTTAAAACCTCTCCTTTTCTCGCACCTCCTTTGGTGGGAACGAACCAAGTTGAAAATGACAACAGGACAGCAAATATCACATAAACGAAAGAATGCATGAGTGAATAAAAAATAAATCATATTCAAGAAGTTTTATTAAAATACAAAAAAAACACCTAATTTTTATTTAGGTTTGTAAGTGAAAATACGACTCAGGAGGCACACATGTGATGTTCTACTGATATGACAACTTTTAAGGAAGAAAATGAATAGATAAATAATTTACCAGTTTTATTTTAGCCTGCACTGATAGAACATTACAGATCTGTTCATACTGTCACATTGTAACATATGCTTGAAAAGCTGGCTGAGTAAGAATAGTCTAAAAATTTAAATTGTAGCTACCCAGACTCAGACACAGTAATCTACTGGACTATGTGTAATATCTGGAAAGTTTGCATTATCAAAGCAAAATGGGTTTTAGCACTGCAATAGTCTACATTGTCTAACATGTTGTGAGTAAAATATACATTTTAAAGTTACAAATGTAAAAAATGTTCAGTTTTGCCTCCCTACAAGGAAAACTCAGTCCAGTGGGGAGTGACCGTGATGTGCAGACTCAGTTGCTGAAGGTAGACTGATATTTAGTTTGTAGACTCTTACCTCATCACTCCCCACAAGGGAAACTCACCACAGCAGCGAGTGGGGAGTGACAATAATGTGCAGACCCAAGAAAAATGCAGCTGTAGTATTTTGTCTCTCCCCACTAGGAAGGTTCATTACAGCTACGAGTGGTGCATGTCATAAACATGGTACACATTCGACTTGAATGACTGATTTGCTATCTGGCTTCTGTCCTTGTGAATGGAAGTATAGTTGATGCTACACTTCCAGGATCTGGCCTCGTCACTTCCCACTATGGAAAACTAACTACAGCCGTGAGTAAGGAGTGACAAACCAAAGTGGAGGATGTGATGATCTTTATTCTCATTCCAAGAAGATGAAATTTACAGTGTGCCTACACAAAACTGGCATCTCACCTTTGTGTGTGTGTGTGTGTGTGTGTGTGTGTGTGTGTGTGTGTGTGTGTGTGTGTGTGTGTGTGTGTCAGATAAAACAGTAACTTGGAAATAAATTCCCTCTTTTAGAAACTGCAAGACTGAAACTTGCAGTTGCCCTGATGTTTTTTTGCTCAGTTGCATTTGTGTTAACACTAATGCATCACCTGCATCCACTGCGTACAAAGCTGTGTAAGAGTCCACATGATGGCATTGTTAACACAAGTTTGCCATTAGAGGTGTTACTACTGTACTGCTGCCCACTTACACTTTGAAGGCTCGCTTCTTGTAGAATGGGCAGTGTTCCTTTTGGCTTCATGTTTTTACATTCATGTAGTTTCTCAGAGAGTGCATTTGAGAATTGGTTTGTACCCTTGTAGATAAATTCCTGCATGCTCATTCTAAGCAAACATGCAGTCAGACTTCACCGGTCTTCTTCACTAGCAACAGTGTGTTTCCTCAGTCGAAGGTGGCCCCGGCACGGCTGTAATCCTTCACCGGGTCTAATATGAAAACACAGATCTGTCTGATACAAATCTGGGCAGCACTCTTTTCATTTAGTGAGGTAAGAGTTGAGGAGAGGTCCGAATGGGTAAGAGGGTTCTTTGGCAGCTCGAGGGTCTCAAACACCTGCAGTAAAAAAAACAACTGTTATTGCTCCAGTCTGGATTGTTCGTGCGGCACCTTCTTTCCTGCAAGCTGAGTGGATTCCACACTGATTTGATGGTGGCCAGAGTTACAGAGATTACTCTCATCTGGAGGAGATTAGTCAGTGATGCTGATAGACATGATCAGCCCGACACTTCATCATTTCACGCAGTTAAACATCAGCCCTGCTCTGCTAGCTTGTTTTTGTAGTGCTGTGCCCTTAAACTGACTGAATCATTTTCATCAGAGGAAATTAGCTTTTTTTTCTGATTATAGACAATCATGCATTGTGCAATAGCTTAAACTCCATGCCGGCAGGTAAAAGTTTGAACTTTGAGGTTAGCAGACACAAAGGTTTGAAGTGAATGTAATGAACGGACATTAGTGGAGACATGATAAGAGCTCCGTGTTCTGTTAATTGCACTCTGGTTTGAGGGAGACAAGAAATGTTTGCCTTTCTATTCTCATTATCAAAAGCATTTTCTGCAGCTCTGCCAGACTTTCTATCTTAACCACCATCAGCATGAAACATCAACACCATAATAAAAACCAGCATTTTTTTTTTTTAATTTTACATTAGGCAACAGGTGGAATGTGTGCCGATGCATTTTTTTCTGCTATTGTTTCTAGCTCCTAATTCATCCGTGAAATTACTCAGATGTTCATTTATCATGTGAGCAAAGCCGAGAGCAACAGGCCCCCGAAACAAGAATCAGTTGATGGATAGAACATTTTCTGTGGGCAAATATTACCTCAGTTTGCACGGGCTGTAAACACATTTATTATTTATCAAACCAGTCTGTGTGACGTGATGAAAAACCAAAAAGGAGATTATGAAATAAATGGTTGTATTCAAGGAGAATGATAAAAAAAAAAAAGAACAACCCCCCAATCGACTGTGTTTGTAGTGCCGACCCAAGTTTGTAATTGGTTTCATATTTAGTTATACTACAGTACAACGTATCGAAAGGTGTACCAGGGTTCTGTGAGCTCAGGCGCATAAATAAATCTCAGTTACTTTTGTTGCACCTCTTTGTGCCAAGTGTTCTGACTGGACATTGACCGTTAATTTTTTTTTTTTCTTTGCAAGCTTTGAAATATCCATCTTCCTGAGCCAAGCACTGTTCACCTATCTGGAATGTACAGTCAAAATTGCTTTGCAGCTTATATAAATACAGGCACGGCTGTTGTAGTGGAGAGAGATGGCAGACCCTTGTGTGGAGAGCGGGCAGCTCTTAGTCACAGTGCTCTTCCAGTGAAGTGAAACGTGGCCTTGTTAGCTTTCATGCTGATGTATTTGTGAGTGTGTGTCTTGGTGCTACCCTCGATCCCTGACAAGTGATTAACAACATATCACTGTACTTGTATGATGCTTGATGACAAACTAGCTGTTCTCTGGACACTCTGCATTCGAGCACACATCATTCCTCTGGTTAGTTACAAAGTGGCAATGTATACAAATTTTAAAAGATAATAGAGTAATGATCAGATACTGCGTAAAATATGCAAGACAAAAGTTTTGTGAAACTGAGATATTGTTAATTTTTTTTCCCATAATGGCACACAGTGGTGTACTGTAAATTTGAATTGAATTTAGAGATGAATTTATTAATTTATTGCCAGGATGTGAGCTTCATTGATAGCAGTTTTGGTACTAGTCACATGCCCCAGCTCTCACTTAAAGGTGCTGTAGTCATATTTAAAGGTGCTAGAATTATTACTGCTATATTAACAGTGGATTATATGGCTACATGAAGTGTTCGACATTATTATACCAGAATTATCACTCTTCATGCAAGCAGTGGATCTGGGAAAACTCAAATGTTAAACAGGGCCTGCTTTTAAGAGCTGGTGGAGAACAAAGCAGAACTAAAAATACCACCGAAAATATCAACATTGAAATTTGGCCTTCTTTTGGCAGAGACCAAATTCCAAATCAAAGTTAATGCAGCAATGCATTTGATCATTATGTAAATAGTTTGGGTGATAAGTTTCTATATATTCTTAAAAGTGTTGCTTTCACTGCTTTTTTTCTGCTGCCAGAAATGTAGGTTTAGGGAACTAAAGTAATTGTGTAAGGTGTTATTTAATGTCATGTGTTTGCTAACAGTCATGCACACTTGTGTGGCAATAGGATACTTATATACTTATATACTTATATATACTTACTTGGTATACGCCTGGAAGAGTCAGGAATCCACTGACCTTCCCATTTGTAGATAACGTGCTATATCACAACTGAGAGCAAGGACCCCCAGAAAATAGGGGGTCCATGACCCTCTTAGGGGACTGTCCCCTCTTGGGGTGGGACTCTCCACCAGCTGTTCCTAGAACTGAAGAAGCTTCTCGGATGAGAGGTGAAACGTCTTCAAGAAACTTAAAGAAGTCCAGATGCCTTTCTTTCCAAGCTCCTTAGACTACAATGACCTGGATGACTGAGAACCTCATTCATATTCTCTACAGGGGTTTTGGTTATGAGCCGTAAAATCCAAAGTAGGGCTATGACATGATGAAACAATGGTATGTGTCCTGATATTAACCTTGTTTTAATACCCCTTTATTTGCAATATCACAGTAAAGAACTACTCTACCCACAAACAGAAAGGAAGTACTGTTTCTGCTTTACCTAAGCACTCAATACAAACCACTCACCTCTACACTTTTTGTTTTTGTTGAACATCACACTGCAGTGGATGAAGCAGGGAGCATCTATTGGAGTTGGAGCTGCCAGGAATTGAACCACCAACTTTCTGAGATGTAGATTTAGCAGATGAGCTGGTCTACCTCCTGAGCTGAAGCCAACCCTGTTGTTGTGATTTGGCACCGTATGAATAAAATTTAACTGAAATCTTGTGAACAAAAAAAACGATTCATATCAAATCTAAATTATGAAAAATAATTCATATTAATGGCTGCAATGTATCTGAATGTATTCCTAAATGATTTATCAAAAGATGATTGATTCGTTTGCATCTTCCACACAAACATTTAATATGATTGTTTATTGAACATCAAAAACACAGTGGTTCCATATTTAGGCAGCAAGAGAAATGATATTGTGTAATCTCATTGGCCGACTCACATTTGGACAGTTTTCGGGAGGGAGGATAGATGTTATTATGATTTCATGGCTCCTAGTATTATGAAAAGGATTTTCAGATTTGAAGCTACTGTCCACTGGAAACAAAAACTCAGCTGGGCGGCTATTAAACTTTCCGTGATTGTCACTAATATGCGCTGTGGATATGAGTAAGGACAAATGTAATATAGAAGGAATTAAAGGGCTTACCTCAGAAAATTCTATTCAAAGTTTTCATTATTTGTTAGTCTTCTTGAAAGCAAGCAATTAAAAGAGTGCCCTCGATCATCAGTCGGCACAGATACCAGGCTGTTTCGGTCCAAATCTTTAAAAGCTTTGCTTGAATTAATATGGATATGGTAACACAATACACCAAGGAAGAGAGGGAAAACGTTCTATAAAACTGCATTGTAGAGAGTAATCAGTGCAACACCACATGACTCTTAAATGAAGAACAACACTGATACTGATCTAATCGCTGGTTCTCTGTAATTACTCATTCATCAGCTGTTAGCAGGAGTGATAAAGACCATCTAGGATTATCTATCTCTCCAAAAATCCGGAAAAGATTAGGTCATTGCATCCACTGAGCTATTTTTAAAGCTCTTAACGGTGGCATATTAAACAAAACGCTTAGAAATTCAATTAAGAAACCACTCAGCCACAATGACCTGAAAATAACCCAGAGTTATTCTAAAACAAAGGCTCTGCCGACCAGCCGCTGTGCCGCTTCACATGTGGGTTGGAAAAAGGAGTGCTTTAAAACCACAGATTTTTAGGGGCTGTGGAGATTAATGAAGAGTTTCTTTTTCCAGGTGTTGTATTGTGGATACAAGAGCTTTGGGTGGTGAATTTTTACCAAGGCTAGAAATCCATGTGGTAGAAATGAAAACAGTAACACAATATACAGCTCTGATCCGGCTCACGGCTTAGACGCGAGAACAGGAGGGCATTCCAGACTCGAGAGAAAGGAAGCAAGGAAGGGATCGTTCTCAGATATCGATCACATGTACTACATTCATATTAGTGGAAGTGCCATGTATTCCCAAGGGACCTCTTTAACTTCAGGGAAGTGTTTTAATGGTTTTCACAACCCCTTTGCCCTCAAACCTTTTAATAATACAGCTGGACACCCTGATATAAATATCAATAAAGGAGACATCTTAGTCCATCCTATAATTTTATCCACATGCGTCTGTCATCATCAGCACTTCCAGGGGCTGTTAGTCATCTTCTGCTGCTTTCATTGGCACCGTTTAAAGCTGCCACATGGGTTTCTGATTTTAATGTAAGATGACCCTAAGCCTGACTGTCTGTTAGGCATGAACAGAATTGCAGCTCAACAGTGAAAAAGCCAAACCCTTCCGATTGGTTTCTCACTTTGAAACAAAATTACGAGACTAATCATTACAAGACTAAAGTACAGATTAATTATAGTGGTTAAAATGGACAAAATTGAGCATTTGCCCCATTACTCTTTATTTTCTTCTGCTTTTTTTTACACAATTCAGATCATCAAACAAATTTTAAAATTAGACCCAGATAAACCGAGTAAATGAATTAGGGAAAAATGTTTTCTTTGCTTTTAACACCAGATGACTTCCAGAGTAAGCAAATTGTAAATGGGATTTATATTGAAGGATAAATATACAGTTTTTTTAAACATAAATTTAAGTTTAATGTCCTGAAGTAAAGTGTCAAGATTTAACTGTCTCAAGCTGAGCGCTGAGAACTGTTCCTGACTCAACTATTATTATTTGGGACTCGATATCAGAATTTAGATTTATTTTACTGGGCTAAATTTTGAATTAAGGCATCTATTCTAAATCTTTACTCATTACATTTGTTGTAGATATAAGGCAAAATTAGGAGCTAAACAAAGCTGGGGCAACAGTTTGCTGACCTGCGATGACCATGCAATAGCAAATTATCCCAGGTTCAATTGGGGTTCACTTTAGTTTCATGGTTGGCTATTGGCTCACAAGTCCACAGATGAGGACCGACATCACTCACAGAATGCAGAAAGACAACAGTACAATACTGAAATAAAGAGCTTGTTTGCCAAATGTGGATACAATGTTTGCTGAGGGACCTGTTGATACCAGATTTAGGATATTACCATGGGTCTTTGGATGAGAGAAATTGCATCTGTGTAATAATAGCTGAATAGATTTTTTAAAGATCCAGTAGATGGTGTTTCACCTTCCTAAAGGAAACTGGAAAAGAAGTCCAGTGCCAAATTCTGGTCTCTCACAACTGTGGCAAGAAATTAAAACGTCATCCTTGCATCCTGGTAAGCAAACACAAGACCTAGAGAAAATGTAAATGACTGTTACGTCTCCTCGAGGGCAGGAGGGAATAACACAACAACTCTGGAAACTCGGTACAGGTGTTAAGAAAAAGGTTTAATGGCAGCGCTCTCACAAAATAAATAACCCAAATTCAAACAACAAATGTGGGGGAGAAAGGGACAGTTAGGTTGTGCCAAAAAAACCATCAAAAAGACAAAATCAAAACATAGCTGAGCTATTATCCTAGAAAACAAAAACAGAAAGACCCTAAACCTCAACTCAAAACAAGCTAAAAATTACATGGGTGGCACCAACAGTTGGACATCCCCAGATTGACATCAGCCTGCAGTCTGCGACCTAAGGGAATGGCAAACAAAAGGAGAGGGAAAGAAAACATGCAGCCTGCAGACACGTAACAATGACAAACAACAACAACAGAAAGCTACAACTACCATACTTAGAGAGAAATTTGTCCAGCTAACTCGCTGTGATTCCTCTAATTAGTGGTTGCTAGTCTATGTTTATTGTGACTACTGAACAATGATAACTTTTTTACAAGCTTGAAAGGTGCAGACACAAACCATTTACCTGGGAAACTATTCACATCCTCTCACACATAAACAAACATGTTGCCAAATGTCTGTGACAGAGGTGAAGAGTCAACATTGCCATATGTTGACTCAAATAGATCATTCCTGTAATTCCTTTGATATTGGATGTGACTCTGGATGTAACTGTCTTGACTGGGACTGGACTTTCTTGACTTGTCTTGACATTGAACTTGGCTCTTGCCATAACTATATACACTCGCCTGCCATGTTATTAGGTACACCTGTTCAGCTGATAATGCAAATATCTAATCGTCCAGTCAAAGTGCATTAAATTATTGCATTTAGACATGTAGACATGGGCAAGACATGGCCAAGTTCAATCCAAGCATCAGAATAGGGAAGAAAGATGATTCAAGTGACATTCAAGTGCACGTGGCATCATTGTTGGTTCCAGGCGGGCTGGTCTGAGTGTTTCAGAAACTGTTATTCTACTGGGGTTTTTCCACACTCCCATTTCTGGATTTTAGGGCGTCAAGGTGTGATCATGTCAGTATGGTCCAAACAGGATCTAAACAGAATCCAACCACCTCAGCTTGCTTTGTAACTCGAGACTGGACTGCTTTGCCTCATTCACCTTGAACTGTGCTTCAAGACTCTACACTGTCTTGATCTGGTAACTTGTTGCATTACTCTTCAGGCTGATGTTGTCTAACTGTCATGGCTTGGGACTCAAGACTTCAGGACTATAACTGGCGAACAGTGAATGATGTTTAGGGCTTGTGAGGTGTTATGGGACTCGGAACTTAACCTTCTTGTCTTAGTATGGAACATGGATATAACTGTCTTGCCCAGGATTGTGAGTAAAAAAAGACTTTGGATATTCCTTTAACTGGTGGGAACTGGTAGAAAAGCTACTTACTTACAACTTAAACCTATTGTGCCCACTATAGTATGGAAGATTGATGAATAGGAACCTGCTATGTACATTGCACTGATGCCACATTCCTGTATTGACATGCAAACTTTTCACCTCTCAGTGATATTTGCAGTGCTCAAGTGCAAAAATGTAGACTGTAGGTTTGTTTTTGTTGAACATAGGAACTCATCTGTTTAACTGCAGTCGCAGATCATGAAAATATCACATTAAAGTCTTTCTTCTAGTCTGTTATTCCCCTCTACAAATGTAACTTATAACCCCAAATTATGAATAAATAAAAAAAAGATTTTGGATCAGCCAAATACAATAGGTCCTGCTTTTAATAACTGTGATCACAGTCATGTATTAAGGTGCACAACACCAGCAGAGGAGGGTTGCATGCAAGGTGAAATCATTCTCAGCTCTGTTCCACCTTGCTTTCTCCACCATCCTCGTGTGTTGTGAATAATAAAAAAGAAGAATTCATTTTATGGTTTTACTAGTCAGCAACCCAGGTATGCATTTGTCAAAATGGGAGGAAAGTTAGAACCATATGTTAATTTGAATGCGCGGCACCTGGTTGTGATTAAGGTCATGCTGTGGATGATAGAAACACATTGGGCTGTATTCTGGGAGAGCACAATGGACACTGCAACACTGACTCAAATCAGAGTAAAAACATTTATAAAATCTAAAGGATTCGTTTTAATGAACAGGATGATTCACAGGCTTACTAAGAACACATATGCCATAATTATGAGTAGATCAGTGTGTTGATGGACAGCGCAGAATCTCCATATAAAAAGGTAATTTTCCATAAATTACAATGCAATTTACTTTACAACCTCTCTCTCAGTATGTGGGCTTGTTTGAATGTGAGTTCTTTTCTTCTTTGAGGCCACAAAGATCTTAAGCTAAAGAGTGGTTTTTTTTAGGTTGTTCAGTTTTGAATTTAAGATTTATGGCAGATGGCAAATGTTCAACAGGTGTTGCAAATAAAATATGGAGAAACAAATGTTTTGTCAAACAACATCTTTCTGTTAAGTCTTTTGTTTCGTAGAGCTAGAAGACTCAAAACTGCAAAGTGCAACTGCCAAACAGAAACATGACAGAAAGATTAAGTTTGACAGAGGTTAAACACATTTGGGCTTTGCTGCCAAATCAGATTTGTTTCTAAAATCAAATCTTTAAGGCAGACTGTCTGCACAATTATTTGCAAGTGGTTAGATTGGATTTGTGAGGACGATACCACTTACCTATCCACATGGATTGCTGTGTATGAAGGTATACCTCCTTCATTCCATGTCACTCATATCTCTTGGTGGCCTTCGGACAGACAAGGCCAAAGTGGAGATGTTTGGCAATCTTACCAATGAATTCTGTAATGTCTTGGTTCTTTAGACTTGGCTTGGGACTTGACTCTTTAGTTAAATGGGGCAATGTTTTCCAGGTATGTTGAACACAAGGACAGTTTATGGAAATTACCCTGTGATCACATTTTTATGATTAGCCTGACTAAGGTACTGCAGTGGATATCTAATATATCTTTGATTGTGTTACACTGTGAAACTAGAGAGTAGGCAGTATTAGATTTGAAGAGGTCATGTTTATTGGGATATACATGAGCTATTGTATTATAGCCAGTGTATGTACAATTTAATCAGCAGTACATTTGTGCATAAGCATGTGTAAGTTTTTATGTAAACAAGAACTTGAAATTTTAGCTTATGTCAGAGAGCCAGATATTTTTGTTGGAGGGGCGCTTTTACTGGTGTTGGATCCCAGTACTCACAGTGACAAGCTGACTGAGAAATTATGTTTTCAGAGCTTTTACAGTGTCAAAGTATTAGCTTTAGTGATACTAGCTCTGCTTTTCAGAGTTGAAAGTTTCTTCACAGTATTTCCTTGAAGTATTGTTTCAGTGGTGATGCTACAGTCACAACTGCAGCACTACCAAAATTATTGCTACCATATTCAATCTTGCAATATTGTTGCCTATGAAATGGTTGCTTCAAAAACGAAGACCACATCCGCCACCACCAGTTGACATCTTCAAAGCAACTTTGGTGCATTAAGATGGCAATCGGACCGTGCCAGTCTTGGCAGCAAAAACTGCAATCAAGCATTTGTAATAATTTCAATGAATCTTTTACATCACTATGAAGGAATTTTGCCCACTCTTTGTAGAATTGTTTCATTCAGTCCCATTGGTTTTTTAAATCATCCATTTAAGGTAATGCCAAAGCATCTTAATTCTATTTAAGTCCAGACTTTGACCAGGCTCCTCCAAAACCTCCATTCTGGGGGTTTTTTTAGGCATTCAGATTCAGCCTGGCATCTTCCATACAATATAATGTGTGAGTGAAGTATTCTGCTAGCGACCAAAGAAATAACAAAGAATTCTGTTATTCCAACTTAATGTACTTGAGTTGAACAAACTTTATTAATTAAGTTGGTCCAACTTATCAACTTCTTTGCTGCAGTGCAGTCCAACTCAACAAGAATAAATTAATAAATAAATTTCATGCAGATCCTGCATGATTTAGTTACATTGACCATAGAAACATTTTTTTTGTTCAAATTACAACCATGGTTGTAATTTGAACATGCACTCAAAATGACATTGGGTGCACCCAATGTCATTTTGAGTGCATCATTTTTAAATTTGTTCTATTGTTACTATAATAACTGCTTGAATAGTAGCGAAAAGTTACATCCTAACAGCATGAAATGAATTTGTAGAAACTTCTTGTCGAAGCATTTACTTTAATCCATCACATTTTGGCATAAATGGCATTAACACTTAAAACGTTAAGGATTTATTTTTAGGTTAGGCAAATTATATCATTTTTTTAATCAAAAATGCTATCTGATAGTTTCCTTTCTGTATAACATAGTCTAATTTTTTTATCATTTGGTGCTGAATGTGGAATAGAGAATACCTGTGCCCTTTGTAAACATATTGACGAGTGATACTTTAAGAATTCAGCTATTCTGTCTGTAATTATCTAATGGTTCTGTCACACTAGAGTAAAACTAGGATGGCAACCATCTTTGTGACCTGGAAAAATGGGCAGCTTCAGTATAATTGCATTGAATTTTGATCCAGAGGTGGCCACCCAGAGGTTGAGCATGCAAAACCCTCAACATCATGTGTACTACACAGGTTGCCTAAGCAATCGCACCTATGTCATTCTGTAATTAAGTCGTCTTCCTACAACAACTGTGTTACTATTTCTGGAGGAAACTATGATGTTCTGTCGACTCTGAATGTAAATAGTTAATGTGAATTTCTGTAGAATGTGAGTTTCAACAGAAGGCAACAAATTTGACAATTTTTGCTGATTTAGTTAGTCATGTTGTCACACACAGATTACATGTAATTTCCAACTTGACCACATTCAATCACAAAGTGAAAGCAGGCTGATAGCAGGCTAACTCCATATTACTGCCATTTTATTGGTGTCTTGATGCAACAAAGTTCCTTTGAAGACTGCAGCTGACTGTGAATGGTCCTACCTTCGAAGCAATCATTTGAAAAAAGTTCATTGCATATAGTTGCAGTAGTTTGGTCTTGCCCCATCCTCCAACCACTGTTTTCCCTTCTTCAGGCTCAAAACACTCTGAAGCGCTGTACCAAAGGACTAATATGACTTAAGCATGATTTAGACTTCTGCTGGAAATCTATGCCATAAACTTCCAAGCCATTGTAAGTTATGATGTAGAGTTCCAGCAGAAGTCTAAATCAGGTCTCACTCATTGTGATTCACCCACATTGGGATGATTCATCTCAGTACTGCTCACTGTGAAAGTATTGGGAGCAGTATTGGATTAATAAGCTTCACTATGCATTGCTCAGATTCTTCCGTTTGTTATAAATGTTGCTTATGCCAAATGCCAAATGCAACATGGCACTGAGGGTCATATTTTTAAAGGTTTCACCTGACGAAATACTAACATTCATATTTAGATTTTTACCTGAGCCAGTTGTATGGCAACTATTCAATATATATTTTCTTCAATTAGTGCTCAGGACAGCAATCGAATTTCATAATTCCCTATTTATGTACACTGTGCTTCCTTTTTAACACACCTTGGAAATTTAATTAAAATGAAATCGGTGCTGGAACAGGTATCTGAGTTTTGATCCACTGTTTATATGATTTGATATAGATGACTGTCAAATGATACTAGGCTTTATGTCATTTGGCTTTACTGTGAAATGATAAACTGAAAAAACTGAAAGAGATTTTACTTTTAATTTGAAGGGAGAAATGAGGTTAAACTGTAAATGATGGCAATACTGGAACATGCTGCAGTGGGTGGCTAGCAGTTAATCACTACCAAGCAGTGTCTGTTTTAACTACTCCCTAACAGCCTTTGCCATTTGATCCTTGCCTCTTGCATTCACTCTGATAACCCTCCTCATTACCAATGCTTCTATTTGGTGGCACCTCGCTACATCCTCCCCTGCTACTACCTTAAAATCTCCAGGTTCTTTTAGCTTTGCTACGTTTATAGCATATAGTCCACCTGTGTGCACCTTCTCCCTGTTGCTCCTTCCACACGCCAGCCTATCTGACAGTTTATACCTTTAGCAGTCATATTGCCAGCATTCAGTTCCACCTTTCATTTCAGTAGCCATCCATTCATCACTTTTCTTCCGCTTATCCAAGCCGGGCCATGAGGGAAGCAGCCTAAGCAGAGAAGCCCAGACCTCCCTCTCCTTAGCCACCTTCTGTAGCTTGTCTGGGAGAACACCATGGTGTTCCAAGGCCAGCCAAGATATATGATTTCTCCAGCGTGTCCTGGGTCTGCCCCGGGGCCTTCTCCTGGTCCCCAAGAGCCTGAACCACCTCATATAATATATTTCATTTATTCCAAAAGATTTTCTTAATGCAGACCTCTTCCTTTATCCAGATTTCATCCAGAGAAGTGAAAACTAGTCTATAGTCTGCAGGACTCAAATGCATGTCTAAAAAGGCCCAAGTGTGAACCATCAGTAAAGTCATCACATAGCCACTTCTATTAATGCTCGCTATTAAGGTGGAGGTACCTGAACAATAGGTGTCACCCCTCAGTATTGCACCCAAAACTGCCACATCAGTGCTGATATAGGAAGAGGAAAAGTCCAGGAAGTATCATCTTTGTTAGATGATCAGCATTTTCCACTGTGAATCTGTAACCTTCTGTACTGATATGTCATCAAAATCATGCTAAAAACTGAAAAGATTGTATACTCGTGTTTCAACATCTCAACATCAAAAACATCTTTGCTATTTTTCCTGTTCTCTAATTCATGGACAAACAACCACAGCTGGTCAGGTTAGAGTACTTTTTACCTCCTGTCTCCACTAAAATGTATCATTCATCACTGTACCTGTACATTATGTTTTATTCAGTCATGGACACATGTAATTCTCTAACTAAAATCAACAATAATAAAGTACACCATTCAGTTCCTCTGCCGTCCTCTCTCTTGTGAGATCTCTAACCTGTAGAGTCTGAGCCAACAGCAGACCTCTCCAGAGAATTTCGGGCAGCCATCCCCACAGGCTGTGAGTATTCCTGTGTTTGACAGACAGGAATGATAAGAGTTGCCAAGCAGCACGTTCCCAGTTATTGTGCAGCCAAATCCCGCAGTACAATACGAGGTCACACTTGATACATTCAGTCTGATTACTTTTTGCCAATAGAAGAGTTGACTTTGCTTGTCTGCCTGTTCCTGTGTGTTAAATGTCAAGTAAGTATTATTTTTTTAGAAATACCTTTTTTAATTAACAAACAAGACTGAAAAAGTAAATGTTGTATTTTCTAATGAAAGGAAAAAGTTAGAAAAACCATTCACTTGGAGAGAAAGAAAGGAAGATTCTTGTTATCTGTTTCACTAATGGCCTGACTAATGGAATGGACACACAAAGAGAGATAAAGCCAGTAGTCTGTCTGCAGAACTCACTTGCTGTCTTCTATTTCCTTGCCTTACAAGATGCATGCTGTCTGCTTCTGAGAGTTGTTTATCTGACAAATTGCAACTTAGAACACATCAAGAAACCCAAGCATTTCTGAGCTGTCAGTCAAGCTGATGAAGAGGACAGTTTGCAGGTTTGTGTAAAGTATGCAGAGGTTGAAAGTCCTCCTTGTCAGCATGGCAGCAAGTGTCTCACATCGCACACAAGTATAGAGCACAGATGACGGTGGTCTGCATATGTGATGATGTCTGCATGTGTGTGAATGCATACGCAGAACCCTAAGAGGTTAAGATAGGCATCTGTTTCCACCAAACAGAGGCTCTTTAGACAGCTGTCACCTTCAGAGGTGTTATCAGACTGTTGTCTGCTCTTTCGCTATTTGTCTCCATTAGGAGTTTGTGCATTTATGATTAACACAATAAAACCAGTGTTGAGTTTGAACACAGAATAAACTGAAAAAGTACAAAAAAACACATCTCATGACATATGACTAAAAGAAGGCTTCTGTTTAAGTTGTCATTGATGTTGATCCCAGCCTTAGAGCTACATAATACTGAATTTTTGTTTTATTAAGTTTTTCTCCTGAGAAAAACAACAAAAAGAATTGACACGCTTAAAAAAACATTAAAAAACCTTCCCCAAAAAGTCAGTGTTTGCTAAAATATATCTCCAAAATATAGGGCTAGGGTTATGGGTAGACCTCAGAGGTTTAACATAAAAGCTCAAAATCAAAGGTCAAAGGTCAAATTCACTCACAAGATTTTATGGGCCTTGCTTTGTGTAGTGGTGTTCCCACAAAGAAACTGTTTCCACAGAGTAGGGAGCGTTAAATTATCCAAAATCTCTTTGTATGCTGAAACTAAGGGGCTGACTTACTCTACATCAAACTTTACATTTGGCTTAGCACAATCAAATACGTACCATTCCTGGGATTATTTCACGGATGTGTGTATAAGCAGGTGCTTGATGTCACACACATGTGACCATAGAAGTGATTGGAACACCTGAACTAAATGATTTAAATGGGTGAGTGAATACTTTTGGAAATATAGCTTATGAGAACAAACTATCCCACCAAATAGTATGTTAAGAGCAGTTTTGCAAAAAGTAGAAGAAATGAAATAATGGTGGCTGTCACAGTGACATCTTTGACATCATACAGTCTATGATTTGGTCTTGTTTCCCCTCTAGAGAAGTGGTTTACTGCATAGTCTTTTATAGACAGATGTGTTGTTTTTTGCAAATTCTGTGTGTGTGGTGAAGTTGCAACTAGTAATAATGTGATTTTTGGTCACTTGCACTTAGTTCTGCTGTCGCAGCTCCCATTCTTCATTGTTCTGGTGAGATCTTGGGGCTGTATCTCTGACAAGTGATTACTGCTAGTACAGTGTCACTTCTTCATTTTACATGCTTTATTGTGCTTCTTTTTTTAACCTCTTTAGAGGCATTTCCATGGCTCCATACAAATACTTGGTTGTTTTTACTGTATACTGGCAACAGAAGTTCAGCTTCATAGTTCATTCTTGACTGCAGAAATATTTGCCAAAAAACAGAATCATCGTCTCTTTCTGGCTTTGTTTCTTTATTCAAAAGGTCAACAGAAATGTATTGTACAAAGCAAAACTAATGGGTTACATCATTAATTTTAACCCCTCCTCCAGTCTCTGTCTGCACTGCCCTTTACATAGCACTTGTTATGCTGATAGGTGCTGTACTACAAGTGTAAATTTCAAAAAGTCAAATGATATCAGACACTGGGTTAAGGAGGAATCGCTGGCAGTGTTTCTGCATCATTTCTTTGTGGTCTAGGACACTGTGGAGTTGTCTCTCCTCTCCTTTCCTGCTGTTTACTCTTCCTCCCTCCCCCTCATCTCCTCCTCGTTCTCTCGGCTCGTGTGGAGCCTGTGAGTCGTGCAGCTTGTGATCATGGCGCTGGTCCACCGCTCAGCAGACAGGCAGCCAATGACATCATACTTCGCTGCGGATGTGTGTGTGGAGGGGGGTAGACATAAAGTGACACCTCTGGTCAGTGTGACACACCATTCGTCTCACCCACCAAGTTCATGCACTGAGTCAGTTCTCGTTGTGGTTGTAGCGGTGCTGGTACTCTAAATGTCTGCACGCTGCAACCGTAAGAACTATATGTTATCTTTCTTATGGTTATTCCTGACTACTAGACTCAGCAAATGAAACTATAAAATTCAACTAAATGCCACATGGAAAAGTAATAAGTATAACTGCAATAGAATGGATTGCAATAGGATTTGGATTTGGAGTGTGTATATTTGATAATTAAAGTAAGATTTAGAATAATTTCTAATTAACTGCTGTGATTTAAACTGAGTAAATCCAAAGACAGTGCTGTGTACAAATACTGAACACTGTGACCGTACACAGCGTGATCATCAGAAGATATGGGAACGTTTTGTCTTAAAGCTGTCTGTGCTACGATGAAATAAAGTCCTGTTGGATGTAAAAGCTCAAACAAAAAAATGTTGGGATCCCATAAAGTTTGTGGACTGTTTAGAAATGTTGTTCTTGCATGCACTGATGATCTTACCATGTACAGTATGTCAACAGGTAACGGACAGATTTTCCCAATCTCTGCATTTACACATTAAGATTTCTCTTGTTTTCAGTAGTTATGTGCAGGCTTTGCATCTTAAAGCTGAGCTGCAGGGTTTTGATTTAGACATACTTACAGTAAATATACTGTTTTTATAAAAGGTTTTTTGGTCATGCAAAGCTGTTTATACGACCTCTGAGACAAATTACTATAACTTTAAAGAGTTCAGTATTGTAAGATAAAATACAATGCAAAGGACAAAGTTTGACCTATGTGAGATATGGGCGCATCTAGTTTAATAATGATCAAGTTAGATAAAAGCAGCTTGAAAAATCCCAGATTATATCCAAATCATTGTTGTTTTCTTTTTTCTCTCTCTTTTTTTGCCTCACAACAAATGTGTTACTGTCAAAAAGTATTTCTCTGTCATGTTTCATCTCATTCCAAGGAAACAGGCAAGACAAACACCATAAGGAAAGGAATAGGCAATAATCTTTAAAAATATTGATGTAATTTCACTAACTTAGACTGCAGCTTCAGCTCACACTTGCCAGTGTTTTGTTTTCTTAGCATTCAGTCTTTATTCATTAAGTATATCCTCTGGACTTCAGAAATTAAAATGGTAAGAAACACAAAAGATATTGTGGATTATATCTTATCTACAATAACTTACCCAATACCTTCACTTTTGGGAAAAAACATGAATTTAGTTAACAAAGTGCTAAAGAAAAATTATAAATACAAGGACCATTAAGGAAACAGTCTGAGGTCTAGTCCAGACACTTAAAGCTTGAGGAGGATCCCATAAGAGAGTTGGTTGGAATTATTACATTATCAGCATCTCACAGTTTCCAGGAAGGAACTGCAGCTAAAAATCTTGGTGTCTGACGGTCTGTTAGTCCTTCAGAGGAATCGTCATAATATTTCAAGTGTCAATGTGTCTATATTTATGTAGATTAAATTTTCTTTAAATTGCATAGATAAATGCACAGATTTTTAAATTATTTTTATTTATTTATTGTTATTATTTATTTGATGAACTGTTTTTATATAATAATAAAATATAATAAAATCACACCGAATGTATGGCTAACTAAAGTAATTAAACCTGAAAAACATAAATTAAAATCTGCACCCGTACTCTACCATTAGTGAGGTTGTCTCTTCCATTTCCTCCATCCACAATATCAAAATCCAGGCTACCTCTAGGGAAAGAAAACTGCCACAACCAATGAGGCAAAGATGGTCGTTTTCCACATTTCCCAATCCTGTTAGATGAATCAACAGCATCCACTATCCTATTACTCTCAATCATGACCAAAGTTTCCAAACCTATACAGCCTGGAAAGGTGTGCTGGGGTTTAATACACACAATCACACCAGAGAACAGGAAAAAAAATGCAACAAAAAATACAGATGCAGGCCCTTTCAGAACCCTAGAACAACATTTGATCACAACCTACTGAGGGTCCCTGGGGTGTTAAAAGCAAGCAGGACCATGTAGCTGTTGGTGCCCCTTTGTTGATTCAGCTTTTGGAATCGGGCGAGGAAGAAAGAAAGGTTTGTTTGAGCGAATTACCTATTGCGAGAAAAAAAATAATAAAAAAGCCAATGTAGCGAATCAGTGGGTTAGCATGACGATAGCATAATTTCTTACTGACAAGTCGCATAAGTCAGGCCTTTCAACATCCCACAGAGTGGCGATAGCAGACACAGCTGTGTGTTTGGTTTGAACACTGAATGGCAGAAAATGCCACTCCTGATGAATGCTTCACAGCGCTGATAAGGCAACATGCACACACGTGACACATGTGCACACACAGACAGATAAACAGACACACAGAGATGTAGTCCTCTATAAATAAGTCTTTGGTCCTGGAGGGTCAAGTGGAGTCCATGCCAGCAGATACCAGCTCTGTACCCAGGGATCAGTCTGTGGCCCGTGGCAACCCCTCTGTCTGCTGTCTGTCTATTAGCCACCTCAAATTCTGTTCCCAGATCACATTACACAGCAGTTGGACTCGAGTGAGTCAGTTTTTCGTTTTTGTTTAAGTACACAACTCCGACGTTGTATCGGTGTCTGGAGTGGAATGTTTTACTCTGTCAAACAGACATCAGTGGGTGGAGGGCGGGGAGAGTGGTGGGGTTGTGCAGAGGACGGGCTCGTTGGGGTTGGGTCATACCAACAAAAACAAGGCTCTGGTTGGTCCTCATTGAGAGAAAGAATGTGCTGGCTGACAGGTCATTTCAGCCAGGCTGTTTAGGAAGTGCTGGACCAGCTCGGGAGATCCAGATAGCTAAATATTTGCACTAGTGAGTCTTTTCTTACCAGGAGTTTTTACTAGTTCTGTAATGATTCTGTGGTGGGTCTACATCAGGGTGTCTCCCTGTCACCGTCAGGTGATGGAGATGTGGATCAAGGATGACATTTTTAAATGTTTAAACCATAGGAGTTTTTTCAATCTTCATATTTAAAGGCTTGCACAATCCATCCATCCATCCATCCATCCATCACTCAAGTTGCTGCCCTCATATCTCATATAAAAGAATATTTTTATAAGCCTATGAACATCATCAGAAGTAATGATTAAATACATTTCTTTCTACATGATGAATACTTTTCCCAGTATTTTGGTGGTTTTTTAAGACTTCTTTCCTTTTAATGTGACTCACTATTTTTATTTATCAAGCCTCAAAATGTTTTACTATTTATATTTGAAATACTTATCAGCTCAGCTTTATTTAAATAGTTTCCAATAACAGTTTTCTCAGAGTGTGGGAATCCCCGTGAAAAGACGCCTTAGTATGACTAAGTGCGTGGTGACAGGAGGCCTTCTGCCGTGATTGTTAGTGGGTGAAGCCAAAGGGAAGTCCAAAAAGTGGACTCAAAATACAGAAAGGCTGAAAGTAGACAGAAGTTAATAATGTTCTGATATATAAATATGTGGGGACTAAACGTGCTCTACAAATATGTACAAATTAATTCTTTTCTCTTCTGTGTGAGCTCTCATTAAAAATGAGATGTAGAATAACTTTTAGTTTTTTAACTAAGCGCCATGCCTGAGCTCTCACCATCTTACTTCATTTATTTTTTCACACTGCAGTGTACTGAGTTCACATATTTGTTTGTAGAAAGTAAAGTTCCTATTTGGAAAGCTTTGAGGCAGTGGTTCTCTGCCTTGTGTCAACACAGCTGATCGTCTCTCCACCGTACGCTGTGACAAAACAGTTTGTCCTGGAATTATTTCAGCTAATAATCAAACATGCTACTTCATCTTCACAAATTTTTACTTAATAGGTTTCTCGTTATGGCTCCGTCAAGCTTGATGAAAGACATTTGCGTGGTATACCCGGTGGTTCCTCTTGATGGGCCTTTCATCTGACCTGTTAGTCACGGACACACACATTAACAACAACAAAGCAGACTTTGAGTTATTAAATTTCTGATAGTGAAGTTTTGGGAATACCACATAAAGCCAGCACATATAGGCCTTGGTAATAGGCAGGAGTTAGAGTTAAGCTGTAGTGATGCAGGCCCGTCTCTCTGTTGAAGCCTCACAGACATACACCCACCTCCTCCCAGCTTGGCCGCACGCCAGCGCCTGCAGACTACAGCGGAGGCAAAGTCAATTGGCGAAATCCAAACAACCACAAAAGTACAAAACACTACGTCCCCTCTGCGTTTTCAGTTTTTTACATAATGTAGAGAAAATCTATTTCCCTCACGCTGTTGTTGTGTTTTGGGATTACATTCAGATCGCTCGCAGCGCCAGTACCTCTCACACATGTTGACATTTCCAACCTGGCGGCAGACATGCGCCGCTCGGAACCCGTGAGGCCTGAGGAGAGAACGCAGAGTGAAGGTGACCGACGCGCAGACCAGATAAAGATGGAGAGAGAGCAGAGATGAGGGATTTGAAGGGAGACAGGAGGGGAGAGTGCTGGCTCAGCCTCATCTTTCTGTCACTTCTGGTTTTGGATTCAGCCCACTCTGACTGGAACTTCATTATAACCGCAGCTCAGAGACGGAGGGGAAATGCTGAACCTGACTCCTCGTCTGGCCCGGTCCACATCTTGCTCTTTCTTTCCCAGCCTCCTCCAACTCTTTTCCTTGCTTCTCCCTATATTTCTGTCTCCTCCAGTCTCATTCTCTACTTAATGTCCTTTTCTCTTATACTCTTTATATTTCGGCCACTCTGTTTACGTTCTAAAATCGCCTCCTTTTTCAGTCCTCTTTTTCTTTTTAGTTGGTCTGCTTGTGTCGTGAGAAACCCCTCAGCTTTCTGATAAGGCTGATTGGTTGCTGATAAAGGAATGAATCACTCTCAAGACTTTCTGATAACTTATCCAGCTGCCATCATCTAACCTTATATTACCCCATTGGCTTTCTAATGTTTTTATAGTGGAAACAAAAAATAAATTATATATATAAAGTAAGCTAGTTAAGTAAGAATGCTAACAAGTGTAGCTTACGTCGCAGTAGCTGTCAGTTAAACCTCAAAGAGACACAAACAAGAGTGCACCCATGTTAGGCATCAGGCCTACAACATGCTGTGGAAGGCTGAAATACTGTATTAGGCGATATTTCAGTAGCCCCTGTCTATTTGGGTTTTTGAACGGAAATGCTAACTAGGGCTTTGCAAGCTATTGTATGTAGCAAAGGTACATGTAAACATGTTATACACAGCTTTCTGAACTATCCAAACTCCACTATATCACAAGTTGATACTATATTTAACTATATTTGGCTAAACTTTAATAAGTAAAATAAAATATACATGATAGTGACCTAAAAATGGTAGTTGGATATCATCAGTGATAAAATGCTTGCTGCTTGATTTGCAAGTCCACAGTATCAACTCAACTCAAAATTAGCATTTTTGACTCTGAAGTCCAAATTGTGTTGTCTTAAAAATGGGGGTTTGAATCCTTCTCTCGGTAAAACTATAATGTTCTCCTTAACATATCAATGAAACTGTAATTTAATGCTGAGTATAGGCATGACCGAGGCACAACATGAAAAAGATACTTGCTGTCAGGTCCCAAGCAGTGACTTGTTTAAACTGAGTCATCTTTTCTTGTTGGGATGGGTAAGACTTATTTTAAACCTGCTTGGCTGCATGAGTGCAGGACTCTAATATATCTCTCTGACCGCTTATTTAAATGTCAGTATTTACCTGAGAGCCAACCACCACAGAGACAGTGGACCGAGAGCTGCTGTCTGAGGTAGACCAGCACAAAGGCACTCACACTGATAGGACACAGCTGCTGCCACCAAGGCCGCTGAGGCTCTTTAACAAACACATACACACCTACCAAAATAACTGGCCATAGAGCATGGTGTTCAGGTAGTGAACATTGTAGTTTTCAATATATTCATATTCTCTGTATCATAACTGTTTTTAGTTCAGGTCAGATTTACTGTTTGCCAGTTTGGATATAATCTGGTCCACTTTAAATGTCTGTGGCCTCTTGTTGTTTTATATATGTATTAGTGGTGTCTGTGTAAAAAAAAAACAAAAAAAAACATGCACATAGATACACAATGTACCCTCCTAGAAGACCCACCGCATCCTGACCAGTCAACCTCATCTGTTGCTATCAAGCATGTTATATCAATTCTCTTATCTCCCATCCTCCTCCTTTTTCAGTTAGTCAATTAAGACACACCAGGATTAGCTTCATGTCTTTGTAACTGAAAAGGGACTTGTCTTGTTTGTTAGGATATCTTTGGTAGAAGATCAAAACAGACCTTTATAAAAACATCTAAGCTTAAATTTTCATGTGTGTATGCATGCTCTGAAGCATTATTTCATAGAATACAATAGAATCATGGATGCACATGAAAGGTTCAAATGCAGTTTGAGCACAGATTTGTTCATCTGTGACGAATGGGGTTCATATGATCTCACAACATGGCCAAAATTGAGACTTGTGGGTATGTATACTTACTGAGTATAGTGAGTATCAGGCTTCTGCTTCTGCAGCACAGTCTGCATAAGATTATTGCATTAACATGTGATGAATCCTTTTAAATAGTTAATATCAAAGACATATCCTACAGCTTTGATCACAGGGCATATAGGGCATCTAAAAACCATAATTATGTTTCCCAGGAAATTGAGGCATTTTCATAAACTAAAATGTGAAAAATACATTAAAAAATACATAGGAGCGGTGTCAGTTTGTGGACGCCAACATACTGAATCCAGTGGCTGAGAGCGACATTGCTGTTCCCCTAATCACGTTTTATATATGTGGTTAGAAAGTGGTCACACATTACATAGTACACCAGAGGTGGAGGAGAAGAGAACTATTCATTCGTTTGCCGTGCCAGTAAATTTCTTTTCATTTTTAATATTTTGTCGGCACCTTCAGATTTAACCCTTTCAGGCATAGTGGTCACTACAGTGGACAGCTATTCAAAGGCTGTTTTCCTGTATTTGTGTCAGTGTTGATGGTATCCTTGCACATAAACCACTACATTGGATACTGATGTGTCACTCCATACCCTGCCACCCACTGGTTGTTTAATGTTACCATAGATGTATGACGTGTTTCATTGTAATTATTGTTATTTAACCTTTTCATGCATGAATTATGACAACCTCAATCGGGGCTTTTTTCTTAAGTATTTTTATTCATCTTTTCATGCCTTAAGATGAATAAAAATACTTAAGAAAAAAATCCTGATTGAAGTTTTCATAATTCATGCATGAAAGGGTTAAGATATCTGAGCAGGGGTCCCACTGCTCAGATATCTTGCAAGCGGAAAAACATGAAGGAATGAGACAACAAGCCAGCTAAACAACAAGACCTGTGGGTTATATGCATTATGCCAACTAATGTTAGGACTGAGTACCCTAAAAATCACACTTTTACTCTGATTAACATACCTTATATAAACTCTCATGTGGGAGTCTATTTGCTGTTACGATCCAAATGATAGATCAACTTCAAAGAAAGTTTTAGTAACGCCGACTAACAGCAGCTAACAGAAATGAACAACCCCAACAGCAGCATAAAAACAGCAGTGCATCCAGGGAGAAAAGTTACGGATATCCTCAATAACTCATCTCAGTATCACTGTCAGTGGACAGAAGTGGGTTTTTCTGGCTCATCAATTCTTATCCACATCTATTTACTCCTCTAGAGTAAAGAGACATGAATACATATTGACAGCTGAGGTAAACAGTGGACTAACATCCTACTACACACAAACACCAGCCATAGTTGTTTATTATTAGCTTAATATATTTATTTGATATATAGATAGGTGTAGCTATATAAATCCAGACTTTATATATGTGTGTGTTCTAAATTCTAAAATATTCTGAAAATTGGCTGATATAAGATGGAATGAGTCATAGCCATTACTAGTTTCCTGGCTAGCTACCATACGCACACAAAATCGAAAATAGTGATAATTCAGATAAACCACATAATTAAGCTCAGCCTCAACCCTGGTAGATCGGGCTTATCTCTGTGCATGCTGACATCACCTGATGGCTCAATTGAGACCCTTCTGAACCCTGCTGGACAATCACGTAATCGAAACCCTAGCCCTAAATGGGTCACTAATGACCTGGTGTATTTTAGTAGGTTAAACAAGTTTGGGCATAAATTACCAAATGACATGTGGTTTTGTAGCATTTTAAGCTTTGTGAGTAGCAAAGTCAGTCTCTCATAACTCCACCTCATTATAAGGCCTAAGTGATGGAAGATAGGCGAGACAGGATGGTTGAAGATAGAGGGATGAAGGGGATAAGTTTTCAATTTTCCTCTGAAGTCGGATGTCATGTAACAGCTGCTGCATGCTCTACAGGGCAGTCCACACAATGTCCAGCACATGTTGCATTCACACTGGACAGCGCATTCTAGTACACTTCCTCCTGTGACATTCTGTCAGGCAAATGGCTGCAGGACAGCTGGATTCCACAGATGGCATTTGACAGGAGATATTCCAAGCATTTAAAATACGATACGACTGCTCCTATCAGCAGAAGGGGCTCCCACAGACCACTGATTCATCATTTACTGGAACTGATGGAAAAGACAATGTGACGATGTCGTTAAAAAATGTCCAGACACGTCGTGTGTAATAACTGTTTGTACTAGATGTAATTTTTATTATATTTTGTCCAGTTTGGCCATTTTTGCGAGTCACATCTGCGTTATCTAAAACACAAGAAATCACCCAAAACACTAACAGTCATTTTTTGATCTAGATGTCTGCACAGTTGGCCAATAAACACTTTCTCTTGCCTTATGCTCCAGGCACAGATATTTGAGTAATTGCATCAGAGAAACATTGTTGAAATATGCATCACAGAAAAGAAAAAGCAGAGTCCGACCATCAACAGACACTCTGCTGCATTTTTATTGTATATAATGTACAAAATATGCACTCAGAACTGTCTCACGGGTGTATGAGTGTGATCATCTGCTCTCTTAGTGTTTTTATCGCACACGCTGAAACACACACAAACACACGTGCGCTTCCAGACAGTTCAGATGAGACTTGTCACATCTGCTGACATAGGCCCCAATTAAAGGGGAGGATTAAGCCAGGGCTGGGTGACCTCCTCAGGAATCTGTCTGAGACACTGTGTGTACACTGTCAAACCCTCTGACAGAACTTCCCTTTAAGCACTTTCACCTGCTAATTAAGACGGGACCGGTTCGTGTGTGCGTGTCGGTGTGCGTGCACCTGTGTTCATTCAGCGTACTCGCAAGACAAATGTACCTGCGAATGTCGGGGATAGATTTACAGCCCGAGGAGCTTCTATGTAAATATTTGACTTGAGAATCGTATGGGTTTTTTGGAGCTCACTCCAGCACACGTCAGGCACATGGGCTAACAGCAAACAGATAGACCGTATCATTTATTACCTTAAATTATTGCATGTTTTGGTGTGCGCATCTCACTGATGTGTGCAGGGGCTCTTCGGCAACAAAAACCAAGCAGTGTTTATGGTGTGAAGAGATTAAAATGGATAGTAGCGAGGCAGAAGCATTGAGCTGTTGCTGGAAAAAAGCTTTCAATGACTGATTAGCCCTCTTTTGCTGCAGTTTTTACACAGTGTGGAGAAAAGGCCTGTAGTAATCACACACTTGTCTTTGGTATTCTCTCTATTTAGCAAACTGAAAACGGGCAGGGTGGGAAATTAATGGAAAAATAACTTTCAAGCCAAAGTTGAGGTGGAGAAAAGCCTATAAATAGGGGGATACAAATGAGAAAAGGTCAAAAGGAGGCGAGATTTTTTTAAAAAAAAAAAAAACGAATTCTTTTGAATCATCATATTATAATACAGAATAATTTGCTAGTAATAAACAAACTAAAATGACAATGCATGTAAATATTTTACAATAAAACCCCTGTTAAGAAATTCAGGAATATATTTTCTGGCCCCTTGCACACTTCACTGCTCCTGGTGTTTTTCTTTTCATGCTCCGGATCATATTCCGTATAACTTTTCATTCAAATCTAAGCATAAACAGCGACGGTGAAATCCTCGATGTGTCCAGCCGACGTCCGGTGTCGACAGAGGTTTAGGAGGCATTGCACCTGGTGGGGCAGCAGTTGGCGAAGGCTGCCCTCAGAGGACAGCGCGGTATGTGGTGGGGATCACATGTTGAGGACAGGAGAATATAACATAAACTGCTGTGTGACTGAGCAAACTCAGTGATTGTACAAAAAGTCTACAAAGACAAGTAGCTCACAGAGGTTTATTTTAAATGCTAAACAGTTTCAGTTGTCATCAGTGTTGCTGTTGTCAGAGGCAGGCAGGCTGTTGGAAGTTCAGGTAAGAGTAAAACAAAAACCAAACATCTGTGTATTTAAATTTTATATAGGGTTTTTCTGGTTGTGTTCTTTCAAAGTCACTTTCACATTTTGTGTCCTATGGTAGACCGTCATATTAAATAATCAAGAAAGTACATACATATATATATATGTATATGTATGTATGTGTATATATATATATATATATATATATATATATATATATATATACACACACATATACATACACACATATATATATACACATATATATATATATATATATATGTGTGTGTATATGTATATGTATATGTGTGTGTATATATATATATATATATATATATATATATATGTGTATATATATATGTGTGTGTGTGTGTGTGTATATATATATATATATATATATATATATATATGTGTATATATATATGTGTGTGTGTGTGTGTATATGTGTGTGTATATATATATATATATATATATATATATTTAACCTTTATTAATACAGATAATCCCACTGAGACTCTCATTTACAAGAGAGACCTGTTTGTATATCTCATGGTACTCTGTTTGCTGAAAAATCTCTTTCTTTTAGAAGTCTGAAAATTACTCAAATTTAAAGCTGCAAAATAAATAATGTTACTCAGAACATGCTTTAAATCCTCCTCAGAGTCTGCCCCTTCACATACTGTAAATAGCGACTTTTGCATTACAGTGATATTATTTTCCCCCCTGAAGGGAGGATGTAAGTAATTGGTTATGTTTGTCCGTTTAGTGTCCACAATTTTCAAGATATAATTGTCAAATTTTGTGTAGTTGTAGATGATTGACTTTTAGCTGGGTTAACGTCCAGGCCACAGCAAATATGAAAATCAGTACAAACATTATATTACCAACAATTTTTATGGGTCATCTTCAATCTTCACAACAGTATCCTACTATTTTTAGTGCCCAAGGTCAAAGTTCACCTTGAAATAAAAATTAAACAAACAATCTAAAAGGAGACAGAGAAAGCTGTACGACACACTTTTTTTTAATACTTAAGTCACAATGACACCATAAACTTTTGCAAGTATCTTATTCATGTTGTTCATTCTCTCCCCCACTCTGCTCTGGCAAATCAGTCATCATTACTGGGCATAAAATGCATTGATACTGGTCTGTCTGTACTTGATTAGTCTAATTAGCACTGTGTTAACTAATTTGGCGGCGGCTTGAATGTGACTGACATTCATTTATGGAAAAGTCATACACTCTGGACTTCAAATCAAAGTGTTTTCACAACTGAAATATAAAGTATTTTTTAAAGTATAAACGAGTATTCAGTTGAAACCCAGCATTTCAGTTGGAGTTGACACAAATGATTATTTACCAGCCCCCTGAAAAGGTTTCGCAATAAAAGCCCAGCTAAGAAATGAAGGATTTCTGTCCACTTTCTTGGATTTAAATTGGAAGCATTCCTATATAGTTTTGAGTTTCTATTGTAGCATTGGTTGTGTGGTGTGGTCAGTGTTTCTGGGCCTAAAAGATTGTTGGATAATGGATTTAGTTGGTTTATTGAGGCTGTGACACCATGTGTGCGGTGGGTTGTTGCTTTCATTACTATCCACATGTAAGCACTGATGAGTGTGTGCAGACTGAGTTTGCGTTTGCTGAAAAAATGTAAACATATTTGGAAGACAATCTCGAGTTATTTTAGACTTCTGTCTTACGACTCACTCATTTCTTGCCAAACAATTGTTAAGCATCACCTTAAAATAAAGTTCAGTGAGGCTTGGTACAAGAACTACTTGCTACTTTCTGCAGTTCAGTCACAGTGAGGAAAATAAGTGATAAGTAATCAGGTTTTCAGGCAATATCTGTTTAAAGTTAAAAAAAAAAATGTGGTAGCCATTAATACTTTTATTTATGCTACATTGTCCACATTGTTTGTTTCCTCTGTGTGTGTAACGCCCACTCTGTCTTCTAGTGTAATGTGTGTTTCCAGTCTGATTATACTGCTACATTTGTATCACAAGTTTATGAATATTGCTTGTATGCATTCTATTTATTACACGAGGAATTGAATACTCCAGTGAAACTTGTTGCCACTCCTGCTTTTCTCGCTTTCTTCCTCCTTGCTGTTCTGCTACTTCATTATCTGCTCCTCTATCTTGATATTTCCCTCCCCATCTAACTCCCTCTCTCTCCTTTCTAATGACAGTCAACAAGGCTGATAGGCTGATATATTTACACTGGTGGCAAGGGAGGAAGAAATCATCAGCCAAACCCTGTCCTGCCCCTGGGCTCTGACAGGCGGGGCTTGGAGGAAACCCTGGCCGCTTAGCCACTCCCAGAGCAGGGCATATCTCTCTGTGCTGTCCCTGGCCCTGCTCAGATCTCACAGCTAGATGGGACCAAAGCTTTCTCAGGCCCGCAGACTCACAGACACACTCCCACATCAGCTACCGGGGGGAGAGTGAGCGGAGAAGAGAAAGCAGCAGACAGAGTGGAAGGCTGCTGCTGGTGTGCACGCTGGCTGAGAGAAAGACAAGAAAGCCAGTGTTTGTTTTGTTTTGGGTTTTTTTTTTTTGCTGTGCCACTTTTCCTCTAGATCTGTTGATGAGCCAGGCTGGGTCAGCTCTGGGTCTCGTCTCAGTGTGGGGTTCAGAGGTCGGGGTCAAAGTGTCACTGCTTCTTGAGTGTGCGTGGCTATTTTGCAACTTTTGAACACTGGAACTGTACTGTAAGCATTATGACTCTTCTGGGCTCTGAACACTCCATACTAATACGAAGCAAGTTTAGATCGGGTAAGTCCAGTGATGACTGACACGTAACTTTTATTGCTTCTCTGTTCTGTCACAACTTATGAACACTTTCTGTGTACAGCTGTGTTTATTCTCCGAAGCCGCACAAACAGTTTGTCTGCCAACAGCATTTGAAGACAGTTCTCCGTACGTTGTGTCATTCGTCTGTCTTCACGGATGAGTTGTGTTGATACTCAGAATGTGCTCCTCAGTAACAGCAGCCGAGTGACAGGTGTGTGTAATATACAGTGCTCCTGGTATGTGATGGCACAAGGAATAGCAGAGGGAGGTCGGCGTGAGTCAGAAAGCTTCCCGTCACTCTGTCACAGTATGATGGATTTACAGGCGGGGCGTGTTACGTGATGTCCATCAAACTCCTTGTAAATGACACGAGAGAGAATGATGTTTCAGACAGGTTAGTGCACTTGTTCAGTCCCACTCACTAACCCTCTGCTGCTGCTGAGGAAAGCCAGTCAGACTTTTCGTTTTCAGGCTTTGATAAAAAAGAGATTAGAGGTCAAAGGTTATCTAAATATGGCTGCATTGGAAGCTGCGTGTACCTGAGCATATCAAAGCGGGAGGAAGGGTCTGGACTACAGCACTGACTTAAACTCCTTCTAATACACATCAGATGTTGGGGATTTGTATCCATCTGTCTCCTTCACGTACACAGACTCCTTAATTCCGTCACTTTCTTATTCCCACACACACTTTCCTTAGTTTGAAGATACTTTGTCTAAGCTTGCACGTGTGTGTTTTCAGTGTGTGTAGTCTGAGCAACACTGCCACCTCCCTGAGGAAATTGCAACTGATCATAGCTGTTCAGCTTGTTCTACACTCGAAAAACAGCTGCTTCAAACCGGTGGCTGTAGTGGCTCTGGTTCCTACCTCCAGTTTGCCTGTGAGCTGTAATTGCGTTCCAGAAATGGCAGGCTAAATGATGCTTTTCCTTTGATTTGTTTAGAGCACATCAGTAGGGTGGGAAATGACCCCCGGTGCTCTGGGGAGCATGAGAGGCTGGATTTACTGCATTCGAAAGCAGCATAAGGCTTTTCACGAAGGTGGCTCAGGGTCTGTGTTGCTCTAATCCTTGTGCTATAGCTTGTTATAATACAACACAGATGTAGAGATATCGTCCTTATGCCAAAGTTTGCTTGATATTACAGTCACAGGGGTTAATGCCGCCTGATAAAAGTGACTGCTTGAGCTCATTTATGAGCGCATGAGTGAAATGTTGTGCGTAAGCGAGGTAAAATTGCCTGTAAATGTCTCTGTGATAACTGCTGATGGCAGGGGAAGTCGAAGATGATCTGCTGTCAAGGATTTACAGTTTCTTTAACATGAAGTAGCTTGACTTACATGTAGTGAAAACCAGTGATTGTCACTCCTATGCACCATGCTTAAACGACAATCAAACTAATCAAAGCCATGGGAACCGCTGCCGCATGGTTGAAGCTAAAAGGAAAGATAAAGATCTCATTTAAGTGCTCCCCACGGAGCGCCGAATCTGAGTGTGTGAGGTACTGACGAGTTCTCATGCTGATTTGATTTAGAGCTCAAATGACCACAGTCCATGCTCTTAAGCTCAAGGCCATTACATAATATTATGACAGAGACGTCAAATGCAGTGCCACATGTTGATCATATGTAAATCAGCAGTGCATACATGTGCTGTCTTTAATATATAACTATTTCAGACCCACTTTCACTTCTGATCCCAAATGTATAAAACATAAATACGCTGGATGTTTTCACGCTGGATCACCGAGAAAATCGAAATAGCAAAACAGGAAACTTAGTTTGATGTTCTTTTCTGAGCTGGTAAACATTTGATGTGGTATTTGTCACGTTTGAAATACGATCTATGAGTTCATCAGTTATAAGCAGAATAAGCCTTTCACTCCACCAGTGTCACCTGTAAAAAAAAAAAAAAATATCCATCTGACCCACAGATAAAAAAAAAAGAACAAAATAAACAACAAACAAAAAAGTTACTAACTTAGCTTAAAAGAAAACAGGAGGAACCAGCGGTCTGCACTAAACGGATAAGCATACCATGTAGGCAGTCACATGAGAACATTTGTGGGTTTAGACTTTGTTTAGGAAAGTCCTTACTGAAGAAATTATTGCTGTTTTAGAGCCTTCATGACACTCCTCCAGGCGCTAATTGCAACAGTTATTTTGAAGTACTATTCAATAAGTGATCAGAATAGGCTGTAAGTATAGAATCACTAGTCAAATGATATAAAAAAAACAATTTCCTATAAGAAACCTAAAATAATATTTAAAAAACTTAGTAGAAAAAAGACTTTTGCTTCTATTTTATCTCCAATGTTAAATGCTGCACTAGACTAGCACTAGATTAGCTATATTTTTTCTGTCTCATCTTGCATTTATAATGCTGTACTATACTAAAAAGCTTGTGTCACCAGGTAAAATTGGAGCAGATTTCTTGTCTCTTCTGACAAAGTTGGTAATAAGTTACGATATGAGAGACTACCCCACAACTCGCTCCACTGACGATGATTTGCAGTCTGGTGACACATAAAAGCACTTACCTGTGTTTCTGAACTCAAGTGAGATTTTTTTTTGCGTTATTCAACATACATCCAAATCACCTTACTACCCCACTGTTCACTATGAGTCACTGTCAATGGAGCCACTCCAGAAACGGTACCTTAATGGTGGAGCGTTGGCTCTCCTCCACACAGGTCCTGGCTCACATTCACAAACCTGAGTTGAACTGTCCAAGACAGTAGAAATAAAATATGCGAGTTGTGTTTTAAGGTGGATTTTTACTTTATGCAGAGGTATTAGACTAAAATAAACCTAATACTTCATTTAGGAATACCTGTTTATTACAAGTTATACAATTACACCCATATATCTGTCATGAACACATTCCTGATTGCACTAAGGGAAAGTTCAGGAGAATTCATGTAATAAATGCAACCAGTGTTGGAGCTTAAGTGTAAAAGTGAGGTGTTATTATTATCTTGTTTTGGGTTTTTTTGTTCTTTCTTCAGTGTGGTGGCTGTGAGTGTGTGAGGCACGGAACAATAAATCACAGTATCACTCAACTGGCTTGTGCAATTATCAGCACTTCACTGGTGCAAACCAAAGCCAAATGACAATTTATTTACACTATAAATCTGAAAAATTGGGTTTGTCTGTCCTTTATTGTCAAGAAAGCCCAAGTTAAAACAAGTGTCTTCAGTTTCAAAGTCAACATTCAGAGAGGCGTAGTATGGTTCAGTGATCTGTGATTACATAGCTTGGCTCTGGCCCACTTTCTATAACATGTATACTCTGCAATCAGGACAAGCGAGCCCTTGGTCTCAGCAAAGCTTTTGGGGAGAAAGAGCAGATTACATGGCAGCTGCTGTGCTTTTCCAAGCACAATTATTGATAACCTGTCAGTGAACATAATAAAGAGCAGCTGATGTTTCACCTGGCTTTTTCCAAGAAAATTAGAGACAAAATTTGCACGTACGACCAGATTCAGGCTATTCAGGCTGATTGTTACGTTAGCCCGATATCATGACATGATGTTTGGATAGCGCATTGATTTCCGTAAGTCATTTTGTTCATTCAAATGCATGCTTTTAGGACACCTAATTTTTATGAATACATATAATGCTGTGTTTAAATCAAATTAAATGAATTTTGCATTCAAATTTGTTCATATTTAATCTCTGACAAATGTTTCAGGCGTATAACTCTCTCCTAAAAGTTTCACTGGTTATCTGCTTTTTTAGAGAAAAAATCCAAGAGGAAGTTTCTTCAGCTCGCAATAACAGTTATTCTCTCTTTTATCTGATGATGAAATTATTTTGCTAAGCATATAGAGAAGGGAAAATAATTATTTGATCCCCTACTGAATTTGTAAATTTACTCACCTACAAACAAATAGACAGTCTGTAATTTTCATGACTGTCATTTTAATCAAGACAGAATATCAACCAAAAATCCAGAAAAAACACAATGCATAAAAATTGCAAATTACTGAGTGAAATAAGTATTTGATCCCCTACAATCCAGACAGAATTTTGGTTCCCACGTACTGTAATCAGTCTGATCTCAGCTCTTAACTTTGCCACTGAACGCCTAAATGATTCAAAGAAGGCCTGGGAGACAGTGCTGTGGTCAGATGAAACCACAGTCAAGCTCTTTTTTGGCATCAACTGTACCTGCTGTGTTTGGAGGATGAGAGGATAACAGAAAGAACATCATCTCCGCAGTCAAGCATGGAGGTGGAAGCATTATGCTCTGGGGCTGTTGTTCTGGTAAGGGTGCAGGACAACTTCAACACATTGAAGGGCCAACAGATGGCCGTGTATCACAAACTCTTAGACAAGAACGTCCTTCCCTCAGACATAACTCGGATAATGTTTGTGGAGTCTCCAGACCTCAATCCTCAAGGTTTGAGCTGCAGCAGCCAAGAAAACAAGAAGAGTTTCTGTAAAAAGGAGTGGGCCAAAATCCCTCCTCAGCCATGTTTTCCTTGGGGAACAAATACTTATTTGACTCAAAATACAACATCCATTTGTAACTTTTATGTCACGTGTTTTTGGTAAATGCTGGCAATGCTATCGGCTACTTGCGTAGGCTACATTTAACTACATAGATTCATAGCACAAGTATAAATGAATGCTTTAAGGGTTACTGTTACATTACTGGCTTGATGGCGAAAATGTTGCTCTTACAAGGACTTACTGTTCAACTTAAACTGTTATTTTTAGATTCAAATGAGTTCAAGCTTGTTGAATAAAAATCATATCGCTATAGTTACATTCCATCTGTCACCTGGTCTTAAAAAAGAAGAGACAACATTTGCATGTAGGAAAGTGCTCATTTTTCCTTGTCAGAAATTGTATCGGTTACATGTTTTGGTAAGCTTCCAATCGGCAACTAATGCCTTCATTTGCTTTTTGGGATGTCGCGACCAGCAGGTCACGACCCCCTCGCTGTAAACTAAAGCAGATGTCAGATGAAGGGAAGGGCCTGGTATTACATAATGGAGGTGCTCTCCCATGAGAGACCTGTGATGTGGCGCCTGAGCTCGCTGACACACAGTCAAACTGTTAAGAAAGTTGTTACATGACATCGAAGCTGGAAGGCTGGAAGAAATTCATAAAACGTGTGATTGCAGCCAGAGCTGCGTGAATATAAACCACCTGAGTGAGATAATTAACAATAGGGGAGACAGAAAGTGATTAGGACTGTGCAGGAAAAAGGGAACATTTCATACTTATGTGTCGGATCCAGGATCTGACCGGGAGACCTTCAGATAATACTGGGGAGGGAAAACACACACAGACAAAGGAAGAAAGAGAAAGCAACAAAATCACAGACGCAGTCGACCAACAGACATTGAGGAGTTTCTATGTTTATGACCTTAAACTCCCACCTAGACACCCCGCCCCCCAACCCACATCCACCCCCCCACACACACACATGCAGGGCACAGTGAAACGTGTGCACATGCTGTGGACCACACACTGCAGAGCAGATCTGTTTAAAAGCCAGGAGCTGTGTTTATCATTCCCTACATCCTGCTCACAGAAATATTTGTGAGCAAGCTGCGCTGTTTTGTGTGTGTTTTCTGTATGCATATGTGCACATACGTATGTGTCCCTGTGCATCTGTTCAATGACTACAAATTGACACTGGTAGCTTTTCATTCCAGCCCACAGGCAAAGTAAAACTATGCTAATTCAGACTTTAAGCATTCTGAAATACCGATTTAAGTGGCTTGTATTCTCAGCCTCTTCCTGCTTTTTCTCTGTCCCTCTCCTGTCTCTCCATACCGTTTTCTCACCTTCGCTCCTTATCTGTCCTCTTCTTCCTCCTCCTCCTACCCCCAACTTTAGTCCTACAGTTAAGACTTCAGCAGAGGAGGACACGAGAGCAGCTGGCAGACCAAGGCATCATGCCTCGTGAGTAACACCTTCCAGCATGGAGCTGCTGCACATCCAAACACACACACACACACTTGTACTTACATGCTTTCAGACTTAAGTGTGAGTCAGACAGTCAGAGGCAAAAAGTGTGAGAAACTCAAGCATGTCAACTTATCACACTTGTCCCAATTAGCAATTAGATACAGAGGTGAAAGGTCAGTTCCCCCGACTGTCTAGCTGTTAAAATAATGTAGGTTTTATCTGTCCAAAAGATAAATGAGTGTTCTGCTTCCATGCAAATACGAGGTTGATAGGTAACTGAATTTTTTACATTTATGTGAGGCACTCCTTTAACATTAGACTTGTTCCATTAATAACAAAAATATTAGTGAGCTTTAAAACTGTTTTTCATTAATTTTTTTTTTTTCAATAATTTAGAGCAGTAAAAAAACAAATATTGCGTGCTTTGTCCTGGGGTGTGTGGTGGATGGCGCAGTTAACTGTGGGAAATATGAGCAGTTACTGCATTTTTCAAATTTGCCCTAGGTCCCCTTGGCTCAATCAGTATTATTTTGAAAATCCAGGAATGAGGTTGTGAGAAGCACCAACTGCCCGAGTTTCACATGCATCGGATCCTTGAGTCTGACATACTGCTTGACATTTAAAGAGAAAAGGGAAAAAAATAGTTAGATGTAGGCCTGAAATGAAAACTATAAAAACAGATACCAGCTGTTAGTCAAAAGAGAGGCAAAGAGAAAGTGAGCCACAGTTTCTCGTGGACAGTTTTTCACAGTACATATATGTTACTGATAGACATGTAACATGAATCCAGCTGTATTAAAGAGAAAAGCAAAATGAAACAGGTAGCAAGTAGAAAAACACAACAAAGCACAGATCCAGATAGTGGAGATGAATAAATCCAGAACCAAGGAAAGCAGGTGGCTATATGCTACAGAGCAGAGGAGAAAGAGACGTCCAGATAGTGGCTGCAGCCCGAGAACAAGCAGACAAGATTGTAAGTGACCGCCGAGGAATGCTCTTGTGCTGGAAGAGGACATTCGGCCACAGAAGAAACAGCTTAGGAGGCCAGATTCACAAGAGGTGGCACCTGTTTACAGCACAGCGCTCAGAGGCATGCCCAAACACAACAACCGTGCGCGCAGGCCGCATTTACAATAAAGAGGCTTTGTGCTTTTAAGAGCACGTAAGTCATAGTGATGAGAACACATAGACCTGACGGTACCGAGCAACCTCTTAAATCCTCATCGTTGCTGCCATTGATGTTCCCTCCTTTTCTTCAGGTCAGCTTATTAGATGTTTGCAGCTTTTTGGGTTAGCTGTGACTGCCAACACACGCCACGCGAGAGATAAATTTCAAATATTCATGAGAAAGTAGTTTGTTTAGTGTGCGACATTACAACACAGCAGACAGCTACTCATAAAATCGAGATTTTTATCTATTCCTGTTACTTTAAAGCATCTCGTAAGTCATCTCGGGAAACATGGAATTAGTGAGCCATGCAAGCAAGCTGGTTTTGTCCCCCCCCCCCGATTCCTTGCCTGTAGAAACAACAAGGGGACCGGGTGACCTGGACTACAGGCTGGGGATTTGTTGAATGATATCTCTGGCACCGTTCGCCATTTCACAGAGGCTCCAGCCTCAAGATAAACCTCTGGTAAGTGTGCGGGGGAACGGAATCCAGAGGCCCGGCGAGCCCCTATCAGTTTCTAGGAGTCTGTCACAGATAAGGCAGCAACGAGAAACGCAATTGGCCAGCAGGGCTCCAAGCACTCTTTTAAAAAAGAAATTTCAATTGGCTGTTTATCTCTTGATTGCAGGCGGTGGTGCAGATCTGAGAGACGTTGCAAGGACTCGTATTTGCGCTCTTTGTCATACACCCACACACTAGATGTCTTATCGTTCTTCAAAACATCATCCGTCCTCCCAAAAAAATCCGGCATTTCTGAGGAGGGCACAACATCCTCCTCCTCCTCCTGCGGCTGCTGCTTCTGCTGCTGTCGATGTGATCCCTCAGATGCTGGTTGACTCTGCCTGGCTGTGTTATTCCTACTCGGGGGAGATGGACACGGCACAGGGTCTGTGTATATATTACCCAGGGAACATCTGGTGTTTATTAGACTATTCAAGAATCCGCCACGGCCTCTCGGGCCCGACTGGCGTGTGGCCTGCATGGGAGCACACACTGTCTGCCTGCTGGCCACAGGTCTGACTTGACACACACATACAATCTAATATTTCCCCATAAAGATAACAGCCCCGTAGCTGCAGGTTTACTGTGCTCTCTGTTGCTTTAAAATGTTCATTTCCACAGCAGCAGGACTTTAATCCTCAGTGGATGGAACCACAAAAGGAATCATTCCAGCTAATGCACCAAACCTCTCTGTGTAGTGTTTACGCATGACAGTCAGCAGTTAAATGTACTGCAGTAGGTTTAAAGAGCACTGTATGTTTAAAAGTGAGCTTCAGACTCACCCGATCATGTTACATTAGACCAGCGCAGTCGCATCGGGCCAAGTTCTAAACAGACGATAACGCCGACGTGACCATGACAGCAGCTGATGCTTCTCCACTCTCCCTCAGAGGAATGGGGCGTGCTGCCACAGCGGATCATCTGTATTACCCACCTCAACGTTTTTCCTTCTACTGGAATTGAATCTCTTTTTTTCTTTCCTGCTCCTTTTCTTGCTCCCAACATTGTTTTTTTTATTTTTTTTTATTATATTTTAACATCCCCTCACCCCCAACCGGTCACTGCAGATGAGTCTGGATCTGCCTGAGCTTTCATCCTGCTAAAAGGGAGTTTTTCCTTCCCACTGTCGCCAAGTGCTAACTCATAGGGGGTCATCTGATTGTTGGAGTTTTCTCTGTATTATTGTAGGGTCTTTGCCTTACAATAATACAGAACTGTGGTTGTGATTCGGTCCTATATAAATAGAATTAAATTGAATTAAATTTCACCTTTTTTCCCGTCCCTCCCCTTTTTGAGTTCAGAATTTGTCTGTGTTGAATATTTTTCTTTTTTGTGTGCCTGTTCTTTATGTTGTTCATTTTCTGGCAGTATCAAAACTTCTAACATACAATGATGATCATTCTTAATGGACTTAGTTGTCCTCTCTTTTAACATATTTGTTTCTTCCTCCTCTCTTCTGATTTATCTTTCTTATTTTCAATTCACTTTTATTTATTTTTATATAGCGCCAAATCACAACAACAGTCACCTCAAGGCGCTTTATATTGTAAGGTAGACCCTACAATAATACACAGAGAGAAAAACCCAACAATCATATGACCCCCTATGAGCAAGCACTTTGGCGACAGTGGGAAGGAAAAACTCCCTTTTAACAGGAAGAAACCTCCGGCAGAAGCAGGCTCAGGGAGGGGCGGGGCCATCTGCCTCGACCGGTTGGGGAGAGAGAAGGAAGACGGGATAAAGACATGCTGTGGAAGAGAGACAGAGATTTTATTCTCTACCTCTTGATACTGTTCCTTCCTTCTTTCTGTGTTTTCCTTCCTCATTCATCCTGCTTTAGTAACGTCTGCCTCTTTCTTTTTTCTTCTTCTTTTGTCAGAGATTGATAGATGTCTATTTTGACTGAGACCTTTAGCATAATATTTGCTTTATCTAAAGTTTAAAAATGCTTAATATTTGAACATTAATCTTGATTTTGATGAAACCCATTTTTCCTCTGAAGCATTACATTTCAGATCCGTTTTTCATCAGACACTAATACTCTCTCTAACTTGTCCAGCACAAACCTCAATATCATTCATTTTTTTGTTGGCGCTGGATCCTATGTCATCCCTCTGAAATATCCCACTAAAATTATATTTGACCAAATAAGTGCTGTTGCTCTTTCTTGGGCTCAGATAATCAAACTGATCTGGTGCGCTCTCCGCACTGCTTGGTAATCAGTCCTGCAAGTGCTGCAGACAGATTGTAGGCCAAGCCAGGTTAGCTCTGGCCCTGATTATTTATCCAGGATTTAACAGAGATAGATTGTAGAAAGTTGAAAATCTTACCCACTGCAACCCTTTAATTAGAGCCTCTCCATTTATTTTTCTAGAATTCAAACTGTACTAGGAGTAAAAGCAGCTGGACTGATATTACAGCTGATCCAAAATGTAAATATTGATTATTGAAGGATAAAAGAAGTGTGGAGATAGCAGCTAAATGCAGAAGTGTGTAGATTAATAATGATATGATAAAAAGGGAACAGAGGTTTAATTTGAAGAGCAAAATAGCTGATTTTACTCTGGAATTTAATAAACAGATGAGAAAATCCATGATATCACTTCAAAATTATTGTAGTTTGTTACTTCTAATCATCATCATCTTTGGTTGCTGTGGGTGTTGTAAAAACAAGATTCACAATAAGACAAAAAACTAACGTCTGTTAAAGCATACACAAAGAGTTATTTGCAATATTCTTATAATTACTGACAATATTGATATAATATTTTTAAATATCACAGTTATCATCCATACATGGTTATAATGATACCCCAATCGAGTTACAGGTAAATGTTCTGTAAGGAAAGACGGAAAAAGAGGAGGAATAAAGTGTAGAAATATTATGAGCAGAATCTCTCTGCGTACAGGAAAAACAGATCTGCTGTTATGAATTTGTGGTGTGCTGCAGGCGCATTCGTAAAATGCAATGTTCGTCTTTTTGCTACTGAAAAACAGCCTTGTGACCTTAGATTGTCTTTCAAGTAAGGCAGTGGAAGCGTGCCAGCTTAACCGCCGAGTTGTGCTTTCTCACAGCTTGCTCTTAAGACACGAAGAAATCATCTGTGTTTATAGTCATAGAACAGACACACCGAACGGTGGAGAGGAGGAGAAGGATTGCATAAAAATGTAGACACAGAGCCCACGCTCATTAGTTGACGAGATATATTGCAGAACATTATCCCACTTATAGATGACCAGTGACACTGTCAGTCACCGAACAGCAGCAAAAATAGGTTACCTATAAGAAATGACCACAGTAACGGTGTATTGAAGGATCAGCTTATATGGTTTGTTTTTAAATGAATTTCAACATTAGTTCAGAATTGTTTGAAAGTTATATCTGGAAGATGCTCAAGATCGTCACTGCATACTTACCAGAGATCTTTTTATGTTAGCATTTAGTATCAGGGTAAGGTGGAGCCATTATTAACTAGCTTATGGACTCATTATACACTGATCAGGCATACCATCATCCACACTGACAGGTGAAGTAAATAACATTGATTATCTCTTTATCATGGCACCTGTTAGTGGGGTGGATATATTAGGGAGCGAGGGAACATTTTGTCCTCAAAGTTGATTGGTTAGAAGTAGGAAAAATGTACAAGTGTATGGATTTGAGTGTGTCTGACAAGGGACGAATTGTGATGGCTAGACAACTGGGTCAGAGCATCTCCTGTGGGAGGTTCCCAGTCTGGAGTCTGCATTGATTACCTGAACATCAGGATGCACTATGGGAAGAACAGAACCTGGCGGAGGCAGTGTGATGCTTTGGGAAATGTTCTGCTGGGAAAACTTTGGTAATTCGCCCCGCCACAAAGCAAAATGGTTTGAGAAGCACAGTGAGTTTGAGGAGTTGACTTGACCTCCAAATTCTGTTGCTAACAGCTCGGTGCCAGATACCACAGCACAGCTTCAGGGGTCTAGTGGAGTCCATGCCTTGATAGGTCAGGGCTGTTTTAACAGCCTAAGGGAGACCGGGGAATATTACGCAGGTGGTCATAATGTTATGCCTGATCGGTGTAAGTTATTCTTTGAGTGGTCAACATTGACCATTTCTAAATCTTTAAAAAATAATAACAGTCACTGTCAAACAAATGGAATTAGGATCTTTGTGATCACAGCTAAAGTGCATTATATCAAAGTAGAGACTGAAGAAGTCACTTGGATGAGTGACGAAACGTTTCTCCCACAAAACGCTACGTCCAGATGAACAGATTCAACTTTTGGAGATTATATCAAAGTATACTTTCAACTGCAAACATAAAAATATACTTTTAAGCATGTACTTCATTACTCTCCACTCCTTTAGTGTAGTGTTTCCCTGGTGTGTTCCATGTCGTTGATGTTGTGGTCCTGCTCTGTGTTATCCAGACCCGGCCTCAGACGGCTCCAATCTGGAAGCCCAGCTGAGGCTAAAGCGAGCCCGGCTCGCTGAGGACTTGAATAAGAAGTTGGCTCTCAGGCCAGGGCCCCTGGAGCTGGTGCAAAAGAATATCATTCCCTTAGACTCTGCCATCACAATGACAGGTATCAGTGGAGAGACGCCGCCACTTGGTGTAACCCGCCTTTAACACCCGCTGCACCTTAGCCTGTGCGTTTACATGCTTGTGTGTTTGGAACTAAAGTTTAGGTGTAGAGTTTGTTTTGTGTAAAAGGGCCCTTCTAACTGACTGACTGTGTGTATACTCATTAATGAGGCAGACTGTAAGCTACTCAAACGAGCGCTGTACTTGAGTGGACTGCACTGCTACGTCGGTCACATCGTTTAGTCTTCTAACAGGAGAAATGGATTATTCCAAATGATAAGACCTTCAAAGGGTCTGCACAGGTCAGAGTCTTTAATGCATCACAACCCCTTTTGTTTTTCTCTCGTGCTGGAGAGTCATGAGCCAAAGTCAAGTTTATAGGTATGAGCAATGATATTTCTCTTTATTTTAACCTGGTCTATTTTTGCATATGTGAACCATGCTAACGTTGCACTCTGCAGCAAAGTCTATTTTGGGAAAATACTACAGTGTTTCAAAAAACTGAATTTTAGAGGAATTGATTTAAACATTTGTTTTTCTCTTCCGAATAATTAAACATTAAAATTACTAAAACTATTAATTACTATTACTATTCCTTATTTCTATTAATAAAACACTGGTATTATCGCAAAATATGAGGGACATAAACCATCTGAACAAGCATTTTTCACAACCCGGCCATGTGTTCTTGTTTATCTTTCTGATCAGTCAAGCTTTGTAAGGCATATCAAAATGCATTATTCAAGTCAAAATAAATTCTGGTCTTGATTAGTGGACCACCTATGCATTAAAGTATTTTTTTTGTACGTGAAATCTGAAGGCTTCACTGTAAGGACGAAATCCAGGTTAATAAAAGGTGCTTAGCAATCAGCATTTACAAATGTCTATTATGGACTCAAGTGTTTGAGGAGCGCTCTTTGGTGCATTGTGTATGCTTAGACAGTGCAAAGATTTAGCATTGTGTGAAGCGCAGGGCCTGAGCTGTCCCACTGCGCCGCTCACATCTCACACTGTTTGGGCCCAACATGTTACTCACTCTCTCTGTTCTTAGCAGTGCAGCGTGTGTTCTTTAGACTCTGCTGTTTTAGCGGTTTTATGTTTGCCTCCTTAAGCTTCCAGTAAACATGTTGCACAAAGGAGCCGGCAGGCTGCGGTCAGCTGGTTTATAATACCTCTGCCGGAGAAGGGGATCTCCGTTTATCGAGATGAACAGCAGCTGTATTTGGGTCCACCCTTTTTCTTTAGAAGTCTGCGATGTGTGTGTGTGTAGAGTGCATCCTTTGCCGCATGTGTGGGCGTACCTGCCTGTATGTTTGCTCATCCTCCCCCCCTCTTTTGTCTGTGTTCTGACTGTCTCCAATCAGCCACCTACCAAACTACGTGACAGGACCAGGCTGTGGTGACCCCCACCCTGCCCCCCTCGCCTGCAGCATTAACCCCTCACCTTAAAGCTCTATATCTCCCTACATAACACTCCCAGTGATTGTTTCAACGTCTGTCCAGTAATTTTGGAAACTGCCTGACCCGCCATAGCTTGTAAACCAACCACTTGAAAAGAGGAAGTGTACGTGGCGTACAGATTTCCTGTAATTCTGCCAACTCAATCTCCCGGTGACAACAAATTATCTTAAAGAGTCCTGGACTGTGTGCAGCAGAGCGAAAATGCACCGAATAAATTCGCACACAGACCGTGTTGGTGTTTTTCCCTACAGAGTTAAACGTGAACAGGTGGGAGGAAATGGCATTTAGGACAATGCTATTTACTAAGCTGTGCAGTAAGCTCGGCGGTGTGTGTTTGTGTGTACTGCAAGGTCACAGAGTTGCACAGAATGGACCTGGTACTGTGATGGAAACCAGAATCTGTTCCTGGTTGTCACATGTTTGGATACAAAAAGAGAATCTTATACCTCTCAGTGCGCGCACACACACACACACACACACACACACGTGCACACACACACACGTACACACGCGCACACACACACACGTACACACACACACACACTCCAGCCTTTACCACCTCCTTCCCTGGCTCTGTCCCTTCAGCTCCATTAGATAGTTGCTCTTAACTACCCCAATCAAAGCTGTGTTCCCTATCAGGTCAGCCAATCAGGAGCGTTCTGGAGGTAAAGTGGTTGTGTGAGTGTCTTACCCACACAGCGTAACACCTCCGAGCTGAGTGCTGTACTAGGTGTGAGTGACAGGCAGTGTGTGAATACCTCTGCTCACATACATTGTATGCAGCATACAGTATGCATCCAATCAGCCAAGGAACAAGTGAAAAAAATGCATAACACTTTAATGTAGCTTGTTTCTTCAGCCTTGGCAGGACAGAATTAACCCACTATGACAATCCAGGGTTGTGCTGTTCTTAAAATGCACCAAGAAAATTGGTATAAAATTAAAGTAATCTTCAAAACTTAAAACTCAAAACATGGTTCTCAGTGCTGCCTAAAAATTGTTCTAAAGGACCTTTCATACATGATCATTCTAAACTGGCCCTAAATACAATTGTGACTATGAATGCTTATTTGTTTCTGTGTGCCAATAATTTTAAAAACAGACGAACCAGCTCAAAAATGTCAACTAACAATATAAGGGACCCTCTCAGAAGAGACATTCTCATAACCCTTCTTTTAGAATACATTAAACTGAATAAAAGTTCCATAAAAGTTTGGTGCTAATCCAAGAAATACCAAACTGCATTAGAAAAAAATCCTTGGAGTGATCAGTATTTCTAAAATAATGCTACACATCCTCAACATTAGGTTGTCACTTTTAACAAACTGTCAATTCTTTATATAAGAAATGTAAAGTTTTTGTTTAATTAAACTACTGTATTGTAAACTTATTGCATCAGGAGACTCTTCCTGGTCCTCTGCGTCTGGGTACATGCTGACCTGGAGCATGTACAGATGTGAAAATGGTGCAGTGGTTTGTGGGTTGAATGAAATGTTTTCTTGAAACGGTGTTCAAGGTGATTTGGAAAAAGTCTGCTGTCATGAGGTTTGTGGGACAAAGGTCTTACCCCATCAGCAGCACATGTAAATAAAGCCTGGTGTATTTAAAAATACAGAGCACAGAATGATTGAACTTCCACAGATACAGTGCTGAGGTAACATAACAGCGTGTTAAACTGAGAACCGTTTCCACTAAAAAACAGGTTGAGGTTGAACACAATAGTCTTGTGACTGGTCATTTGCTGTTTTAGATTGCAGATGAAGTAGTTTGGTGGTAAAGACTGACTGTCAGCCAGCTGGAGGCAGCAGTACTGATTGCTGTTTCAATAATTGTAATATCCAGGCTATAAAAAACTGAAGGAACATATTAAAGCATGCTCTGTTATTAAAATGTGCTCTTAGTGTCTTGAATCACAGGTCTTATGATAATTGTATATCGATGATGACTGTGACAGCTTTATAGTTGCTTTGCTTTTAGTTCTGGTTAGATTTTGCACTTTAGTCTAATTCACCTATCTACGTTTTTCCAAATTTTCTTCACAGATTGTACTAATGTTATCTGGAATTTTTTTGAGCATAGTAATATTGTAACAGCTCTGATTTGTGTCTTAGTATGCAAATGAGTTAGATGGTACATCCCATGTCAATCATAACAATGCTGCTAGACACTGTTAGGTTTGGTGATCTTTAAAGTTTCTGTGTGGATCGTTTCCTTTAGGCTGTGGTCACACTGTGCAGATTTCTGTCATGGTCTGATAACAACGCACGCCTGGCAGATTGAAGATGATCCGAATGCATTCTGTGTGCACTTACAGTTTTTGTTTTGTTTTGTTTCTAGGTGTAAAAAGGTCTAGGCTGATAGATATTACATCGCTGACACCCCCACATATCTCTGTTTTTGTTCTTCTTGCAGTAAACCATGGTAAGCTCCCTAAGCAAGAGGACTCCTATGCATTTGAGGAGGACAGCAGCAGTGAGAGTCTGTCTCCAGAGCAGCACCACAGTGATGAGTCGCAGGGTTCGGCCTGCCCTTCATCTGAGGCTGTCGGCAGTACGGCCTCCTCCTCGTCCTCACCTGCCCTCACCAGCCCACGACAGGTTAAAAAAAACACACACACGCCTCCTCTCCATGCTTTGTTCTATCCATTTCTTTCACTCAAGCTCCCACACTGAGCAGTTATCATTACCACCAGTTTATTTCTGCTGCCCTCCTGGGGTAGCAGAGTGAACTGCACATCCTCTGTTTTCCACTGTTGGACTGAGTTGACCTAGGCAGGTGTCACATTCCTGCATGCTGAGCCATGCTGGCGGCACAGCTGCCTTTATATCCTTGCTGCTTACCTTTCACTCACAGTGACCTCATTCCAACGGTCACCAACAGCAACGGTCCCTGGACTGAAATTCGTGCCAGAGCACAATTGTTTATATCTCTTAGACCTGTGCCTCTTAAATGTTCCAACTGAATCATCATCCCTCTGTGCGTCATGTCAGTCCCAAAGGTTTGTTTAAAGCTTTTTGGAATACTTTTGCGGAGGAAACATCAATACATGAGCATTTTTAGGGATAATTATTCTATTTGGATTATAAACTGTCAAGCAGTCTCCCTGTCTGTTCAATTTACCTTTATAATCATGAAGAAGAAATGAGAAGAAAACAGATACAGTCAGAGCAAAATGCATGAAATCTAAGGCAACAATAGCAAAAAAGTTGCCAAAGACTATAAAATAGCCGCGTAAATACAATCGTTCACTTTTATTACATCCTGCCATGTGCTTGTTTGGTATTGTTTGGAACCAGATGTCTGTCAGTAGAGTGGATACGATAAAACAACTCCAAGGTTAAACCTCTTTGAGGGAAACTGAGCTCAACAGACCAGTTTATCAAATGAAGCAAGAAGACAACTATTCTTTACGTCTAAACTGAAACACTTTATGCTTTAGTAATTAGCAGCTAGTGAAGTCATGTAGTGCTATCCATGACACAGTGAATCCTACTGACTATTTGTTTACTTACCAACTCGTTTTGACATTTTTGTGGAACATTTTGTACCTCACAGAATATCCCACTGTTAGACTGCCGTTACCTGTGTGAGGTCATCATCAGTGAGCCCTGAATCTTAACCCTAATCCTGACAGACAACAAGTCCGAACACTGAAATGACTTTTTTGTTGTTTTGGGGGGTTTGGTTCCCTGATTGTCACAATCTAGGAGAACTTTTAAAACTAGACTATGTGGGACTTGGTGTTGCTAAATAAGAAACAGCAATGTGTTTTGTCCACCCAGCTGTAAAACTCTGTAAAACACCAAGTAGCTCTTGGTGGCTAATTCTTATGCCCTATAAGGCTAAAAATAATAACACTGAACCACCCCAAAATAACACTCTATGGATCTAATAAATCTCTTTATCTGATAACAAGACCAGTGTGAAAACAGCATTTCTTTAACTTCAGCCTGGAAAAGTAAACGTACTTTGTTTTTATTTGTGGATAGGGTGGTGTAAGCAGAGACCCCCCTGATCAAAGCCAGGATGAGGGGCTTTCTGGTGCTAACAACAGCCAGACTACTCCCCCAATACCTGTTCCTGCTATCGTCAAGGTCAGTTTGTCCTTACTACTTACCATCATCTGTTTCTTAACTTTAACAATTCCAATTCAATCCATTCAAATGCCTAGCTCAGACCTTTTCGTCCTCTCTACCACCAGTCTAAATCTTCCGACAAGAACCGTCACAAGAAGCCCAAAGATGTGAAGCCTAAAGTCAAAAAGCTCAAGTACCACCAGTACATTCCTCCAGACCAGAAGGCAGAGAAGTCCCCTCCGCCCATGGATTCGGCCTACGCCCGACTCCTCCAGCAGCAGCAGCTCTTCCTGCAGCTGCAGATTCTCAGCCAGCAGAAACACACTCATGCGCAATCGCAGACGCAGCAGTCGCAACAGCCGCATGCTCACACTCCGCAGACGCAGGCCCAAGCCCAGTCTCAGACTCAGGCTCAGGCTCAGCAGAGGCAGCCCACTTTCAGCTATCAACCCCACACACCAGCTCACACCCAGAAGTAAGTAGAGAATACATCTGACGAAATCTCCTCAAATTATCTACTGCAAAGTTGTGTGTGTGTGTGGGGGGGGGGTTATAAATATAAAAGTGATGCTGCATCTTACTCTTAAGTGTGATCCAAAACAGTAAATAGCACAATAAAATTAACTGTAAGACTTTATAATGATGTAGATTGGGGAAGAAATCTGATATCTGATTACTTTCTGTAGGTTTGAGCCATGGTTAATGTCAGAACAATAATAAACTCCTTACATTTGCATCAGTAAATATGAGATCCAGCTTTCAATTTACCATCTTACATACTGCAGACCCCGAAATGTATCACAGTGAGATAATCAACAAGATGTGGTGCATCCACCAATGTAAGCAGTCAGAATGTTTTGGCTCATTAATATATATATATTTACTTTGGGGTAATCTTCTTCAATTGCTCCATTCCAGAGGAGTCAGTGAGCAACTATCGGCTTGTAGTTCCAGTGCCCCGTCGAGCACAGCCAACAGTAACTCATCCTCTCCAGTCAAGAACACATTCCCCAACCAAAGCAACATCTCACAAGTCAAGCCTGGGCCCCTGCCATCTAATCTGGATGACCTAAAAGTAGGTGATACTAGAGAGGAACATTCTGAAAATCTTCTCTCCCTAACATACATATATAATCCTTTTTTTTCTCCTTTTTTTTTTTTGCTCTGCAAGGTTTCAGAGCTAAGACAGCACCTGCGTATTCGTGGCATGCCTGTCTCAGGCACCAAGACTGCCCTCATTGAGCGACTCCGGCCCTTCAAAGACTCCAACACCGGCTCCTCGCCTTCGGGATCCTCTGATATCACAACCATGACCTTTCCTGTCACACCCACTGGGTCCTTGTCCTCCTACCAGTCCCCATCCTCCTCCAGCGCTCTGTCCCAGGGAGGGTATTACCCATACCCCAGCACCTCCTCCACCCCACCCATCTCGCCGGCCTCCTCTGAGCTGTCCCTCAGCGGTTCACTCCCCGACAGCTTCAGTGATGTGCCCATGTCTTCGCCAACACAGTTTGCCCTTCAGCCATCTCCTGCCCAGCTCGGCGTGGAGGATGGCTTTGGGGGAGGAGGAGGTGGCAGCATGGGTGGGGTAGGTCAGAGGATGGGGGAGGTTGGTGGTATGGATGGCGTGGAAGCTGAAAAAGACAAGATGCTGGTGGAAAAGCAGAAAGTGATCGAGGAGCTGACGTGGAAACTGCACCAGGAACAGAGACAGGTGATGATCTGTTTCTGTTTCCTAACACTTCATGGTAGATCTTAAGAGATTGAAAAGGCATTTCACCTCTGATCCGAGGTTCTTCAGGTCTAAAACCAAAAGCTGGACCCATGGCTTTTTTCACAACCTGGCCCATGCGATTACACACTGATTAATAGGGCAATGCTTCTTGAATGAGAAGTGAAAAGTCTGCTTTTTTTCAAGCTCTTAAACCTACCACTACATGGTTTGCTAGTCAGCTAGTGGATGTTAAGAGGAGATGTTAAGAAGGATCATTTTCATTTATCAAGTCTATGTCATAGGCAGCCATGAAATTGAAGCATCTAATACTAATGCAACCATCACTTATGTTACTATTTATAAAGTATTGAGTTGTAAATTGAATGCTCTGTGATCATGCTTGTTAGGTTGAGGAGCTAAAGATGCAACTCCACAAGAGAAAACGTTGCTATGGAGCAACACAGGATACCGCCCCTCCTGCATCTCATCCTCCCATGCACCACCAGCAGCACCAGACACCAGCCATGATGGGCCAGCATTTCTTTGGGGTGACTATCAAGCAGGAGCCCTTGTCTTTATCCTCCAGCTGCCCTCTGTCCTCCCCTAAACAGCCTAAGTGCCCTCCTGGTAGCTGCAGAGAGGATATGGGTAGCTGCAGAGAGGATATGGGTCACTGCAGTTCCTCCATTACCAACATGGGGGGCCCCAGGGGACCACAGTGTATGGATACAGGCCATTCCTCTGGCAGCCCCACTGCTATGTCCACTTTCCTCAGCCCACAGTGCTCACCGCAAGACTCTCCTATCAGAAAATCTTCCAGCAGCCCACAGCCTTCATCTCCTAACAACCCCTACCTGCTGTCTCCTCAAATGGGGAGGGATGGCTGTAGTCACCCCCACACCCAGGGCAACAATAGAGCATGCAACATGCAGGTATGTTGCCTTTATATTTAGAATGACCATTTTTACTGACTTTTAGTAGATCATATAACAAAGACAAGAAGCAGTATTTACTTTTAAAGGAACAGTATTGTGTTTTGTATATATTTATTTAGTTTTTCTTTACTTTAAGACCATGGTGGATTTCAGACAATATTTTAACCGATGTTATAACATATTTTAATATGACCCCACTTTACACCCCTTAGTTTTATCAAACTATCCTGTTTAGAGACAGAAAGAATGATATGGACGCAAACAAACGTTACCAAAAACATAACCTAATCAACATTTGTTTAGATATTAGATTGCTATTTCTTTATTTTCTATGGATATTCTGATTTTTATTTTGATTCTTATTAGCATTTATATATTCCTGTATTTGCTGTCATAAGATCACCAAAATCATTAGGCATCATCATCATCATCAGTGGGCTGCATAAGTAAATGTATTTTATAGTATAAAAGTTAAAGAAAACCCATATAATACTTATCTAAATTTTTAAATGTAGGCAGCCACCAACGAGCGCAGAAACATGTCCAACTAGCATTAGGTTTTACAATTTCCCATCATCTCCATCTCTGAAAACATGTTCAAAACAGTATATCTAAATATTTATTTCATATACAAAATATGCTCTCTTTAGTCTAGGTGTTTTTTTATTCTGTTCTTGATTTCTAACGTGTTTGGGGCATTTTATTTTTTGGCTAACTATAGATGCAGCAAAAGAGTGGCGGTTCGCCTGTAAACTGTTCCTATCCTTCCGACCAAAGAGGTCTTCAGGGAGTCTATCCCAGCTCAGCTGACTGTGGCCTCAACAACAGCAGCCCTGCTAAACCTGAGAGCCAAAACATGCAACCAAAGGTAATTTTCTATCCACATGACCAGCAATTTACAGCATTGTCACATCAGCATCATTTACTTCAGCTGAATCATCTCACATTTATGTTACTGTTTTCCTTTCTTCTCTCCATTTGTGGCCTGTCTCTGTGTATTATTGTCTTTTGTTGTGAAGTTCATTTTGTCATAACTTCATATCAGTTTTCATCATATATTCCTTGACATGTCAGTGACATTTCCTTTACAAGACGACAACGCCAAATCATTTTTTAGAGTAAACTTTTCACTGTGATGAGATTTTTTAAACATGAGGGCCTAATTTGGGTAAATCCCCCTATAATATACTAATGTCACTTTTCACCTATTTCCCATATAGATGTCAGTTTTGCCAAAGTGCCAGGTCCCTCCCCCTGCCTTCAGTAGCTCAGATTCAGATGCATCTGACTTAAGACAGCCCCCATGCTATGAGGATGCAGTCAAACAGGTAAACTGAAATCCATGATAAAATTCAGTAGAGATGGCTGGCCAGAAATTTATTTGACCTTTTTTGGCGTTGCTCTCATTCCACTCTTCCTCCTGTGGTCTGTCTTGTTTTTTCTTTCTTCTATTTTTTTCTGTGTTGTAGTTTTTGTTTTCATCCATCGCTTTGTTCACTGTACTTCTATAGCTATTATGATAATAGCATTATAGTGATTTTTTAACTATTGTAATTATGTAAAAATACTTTTTTTTTTACAGTCGACAAAGTATTTTATTCATTATTTAATTGTAAAAAAAATAATGCTCTACAGTGTTGTAAAATGTCTTGTTTTATCTGAACATACAAGGGATTTTTTTCCCTAAAACATAAAATAAAATGCTTAGTGAATGATTACTAATTATTAGACCATTATTATTGTTGTAGCTCTACGTTTTTGACTATGAGCAAAACTAAATTTCTGTTACCTCCTTAATTTTGCCAGCAAAGCAAAATAAAGCACAACTAAATTTTTTACAGCCAATTAAAATATATTTGTTTCTCTGAAACAAGCAAAAAAACTCTATCTTTAAAGCTAGTAAAAGGGGCCAAGTCCCGTTTTAGGAGCTAGAATGTTTAAAAAACAAAACAAAAGAAAGACAACCAAGTCTGTTTTTTAAGTGTTAAAATGTTGTTCAGCTGATAAAAGGAACGCACTTTTTGTTACTGTTACAGCAACTGACCCGAAGTCAGCAGATGGATGAGCTTTTGGACGTACTCATAGAGAGTGGAGGTGAGGATTCATTCTATAGATCCTGTTGGCTGAAGATGAAAGCATTTGAAAACACTACCTGTTGTTCACAGTCTTACCTGACACGTTGAACCTGCTGTGACCCTCCCTCCTCTCCTCTTTCTCTTCAAGAGATGCCAGCTAACGCCAGAGAAGAGAGGGAGAGGTCCTCTGTAACCAAAGTTATGCCTCACATTACTGTGTCCCCAGGGTGTCCCGGCCTCCTCATCCCGTGGTTTCACCGACATTACGAGCACCTCTCCCCCACCCAGCTCCCTTACGACCATGCAGCCAACCACGTCACCGAAAGCCACCCAGACACTCTGCTTGGCAGTCCCGTCGGCCGTGGAGGGGAGGTACCTCTTCTTAAAATGGCAGCAGAGGATGGGGGCCAGGAAGATGATGGGAAGCGAGAGGTTGATCGGTACAGCAGCCCTCAGAATCACCATCACTCTCATCATCCTCAACAGGACAAACTTCTGAGCAACCGAGATCTGATGGACACGTCTCTCTCGGCCATCGGCAGCAAGGTGTCCACCAACCCCGAGGTGCAGGGAATGGTCAGCATGACCTTTAGTGAGACGCCTTGGGAGACAATGGAATGGCTCGACCTGACACCACCCAGTTCTGCCACTGCCTTCAGCATTGCTCCACCCAGTGCACCCAGCATTTTTAATGCAGAGTTCCTGGATGTAACAGACATTAATTTGAACTCTGCCACAGACCTTCACCTGGAGCACTGGTAAAAACAACACTGTCCCTAAAGTGCTGGTTAGCAGCATACCAGCCATCGAACTCAAGACACCAGCTTGCAACTAGCTGCACGGACTTCTGATATTAGCTATGACAATACCAAAGACTTATTTAATTCTATTCTTAACAGCTTTAAATGTTCACATGTTGCTCCTTACTATGATCCAGTGGAATGTTATAACCATTAACAGATATTCAAAAGCTGAAATCCAAGCCAGAAATTGACCAATTGTTATATCCAACCTTTCCACTTCACTGAAATGTGGTTCTTATGTTGTCGTCATACTCAAAAACTAAAGACCTGGTGCTTTTTGGCATGATCTTGATCCGCACAACTACCAAGTACTTGTGACAGTGGACATAGTGTCGGAAGGAGTGTTAATGTAACTTAAAAACCCGATTACAGTACTTTACGCCAACATTTAATACAGTATCAGTGTTATGCCACCTAGACTTGAAGACACAGTTTGACTTTCATTGTATACTTTGAGTTATATATTAGTACTGGAAAAAAATACCCAGAGAGGAGTTAACAGGTGAATTGGAGAATTGGATTGCTTAGTAATGGCCATATTGTAAATATCAAAACTGACAGAGATAAGTTGCAGTCTGCATATTTCGTCAGAGGTGTGGGAGAACATACAAACAACAAATCAAATGCTTTCTGTAATCACTTCAACATTTGATGTAAATATGATTTTTTTTTAATTCACTGTGCACCTCTAGCTTAATAAACACTTGTCACAGTTTGCTTGGGCTTAGTATATGTGTATAGGTTAGGTCATTTGAAGGAATCTTTTTGTACTTATTTGTTTTCCACTATTATCCACAGGATGACACCATAGAAGGAAGCTGACACCTTTAAAATAATTATCTTATCAGTTTATATCAGCAGCCGAATACTGCCTTATTTGCGACAGCTTTTTATTCCCAAATTTTAATATCAAATGACTGCTCCCCTAAAAGTTGTTGACTGATGTGATTTAGATGGCTCCAACCCAAGTAAGTTATGTAAAGCTCACATCTAGTTTTTTCTTTTTTTGTTTTTGGTCATTAAAAATGCCAGCATTTCTGTTCCCATTTACATTTATTTATTTTGTGCTTTTGTATTTATACTTGATCCTGTATTTATACATTCCTTTAAAACAGATTGGGGCTCTATATGATGTATGAAAAAAGTACCATTATCAATCACTGACATTTCATTATTAGTTCTCTTGAGAATGTGATACAAAGTGAAAGAACCACTTTGAAAAGCCATGTTTTCCTAACTTACTTTTCTTTAAAAAAAAAAATAAATCATGATTTGTAATTGACAATTCTTAGCACTTGTTAATAGGATGATGTAATATATTCAAATTTTTACTGTGAATACTGGATATTAATAAAGAATAGACTTCCACAAAGCCAGCCTAGATAAACCTATTATGCACAGTAGTTAGCATAAAGTGAGAATACCAAACTCAGAAATGAATAAGGTTTCAGTTTTGATTAGTAAATGTATTTTAATACACTTAAAAATTCGATTAAAACTAAAGGAAATACGTATAATTTCTTGCATACCTCCTTTATATCTGTCGACTAACTGTAAAGCTACAGTTAGCAGTTTGCTAGCCTAAATTGCATAAAGACTCACAGATGGGGACAGACCAAAGTGGCTTTGTCTTCAAGTCACAGAATCAGCCTACCAGCACTTCTGTTTTATGTTCCTAGTTAAATCTCTTTATTCATTCTCAAAAGACCCAGTAAGCTTCATTCATTGTTCACAGTACTCACCGTCTTTTCCAAATTAGCATTATCTTAACTAGCTCATTGGTCATTAACTTGAAAACATGATATTTACTTTACTCCACATAAACTTGTTCTATTTAATGTGAGTATTAGACATAATAAAAGTTTTATTACCAAAATGCTAAACGAAAAGGGGCTTTTTCATACAGTAAGATTAATATTAACAAAACTAGCAGTCTAGATTTTGTTTTGTTTTTTCTGACTCAGAACGCCAAGGAGGCAGAAAAAAACTTTACTAACAAAAATTATGTATTTTCTTTTCATTCATGTTCTATGCTTGAGCAAATTTTTAACAGTCAGCTTGCTTTTACACTTGAACCAGAGGTGCTGGTAGGTGTTAGCTACATAAAGTGTTTCTACCTTATTCCAGTCTTTATGCTAACATCACCACCTAGCTATTTTACGACAGATCTAAGTGGTTTTGCTCTTATATGTATGTCATAAATATATGTCATTTCCAGTAATATAAAATTATGACTTCAGTTCCTTGGCTAATAAACCTCTTGCAATTATTCGTGTCCTCTGTAACCATGGGTCTCATGTTGTTTTGACCAAATTTTTCTTTTCTTTTAAATGAAGTGTTGCACTTGAGTGGCTTCTCTGGTTACATGTTAGCTATTACCCATCTTGAGTATATTTTAAAGCTAATACTTTATTTCCTGTCTTCTGTTGTCAGAACAATTACTGTCCTTTTCTTAATTATTTTTGATGAATTCTTAAATAATTTTCCCTCAGAGGAAAGTAATCTGACAGAAGCTTCCATGTTGCTTGGCCACTCTGACTTGCCCGAGTCCCTGTATACTACAAAAAAAGACAGCAATAAACTTATCACTTATTATCAAAATTATTTTGGCAGTTTGTTCGTGTCTAAATTACAAGAAACATACACAGGTTTCCAATCTTTTCCATGGGAACTTTATTTGTAACCATCGATGAAGATACAATATAATATTCATTGCCCTTAATAATATCTTATAATCTAATATGAACATTCTAGTAATTTTGCAATTTATACAACATGTACCCTGGAGATTCACCAGCGTCAAGTTAGCTTCCTGGAAACACATGACAGAATAAAACAGATCTAGAGACAGTTTGAAGTTAAACGGCTCCGTCTGTGGGCTTTCTCTGGGGTCTGCACCATTTCGCGTCAGACATAGAAATGGAAAGTCTCTTACCGAAAGAATCGTGTGGGTTCTACAACGTCGCCACCTACGCGGTTGTAATGTATTGCCCTCCCAAACAGGCCAGAAGTATTCAACATTTTAAACAAGCCACACTAAAACGTCCCCAACCCACTCCAACAATGGTGGTAGTTTCTGGGAGATGCATGTAAAAGTCCCTACAGTGTCCCAGACTTAAAGGACCATCATCCATACAGTTTGGTTAATAGCTATCGCCAAGTAGTGTGATATTTGTCTCGCTATTCTGTGGATAAGAAGCCCCGCCTGGTAGATGTGGCTTTCTGAAAAGGAATGACAACGGGTGCATCTCAATAGTCTCAAAATTGTGGCCTCCCATTGACCTTCTGCCACGCTAGTATGTAAAACTCCAGAATATTACAACTGACAAAGGAAGACAGGTGAGGCATTTTGGATTATGGAGATGCATCCGAGTTTAATACATGGCTTGGCATGGAAATATTCTATCATCAGTGCAAGCCAGAAAGACATGCTAAATCATGGAGAAACATGCCGAGTCCGTGGTGAACTGAAGGACGAAAATGCAGTAACTGTGTGTGGAGTGAGATTCCTCTTCTCCTGACAGTTCGGTAGTTGGTATGGAAGTCAATAGTTTGTGATTTAGCAGCATTTACAGTTTTTATTTATTTTTTGACAGAACTCCCATGCCTAGACTTTTAAACTTGTAGTTACTGCTGCTATATGGCAGCACGGTGGATCTGTGATCAGTGTGGATGAGAAGTTTAACTGTACAGTGCTATGACAGGCTACCAGGTGAAATTAAGCCTCATTCCTAAACTAAAAGAATTTGCATCTAACACCTATCTTGGTGCTTGGTTTGACCATCTGTGTTTAGGAATCAGCCTTCACTGTTGAGCAGAACCTGCCAGTAACAGCAGGTGTTCTATGTACATACACATTTACAGTGGACATAATGTCCTAAACTAACTTTACACCAGGGTATAGGACATCTTCCACTACAAGAACTTGTTAGGAGTATGGAAACGAGGATGTTTTTGTGGGACAAAAAGTGTGTAGCCTGGGAGACTTCTGGGTGGTCCTGAAAGAACAACAGTATGCCTTAATGCAAACTGATTGCATTTAAAATGCAGGCGAAGGCATTAAAAAAAAATTACATTGTTGGGTTTTTTAAGCCTATAAAGCAATGGAAAAATAAGACTGAAAAGGCCAACCAGAAGACTATAACTGTAAATGTTTAGGGCTACCTCCTACTATGTTCCTGCAGCGGAATAGGCTAATGTAGCACTGGATTAGCACCACTTAACGTCTCTTGTGTTATCATTTTGGCAAAGTCAAAAAATTAAGTCTCTTTTTTTGAGAAGTTATTCTTGGAGACCAAAATAGGCACACCATTAGCCAAAAAAAATATTAAAAAAATAAACTTACTTGATTTATACAATGTGAACAAAACTTTTTTTTTTTTTTTTTTTTACAAGTTTTATCATAATATATATTTTCGTAGTGTACAAAACAGGCAAATTCATTAGTCTTATTGTAGTTGTGTTTTCTAGTTTAAACTAGAAAAAAAATACAAATTTTTCTTAAACTTGTAAAACTGATGTTAAAAAATTGTTTATCATCTTGTGCTGCTCTCACCAGAGAACTATACGATACATTTGCTAGCAGGTTTTCTATTTTGATCTAGTGGTGACTGTTTCTCAATCAATACATTAACTGCGAGGCAATGCAGCTTGTTTGAACTACATAGGTTTTACGACACTAGGTGTTCTAAAGGTATATAAAAAACAAACAAACAAAACATTTACTTGCAATGTGCAAAAGTGAAGCGATGCTTACATGTTTATTTTTTCCTGTTTTGTTAGCGCATTTTACAAATCTACAGATCTCTTACCCAATGCTTTATGTTGTTTTGCTAGCATCAAAGACCTATTACCATATATCTAACTAATTTGCTTACTGCAAATAGAAAAAAAAAACAAAAAAAACATACCGTTAGCTAGATGTTAAACTTTCATTTATTAGAATGATAATGGCCTTTTCTATTTCCTCACCTATTTGACTAAAACTACATAATAGAAAAATATATATTTCTATTCAGTTAGTATACTTTATTTTACCAATCTTAACCTTTTTTTAAAAACCTGCTTTTTCTTCTTCCTTTTTTTTTTTTATTTTTTATTAAATGGACAGAATTATTTAACATATATTTTGCTAGTAGGCTTCTCATCTTAGTTAGCTATTGTTACATCATCTTGTCCTTTGTCGTTTTTTATTAACAAAAACCTATAAAGGATATTTTGGAAGCATGCTTTGTGTTGTTTTGCTTTTTTTTTTAACCCATCAATCGTCTTTAGCTGTAGCTACTTCTTTGAATGACAAAAATCCAGTTACATTAAACCAGGTGTTGCCATTTGATATTACCTCATTAGGAATTTCTATCACCATGAGCTCTGTTCTGTTGCTGCTCAGCAAGACTAACACAGGAAATTCTCAATCAAAAAAAAGATGCTCAGTTTTATGACTCAAACACAATAATAGCAAAAGAGACGAGCTGAGGCCAGTTTGTGAGATTTTTCTATCAAGACAGCTTCTCACAGATTGCATATTGGGGGAAAGAGAAAAAGAAAGCCGCGCTACCGAATCCACGAGTGTTCCACACAGAAACACTCTTGCATACTCAACCATTTGCCGTGAGTAAAGGTGCTCTCAATCAAATGCATGGAAAGACTGTTTAGACAGCAGATCTACCTGCATACATTTGTACATGTCAACAGTTCAGAGGTGAACACACATATGCATACATACAGTCCACAATGTACAATCTATTGAGTGGCTTTTTTGTTCATACATCAAGAGCGTCACTGCTCACCATTTTATTTGGTAAATTCTGTATTTGTGTACAAATTCAAGTGTGTGTAAATTATATATATGTACTCCATTCCTTTTTCCTCACATACACAGATACATTGCATTTTACTAAGACAATGTTCTCGCTTCAAGTTTTTCTGGCTGAAGATGAATGACAATATTATAGGATTTTAAAATGAGGTGATGGGAGGTTGAAAGGTTTGCTTAAGGATATTTGTCTCATTGCACTGAGCAATTCGGACTTAGTTCCTTTGTTCTTTGGAACACGTGAATAAACTGGTGATCCCACCTAACTCTTAGGGCTAAGATGTCAAGCGTCGTGTCACAAAACTTAGTGTCCAATCCACTGTTGGCTAACGACCCCCCTCCCCCAACCCTCACCCCACCCTCCCTGGACTAACTGTCAGTCGACATACATGGGCGAGATAGGAGAGGCAGGGATCTGATCCAGAATGCGACACACGTAGCTGGCGACGTCCACAAAACGCTCCTCATACATCAGAATGAAAGGGTGTTTCTACAGGAGAGACACACAAAGCTGAAGTCACAGTTCAGCCCGTATGAGCCAGCTAATTTAAAGTTAGGTTTAGCCTAAATCCTCAAATATTGCAGAGCTAGGAATTGGGGTAAAATTTTATTTACTGTAGCAAATAAAAATGACTTTTACATTTCAATTTTAAGTAGTATTGCAACTCACCAGAAGCTCCTTGTACTTTGGCCTTTTTGATTCATCCTTTGTAAGGCTGGACAGACAAAAAAGAACAAATCAGAGGCAATGTGCCAAATGTAGAGGGCATAAAAATGCTCCCCAATCAAATTTTACATGATTGTGCTTACCATAGGTTAACAAAGTTGATGAACTTGGGGGAGAACTGCCTCTCCTCTGAGTTGCTGAGCTGGGGAGGCTCGCCTTTTACCACCTGTGTCAGCTGATCGAAAACACTATTCCACTTAGGGTAGGGGAATCTTCCTGTTGCCAGCTCATACTGATAACAAACAGAAAGACACTCGTCTAACACTGTGGATTTATCCTTATTGCAACAGCTTAACTTAATGAAACCCTTGGGTCTTACCAGGGTGATTCCCAAACTCCATACATCAGACCGGACATCATAGCCTTGTCTAGAAGCACTGGGGTCTATCCTTTCAGGCTGCAAAACACACAAATGGAAATATTCTGTGATACACAGATAATTCACTAGACCCCATAAGACAGTATTTCACTCTATCAGACAAATGCAAAATGCATGTCAGTCACAACAATTTTAAATCAACTGACACGTGAAGTGAACATGTCATTAAAAAGTACTACTGAGGAATGCCCATATAAATGGCATATATGGAATTACTTTGAGGTGTACTGCCGACCTAAACACTGTCAGAAATCCTTCATAGACTTGCCCCCAACTGCAACACCCTCTCTATGCAGTAAAAACTATCGAGGAGGGACTTGACACACAGCTTAAGCCAGGGACGGACAATTAATTTTGCCAAAGAGTCACAAGAGAAGCTGGACTGTTGTGGAGGGCGATGTCAATAAGCTGAACTCAATTCTGCTCAGTATTAATTTGATCTCTTTGTAAGCAGCCCTCCACAACAGTTCCACTTCTCATGTGGCCGCTTGGGAAAATTAATTGCCCACCCCTGGCTTAAGGTACTGAACTGGTCTCCAACCTCTCTTCACCAAGCCTGATTTATTACAATCCAAAGGATCAGTTGCTCGACAGCACAGGACACCAGAGGTCTGTGCCCCCATTGGTCAGAACTGAACACAAGGGTAACCCATGCAATATTAAGCAGGAGATTTAAATGTTTTGGCTGCTTGGGGTGCACTCTGCAAGGTGTGAACAACTTGAATGAAGGTTCTTAATAAATATAATAATAACATCAACCCGTTTTACCCCTTCACACGTAACTGATGCATATTTGTTAATCAGTGCAGTTAATTACTTACTGCCATGTAAGGCCTGCAGCCTGCGTCTCTGGTCTTGGCTATGGAGTCCACCAGCTGGCCGCTGATGCCAAAATCGCACAGTTTGATATTCCCCTTTCGGTCCATAAGAATGTTGGAAGGTTTGATGTCTGCAAACACAGCAAAGGACAACCTAACTATAATGTAACTGGGACAAGAGTTCATTTTTAACAGCTGATAATAGTGCTGGGCGATATGACGATATATATCGTGTGGACGATAGAAAAGTGTCTATCGTGCCATTTGTCTTCTATCGTTTCTAACCCTAATTTTATCAATTATTACATAAAATATATCATTAACCCTTTACAACCGGTCGGAGCAGGCACACTCCGTTTTGCCTAACTATTTTTAAATCCCTGTAGAACTGGAACCACTTAAGGTAGCGCAATAAGTTTTTTGCATATGAAACTGTATGAGTTGTACTTACATCTTGTTCCATTAGCTTGCCCTAGGTCACGGTTTCCTTCCACATATAGCTTTGCAAAAATTGCATAAAAAGCACTTCCAGCAACAAAAACATAATATTCCAGAAACACGCTTTGTCGATCCGATCAGCTGTTCATAACACTTCCTACGTTGGAATACAAGTCAGCGCGAACTATCGCATGTCCGCCATTACCTGTCCGAAACCGGAAGTGACGTCATTTTCGCGGAGAATGTAGTTTTTTACCTTCAAAGCTTATGTTGGTGTTTTTAAAAGTCATGTTTGACTTTATGCTTTTCTGTATCGTTTCTGGGATGCTTAGAAGTCAAATTACACTGTTGGAAATAGTTTATTTTGATGCACATGCTGTTTTTTTGCAAATTTACATTATAATATTTATTTTCATTTTTCCTGTTGTATATAAAAATTTGTATCTCAAAAATAAAACTATGAAGACACTCAGACACTGATTGGAAACTATTTTGTGCAACTTTTTTGTATTTATAGTTTTGAGGGATACGCCTCTTAAATTTCTCTAACTAGAAATATATGTAAAAAAACAAAAACGATTTTCAATTTTTTTGTAGTTTATTGCACTTTTTTGCAATTTATGTAGTTACTATGGACTTAATGCATACACATTATTAAAATTTGGGCTATAATGGTTTTATTGATGTATAGCAACTTGAAATGCTCCCACAAATGGCACTACAGCATGCAAAATATAAAGATAAGCTATGGCGGACTTGGTTCTATGGTAGGTCTTAAAGGGTTAAATAGCCTGTGGCAAATATATTAGTGTTGTCTTCTCACTATACATACTCTTAACTTCATGCAAGAGAAAATAAAGTATAAAAAAAATTATATTTTTCGCAAAGAAACTCCGTCTTGTGGTTTTGCGACATGGTGCTTCTTTACGTGCACCCGGATTTGCGACATGCTTTACGGTAACTCAAAAGACTGCACCCTCTCCACTCGCTGTTTACAGACTGCATACTTTCCAGATGACCACAGGTCAGGTGGTATATCGTGATATATATCGTTATCGTGATATAAAATAATTCATATCGTGATAAATATTTTTTCCATATCGCCCAGCACTAGCTGATAAGAACAAAATGAGAAAACTTACCTCTGTGAATTATTTTCAAGTTTTCTTTTAAGTGGTTCAGTGCTTTAACGGTCTGTTAAAGAGAAAATAAAACCTTTGGTTAATTTTTTGATGCTATGCATGCAATTACAGGAAAAGTGTTACATGAATATGAAATTGTTGCTTACTGCTAATGTTATTTTGCCTAATATTTCCTCTGGAATGACGTCATCTAATGCACAATATACATATTTGTAGAATTTGTCTAATGAGGTAGACATAAGTTCCATACAAATCCAACAGTCCCCCTGAAACAAAGACATAGAGGTTAGATTCCTTCAAGAATTTGCAATCAACTGAATGAATCATGTATATTTTGTTTCTGTAACATTAAAAAAAGGCAGGTGGGTGTGTTTTTCAGACCTCCCTGAAGAGGGCGCCGTAGAACTGAACAATGTAGGGACAGTCACTACTCCTCATCACTACATCAAGGTCCATCAGCAGCTGCTTCTGCTCCTTCTCATCCACAGTGGAGCGAATCCTCTGAGGGACACATCACAAAATAGACATGCATGTTTCAGCCTCACACTTTTCATCACATTGCCATTTCTAACTTTAGCAGCATTAATAAGAGAATTCATTTCTCAGAGAGCAATGGACATGAATTGAACTGTTTTCTTTTTTGTTATTTATTATACCTTGCAAGTTCGCCTACTATCACCATGTGCATGCTGGGTTCAACAAAAGTTATGCACATAAAAGCCAGCCACTCAAGCCAGTCACATCTACTTAACAGTGTCAGGTCATTTGACCACAACACTGATGCTACTTCAATCAACCTTTGTGTCAGTCAGAAATGAAGCTGTTCGACCCTAAAATGCATCGGTGAAACTAATTCAAATGAGCTCGTTATTGTGTTATTCAAAATTCAACAGCACATTTTTCCTAAAATCAACAGAATCTGTCAGTATTTCATCTACACAATGAATGCTTCTAAACAGGCTGTCAGAATAAGCTAGCATATAACCACCTGCAGTGCACACTGCATGCCATCCAGGTGTGTGGGTAGACTGCTGCTGCTTGCACGGCTAATGTTAGTCACACTTTGAGAGATGTTTAATGTCAGACTCATTTAAATTTAACCCTTTAAGACCTACCATAGAACCAAGTCCGCCAGAGCTTATCTTTATATTTTTACATGCTGCAGTGCATTTTTGGGAGCATTTCAAGTTGCTATACATCAATAAAACCATTATAGTCCAAATTTTAATAATATGTATGCATTAAGTCTATAGTAACTACATAAATTGCAAAAAAGTGCAATAAACTACAAAAAAATTGAAAATCATTTTTGGTTTTTTACATATATTTCCAGATTCCAAATTTAAGGGGTTTATCCCTCAAAACTGTAAATACAAAAAAGTTGCACAAAATAGTTTCCAACCATAGGAAATTTATTTTGAGTGTCTTCATAGTTTTATTTTTGAGATACGCCAATTTCATATACAGCAGGAAAAACGAAAATAAATATTATAATGCAAATTTGCAAAAAAACTGCATGTGCATCAAAATAAACTATTTCAAACAGTGCAATTTGAGTTCTAAGCATCTCAGAAACTATACAGAAAAGCATAAAGTCAAACATAAGTTTTAAAAACACCAGCATAGGCTTAGAAGGCCCTCAAGGTAAAAAACTACATTTTCCGCGAAAATCACGTCATATCCGGTTTCGGGCAGGTAATGGCGGACATGCGATAGTTCGCGCTGACATTTATCTCACCGTAGAAAGTGTTATGAACAGCTGATCGGATCGGCAAAGCGTGTTTCTGGAATATTATGTTTTTGTTGCTGCAAGTAGAGCAGGGCGATATGACCAAAAATATTTATCACGATATACATTTGAAAATTTGCGATAACGATATAACTGACGATATAATTGACACTAGACAAAATAATTTACAACTCCACAACTTTATTAGTGCAAAAAAAACATCAATGTATTTTCACTTAAACAAGCAGCTGTTTTTTTATGTGCATTAAAGTTATATAAAAATTTAACAGTGAAAATTCCTTGCAGACAGTTTAACCAAAAGGCATTTCCAGTGGAAACTGGCCGACATATCCTCAGCATAACCATGTATAATATCCACAAAACTTAAAAAGAGGTTATACACACACACAATACGGTAATATTATGTTGAAGCACAGTACGTATCACTCCGCGAGGCTCCTGCCTACGATAGCCGTAATGCTCCGACAATCCATCCAGCGGTGCGGGTTCGTAGCTTAACAAAGTCGTACTAAAACATTTGACAGATTTTCGAGCGCCGTGTACATAAAATCGTTTCGAGGTCAGTAAACACAACCATAATTCATACATAAGGCACACGGGATTATAAGGGGCACTGTCGATTTTCAGAAAAATCAAAGGATTGATTTTAAGTGTGCCGTATTTTCCAAACAACACAGTAATAACGACGGCCCGCTAGCATGCGCTACCAAAAATAGTGCTTTGTTGTGTATCTGACGGACGAAAGCTAAACCAGTTCCACACCACTGAAGTTGCAGCATTTTTACAAACCAATTCTGGTTCATCCGTTTCATTTAACGATCCACTTTCGCTCTTCTCATTCCGCGTCGCCACCATGTGCGTATGTAAACATAGGCACTGCGCATGCGCGTTTTACCCATATTCTATCGCGATATTTCATTTTCCTATCGTTGCCCAAAATTACACCAGTATAACCGTGAACGGTATGATATAGCACAGCCCTAGCTGCAAGTGCTTTTTGGTGAAGACAGAGGATACACACGGTGTGATAAAATGCTTTTCTTACCTCAGTATTGTCTTTCTACACTTGAGATAAGTCTCAGTATGCCACAGCAACTTAATATGATCCAGGTATAAACACATTCATGTGCATTGTACAGTTACATTTGAGAAATCTGACAATGAGGGAATGGTGGAAAAGAATCCAACATCTGTGGCATGAAGTTTTGGAGTTATCTCAAGCTCTTAAGCTTCGAGAAAGCAAAAAGTTTTGAACACAAGCAAAAATGTACAGGGGTTCCCAGTGCACGATCTGATATCGTCGTGTTGGTGTTGTTCCCAGATCAACATAGTAAATGTTGTTCCAGGATCAACATTTCAAGTGACCAATCAGAATGTTGTGACGTCATGCTTTTGCGACTTTGGGAAAAACCGCCGTAAAACAAAAAACTGTACTTAAGCTGCGAGAAACCGCCTCTGTCCGCCGATCAACGGACCCTGACCGCGACCCTAATCCTAACCCTTAATAAACAGTAAGCAGAATTGATATTGTCCTTGCAACATTGGAATTTCACAAATGCACGAATGGCTTGGCGCGCCAAAGAATATCGTCACAACAATGTGATTGGTCACTTGCAATGTTGAACCTGGAACAACATTTTCATGATGATCTGGGAACAACACCAAAACGACGATATCAGATCATCCGTTCCCAGTGTTCAGATAGGTGTACTGCACAAGCCCTTTGAGCTATAACCTTCTGAATTTATGCAATTTTTGCAAAGCTATCTGTGAAAGGAAACCGTGACCTAGGACCGGCTGATGGCATAAAATGTAAGTACAACTCCTCCAGTTTCATATGCAAAAAAAATTATTGCACTAGCTTACGTGGTTCCAGTTCTACAGGGATTTAAAAATAGTTACGCAAAACGGAGAGCGCCCACTCCAACCAGTTTTAAAGGGTTAATCGACTAAGAAATTAGTTGGTTGGGACGCCCAACATCTTTCCATAACTGAGTTCAGATGCCTGTTGATCAGTAAAGACTGGCCTCTGGTGACATTTTCGTGCATTACACTACAGTATATGACCTCAATACAGCAGCTCTGCATCAGCTTAACAAAAAGTAGAGGTGCACCTAGAGACCGGCCAGGGACTAGAATTGGTTGATTTCCTGCGTTCTGGACCCTCACTGGTCACTGTCTGGTTACTGGTTGGTCAGCCTTCCATATGTTTGATTACATCCGTTTTATGCATGTGCAACACACTCACAGCAGCGCAGGCAAATATTTTCACGGACACTCAAAGCCTAACATGTGGACACTCCTCACTGCTAGACTCAAAATATCTGTTCTAGTTTGATTGAATTCTAGTCAGCAATCATCTTATTTTGAGACCGACATTTCAGTCTTTTTAAAAAAAGCAGACTAAAGGAAAAAAACATCTCCAGATTACTAATAGTCTATTATTGGGCTACCTTGACAGCCATGATCTGGCCTGTGGGTTTGTGGACCATCTTGTTGACGGAGCCATACGCCCCACGGCCGATCTCACCGAGGTCTCTCAGATCCTCTGCAGTGAAGTCACAGTGCTGCTCAGGAGAGATCTTCAGCTTCCCAGATGACTCAATACTGTGTGTCCGTAGGCGCTCTCTGTTGAATGTGGCACGATGACAGCATTTATAATTAATCATTTATATTTTAATCAGAAATTAAGTGTATGTGAACTGTGAAGTTTCCATGAACCGCCTTTAAAATCTGATCAAGCTTGTGGGATTTGACTAGTTGGCAAAATATGAATATAGTATTTGTATTATTTTCATCATTAAAAATTCCCCTCCTGATATTAAAGGTGCAAGATGCATGATGATTTGACCACTGTTAGTGCTATTAAGCAGTGTTTCTAAGGATGTGCCCCAAGTTTGACTGCATGTTGTGCAAATGTGAACATGTGTTGAAAAACACAATCGTGTCAGTGATTTTGTGCCATTTCACAGCGCTCAAATTGCCAGAAAATGTAGCAACATGTCAAGTGAAAAGAAAAAAAAAAAAACACTGCTAGCAAGTTAAAGTGGTTAGCATAAAAACCAACTCTACAAATGTTTTAAACAGAAGCAAATGTAGTCAGTACATTTCTGTTGTCATAGTAACTTTAAGACGATTTAGAAAATTGCTTACAAAGAAACTTAATAATCAATAAGTACTTCCTGATGTTATGAAGCAAATGAGTAGTGTTGTTTCTCTGTAAACTGCTACACAACAGGACTACTTTTTGCAACCAGGCACTGCCCCCTGCTGGCCTGACAAATTCACTCTACTGTTATCAGGTCCAGAGGCTATGTCCAATTTCTATATACAACCTCTTATCTAGTCCCAGTGACATCATGTCCCAACTATCTCTACTCACATGTGAGGGTTCTGGAAAGAGGGAACTGTTGGATTGAGTGGGAGCCTGGAAGCCGGTTTCACTGGAGGGTTGGCGAAATTCAGTTTCAGAGCTTTGCGTTTACCTGGTAGGACAAAAAGAGAAACAGATGCAGAGTGCCACCACATGCACACCACTCTGTGGGTTCAACCAACTGGTGAAGACAGAGGATACACACGGTTTGATAAAATGCTTTTCTTACCTCAGTATTGTCTTTCTACACTTGAGATAAGTCTCAATATGCCACAGCAACTTAATATGATCCAGGTATAAACACATTCATGTGCATTGTACAGTTACATTTGAGAAATCTGACTATGAGGGAATGGTGGAAAAAAATCCAACATCTGTGGCATGAAGTTTTGGAGTTATCTCAAGCTCTTCTTAAGCTTCGAGAAAGCAAAAAGTTTTGAACACAAGCAAAAATGTACAGGGGTTCCCAGTGTTCAGATAGGTGTACTGCACAAGCCCTTTTAGCTATAACCTTCTGAATAAATGGCATGCAGCATGTGTGCAAGCTATCAGGCTAGTATGCTGTGCACTAAGCAGGGTGCTAACATTGGGAATCCCTGTTCAGAACATTTCCATCAATAACCTTTATAAATGTGCATGTCAACATTAAACAGTTCCCACTGACATGTGAAAGCGACCCAACACTCAAGACAGCACTTCGTTCAGACTGAGAACACATAGGTTGAATTAACTGTTAGGTGCATGTGAGTATATGAATGTATCACCCAAATAGAGTTGGTGATTAAGTTTAGGCATTGTTGAAAGTGCTGAGTTCAAGTGTTAAGTTGTCTTTGCCATGCCCTGTCCAACCAGCTCCTGAGTGCAAACAGATCCCTTAGCCTTTTAAGCCCCAGTGCAAATGAATCTTTCTTGGCAATAAATATATTTGTGACAATTAACAGCAGTGAACAGTGTACAGACTCCCCCACTACCAGAGCACCACACAGGCTGTTTCAGTAGTATACAGTGGCATCCTCTCACCTGTGTTATCCAATTACACACGTGCACGTATATAATAGTATAAACCATGAATCAAGACTGAAGCTCGTAACAGGAGGCAGGAATGAGCCCAGTCTTGAATACGGCTACAATAACAGAGGGAAGGATGCTCCTTTACACTACTGAGGTGTCCCCACAAAGAGTAGAGGTCGTGTGCTTTGTGTGCAAGTCTAATGCTTACTTTGGGGTATTCCAGACAGGCTTATCTGAAACCCTGAAGTAAAGAAAAAAACATTTTTACTACATTTTCTTGAAATGTGTTGTTAGAGTTTAAATGGGCCACGTTTGTGCCGTCCCAGCATGATTCAATGCTGAAAATGGAAAACAGGTCAGGATACTGAGAATGTGCTTTAGCTGGCAAAAGATGTGCCACATTTTGGTGGGTCTTGCTCAGTGCACTGCCATGTATCTGAAAACCGATGTAGTGTTTGCTGTATTACTGGCATAATAGTTCCATTTTAACAGTCATTTGAGTACCATCTTACTTAAAGTCAATTTTGAAAACCAATGTTGTGCCAGTCTTGAGGCACTGTGCATATGGCACTACCTTCTGCTGTTCCACTTGCAAATACTACCACCAGTACAATAATCAATTACATGTATTTGTCACTGCTGCCTATATAAAACCGTTTTAGTATTTTGCAATTACTTCCCGTGACCCCAGATAGATAGATAGATAGCAAGCAATCTTTGTGCCAAGCTAGGCTAGCTGGCTGCTAGCTTCTTAGCAATACTAACAGCATATGGCAAAAAAGCAAATACTTCCATTTTCCATATTTCCAAGATTATTCTTAAAGTTGGATATTGTATCATCAGTGTATGAACTACTATAGAAGAATAAGTAGATTACATTAAAAAGTGACAGTACAATTAAAATAAAGTACATTGTTTTTTATACTTGGTTTGGCGTTAGCCCTTTTTGCTAACTTGTACCTTAAATATAAGTATATAAACTAATACCTTAGAAAAATACATTTTTGTGAAAAAAAAATTAAAACAAAGGGCTACACGTTAAAGCTAGCTGGTAAAACAGTCTTAGCAAAAAACAAACAAAAACAATTTACTTTTTTACTTCTGCCCATATATTACAAAAATACATTTCATGCTGCAAATTCTTGGTAATAAAGTTAATTATATGCAACAGTTAATTTAATCACAATGGGAAGTGGGGTGGAGGTGAATAAAACTAATACTAAAAGCTGTGATGTTTGTTAGCTTTATAAACAGACAGTAATAAAATACTATGAACTTATAGATAATACACTAGTGATGACTGGTATTTGCCGGTGGAACAAGACTGATATTCTGTTTTTGTTGGCTCAGCAGAACACCACAGATTCACAGTGGCCAGCCACTAAAAACTGGCATGTGCCACTTCAACAGCTAAGCTGGTATAGCTTTCCTACAGTGAGAACCACACTTAACAGTGTCTCGTCAAATGGGGTCTGTCTACATCAGGTCATTCTAACATGGAAACTCAGTTGAAAACATGCAGAAAAAAAGAGGATACAATTACAGGTATTGCAAAAATGGAAAAAAGAAAACAAAAAAACTTTATGCCAACAAAAGAAAAAGACCAACAGAGGGAAGCGATGGGGACATTTCAATAAATTCCTTTGCCAAGATTGGCCCTAAAATTAAAAAAATAAAAAAACTCAACAAAAAACTAAATCTCCCAAAATCAGACTAAAACCTTATAAAATAAGTTTGAATACCTGTTTCATTTTGACATCTCCAGCAGGTGTTGGTTTCTGCAAGGTTTAGATAAAACATTTGATACTGCCACAGAGCAAGAAATTACAAAGTCAGATATGGCTGTAGAGGCTTAGGATTAGGCGCTTAATAATCAATAAAATCCAGAATAAAGCCCTCCTGATATACTATGAGCACATCCATTATTATCTGCCTAACCTACTCTGCTGGAATTTTCCAGTGAAATGACAACTCTTGGAACAAACACAGCTAAATGTATGTGAAGCACTTTACATGTATGTGTAATCAAGGTTTATGAATGACATAAATTCTATTTAATCCCCTAAAACACCCATCAGCTGTCACTACATGATTCCCTGTATATCTGCAGAATTTCAACTATAGTTGAGAACTCCCACTCTCAGGAATTTGGCTTTCATAGGGGTGACAAGCTAGTCAGAACAAATAGCATCCTATGGAGCCATAGCCCAAAAATTGCCTCTTGTAATTACACTTATATAGGGGGGGGGTCTTTGGAATCTTCCATATACCACAGCACCAGGAGCCACTTTACTCCTGACAGCAGTCACCTTCAACCGCTCCTTACACACGTTCAAAATTTTCTGTGGTGATTTATCTTTGCTTCTGAAATCTAATTCTAATTTGTAAACAGAGGCAATCAAGACAGTGTCCTAAACCCTCAACAGATCAAAGAAGGTGCTAAAATTAGCTTCCTGTAAGAAAAACCCTACAGACAAAAGTTCTGTTTATTTCTTCAATTTTAACACAATGTCGATATTGCATTCGCAAAAACTAAACTAATACGTTCTCTCTTTTTTTAGTTAAGTATGTTTGTCAAGTGTTAATAATTATTTTGGCGATTTTACTCCTATTCGTTGAGAACTCTTGTGATCATCCTCTTTTATATTCCCAGTGGATTAATGTAGAATAAGAAAATTTGGTTTTATGTATTAAGTTTCAGTAGACGTTTTTGTTCCTCACAGCACATTATTAAAATGTGTGACGTCACTAAAACAAATCTTAGCTGACTACAGGTTTTGTCACGAGGTTTGCCTGTCCGATAATAGAGGACAGTGTGCGCTCAGAGGCATTAACTAGGTAGAGATGTACACTTATAAGAGCCTCATGCAGATATGAAGGCTTAGTCTTTAAATTTATTTTACAAACCGATGTGATTTGTGTCAACACGTTATGAAACCACCGACAGAACTACCGTTAGCAATACAGGGAAGACAAGTAACGTTATGTATGGCCTGAAGCCAGCAGAATTTAATGTTGACACTTAATAGAATTGTGAACCCCAACTTTAACTTTATTAGCGCCATCATTTCTTTGCTACTAGGAGCCGAGCACTGAAACAGTGGCCTGACCGGGGACAGAAGTACACTTCAGTGTAGGCCTTGAGGCTACTTGTAGCAGCCCTCTGCTAATAACAAAGGCGAAAAAGTTAAAATAGTTACGGAACTCATTTTTTACAACGTAATACTTTTAAGGTAGAGTCGGGATGTACGATTCAAACTTCAGGAATGAAAACACTTTACTGTGCCATTACAGGCCCGCTGGTACAACAATTAAACTGAAGCTTGTGCATCATTGCTAGCCTGGTAGCAGTGCAGTTTCAGGGAGATACATAAAGCTAAGCGCAGAAAGGCAGGATTAGCGGAAGTCTCACAAGGCAGACGTCAAAATAAAAGCGCTGTTTGTTAACAATTACTCAGATCCGAAAGTAAAACCTTTGACTAGTTTAGGCTAATCAACTGCATGTTATGAATATTTTTTAATCTGATTTAACATGTAAACACTTAAATGTGTGATGCTTGTCACTAACTGCTAACTTTAATTTTCATTATGATTAACCAAATAGGTGCACAGATTGACCTTACTCAAAGAAAAGGCAGTTCGGCCACTATCATGGCTTGTTTTGGCAAAAGTGTGCATTTTGCATTAACATAAGCGGAGCATTTGCAACAGATGCATTAAATTGGTCACCTTTCCAGACATGGGCCGCGTAACATATTTTATTTTGAAAGTTCTGACCGAAAAGACTTACTTATTGGGTTTCTCTTGACTACAGTGTTTCTGCTTTTAGGAAGCTAAAAGCTACCCTTTCCTACAAACTCTAGTGTCCCCAGTAGAACTACAAAACTGTGAACTGGAGCCATTGCTCGCCTACCTTGCATGCTGCTGCTCTGTGTTTGCTGGTGGAGTTGGTGCGACGTTGATCCTACGATGTTGCTGTTGTTGCTGGAGCTAGTGGAGTTGCTGTTAGGACTGGGAGTCGCCATTGTTGTGTTGAATTCCAGCAGCAGCGCTCAGGCTGCAATGCAGAGAGTGAAACTTCGCCCTCTCTGCCTCCAGACGGGACACTGCGCCACTTGAACGCAACAGCCGCAACGACGGCCACGTCTCTGCTGTTGCTGCTTTTACGGACAGTCGGAAACAGCAAATCACGACTTCATAGTTAAACGTTTGACCTGCATTAATAACAAATGTATATAACATATTCTACATTCTGCCTCGTTTTATTTCGCGTTGAATAATGAAGCTTCGTTTTTTAATTTGTAATATATTTTACTCAGACTTTTATAGTTGGATTTACACTGTTAGATGTGTCAGCTCATCAAAGATAATCAAGCATCACATAATATGTCAAACAACCTTTGAAATGATACGCAAATTTCTGTCCAGGAAGTTTATGCTTCATTTTTGGCAAAAGAAATTCTGGTGTTTTATTAGTCTGTTGCTTAGCACAAATTAACTTATCTGTATATGTATCGGTGCTTTGAATGTAGCCTACTAATTAGCAGTAGCTGCCAACTAGCACTCCAACCTCACCTATAACTTAAAAAAAAAGTCTGCCAGTCTCTTATTACAGTCTAAGCTAAAAATGCTAGACTTTTAATGTTCAAATCCATAACTACATTTATACCAAAACAACAGAGACAATGGTTACGCCAAATTGAGTATTTTTTATATATACTCTCGAAACAAGGCAAGGGATCAAGCTTTTTTCCTTCATCCCTTTTTTGTAAAACAAATGCACCACTACTTTTTCTGTTTCTGGACGGCTGCTACATTGTAACCACAAATCAATCATTAATCAGTGATCAGTATGGGAAACTGGCTCCTTCATTGTGATTGCATGTGTTACTTTCTCCTTTGAGGAGAGCTTATAACAAATACAGAACTTGTAAAACGTGTTAACATCGATTTTCTTATTAAACAAACTAATTTATTAATAGTTTAGACACTCTGCATGACGGAAATTTATAAAACGTGAAATAATAATCCTTGTGTAGCCCCCGCAGTCCCCCAAAGTATCCCATTTTAAGAAATACTGCTCTAATGAAGAAACATAAGTATTAGTACGTATCTGTACATGGTAAAATTTCAGGATAAATATGAGGGCCAAAATGAGTAGCTACATAACATGTCGGGTAGATTTAGCCTTTTACATCTGAGGGGTAAAAAAACTGCATATGTAGAACCAGCAGTCAAGTCAAAAAACAAATTAAAACTTTGCTTTGCAATAAAAGTGTCGGAGGTTTTCTCCCCTAGGTGGCACTCTTGTTCCACAATGGAACTGGTTCTACCATCGGGCTCTTCAGGCTTTCAGTGTGCAGGAAGAGATGGTTAAATAATATAGGTAATCGACAACGTATATGGAAATACCATACACTGCAACCTGCTATCACATCATTATATTTATATAACTCCACCCCATGATGAATACCTTATGTCTCAATTTTTTTAATTTACCACTAACTCGAACACATCACACAATGCAAGAAACAGTAGCATTGAATGTATCCACTGAGCATAGATACATTTTTATTTTCACTTTATTTCGTACAGCTTTAATCAAACACTTTCAATCAAGTGTTGTCACCAATTTGGTGTGTTATCATTCACACGCTGTCATAAATTAAAAGACAACATAAATGTCAATAGAATATCTGAGCTACTGTATTTGTAAAGTATGCTGCTGTTTTCATAACATCATATTACAATCCCTTAAATAGTTCCTAATTTGTTTTTCCATTTGAAAATAACTTAAAAAGCTCAGTGCTGTAAAGTGGAAAGCAGCGAGAACACTATCTTCTTGTAAGTTGTACTCATAATATTCCCACTTATTCAGAGAAACATCCTTCAAGTTCCCAGTCTGAAGAACATTTCTCAAAATCCAAACAGTTCCATCACAGGTCCGGGTGTGATTAAACACAAAAGGACACTTTCAAAAATCTACGTGATGAATGTTATTGGTTCCAATTAGTTCCTACGTGTATCACTAACTAACTTGTGGACTGAACTCACAGAAAAAATAATTCTTCAATAATTCTTTTTCAAGACAGAAGTGATAAAGTTGTGATTCTTTAATTACCATATGTGTCATTTTGTCTGGATGGAAACAGAAACACTCGATCTGTGATACTCCCGTATCCTTTCAGCTCCATCCTGTCTCTGTATACAGAGACTGTGGCGAATGCATTGCTGTCAGGTGGTGTCTCAATCACCCCATCAACTGTCAGGTGGTGCACTCCTGTATCTTCGTCTTGGCAGTATCCACCGTCGTGGGCGTGTCCCGCCATGTAACACACCACACTGGTGTGAGAGCGTATGACGGCCAGGAGCTCTTCAAAGTTCCATGCAAGGCAAATGTTATCTGTGCACTCTGGGTGGATGGGGAGGTGACCTGGATAAAGGGGGAAAAATAAAAACACGAGTTCTTTTAAATTGTACTAGAAGCATTGAAATGTTGAAGATCAGGCTCTGATCAGGCTGAGCTGGGATCAGCATACATTCACTTTGGGTTCTTGGCTACCTTTGTGTTAGCATGCTGTTTGTCCAGATGCTTGCAAAGGGTTGGTGTTTTGTTAGCAGTATAATGCTCTTGGTTCTGTGCTGGATGCAGTTTGCAAACCTAGAACCAGGGAAATTGACTGCAGCAGCAGAAGACCACACCAGGAACCACTCCTGCTAAGAGCAGGAAACTAGGGCTCCAGTTTGCATGAGCTCATTAAAACTGGACAGTAAAAGATAATGCAAGATAATGCACCATGTCACCAAGCTCAAATCATCTCAAACTACTTTGTGGAGCACGCCACTCAGATATAGCTCTTTCGGGATGTGGTGGAACAGGAGAGTCCCATCACAGACATTTTGCTATTTTGCTGACAAAGCTGCAGCAACTGCATGAGGCTCTTATCTTAATATGGACTGAAATCTCGTGGGAAGGTTTCCAACACCTAGGGCTGCTCAATTAATCGAATTTTAATCTCGATTACGATCTGGGTTTTCAACGATCATTAAAAATGACTGAGCCGATTATTAGCACCTCCCTCGCGCTGCTCCGTGTGGCAAATCGAGCGCAACTCTCTGCGTTTCGAACACGCGTCACAACAATTAAGAGGACCCAAGGGAAGCTCGGAAAGCTCGGAAAGCTAAGCAGAAGTTATTTGGAGAGGAGAGGATAATGGCTGCTGAAGAAAGAATGCCGTTGGTTGAAAAGAGAGGTAAAACGACTTCAGTGGTGTGGAAACCAATGTTCCCTCTAAGCTGCGCACGTGCGCAATTGCGCACTGCTGGCACGGTCTCTGCGCACAGAAAATCTGCGTTGCGCACAAAAAAAATCTAACGTGAATTGAAATTAAAATTAAAACGTTAACAATTCTGTTTTGCAGTGTTAGTCAGTAAGTGACTGGCTGCTCCTGTATGGGATTAGAACGATGCCACCTTATCCTATAGTCCAGCCAATAATGCGATTCACATTCGTATATACGCAGCCAGTCAACATCGTTGACAGGCTATGACAGCGTCCTTATGTGCCGACACCGGTGTTTTAGCGAGCAAAGCGGCGTGGCTGATGTGCAGTGAAGCCACGTTAATGACAACGTCGACAACCATTGGAGATGTGAGCAGGACAGACGGAACAATTGACGGAAAAAGTGTGGACTTAATACCAGTTTTTTAATTGTGTTGATAGGCCACGTAAAACCAGAGTTGTGATAAAAAAAAAATATGCAATGTTTGGTTTTCTTCCTGAATACTATCGTTGTTTATATTTACTACGGGAAGAAACGGTAAAAACGGCGTTTTATAAGGAAAACGCTCGAAAGCACTCTCCGCCTGTGAGCAAAAACAACACCAAAAAAAACCCCACCCTTTCCTATTGGTCGAAAAAAGTACCGTGTCGACCAATCAAAAAATGATATGGCAACGCGGCATCTAGTTGTTAAGAAACGGGGGGAAGTTTTAGGAGTGACGGCGGTGTTCTGAGATGTGAGAGATTTGAGACGTTTAGCGCAAATCTTGTGTAGTTAGTGTGTAGTTAGTGTGTAGTTAGTGTGTAGTGTAGTCAATAGTTTTGTTGTGTGTGTCAGAACAATGAGGCGACTGCTGAATGTTACAGGTGTTACAGCAGTGATACATCTCCTGTTGTCAGGCCTGCAGGTATCAGGCTGTTGTTCTCCTTTATCTCATAGTGGACAGAAATTATTTTTTGGAGTGGCACAAATAATTTGTGTGGCATCAGATTTGATGCAGAACAGCTGATTGTTCTGTAAATAGTTTGAAATGTTTATTTAAAAAAACGCCTTGGCTGCATTAAAAAAAAAAAATAGCTGCAAAAAACTTTGTTGTTTGCCAAACTGAGTTACTTTTTTGAAGTAGTAACTATATAATTAATTGCCCAACATTGGTCATTATATACTGTATTTGGCAGACAGAGAGTTACAGACTCTCCCAGACCACAGACTCATAATACAAGTCAGAGCTTTATGAAAAAAAAAGAAAGTTGTGTTTTCAAAATTGGAGTTCAAGTTATTTTTACTTCCAATAGTGTTAACATACTACACAGGTCATGAACAGGATTTTTTAAATTTTCATTGTAAGTGGGCTAAAGCAGTTAATTAAAAGTAGTCTAACATAAATGTAAATGCTGTGATTTGATTATTTTAATAAACCATGTAACTTGGATGGATTAGATGCTGGCGTGACCACAGTGCACACGTCTGATGTCGCTCACAGTGGTCCAAGGGATCGCTCAGGGAGTTTGTGTGTTCGCTCAGACACGTGAAAGATTTGAGGGAACATTGGTGGAAACATTATGGGTTCGCGGAGTCAGACGTGGATCAAATATTGTGCAGTATTTTGAAGTTCACTAAACATAGATGTTTCCATTTTTCATTTATTTTTTATATTGCAAACATTTGCACTGTAATCAGTATTTGCACACTATTTTATATTATTTTTTGACAATCTTTAAAGCCATTATTCAATACATTGTTACTGTTAAATAAATATCGTCAAATAATCGAGATCTCAATTTCAGTGAAAATAATCATGATTATCATTTTTGCCATAATCGAGCAGCCCTACCAACACCTATGCCGTGAGAAATTAAGGCAAATCTTGGTCCAGTGAACGTATTTAAAAGTTTTACTTACTGACAATTGTGACTTTTTCTTGTTTCTCATCAGCTGATGATAGAAGAGAGTCTAACCAGTCCAGCTGGTCCTTACTGAACCCACCATTGAACATTGTGAATCTCTGCATGAGATTGTTGAATGCTGAAACAAAAACACAAACCATAGTCAACTCAGTTGGTGGGTCGCAAGCTAGTTTAGTCAGTAACAAGTGTAAATCCGTAAAACCTGTTTTCTGTCGTTTGACCCTCATTTACAAATTATGCTACTAAAACACATAACTGTCATACTGTCCTACTGATACCTTCACTGGTATAAATTACATTTTCATTTGAGAAATGTCAGTTGTTTAAGTAAGGCGATAAATAGACTAAATACATATTACTGCATTTTATACTACATGCATATTCCTATTACTTAGGAATATCTATCCATTTATATCTTCTTTCGAATCTTAAATATGATTTTCTTGTTTTAACAAGAAAATAATAACTATTGTGTTGATATCTGGGCTAATGTAATTACTTTTGTATTATTAATATTGTAATTATCAGTAAAGCATACCTGGAGGGCAGTTGAGGTCTTCATTTTTGTTATACTGCTTTATTAAATTCATAGCATCGACATATTGTTCACTGTCCTTCTCTCTGCCCAGCAGGCTCACATCATAGGCATCCAGGACAACAAATGTAAACCCGGGGAAAGGGCTGAAACTGTAAGCATATACGCCCGAGCCGGCCGGGGCAGTGCTCATGCTCCTGTCAGTGTGGAGCGTGCTGTTGAGCTTTGAACGCAGCAGCGCGCTCCTGCTGAAGTTATAAAACTCGTGGTTTCCCCATACGTGATACACCTCCGCGGGGCAGGAGCTCAGCTCTCTCAGCACGGTGTTCAGCGCGCTCTCTGAGGCGGCCTTGGGCTTGTTAAAGCCGTCGATAATATCTCCCAGCTGGAGAATAAATGCTGGCTTGACACGTGATTCCGACCAACTTTTCCGAGCATTTCTCAAGAGCTGGAGACCGCTTCGGTAGTATCGCCTACGAGTCCGAGTGTAATTGAAGCCGTCGTCGATGTCTGCGTACTGAATGTCAGCTATCACGCCGAACGTAAACAGCAGCGTTTGCTGGCGACAGTCGTCCATTCTTGGTGTTATCTTCAGATTAGCTTGAGTGCGCCCCTTATATCTAACGAGGAAGATGAAAATACCGACTTCACGCAGGTATCCTCTCCACCCCCTCACATGCTGACTGCCTGCCAGAATTTCCTCTGTTGTCTAGAATGACAGCGCAGCAGCCAGCACGTAACCGAAACTGACGGCAACAAAACAACTTCCGGCATCCTTCGAAATAATGCTGCAAGCGAAACTGACTCATCGCAGCACACATGAAGTGAAAATGTGGAAACTGGCTTTATAGACTAGTCATAAATTGTATATTTTATTACATAGGTGAGAATACTTTAACATTTTCCTTTTTTTTTCTATATTTGTAGAGAAATTTAAAGACAAATGTATTAATTTTGTGGAGAATATAAATAAACATTCATTTACCTATGCTACCCCTGCAACAAAGGTCTCTATTAATGTATTAAAAAATATTGTGTTTGAGTTCACAGCATGTTTAAAAATCTGCTCTAACTTTCATTTATCATTTTGCTAAAATTGACAGTCATAAATGACATTCATGAATCGAAAACATCTTTTCCATCTTACCTCCACTCAGGTATTTATTCTAACAGGCTATACAGTAGTTTTTTGTTTTGTTTTTTCAACAAATTCCACATAGCTATGAGACTATAATGAAGGAGAAAGTTTTATCTAAAATTGTATAAAGCAAAGACAACAGACAAAAACTTTTATTCTTTTTTTTCTTTTAAATGTTAGACAGAACAGTTCTGTCTTTCAGCAGAACTGCAAGTATACTCAAAAGATTAATAAAAAAAATGAAATAATCTTCTGAAAACTATATAGATGAGGAAGTCCTTAGTAAATATTACCTCAGATGAACAACAACATATGATATATTACACAGTGTAAATGTTTATTAAACAAATGTACGCCAAAATACAGAAGCAGTGTGAAAAATTAAATACATCCCATGATTCAGCAGCTTGTAAAACCACCTTTTAGCAGCAATAACTGGAAGTGATTTCTGTATAACTTAATTAGTCTCTTGCATCTTTGTGAAATACTTCTAGAGCACTCTTCTTTACGGCATTGTTTCAGTTCATTGAGGTTTATGGCCAAACCTTCGTGTCAGTTTAAATCAAGCTAAAACAATCTCAATTTGAGGACTTTTACAAACAGTGATGTATTTTCAGTGAGGTATTAGTACTTTTTACTAAACAGCATAAAGGATCAATACACCTTCCCCCACCGCTGCCCCCTTAGTTTAGTTTTGATCTGCTTATCACAACGGAAATGTCACAAACATGAAATTACCCCCTCCAATTCTAAGGTCCTATGTTCTTGATGCTTTATGATGTCACCCTTTGGTTTGTTAAGCCATCTTCATTTTTATTGGTCCCAATTATTCATTTAATTTTATAGCACTGCTTTCACATGCTCACATCTGTATCTGCATCAAAATAAAACTTGTCTTCCTTATTTGCATCAAGAAAAAAATATATACCGAAACTTAATGCAAAATTAAAATCAACGAGGCTGTTCCAGGTGATCCTCCTGGAGGCACAGGCTCATAATGTGCTCATAATTTTGGTGATTTTTAAATTCTTTAACATACCGGTAATGTTAGTCGTCTACATTAGTCCAGGAAATTTAAAGCTGCAGGGAAAAACTATGATTTGCACAAGCGGGTGGTCCGGCACTGATTTAGGAAGCAACTGATTTGCTTTTGCTTTGCATTTTAACTGGTGAAGCATACATTTAAATATCAATCAATCATGCTTGCCCATGCAAAAATCATTATCGAAATTAAAATTTGATTAATTGTGCAGCCCTAAAACAAATATACAAACAATTACTTATTAAATGTTATCCTTTTACTGAACATTTTTTAAAGTTTTTAATGAACATTTTCAATGTTTTCAAATTCAAAATCTCTATGGTTGCTAGAAGATCGTTCTGTACGGGGTTCTGCTATCAGACAGTAGTTTTACAACTTTGTAGTTGTACAATCACGGCTTGCACATCACTGTTGAATTTCACCTGAAGTCTCTTTCCCAGGAATTCCTGTTGTTAGGCCTGTGACACATTTGGGAATCCACTTGAGAACAGTGGCAGAGGCCAGCCCATCCCACTCACCCTCAGCTCTGTCCTGGAAAGACTGGAGAGAGGACAAGATGAATCCTACAGATAGAAAATGCTCTAAGACAGAGGTTCCCAAAGTGTGGGGCCCGCCCCCTAGGGGGGCGCAGAGCCATTGCAGGGGGGGCGCGGTATGAAAAGAAAAGAAAAAAAAGAGCGCTTGGACACTGTGGACAGGTTTTTGACGGGGCTCCCACACAAACGCAAAGCAGGAGATGAAGCATCGCCAAATATGTTTCCAAACCAACTTTCTTCCAAGCCAAAGACAGGAAAATATGGTGAAGCATATCTTCCCTTTGGCTTCACCTGCACAAGTGCCAAGGTAGGTCTCCCCTGCAAAATTAGTTTCCCTGCGTCGGGAGCAGCGCTGGGCTCTCCAAATCACGGACAAACAGTATCCCACATTCTTGATTTTTAGTTCACAAACACTTCTTGTAATAACTAACTACTCCTGACATTTTGGACATGTTACTAACATGTCCAAAGCACGCGCTGTGCTCTCCAAATCACAAATCTGACATTTAATGTCAGGAGTAGTTAGTTATTACAAGAAGTGTTTGTGAACTAAAAATCAAGAATGTGGGATCCTGTTTGTCCGTGATTTGGAGAGCCCAGCGCTGCTCCCGACGCAGGGAAACTAATTTTGCAGGGGAGACCTACCTTGGCACTTGTGCAGGTGAAGCCAAAGGGAAGATATGCTTCACCATATTTTCTAGTCTTTGGCTTGGAAGGAAGTTGGTTTGGAAACATATTTGGCGATGCTTCATCTCCTACTTTGCGTTTGTGTGGGAGCCCCGTCAAAAATCTGTCCATTATGCTAGCATTGTCCAAGCTTTCTTTTTTTTCTTTTTCTTTTCATCCCGCGCCCCCCTGCAATGGCTCTGCGCCCCCCCCCTAGGGGGCGGGCCCCACACTTTGGGAACCACTGGATTATAAGCAGATTTAAAAACAATAAGGGCTGACCAAATTTATGTATCACTAAAAATAATAACTCAGAGCAAGACAAACAAAAGACAAAGTGAAAGTAAAGTATCAAAAACTAAGTCACATTTAAATGCAAGCGCGTAAATATGTGTCTTCAAGCAGGTTTTAAAGACAATTTAAAGAAGTGTTGGTGAGGTCTTGATTTGAAGAGGCAGACTGTTCAAAAGTGTACGTGCAACTACAGCAACGGCCTGGTCTCCTCTGTGCTTTAGTCTGCGTCTCAGAACAACCAGTAGCTGTGATTAGCTGACCTTAATGATCTATCCCATGACTTTTTTCCCCTTAATAAATGAAATCATTAAAAAAAAATTTTGTTAGTACATGGGCTAGCTTTGTCTGATACTGGTTCGATGATCTGAAAGTGTGAAAAAAATACTAGCTCAGGAAGGGGGTAAATATTTAACATCACTGTGTTTCTGTTCAAGTGAATTGTGTGGATGTGGAATTACCTGCTCTGCTTTCTGGTATTCTCCATGCTGCTCACAGCCGATGTCAAACACGTACTTCCCTGGCCCAAGCGGCTACAAAATTAAAACCGAAGATAATAAGGGAGAGAGGTACAGTCTTCCTCATTTACAATGACACAGATCCCAATGATATAAGAACTGATTGTTGTTTTTGTTGATTGACACTGAACACACCGATCTATGTCATTTTGGAACAGTGAGGCACAAAACAAAACACGGTGTACATAAGGCAAGAATGGAGCCAAGTAATGTAACTGTCTTTGTGGTTAAAAACAGAAAAATGAGTTGTTTTAAAATGGAAATCTGCCTAGTAAGGCTAGTAAATGGGCTTATCCACACCATTTGTTCTTCCTTAAAAAGTCCTTCTTATGACCCTTTGACCTTTTGATTACGTGATGAATGGCATGATCTTGATGGCTCTATGGAAGATGCACCTATCCTAAAGCCTCTACTTATATCAAAGTAGTAATGCTACAGTATACATACTTCCTGTAAAATTAGACTTTCACTGAAGTAAAAGTACAAATGTTCTGCATTAAAACATACTTCAAACTCTATAGAACTGTTAAATCATGCAGATAGCTGGAGATAATTCACTGTAGCTACAGCACACCATTATGTAGTAGTTTATGTTTTATATTAATCCAATTCTGCTAAATAGGAGTACAATAAAAAAGGAAAGTCCATTAAAGTGTTCCAGCTTGGAAAAGACTCACTGAAATCCCCACTAAGCACGGTGACTAATGAAGCCTCCAGGAAAATGGTTAACTTACTGCACAAATGATGTTGTCCCCTCACATAAATATACACACAGGTGCAATAAATAGAATGAATGATGCACTGAATTTAGGGGAATAAGGAGGGCGGTGTCATAAAAGAAATTTCTGTCACCAAAATCAATGAATAGTGATGACAAATAACACACACATAACTTAACAGTGTTCACAATAATCATGATAATCATCTTGGCCATTGCCACTTTTCACACCATGCACAGGCTACATTAAAACATATTCAGTATTTTGATTGATCATTGACCAATTTATGAAAATGTTATAAAAATAAAACTTACATAGTTGTTGATAAAGTTGCCCATGAATCTGTGGTTAGTATGGAGGTACTCTCCAGCTGACTCCATCTTGCCGTTCACCCAAGTGCCCTTGAACTTAGAGCCGGTTTCGTGGTAGTGATAAATGCCCTGTCCGTGCCTGGAAATCACACAACAGCAAAGACTCAAGTAGCTTTTAACGTATCTAGTTACAACTAACTTCAAAGTAAAAGCATGTCGGTGCTGGTTCAAAAAAGTTCAAACATCTGAGAAGTTAAAGACGTGGCATGCTTACAGCATTTCTGGGACTGCATTTCAACATGAAAAAAAGTCCTGCTCTCTAGAGTATTAATACTGTTGAATCAAAGTAAATTATTTAAACATAAAAAGCTGTAATATAAAGCCAGCCTTAATATAAACCCTGACTCCTTCTGCCATTACAAGTTGTTATAGCAATTGAGATTGCAGTTCTTGTGACATACCTCAAATTTTGCAGCCACTCTCCATCATAGGTGTCTTTGTTGGGGTAGGTGTAAACACCATGACCTTGTCTCATATCCTCAACCCACGACCCTGGCAGTCAGAAGAGGCAGTGGTAAGAGTTTAGCTTACTGAAACCAACATCAGAGCTTCAGCTGGCTTTAAAAACTATCTCAGGACTGCATAAAAAATAATTTTGACTGGTAGAAGTACACAGGACACTCATGTAAAGCAGATTTGCTATACCTTCATATTTGGACCCATCGGGATAGTAGAAGGTTCCCTGTCCATGTTTCATGTTCTGCTGGTAGTTCCCTACATATCTCGCCCCATTCTTGAAGCGATATGTCCCCTTATGGAGAAAGCGGTTATATATAAATATATATTAGTCCTTACCCGGGTAGCATCAGCGAAAAGCCTTAAATATTAAGAAGAATATGCTTTGGGACTAAATATTTAAATAAAATTGTAATTAGCAGTAAGAGAAAACTGCTTGAAACTGCTCGGCGTGTTCTCACGCACTGTCCACACTGTTATCTAATTTAGCAGCTTTTTCTATATCTAAAAGATAATGTCTTTATGCACTGATATACACATACATGCAGAATGTTCTTAGCTTTGGACTGCAGGGTTCCAGCTCAAACGTCCTACCTGTCCGTGTCTTCTCCCGTTCTGATAGTCTCCCTGATAAATGTCTCCGTTGGGCAGAATAGCTTTCCCGAATCCGTGCCTTTCTCCAGCTTCGTTTCTGCCTCCTTCATACTCCTGCTCGGGTAAAAACAAAAGAGGTTTTTACAAAGAGCTTTAGTTCAACGTCGTCAGCAAACACACTTAACACGATAATTATATTCTCTCACCCCGAGTTTATTTTGTTCATCCTCGAACTCATCAGATCCTACGTCAGACATGTTTCTGTTAGTTTCTGATCAACTGTGTTGTAGTTTTAGTTTAAACAGAAGCGCCCAAAACTGGGAAAATCCTGCACCTCTTTTAGCCTACTAGTTTATAGTTGCTATGACAACCGTCGGTCACGCGAGCTAAAGACCCAGACGCGCTCTTGCCTGAGAAGACTCTTGCGCAGTGTTGATGTTTATGTGTGTACTGGACGGCCGCAGCCACAAGAGGGCGCCCGGCTTTTTTCCAAGCTGAAAAAAAAAATACAGAACATCAACAGTGTCTGACAGTCTTGTTGTAAAGTGACAGGAAAAAGGGCTTGACACAGCATGTGAGAGCTACTGCACTGAAAGCTCGTTAACAATAATCTCAGTGGAAGGGTATGAGGTATTCCATATTACACAAGAACTGGACCAAAATCCAGTGACATCAAGTCCTCTGGAATGATAAATCCAAATGTAATTACATGGTTTTTTCCACATTGTCATCAACATGGACACAGGAGGTCAGAAGAGAGGTACAACAATACGACATCTGTTACATAAATAGTAATAATAAAAAATAATAATAATAATATAACAATGTATTGTAAGAAAATAATACTATGAAATACTAGTAATAACTGATATTAGTAATATTATGTAAAAAGTGGTCTTAAGGCCTCAGCTTCAGGCTGTTCATTACAGTTGTCATCATTATTACAGGTGAGAAAACTTGAAAGAAACTACAAGCTGTCTGCTCCCAAACAATTTTTACACCCCCTTCTGCAAGTACCACAAACCTGTCTATAATACAGTAACACTTACAGTAACACTTCTGTAACACTTAGAGCCATCAAGATCAATCTATTCATCACTGATGAAAGTATGCAATTAATGAATCCAAATGTACCAAAATTTAAAAAAATTATTTTCCCTCTAAATCTGCTTAGGTTTGAAGTAGATTACTTCACTAAAACATTTAACTTCACATGATGGGCATCAATCTGGTGTCTTTAAGAGAAAAAAAAAGAACCTGTGACATTGGCAGGTGCTGTGGTTTAACTATCACTGACAAGTAAAATAACATTCATTATAACGCTGCTTCAGTTAAATCACACAGCGCAGTAGTTATGCTGACTTATTTTAATAAAACATGTCAGACTTAGTTCAGTTTTGCTCTTTTAAAATCTGCTTCAAAGCTCCAACTGGCTTTTTTATGAACACACAATGAAAAAAAAATCCACAGCGTTTCAATAAACGATTCAATTTATGAAAAACATTTTTCTTGACATCTTGGTAATTAATTCTAGTTCAGTGTGTCCATCAAATGACACCAACATAATAAACTGAGTGACCTCTCCTTTGCAGCTCTTTATTTAGACAACTTGAACTTGTTTTGACATTAACTCATAAGCCCTGAGATTTTGCCATCTGTTGCATTAAAGATTAGAATGAACTCTGGTTGTAATCTGCTGCGTTCAGCTGTTCCTTCTGTGACTCAAGATAAGGTGCTGTTTAACATTTCTGAAGCAGGTATTCAATAACGTACATGCAAGTTATAATAAAGCCAAATGAAAGGCAGTTTGTGGCCATGGTGATAATCTCTGGCATCGTTGTCCCTTTGAGGACAGTTCCTAAGAATATCTCACTCCTGATTAATTCCTGAAACAATCCATATTTAAGAAAGGGGCAGCTAATACCTGGGTTCACCGGCTGCTTGTTCGAGATTTAGCGCCTCACTTGTCAATTTATATCCATCTAATCTCCCTCTCATGACGCTGTTACTGGTTTTTAAAATAAGTGACAGTTTAACAGCCTATTATGACCCGTTTCCTTGGCATGATTAAACACCTGGCACCATCTGCCTGCATACAGAAACATTATACCAGTTATGTTAAAATGTTGACGTATCTGATGTAGCTAAAGTTGCTCAGCACAACCTAGTTAAAATAAAAGTTATACATTGATTTGCATGCCCAAGCAAAACATGACTTGTGGAGAAATCCTTGTTGGCAAGCACAGCGGGAGTTTGTCACTAGGTTGGTGCACATCTCAGGAGGGGCTTTGGGACACTTTCTTTACAGAAACTCTTAATCTTTTAGTTTTTCTGGTTGGCGCTTGGGAGCTCCTTCCATAGATTCTCTATAAGATTGAGGCCTGGAGACTGGTAAGGTCACTCATGACCTTTTCTTTTTAGTAGTCTTGACCATAGGTTTTGGGTTATCATCATGCTGGAAGACCCCTCTGCAGTGTTCTGGCTGAGGGAAGGCAGTTCTCATCCACTTTTGTGGTAAATGTCCCTGTATATTAATCCTGTATCTTTATCAGAAAATAGACTCAAAGGAAGTTTCCACCTCCATGCTTGACCGTGGGGATGGTGTTCTTTAGGTCATACTCAGCATTTCTCTTCCCCCAAACACAGCAGGTCAAGTTTATGCCAAAGAACTTGTAGTTCTTCTATGTGTTTCTTCTCAGTTGTGCTTGCTATCCTGTCTCTCTCCATTAAAATGAAACTACCATAAAAATGAGAGACTACTCATTTCTTTGTAAGTGAGCAAAAGCACAAATTTAGCACGAGATCGAAGAATTAAATCCTCCACTGTATACCCTCTGATCTCAGCCAGAATGGACATATTTTTCATGAGGTTTCTTAATAGTCAATAAAATGTCTTTCAAAACTTTTTTGCATTTTTTAATGTACTATCAAGGTTAAAAAATAAATAAATTTAAAGCTAAGGCAACCTCTTTCTGCACTAAAGTGACATTGGGGTTTTCTTTGTTTCTGTTGCATCTGTCTTCAAGTGTCTCTCAGACATGATTCTTTGGGACAGGAAAAAAAGAAGCCTCAGAATCTCTAATGTGACCGTTAGTCCACTGTAATCTCTAAAGCCATCCCAGAAGGATCCTGCAGGAATTTCTATTTAGGGCTTTATCAGCTATGACTTTATTTATAAGCCTGTCATGACTATCAGAAGTGTCACCGCGCACCATTAATGGTACATTTCAAAACAATAAGCTTTGGAGACAGGGTAGTGAAAAATACATTTTGTTACATTGTTCTGAAGACAGAAATCCTTGCCATGACATACGAAGTGTATTCACCATATGAATTTTTGAAATATGTAAAAATGTAACAAAATCAAGACATAAAATAAAACACAGTTTTACACTTTTTTTAATATTATTGTTTCATGACTTTATTTGTGAAAAAAATTGTGATACCACACTCATGTTCATCTGAAACTGGAAAATTAATACACACACAAACACACACACAATAGAAACCGTAGAAAATTTTTCAGTCAGCTATGCGTTCTAATGAGCAGTGCCAAATCCATTTCTAAATTTCACATAAGTAAAAAGTTAGCTTACAATATTTTACTCTTAATGTCTTGAATTGGATAAAAAAACAAAAAGTAAACTAAACAAAAATCTACACCCTCTTTTCTAAAGTTTTACTCATAAGGACATAATAAAAATCATTTGGTTCTTAACATGTCTTAATATTAGATCCTTATACAAATACATCATCAATCATTATTTGTTTAATAAAAAAGTAACCCTCACTGCTTCCATATGAATTAGGAAGAATTAAGAGTAGTAGTAAGTATCAGGTGATGCTTGTACTTGCAGATTGCTGCTTGAGCCTGGTTCTGCTGGAGGTTTCTTCCTGTTAAAAGGGAGTTTTTCTTTCCTACTGTCACCAAGTGCTTGCTTAAAAGGGCTCATTTGATTGTTGGGGTTTAGTCTGTATTTTGTAGTGTATTGCACACACACACACATTCCAGTTGTAAAATAAAATCAAAATTCTCATAATTTTCAGTAATGAGATTTGACTTGAGCAGTGACTGCTTTGCGTTTAATAACTTTGTGTACCATCAACTATTACTGGCTTCCAAATGCATTCTTTGAGCTTAAATTGTTCAAGAGCTGCTTTTAAGTCTAGACACATCCTTAATGTCAAATCCAGTTATAATCTTGGAGATCAATGCCCAAGATAACAAACACTTGGAAAGTTTATCATCTGTGTGAGCTGTATCTCTGGCAGAGGTCACCCTCCTTTGGCATTCATTCTTTTCTTGAGCTGCAGTTGCTCCACAGCGCGGATTTATAACAAAAGCTCAGCACCAACTGCATGACATCACATGCCAAGCTAATCACTTTTCTCCACCCATGTTCAATGGGGGATTTGACCTAAATATAGTTGTTTGCTGTCTATGCTAATGCATGTTATAAAAGCAGTAACTGCCAACTCTTTGGACGTTTTTCTGTTTCATTGTCTTCTGGCTGTGACGGCTACTGACTTAACCAGCAGGAGCTCTGATTCAGGTGTGTCTAGGAGGAGCCATACGCAGATTTTCTGGGGTAAGATTTGATCAGGATGATGATCAAATTCATTAATAGATCATCATTCTAACATTAACCCTGGATCTTTTAGTCCCCTGGGGTGTACACTGCAGAGATGAGTTCAGACGCTGACATGGCTGTTTTTGGGGAGGCCGCTCCATATCTGAGGAGACCTGAACGAGAGAGGATTGAAGCTCAGAACAAGCCCTTTGATGCCAAAACTGCAGTGTTTGTGGCAGATCCAAAGGAGCTCTTTGTTAAAGGCACATTGCAAAGCAAAGAGGGTGGCAAAGCGACTGTTAAAACTCTGTCAGGACAGGTACATCTGCTCTATGTATCTCTATACTGGAGATTTATAGGCCACGTTGGCACATTTTATTTAGTTTGTCCACTGATGAGCTTTTTAATGTACTTTACATTACAGAAGTAATATAGAGAGCAGGCACTAACTTCATATATTCTTAATGACAGTGTCTTTTCTTACCATCACAGGTTGTAACAGTGAAGGAAGATGAAATCTTCCCTATGAACCCACCCAAGTTTGATAAGATTGAGGACATGGCCATGATGACACACCTTAATGAGGCGGCTGTGCTGTATAACCTCAAAGAGCGTTACGCAGCTTGGATGATCTATGTGAGTACTGCACTATTTAGATATTGTGGTCATTCCCAGACAATGCCTGACAAGCTGCTGCTCAACTGAAGCATGCAGACCAACAGCAGAGGTGCAGTCAGCTGAGGGTTTATTTGGTCTGACAGTAGCTACTTTTTCTTTTCTTTTTGTCTTTTTTTTCCTCTTTGAGGTTATAGAAAAAGTCTAGGGAAGTGTATACCTAGATCTATCCTTGAGTATCTTCCTGGACAAGTGAGCCTATTCTATTTTTCAAGAAGTGTTATAAATGAAACTAAACATAAATTTTCATTATTTGCAGGCCAAATGCAAGTTCACTGGCAGACAGACTTAAGCAAAAAGCAAACTTCATTCGGGCTGATCTCAGAGTCCAGAATTGCACCATCCATTACAAGTTGAGGAAACCAAAATTCACAAAACTTCAGAAACAGACAACAGGCTTCAGAAACTTGGACAAAGAATGAGGGAAGGACAACCTTATCTATACATAGGACACAGCAAAGTAACAAGAAGCAAGTGAAGATAATCAAAGACAATGTGTCACGAGGGGAAGTAAAATCAAATGTTAAGCATAAATTTAAAAAATAAATAAATGGAAACATAAATATAAACAATTTATTTATAAATAAATTTGGAATATATAAATAAACTTTAAAATTGAATTGGCACAGGAGGATAAGATAGTCAACAATGAGGGAACAAATTAAACTCTAATTAAGAGTAACATGCAACAAGAACTACAAGTTCCCAAAAAGCTAAATAAAGAATAAATAAAGAACAATAAACAAAACTATAAACACCTAGCAAACACCTAGCCTAATTTTGTCCAATACTCATAGTTTTAAGTGATGGAATTTTAAAAAATGGCAGCCAGTCCAAAATCCAGGTAAAATGTATGTATAAATATAAAAATGACATTACTTAAGTCATCTAATGAATGATGACAGTGTGAATCAAAGTATCTTTTATTCTAAAAGGCCAACCTAAAAACTATCCAGTATTATTTACCAGAAGAAAGAAAACAATACATTTGAACCATAAACAGAACAACACAAAAAGAGAAAATCCAATTAAATTAAATGTTGTATATACTTCTGACTTTAGAATTAAGACTTCATAGTTACCACTTACACGCCTGTCCTTATAATCCATCACATCCTCTGTCATGAGAATCAGTGTCACCTGTGTCCTAAGCTGCCTGGTCAACAACATACATATATGGTTTGCTTTGAGACTAATTTCACCAGGCAGACTAATTAAAAAGCAATAATTATTATGTCAGATAAAGCTAATAAGCCCCATTGACTACAAATGTTGCTTTTGGTTGTAGACCTACTCTGGGTTGTTCTGTGTCACTGTGAACCCTTACAAGTGGCTCCCAGTGTACAACCAGGAGGTGGTGGTAGCCTACAGGGGTAAAAAGCGCCAGGAGGCTCCGCCACACATCTTCTCCATTTCCGACAATGCATATCAGTCAATGCTTACTGGTAAGCTTAAAAGTTATATTTACCATTTTCATGTCATCCAGTGCACCTCTCTAACATGACTGTTTGCTTTTTTTTTGTTTTTGTTTTTTTTAGATAGAGAAAACCAGTCCATCCTCATCACGTAAGCTGCACTCAAAAGATGGTACAACAGCCTGTCTTTGTTACTTGATAAAAGATTTCTGATTGCACTTTATGTACTGTAGTGGAGAATCCGGTGCAGGAAAGACTGTCAACACCAAGCGTGTCATCCAGTACTTTGCGACAATCGCAGGCTCTGGGGACAGGAAAAAAGATGCTGCTGTCACTGGAAAATTACAGGTAATTTTAAAATATATGTGGACTATTCATCAGCTTGTCTATATTTTTAATATTTTACATTGTTTGTTGTCTTACTTAAGGGGAATCTGGAGGATCAAATCATCTCTGCTAACCCTTTGCTAGAAGCCTTTGGAAATGCCAAGACTGTCAGAAATGATAACTCTTCACGCTTTGTAAGTAAAGACTTTTTTATTTATTTTCACTCTTAGTGTTCTTTTGCACTCCATAGATAATGTGATTTACCTTTTCAGGGCAAATTCATCAGGATCCACTTTGGAACCACAGGAAAGCTGGCTTCTGCTGATATTGAGACTTGTGGGTATTAATAAGTAATAAAATCTTGTCAGGATTTGTTCTATGCTTTATTAAGCTAATTTTGTGTGTTTTTGGTAGATTTACTGGAAAAATCCAGAGTAACATTTCAACTGGCCGCAGAGAGGAGTTACCATATTTTCTACCAGATAATGTCCAACAAGAGGCCTGAGCTCATAGGTGACACAAGAAATGACACCATTGCAACAAAGTCATATACACAATGTGCGTATGGTGCAAGGCACTAAATTGAGGGCTTGTTATTTTCTTTCCAGAAACTCTCCTCATTACCACTAACCCCTACGACTACCCATTTGTCAGCCAGGGGGAGATCAGCGTGGCGAGTATTGATGACAGTGAAGAATTGATGGCCACTGATGTAAGTCAGATTAACGTTTCCTGCTTTTCCGTCACTGCTAACTTTGCTCTTAGATCAGCTCGACTTTCATGTGCATTCAGAGTGCTATTGACATCCTGGGCTTCACTGGAGAGGAGAAGATTGGCATCTATAAGCTGACAGGTGCTGTGATGCATTATGGGAATATGAAGTTCAAGCAGAAGCAGAGAGAGGAGCAGGCAGAGCCAGACGGCACAGAGGGTAATTGTTATTCATAATGTTCCACCTTAATGTTTTTACTTATCTTTATAAATATATATCTTTTGTGCTCATTATCATTTGTTTTTTAGTATATGCAAATATAGATTTTAATCTTTTCAAACCTTAGAATCTCCTCCTCTTTTATCACACTCTGCCTTTATTTTTTCTTCTCTTCTCTTTTTTCTTTGACAAGTGGCTGACAAAGCAGCTTACCTGATGGGTCTGAACTCTGCAGACCTGCTGAAAGCTTTGTGTTATCCAAGAGTAAAGGTTGGCAATGAGTATGTGACCAAAGGGCAGACTGTTCAGCAGGTAACTTGCAAATGTTATGTTTGTCATGAAGAGCTGTGTGGCAGGCAGGAGTTGGACCCAAGATGCAGGCACTCAGACTCGAGGGATGAACTCAAAAAACTCAGCTTTATTTGCTGACAGGGGAAACGCATACAAAACTAAACTACACTGGGAGAATATAAACTTACACTTTGCAGAGAGGCACACAAGGAAACACACAGCTTGAGGGACGACGCGACATTGACTCAGAGAAACACAGGGTTTAAATACACTGGGAAGTAACGAGGGGAATGAGACACAGAAGGAGAGCACAGCTGGGGGAAATCAGGACTGACTAGACAAGGAAGCGTAAACTGAACACATTCACATAAGACACGGACCTTCAAAGTAAAGCAGGAAGTATGACACAGAGACGCGAACTAGACAGGGTGGAGACAGCAACTAAGAAACACAGAGACGTAAACCATAAGGCAGAGGGCTCTAAGAACCGAAAGCCACAGAGGGAAACTCAAACATGCAGACAAAGACTTACACAGAACAGAGGGGACACAGAGAAACATGAAGGGCAAGGGATCAAAACTAGAAACCATAGAATAACTCACACAAGTACAATAATACAAAAATCACAAAGAACTAAATACGCTGGGTCAGGAGACCCAGGACCCTGACAATGTTATTCCTCACAAGTGTTAATGGACACATAGAAAGGTTCATACCAGGTGCACAGGTGGAAATTCATCCTCTTATAATAATAGTAATAATAATAATAATAATAATAATAATAATAATAATACATTTTATTTATAGGCACCTTTAAAGACCTTCAAGGTCACCTTACATTAGTACAAAAAAATAAAAAATAAAAACATAAGGTAAATGAAAAATAAAAAACAAGTATGAAAACATAAAATCTCAACAAGGTAAAAATAGACTAACACAGAATCATGATGAAGGGTATGCAATAGTGAATAGATGGGTTTTAAGGTGCAATTTAAAAGTGGAGAGAGAGTTTGTAGTCTGGAGATCTGGTGGAAGTGCATCCACACGGAGGTGAACTTGAAGCTAATGGAGCTGTTTAAGAACAGGTGTTATATGTTCAGTCTCATCCTCTTATCTACTTTATTTTCAGTGTTTGCCTTGGTACAGGTTTTTGCAAAACTATTGGCACTAACTTAATCAGCTTTGTGAAGTTCATATTGTGTATTGATCATTTGTATTATTAGATGTCAGCAGAGGCTTGTCAAAGGCTTAATGTCTTTGAATCCATCAGTTGTGTTGATGCTAGAATATAGCCGGCTTAGCTCAGTGCATTGAGTGGGCAACCACATGCTATATGACTGAGAGTGACCAGCCTGGGTTCGAGTCCACCCCGTGGCCCTTAGCCGCGTGTCTTTCCCACTCTCTCTGCCCCCGCTTTCCTGTTGTTTCTTCACTGTGTCTATCAAATGAAGCTGAAAAAAGGCCAAAAAAATAGAATATAGCAAGGAACCCTAACCTTACAGTCCTGAGAACTCTGATATTTAATCCTGTACTTTGGGGAAAAAATAACATCTTGGAAAAATGTGGGTTAATTGTTTCTGATGTGTGCTAGAATTACTTTTTTCGTGTTCCCTGATTGTTAAGACCTTGTAGAACATTCTGAAATGACAATTGTATGTATTTTGAGAGCTCAGGGTTGGAGTTTGTGTTCATCAAAGAGGACGGCAGGCACATGTCTTCTGGACTAAACATGGCATGTGAAATAAGTTAAACATCTAGCAAATATAGAGTCCTATGGTTTTATCAAATTAACAGTAATCTTGCTCTGTTTATAGATATTGTCTTGAAGTGTGTTGCGCACAACAACCTTACAACATGATGATATAAAAGTTGCTGTTGAAATCTACAAAATGTCATTATGTACAGGTCTACAATTCTATTGGTGCTTTGGCCAAATCAGTCTATGAGAAGATGTTTCTCTGGATGGTCCTCCGCATTAATCAGATGCTTGACACTAAGCAACCTCGGCAGTTCTTTATTGGCGTCCTGGACATTGCTGGATTTGAAATCTTTGATGTAAGTTTTTCTTTCTATGGTCCATCTATGATTATTTGTAGAAAAAAATAAGCTCTATAATAAATTCCATGTTTTGCAGTATAACAGTCTGGAACAGTTGTGTATCAATTTCACCAACGAGAAACTGCAACAGTTTTTCAACCATCACATGTTTGTGCTGGAGCAAGAGGAGTATAAGAAGGAAGGCATCGAGTGGGAGTTCATTGACTTTGGGATGGACCTGGCTGCCTGTATCGAGCTCATTGAGAAGGTTTGTTTATTCAGATGCAATATGACCCTGGGCAAAGATCCAGAAAGAAATCCCTGTGATCCCAACAGGATTTTCTGACTCACTATCTTCAACAGCCAATGGGCATCTTTTCCATCCTTGAAGAGGAGTGTATGTTCCCTAAGGCTTCAGACACGACCTTTAAAAACAAGTTGTATGACCAACATCTTGGAAAATCCAGCAACTTTCAGAAGCCCAAGTCTGTCAAAGGCAAGGCTGAAGCTCATTTCTCTTTGGTGCACTATGCCGGGACTGTGGATTACAGCATCACAGGCTGGTTAGACAAAAACAAGGACCCACTGAATGAAACTGTCGTCCAACTCTACCAGAAAGCCAGCCTGAAACTACTGGCTTTCCTCTATTCTAACTATGCTTCTTCTGAGGGTAGGAGTATGAATACCTAATATTTTATTCTCTATTAAAATTGCCAGTTTTTAATATTCTAAATACATGAAAACAATGATTATTTTAAAGAAAACACAGGTGGAAGTGGTGCTGTTAAGAAAGCAGCAAAGAAGAAGGGCGCATCGTTCCAGACTGTGTCAGCCCTCTTTAGGGTAACTTTGTGCTGAAAATCTGATCAACAAAATTCAGAAAAAATATTCTGATTGAAAAAATAAATCATCACTGATCATCTCTAACAGGAGAATCTGGGAAAGCTAATGACAAACCTGAGGAGCACCCACCCTCACTTTGTTAGGTGCCTGATCCCAAATGAAACTAAAACTCCAGGTATTCCTCATGACATTTCAGACTATTTCACTTGTACTGTATGTATGGCAGCCTGAATACAGCCTAAGGAGTGTGTGGCTCTACCTGACTTGTAGGGATTATGGAGCACCATCTGGTCATCCATCAGCTGAGATGTAATGGTGTGTTAGAAGGAATCAGGATCTGCAGGAAGGGCTTTCCCAGTCGGATCCTGTATGGGGATTTCAAGCAAAGGTAATAAACAAAAGTTTGTTTTTCTGATAATATTTTAAAAATGTTGTGTAACAAGAGATTTCTTTGTTTAGGTACAAAGTACTGAATGCCAGTGTGATTCCTGAAGGACAATTCATTGACAACAAGAAAGCTTCCGAGAAGCTCTTGGGATCTATCGATGTAGATCACACACAGTATAAGTTCGGACATACCAAGGTAATTCACTTTGAGTGTAAGTGAAGGCTTCGCCATATGTGAAATGATATATGGTGAAACTGAAATTTACTGTAGGAATGGAGACAGTATTTATCACACATTGCATTTTCCTACAAGTGAACAGTCCCCCTACTCTTAGGTTCAAAGTTCACAGTTCAATTGTTGCTACCTGGCTAGCCCAGCTACTCCCATCTCATGTTCGTATACCACTAAGCAGATTTTTGGTAGCACCAAACCTTTGCCCCACAGTCAAACAGACTCCATCATCATCTTGTTCAACTATAGTCAGTAACAGTAATCCAAATACTAGTGAAGAACTGTTTCAGGTGGCTAGTTTACTGAGGTTGCAGAACAAGAACTACAAATTACTACTGCACTTCAAGATATTGGATACAAAGTAGCTCCACTGGGTGAGGACTGCCCTGAAGAGGCAAATGATTATTGTTCTGTTGTTTTTTGTAACCAAGAAGTTTTAGTATTATTGAGAACAGAGGGTCTGAACATAGTGTTGTAGTTTTTAAGAGACATGCCGATGTTTCTTTTCTTTCGTAGGTGTTCTTCAAAGCAGGACTTTTGGGTCTGCTGGAAGAGATGAGGGATGAAAAACTTGCCTCTCTCATCACAATTACTCAGGCTTTGTGCCGTGGCTTTCTCAGAAGGAAGGAATTTCAGAAAATGATGGCGAGAAGGTAATCAAAATTAGGCCAGAGTAAACTCAAGGTCATTGGTCAGCACACTAAATACAGTAGAACTTTTTGTTCCACCTCTTTCCAGAGAGTCTATTTATATCATTCAGTACAATATTCGCTCTTTCATGAATGTGAAACACTGGCCATGGATGAAGCTTTACTTTAAGATCAAGCCACTCTTGAGGAGTGCTGAGACTGAGAAGGAGATGGCCATGATGAAAGTTGAATTTGCCAAGTGTAAGGAGGATTTAGCCAAAGCTGAGGCTAAGAAGAAGGAGCTAGAAGCCAAAATGGTTTCTCTACTTCAAGAAAAGAACGACTTGTGTCTACAGATTCAAGCTGTGAGGAGAAAAACTATGAATTTTGTAATATACGAGTCGAGTGCAGTCTGCATAAATGCTAAATGTGATTTTTGTTAAACAGGAAAGTGAGAGTTTGGCAGATGCAGAGGAGCGATGCGAGGGACTGATAAAGAACAAGATCTTACTGGAGGCTAAAGCCAAAGAACTAAGCGAGAGACTGGAGGATGAGGAGGAGCTGAACGCTGAACTGACTGCCAAGAAGAGGAAGCTAGAAGATGAATGCTCTGAGCTGAAGAAGGACATTGATGATTTGGAGCTCACCTTGGCTAAAGTGGAGAAAGAAAAGCATGCCACTGAAAACAAGGTGTGTTTTTGGTGGTCACCTAACCCTGTGTACTTTAAAAGAAGGCAAAATTGACTCATTTTGAAAAAACATAAATACTTTATCATGTGTTTGTCAGTTTCCTTTGTTTCCTTTGTTTGTTTGTCAATTAGAAGAACAATAAAAAATATATATATATTACGCAATCTGATTGATTAGAGTTGCAGTTACGGTTAGGGTCATCACTGATGACAACTTCGACCTCAGAAGGTTAAGATACATGTTTTTACACATTCAGGTGAAGAATCTGACAGAAGAAATGTCGTGTCTTGATGACACTATTGCTAAGTTATCCAAGGAGAAGCTGGCCCTCCAAGAGGTCCACCAGCAGACACTAGATGATCTGCAAGCAGAAGAAGACAAAGTCAACTCTCTAACCAAAGCTAAGATCAAGCTGGAGCAACAAGTTGATGATGTAAGTCTATATAGCCAGTAGTTGGTTGTTTTTAAATCAAACCACTCATCATGTAAAATGTGTATATCCCCATGGATTAGCTTGAGGGCTCTCTAGAACAAGAAAAGAAAGTTCGAATGGATGTCGAGAGGGCTAAAAGAAAGCTTGAAGGAGATCTGAAACTGGCTCAGGAATCCATAATGGATTTGGAAAATGGCAATCAACAGCTGAAGGAGCACCTCAAAAAGTATGTATGGGCACATCGTTGTTTAGGTATAATTCTGAGCTCCTAATGCTTGCTTATATAAATAGATACGATTTTGCGCAACAGGAAAGATTTTGAATTAAGCCAACTTGTGTCAAAAATTGAGGATGAGCAAAGTGCAGCTGTACAATGTCAGAAGAGGATCAAGGAGCTTCAGGTACCTACAGCAGAAATCTGGTGAATTCTTTTTTTCAAATATCTTGAAATCTTAAAGTCAGTGAATGTTATTGGGGTTTTTTTGTTGCTTTAACAAGGCATGCAATGAAGAGCTGGTGGAAGAGCTTGAAGTTGAGCGTGTTGCTAGGGCCAAGGTGGAAAAGCAAAGGTGTGATCTTTCCAGAGAGCTAGAGGAGATCAGTGAGAGGCTGGAGGAGGCTGGAGGAGCCACGACTGCTCAAGTAGAGCTGAACAAGAAGCGAGAGGCTGAGTTTCAAAAATTAAGACGAGACCTCGAAGAATCGACCCTACACCACGAGGCCATCGCTGCAGCTTTAAGAAAGAAGCACGCTGACAGTGTGGCTGAGCTGGGAGAGCAGATTGACAGTCTGCAGAGAGTCAAGCAGAAGCTAGAAAAGGAGAAAAGTGAGTACAAGTTGGAGAATGATGACCTGTCTAGCAACATGGAGATCATGGTCAAAGCAAAGGTAAGCTAAGTTAAGACATTCATACTGATGAACACATATAATAATATAACATCACCATTGCCTACATGATGCAGGTTCCATGTGTTTTCTGCAGCTAATCTCAGCAGATCATTTAACCTTCTGAGATCTAAATGGTCATAACCTTAACTCAGTTAGGGTTATCATCTAATTAGTCTATAACTTAGACCTCAGAGGGCAGAGTTGTGTGCATTTAAACTGGAAGGATCCCACAAACTTTTACACTTACACTACAGAGACAATCTGGCTTGATCATCTGGACGTAACAGTCATTTGACATTTAATTGCTCTTTACCTCTGCCCATTTTTGCCCACATCTTGACTCCTAATCAACTGTTCCCTCACTGTTTAAAGTTCCCAAATTGATATCATGTTTTGCCGTATCATTATATATAAAGATACCAATTTTGGTAAGAAGTTTGGCCTCTGAAAGTAAAGTGGGAATAGTGCATTCAGAATAATGTCATCAGCAATTAGTTGATTCTATCTTGCATATAATCAGTATGTTAGAAATACAAATAAAACTGTTATCCATATTATCAGATTAATTATGAAAAGCTGTGCCACTCTCTGGAAGACCACCTGAGTGAATACAAAACGAAACATGATGAGAACACACATCTGATCACTGAAGTAAATGCTCAAAAGGCAAGACTTCAGAATGAAAATGGTAAGCAGCTGATTAAAAGGTTTATGGAGTGAAAGTGCTCTTCTTTTTTATGCCTCATTTTCTAAACCCTCTCAAACAGGTGAGCTCTCTCGTCTGCTTGAGGAGAAAGAAGCAATACTGTCTCAGATGTTGAGGTCCAAGCTTGCCTTTACCCAGCAAGTCGAGGAATTGAAGAGACAGGTTGAGGAAGAAATAAAGGTTTGTTTCCACGGTGCCTATCGGTACCTGTTAAGTTAGTGCTAAGGTATGCTATATCTTAGCATAGCTTAGATTAGTTTAGCTTAACTTAATTCAGAAGGAAAGAAATGCATTCATTATCTTGGTCCCCTAAGTTGGCTCAGTTAGATTTTTTTAACTGTTGTGGAGAACTGGTCTCCTACACTGGTTTTAAAGGAAAAGTCAGAAGTTTTGCAGAATAGGTTTGTTTACTAGTGGATAATTAGCATAAGACCAGAAACCAGTCTGTCTGTGTCCAAAGTTAAAAAGCAAAATGTAACTAGCCAAGGCTAAAGCTAAATATAGGACAAGGAGCAATACTATTCAAAGAGGTACAGATGTTTTCATCTTTCGGCTTCTAGTCTTCCTATTATTAAAACTAACTTTAACAGCTTTAGCTTTGTTGTACAAATATTTCTATCTAACACTCTAATAAATGTACTTATACTCATATTTAAAAAAACACCAAACTTGCCAATGTATACAGTGACAGTATTATTTGACCCTTTATGTGTAGTTTTGTAAATAAAAATCCAAATCTGCCTCCGTGTCAGGCAAAGAATGCCCTGTCCCATGCTCTTCAATCTGCCCGCCATGACTGTGATTTGCTAAGGGAGCAGTATGAGGAGGAACAAGAAGCCAAGGCTGAGCTCCAGAGAGGAATGTCCAAGGCCAACAGTGAGGTGGCTCAGTGGAGAACCAAGTATGAGACTGATGCAATCCAGCGCAACGATGAATTGGAAGAAGCAAAGTGAGACTTTTTCTCAAACACATAGATATGTAGATTTTTTTTTTAAAATTATAGAATAAGAAAATTGCCATTATTGTGGATTCCCAACTTTCTCAGGAAAAAGCTTGCACAGCGTTTGCAGGAGGCTGAGGAGGCAATTGAGGCTGTGAATGCCAAGTGTTCGTCTTTGGAGAAGACAAAGCAAAGGCTGCAGGGAGAAGTGGAGGACCTCATGGCTGACGTGGAAAGAGCAAATGCTCAAGCAGCTGGTCTGGATAAAAAGCAGAGGAGCTTTGATAAGGTCACTGAAGCATCTTGTAACCCACTGCTGCTAACAGTCAAAGCATTTCATAAAGGCCCAGATTCTGCCTTAGACAAACTACTTTTTCTGTTTTCTATAGATTCTTTCCGAGTGGAAGCAGAAATACGAGGAAACTCAGGCTGAACTGGACGGTGTACAGAAAGAGTCTCGCTCCCTTAGTACTGAACTCTTCAAAACAAAGAATTCTTATGAGGAAGCATTGGACCAGCTCGAAGTCCTCAAACGAGAGAACAAAAACCTGCAACGTATGTAGATGATTTCTTAAAGATGGTTCATCACATTCATTTACCCATGCAATCATCCATGCATTCATCTATGTATCTGTCCATTCAACCATCCATCGACTGCTCACAGCAGCTGTGATCGCCTGCTGTTTAAACATCATGTTTGCAAGAGGCAGCCAATCAGAAGATAGTTGGCTTGAAGAGAGAATATCCTTAAAATAGAGGTATTAAAATGTTGATGAACTAAGCGGTAAAGTGTAAATAAATAAAGATTATTTTGAACTGAATCATGCAAATCTACTCTAGTAGTGCAGGAATAAAATTACTGAGCTCAGATTTACAATAATAGCTCCCTTTTTAGAAAATAACTGATTATTTTTCATATGATCAGTAACTGAGCGTTACATGTTGTTTTACATATATAGAAGAAATTTCTGATCTGACTGAACAGCTCGGCGAGAACGGCAAAGCCATTCATGAGCTGGAGAAGACTAAGAGGCAAAATGAAACTGAGAAGACAGAGATTCAGACTGCTTTGGAGGAAGCTGAGGTGACCTAATCTGATTTTTTTTAGACATGATTCACGCAAACCTTATTATTCTTTTTTTTCCCTTCTGTGTAACTGTTCAGTCTTTTTACTCTAGGCTTCTCTGGAGCATGAGGAATCCAAAATTTTGCGTATTCAGTTGGAGCTCACTCAGGTCAAAGGGGACATCGATCGCCGGATGGCAGAGAAGGATGAGGAGATTGAGCAGATGAAACGCAACCACCAGCGTGTTTTGGAGACAATGCAGTCAGCTCTAGATGCTGAGATGCGCAGCAAGAATGATACCGTTCGAATTAGGAAAAAGATGGAGACTGACCTCAACGACATGGAGATACAGCTTAGCCATGCCAATCGACAGGCTGCTGAAGCCCAGAAGCAGCTGAGGAACATGCAAAGCCACCTCAAAGTAGAATATGAAACGCCACTTTAAGTACAAGATTCATCAGTTATGAATCTCTAATCGTGGGTAAATTAGACATCATCTTTCTCTCTGTAGGAACAAACCATTCACCTGGATGAGGCTCTGCAGAACCAGGAGGACCTGAAAGAGCAGGTGGCCATGGTGGAGCGCAAGAGCAGCCTGCTACAGGCAGAAGTGGAGGAGCTGCGGGCTGCTCTGGAACAGTCAGAAAGAAGCCGGAAATTAGCTGAAGGGGAAGTAGCTGATGCCTGTGAGCGAGTCGGGCTGTTACACTCTCAGGTAACTCGTAAGAGTGAAAAAAGCTCTTTTCTTTTTTAGCTTTGAATCCAGTATGTATGCTATGGATTTAGCTTTAAATCCAGTAGTGTCAAGGTGTGTGCTGTGTGGCAGGCAGGAGTGAGGACCCAGTCGCAGGACTCAGAAACAGATGGTTAAACTCAAAGCGCAGCCTTTATTGCTGGGAAACTCAGATGCCAAAGTACAGAGAACCGAACATAATAACTGGAAACAGAGAACTAAGAGGCTAGAGACTATGAGACTAACAAGTTACATTTAAACCAGAAGCACGGAGGAAACACACAGCACGGTGAGGGTATGTACGTTAACGATGCGACAGCAAGGAGTGAATGACAAAGGACTAAAATACACAGCGGGGTAATCAGGGAACAGGAGACAGGAGGGAAACACAGCTGGGACAAATCAAGCAGGACGACACAAGGGAGGCAAAACTAGAAACGCTAGCAAAGCACGCACGACTATCAAAGTAAAACAGGAAATATGAAACATACGCACGGACACAGACTCAGAGACCCAGACACAATAATACCAAAATACAAAAAACTCTTGAAATATAGTGAAATATCTGCAGGTGGGTAATGGGGCTGCTGATATAATATTAAATATGTTGTTGGACTTGTGAGAGTTCACGCATGAATTGTTAGCACAAGTTTCCTTTTATTGACGGCTGGTTTGTTGTCATTTGGCTGCAGAACACCAGTCTGCTCAACTCTAAGAGAAAGCTGGATGCAGATGTCAGCCAGCTGCAGGGGGAGGTGCAGGATGCCATCCAAGAGGCTCGTAATGCAGAGGAAAAAGCCAAAAAGGCCATCACTGATGTAAATGCCGTTATCCTTAATTTTATTCAGCAATCTTTCATTTTCCATTTTTCAATGACAAAGTAGACTTTGAACATCAACCTAACCTCCTGTGCAAATGTAGGCAGCAATGATGGCGGAGGAACTGAAGAAAGAACAGGATACAAGCAGTCACCTGGAGAGGATGAAGAAGAACCTGGAGGCGTCTGTGAAGGATCTGCAGCACCGCCTGGACGAAGCAGAGAACCTGGCTCTGAAGGGGGGCAAGAAGCAGCTTCAGAAACTGGAAGCACGGGTATGATAGCCTTTCATAAACAGTACCTGAGAAGCATCACTTAGAACGACAACCACAGTTGATGCTAAATTTGTTGAGTGCTGACTTTAGGTGCGTGAGCTGGAGGGGGAAGTGGAACTTGAACAGAAAAGAGCTGCTGATGCCATAAAAGGAGTCCGGAAATACGAGAGGAGAATCAAGGAGCTCACTTACCAGACTGAGGAGGACAAGAAGACTGTTTTGAGACTACAGGACCTCGTAGACAAGCTGCAGCTCAAAGTCAAGGCTTACAAACGACAAAATGAAGAAGCGGTAAGATCTTCTCGTGAAGTGAAAAATTTGATATTCTCATCATTATTATTCGGTAGCTAAATGTCAGACTTTTCCTACAGGAGGAACAAGCCAACGTTCATCTTGCTAAGCTGAGGAAGGTGCAACATGAGCTGGAGGAGGCGCAGGAGCGTGCAGACATCGCTGAATCCCAGGTTAACAAGATGAGAGCTAAGAGCAGAGAGTTTGGAAAGGTAACGTTATAAACCTGAATATTTTGTTTTCTCCTGCAGTCATTCACATTTACATTATCAAGCTGTGTTTAACCACTGGTTTTGCACAGAGTCCAAAAGCATACTTGTTGCCTATGTATGGCCTAACATGGATGGAAACGGTGGGAATGGGCATCAGTGGCTACAGAGAGACTGCAGCAGGAAAATAAAAAAGAATAATTAGAGTGGATTATTTTAGATTTTTACTTATATATATATATATATATATAGATATATATATATATATATAGATATACATTTTCTTTTATTTTCCTTTTCTTCTTGTCTCAGGCTGCAGAATCCGAGTAAAACTTCCAGCGATGGCAGAACATATTAGCATAAATGGAAATGAAGAAACGTTTGTTGTTTTGCTGTGAAACTGTAGCAGAATAAAGTGATTTAAAGCATAACTGTTGTTTGTTTGTTTTTCTCTGCGTTCAATATCAGCCATCACAATCAAGTGCAATGTTCCACCCACCCACGCAACAATCACAATCTTAATATTTCATATTATATCTTAATATTACCAGAAATAAGTGGAAACTTTTCCTTGATGTGTTCATGAACTAGTAACTTCTTTTTGTGGTGCTAATTAGCCAGCTAGCAACAGCACTCTAACAGATAATCAGTTTCACAGAAGGAGTGAGAGGTTTATATATAAACTCCTATGTATGTGGGCAGTTAGCATCTAATTAGAGCAACTGTTTGCAGAGATTAGGGCAAGGCCTGGTGACATTTACATTCTGTGTTAAAATGTTTAATCTTCAGTGTCACTCATCTACATCTACTTAATCCTTGGAAGGCTCTAAAGGATTACTTCAAGATGGACTATCAATTAGGGTGTGCCACTCAACTCTCCACAACACATGGATCGTGTTTTTATTCATTTTCACTGCCTTAAAGTCCTCATCATTACAGGAACTGAATTTGTCTGGGGGACAGACTGAAAGCCAAAGTCTGACATCAACATGTTATATATCAGAAAGACTGAATAGAGTCAGAATAAGACACTTTCCATTCATTTGGTTACATTTTTTATTGGTTTTCCAGCATTTGATGAATTCCAAGAAGTTTTTGTCCTGTCTCATTGGTAATGTCATTTGAGCTTTGGTTACCTCATGAACTATTTTTGCTTAATACTTCAACAAGTTCAACAGCTAATTGATAACACTGCCTGCTTTTTGTTTTCTGCTGAGTAGTAATAGTCTGCTTGTGGAGATTGCTGCTATCAGTTAGCAGCAACACAGAAGCAGAACACTAAGCAACATTTCTTCTTTATGCCAACAGGAATCCTGATCTTGTTGCAAACATCTGAAAGCACAGTGATGGAGTTGTCATCACTGTTGCTTAGGAGGTAGAAAGTTCCTGATTTAAACCTTTTGGATGTTAGGTTGACAAAGTAATGAAAATATTGTTAAAATATAAATAAAACCTCTGTAAGAGAGAGAATATTTCTCTCATGCTCTCTTCTCTTCGTTGTGTAATACACAATAAAATTTATAATCCTTCTTATCAAATACAAAGTCTTGAATAATAACGCCTCTTGGCCATCGCTCCCTGAGACTGGTTCTTCCTGTTCAAAGGGAGTTTTTGCTTCCCACACTCGCCAAAGTGCTTTCTCATAGGTTAGCTGATTGTTGGGGGTTTCTCTGTTTTCTCTGTATTACTGCAGGATCTTTACCTTCCAATATAAAGTGCCTTTTGGCAACTATTGTTCTGACTTGGCACTACAGAAATAAAACTGAACTGAACTGAATTACAATATGAGTTGTACATGTAGCACTGGGGAGTTTCATGTGAATATGGGTGTATAATGTTTCTTTCAAAATGTACCTGTCACTTCAGTTTAGTTCACTTTAAAACGTGTTGGTTTAATCACACAAACACATTGGATTTTAATAAATGTGAATAATCTGAGAGCAGCTGCTGTGATTCATTTCTTTTCAAACATCTTTTTCCAGAAGTGTCTGCATGGGCTGTTCTCCATTTTTGTTCCCTCTTTGTCCTTTTTTTCATCTGTAGATGAAATAGACACCCAAACATTATAAAAAGAACACAAGTTGAGTCTATGAGGTGAAGTTTTGATATATACATATATATATATATATATATATATATATATATACACACACACACATATATATAGTTGAAATTAACATTAGGAAAAGAAAAAAATGGTAATGCATGTTATTTTCAGGCAGCTGGAATTACCATAGCTTCACTCTGAGTAGGAAGCTAATAGAGAGTCCAGCTGGATTCAGCCTGCTCTGCTCTGTTTTCCATGTCATGGAGTGCTGAGATGATGCCATCTCTAGCTGTGGTGAGGTTTTCATCAAAGTCCATGAGGTGGAAGGATTTTGAGTGGTTAAGAAATTTTTTGTAAATGTCTTTCACCATGTTCCAGGCCACCAATGTGCAGCCCCGGTCGAAGCAAGCCCATGTGAAAGATGCAACCAGGGAGAAGCAAACAATTGCTGCGTCGCCCAGTAGTTTACGGGTGTGACCAGCAGCTTCTTGGGCCCTGCTTTTTAGAAACGCGGCCTAACTGGAGCACTTCTTTGTGGCCTGAGGATGTGAGGGTGTGACTTCCACGAATGAGTCATCCAGAAAGAGGAACTCAAGAGCAGTATTTACCACCAAGCTGTGGTGGTCAGCTGCAACTTGATGAAAAGCATCAGTTTAGAGCGCTTACTTGTGTGAGAGCTTGTAAAAGAGCTGAGCAGCTTGTTGGACAGGTGTGTGAGGAAGGTCCTTCAAACCTGCTCTGCTTTAGGTTGGAAGACTGAAAGACACATTTGAAGACTCTCCACAGTGACCTTTATTTAGCAGGAAGAGAATTAGAGAAGAAGTGTGACGGACTGTGTTAAGGATAATTACTGGTTCATTTCAACCTTGTGCATTTTCTATTAATGCAGCTGCTTTGTATCTACGAGTCATGCCAACTCCACACTCTCCAGCTCTCATGTAGAGATTCAAGGAAGCGAGCGCTTGCCTCTTTTAGGACAAAAAAGCAGAAACTGCCTGAGGCTTTTTTTCAAACAAAGCTTGTGCATTAAAAAACATGGACATGTTGACATCAGCCATTGTTTTCTGGTCTCTGACTCCGGTTAGAGATCAGCCTGCTTTAAAAGTTTACCTATACCACTACATGTATGTGCTAACCACATGATATATTTATTGAGATTAGTGGCTATAAACTATAAAAGTGTTTATCGAGGTCACAAATCAAAAGAGCATTTGGACATGGTCCCATAGACCAACTGGACTTCTTTTATAAACCATTAAAAACAATCCAGTTTTAAGTCCCACATGGGCTTCATTGTTCAGACTGAGCCTTTTATATTCAGTCTGTGCAGCCATATCAATAGGCAATAACCCAGATTGCAACCAAACCAATTCTACTTTAAATTCTTTACTCATGAAACATCACATTTGATCGTTACCTCTCTTCTGAACAGCTTTGTGAGACATTTCTCCTCTTGAAATTCCTCCTGGAGCTCTTCTGAGTCTCCATCTGAGTGAGACAGAGTTGCCGTGCAGAGGTCCAGGCCTGTGCAACAGGCAGTACACCGTCTCAGAAGGAATACTTTACATTTCTGCAATTCTCAAATATCTGTCAAGCACTATGCGAATGCACAATAAGCTTAGGTGAGATGGTGCCATTCTATCACCATTAAATCCTTTGTGTATGTCTTCTTATAAGTTACCTCTACTGCTTTAATGAATTGTTAATATACTGATGCATTACAGAACAGCTATAAATTGCTCACAAAGGCTAGTTGTAGGTTAAATACCCTCATTCACTTCAAGAGAGACTGACTGTGTTATTCCAAAAGCTTTTTTAAAAAAGAAAAATCAGGCTCAAAAGATCTTAGTTTATTGACTGTGGGTACACAGCACTCCATCAGCTCCATCTGTTGTCTAAATTCTCCCCAATAAGCACTCTCCAAATAATAACACGTGTGTTTTCTGATGAGTGAAAAAATGTTTAAAGAGAGGTTAAAGACAAAGACTTTACACACCTGATACAAAGACAAAGTTACAGCAGTTTGAATGAGGGACGTGTACTTTCAGGTTATATCAGAGCGGTCTGTTCAGACAAACAAAGCAAAAAAGGTAAGAAAGAGTATCTGATCTTGCGTATCTTGATGTGTGATTTCTGTATGTGTGTGGAATAGGTCACATGATTCTGAAACTTGACATGAAACCAAATAAAAGTCACAATGGGACCAAAGTTCCAAAAATAAACAAAAACAAAACAAGAAAACCCCCCAAAACCCAACAACAGTGACAAGTCTTGTTGTCACATGAAATGCCTGTGGGTATTAATTTAAACAGTTTTTGCAGCATTTTTGTGAAGCAATTTTAAAGTTTCATGTTGTGCTCCTCAAACTCGCACTTCTGCTTGATAACCAGTAGTCTGTAGCAGAGAGCCTTTTATTTGTTGCTGCATTATCGCTCATGATTCTTGATTGTTTACTTTAAAAGAACACGCCACTAATTTTAATCATCAAAATCTGCTAGCTTGTCATCTACAGTTTGAAAAGCATGAAAGAGAAGAAGCAACCGAAGAGCTTTATACAAAGTAACTCTTTATTGATTTTTTTTTTTTTTTTTTTTTTTTTTTTTTAGTTTTGTTTAGTTATTTCTTATTTAGCTTATTTTTGTATTTTGAAAAGCAGTGTAGTGAAAGTCTGGACATACGAGGATAGTAATAAACTGCTGCAATAATCCTCTAATTACATTATGTTACATAGCCTTAAGCTAACCTGTACTTGTGTTGTTTAATATCTCATTTTTTGTCTTATGATTTGTAAATGATCAGCTTTCTTTTTTGTGAAATACGGTCTCTGTTTTACTGTGCCTCATACTGATCTGATTGTGTTGACTGAATAATCAATGATATGCCATGACACACTGGAACAGGGTAAAGGAAGGAAGTCTAAGCTCATGTGATCATGTTCATATTAAGGGCAGCACTAGTTCCTAATACGGCTGCTTCACTTCAAGTGAAAATAAACTGTTTTGGTAACTAGCCTCCGCTGTTTTACTAGACATGCTTTTACCTCCAGTAGTATTCTAATGATCGCAGTAATTACTGTGGTGCCAACCAACTTCCCACATGCAACAACAGAATTGCAAAACTCCTTAGTGCAAACCTAATAAACTCACTAAAAGATAGATAAAACAGATTGATGAAAAGATAAACAGTCACATTGTTTATTTTATTTATTTATTTATTTTTTAAAATAAATAAATCCACAAAAACGAACCCAAAAAGTTAAAATAGAAAAACTATGACTCACTCATCTTCCTCATTTTAATGAAATGGAGTAAAAGTGGAGATACAGCCCTTTCTTGTGTCAAGTATGCTATGATAAAAGCTTTCCGGTTAAGCTTGTCAAAGTAAAACGTAAACGTGCCCACGTGCACATACACCAGGTTTCTGTGGAGAAAACAGGTATCCAAGAAAACATATGAAAACATGCACAGAATGACGTCAGCCATTCATATGAGTCAAAAGCTCAGGTTTCAGATTGCTTTGTTTCAGTCATTTTTTGTCTTTGTGATGTTACAGAATCTAGTCATCTCTAGGGACGGACTGTGGGTGTGAGCACAAAACCCCCCACCCAGCTGGCTTAAAGGTAGGTGGAGAGGCTTGTTTCACAATGAGTCCCCAAAAGTTTATTCTGTTCATCTGGACGTACCGTTTTCAGTGGGAGAAACGTTTCGTCACTCATCCAAGTGACTTCTTCAGTCTCAGCTGACTGCAGGTTTCCTTTAATCTTATAAACAGGATTTACTTACCTGGATGATTGAGCAAGCATCAAGACGTTTCACAATGACAATAAATCAGTCGAAACATAGAAAATAATAATTGTTTCAATTTCAATGATTTGAACTAAATTAATGATGAACAAATTCTTATTTTCATCTTTTCAAAAAAACAAAAACTGAATTTTGTTTTCTTGTGCAGTGTCCCTTATTTTCTGTTTGTCTCATTTGTGTGTTTATTTACCTCCATGGCATATAACTAATATATGTACACACACGTTGCTCAATTACAGAAAAAAACTCCGTGGTGAGGTTTGTGCTTTTATTTTAAAGGGAAACTTAGCCAACTTCCGCTTTCCCCGCCTCGCTCTTCCTACTTGACGGCCGTGTAACGAGTTTCTGAGACAGCGTGCTGGCTGGCAGGCACACTGGAGGAGCAGAGCGCTGAGGGGCGTCCTGACAGCAGCAGCGGTAGCGTCGGTACCAACAGTGGGAGGAAAACAACCTGTTCTCCAAGTTCTCCACAGTTTCACTCCGCTCCTCTACAGCCCTAAAAATCAAACTCTAGTTCCATTAAAAAGTTTGCTCTTACCTCTGAGGGTGGTGGAGATCATCATCATCATCATCATCGTCGTCGTCGTCGCTTCTTGAGTGAGCAGTGGTCATGTCGGGATCGCACTGCAAAAGTTTGTACCCGTTCAGCGGGGAGCAGCACCAGCAGGGACTGAGCTTCGAGGCAGGGGAGATTATTAAGGTGGTCCAGGCTCTGCCTGGAGGCTGGTGGGAGGGAGAGAAGGATGGAGCCAGGGGATGGTTCCCCTCCAGTTACGTCCAGGTCCTGGAGGTAAGGCTGCAGAATTGTTTTGACTTGTGTTTGAGTAAATTGAACCTATTAGGCTTTAATTTTGATGAAAACAAACAGAAAAGTGTATTTTTAATGCCTCTGTGACTCTTGACACACACACACAGTAACAGCTTGGTTTGAACCACAGATGCACACTTGAAGATAAAGACAGCATTGAATGATGCTCTAATAAATAGTTTTCCCGTGCTGTGCTTATCAGATTAACTCAAACCTTCCCAGCAGTCACCTCTCCGCCTGGCTGAGCGGCTGCGAACTTCCTCATTCCACACGCATTCCAATGAAGCGCTCAGGTCTCCTCTCTGTGCGCCTGACTGCTCTTCATGGTCAAAACCTTTCAGTCCTCGCCCAGTCTATCCTCTCTGTGAGTTTAGCCACACTGCTGCTCCAAGTCTCACTAGATCTCCTACCTTAACATCGGCATATATGGCTCTGAGAGGAGTAGTCAGATTTGGACACCACCCTGTGTTCTGAGAGTTGGTTACAATCAGGTTGGGCACGAAGCCTAGCATTCTCAGCGATGGCATTTTTATCTTATCTAGATAGCATATGCAGAAAGTTGATTAGTGACAGCTGAATGGTGCTGATGAAAAAAGGACCATTTGCAGGGGTAGGAAAACACAAGACTGTTCAAGCACAGCATCTCTTATCTGGTCCCAGACCAGTTTAGGGACAGAGCTGATGGGTGGGGCAGTCGGGTGGTGCAGGTTGGAGAGTTTCATCAAGCAAACCACAGTAAGCTCTAAAGGTGCAACATGTCGGAAATGAAGTGGCAGAAGGGTCTTTCTGCTTTATAATAGGGTGGTGTTGACATGTTAGTGTTTTAATAGTTTCAGCATCATATAGTTCACAATAACTTTAATGAATCATGACACTGAAAGGTGTGAAAAGTTGCCTTTAATAATGAGTAAATGCCAGGCAGAAGTCAGAACTACAGCACCATACACTCCCATGTTACACTGCTAACACAAACCCCCTTTGGGGTCGTGTCAGGGAGGGGATCTGATGTAAAACTGGTAAATCAAACATGCGTTGCTACCCGCTGTGTTGACCCCTCACAGCAAGGGAGCAGCAAAAATAGCTTTTTTAAAAGATCTCTATGGACCGTTTCCCTCATCATAGCCAGTGCGTGAGGGGTAGTTTGTTTTTAAATATAAAATATCCACATGTACACTGGTAAGACCTAAATGTAGGGACATTGCTGCTTTGACTGATGCATTGACAGAGGTAGCTAAAGCTCCCTCGCAGGCTGATCAACACCAGAGCCCAGATTGCTGTAAGTGGTTTGAATACTGAAATAACTCGAAATGATTCACCGCGACATGTGCATGTGTGTGTGCCATCTAGGAAAAATGTGGTCCTGGAAAGAAGTACCACAAAGTTTTGTGTGCTCTGGCAGGTGTCTGTTTGTCTGACTGTCTGCCGGTCCATGGACAGATTGTGTCAGCTTTGTTTGAGATGTAATTACAAAACTGTACAGGTGTGTAGTTGGAGGCTGCATTCCACAATGTGATTCCTTTTTTTGTGTCTTTGACATTGAAGATATTTTATCTCATTTTGATTTTATGTGTTTGTGTATCTTTAGGTGCTTTTTGTTGTCTTTGAAGTAATATTTTTCTGATTTTTGGTTTTCATTGTGTGTCTTTAGACTTCTTTTTATCCCTTTTTTTGTTTTTTGGTTGTTTTGTGTCTCTTTGTGCCTTTTTGGTGATTTTTTTTTTTTTTTTTGCCATCCTGTAGTTATTGTGTCTCGTTTTTTTAGGATTATTTTGCATGACTTTGTAGTCATTTTTGTCTAGCTTCAAACCTTTTGTTTCATCATGATAACACAGCAGTCCTTTTAAGCATAGTGCAAACTCTACATGTCAGTAGCACAATAAAGCAGACATTTGCTTGTTTTTTACTGGTATAATCTTCATTGTTGCTGTTATCCTGTGGATGAAGGATGAAATCTAGTTGCATCAGAGCTAGACTGAATGCACTACGATATGTTATAGGCCAGAAAGCACCTTTGAAATGCTCTTAAAAACTCTGATTAGGTGCAGTCCTCATGGTAAGAATACTGAAAAGATGAGAGAATATATAATTTTGTAGAACTGGCCAGTCTTCCTCAGCTGGGTGCACTGGCACTTTTTGTAAATCTCTGATGCAATGTGTGGAAAGAGCTCGCCCCTTAAACACGGGTGCATTTGGAAACAATAGCTTGCTTATCTGAAACGAGGTGTGACTCATCACACAAATAAAATTTCTCCCCAGTTTATTGTGAGCCCACAGAACTCTGCGGTCTGCAGATCATGTTTGATATATTCAGTGTTGTGGGTACAACCGCCAGAAGTAACCGCTTACCCACATTTCCTGTCTGCACCGGAGTGGAATCTTCTAAAAATAACCTACACATCAGAGAAATGACAGTGTAGTGAAGTGAGGAAAGTCACTCATCAGTTAGCATTTCTGGTTCCGTATTGAACTGCTCAGGTGTTTTTCCCCTTGCTCTCTAACAGCATGAGTCAGTCTGTTCTCTCTGGGAACTCCAGCTTTCCCCAGCAGGCCAATGACGTACACTGGGTTACGTTAATTAGTGATTCGAAAGCCGACCATAGGTATGAATATGAATGGTTGTCATATATGTCATATATCTTAGTTCTGCAGCAGATTGGCAGCCTGTCCAGAGTGTACTCTCCCTCTTGCCCTATAACAGCTAGCATGGGCTCTAGCCCCCTGTGATTAGCAGAAAATGGGTAGAAACAGTTAATGACATTAACTTTGAGTGAACAAACAATTAGTTGACAGTATGAACTAAAACTAGCATCAACAGCATTTTTTCCAGCATCAACAAACCTTGCAGGTTGTCCCCAAATTAATTTTCTTGTCCAACTAGGATTGCAGGGGGATAGTCATAGTGAGATTAACCCAAAAGTTAGCAAAAGTACTAGTTCCATGAGTGAGGTACAAACAGAAGCCGATGTGGCCACAAGCCTATAAAAATACATTTTACCTTTACAATTTAAAAGGGTGATATATATTTAAAACAAAAATACTGCCACTTACTCTTAAGATGATAGTAAACATATAGACCAAAATAAGTTTTGCACTAAACATTCTTTTCAGTGTTGTAAAGATGGTCATTTTAACATAGGAGTCTATGATCAATGGCTCTCTGTTAGATGTCTGCCTCAAGTGGCCATTAGGTTAACTGCATTTTTTTTTACTCTTACATTTGCTTTATTTTTCACCTCTGAGTTTACAGCTATGCCTCATTAACTCAGCCGGTGCTGTTTGCATCTTGTGAAACTGGTGTCATTAAAAGTTGCCCAATTAGTTATTGGAAGTAACAGTTTGTAATGCACCCATGCATGCACAGACATCATTGCTGAGTTTATCTTATATGAAAGAAATGTTAAAAAGGTGATTACTCTCAGATAAGCTTTGAATTGTTTCCTGTATTTCCTCAGAGTTTAAAATTCAGAGCAGAAAAGCAGTGAAGTTATCAGTGATGAAAGAAAAGATTAAATCCCCCACCACCTCTTTCCACCCCTGTAATGTTAATCCCGTCCTAATGAGCTTAATGCAATATTAGGTTAAAGAAAACAGAAACTAAGTATACCTCTGTCAACACAGACTCTACTGCCAGGATTATAGTATTATAATCTGGAATGAAGGTTGACCTCCCACTTCATGTAAGCTAAATTACACATATTGAAACTTGAGGTTTCACAGTCAGTGTGTCAGCTGTGCTGTAGTTTGATCAGACATGTTTTGAAGGCTGTACGACGGCACAATGAAATGACTAATGGTGAAAAAAAAGCCACTTCTGTATTTTCCTCATTTAGTTAACGTATTCAAACCTCTGTCAAAAAAAAAAATCTGTTCTCTGGTGCAGAGTAACTCAGCTGCCTAACTTTCAGAATCACAAGTAATCATAAATACAGGACGTGCATTAATCACTTTGTATAGCTGGCACATTTAACAATGGAGCTGTGATCTGGCTCTGTTGTCATCTTCAGCGTTGTCGCTTTGTTCTGCAAACAGCGTCATTCCTCTAAACATAATGAATCATTCACATTGTAGTTCTGCTGTTTTTAACAGACCAACACTTGTTGCTCCTTTAAAGTTGGGCTAATATTCAAAACAACTACCTCTTAAAGACCAAAAGCTGAACTCTTAGCAGTAGAGCACATTTATTATTTACTTGTGTTTATATTACACTGTATTTTCAGGTTTTATTTTCTTCTATTCTTTGTCACCATACAACTTGCAGTCTAATTTTAAATTTAATTACAATGGTTACTACAACATGGACCTTTTTAGACTTCTTGTGAACATATCATTAGTTATTGTAACATTGTACTCCCCAACGTTATTGCAAGGATGTTGCAACATAACTATAACGTAGTCCTACTGACTCAGAGACAAGCGGTCAGAAAATGATACATGTTATAAGTAAGCTTACAAGATTTGCTCTCCCAGAATGTTGATAACAATTAGAACCCAGCTGATACAGGATTTTTAAGAATGATACCAATACTTCAAAAAGCAAATATTCTGATATATGGCCCTATAGACGTATAAAACAAAATCAGATTTCCCTAACATTTGTTTTGTGAAGATGGGATACAACGCACATCATGTTGAGATATGCCAGGGTTTTGTAGGAAAGAAGAAATCACCTTGTTGGTGCAAAAATACTGGTTTATGGCCACCAGACTGTATTAGTTTTGGAGGCTTTTGTAGATTCAACCAAAGAAATGGGAACAAATCATGTCATTGCAACAGGCAGCGAGTAACAAAGTGTTTAAAGAGACAATTTTAAATTGGTTATGTTATGTGGTTCATTCATTGACTTAGGTGTTTCTATGCTTGATATATTCATAGGTCAGTGTAAGTGGCTTAACAAAAATCCAACAAACAACAGAAAAAATGGTCAGGCAATAGCCAGTGTCCAAAGAGGAGATCTTGAGAAAGCCTGGGGAACTATTGTTCGAGATCACTATAAAGAATTACAAGAAGGTCTGGCTGCTTGGAAGCAAAATATAAATTAATGGTGTGTGACTCAAGACTTTTGCACAATACTGTAGCTGCCAGGTGATGTCACAATAATAAAATCAGGACTTAACCGCTATAGAGGAGCCACTTGGCAAAGGGTTGGAGGTATCTGTTACCTTTCTAATGTAATGGCTGTAACTGCTCCTAAAAGTGTTTCCCATGTAGTTACTAGCAATTATTTGGCAGAATATGAGAAACAAAGTAATGCTGTCATGTTTTTTTTAAGAAACACTGATGACCTCCTCCCGTAGTTATCTTGCAAAATCTATGATAAGATGTTATTTGATAAGGATGTAAAAATGCTGCTCCCAAAGATGTTGTGGCTAAAAACAATGGTATGACACATTACATCACTGTTTGGCTCCTTAACGTCCAGCTACTAAAGAGGAAATGAAAAGAGCAGGGCGTTAAAGAAGTGATTGACTTTTTTCTATTAGGAGTTTGTGCATGGTTCCTCGATGACATCACCGCGTACAGTTTAGATGTGAGGACTTTTGTCAGCAAATGAATACCATCCTTCCGTCTTCTTGGAAGTTCCTTTCATTTGTTAGCACATTTCCATCTCTATTCTTAATCACCCCAACCCGCTGCACATCCTTTCCAGCTTGATCTCCCTGCCTAGCCAGTCAGTGCAAGTTCTTTTCCCCTTCCTTTCTGTCCGGCCTCTCACACACTTCAGTGTAAGCCTTTTCTGCCTTTGCCACCACTCTTTGCAGTACCCTAGCCTCCCAGTACTCCTGTCTACTTCTTCATCTCTCTGACTTTCCTACTTTGTTAACCTTTGTTAACCTCTTCTTTTGAATACTTTCCTGTATTTCCCCTTGTAGTCGCCTTATCCACATTCCTCTCTCCAGAGGATACACCAAAAACCACCTTGGTAGTTTTCCTCACCATTTCGTCTGTCCTTTCACAGTCAACTGGCAACTCTTAACTAGCATCCAGAGTCTGTCTCCTGAACAGTCTTCAACTTCCACATTTTAATCCTCACCTCTGCTTTCACTTGCTTCCTCTTTGTGATTCCCAAAGTCATCCTATAGGCTAGAATTTATTCTTACCTGCTACATTCTCTCCTGACACCATATTCACATATGAATTTACTTAATAATTGGGTTATGATGAACTGTGACAGGCTTTTTTTGCCAATTCACACACCGGTTGAATTTGTTTATGCAAATAACATGGCAGGTTAACTGATAATAGAATAATTTATAGTTGCTGCCCTGGCTTCAGCATAAACAGACAGAAATCAGGCCATGCTGAGGTGACCCTTCTAAAACGAGTTTAATTCATTGAATTGTTGACACAGTGAGTTACCAACTGGGCAGAGGGTACTTATATGCTCTCGTTACTCTGGGGCTATATATGACATTTCCATAACAAATCAGGACTCCCCAAGAAGTGTTACACTATCAACATGGGCACTTAACATGTAACTAAAGCCTTGCAGCGGGGGGTTGCCTGGGGCCATCTGGACGGAGACTCCCCACCCCCTCAATTCCTTCATATAGATAAAATATTTTTAGTGTAGGTTTCCCTGTAACTTATGGTTAAGCACGAGTTTTCTTCCATGGAAAATGATGTAATTCAAATTTTCCTAAATTTTAATATCAGTATATATTGTTTTTCCTCCAGCTGAAATGCTGGGTTATTAAGTCTTCATGTAGCCAGGGGAACTACTGTAAGCAATTTGGAACAAGCTGAAAATGGTGGAGAACCACTTTGTCTCCTTAATGCTTGTCCCAGTAGAGAGTCAGCTGTGTTTATTGTGAAACTGGAGCGCTGAGAGCAATTTAGGGGGCTTCTAGTAGAGGTTTTAGGACGGTGATTTAGCCTGGCATAATCCGTGGTGTGGAATGCCGGGGGTCAGACGACTGCTGGCGAGTCTTCAGCACACAGCCAGGTGTTTCCCCTGCGTGCTGGAAAAGTAACACCACCGCTCCTGTGCTGATGTCATTGTGAAATATAGTCACTTCTTGTCATGGAAAGCAGTTTGTGTGGAAATATCAGCTGGATAACTGTGAAGCACCCACCTTCACAATCACACCTTATCAATCACAATCTGTTGTTTGTTTTGACACTGAAGATGAGCTGTGTTGTTTTTATATATCTCCTTGAGAAATAATAACTCAGTGCATTGGAACAGACAAAGCAAAGTAGAATGCTAAATATACAGCTTTCATTTCTATCGTTTTGCTGTACTCACGTGCAGCTACTTTAAATTCTAGCATGAGACACATTAGCTCAGTTAAAGTGCAATTATAGTTACTTTCACTTAGGTCTAATTTTTCCAGCATACTAAAGGAATTCAGCCAAAATGTGTTGACACATTACTCCGTAAAAATGTGTAAATCTGTGTGCTGGGAAAACTCAAAATGAATGGACATATTAAACTGTTGTTTAAATCTGACTCTCACTCATGTGTGTACAGCTTCTTTGGGCTGAGCTGGGCTGAGGGTTGTGCTGTGAAGAGTATTTGCAAGCACACATTGTCTGAGCCACATGGAAGATGGATGGTGTTGGTAATAGTTTATATATCGAGTGTTTTTGATGCTGGGATTATAGACTTGTTTAGGCATGCAAATCATATGGTCATGTCAGGAAAGAAGGTGGACTCATGGGAACTCCTGGGATCTTTAAAATCTGTTACTGTGGACAAAGCAACCACCTGACCATTCTGAGTGTTGTACAACTCCATCTCCAGGCAGATGTTGCTAATAGGTATAACCATACCTCTAGAAACTTAATTAACTGTACTAAACCTTTAGCCATGTCCCTTTTTGTAAGCCACAACTGTCTATTTTCTGTGTTATGAGGTTATACTGCTAAATTAATAACATAAATCTAACTTCCTTCTTTACTATGAGATTGTAATCACTGGAAGATGTGGGGGTGACTGTCAGCTTGTTAGTTTCTAAAAGGTGTTGCAAGGGGATGTTTTGTTCTGTGTTCAACAGTGTAATAATAAACATGATGTCTACTATTCAGGTCAGTGCTGAGACTCAAAGGCAATGCTTCTGTTACCTAAAGCCATAATCCTATTATTTTAGAGTGCATCCAAAGTTTACGGTCACGGCTGAGAGTTGGAAAATGTGTTGATGCAATGATAGTCAGCTCCTTCTTCCACTCCTACTCTCTAGTGCAGGGTTGTCCAACTCCAGGCCTCGAAGGCCGGTGTGCTGCAGGTTTTAGATCTCACCCTGACTCAACACACCTGAATCAAATGATTAGCTCATTACCAGGCCTCTGGAGAACTTCAAGACATGTTGAGGAGGTAATTTAGCCATTTAAATCAGCTGTGTTGGATCAAGGACACATCTAAAACCTGCAGGACACCGGCCCTTGAGGCCTGGAGTTTGACACCTCCTGCTCTAGTGGATCAACTGTTTCGAAGAAATCCACCGATTTTGTAGGTATTATGGATTTTGAGGTGGAGATCTTCACAGGACCAAAACAGTCTCTGAAATAACACAAATCCACTGTAAATAGATTTATGGATCCCAAGCACCGCAAGACCCAACCCGAGTAGACCAGAGAATAAGAGAATTTATCCAAAATTATGCTGACCTAGAAACCCAACCCAAACTCTGCTGCCATTTAGGTATTGAAGATGTTGAGACAACCGAATTAAACTAACTAGAATTTGGTCAATTTGGAATTGGGTAAGATGGAAACAAGTCAGTTCAGGTGGGAAACACCAGATAAATTATAACGTCTATAACGAAGTCTATCAGTAGGTAATTCCCAACATGACACACACAGTCTTAACCAGGAGGATTAGATGGAAACCTGTACTAACTGGAACACTTATGACTCTTTTCCACTAGCACCTAGTGGGCTTGACTTTGCTCTGCTCTACTCTACTCAGTTTCAGTCGTTTTCCATTTCAGTTGAGCACCACCTCACTGTGGGTGGGGTCGTTATAGCAAGGCGCCCCAAAAGTCCCGTGACGTCTTTTGCATGTGGCACAAACACAGCACGATAATGGAGGCGATGTCTTGATACGTGCTCAATCATCCAGGTAAGGAAATCCTAAAAAGTTTATTCCCTTCATCTGAACATAGAGTTTCAAAACACAACGTCCAGATGATCAGAATCAACTTTTTGGGAATGGACACGAAGGTATAACTGCTATAGATGTAGGTCTATGTTGTGTCAGACTCTAGGTAAAAGACGAGAGCCAGAGACTACAGTGTTGGTTTGTGTTCAGCCATTTCCTTCATTGGTTTGATTCTTGTGAAGAACTCACTCTCATGATTCATCCAGTGTCATGACTCCCTGGCCAATCAGTGGCATGCAGTCTGTTGGCACTGCATTTGTGGCTCGACGTAGCTTGAGGTTGAGCATGTAGTAAAAAGAATCTAGTATCAGGTACTGCCACCTAATCGTAACCCTAAAAACCGAGTAGAGTAGACTCGAGTTGAGTGGACTACGTAGTTTTAGGATGGCACAGTAAAGACTAACGCCTCATTTCCACTAGTGCCAACTATCAGCTGGTCACGGCAAGAACTGTCGAGAGCTCAGTGAGTTTAGTACTCAAGTGGAAATTGGAATAGAGGCTTGAGATCCTACCACATCTGATCTTGAGATAAGCAGGCTCGTGCAGATAAGCTCTACACACTGGTGAGCACGCTCCTCCACATGCAGAGCATAGCATAGTAGGACATTATTTGTACGGGTGAAGTAGAAAAGTCACAGGGCATGTGAAATTCACATAAACTTGTAGAGGGCAAGATGCAACAGAACAGGCTTTGTTTGTTGTAGTGAAACACACTCTCACACACACATATATATATATATGCATGTGCTCAACGATGAGGCAGTGGACAGACAATGACAGTTTGTGGGAGCATATGCACAATATCTCTATGTGACTGAGTGCATGTTTAAACAGGCATGTGAATCCCTCCTCCTCCCCGAGTGTCTGATGTGTCTCTGCATCTGGGAATGTGGCTTTGCTTTAGGCTCCCACATCTGCCCAAACCAAAACAATGTCTCCCAAATAAAGATATGGTCCACAGACCCTGTCACTCTGTTTCCCTCTTCCCAGTCTCACTTGCCCCCCCCCCTTCAAGAACTGTTTAATTCTTTCACTGCACCACCCCTCCTACATTCACTTTCGCTGTGTCTTGACACTTTTTTCTCCTTAGGTCTAGTAGGCGGCGGCCCAACACGCATGTGAGAAATTTCTCCCCCACTGGCCGAGCCCAGAGGGTGAGGAGGTCAGTGGTACAGTCTCCTCTGAGGCCCATTCATAACACAGGCGATAAGATATGTTTTCAGTGGTTCGCATGTGAGTCTTTAAGATTTTGTTTCACATCAGTTTTTGCCAGTTCCCAGTATAACTTTCATCTTTACTGTTTCTTTCTCTTTTTCCCAAAAGTGTTTAGTTTGTATTAGTTTCAGTCTTGCTTTGTTTTATGGATGTTATTTGTCAGGGAAAGAATATCGTATTTGTGACAGTTTCACATTTTGTGACAACACCTGGCTGGATCATCATCAGATCATTTGGTCCCGGGTGAAGGTGTTGATTGGGCATCTGTTGTTCTTTTCACACAGACATTAGTGTCAGCATTTCGTGTGTGAACCCGGGATGTGCAGACATGACAGTGTCGCCCTAGAAAGGGAAGGTGGAGGTATTTATGAGTGAATAATAGGAAACAGACACTTCCACTTGCTGTTACACCTTTGTTCCCATGCCTCTCTGACATGTAGCGTTAGGAGATGGAGTGAGCAGGGAAACAAGATCGCGAAGCTGCTGCATGACTCGCTGCGATTCTGCAGAAACTCCAGACCAGAGATGGCTCCCACTCTCAGTCTACATCTTAGAGTTTGTGTCTGTGGCTTGTGCTCACTGGTGGCTGTTTACGACTCTGCTCCAGTATGTGTACAGATGGAATTTGTTTGGTTTCTCCTCAAGACGTGCTCGACTGCATACAGCAGGAAACGACTGAACTCTGATGCAAACTACAGGCTGCATTTTATTTTGTCTTTGAAGGTCTAATTAGAGTAAGGATCAGGATTCTTGTAACTTTGTTATTATCTTTGGTAATAACTGAAGCAGACATGTACCAACCTAACCAAGAGATTACAAGCAGGGATGAATTAATACTTAACCCTCTGTGGTATAAATCATCATAGGTGGTAACCTTAACCCTAATCCTAAAAAAATACAAACAAGACAGCACAAGCAAGAATAGCCCACAGACGTTGTTTGTGATACATAGGCAACAATAAATTGGCAACAGTCTGCTGAGCTGTCCATAGGCTGTGCTTAGAACCACCACAGAAGCCTATGGCATCAATCTAATCTAACTTACGGTTGGTTTTGTCTTAAAGGACTGATATTCTGCTAACTCCATATTTCTGATGTTTGCACCTTACTAGTCAACTAGCTTTTCTTGATTCACAGATCAAGATAAACCTTATTTGCCTCACACTGGGCCTCGGTGCAGCCTCTCCATTTACTGTCTATCTGAAACGGCTCTCTTTCCTCTCCCTTTAAGCCAGCTTTCTTCTGATTGGCTGCGCCTCACAAACAGGAGGGTTGAACAGAAAATGGGCAGTGCTTACATTCTCACATTGTGTGTCCATATAATGGATATCCACTCCCACTGACGACATAAAGAGCCAGGAGTAGAAGGGGAGATCTTATTTCTTCCTGCCATTGTAGTCTTGTCACAGACATGCAGAGCAGACTATACACTCTACGTGTTCCGTGACTTGATGTAGAAGTATGATTAACATGGAAAAAACCACAAATTTGCTTCACCGACCAACCTGGCAGCACCAGCAGCATTCCATTCCTGCTTTACCATTGACTTAGAGGGGTGTATAGAAGAGCTACAGCACGTGGAATAGAAATCATTTGTTAGAAATACCCATAATTCTTCGTATCGAGTCAATACAGCTGACCTGTTGTTGCCCGCACTTGTTGCTGCAAATCCACATGTTGCTGTGAGGGCCAGTACCTCCTGAAATTACAGCACCGACTCTGTGGTGCAATTTACAAAAACAAACAAACAAAAACAAATATTGAAATTTGTATTGGCTGTCCTGTCGTCGGCCGTAGCGCCTAATCTGCCTCCTCAGTCTGCGTCACGTGTCACTCTGCATTGAGTCATGCTTACCTTTGCAAAAGGGTTTCTTAAATCACAGGCAGAGAACTACAACAGCGAGCTTTGGAAAACAGGAACAACTTTAAACAGCATCCATCCATCCATCCATTCGCTTCCGCTTATCCTTTCCAGGGTCGCGGGGGCGCTGGAGCCTATCCCAGCTGTCATAGGGCGAGAGGCGGGGTACACCCTGGACAGGTCGCCAGTCTGTCGCAGGGCCAACACACAGGGACAGACTACCATTCACGCTCACATTCACTCACACATTCACACCTAGTGACAATTTGGATTATCCAATTAACCTATCCCCTCAAACCTATCCCCTTAAACAGCAACATTTGTGAAATCTTCTGCAAAGCTGATTTCAGATGATGTATTCAGGTCATATGTTATTAAAAAATATTAATTTTCAGTTTCAATTTCATCAACTTTCCTTAATCTTCAACTCATCTATTTTCTTCTTTTCCGTTCTTTCATTTTGTGGCTACGAATACAGAATTTACACAAAAGCCAATTCATTTTGTTTGTTGCTGAGACTAAATCACACTCACTTTTGTGAGTGCTGGTAGTGTCTCCACAGTGGGCACAAAACAGGTGCTGTACCTTCACAGAGTGTGGTTAGCAAGCTTGTTCTGTGTGGACCTTTTATAAGTTCTGTTTCACTAAACTGTAGTTGGTTTAAAACACTATCTTATGTAGGAGGTCTTCCAGATGAAGGGAATCTAAGTAAAAGTATGTGGGAAGAGGGTGTAAGGGATTGGAATTCAGCCTATATATAGCACCAGTTGTCCACTTGCCCACTTGCCAGATCATCTTTGAAATTACAGTAGTCAAGCTTTTCTCTCATGTTCCTCTAATCCAACCACATGTGATGCTTTTCACTGTTTCATAGCCTTTGCATTTTGCCTGCTCCTTGCCTGGTTTGCCTACCTGTGCATGACCACTGCTCGTTTAGGAATGAAAAATATGGATTTTGGATTTTTTCCTGGTTTCCTGTGTTTCAGTCCTCTCTTGCTGTAGTTTAGAGTTTCTGCCTTCAGGCTAAAAACAAATCTCTGGAAGGCTTGTAGCTAGCTTGTGACAGACAGCTTGGAAAAAAAGGTTTTTAAATATAGTGTTCTTGGAGCATAATTCCCCCTCTTTGCCCTTATTTTCTTTACTGGTGCATTTATGTTTTCTTCTGTGGATGTGGAGCTGGAATCTATACATTTAGCATAAGATTGATTGGATGATTCAGCACTAAAATTATGTTCAGTGACATTTTTTCCAGTGTTCAGTGTATCTATTAACTCCACTGTTCCATGTTTAATAAGATCCATTTGGTATTATTAGCTGAAATCCCTGGATTGTCTTTGATTGTGCAAGGCTGTTTTTGGTGCTAAAACATTTGCGGTTGGATTAAAGAAAGAAAAAAAAAAAAGGCAAATGTTCATGACAGATCTGTGATTTTGCATGAACTCTCATGGGTTCATTGAAAATCGGAGCTGTCTGCTACATTCTTATTTTCTGATTCACAAGATAAAGGGTACTTAAGGTTTAGATTAGAAGAGCAAGGATTTCTGTAACCGATGGTCTGATCCCCACTGAGTCACGACATCATGGAGTCAGTCTGGGGTTACTGGAAGAGTCAGAGCATACTCTCTTCTGATATTGAGTTGTTTATAGGCTTTCTACTATTTGTTATATAATTGTTGAAAACATTTTACTTTTATTAGGGTCAGTCTTTGCGTGGAGGTACTTGACATAAATCTGGGGACACTGAGTTGTGTAAAACTGTGTCAAGGGGCTTTTTTAAATACATGACCCCTGGTTCTGTAGTGTAGGCTCATGAATTACAGCTTACATATGAAATATGAATACTTGAAATTATCTCTGTTTCTGGATTCATCCTGCTGAAAGACAAACAGCTGCTCTGACAAAGCCTCCTCTCAGACGTCCATGTGCTTCCACAGGGATCACTGGAGGTCAGCGATGCAAGATCAAAAAAACAAACTCTTTTTTTTCACACATCCTGTCACGAATCGGGAGAGACTGAGTCACTCGGACATGTTTGATGACAGCTAAGCAGCAGTCCTGTCCAGTAATCTGTTGAAACTATGGATCAGCAAGGCTGCATGTCGGTCCTCCTCCACACAGCCAGTGTGTGGGTGACCAGCATTTCTCAAACCGTGTGATCCCAGCGAGTGACAGTTGCATCTGATGATTCACCTTTGACGGACAGTCTGATGTCTGTGTTGTCGGGATGCTAACCTGCCGAAAGCTTACAGATGGATTTGTCACTCAGACTGTTGCTCAATGATGGAAACTGCTCACAATCTGAAAAGATCATGTCTGATGTCAGTGGAAGGTTATTCTGCATTTTCAAGTTGCTCAAGTCAGCAAATAATTTTGACATCTTAGGGTTTTTTTAAAATAGCATAGAAGTTGAAGTATACCTCTTTTTTTCAAAAGTTAGATCATGAACAGAGTCTGAACTTCCTTTATAATGTTTCTAATATTCCCTTTAGTTCTCAGCTGAGACTGTTAAAGGGTGAAGGGCTAACTACCTAGTTTACTAGGCTGTTTTTCTCTCACTGACCTCAGTGTGAGACAGCTATTTATTTAAAGGCATTTTCCAAGGGAATTTAACAAATTATTCTTGGTTTTCCAGGCAGGAAGCCAGTGTCCCTGAAATAGAGAGACCATGAGGTATTTTGTTTTCCATAATAAGAGATGCTGCCTGTGTTTGGGGATTTGTGGGAAATGTCTGTAATCGGGGGGAGAAAATGCTGGGATCTGCTTATGATAGCAGCGTGATCAGGGAAGCATTCGTGGCTTCGCTTGGAAAAGATAAGATAAAAAAAATCAAAATTTCAAAAAATAAAATTTAACAGTTGTGGAAAATATGAGGGTTCCATAGTTCATTGTAAAACAGCCGCAATCACAATTTCATGTTTCACTCTTTGTACATTTAAGCGCATTAAACTTTAGATTTATGACGATAATTCAGAAATTTCTACTCATATTTTAATAACAAAACAATTTAGGCCACTCAAGAACAGCACAACAAGTGGTAGACTAAGCTAAACTGCCCTTTTCTGTTTTATTGGTTTTATAAATACAGTCACACATTCAACAGACAAAACCTTCTTTGGGAGACTATTATAGTGACTAACTTTACTAGTTGCTAACTTTATCTGACAGCCACTCGGTGCTCGACAGACAGAGTGGAGTGGGTGTATTGGTTGTTTGGTTTGTTTTTCTGAACAAACACTTTCTGGTCCAAAAAGACCAGCTAAAAGTTGCTACAGAACTGGGTAAAAAAATCTTATAGCTAGGAAAAAGAAATGCTCTAATAGCTGTATTAGCAAAAGACCTCAAACTCACTATAGGGCAACTTCAGTTGGAATTCAGCTGCAGTTTATCAACTAGAACTTCAACATCAATTTTAAAAATGCAGCATAACTCTATGGCTTTGAAGCCTTGATGGAAGAAATGTGGACAAAGTCTAGTTGATAGTCCCAGTCTGTTGTAGCTGAAAGCTGTCAGATCAAATCACTGTAGTGTATGATATGTAAACATTTTCAGTCATCAGATCCAGTCGCTGCCAGTTTTATCAGTTGTGTGTTAGTCAAGGTAAATAAACAAGTTTATCAGAAGTTGGTTTCATTTTACAAACTCTAGGATCTACAGACATCAACCGTATACTCGCAGGTATGTTTGCAACTGATGCCAGTTTAGTACAAGAACACACAAGGTTGTCATAATAGGATCTGCTAGGTTGTCTAGAACTGGGATCCTCAGAGATACTGGAGTTAGGTTTTTCAACTTTAGTTCGTAGCAGAGACTGATCAGATTCCTGCTTTTCTGTTGAGTATGTTCTCTTCTTTCATTAACCAATGCTCTTTCCCAGACGAATGCGGAGTTTATGCAGACTTCCCAAAAACTGCTAATAGTTATTTCTCAACTTTGAGATAAGTGATCATCTTGGAAGACCACGTGTGTTTGGTGTTTTGAACCTTTAGAAACTAATCTTGGTGTGTATTATATTGTGCGTCTGCAGAATGTGCTTGTGCATGTTTTCTACTATGGAGCTCAGACTTCCAGAGCTCAGATTATCAGATTTTCCTTTGTAAGTTGTATGCTCCGCCTGGACGGCCAAAGTCTTAAGACTTGTGTAAGTTGGTAAAAACTTGTTGTTCTGTTTAAGGTGTGTTCCAAGCTTAAGAAGAATACCATACCCCTCTCTTTATTTCCATGTTTTCTGTCCTCTATCGTGATTGTACACAGTTGAAACGATAGCCTGGAAAAGATGAGACAGAATTCAAAAAAGGCAAACATGGTATTCATAACTTCAACCTGATAGTGACATTTTAATGAAACTACAATTCACTCGTTTAGTTCATTGCTCGAACTAATATTTCTCTTATCTTGAAGATTCTCTAATGACATCTGAAATGAGTAATACGCGTTCAATTAGAGGTTTATCTTTTAAACTGGGGTCTGCGGAGCCTGCAGAGTGCTGAAACGATTATAGTGGTTGCTCATCAGTCATCACAGGCCCTGATGAGTCCTTGCATTCTCTACCAGGGGCAATTCTGGCAAGCCATGAGTGTGGAGCCAAAGGCAGTCTGGGGCTTAGAAGGTTAACCATCTGGAATGGTGCATTATTTAAAGTTGCATATGCCTAGGCAAGCTGGCTCTCAGACTCTTAATATTTCCCACTGCCAAGGTGTTCCCATTCTCTCATTCACATCTGATTTTTATTTTTTTCTGCAGCACGACAGGGCTGTCAGATCTGTCACAAACTTCTGTCAGAAAGGAGAGTTTTAACTTGCGCTCTTGTGGCTCGGTCAAAACTTTGCTCACTTGTGAAATTTGTTGATGTTTGAAGAGACTGAAATTTAACACAAGACTCAGAGACTCTTTTTTTAAATTGTCATGCTAAAAATGAACTAAAATGTCTCCGTGGCCAAGAGTTTTTGCATATTATATGTCCTTCTCAGCTCAAGCAGCCCACTCCCATCTGTCTTTGCCTGCTACTAAGAGCCATATCTGCTCAGCTCCGAGAACAACAATACTGGTCTAACATTTCACTGATAATGAACATGTGACCTAACAACAGAAAGACGCCAACAGGAAAGCAGCCAGGAAATGCAGAGAAAACTCCAAGGGTATTTTATTAGTGTAGTACATGAGATCTGTTAACCTGGAAGATCTTGAAGCTTTGGAGATGTATCGATGGTATGTAAATGAAGTCCTCTGATAAAAAACAACCAGAATCTTGTTCCGATTGATGCTGTAAGGTCAAACTTGGAGGGCAAACATTCCTGGATCCCCAACCCCCGGGCCACGGATCGTTACCGGTCCGTGAGTCGTCTGGTACCGGGCCGGGAGAGTTGAGGCTGTGAAATTTATGGTTTTCAGGGTTTTTATCGCTTTTTATCGTTATTTTTTTAAATCATTTTTATAGGTAACTCAGTTTCCCTGGGTCTTTTCCCGTGTGAGACGTCTGATGTGGTATTAAGGTTTTATGGAGCATTTCTAAAATAATAATCTGGCAAATGGCTTTCGTGATGTTAAACATGGTCACTTCTTGCTCTAAAAACCAACACGGTAAATGCAGAAAGATCCTAAATGGCACTCAAAAGAATCCCGAATCGAAAGCTATGTTCTATCTGCTAATTTCCTCCTTTTCTTGGATAAGTTACTAGGTCTCACTAGACAGGAACTTTCACTAAAACATGATTAACATCTAGACAGCCGGGCCCAAAGGCAGATTTACTGTGTCACAAAGACCAAATAACAATGCAAGATGATAGGAGCCCTAAGCTGGCTCCTGTATTGCTGCTACGTCAGCTTCTATACAAGACATCGGGTCTTGCTTACACCCTTGGCTTGGTCTCGTCTTGTTTTCACAATTCTACTCTGAAACTGTGAAAACGAATTTGCAAAAGCGCATGTTTGACTGAGAGACGTGCGAAGTAAATGAAGGCCGTCTTCCCTCTGCAGGCACAATCACACACTGTAGCACTAAGCTCTGCTGTAGCTGTATCTGTGGTTTGACTGTCATGTTGTTTCTTACACTCTTTCCATTTCTTTTTCAGTGCACAAACCACGCTATTCTCTGTCACTGCTGCAACTGGAAATAGCTCTGATTTTCTTTTGTAGCATGCCGTTTATCCATCGTTACTTCTCCGCGACCACTTTTCATTTCTGTAAGAAATTACCAGACGATTTTTCAAAGACACATGAAGGACAAATATAAAAGTGACCACCGAGACCATCAAAGAGAAAACTTAGCTGAGATGCTGTCGGAGAGTGTGTAATTACACACAGTCGTAAGTCTCCAGAGGTTGACATGTGTTCATGCTCTCGAGCCCTGTGGGACCACAGAGGTCTGGGTTTTATCCTTTGCTTCTTTCACTGAGGGCAGCAGTTACATGTAATGGATTCATTCTCCAAGGACAGTTTGGGCTTAAATAGTTACTGACTAGCAATTGATTACCCCTAAATGGGTAATGAGATGGTTTCCATTAAGAAATGTGTTGTCTGTCCTCATCCCAGGTGCCTCTAATGGTAATGAAGTGCATTCCTGTTTCCTGGATTCCAAACTCGTACCCAGAGTGGCCTTTCAGGACAGTTAGTTTCACTCATTACTGGTTTCCCCAGTGCTTCCTGTTATCATTCTCTCGCATAACAACACTTGAACTGACCCAGAACCTACTAGTTTGTTTAGATACAAACAGCATCTGAGTTTCACAGTGATTTAATGCTTAAAAATGCATCATTTGAAGACCAAGATCAGGACTTGTAAATCTCTAGCAAATACAATTGGTCTTATAGTTTAAAAGGCTAAGTAATACCACCCTCCATGCCTAAATGCATAATGTTTCTCCTTCTCGTTAAGCCTGATTATAAATTGAAGGGTTTAGAGTCAGTATTCAGAGATGGAGTTCACTGTGCGGTTTGTAAGTGCTCCAAATCCTTATCCTTCAAAGACATATCCATTTACCTCCAGTGATTGGCTCAAATATCTTCGCAGTTTGTAAAACGAACCTCTTTATGCCAGACTTTCTGTTGAGGAATAGAGCTGGAATTTCATTTGGCTCTCCCGGGTCTCCAGACAGCATCCCCACAATGTGTTACAATAGTCTCAGCCCTTTGTTTTTCTGCTAATCAGTAGCAGATGTGCGCAGTTTGGCTACATGTTCTCTCTCTCTCGGTCGTGTTCTTCAGCTGTCGGCTGTGTGTGCTCATGTGCTGACTCTGGAGCTCTGGAGCTTTCCGTCCAACCTCAGGGCCATGCCAGTTTCTTGTTCTCTGTGTGGCAGCGGCAGCAATTCCGCCTGCTCCGCTATGATGTCATTGATGGTTGCGAAATGCTTGAGGAAATGAGAACCTCATTGAACCCAGGCTGTACATTTCTTCTGCACCAGCAGTATAGCCTAATCTTGTTTTTAACTCCAAACTTTAGGTCAACAAATAGGAAAAATAGTGAGTAAACATCATTTTTATCTTGGATCTAAAACTTTTCATCATTACTGACATTTATTATTTTTCTGTTTTGATAGAGGACAGCATCTCTGAGTCAGATTCCTGTCGAGGATCTCAAAGATCCCTTGCCTCCTCACTGGAAATGCTATATGTCTCCACAAGGGCGGCGATACTATGTCAACACCACAAACAACGGTAAGCGAAAATGTAATGTGGATTTTTTAGACCTGCTGTGACTGCTGTGAGAAGAAGCTGGAGCCAGAATATCACTAGCCCAGCTTTTTGTGGCTCGCTTTCCTATTCAAGCCTAAGGGCCCTCTTCAGTTTTTGTTTTTGGGCCCAGAGGTCACTACTTAAATGGTAAATGGAGTGGTACTGATGTAATGCTTTTCTAGTTTATGTGTACACTCAAAACTCTTTCTTACTACAAGCCTCATTCACCCATTCACACAGGCCTCAGCGCTTTTTAACCTAACACTTACACTGCGATGGATGTATTGGGGAAAGTCAGAGTTCACTGTCTTGCCCAAGGATAATTTGGCATGCAGATGTGAGGTGCTATAATCGAATCACTGACCTTACGATTGGTAGACAACTAGCTCTGTCACCTAGTTTGTTGTTTTTTGTTAACCTAAGGCCAGATTTACTAAACAGGGCAAAATAGAATATGAAATAGTACTCACAGGTGTGGTTAGTTTTACAGGCAACTTATAAAAATAGAGCTGATTTGTCAGTTAAATTTAATAACAAACACAGAATAAGTCACAGTTTTTTCAGCGATAACTATTGACACTATTAACAGTAAATCTCATATCACAAATGTCAGTAAATCAGTTTGTGTGCTTGATCTTGTCATGAGGTTTCATTATTAGCTTTAGCACGCTATGGAGTCAAGCTCAGCAGTTTCGCTGAGCTGTGTTTCATTCCACATTAGCTAAAAAAATCATCAGATACAGCTATGTAAGGGTAGTGACCTTCCAAAACAGAGAAATGGAGACCTGAGTGAAGTAGTTTTCAGCTGTTATTAGTTATTGTTATTAGCTTCACAATCTAGCTAGCTGGTGCCCACTGCCTACATGCTAAGCTAGGCTAATCAGCTCCTGACTTGAGAACCATACTTGGCACAGAGTGTTGCTAGGACCAAACACGCTACCTTTTGATCAAAGCTCTTTACTTCTGAGTTATATTCTTAAACCACATTCAAAGGGCATCACACTAGAACATTTATGACACTGTCTCCTTCCTTCTCTAGAAAAAAAAAGTGCCAACCACACACTTCCTTCCAGTTACACAGTGAACGTCAAACCAGAGCTTCAGTTTTCACTTTGTATACTACACATGATAGTCAATATTAAAAGTATGCTGAATTAACTATTAGCAGTTCCCTTTTGGAATTTACCCCAGAATGTAATAACAGCTGTAACCATGCGTTCTGATACTAGTTACCCTTAAGGGCAAATTCTGTAGTTCCAATAATCATTATGTTTTGGTCATCAGTGTGTAAATGTAATGGAGCAATACTTCAGAGAAGTATTGGTATTTTTTGCAAAACCCACTAAATCAGTTTATTGAGAAATTAGAACTCAGGCTTTTGTAGGTTCGCCTGGGTTTATGAGTTGGTTTATTTCTGCACATTTTTTTCTTTAGCTGTCATTATTAATTTTTGCACTCTGACGCTTGTGCTGTCTGTTGAGGTTTCTTTGTTAATACTTATTTCTAAAAGACATGCTTATAAACATTCATTTCCCATTTGTCACATTGAAGTAAAAGATTTCCTGCTTTGCTCTCAGACCGCTCTTTGAATTCTCGATAATATGTTTTCTTTCATGAAACAGAAAGCTAGCAGAGCTCTATTTTGATCTTTAAAATGATACCTGCGTGATTTAATGTGACTGTAATCCGGCCGAATGTTCACTCAGTGTCTGTTGTAGTCATGGTACCAGAGAGAGACGCCGTCCATCAGGGCCTGTAAGGACAGACCCTGCTGATAGTGCCTTGTTTCTGTCAACACAATCACCTCTCAGTGTCTCCCTGATTAGACACACACACTCACACACTGGCACAGAGACAGCTTAATACTATCCCAGAGTGAAGTCGCTATAAAACTTGACTGATGACACTAATATCTTACAACTATCATGTGCCTTTGAGTTAAATAATAAAGGTAAGAGTGGTTTATACATGCAGCTGTCACACAAGCACAACAGTGCACATGGACAAACCTGTGTGCAAACCATGCATACAAAAGTCTATGCACAAATCAAAGGGTCATCAATTTTTTCATCCCTGCATTGATTCATTTATTTGTAATAATGCTAATGTTATTATTATTATTATTATTATCATTATTATTATTATTATTGTTATAATTGTTGTGGTTGTTGTTATTCTTATTAGTATTACTAGCATCCTTTACCTTCAGGTGAAAATCAACAAAATCAAGAAGTCAGTAAATGTAAACAATCCTCATTTCCTCCTACTAAGGCAAAATAAAAACAATTTATATTCAGTAAATTTTTCTGTCACTCAACCTGAAGACAGTTTGGCAGGGGCTCTCGTTTCCTGCGCTGCGTTCAGACAGAGAGCTGGCTCTCAGGCTTGGAGATTGGACCAAACGCTCACTTTTCAGTGTGAATTCCTACCAAAACACATAACCACTTGTCAGTAATAAGACCTGACAGAACAGTTAGAAACATTATTCATACTTGGCCTTCTGTTGTGAATCAGCTTGTTGTACTGGTTTCACATGTGCACCTATCTTATTCATATAACTGGGATTGTGGCCTAGCAGTGACTGATGACCCTCACAGCGTGCTCGCCTCTGATCACGGCTGCGGCGGTCATTAGCACGGATCTAAACTTAGCTGAGGTCTCCACCCGGGCACGAGACCAGGGGTTTCTCCTTCTGCTCCTTTAGGATTTAATGAGGTGCTTAAGTGCTGCTGTCTTAAAAGTTGGACCCAACCCGCACTCTCACCGGATAAGACTGTTGTTGAATAGTAAAAACATCTATTTCTCCCTTTCACATTATTCCACTGAGAAGTCAGCAGATCTTACTTGTTTTTATGCGTTTGGTGCTACAAAAGGAGTCCCACAATGTTTCCTACGAGGAAAAAAAATGATTAATTTTTCATAACTTTTTTTGTTGTTGTTTTTTTCACACATCAGCAGCATCTGTATCCTGGCTCATAAAAAAAGCAATATTGTTGCTATGGTGTTGTGAAACTGGCCTCACAGGGCATGGAAAAACCTGCAGGACTTATTTTCTGAGTCTTAGCTGCACGATGACTAAAAGCTTAGAGAACGCTCGGTCCTGACGCACGCACACAAACACTGTACTACAGGTCTTGTGGTTCTTTTCTCTTCACTACCACAGCAGCTGTTTCCAAACAAACCCATTTGATACAATTTTTAGGTATTTATAGCATCTCTGCTATTTTCTTTGGACTTCCCTTTGGTTACACTAAAGTTCAGCGAGATTAGATTGTATGTGTGTGTACGCGTGTGTGTGTGTGTGTATGTGTGCGCGCGTGCGTGCGTGTGCATTTGTGTTTCTGTGTCACCATGGTAACAGCAGAGTGCGTGGGTGAGGGCTGCATGTCCTTGTGTTGGGGATTGTTTTTTTTCTAGGTTTTCCTTCCTGTGTTGCTGGGTGCAGCAGAGCCGCGGTGCTGGGTGTTGCAGCTTGTACCCACCGTCTCCTCAGAATCTCCACTCATCCCAGTGAACCAGTGGGCTGCTGGATAAACATACAAAGTCAAAGACGTTCCAGCCACAGCACACATGCTGTAGAGTCAGAATCAGTTCCAGTATTTTGAAGGCTGAATTATAAAAGCAATTAAATCTGCCCTGTGATGACATACCTTTTTTGCGAAAATATGCAACATTAAATGTGTATAAGTTACTTTTCAAATACAGTAAACTACCAAAATTCAGCTCAACATTCAGTTAACATATTTGATTCACTTTTTCCATGAGATTAAGTTAACATAACTAATAAGTACACAAATACACTCACTGATATTAACTAGAACTGTTACTAGATTTAGCCATTCTTATATTTTTGCTTGTTTTACGTTATTGTATTTTTGCACAACTCTGTTGCTTGAGAAGCTCGCACACAAGAATTTCACTCGCATGTACTGTACCAGTGTACCTGCACATGTGAAGTGACAATAAAAGTGATTTGATTTGATTTGATTTGATTACTGCTGTGGGCAGGCATGCGTCATTACTCATAATTAACTAGAACTGTTGCTCATTAGTGTTGTCCAGCACATACAAAATTTTAATTACCATTTAACATAACAATGATGTATTTGGACTGTGGGAGGAAAACCCAGTGAGAACACAGCTTTTAAGCTTTTTTTCAGGTTTCACTATTGTTTCTGTACCTGCGTTTTTATATGTCATGGAAGTGAAGTTAAATAAAGTTAAGATAGATGACCCCATAAATTATCCACTCATAAGAGCCTTATCAAGGTGGCTACTGGCAAGACTGCTTCTAAAGGACTTTACTTGAATCTGACAAAAATTAGTTTACAATATTATAAGTTCACATAAGGTACACAGACAGTTTACACCATTTATGTTTAGTGTTTTTGATTGTTTTCCCCATTTTTCTGCATATTAGGAAAAGCACACGTCACTGAGTCTACTATTTGGAGATAACACAGTGAGTGAACGGGCTGCTTCGACTGATAAAAACCAGATACAGGAGGTAGCTAATCCATCAGGGACCTGTGTCATATGGTTATGAATAAAATATAGCATCAGTGTCAAAGCTAACTAGGCCATTCTCCTTCTCCCTGTTTCGAATCAGGGATCTCTCTCAGTGTGGCATCGCGGACAATAAGCTGTCGCCGTGTTGCTACTGGACCTGCTGTCGACTAGTTTCATTCATTCATTTTTACTTTTAAGCATCGCTGTCTTCCGTTGTCAGTCACACTGTACAAAAAGAGAATCCGAGATGTTTGCTCAATCTGAAAAGAAATGAATGCTTTTATGATCCATAAATGAGCCCGTGCTGATGCAGCTTGGATCATTAGATGACTTCATTCTGTCACTGATTTCATGAATCTGCTCATTAAGACCCATGTGAAACCTGAAAAGGGCGGATAGAAAAGCGAGTAAACTGTGCAGTCTTGGGTCTCTATTCTGTAATCCAGGCTGTCAAAGTAATTTAGGATGATTGACAACTTTTTAGACTTCATCTCCTCTGTGACAAGGCAGGCTGATGAAAATCACTCCTGCTGCTACATATGTATCACTCTATCTGTATGAACAAATGCAGCAAATGCTAAGACTGATGTGTGAAAAAACCCCAAAACCAAAACCAAAAAAAACCAGTTTGATGGAAATGATCAGAGCCAGTTGCCTGGAAACTCAATCTGTTCCTCTCTGGGATTGAACATATAGTAAATATGTGGGCTTTCGCACCTTTTTAATACATATAAAAGTGCTATTTGGTTGGAAAAAATATTTACGGGCAATTCATATTGAAAATGATTGTGATAGCCTTCGTTAATTTGTAAATCTAGTTTAAATCTGAGTAACAGGGATTTATGAAATTGTATTTTTAATGATGTTTTGAATGCTATTCCTCTGGCAATACATGGAATGACAATAACAAGCAATTTCCCTCTGCTAAGAAGGTTATACAATAATTTTCTGCTTTAATATCCCATTTTTCTTACTGTATCGATTTGTTTGTGACAGCCTAACAGAGAGGAATTGATACATTTATGGCCAGCGAGTGCCGGCTCTGCCCCGATGTTGTACATCAAACATGAAGGCACAGCCTCTCTCCATAAGCCCGCTGCCAGTTATCCCCTCCATGCGTGTCATTTGAGCTGATGGGCTTGGCTCCGTTGTCTCCTCTGCTAAGCAGCGCCAAATAGAGCAGGGCCGGCCTAAAAGACCCGAATGAAATGAGAGCTCTTTACCTGTTTGTGCCTATTCTCTCTGTGATCATAGAAAATAGCTAATTGAGCCCAGCACTGTGGTCAGAATGGACATCAGTGAGTTCAAATGAAAGGGGTATCCTCTAGGATCTGCATTGGACTTGCTTTTTCAATCTTCATTCGCCAGCAGCTTTTCCAGCAGGAGTGAAACAGGGATAGATGTTGGGAAAGTATCATCAGTACCTCTGAGAAGCTTCATTAATACTTGTTTTTGCTTGGTTCAAAGCTTGTACCTTTTGTACAGCTACAGTTCAACCAGGGAAAGAGAACAGGTGGTTGATAAAAGACGTTTATATACATTTTTTGTAGCAGCCAGAACAGATAAATGTCATTAAAAAAACAAAGGCTGGGTAGAGCTTCAACTTCCACATGACTTCAAAGCGGGAGTTCTTGCATTTCAGTTGGCCTGTGATACTTCTGTAGTCCAAGTAAAGTTTACTCTGTGGTGTTTCCATTATTAAGTGTATAGTACTTTTTGTAACTCTGCAATGCAAAAAAATAACGAAACTTTCACCACTGGAAAGAGGACAGCGTTTCCTCAGTGGGTGTGTTGAAACACATTCTGGTGTTTGCTGGTGTTTGATATTTCTAATGTTCCAGAAAAACATGCTAGAACTGGCAAAAGGCAAATATTTTATATTAATATAAGATACTATATTTCTATATATTTGCGTCTGGATGAACAGAGACAGTAGCTTGAATCTCTATAGTAAAATCTTGATATTTGGCAAACGTCCTTCCACTTTAGCTGTATTTGAGCTGGAAGCATCGCCGATATAAACACTGTCCCTGTCCTTCCAGTGTGGAAAATGTTCATCTTGTCCAGTGCAACAGGTTGATCCAGGAGGTTTTGATGGAACGAGGTTTCTGTAGAGCTGTAGCCACGACGCAGCAGTCTCTGATTTTCTGTTGCTAAGTGATCCTGACTCTTATTTCATTCTTAAGAACTAACGTAGGGAGAGGAATATGAATTAAGCAGACTTCACTCTTATCCCGTCTTTCTGGGTGTGATGAGAGGCAGAGCAGGTCAGAAGTTGTTAGTTTGATGTTGGTTCTTCCAGTCGGCATGTCTTAAGTTTCTTTGGGCAAGATGCTGAACCCCATGTTGCCCTGATGTATGCATCCAGAGAATCAAAGACATATCCCTTCAAGGCACAGAATAAAAGAGGCGCATGAAGGTGAAGTCCATTTGAATGCTGACAAAATAATGTCAGAAGTCAAAAGGTTATTAGGTTTAGGTCTGTAGGTCAGCCTATCTAGCTACATCTTGCTACTAAAACAGTGACAGTTACATTTTACACATTTACAAATGTTGTCGTCAAATTGAAATTGACACACATTATCTCTTTGATTATAACAGGTTCTAGAAACCACTTGCACTTTAATCTCGATTACGATCTGGGTTTTCAAGGATCATTAAAAATGACTGAGCCGATTATTAGCACCTCCCTCGTGCTTTACTCTCGCGCTGCTCCGTGTGGCAAATCGAGCGTACCTCTCTGCGTTTCGAACACGCGTCACAACAATTAAGAGGACCCGAGGGAAGCTCGGAAAGCTCGGAAAGCTAAGCAGAAGTTATTTGGAGAGGATAATGGCTGCTGAAGAAAGAATGCCGTTGGCTGAAAAGAGAGATAAAACGACTTCAGTGGTGTGGAAACCAATGTTCCTTCTAAGCTGCGCACGTGCGCAATTGCGCACTGCTGGCACGGTCTCTGCGCACAAAAAAAATCTAACCTGAATTGAAATTAAAATTAAAACTTTAACAATTCTGTTTTGCAGTGTTAGTCAGTAAGTGACTGGCTGCTCCTGTATGGGATTAGAACGATGCCACCTTATCCTATAGTCCAGCCAATAATGCGATTCACATTCGTATATACGCAGCCAGTCAACATCGTTGACAGGCTATGACAGCGTCCTTATGTGCCGACACCGGTGTTTTAGCGAGCAAAGCGGCGTGGCTGATGTGCAGTGAAGCCACATTAATGACAACGTCAACAACCATTGGAGATGTGAGCAGGACAGACGGAACAATTGACGGAAAAAGTGTGGACTTTATACGAGTTTTTTAATTGTGTTGATAGGCCACTAACACCAGAGTTGTGATTTAAAAAAAAATATGCAATGTTTGGTTTTCTTCCTGAATACTATCGTTGTTTATATTTACTGCGGGAAGAAACGGTAAAAACTGCGTTTTATAAGGAAAACGCTCGAAAGCACTCTCCGCCTGTGAGCAAAAACAACACCAAAAAAACCCCCACCCTTTCCTATTGGTCGAAAAAAGTACCGTGTCGACCAATCAAAGAATGATATGGCAACGTGGCATCTAGTTGTTAAGAAACGGGGGGAAGTTTTAGGAGTGACGGCGGTGTTCTGAGATGTGAGAGATTTGAGACGTTTAGCGCAAGTCTTGTGTAGTTAGTGTGTAGTTAGTGTGTAGTGTAGTCAATAGTTTTGTTGTGTGTGTCAGAACAATGAGGCGGCTGCTGAATGTTACAGTTGTTACAGCAGTGATACATCTCCTGTTGTCAGGCCTGCAGGTATCAGGCTGTTGTTCTCCTTTATCTCATAGTGGACAGAAATTATTTTTTGGAGTGTCACAAATAATTTGTGTGGCATCAGATTTGATGCAGAACAGCTGATTGTTCTGTAAATAGTTTGAAATGTTTATTTAAAAAAACGCCTTGGCTGCATTAAAAAAAAAATAGCTGCAAAAAACTTTGTTGTTTGCCAAACTGAGTTACTTTTTTGAAGTAGTAACTATATAATTAATTGCCCAACATTGGTCATTATATACTGTATTTGGCAGACAGAGAGTTACAGACTCTCCCAGACCACAGACTCATACTCATAATACAAGTCAGAGCTTTATGAAAAAAAAAAAAGAAAGAAAGTTGTGTTTTCAAAATTGGAGTTCAAGTTATTTTTACTTCCAATAGTGTTAACATACTACACAGGTCATGAACAGGATTTTTTAAATTTTCATTGTAAGTGGGCTAAAGCAGTTAATTAAAAGTAGTCTAACATAAATGTAAATGCTGTAATTTGATTATTTTTAATAAACCATGTAACTTGGATGGATTAGATGCTGGCGTGACCACAGTGCACACGTCTGATGTCGCTCACAGTGGTCCAAGGGGACCGCTCAGGGAGTTTGTGTGTTCGCTCAGACACATGAAATATTTGAGGGAACATTGGTGGAAACATTATGGGTTCGCGGAGTCAGACGTGGATCAAATATTGTGCAGCATTTTGAAGTTCACTAAACATAGATGTTTCCATTTTTCATTTATTTTTTATATTGCAAACATTTGCACTGTAATCAGTATTTGCACACTATTTTAGATTATTTTTTGACAATCTTTAAAGCCATTATTCAATACATTGTTATTGTTAAATAAATATCGTCAAATAATCGAGATCTCAATTTCAGTGAAAATAATCGTGATTATCATTTTTGCCATAATTGAGCAGCCCTAGCCCCACGTTAAAAATACAAACACTATAAATCAAAATTAGAGCTGATACATGATGTAGAAGTGAAACAGAATGGATGCCCTCTGACTGCGGTCGATATGTGGCTTTTTTTGAGTTTAACTGCTGACTACAACAAGACCTAAGTTCCATCTGTGAATCACTTCTTCTTATGGTTTCCAAAGTTGTTTCCAAAGTTGTCAAAATAATGTAAGAACTGGTGTTACTTTGTTAATGTCATTGTGTTCTTTTCTTCCCCTTCTCCCAAACACCAACAGAGACAACATGGGAGAGACCGTCGAGTGCACCGGGGACGCCAAAGAACTCCTTCCGACACAAGAACTCTCTGCCAGCAGGTACTGAATATTTATTTCTCCAACTCAGCCTCTTTTACTTCAACTTCCTCAAGTTATAATGCCACAGGGCTGTGAATTCTCTGAAGATTCCACAATGGCACAAAGCACCCACTCACATACACACCACACACAGTCACTTCCTGTAACTAACTTAATCTGTAGCCTCAACTAAAGAATTAAGGCCTGCAGTGTCCTTCTTTTGGCTCTGCTCCTAAAAGAAGACAGAAAGAAAGAAAGAAGCAGTAAGGTTTGTAAGTGGTGAAATACAGGAAGTGGGCTATGTTCATTCACTTTGGTTAGAAATTACTTTTCTTTTCTTGCCTTGTAAATAAAAGAATAGAGAAAAAGTTGGCCATGTTGACTGTGTGAGTTACATTGTGAGTGTTTAGTAAGTGGAGGTTAGTTTATTCTTAATAAAAGCCATTTAACGTCTCTTTTCAGTGGTAGGAATAGTTTGGATTGCGGTTGTTGTTATTTTCACAGGTAATCCTGTATTTTCAGTGTACTATGACCAAGATTTTCAAAATAGGCGTAATTTTTTTATTCAACATGATCCAAAATGAGCGACTGACCACATAAAATATTTACCGAGGTCAAAACAGAAAACAGTTTTCTCATATCTGCAGGCCTTCTGATAAAATCCAGGTTTAAGACACTTTCGATATTGGCTTCATTCTTCTGACCCAGAAACCACGTCTATGTTTTCCTTTAGGTTCTTAAACCAAATGATCAATTAAAGTTTGTTAAGCTGTAAATATTCATACTAATAGAAAATGTGTTAGGTTAGCATAAATAAGCGTTTCCTGTAAATTACATTTTAAACTAAACGAAAACTTTTAGATTTTATCTTATGTCTGGAAAAAAATAAGTCAAACACAGTCACATGGGTCATTAACAATAAAGCACAACTATTTTTTTCTTTTTATCTAACAACACGAACAACGTTTAGTTGTAGGCTAAGATTGTTAGCTAATTATCTTATTAGCTGCTCTTTCAGGCTAGCTACTGATCCTTTAGCTTTGTTCTTCTAAATCTCTGTCTGAAAATATTTCAATTCAGCGATTTACTGTAAAATTTAGGTTTTTACATATATAAACCTTTAAGAAATTCCCAGTGTAACCTGGTGGTGGATTTATCTATACCACAAGCTGGTGTAATGTAGCTAGCTGATTATGTGTGTTTGATCCATTAAAGGCGTTTTCAAGCCACAAAGAAGAAGTAAGTTCAGTTCAGTTGTGGCTTGGTTCAGCTCTTAAAGATGAGGAGCAAACTCCCATATGATGAGGACAAATTTACATCTTATCCATAGAATCCTGAATGTCTTTCCTTCTGCCTGTCTTTATCTGTCCTGGTGTCTCTCATTTGTTTTTCCAGTGAATGGATTTCACTCAGGTGGTAGTCCCTTGCATCATGTGGAGCATTCACACAACAGTCTGGTTAGGAAGAGCAGTACAGAGCCCCAGGTAAAGCTGTCTGATTTTATTCTTTTTAGTCCTTGACTATATCACAGAAAGCATGGATGCAAAAGATCCGGATATTCAGCTGCCAAGGCTCGCTTGTTTGCTTGTTTTGAAGAAATTGTGTTGCTGTTTTTTAAAGTGTTACTATCCCAAAGACTCATAAATGATTACTTTTCACCCATTTTCTTTCTGATGTGAGTTGCCCAAATTTAGCACAAAAGTTGTGAAATGTCACATGGAGTGAAATTAAGTGTGCGTCTAAAATTGGTGGTGTTGGTGTCTTTCCAAGGTTTGAGACATACTTACCTCACCGCTGTCTCTTCGTGCTCTAAATCATCTTCCACCCTGCCAGGTTTTTCACAGGCATGACATTTAAACAGTCTGTTTGTCCTGCTGTATGTTCCCCGCCACATGTAGATAACTGCTTATTTTAAGAACAAGCGTACTATGAGTCAGTTTTGTCGCATAGTGTATCAGTTTAGGACACATGAGGACAAGAAGTTGGGGTTAGAGCTCCACAGGTGCAGTACAACTAACCAAAGTACTTGGTAATGGCATTGCAGTGGAGAAGAGATAAATAACACCTGTGAGGTTGGGGCAAAGCTGTTTAGACGCTTTGATTAAGAATTAAAACAATTTCCCAGTAAACTGGTCCGGCTCTATCAGGACGTTATTGTGGATATAATAATAAATGACCCTGCTTCTGCTTCTCTGTTGCAAAATCATTGCTTTAGGTTAGTTTGTCTGCCAACACAACTCAATCCATATCCAGTGTTTAGACACAATTAAAGATGTAATGATGTACAGCTATACTGATGATGCATGATGTCATGATCAGACCACCTCTCTCTTTCTCCGCTCGGTATTAATGGAGCAGCTGATGGCAGTTTGAGCACATTAATCCCTCCTACAGTATCTGCTCCCCTGATCATAATTAATCAGGCACTCAGGGTGCAGTTATACAGGATCCACCCACCAGTTTTTCACTCGCTGTCACCTCACTTCTCTCCTTTTCTGCATCGCGTACCCGTGTACACAAACCCACTCATTCAAAAACTGCAAACACGCACATGATGCTAATGACTCAGGGTCCTCTTCCCTTTTCTATCTATAATTATTTTGTGGAAAAAGAGGCGATAAACTCCCTGTACTTTCCATCTAGCTTTACTGTTTAACACTTATTTATTTATTTCACCCACTGCTGCTTCATCTCAGAGCACTGGAAATCACTCTATTCTGAGCTTAAGTGTTGGAAATCACACACGCATACATCAACAGTCACACAAAGAGAGAACGCAAGCCGTGCTTTGCTTTGCTCTGCAGAACTATCCTCCCTACTCTGCACAGCAACACACACACAAACACACATCCATACACACTAGCAGCAGCAGCAGCAGCACCAGGAGCACAGAGAGCGCCAGACAGACGCTAACAGCGCTCGCCTGGAAAACAACTGTGTTTGCGTGCATGTGCGGGCGGCAGTGTGTGTACGCCGAGCAGTCATGTCTGACACAGAGGATGGAGGTTTTGACGGAGCGTCCTTCTTCTCTCTGCAGTGCCCAGGATCGACGTCGCCCACGAGGAAACACAACAAAGAGACCACGGTCACGGTGAGTGGGGCAACTACTGGGAACTCTTAACTAACCATGAACTCACCCCAGAGCGCTACAATAGTCCCAAAGGACCAGCGGGGAAGAACTTGAGTCTTTATTTCTCAATTTATTAGCTAAAAAAAAAAACATTTCTAATGCAGATGTTCCTCCTGGTGGACTTTTTTATCCAACCTCATGATTTCTGCATCGTTTAAAATACATCAGCGCATATACTAACTAACTAAACTTTAACTGTATTGTAGCTGTAAATGCTTTTCATTTTCTCTTCAGTCTTGCTTTGTTTGTTTGTTTGTTTGGTTGTTGTTTTTTTTTATCTGTCCACTCCTGTGAGGAGTGTTCGATGCTTATTTTCAGTTGCTAGTGTACAGATACACAGTGACATCATCCTGTTCAGCATCCAGATGATTTCTCCTCTGCTGTCAGGTCATTACTTCCTGTTTGGCCTCACACTAGGAAAATAGCAGACATCCTGCTCCCAGGAGGTCATGGATTAAGCCCAGGCTTTTATTTTCTCAGGACATATATATATATGTATATGTAAGGGAAAGGGGGCATTTCTTGGCTTCCATAGCAACCAGAGCGATGCTATTGATAAGCAGATAGTTATAAGAGGAAACAGGAGTAATAATAATAATAATACATTTTATTTGAAAGCGCCTTTCAAAACACTCAAGGTCGCTGTACACAGTAGAGTAAAAAGCAACATAAAAGCAAAGAGTTTACACAATCATAAAACATAAACAAATTTAAAATAGCAGAGTGGAGAGGTTATGTGGGATAAGCTATTTTGAACAAGTGGGTTTTGAGTTGGGACTTAAAGAGAGAGAAGGTACAGATATTTCTTAAATCAGGAGGTAGGGAATTCCAGAGTCGAGGAGCAGAGCAGCTGAAAGCCCTGCACCCCATGGTGACAAGACGGGGGGAGGGGACGGAGAGTGAAAGGGAAGAAGAAGATCTGAGACAACGAGATGGGGCGGTGATGTTAACCAGATCAGAGAGATATGAAGGAGAGAGATGATGAATAGCTTTAAATGCGTACAAGAGTATTTTGAAATTGATACGATCCTTGACCAGGAGCCAATGAAGCTGCTGCAGAACAGGAGTGATGTGGTGGACAGAAGGGGTCCTGGTGATGATACGGGCAGCAGAATTCTGGATGCGTTGAAGCTTATGGATGGATTTTTGAGTAAGACCAAAAAGAAGTGAATTACAATAATCAATCCGGGAAGTAACAAGGCTATGGACAAGAATGGCAGTGGCATGTGAGGTGAGAAAAGGACGGACACGATTAATGTTGCGCAATTGAAAATATGCAGACCGAGTGACATTATTAATGTGTGAATTGAAAGATAGAGTACTGTCGAGGATGACACCCAAACTTTTCACAGAGGAAGAAATGGAGACCGGCGAGTTATTGATAGTAATAGAGAAACTGTTGGTTCTGGATAATGTTGATTTAGTGCCTACCAAGAGGAGCTCGGATTTATTACTATTGAGTTTAAGAAGATTAGAAGAGAACCATGAATTTAGTTCAGCTAAGCAGAGGGTGAGGGAGGATGGGGGAAGAGCAGAATCAGGTTTAGTGGACAGATAAAGCTGGGTGTCATCGGCATAACAGTGAAAATGGAGTGAGAAAAGGGAGGTGAGAACAGCAACACTTGATATCAAATGGCTACTACTGATGCCATCTGCTGACAGCGAAGTCTTGAAGAGGTCAGGTGACCTTCAGAAAAGTCACGCTTCTCTTCTTGCACAGGAGATACACACTTTGCAGTGGTAAAGGCCTGTTGTTTATCATTTTGAACACCACAGTGAGAATAAAAGGATGAGTAAATTAAAAAAAGATGAACCTACATTAATAAGTAGTATCACCAGACCAGTTTAGACTATTATACTGTAAAACATGTTTCAGTAACAATATCAAATTTAGATTGAAGTTTTTAAGTGTATACTTTGAAACACTGTTTCATTTTCACCCCTCAGGCTGATGGGGCATTGTTATCACTCTGCCAGGCGGGCAGGTGGACGACGTAGATTACTTGTAGGATTCTCAACATGATACCATAGGTGTATCTACTAAAAATCTCAGACAAGTTCAAATCCCAGTCACCTCGGCCTCGAGGCCACAGTTAGAGATCAAGTTTTCTAAAAGTCTTGTGAATGCAATCAATCGAAAAGGAAGTCACATCAGATTTTGAGATTGATGCCAGGTGAATCTACTAAGAGGCTGAAGCTGAGATTTTATTTTTATAAGACAAAAAGTCTTTTTTTTTTTTTTTAGCTTAACAAGAACAACTTGTCTACGATTGCTGGATTGTAAAAAATCAAAACAAAGCAGTGCACACCAATTGTAAGCCTTATCGCTGATGGGGTTGTATTCAGTGACACAATAACACCAATCCAACCAATCCAGCTAATGACATGTTGTAACTCTTGGCCTCCAAAAGAACGTACGTTAGAAAAATAACAGATTGTTGTGCTAATTACTGAACATGCTGTAACTTGTTCACTTATATTAGAGCAGATAAACACATGGTCATCCATGTGTGACGCAGCACAGGAAAAGTCAGGCAACAATGCTGACAGAGAATCCAAGCTGCACACTAAACAGCCAGGCAGTGATGCAATCAACAGCTGAACTTTCCACTGTTTTTTTGTTTTTATCTTAACTTTACCATCGGCAGCAACTTGAAAAACTGTGTTCTTGAACGGTTTCTGATGTATAAACCTCAGTATTTTGCCCCAAATCCTTTTAAGCTGTGAGCACTGTGAGTGTGACCTGACCATTTAACCAGTGAAATTTTGCCCCATTAATGATGCTGGCAACTTTTCCGTCTTTGGCTTGTGGCGATTACTGGATTGGGATCCATTGATGGTTTCTCGTAAACTTAGTGGAGTTTTAATCAGAACTTTAATCCTATGAACATGCTACAAGTGAGTACTTATCTGTACACATTGTTACTACACCACAATATTCAAAGGAAAGACACAGTTTGACTTCTTCAATCGTTTCTAGAAAAGAAAGATTTATTAAATCTAAGATCATACTTGTTATTAATCTCTGGCTCTCATCTACAACATGTCTGTTTTCCTGTCTTCCTTCTCTCACCCCAACTGGTCGCAGCAGATGGCCCCGCCCCTCCCTGAGCCTGGTTCTGCCAGAGGTTTCTTCCTGTTAAAAGGGAGTTTTTCCTTCCCACTGTCGCGAAAGTGCTTGGTCATAGGGGGTCATATGATTGTTGGGTTTTTCTCTGTATGTATTATTGTAGCGTCTGGGTGCTGGTTTAGCTCAGTGCGTTGAGTGGCTGAGAGTGGCCGGCCCGGGTTCAAGTCTGGTCCGTGTCCCTTTGCCGCATGTCTTTCCCTGCTTTCCTGTCCTTTCTTCACTGAGTCCATCAAAAAAAGCTGAAAAAGGCCTTGAGGCGACTGTTGTTCTGATTTGGCGCTGTATAAATTGAACTGAATTAAAAGTCAATCTGAAAGTTTATGAGAACTAAGTAAAACTTTAACATTTTGGAATTGAGGTTTTCACATGTTGCATCATATTTTTGGTGACTTTACATGTAGCTTTAAGACACCACCTTCAGAATTCTGTAATTCCTAAGGTGGAGCTATGTGTCTGCTATCTCACACACTGCTTCAGAATGTGAAGAAATCCCAGTCTGTGCCAACTGTGAGTGTTAAGCTCAGACTGGATATTGTTGGGAGGAGGGGTAAATTGTTAGGGTCACCAAAGGTCAGGAAAGAAAGTGCTGGAAGCTGTGTGTGTGTGTGTGTGTGTGTGTGTGTGTGTGTGTGTGTGTGTGTGTGTTCAAACAAACTAAGCCTTTCATTGGATACTTAGTTGGAAGTCACTTTTCCCTCATCTTCACCAAAGGAAAAGTGAGGGTCAGTTTAAAGCCCTGGTAGCTTTCAACCTCTGGACCTCCACAGTGATTAAATAGGAAGCCATTACTTCAAACAAATTATAAGCTTCATAAGCCAAGAAAAGGTTGAATTAGAGGCCCCTTTCTTCTAATTCATGCCATGTCAGAATATTGGCTCTGGAAAAGACATCAGCACAACCGTGTTTGTTGAATTCCCCTGAAAGGCGTGGCTTTGGTATTAGACCAGGGTGCCACTGAAGTTTCTTAAATGGCAACTGTGCATCATCACTGCAGGCTGATTACCTTGAGGTTAATGGGAATGTGAGAGAAAGCTCCTGTTGTTTGCTCTAAAGTGAAAACTTGTGTCTATATGTATGTCGTTATTGTGGAGATGTGTCTACTTTTTTTTCTGGGCTCTGTCTTTTCTGCTTCTTTTCCTTGTGACGAGAAGTTGAGTTGGCATCAAATGAATCTGCAGAGCGAGGTGTAGATTTTCATGGCAAAGCAACGTTTTTGTTCTGCTAAACCTAGAAGTGATGGATTGTCAAAGCAGCTCTTAAATCTGAGAATCTATTATGCGGTGTGAGTTCGCTCCTGAAAGCGGTGAGGTTACCTGTGGTTGTCTGCTACCTTTCCACACTATTGTAAAAGTTTGGGAAAAAAAACAATAAGAGCAGAGAGTAGTAGAGCATCATCAGTTGTGCTTCACAGCAGGGAGACTTGAAGCCAAAACACTCAAGAACACTGCTGCTGACAATTTACGACACCGCGATAATTAAAGGCAATCTTCCGGAATCCATTCCACTGATTGCTCTGAAACCAGAGTAGAGCGGAGAGTGTCGGGCTATAGAGCAGAACAATGTATCCTCAAAAAAGCTAAGAACCACAATGGCGCTGTGTTGACAATGCTGTCCCTGAGGACAGCGAGCACTGAACAAAGTAAACGAACAATGTCAGCTTGATTGTAAATGTTTGGGCTTTTTTCACATCGGCATCTTCTCATAGCTGCACGGATGAGAGAGGGTTGCCAGAGCAACAGAGCACACGCTACCTTGAATAGCAGTGCAGGTGTCTGTGTATGTGTGAGAGTGTGCGCGTGCACGTGTGAACTGCCTATCAACACAAGGAGCAATAACAGGTGTGTGAAATCAAAGTTATTCGTCATGATCCCATAAACTGCCCCATTAAACTGCGCTCCCTCCCCCCTGTCTCCTGCAGATCAACTGTGTGACGTTCCCATCACCCGCCTGCATGCCCGAGCAACAGCTACTGAAACCCAGTGAATGGAGCTACTGTGACTACTTCTGGGTAAGTTTACCTGAGAAGTAACTATTTTCTATAGATCAAGTCCAGAACCTACAAAAACATAATCTTTACAGGTAATAATAATTTCCCATTTCCCAAATATTTGCAGTTGAACATCCTTATGTGTTCATGTTATGAGAAACAACACTGGATCCTTTTCATCTTTCATCATGATTTCATATTTATGTCATCCTGGCCCAACTGCATGCTGAGAATCAGTATTGGCTTTAATAACATCCAAGACACAGCGCAGTAGGAAAACGCATTACATGTAACTGGCTGGAGCACAGTGAGGCCAGCTGGCCTCAGCTGCTCTGTTTGGACATCTCCTTCCCCTGCAGTGTAATTTCTACCAGGTGCAGTTTGTGTGGTAACACACTGTAATCACAAACACAGGTGACAATGCAGCAGAAAGAAAGAGATATTGGAGAAAGTGGATGGGAGAGCCCAGGAATGTCTGGTTTTCTGTAAAATGTGCAGTTCTCAAAATTCAGGATTATCTGGTCTCTGAGCTCCGATGTCAGTTTGTCATGTATAGTGTAGCTGGCCAAGCTACTGACTGCTTTCTGGAATTAAAGCTGTCCAGTGTTTAAGTGATTTCTAACAGGCTATACTTTAAGAGACTTTAGACATAGTTTTAACTATATGTATATGAAAAAGGTACAACTCAGCACCACTTCATTGAAATAGCTACTGCAATATTGTGCGTAGTCATGACCAACACTGAAGATGTCCTGCAGTCCTGTTGGCTGTCTAGCCATTGCAGTCTTAGCTAGCATCGTCTGCTTGCTGTCTAGCTCGCTATCAAATGTCATTTTATTATGTCCTCCATTAAAACTCTGAAAAATTAAGAAACACAGTCCTAATCAAGTGTTTTCAATCCAATATCAATTTCATTTTTAAAGCGCTCAATCTCTTAGTTCAGAGCGCTTCATACTGTAGGGTAAAGACCCTACAATAATACAGAGAATACCCCAACAGTCAGACAAATCCTGATGAGAAAGCAGTTGGTGACAGTATTCTAGGGTTTTACTGTTGGGGTAGTCACCGAAGACAACTTCAAACCTTAAAAGGTTCATGTCAATCGAAAAAACAGGATGAATGCATGGATAGCTCATCCCATGGATGCTGGGCAGCAGGAATATTTTGTACTGTATCTGCTAAGGTAAGCTTTAAGGTTCTTAGTGCCAGCGCACTTTTAGCAGTATGTTATATGTCATCCCTCTCTATATTTTTACTTATGTGATCGTAACCAATGATTAAGAAAAACATGACTTGCATTTTAAGGTGCTATTTGCTGCAATAAGTGAGTTGCTCACCCCAAGACGAGATAGCATATAGTGGACATATGTGACATTAGAGCAACATAGTACAGCTGCAGGAAGTGAAACCAAGATAGGAAGCTGAAAGCTTTTAAAATACTCTCTGCTAAAAAACTTGGTGCTTGGCAGGTAATAGCCAACTGGTTCAGGAAACACATGTCCAGCAGCTGTTTGCAGAAAACAGCTGGAGAGAGCTCTGATAAAGCATTGTAGCAACAGCAATGCCATCGATATGGTAACGAAATTGGTGGTTGGAGACAGAAGTACAATCAGAATTATTGTGACTGTGCAATGAATTAGAAGACGGTTAGCAGATCTGACTGCTCACAGTGATAAACCAGTAATAAAACAAAGTCAGCTTGTTATCTGTTTGCTACCAATTAGTGACTGAATAGCAATCTGTTTGTGATAATATTGCAAGAAATTGTGAAAAATCACTAATTCACATTATATGCATGATATTCATCATGCATATAATGATCATATTCATCATGCATATAATGATCATATTCATCATGATATTACATTGTTGTTTTGATGGTCACTGCAACTATTTGCAACTGGTTGCCAATCACCAACCAGTTTTTTACTAAGTCGCAAGGAGGCTTTTTGCTCTGATGTGACTGAGCCATGAATAAGTGAGCAGAAAGAAGCTAAAATGTCTTTTGAAGGTGAGATTTTTCACAGAAAGATTGAAGAGTTACAATAGTGGCAGAATAGCGCTACTCAAAAAGGGTGCTACAGTTTTCAGTGAAGCCACCTGATTCAGTTTCAGCTGGTGTCATCTCTTTGAGGGAGCATGCAGCATGTTGTTTATTTTACTTAGCGACTTTGTTGAGGTCTAATGTTCACGTGTGTGTTGCTAAGCATTTGTTTATTCACTGCGTTTCTCGTGTGTTCGCCTTGTTTATCTCGTTAGGCTGATAAGAAGGATCCCCAGGGCAACGGCTGCATTACAGGATTTGAGGTTTTGCTGCAGAAACAGCTGAAGGGGAAACAGATGCAGAAAGAGATGGCCGAGTTCATACGAGAACGGTATCTGCTACGTTCTCTTTTTTAATGTTTCGTTTTGTTCACACTTCATCCTCGGGTTACCGTGACAACCATACAATTGTCGTTAAAAACAAACCATTTCTCCTTTTTTCGTGCTCGGTCTTTCATGTACATCAGTGCATTGCACAATAAAGGAAATGAACATGGAAACATTGTTGCGTACATGCCGTGTGGTAATCACCCTCTACTTCCTTCTCAGGATAAAGATAGAAGAGGAGTACGCTAAGAATCTCTCCAAGCTCTCACAGATCCCTCTAGCAAGCCAGGAAGAAGGGTGAGTGGCTGTGAAGAAGAAAGACACACAACCTGCCCCCATCACAGAGCACCCTGTCACACATGGGTGCATGGATCAATATATTAAAAAAAAAAAAAAAGCCACATGTCAACATTTGAAAAGCACTGTGCCAGGCTTCTCACTTTGAAGCTGCTTTAGAGTTGTGCAGGCTGTAAGTACCGCGTTTTAGGCTCCTTCCTTTACAGTATATTCTGTAATTTTATTGCTCTTTAAGATCTTTCAGCTTTAAAACATTAGAGCTGGTTTAAATTAATTTACAATCACAGTGAACTTTATTGATAATTTATCCCCTACATATATTAAGTGTAGGATACAATAAACATAAAGTTATTCCAGGTTTGGGTAACAAACTTACAAACCTACTTACACTTAGCTCATGTGCTACATGTCATACCCGATCAGGTCAGGCTATCACATCAAAATTGTGTTTAAAACTATACAAATGTGAATTTTATTCCTTAGGAATCAACTTTTATCTTATAATTATTTTCACCTATTTTATACTTTTGCACTCAGTTTCCACAATCGCGCTTTAAAGTCCGCCATGAGTGATTTTGCTAGGTGTAAATTAACGCTAATGCCGAATTAGTCGGCCAATTAGACAATCCAGTAGACAGCTCCTCAGTGAGCAAGCCAATCAAGTTGCCAGTGGCACAAGACATCCCGGAGTGAGCCGGAGTCTGGAGGCCCTGTCAGTGAACCTGTGAAGCAATAAGGCCATCCTGTAAAACCACTGCATGCTTTGATCTCCATCCTGCAACACATTCCAGCTATTAAAAGAAAGCACAGGAGAGGAGACACAGACGCATGCGAAGAGAGGGGGTGTGTTAGGAGATTGAAGGGGAGTGGGGAGGGGAAGGTGTGAAGCCCTGCTGGGGGAAAGAGAGTTTGCAGCCACTCCTCTTTTATCCTGTTTGACAGCACACAGGATATCATGCTGAGGTGAGATCAGCTCTTTGTCTGATTCACCGAGGGCACACAGGAACATGTATGTGAATCTCTTAACCTCAGCCTTTAATAGAAGCTCAGGGGTTAACCAAAGTTAAACTGATGATTATTTGATGTTCACACTATCTAAATACGGATGAAGCACCATTTTTATTTAAATTATGATACATGTGGCGATGATGAAAGATTAAAGTGGCAATATAGAGCAGCAGAATCCTCAGCTAATAAGAAACTAATCACACAAACAAGGAATTTGTTGTGTTGCAAAAAGACAGTGGTGCAGAGATAGACTATAAATGATACTTCTACTTTATACAAATACTTAGCAATAATTAACATTGCAGCTAATTTGTAAAATTATCTTAAAATATAATGTTAAATAATTACATGATACCTAAGTTAACTTTACTACTTTACAGTTCATGTATTGTTTTTTAATGTTTGATTTTGTTTTTAGGCACTAAAACTTAGGTATAATGTACCAAGCAGAACTGCTCTTTTAAGATGGTGTTACAATAACTTGCAGTTCACTACTTTGCCAGTGATGTAACTTTGATTTTTTGTAACTTTTCTTGCCTAATCTCAGTGTAAGTCGTTCATGTGGTGCAACTACAGTATAAAACAAGGCTTTGGCTTGAAAACGACGTGGAAGTGCCTCTAACTTGATTCCTATTAATGGCCACCAGATGGCGAGACCTCTGGTTCCTAAAAGATTTCCAGTCCTGAAGTATTCTGGGAGAAAATGGCTCGCAGACTTGAAAAGTTTATGATCTCAGTCACTCATTTTGAGTCATACTGAATAAAGCATTGTTCATGTTGCTAATTTTGGTGATTCCAGGTTTTACAAAAGAAGATTACACAAGAAACACTCAGTGGCTTATGACTTGTGATTGACAGTGAGTGTGATAAGTAATAAGTGTGCGCCATCTTTTTTGTTTGTTAGATCTGGTTTGAAAACACCGAGATGATGATGGCAAAAAATGCTTGAGGCTTCAAATCAGGAATTCAGAAGCTAGTGGGTGACATCACAATTCAGTTCCTTTAATAATTCATAAAAAGTTTTATTTAGAAAAAAAGTGACTTTAAAACTTGCTGGCAGAATACCTGTACAAGAGTTGCATCTTTCTTTAAATATTACAGGCAAAACCAAATCACTCAGTTTAAAACATGAATGTGTGTTGTTGCTGATTTGGTTGCTTTGGTGGCTAATGTTAGCTACCGTTAGCTAGCTAACTTTCAGATTCTTCTAGACTTGAGCTAGCATATTTTGAATTCAGCAAAAATAACATAGGCTGAAAAATATTGCACGATTTATTTGACATTATTATCATTTTTATCAGACAAAGAAAGAAGGCAAACTGTAAATGGGTGTAAGGAGGGTTTAGCTACACTTACCCTACCTTTCAGTATTTACATGCATATAAGATAACCCCTCTTCATGCTAGGATGGTAACAGAGTGGGATGGAATTGTCCCATATAGAATCCAGATTATGCCAGCCAGCTCAGTCTGCCCACACCCACAAAAGTGCAACACAATGCTTTCATTATGCCGTCCCTAAGGCTGGCTCTGTTGTCAGACAGGACAATCACTGTTTTGTTGGTTGGTTCCTACCATCCGACCAGCCGCAGCCCAGAACCAGCCATCTATTTATTCCTGAATTTGCCATTTGTTTGGTAGGGATGTGAGGCATGTGACCATTTTTTTTTTTTTTTTTTTTTTTTTTTTTTTTTTTTTAATAGGTACCAATACTGTACTGTGCTGAATGGAGGAAGTACATGGCAAGAGATTCATTTTCCCTGAGATGCAGCATTTTGTTGCCAAGTGACTGTCACTTGGGAATGTAAGATTGCAGGCACATGACAGATATAATTTATTGAGTGTGAAGAATGTTTGAAGTGGTGCAGCTTTTCCAGTTTGGAATCATAATATCCAGATTCCTCTTGGTTCAAGGTTGGTCTTTCATCTGATGTCTTTTTAAGGTGGAAAGATACTGGAACTGTATGAGCTTTCAGTCTGGTCTGTATTGAGCAAAGAATAATAAAACAGCCTTCTTGCATGTAGAAAAGGAGTGTTCTCAAGCTTATTTTTCTATTCACAAAAAAAAAAAATGATTTATTAGGTGAAAAAATTATATTTCGATTCAATCATTCAAGTCAGTTTTAAGCACGCATGCCAAATATTTGATCGTTCCAGATTTTTGAATGTGAGATTTGCTGCTTTACTTAAACTCGTGTTACAGTCAGCTGAACATCAGAATAGAATAGAATAGCCCTTTATTGGTATTGTATATGTACAATGAAATTATGATTTTATGACTTGAGCAAAATATAAATAAATAAATATCCTAAAATAAAACAGAAGATTGCTAGAAAGGGAATAGAGATATAAACAATAAAAGGTTTCAAACTTAAAGAAAGGGATGTGGAAGGAAATGTCTTCGGTACATTGGTCAGACCTCAGGGATATACAGATTACATTTCAGTGAGTACCACTGAATGTAAACAGAAGCATTGCTTATTTATAGGAAGATTCTCTCAGTGTTGCTGTTTTCTTTGTTCAGCCACGGTGGCTGACTCTTTTAATGCTGACAGCTGTCTTCATTTCAGCCATACCTTTGTTACTCAGGCGTCAAACATAAACACATCTGCTTTCAGTCTTTAAAGACAACGATGTCACTGTTATGACAAAAGGGTCAATTTCTGTAGTTCCCAGTGTAAAATGTGTGTGAACTCCAATAGTTAAGCTTAGACTTTTCAGAAGACACTGACACATTCACACAGTTTCTACTGTGTACTAGCTGTGCAAATCGACTTGTTAAAACCAATAAGTGTAGAAAACAGTCAGTGGTTAACACATGCTGTTTTTATGTGACCGCTGAATTTAGATGTACGTCTCCCTATTCATTTAGATAGAACCTTTTAATATAGCGGTCCAAATAAGGCCGTAGATATATTACCAAGATGGTTGAGTTGAGTTGCATGACTTGTGTCTAGCAGGACTTTTCGAGAACTTTAAAAGCAGGAAACTGAAATGTTTGTCTTGAGTCAAGGGGTTGCCGGTGTGTATCCTGGCCTAGGTGTCACAGGGTGAGAGGCTGGGTATAACCTGAACACACTAGAATCAACAATTAACCCATCACCCTGTGGAGCAACAGTTTTTTATGTCATTAATTTTTTATGATGAGCCGATATTAGCTATCTGTTGGGCAAATCATTTCATAATAAAAAAAGCAAAGAAGAGGTGGGAGAAACAACAATTAACTTATTAAGCATTTAATAGGCACAAACCTTCACCTGAAGAAAGGTGCACGGCTTATTTCACAACCTGGTTGGATGACACTGATGATTTGGTGTAACTGTTACAGAAATCATGCTTGCTGATTGCCATTAGGTAGCTTTCGTGGTATCTAAGCTTTAAAATGATCGCTATGATTTGAAAAGCTCGCAATGGTTTAGATGGTGTAGATCTAGAGGTACCCGAATTTGCTCCGGCAGTGTTTGGAACGTTCTAGATGTCAGTGTGAGGGAATTCCACAGGTCTTCCACTCAGAGCGACGCTTTGAAGTGACCCTCTGACCCACGAAGACCTCCAGTCCTGGACTTAAAGCCGTGTGTCTGCGACTGTCTGCGTAGCGAGTGATTGTTTTACAGTCTTCATGATCTTTTTGCCGTAAACCATTCTGTCTAAGAATCCAAACATATATCTGTACTATTAAAAAGACAAGTTGCGTGTGAAGATAATGTAATGTGCATCATCTCATCTTTAAAACAAGCCTTCTGAGTTTTCAACACAGCTGGGGGCAGTAAAAAGCTGCACTCGAAGCTGAGAGAATAAGTGGAGCCATATCTCATGTCCCATACATCCTAATCATCTGTTGAACTGGCGGTGGACCTCAGCTCAGCTCTGTAGATTTACCGGTTACTTGTGCTTCTGTGAACTTTTGCACTGACTGCTCATGAGCCTCAACTCTGTGTTTGTGTGGGATTCATCCTGCTCCCCCGGCTCCGTCTTACCCCCCATTTTCTCTGACAGCTTCCATGCCCTCCCTATATGTCTTTCTAAAAGTGTGTGTGGTCTTTTATTGTGTAAGATATTAACCACTCACACTCTCCCTCCTTCTTATCTGCTCTCAGCACTCTGGGGGAGGCTTGGGCCCAGCTGAAGAAGAGCCTGGCAGACGAGGCTGAAGTTCACCTAAAGTTCTCCTCGAAGGTAATTTGTCAACTCTGTCGGATCCGGTTAATAAGATATGAAACCAAATATTAACTAAACATATTTTTTATAGTTTTCTGACTGCATGATTATTCGCCACAGCCATGCCTGTCTATCTCTTAAAGCACAAAAGGGCATACAGTAGATGCCCACAGGAAGAGCTTAGCAACAATGTGGCAACCAGAGACCATGGAATGTCTCAATAACAGGCAAAACTACCAGTGGCAACATGTGAAGTGGGTGGATACCAATAAACACAAAGCAGCATCGCTATATTATGCAAGATATGTCCAGTGTTTGTTCTGTATACAAAATACTGAATGGCTGAATGGATTCCTCCCCCGCACACCACAGACATAGTTTAGACCAAACTAGAATCAGCTTTAAGAGGCAACATTGTTTTCTTTGGCCAGATTACATTCACAATAACAGCTTAAAGTTAGTCATGGTAAAAAAGAAAGAAAGGACACCCTCTGTCATTTTAGGAAATACAAAAAAATAACCTGGTTTTAACAGGTCTTAAAATTTGATTATATACAAACTGAGATGAACATTACATGTTTCACCGTGCCATTATTTATTTATGGAAGAACATGGTGACAAGACATTCTGACTTTTATACTGATATAATAGAAATACATGCACAAAATGAGGGTGCTGTTTTTTGTTTTATTTGTGAATTATTAAAACAAACAGTTAGCACCTTCCACTCTGGACATGATTCAGTTTGTCTCTGCTATTCAATTCAATTCAACTTTATTTTTACAGCACCAAATCACAACAACAGTCGCCTCTGTTGCTTTATATTGTAAGGTAGACCTTAGAATAATAATTTACAGAGAAAAACCCAACAATCACCCCCCCCCCCCAATGAGCAAGCACTTTGGCGACAGTGGGAAGGAAAAACTCCCTTTTAACAGGAAGAAACCTCCGGCAGAACCAGGCTCAGGGAGCGGCGGGGCCATCTACCACCACTGGTTAGGGAGAGAGAAGGAAGACAGGATATTCTGATTGAATGTGACCTAGCTTTATTGTACATCATTTGCATTGCATCAGATTAGTAAAAAACACAACATTTTTACAGTTTTCATTCATTTGAGATCACGTTTATAAGAATGCATAAAAAGAGGTCAAAATGAAGCTTTTTTTTTTCACTTTTTATGTTTTTTTTAACCGACTTTGTTTAGCCAAAATTCCAGTCACTTAGTCAGTCTGATGCATTAACAACCAGCCGCTCAGTTTATCCACAGCTGTTTGGAAACTACAGAGTACTGGTGTGAACACTTCCGCTGAGCTTTCTGTTAAAGCCCATCAATTCCTCTTTTCCCCAGGCTCCTGCGTTTTTAAAAGTGGGTCATTTAAACCTACACTGAAAATAGGTTTAGCTTAGATAAAAGCCATTAGATGTGATCTAACCCAGTTAACTTTTTAATGTTAACTTCAGGAACCCTGATCGACATTAGTTGTTAGCATGAACACAAACAGTGATAAATGTCACTGTGGCCCTGTGATTTGAACACTTACTGCATCTCACCATGAGTGTCTCTTATTCATAGAGCCAAGGCTCTTATTTCACCTTACTGAATGAACTGGGGGATGTTTTATCAGGTGGACTAATGTTTCCAGTTGTTTAACCCCTTTAAGCCTTATGATGAAGAGGTCACACTGTATTTTATTGGCTGATCATTCCGGACGGTTGCTGCTGCTTGGTTTTACAGTACGTGAGTCCATATTGGCTGTGGTACTGCAACCTACAGCACATGTGACTCACTAGGCAGATAGACTGCCTTCTAATGCAGTGACATAGAGTAAAGGGCTTCCTGATGGCTCTGTGGGCTGAAGCACATGTGTGTGACATAGAGGGTTTGACTCAACATTTTATTTTTTTTTATTTATTTTAAAAATAATTTTAATCGCGATTTCTCCTCAAGCAGAAAGGCTGCGGGAACCGGTCGCAGATGATTTATGAGCAAGGCATCTTCTGTCTTAAGAGCTCAGCAATGCTTTCAAAGTCTTCAAGGGGCCAGCTAGCGCTCTTCATTTTCAGGTAGTTTTCGATGTTTGATGTCGAAGGAAAGAGGGGGAGACAAAAGACAGAGGCCAGGATTCCAGCTGGAGTGATGGAGGAAATGGAGTCGGTGATGTTATCCTCCAGAGATGCACAGATGTGCGGCACTTTTCCAGGTTCTTGGAGGAGAAGGGAGGATTTAAGTGGAAATGAATTTTGAATGACGGTGTGATTGCAGGAAGGAGCTGCACATCTCATTCATCACTGACAGCTGGGACAGGACACCACATTGCATATTACCAGTGACGGGCCTGCTGCTGGCATTCAAAAATAATATGGCCTTGTCAGATTCTTGGATCTGGAAAATGTGCTGTTAACTTTAAAAGCCACTTTACCAATAAAGGATCAAGCAAAAAGGGAAGCAAAGCAATGCTAACAACTGAGATTCTGGTTTTTGCTTGGCTCCTTCATATCAAAGCATTTGTGATCTAAAATAGCTCAGTGTCAGAAGATGATGACATGATATATGGAATGCAACCAGAGTGAATGGAGCTAATTAAGGTTCTGGATAATTAAATCTGATATACAGAGAGGTGATTAAAGGGTATCCCTTTGTGATTAATCACTAGCATTACTGTAATCTAAACTCTATAAACCTGAGTTGTTCTTGAAGAAGTCATTTTATTGAAACTTCTCTTAATGTGCATTAACAGTCGCTGTATTTGTTATTCAGTGCCTGACACATTTGTTTTCCCTTTCAGCTACCAGAATTCTGAAACCAATCAAAGTACCACATGGTTTTGAGTAGTGAACACTATAAGTCATGAAGTGCTAAATGAGACCAAACTTAGCTCTATTTTTTTTTTATCAGTGTCAGGACATACAATGGACCTGAGTGGCTTAATGACTTTTCTATGCGTTATGTTGTAAATACAGTCATGTTAAAAAAAAAAAAAATTTTTAAAAAAGGGACATGTAAAAACAACCTCAAATGACCGACAACAAATGACATATTACACTGTCCTTATTCATTTAATAGCAACTAGGTAAAAATGCAGGAGCAGATGGTGTGAAATATTAAGTGCATCATGTGATTCGGTAGCTTGTAGAAGCATTTTTAACTGCAATAAAGTGAAGTAAGCCTTTTCTGTTTGACTTTATGAGTCTCTCACATCATTGTGGAGGAACTTTAGCCCACTCTTCTTTGCAATGTTGCTTCAGCTTATTGAGGACTGTGGGAATTTGCTGGGATGTCCACTCCTGGGAGACTTTCCCCTTCTTGTGAATAATCTTCCGCCCTGCAGAATGGTGGATTTCAAATCATTTAGAAAGATTGATTAGCAAACAGTTGCTTCTTTAAAATCTTTGCTGATGCAAAGTATCAACAGAAACTGTAGACTTTACTGTTAGGGACACGGAGACCTGTGAGCCAATGAGAGGGGATTATTGATTTTTATGTTTTTGGATTATTGTTGGAAAAAAAATCTCTGAGTTGATGGTCCTTACATTTTCTTGCTCAAGAAAAGAATCTCCTAAAATTGATGCCTCTTTTATCCATTTGAACCATAACTTCTCACACTAGAAAATAAACGTCACCACAGCTATTGACGTTAACAGCAGCGTCTCAAGTCTCATTTAGCTACATATAGCTCTTTTCATATTTTTGGGATTATATAACAAAATAGAAAACAAGTTTTTTCATCTGCTACAGACCTAATTATGAACAAAACCCCACTTTGGTTTGTTGTTGATTCAACAAACCAAAGTCTAGGAATGCTAAACTGTTTTTGGCTAATATGCTAACTAGCTAACGGTGCAAATATTTGGCTAATTAGCCACTAGCAAAACTTTTGGCCTCTCACCTTTTTATCTCAAAGAAAAAATATTCTGAAATTTTTGAACTGTAAGTTAAAGGAAGCCTAATCAATAATGAATCAATGTTTGTCATAGCAGGAAAGCTGCAGTCAGTATTTTTCCTGTTTGCTATTTATTCCTGCTGTCTGCTGTCTATATGTTATTCCGGCACAGTTGCTGTGGAGCATTGTACATGTACAATGACAAAAAAGGGCTATTTTTTTATTATAGCGATAGCCAGTCATGTTTTACTGACAAATGCTTGCCTGAAACTAGCTTTTCATCATTTTTTTCTGCTCAGTGTCAAATTCAGTATGTGTTGTTTTCTTTGAGCAGCTCCAGAGTGAAGTGGAGAAGCCCTTCCTGACCTTCAGGGAAAACTTTAAGAAGGACATGAAGAGGCTCGACCACCACATCGCCGACCTACGGAAGCAGATGGTTGGCCGCTATGCGGCTGTGGAGAAGGTATCCAAACTCATACAAATATGAAAACTCATGTACGTTATATTATTTCATATGGCAGTATAAACTATTTAGGGAATCATCTGACTGCTGATTATAATTCCAAATTTCTTCTATAAGCAGATGGCTGTTTCTCATCTGTTGGATATTTTCTCTTTGTTTATATATACAATTGAAAGCAGTTGGGTAAAGCTCGTCTCACATCATCTGTCATTGTCTCTATGATCAGCGATCATGCTGAGAAAGGACTCAACAGTTTCTCTCAAATAAATTCATCTGATGAGCGACTGAGCAGTTAAAGCAGGACTGCAAATAAGTCACTAACATTGTTGGCTGTCAAAAGAAAGCTTTAACACTGAATGATGCATGAATGATGCAGATAGCATTATCACTGTGGTGAACTGAAGAAGACTGTAACATTATTTTTTATTATTTTATCGTGTTAGTGTGATGTTGCACATTGTTTAAAAGGAAAAAGTTTGCTGCCTGAAGCTCAGCCAGAAATTCAGGAGCAGATTGTTTTGTGAAAGCGAGTCTCTGACTTCTTATCTCTGGCAGGCTCGTAAAGCTTTGGCTGACAGGCAGAAAGAGTTGGAGCTAAAGACGCAGCAGCTGGAGATCAAACTCAGCAACAAGATTGAAGAAGACATCAAAAAAGCCCGCAGGAAATCCACACAAGCAGGTCAGAGCATGGGGCAAAGGTCAAACCATGGGTCTTTATAGGGTCACACTTTCACTGAGGTATTTGTTGTTTTAGGCAGGAGAGAGTGCTGCCCATTGTGTTTACTCTGTACCCTCTCATGTGGCTGTGAAACATTCACCGTTGGTCACTGTTTACTGACTTTAATGGTACTGCATGTAAATTCTAAATTTCTGGGTTTAAAATTATGTGGTTTAAACAAATCTGTCAAAATGTACTAAGAACCACTATGACTGTATATGCACAACATCTGTTTTCAAACTAAACTTACTTCAGCAGAAATTTACTGGATAAGGAAATGGATCCAAACCAGTGCTTTGTTCTAAAAGACTTGGTCATTGCTCATGTTAAAGTCAAAGTTTTAAAACTTCTGGCTTCACAGTTTTATCCCTAATATGGGACGGATCTCCTGCTGAGCACACAAAAGCTCCACCCGCCTGGTGTTTAAATCGTCTGCTCTAGAGGGGCAGCCAATCAGAAGAAAGTTGGCTAAAAGGGTGGGGTAAGGGGGGATGAGAAGCTAAAACGGCGTCTGTTAGACAGTATTGAGAGCTAAGGCGGTTCAACCAAGCAGTAACATAAGTAAGGATTGAGTTTTGGATAAAACCCCAAAAGATATTTCATCATCACATCAGTGGTAGTTTGTAGTGGTGCTATCCTCAGTTAATCTAAAAGAATAAATTACACCGACAGCAGAACTCACACAGTTTGACAAATGCAGGTCTACTTATCATTGTGTGCAAATGTGAACATACATTTAAATTCTGTTCATATCAGTAAATTAATCAGGTCAGCCATGAGTTCCGCAGTATCTGAATGTAAATAAACATTCTGTCAACATTTCATATCTTCTGCCGCTGTGAATATATTTATCTTTGGCACAGAAGTTTCTTTCATGATTAATTTCAGTCCTCTCCCATTCCTTAGTTTGCAGCCACAGGTTGGAGCATTAATAGGTTCAGAAATAGTGTTAATAGAATTTAGATTAAATAAGTGAATCTAATAATGGATTCCGGTCAGGTAACATGCTAATTCCTAAATAAGAGAAATAATGAGTCGACTTTATGCAGTTTGAAAAGGGTTGCATTAATTAAGCACAAGGCAATGCATCGTTTGCATAATTTTATTTCCTAAAAATGTAACTGTGAGACCCTCCAGTCCATGCATGTGAAAGTGTAGACCCTGTAAATAGCTAACTTACTGAACATGAAATCTGAATCCTCCTTCAGTGTTTCTTTGGCCCTTCACTTGAGCTGGCCTGTGAACCGGGATTCTGTTTGTCTTTTTACATGAGTCATGAGCTCTATCAGTGCTGCAACCCAGACTGGGAGACACCCCACCCCCACATATATTTTCCTAATAAAGTGGGAAAGAGAAGAGAGGTCCCAAAAACTTCTCTGCTTCTATGCTTGAGGTTGGGTATCGCAAAGGCAGTCCGCATCCCTGCAGAGTGTTTACTGTCAATGAGGCAGTGTGTGCAAAATACGTCAGTGAAAATCCCTCTATGTCGCTGAGATGGACATCATAAATTATGCTCAACTCCGTGGTCCTTGGGCTTGGGGATGTACTATCCTTCCGCTGTTTGCCCTGCTGTAGCCTGACAACCTGTGCAGTTTTTCAAATCTTGCTAAAGAAACAATTTTGTTGCTTTGTTTGATTGTATGAGGTGTCTGTTTCTTCTCACTGCTTTGAAGTGGGCAAGAATAAAGGATATATTATATTCTTTGGGGCACTAAGCAGGATTTAGGAAGACAGACAATACTGCCAATGCTGATGATTGATTAATTCATTATTTCAGCACAATCTGCAATTTCAGAAAAAAGCTGAGTATTCTAAATTTGAACGAATGTTACACGCATTTCCTGTGAACTATTTTCAGCAATAGATTAATCATAGATTGTATAAAAGATGTACTTAGCTTCAGCTTTTGAAAAGCGAAGCCAGCGTGGAAGGGCCTTAAACCTGCATTCTTTTTTTGACAACAGTGAGGGGATGGGTGGAGGTGGGGTTGGGGGCTCTGGTTGCGGTTGCAAAAGACTTCCGGTCCTTTAGAAGTCTATGGGAAAATGGCCTTTGGACTTGACCTCAGTAAACACGTTAGTGGTGAGTTCATAGTCTTAGTCACTCGTTTCAGGTTATATAAAATAATTTTTTAGCCCCATTTTGTAAATGTTGGCCATTCTAGGTTCCAGTCGGGAAGATTATCCAAGGTGTCGTCACTGGTTTCAGTATTTGGTTTATCATTTCAGTATAACTTCAATATTTATAAACGGTATGAATACCTCTAATTATTATTTATTTTTAAGTTTTTTACCAGTTATAAAGAATAAAAGTAGAGCAACTGGGCACCTTTGCATGTAGCTCTGTAACAATATGTATATGGTGCACTGCTGTAGTCTCTATGCCCTGTGTTGTTGTTTTTTTTTTTTTTACTAGGGTAAAAGGGTTCATCCACTGCTCCTCACAAACAAAACATTATGTCACATTGAGTGAACAATGGATAGTAAGCCACTGAAAATAGTGAAAGCACATGTGCATGTTAGAAGGGCGGGAGGTGGAAAAGAGCCAGAGTGGAAAAGTAGCAGCAGCAGATTGATGATTATAAAAGTTTTTACTAGCTGTGCCACCTGAGGAAAGTGACAGGCTAAGAGCCAACAATGTAAACCACCAAAGTGTGATGTCATGGGCCAACCAGGCATGACCACGTGTTACTCATGACACACACACACACACACACACACACAGAGCGATCCCTCTTCTGTTGCTTATGCAACCAGGTGAAAAAAAAGGAGCAGTTGTTGACAGTGCTCGTGGTATCTGGCTGCCAATGATGATGACTGCGGTGTGAGGGAAGCAGAAAGGAGTCTGATGCCAAAACAAATAAAGCATGGCATCTGTCTGCTCATAACAAAGTCTCATTATCACTCTCACTGCATTGGATTACACACAACAGTGATAGCAGGGATTTCCTTACAGTTTAAATCAACCATCTGAAGCTGTGATCACCCTTTTATAGAGTTGGTTACTTTATTTTTATATATACGTTTGTTCTTAGAGTCTCTTTTTTTCTTGGAGGGCTTATGCGCATGTGCTTCTCATTTTTTTTTCTCTGTTTATTTATAGAAGCCATTCTGAGCTGAAGTGAGAGAAAACCCTGTTTACTGTAAATTCTGCTGCAGTAGCAAGAACTTTAAGAAGTGCTAGAACATTTCAAGATCCATATACATAGATGCATTGTACACAAAAGGAGCAGCTTATTACAGCTTTCTTATGGCCTGTATTTCTTTTCGTCCTTTTAGAATATTTTGAAAGAGTTGTTCAGTTTTGGAAATATCAGCTGTAGAGATATCCACATGAATGTCGGTTAATATGAAATAGAACTCAAAGCAACAAAAACATCCATGTTTAATGTAGGAACTGTTTTATTTCTTCTAAGCCTTAACTCAAAACTGGGTTCATACCAAAACAATCTAGGTGGGTAAATAGGAGTACAGGCAAGAGGGAAGACATATAAACCAGATTTCGATATAAATGTTCTCTATACCGGTATATTGCATAAAGTACCTGTAATTTACAGAACTTCTGAGCTTCTTGATACCACTTCACCTTTAGAGGGGTTTTTTCAGGCTTACAGAGTCATAGTGTTGGTGTCCCTTTGAGGGTCATCAGCACATTAAGCCAATTTGTCATTGTAACTGCACCATAGCTGAATGACTGAAAACATGAAACTTTGTCTGAACCCTACCTGTCTCTGTCCCCAGACTATACTTTAAGAAATATTACTCCACACTAGCTTGAATGTGAGATATTTAGCAGCCACATTGAAGAGAGGAATAAGACACTAATGTGAACATAATGTAGCACATATATGAGCACATGTTGACTGAAGAAGAATGAAGAACAAAATACTCAGCATCATTTCCTCTCTGATCTAATCTTCTACATGATTAGTGTTTGTTTTGTTGTCAGCTGGATGCAGGCAGACACATTAATGAAATAACAGATTAGACCTTTCCTTTTGTCATTGCTCATGGTATCATAATGAAATCTTCTATCAGTCTAGATCATCTGTACAGTTCTGGAATAATTGTATCAGCTGAGTAATGAGAAAACATCTCTGTACATGCATGTTTTGTTTGAACGAGGAAATATCTTGGTTGCAACACCATCTGCTGGATGTAACACGCTGCAACCAAATGAAGTGCTTGGGCTTGCTTTGTTTTTGGGTTTGTTTTTAGTGCATAGATTTTCAAAATAAAAGTTGCTAATTGGCTTGTTTTTCTTCTTCGTGGCAGGCGATGATCTGATGCGCTGTGTTGACCTTTATAATCAGTCGCAGTCCAAATGGTTTGAAGAGATGGTCACCACAAGCCTGGTAAGAATGCATGAGTTTTACATGTGTTTGCATAATTTAGTCAAAGTAATATTTTGCAATTACTTTAAATGTCTGTACACCTTTAGGTGCTTTTTGAATTTACCTTCTGAAGAATTAACTGAAACTTTCACCACCAAGGGTAAAATGTTACCATTGGTTTTTTCTAATATGCATTTTTAAATGCACTGGTGCTTCCATAGTGCCTTTCAACTCAATGTGAGCAAAGTGCTCTGTAATATAAGTCTTATTCACACAAACATTTATACAGTGCTTTTAGTTATATATAAAAACTTTTTATTCAACATCTAATTCCACTGGATGCTTTGGGGGCAACAAAGGGTTCAGTATCTTGACCAAGGATACTTTGACACAGACTGAAAGAGCCAGGGATCGATACCCTGACCTTCTAATTCATAGACCACCTGCTCTTCCACCTGAGCCACAGTTTCAAGAGGTTTTGCCCACTTCCAGGCCTCCAATGTGATTAAAAACAGGCTCCTTAATGACTTGCCTGGTTAAATAAAGATTATGGTCGCTCATTACACCATCCTGTGGTACAAGTTAGTATTAATGTTGGGTATTAACTTTAATTACCCTTTAATACCCAACAAATAAGGGTTTCTTCTGCATTTTTATGTGTATTTCAGGGTTATGTGGTTTATTGTGTGCTAGTTTGATCTGACATTACTCTTTTCTTTTCATCCACTCCATTCAGTTTCCTTAATAGTGAATTTCCAAATGAGTTTTGCGAATTCACTGCACTGCACTTGATGCAGAGCTTCTCTGTGACCCAGCTGTTAAAACTGATCTTTTTCTCAGGAGCTGGAACGACTGGAGGTCGAGCGGGTGGAGATGATCAGACAGCATCTTTGCCAGTACACCACCCTTCGACATGAGACAGACATGTTCAACCAAAGTGTAAGTGCAATGTCTGCTGTCTTTTGCAAGCAACAGGTAGTACACACCAAGGCGTCATTCATCTATTCATCTGTTCTCTTCCGCTTATCCAATTCAGGGTCTCAGGGTCTATCCCAGCTAGCATAGGGCAAGAGGTGGGGTGGCCCCATTCATATGGGAGTTACAACACATATGAGAGGTGGACTTAATAGTACCAGCCATGATCTGTGATTTTTAACCAATGGGCTTCCCAAATAAATTATACCTGGGTTCAGGGCTAGGGCCTCTGCTGGGCTTGTTCTAGCATATCTTACAGAAATGCGATAATAATGTTATTTAACTAACATGGTTTTAATGATGTGGCTCATCGGTGTTGCTGTGCAGTATTTAAATGAAAAAATATTCTGACAAACAGTGTTTTTATTTAAACATGAATTAGATTGAGTGTTGTTATATAGTCACAGGCTAATTATTTATGGTTTGATAGCCTTGATTGTGTAGTTACCTCTCTAGCACCAGCAGAGGCAGGCAAAGAGCTACTTTCTCTGAGTGACCGAAGCATGAAGAAGAGGCAAAAAGTTTCTTGTTTGACGTTAAAGCTGTTGTTTGTTCTTTCAGACCATGGAGCCAGTGGATCAGCTCCTGCAGTGTGTGGACCCAACCAAAGACAGAGAAACGTGGGTACGGGAGAATAAAACTGGAGAAATTCGCCCAGTGGACATAGAGATCTGATATCATCGCTGTCTGATGAACTTGCACCCAGATACAGCAAGCTCGACGTTCCGTGCCGGAGGAGAGGAAGTCTGTGCTGGGATCATCCCCCTCCCATGCATGCACACACTGATCTGTATGTGATTCCTAACAGACTGAGGGACAGTCAGTTTGAGCTGAGCTATTCTTTATGTCCTGACAACCCACCTGCTGACAATGACATCAGTGTCTGAGGGGTTTTTTTTGAGGTATGACGAGACCTGTCATAAGTTTGTGTTATACAAGCTGTTGCTCGGCACAGTGAATGGGAAATTTGTGTATATTCTTTAGTAAAGGATGCTTAGGTGAGGCAAATGTTTAAGAAGCACCAACATGTTATAAATGTTGAATAGCTTTATGTTAGGCAGAAGTGTAATGCTAATACTCCAGAAATGCAATGATTTAACAGATGCTGCATTCAGAAAAAGGAGTTGCTCTGTTACTTTGTAGCAGAATGAAGTACTTTAATGTCTCCAGTGTGCACATGGTGACTCTGCTAGACTCCACCCTTTAGTTACTGATGCTAGATCCAATTTTAATAAAAAACAAAATGCAGCTTATTATGACAGTGGTGGCAGATCTACTGTTTGAAGGGTTTTTTCTAATAGTGGGTCTTCGGTTCAATCTATGATTAAAAAAAAAAAGAAAGAAGCAGTCTTCTCTTTTATAACACAACTGTCGCAAGTGTTGACTTGATCCACATCTGCAGACTCTCACATTCTGTGGAAAATCAATGCGTGCCTCCCACCTAAACCCACCAGAAACTGATGGCTTCTTCATACAATAACTTTACTTAATGAAGCCAAGCTAAATTTTACTACACACCAAGTGCTGTTCCTCTAAGTTTGGCTCTTCTGTTATTGTACACACACCCCGAGCTAAACAATTTAAGCAGGGAATATGAATCCCATTAAAGATTCAGACACAGTTAATAAATGGTGAGAAATCAGATGCTTTATGGGACTGCCACCAACAAGCTGCAATTCCTAAACTATGACTGACAGTAACTGATCATCACACTTAGGAGTTGGGCAATAGCCAACGGTCAATTGCTGAGGACTAAAATCCCAAATCTGCCAACACTTCACAAATCTAATTTTCTCCTTTTTTAAATTTCTAATAAGAATTTTAAATCAGCCAGTTGCACTTTACATTCAGATGACTTTTAATCAAATTTTACTGTAAATTGCTGTTCATATAAAAAGATATCTAAACACAAGTTGCTACGGACTTGTTTTTGGTTATGTTCTTGAAGCATAACTGTGACATATATGTGTAAACATGTTTTAAGGTGATCTGCTCTGAAAGGGGATCGTAGTGGAGAGAATGTAAAATAGATTAAATAGTAGATTTTTACAGAAAAAATACAGTAGATATTTGGTACTGATAATATATTAAACATACAAGTGCTTTATACACAAGAAAACATCTCTCTAACAGTATGATAGAGTTTTGGAATATGAATCATTTGCTTCAGTTGGATTTGGTGACCGTACTGCAGAAGCTAATTGCCATACCAAATGTTCTTGTCCGGTATTACTGCTTAGTACTGCTTGACTGCTAAAAGGAGGCAAATGAGATGTTTTTGTACATTAACAGCTAAAAGTTGGCATTTTTCATTAATAAAATGGAAATGCGTATCTCATGTCTCAAAACGTTGCTTTGTGGTTTGTTTGTTTCCAAAAAATGAAGAAAAAAAAAGCAAGAAAACAGAGTTAATGGGGAAAAAAGGTCTTTTATTTGCTTAAAAAACATATTTTCACATTCAACAGCATATTTGGTCAGGTCTTGTTACAGGATTAGGCAGTGAAAAGTTCAGACAGATACATTTGAAATACGAAAATACACTGACATTGATGGCCTAAACTACTCCATGTGCTGATAGCACCCCAGGAACACTTTATGATAGTGACTGAAGTCATTTATCAGGAAAAAAAGTATTTTGTATTTAAGTCACTTATGTACGGACTCAAAAATTCCCTATAGCCTCTTGAATGTATGATTTAATAAATACTGCAGCCAGTTTGAACCTTATTTATCTTAAAGGCTCTCACAGATTTGCTTAAATGAAGGAAATCTTGACTACAAACAGTAGTTTCCTGATTCCTGATGATCACACTTACATGTTTCAGATCATCAAACAAATTGTAGTATTGGAAAAAGAGAGACTGAATAAATACAAAATGCAATTTTAAATGATCAGCTTATTTATCTAGAGGAACAAAGCTATCCCGACCTTCCTGGAAATGTATGAAACACTCTATATTTTGTAGTCATATTTTATTAAAACTACATTAGGATTTATGCATAAACCCATCCTCAACATACATTGGCCTGTATAGTGCACTCTGTGCAGGACTTTGTATCCTATTAATTGTAGACTGGGGTTTCTAGTCATTTTAGAGGTTTTTCAATGTACCTGAGACCAGACCTTTTTGGTTAAAGCTGTTAAATCCGCCTCCCATTTCACAATAGGAAGGGATTGTATTAATTCGTCGATTCATTTCATTCATTTGGGGGTTTTGAGAACTCCAGTCTAGGAAGTTTTATATTACTGTTTTGAAGGATGTCAGGGTTGTTCCAGATGTGTATGTTTGCATGGGATTAGTGAAGACTCCCACCATGCTGTTAGAGATGAGCTAATATTAATGCTTTAAAGCATACATGTCATTTATGTTTGAGCTAGTGAAGGAAATGTGTATATTTTTACATAGTTTTTTTCTAGAATTATTATTTTTCTTATCTTTTTTATTGAAAATATTTTATGAATATATAACATTTCCAGTCTGAATAAAAGTCCCTGGAGGTTTTTTATTCTTTCAGGCTCAAATATTGTGCTGCCATCACATATAGTTGTGGTCTTTTTAATTATTTATTTTCAGCTGGTTAGCTAAAATCAATCTGACTTGTTCCTGTGTTCACAATTTACCAAAATTTTTGAGGTGACACATTGGGTTTCTGCTCCTCAGAGGCCATGGCTGCTTCTTCAGGCTCCGGTTCTACCTCTGGGGCTTCTAGTTTTGGGATTTGTGGTTCCACAGACAGCATGGACTTTTCCTGCTGTAAAATAAGCCATGAGCTAAGACATGGCAGAGCTGCACCATCTGAGCAGCCATGTGGGACATTAGCTGGACAATGCAGTCATCTAGGCAACCAGCCAGCATGGATCGCACCTGTGATATGATAATGTTATCAAAAAAGCCATCTATGAGGGGACCCACAGTGGCTGCGTTAACTTGAGGTGACACAGAAGGTTTCAATTCAATTCAATTTTATTTATATAGCGCCAAATCACAACAAAAGTCGCCTCAAGGCGCTTTATATTGTACAGTAGATAGCACAATAATAAATACAGAGAAAAACCCAACAATCATATGACCCCCTATAAGCAAGCACTTTGGCGACAGTGGGAAGGAAAAACTCCCTTTTAACAGGAAGAAACCTCCGGCAGAACCAGGCTCAGGGAGGGGCGGGGCCATCTGCTGCGACCGGTTGGGGTGAAAGAAGGAAAACAGGATGAAAGAGATGCTGTGGAAGAGAGACAGAGATTAATAACAGATATGATTCGATGCAGAGAGGTCTATTAACACATAGTGAGTGAGAAAGGTGACTGGAAAGGAAAAACTCAATGCATCATGGGAATCCCTGGCAGCCGACGTCTATTGCAGCATAACTAAGGGAGGATTTTTATTTTTATTTCCATTAACGAAAATGTTTTTTTTACTTCTAGTTTTTGTCATTTCATTGTTTTTTGTTGACGATAATAACCTTGGTCGCAAGACATTTATGCAATAGGCAAACAACCTTTGTTAAAAGGCTGTCCGGAGGGAGAAGAGAGGGGAAAAAAAAAAAAAAACAGTTTCAGAACTGATGCTGAAGGCTGATCTGAGGAAAAATCTATTCAAGAAGTGGATGAAGTCTGCAAATTCAAGTACATATGCAGGTTTTGTGGCCGCTCAGGAAATAGTCACGTATGGGAAGCCGTTCACGGACGGAGAATATATAAAAGAATTATTCATTAAGATTTCAGACTTTAAAAGAGTGAAATTGTGCAGAAAATCAGAGAGCTGCCTCTCTCTGCAAAGACTGTCAAAGACAGAACCATAAAAATGGCAGAAAATATCACCAGACAGCAAATTAAAGACATAAGCTCAGCTGCATTGTACTCAATCGCCAGTGATGAGTCCAAACACAAAAGTGAAATTGAAAAATAGAGCCGTTTTGCCCGTATCTGAACTCTGCTGGACCACAGAAAGAAAAGACTGAGCTGATACCACTAAAATGCCAGGCACAAGGGCAGGACATCTGTGAGGCTGTGCTTGATTTTTTGAGAGCCAAAGAAATAAAAACAACCCACCTAGTGTCAGTGGCTACTGATGGGGCACCAAGTATGACTGGAGCGCACAGGGGCTTTGTGGCCATGCTGCAGAAGTCACTGGATAGAAAGCTGCTGACATTTCACTGCATCCTCCACCAAGAGGCATTGTGCGCTCAAACTTTTCCTCCAGAATGCACAGAGGTTCATGAATGTTGTCATTCAGATTATCAATAAAATAATGGCAAAAGGTTTAAATCACCATCACTTTTGTTTGTTACTGGATCAGGTGGAGAGCAGGTATTCTGATCTCCTGCTGTCCAGAGAAGAGGTGCTGAAAGGTTTTGCTGCATGTCTGGAAAAGGTGAAAACTTTCATTAGCAGCAAAGGGCTCACCTTTTCTGAGCTGGAACAGCAAAAGTGGCTTGAAAAGCGGCACTTCATGGTGGACAGCAAACCTGAACAAGCTCAATGCCACTTTTCAGGGGAGAGGAGGCAGGATGCTGGAGGAGGTGTTACATTTTGAGCGCAAACTGACAATTTTAGCCAGGGATTTACAGAGAGACACACTGTCTCAGGTCTTTAACCACACCACTGTACATGACTTGAGATTCCCCTGAGGTGGAATTTGTTTCTTTTGGTAGATTGCCACTAAATGGTCACGCCGATTTGATTTAACTAATTCAATCAATAAAAAGTGGAATCAAACATTATTGTACCTCTGCAAAAGGCCAGATATACTGAAAGAACAGAGCAAAAGTCTTTACTTTTGTTCTTTGGCAACAACAAGCTAATGTATATTCACATGTAGAATACTCACATACACACACAAACACAAAGATTTCAAGCTTTCAAACATCACCTTTGTTTAAAAAGTCATTATCTTTGAAGTGGGCTCAGGAATGTTGCAGTCCCATGTGACTGATTTTGTTCATGGAACTCATACAAAAGAAGAACAATGTCGCCCTCTCCTGGTTCAACTAAAGCTGGACACTAACATTGTGTATGAGTGAGACAGACGGTGCTGTTCTGCTCTCATTTCAATTTTTTATTACAATTATCTGTCTAATATGTTGTTACGATTTAATGTTGTCAGTGTATTTTTATAAAAACGTGCCGTTTTCCTCTAATGGCCAAAAAACTGACAACTGCCCACCTTTAGAGAGAGTGAATTACAGTCTCACACTTGTCAGAGATCATACGAACCGTAACACACATAAATATGGCAAATCTGTAAAAACTGCTGATGTGAAAACCTGTGCATATTTAATAAACCATGCAAAATTTAGATGTCATAATGTGAATATATACCGTAGCTATGCTACAGTCATAGGCCACTTTATTAGATACACCGATTTCACTGCTCATGAAAAGAAAGTAAGGCTAGAATTCACACAGGCTCATCAAAAGTGGACAATTGATACCGATTTTCTGATGGCTGCTTCCAGCAGGATAACACACCTTGTTACAGAGCTCAAATCATGTCAAACTGGTTTCTTGCTGAATCTGTGCCAAAAAAATTAAGACAGCTCTGGAGAAAACATCAGGTCCAACCTAATGCAAGTGGATGATGAGTGTGTGTGAAGAAACATACTGGGTAACAATCATATCAAAGGACAAATTTATCCAGCAAATACATGGTTGCACTTGGGGAGACGCCTATGGCCCACTGTTAACTGCCCACTGTGGGCCCCAGTATTGGTGTAAAATGTAGGGCAGACTGTTTCAATTCAATTCAATTCAATTTTATTTATATAGCGCCAAATCACAACAAAAGTCGCCTCAAGGCGCTTTATATTGTACAGTAGATACAGAGAAAAACCCAACAATCATATGACCCCCTATGAGCAAGCACTTTGGCGACAGTGGGAAGGAAAAACTCCCTTTTAACAGGAAGAAACCTCCGGGAGAACCAGGCTCAGGGAGGGGCGGGGCCATCTGCTACGACAGGTTGGGGTGAGAGAAGGAAGACAGGATAAAGAGATGCTGTGGAAGAGAGACAGAGAATAATAACAGATATGATTCAATGCAGAGGTCTGTTAACACATAGTGAGTGAGAAAGATGACTGGAAAGGAAAAACTCAATGCATCATGGGAATCCCTGGCAGCCGACGTCTATTGCAGCATAACTAAGGGAGGATTCAGGGTCACCTGGTCCAGCCCCAGGTTTCTGTTCCTCGGCGGTCACAGCTTCTTCAGGCTGTGATGTTTTCTTTATTCGAGGATTTCTTGTTCCACAGACTGGCCCCTGAGCTTAAAACTTATCTCCTTTTGTTTTTTGTAAAGACCTCATTCCAATCTATTTTATTAAATGAAGTTATTTCTATTAATGTTGTGCTTAATGTTTTGGCTGCTGAAACAGGAAGGTGTATCTCATGTATTCTGTTGACTGTTTGTTCCACTTATGTGCACCTCTGTATGTATGTATGTATGTTTTCTTGTAAATGTACGACTTTGCATGGATGAAATCTCACTAAGAAATATCACAACAGGATGTTCTCTGCATTTTCTACCTAAAACAGTTTGGATTGAATGACAACTACTCAACACGTTGAGTCTAAGCTGAATATACACACACACACACACACACACATACACACACACAGTGAAAACAAGCAGATATCAGAGTGCGATTTTTCTTTTAGAATTTTATTAGATTTTCTCATATTTGTTCATTAATTTAAAGTGTTCTAGTCAGTAATTTACTGACTAGAAACAAGACCCCAATAATCGGACAATTCCCTCTGAGCAAGCACTTGGCGACAGTGGGGAAGAAAAACTCCCTTTTAACAGGGAGAAACTTCCGGCAGAACCAGGCTCAGGGAGGGACGGTCATCTGCCGCAACCGGTCCAGGGGTGTTTAAAATGACTTGATTGGATATTAAATAAATTGGCTAGTTTGAATTGTTTGTTGTTAGTCAATTTAAAGAGTCACTTTGATGTCAGCTAGTCAATGTGAAATGTTCTGTTGTTTTTACAGGGGAGACAGCCGCGACTGTCTGCGGTTGATGCCTAAACGCCGCCCCAGAAATGAGAAGAACCTTCTGATGCGACCTGCTGGCGCCGCTGCCAACATCAGATGTTCTTTAAAAGTTTTGGTGATTTTTTTCTGACCTACTTCCTGGTCAAGATTAAAGAGAATCATGACACACTCGGGGTCCTTATACTCTTTAAGTAGAGATTTGTAAATGACCTTGTGTAAGGTTTTGAAGGACTTCGAGGAGGGTTGAAAATCGATATCTTGGACATCAGCCCAGATTTTCTCGAACAAACGTTTCTTAATTTCATAAACTCTGTCATCTGTGTAGGGAACGCGTGCCTTTTTGAAAGCACGCATGACAAGTTCTTCCACACAGACATCAACTGAAAGCTGCTTCTGAGCTTTGATTTCAGAAGACTCTAGCTCAAGTTTCTGTGTGGATGCTACAAAGTGTTTCTTAAACACAGAGATGAAAAGTTTCTCCACTGTTGGCTCTCCTAATTTCAATAGAGTTAAGATGTTGTTTGGTTTGGAGACCGTTTCCTTACAAATGTCTTTGAAAATGACCTTTGCAAGATCTTGTAGGGCCTTTGGTGATAAAGTCAAATCTGCTGTTTTTATTCCAGAGCAGATTTGATCTAAAAGGCGCTGGTGGAGGGAGTCTGATGGGCAGGCTTCGGATTCTTTTGCAGCCTGGGAAAGCACAGCCTGAAGGAGCGTGCTTACAAGCCCTTTTCCCTCTGCTTCACCTTGAGGTGACGCAGAGGGTTTCTGCTCCTCAGAAGCCACGGCTGCTTTTTCAGGCTCTGGTTCTACCACTGAGGCTTCTGCGTTTGCCATTTGTGTAGGTTCCACAGACAGCGAGGACTCCAGATCTTTCTCTGGTTGTTCTGTCTGTGAGACCTGCTGATTTTCCTGCTGGCTGCCAGACTGGGTGCATGTGCAGTGTGCAAATCTCCCTAACAACACCTGGATAAGTTCTTTTATGAAGCCTTCTCTGGCTCCGTGATCTGACTCCGAGGTGAGAGAGAAAGCAATCGAGCCGATGCGCCCCTCCAGTTCTCTGAAGAGGCTGTGGATGCATCGCACTTGTGGGATACTGTTTTGCAGCATTACTGCTCTGGCAGAGTCCCCGCAGAGCTGCACCATCTGAGCAGCCATGTAAGACATTAGCTGGACAGTGTAGTCATCTGGGCGACCAGCCAGCATGGATCGCACCTGCGACATGTTCATTTTATCAAAAAAGCCATCTATGATGGGACCCACAGTGGCTGTGTTAATGTCATCCAAATACATTTTAGTGTTAGTGTTTTCTTTTACCTTGTGTGTCTGGATCCGGTGCATGGACTCAACTGAATGATAGTGCCTGGTAGCAGCACCCCTATTTACGGGTTTGAGAGTGCTTTGTAATGATGCGTCCTTTGAGGTCACAGTATTTAGTCGCTTTGAAGTCTCTCCTTTGAAGTATGCCTATAAGCCCCGCCCACCTCTAAAACGAATGCCTAGCAACAGCTTCACACAAACACACCGGAGCTGGCCGCATGGATTTGAAATACGGGGAGAGTTCACGTGCGGCCTGCACGTCCACTGCTGTCACCGACACGGAATACTTTCAAAACCCTTCCGTTAAAGTTTGTGCTGTCACCAGGCTGTCCGTGATGGCGGGTAAGCGACGGGAACGTAAATGTGCGTGTAGCTTCACTCGGCTAGCAGAGTGGTCACGTTAAAGCGAGGTATACGTGAAAGTTTTCAGCCGTGTGGATTTTTTAAAATACCTTGTTATTTCATTCATTCACCGCAGCTGTCCAGCTCTTTGAAATGCAGATGAAAATAACGTGTTTTTCCCACGGTGGAGCTCACTTTTTTTAACCACAGCACCGGAAATGACTTCAGGTCCACACGTGTGCCACTATATATATATAATAATTTTTTTTTAAAAAGGGACTGTAATGATATCTGGATCTGGATCTTGTCAAGTGCCTAAATGCACTGAGCTGCTGCCAGGTGATTGGCTGATTAGACAGTTGAGTTAACATGCAGTCGAACAAATATACCTAATAAAGTGGCCGGTTACTCCTATTCCTGTATCCTGGTTTTGGACTCAGTTTTGCAGCAGCAGCCTTGGCGCTGGAAGTTATCCATGTTTCATTGTTTCTTCAAATTTAAGTATAAAAGAAAAGCCAACCTGATGGGGTTTTGTTGTTGTGTAGAATAACCTTTGCATATTTAACAAAATCATGCAGAATTTAAATGTAATAATCTAAATATTTCCAAGTCCAGTTATTTGGACACAAGAGGAATCATAGCTGCACAGCTGCTCAAATTTCACCTTGTATGTACTTGAAGAAGTTTATAAAGCCGTGAAAACAAATGCAGAGTGCAGGCTTTTGTTATCTGCCCTGTTGGAGCCCATTTTAATATACTTGACCATAATTCTGAGTTCTTGTTTGTTTTATTTATGGGGATATAGTACATGTGTATTATTCATTTCATTGTTCAGTAAAAGTTTTTTTTAAATGTTTAGTCAGAGGTTTATGATTTGTTTCTGGTTTGTAAAAGAATAAACATTTGTTTATAGCTCTATATAGTTTGAAATAGCTTTATATAGCATTATTAGTGAATTGAACTTAAGATCAATCGGTTGATCTTGCAGCAGAGGTCAGATGTGATGGAGCTGTATTGGAGACACTTGTCGAGACCGGAAATGTTGAGACTCTCAAAGCCCTGTACGTAATTTCTCTTATCTGCAGGTATCTAAAAAAAAAAAGTCTCTCCCTGGTAGCTTGAGCTTCCCAGTTTCTGTGCGGCTGCAACATGTTTTGCATTTAGATGGTACTGTAAGGTTGAAGTGCTTCGGTGGTGATAGAGTTTTGGAATATGAATCATTTGCTTCAGTTGGATTTGGTGACCGTACTGCAGAAGCTAATTGCCATACCAAATGTTCTTGTCCAGTATTACTGCTTAGTACTGCTTGACTGCTAAAAGGAGACAAATGAGATGTTTTTGCAGCCAAAAGTTGTCATTTTTCATTAATAAAATGGAAATACGTATCTCATGTCTCAAAGTGTTGCTTTGTGGTTTGTTTGTTTCCAAAAAATGAAGAAAAATAAAAGCAAGAAAACAGAGTTAATGGGAAAAAAGGTCTTTTTATTTGCTTAGAAAACATATTTTCACATTCAAAAGCATATTTGGTCAGGTCTTGTTACAGGTTTAGGCAGTGAAAAGTTCAGACAGAGATACATTTGAAATATGAAAATAGACTGACATTAATGGCCTAAACTACTCCATGTGCTGACAGCACCCCAGCAACACTTTATGATAGTGACTGAAGTCATTTATAAGGCAAAAGTTAATCATGAAAAAAAAAGTATTTCATATTTAAGTCACCACTTATGTACAGACTCAAAAACTTCCCTATAGCCTCTTGAATGTATGATTTAATAAATACTGCAGCCAGTTTGAACCTTATTTATCTTAAAGGCTCTCACAGATTTGCTTAAATGAAGGAAATCTTGACTACAAACAGTAGTTTCCTGATTCCTGATGATCACACTTATGTTTCAAATCATCAAACAAATTGTAGTATTGGAAAAAGAGAGACTGAATAAATACAAAATGCAGTTTTAAATGATGAGCTTATTTATCTAGAGCAGAGGTAGGCAACCTTTCTGATGGCGAGTGCCATTTAAAATTTCCTCAGAAGTCAGTGTGCCATATGATTGCATTAGCAATAAATTTAATAATGCTCTATATCAGGGGTCGGCAGCCCTAGGCACGCGTGCCAACGGTGGCATGCGTGTCTGGCTGTTATTAAATAATTATCTGAAGCTTACAACCAAAGTTTTTATCTGACGTAAAATGAATAGAAATACATTTACCAACAAGACAGTGTACATCACTGTCACAACAGTGTTTGTTTTCATTTAAAGGCTTTATGGCTTTAATATCTGGGGGGCCGGTCTTTAGTCAAAATGCATCCATAGACTCGAGACACAATGCATTTTTGGGACTTTCAGGTGTATGGACCAATGTTTTATTTTCTGATCAAACCAGAAATCTTTAATGAGCAGCTAGATTTGTCTCGCATTAACTGGCTAAGTTAATGCCAATTAATGCGACATCGAAGCAGCTGGAATCCACAGCTGTGCGTGTTCATGGAGCTTGCATTTTCACCTGCTGGACATCACTACCTGACAAGTTTAACTGTCTTCAGAACATTGCAGAGGCCTTATTGACAGTATTTGGCTCTACATATCTGTGTGAGCAGATTTTCTCTCACATGAGTGTCCTCAGGTAGCTGTCTGAATGCTGGACACTCGGAGACCTGTCTCTGAGTGGGAGACCAGAGATCACATTAACATGTGTGTCTCTGTATTAACAAACATACCATATTGGCCCAGTTTATTTTTCTTATCATTGTTGTGAGGAGACCATAAATAGCATTTGTATTTTCTGTTGTACAGTTCATTTGCTGTTATGGAGTTCTTGTTATGAATAAAAAGTGTCTTTTTTTTGTTTCAAAATTGCTGATAACTATTCGCTGATAGCTGCCAACATTTGCAAACAAATATAATTCTATAAAGTGGTTCCATATAATGTGTAACTGTTCATATAGAGTGTTATTAAATTTATTGCTAATGCAATCATATGGCACACTGACTTCTGAGGAAATTTTAAATGGCACTCGCCATCAGAAAGGTTGCCTACCCCTGATTTAGAGTGTTCTAGTCAGTAATTATTGACTAGAAACAAGACCCCAATAATCGGACAATTCCCTCTGAGCAAGCACTTGGCGACAGTGGGGAAGAAAAACTCCCTTTTAACAGGGAGAAACTTCCGGCAGAACCAGGCTCAGGGAGGGACGGTCATCTGCCGCAACCGGTCCAGGGGTGTTTAAAATGACTTGATTGGATATTAAATAAATTGGCTAGTTTGAATTGTTTGTTGTTAGTCAATTTAAAGAGTCACTTTGATGTCAGCTAGTCAATGTGAAATGTTCTGTTTTTTTGACAGGGGAGACAGCCACGACTGTCAGCGGGTGATGCCTAAACACCGCCCCAGAAATGAGAAGAACCTTCTGATGCGACCTGCTGGCGCCGCTGCCGACATCAGATGTTCTTTAAAGGTTTCGATGATGTATTTCTCAACTGCTTGGCTTTTGCATTTTAAGAGTTTCCTGACATACATGGGGTTGTTCGACCACCTAAGTAGAGATTTGTAAATGACCTTGTGTAAGGTTTTGAAGGATTTCGAGGAGGGTTGAAAATCGATATCTTGGACATCAGCCCAGATTTTCTCGAACAAATGTTTCTGAATTTCATAAATTGTCATATCTGTATAGGGAATGCGTGCCTTTTTGAAAGCATGCATGACAAGTTCTTCCACACAGACGTCAACTGAAAGCTGCTTCCTAGCCTTGATTTCGGAAGACTCTAACAGATACTCTAGTTTCTGTGTGGATGCCAGAAAGTGTTTCTTAAACACATAGATGAAAAGTTTGTCCACTGTCGGCTCTAACTGAAATATAGTTAAAATGTGTTCTGGTTTGAGGACTGCTTCCTTGCAAAAGTCTTTGAAAATGACCTTTGCAAGATTTTGTAGGGCCTTTGGTGATAAAGGCAAATCTGCTGTTTTTATTTCAGAGCAGATTTGATCTAAAAGGCGCTGGTGGAGGGAGTCTGATGGGCAGGCTTCGGATTCTTTTGTAACGCGGGAAAGGACAGCCTGAAGGAGCGTGCTTACAAGCCCTTTTCCCTCTGCTTCACCTTGAGGTGACGCAGAGGGTTTCTGCTCCTCAGAAGCCACGGCTGCTTTTTCAGGCTCTGGTTCTACCACTGAGGCTTCTGCGTTTGCCATTTGTGTAGGTTCCACAGACAGCGAGGACTCCAGATCTTTCTCTGGTTGTTCTGTCTGTGAGACCTGCTGATTTTCCTGCTGGCTGCCAGACTGGGTGCATGTGCAGTGTGCAAATCTCCCTAACAACACCTGGATAAGTTCTTTTATGAAGCCTTCTCTGGCTCCGTGATCTGACTCCGAGGTGAGAGAGAAAGCAATCGAGCCGATGCGCCCCTCCAGTTCTCTGAAGAGGCTGTGGATGCATCGCTCTTGTGGGATACTGTTTTGCAGCAGTACTGCTCTGGCAGAGTCTGCGCAGAGCTGCACCATCTCAGCAACCATGTGAGACATTACCTGGACAGTGCAGTCATCTGGGCAACCAGCCAGCATGGATCGTACCTGCGACATGTTCATTTTATCAAAAAAGCCATCTATGATGGGACCCACAGTGGCTGTGTTAATGTCATCCGAATACATTTTAGTGTTAGTGTTTTCTTTTACCTCGTGTGTCTGGTTCCAGTGCATGGACTCAATTGAATGATAGTGCCTGGTAGCAAAACCCCTATTTACGGGTTTGAGAGTGCTTTGTAATGATGCGTGTTATATGACGTAAAGGTCGCTTTTAAATCTCTCCTTTGAAGTATGCCTATAAGCCCCGCCCACCGCATGGATTTGAAACACGGGGAGAGATCACGTGCAGCCTGCACGTCCACTGCTGTCACCGACACGGAATACTCTTAAAACCCTTCCGTTAAAGTTTGTGCTGTCACCAGGCTGTCCGTGATGGCGGGTAAGCGACGGGAACGTAAATGTGCGTGTAGCTTCGGCAAGTGGTCACGTTAAAGCGAGCTGTACGTGAAAGTTTTAAGCCGTGTAGATTTTTTTTAAAATACTTTGTTATTTCATTCATTCACCGCAGCTGTCCAGCTCTTTGAAATGCAGATGAAAATAACGTGTTTTTCCCACGGTGGAGCTCACTTTTTTTTAACCACAGCACCGGAAATGACTTCAGGTTCCCACGTGTGCATATATGTATACATATATAAATATATACATATATGAACAACAAACGGACTGTAATGATATTTTATATCTGGATCTGGATCATGTCATGTGCTGCCACGTGATTGGCTGATTAGACAGTTGACTTAACATGCAGTCGAACAAATATACCTAATAAAGTGGCCGGTTACTCCTATTCCTGTATCCTGGTTTTGGACTCAGTTTTGCAGCAGCAGCCTTGGAGCTGGAAGTTATCCATGTTTCATTGTTTCTTCAAATTTAAGTATAAAAGAAAAGCCAACCTGATGGGGTTTTGTTGTTGTGTAGAATAACCTTTGCATATTTAACAAAATCATGCAGAATTTAAATGTAATAATATAAATATTTTCCAAGTCCAGTTATTTGGACACAAGAGGAATCATAGATGCACTGCTGCTCAAATTTCACCTTGTATGTACTTGAAGAAGTTTGTAATGCCGTGAAAACAAATGCAGAGTGCAGGCTTTTGTTATCTGCCCTGTTGGAGCCCATTTTAATATACTTGACCATAATTCTGAGTTCTTGTTTGTTTTATTTATGGGGATATAGTACATGTGTATTATTCATTTCATTGTTCAGTAAAAGTTTTTTTTAAATGTTTAGTCAGAGGTTTATGATTTGTTTCTGGTTTGTAAAAGAATAAACATTTGTTTATAGCTCTATATAGTTTGAAATAGCTTTATATAGCATTATTAGTGAATTGAACTTAAGATCAATCGGTTGATCTTGCAGCAGAGGTCAGATGGGATGTGGTATTTAAAATCTCTATAGGGTACTTTTTATATGCTATCAATACACACTATAATTGTAAGAATCATAGTCACCTCCACCAAGGAGCTGATGTTTCTGTTAGTATGTGCTTCTGTCTGTCTGTAAACACAACAGCTGGAAAAGATTTGACAAACCTTGATCAAACTTTGTGGAGCTGCAGAGTGGGTATTGTGGATTCTGTTCCTCTACGTCACAGATGTTTGATTGGTCAGTTTTGCTATTGAAAGTGTGGGAGTGGCTAAAAGAAGCTTCATTCATAAACAATATTCTGGCCTACACTCTGTATCATTCAGTGGCAGTACTGGATGTGTGGGATCAAACTGCTCAAAGAAGTCCTGCCATTAATTAATGCTTCAATCTTAAACATGATCAACCTATCTCTAATAATCGGCTATGTACCACAGGCCTTCAAGGTGGCTGTAGTTAAACCTTTACTCAAAAAGCCATCTCTAGACCCAGCTGTCTTAGCTAATTATAGGCCAATCTCCAACCTTCCTTTCATATCAAACATCCTTGAAAGAGTAGTTGGCAAACAGCTAACAGATCATCTGCAGAGGAATGGCTTATTTGAAGAGTTTCAGTCAGGTTTCAGAGCTCATCACAGCACAGAAACAGCTTTAGTGAAGGTTACAAATGATCTTCTTATGGTCTCTGACAGTGGACTCATCTCTATGCTTGTCCTGCTAGACCTTAGTGCAGCGTTCGATACTGTTGACCATAATATCCTATTAGAGCGATTAGAACATGCTGTAAGTATTACAGGTACTGCACTGCAGTGATTTGTATCATATCTATCTAATAGACTCCAATTTGTACATGTAAATAGAGAGTCCTCTTCACACACTGAGGTCAATTATGGTGTTCCACAGGGTTCGGTGCTAGGACCAATTCTGTTTACATTATACATGCTTCCCCTAGGCAGCATCATTAGAAGACATAGCATAAATTTTCACTGCTATGCAGATGACACCCAGCTCTATCTATCCACGAAGCCAGATAACACACATCAATTAGTTAAACTGCAGGAATGTCTTAAAGACATAAAGACCTGGATGGCCGCTAACTTTCTGCTTCTTAATTCAGATAAAACTGAGGTTATTGTACTCGGCCCTGAAAATCTTAGAATTATGGTATCTAACCAGATTCTTACTCTGGATGGCATTACCTTGGCCTCCAGTAACACTGTGAGGAACCTTGGAGTCATTTTTGACCAGGATATGTCCTTCAGCGCACATATTAAACAAATATGTAAGACTGCTTTCTTCCATTTGCGCAACATCTCTAAAGTTAGAAATATCCTGTCTCAGAGTGACGCTGAAAAACTAGTTCATGCATTTATTACTTCCAGGCTGGACTACTGGAATTCATTATTATCAGGATGTCCAAAAAACTCACTGAAAAGCCTTCAGTTAATCCAAAAATGCTGCAGCAAGAGTACTGACAGGGACTAGAAAGAGAGAGCATATTTCTCCTGTTTTGGCTTCCCTTCATTGACTTCCTGTTAAATCCAGAATTGAATTCAAAATCCTGCTCCTCACATACAAGGTCTTAAATAATCAGGCCCCCATCTTATCTTAATGACCTTGTAGTACCATATCACCCTATTAGAGCACTTCGCTCTTGCACTGCAGGCCTACTTGTTGTTCCAGGAGTATTTAAAAGTAGAATGGGAGGCAGAGCCTTCAGTTTTCAGGCCCCTCTTCTGTGGAACCAGCTTCCAGTTTGGATTCAGGAGACAGACACTATCTCTACTTTCAAGATTAGGCTTAAAACTTTCCTTTTTGCTAAAGCATATAGTTAGGGCTGGACCAGGTGACCCTGAATCCTCCCTTAGTTATGCTGCAATAGACGTAGGCTGCCGGGGATTCCCATGATGCATTGAGTTTTTCCTTTCCAGTCATCTTTCTCACTCACTATGTGTTAACAGACCTCTGCATTGAATCATATCTGTTATTATTCTCTGTCTCTCTTCCACAGCATCTCTTTATCCTGTCTTCCTTCTCTCACCCCAACCTGTCGTAGCAGATGGCCCCGCCCCTCCCTGAGCCTGGTTCTCCCGGAGGTTTCTTCCTGTTAAAAGGGAGTTTTTCCTTCCCACTGTCGCCAAAGTGCTTGCTCATAGGGGGTCATATGATTGTTGGGTTTTTCTCTGTATCTACTGTACAATATAAAGCGCCTTGAGGCGACTTTTGTTGTGATTTGGCGCTATATAAATAAAATTGAATTGAATTGAAACAGTCTGCCCTACATTTTACACCAATACTGGGGCCCACAGTGGGCAGTTAACAGTGGGCCATAGGCGTCTCCCCAAGTGCAACCATGTATTTGCTGGATAAATTTGTCCTTTGATATGATTGTTACCCAGTATGTTTCTTCACACACACTCATCATCCACTTGCATTAGGTTGGACCTGATGTTTTCTCCAGAGCTGTCTTAATTTTTTTGGCACAGATTCAGCAAGAAACCAGTTTGACATGATTTGAGCTCTGTAACAAGGTGTGTTATCCTGCTGGAAGCAGCCATCAGAAAATCGGTATCAATTGTCCACTTTTGATGAGCCTGTGTGAATTCTAGCCTTACTTTCTTTTCATGAGCAGTGAAATCGGTGTATCTAATAAAGTGGCCTATGACTGTAGCATAGCTACGGTATATATTCACATTATGACATCTAAATTTTGCATGGTTTATTAAATATGCACAGGTTTTCACATCAGCAGTTTTTACAGATTTGCCATATTTATGTGTGTTACGGTTCGTATGATCTCTGACAAGTGTGAGACTGTAATTCACTCTCTCTAAAGGTGGGCAGTTGTCAGTTTTTTGGCCATTAGAGGAAAACGGCACGTTTTTATAAAAATACACTGACAACATTAAATCGTAACAACATATTAGACAGATAATTGTAATAAAAAATTGAAATGAGAGCAGAACAGCACCGTCTGTCTCACTCATACACAATGTTAGTGTCCAGCTTTAGTTGAACCAGGAGAGGGCGACATTGTTCTTCTTTTGTATGAGTTCCATGAACAAAATCAGTCACATGGGACTGCAACATTCCTGAGCCCACTTCAAAGATAATGACTTTTTAAACAAAGGTGATGTTTGAAAGCTTGAAATCTTTGTGTTTGTGTGTGTATGTGAGTATTCTACATGTGAATATACATTAGCTTGTTGTTGCCAAAGAACAAAAGTAAAGACTTTTGCTCTGTTCTTTCAGTATATCTGGCCTTTTGCAGAGGTACAATAATGTTTGATTCCACTTTTTATTGATTGAATTAGTTAAATCAAATCGGCGTGACCATTTAGTGGCAATCTACCAAAAGAAACAAATTCCACCTCAGGGGAATCTCAAGTCATGTACAGTGGTGTGGTTAAAGACCTGAGACAGTGTGTCTCTCTGTAAATCCCTGGCTAAAATTGTCAGTTTGCGCTCAAAATGTAACACCTCCTCCAGCATCCTGCCTCCTCTCCCCTGAAAAGTGGCATTGAGCTTGTTCAGGTTTGCTGTCCACCATGAAGTGCCGCTTTTCAAGCCACTTTTGCTGTTCCAGCTCAGAAAAGGTGAGCCCTTTGCTGCTAATGAAAGTTTTCACCTTTTCCAGACATGCAGCAAAACCTTTCAGCACCTCTTCTCTGGACAGCAGGAGATCAGAATACCTGCTCTCCACCTGATCCAGTAACAAACAAAAGTGATGGTGATTTAAACCTTTTGCCATTATTTTATTGATAATCTGAATGACAACATTCATGAACCTCTGTGCATTCTGGAGGAAAAGTTTGAGCGCACAATGCCTCTTGGTGGAGGATGCAGTGAAATGTCAGCAGCTTTCTATCCAGTGACTTCTGCAGCATGGCCACAAAGCCCCTGTGCGCTCCAGTCATACTTGGTGCCCCATCAGTAGCCACTGACACTAGGTGGGTTGTTTTTATTTCTTTGGCTCTCAAAAAATCAAGCACAGCCTCACAGATGTCCTGCCCTTGTGCCTGGCATTTTAGTGGTATCAGCTCAGTCTTTTCTTTCTGTGGTCCAGCAGAGTTCAGATACGGGCAAAACGGCTCTATTTTTCAATTTCACTTTTGTGTTTGGACTCATCACTGGCGATTGAGTACAATGCAGCTGAGCTTATGTCTTTAATTTGCTGTCTGGTGATATTTTCTGCCATTTTTATGGTTCTGTCTTTGACAGTCTTTGCAGAGAGAGGCAGCTCTCTGATTTTCTGCACAATTTCACTCTTTTAAAGTCTGAAATCTTAATGAATAATTCTTTTATATATTCTCCGTCCGTGAACGGCTTCCCATACGTGACTATTTCCTGAGCGGCCACAAAACCTGCATATGTACTTGAATTTGCAGACTTCATCCACTTCTTGAATAGATTTTTCCTCAGATCAGCCTTCAGCATCAGTTCTGAAACTGTTTTTTTTTTTTTTTCCCCTCTCTTCTCCCTCCGGACAGCCTTTTAACAAAGGTTGTTTGCCTATTGCATAAATGTCTTGCGACCAAGGTTATTATCGTCAACAAAAAACAATGAAATGACAAAAACTAGAAGTAAAAAAAAACATTTTCGTTAATGGAAATAAAAATAAAAACAAGACTTTAACCTGAGTAGTGAGAAGACCGCGAGCGGGGGGGGCGAAAACGATGTGCCGGGAGTCCGCTGTTGAGTTTTGGACGAAATGCATTCTGGGATATTTAGCTGTTCCAAGTCCACACCGATGCATGCTCGATAAAACGGGCGGAGCGAGAACACATCCGGGACTTTTTCGCGTTCTCGGCTTGATGCGTACTTCGAATTGGAACAGTACTTGGTCTCCGACTGATGACGTATCACGAGTACACGAGAACGCAAGTACGCACAAGTACGCATATTGAGAAACGCCCCTTCAGGACATGTTGAGGAGCTAATTTAAATCAGCTGTGTTGGTTCGAGGACACATCTAAAACCTGCAGGGACACCGGCCCTCGTGGACTGAGATTGCCCACCCCTGGTCTAGGGTGAAAATGAAGTGTAGTTTCCAGGTTTCTTTCTTGCTGTGTCTCATTATGCCAGCAGGTGGCAAGTACATCAGTCGAGTCATCCGTGTTGCCGCTCTGTCCACGCAGAGAATCATGTTGGCAAAAGTTGGGAGAAAGCACCAGAGTCCAATTTAGGATTACTTTGAATATGACTGTGTTTTGGATTAAAGCAAGTGTCTTGTAGTGGAAAGAAATAAAATATGTGGGACATTTTTAAAGGGAAAAAAAATCCCACAAACCTTAAAGCTTGCACAACCTAGCTTACTTAAGGTAAGGGAGTACACACAACCCTCATCCCCAGAAACAGAAGCTAACCCCAGGCAAGGCAGCGTGATGCATCCTGAGACAACCCCACAAAAAACATTAATGCAGTGCTTCCAGCGGTGACCCGATAGCTACTGGTTGGTCAATTTGCAGGTACATCACAAGTGAGAGGAAGCGTTGGTGAATATGTTTATTGACATTGGGATATCTACACAACTGTGTGAGTTAATTGCCTTCAAAAAGTTTAGCAATTCACTTGAACCAAAATTCCAAACACCCGGTGCTGCAAGAGTTAATAGTCTCATTGTGGCCAAAATGGATATAGCAAAGCAGAAACTGAAAGAAATAATAAAAGAAGCAAGGAACCTAACTCTTTGTGTACATGGCTGGAGCAAAAGGGGATTAACAGCATCTTTCATGGGTGTGTCGGCTTGTTTTTACCACCCACCTGGAATTGAGAAATGCAAAAGAAGGGCAAGAGAGACAGTCTTTTGGCCTGGAATGAACAGAGACATAGAGAATATGATATGAAGGTGTGAGACATGTCAGAAGTATCGCAACAAACAGACCAAAGAATCTATGGTTGTTGATGAAACACAAACAGCGCCACGGTACAAAGTAGGGATGGATTTGTTTCATGTTAAAGGAAAAGACTATCTAATTGTCATTGACTACCACTCTAACTTCCCTGAAATGGCACTGCTTTCACCACACTGCCAAGCTGCGTCAAGCCTAAAACACACCCAAGTTACCAGAGTCTTCGACACTTAAAGGTGAAGTTTTGCAGCAATATATACATATGGACAGTATTAACAGAGGAAAAATATATAAAATGTACCGTTAAGGCTACCGTTCTCGAAGAAGTGGCTCCAAGATCATTCAATGTAAGGACTGAAGATGGAAAAATCATTCGTTGAAATCAGAGAAGCCTTTTGAAAATACCATAAGTGTCAAAGGAAAATCGTGTATATGTGATCAGCTACATGAAATGTATTGTTTTATTGATCACTAAGCAAACCACATGTCTACGTGACTTTTCACCTAATAACTTTTGACATGAACTCTTCTGTGATAAACAACTTACAGCTTCCTCTTTCTCTTCTGGAACATACAGACTTAGAAAAGGGGAACCTCAGCTCTGAGTTCTGAGAATAACTTTGTTATCTCTGTACACACACACACACACACACACACATACAGACACACAGAAAAGTATAAATAAAGCACGCAGACAGTGATGAGACGCAGATCCTGCGTTCCATGGCTGCCCTCGCGAGTTAAAGAAAATCTGCAGTGTTTGTGTTTTCTAACTCAGATGTCTCAGCTGAAGAACGGCAAGGTGATTTAAAGAAATCCCCTGTCAATTAAATTGGTCCTTCGAGCCTAGCGATGGAAACAACAGACACGTTTCTGTGACTCCAATAAGGTCTGATTGCTGCATCCTGACGTCGTGGGAAAGCCAGCACCAAAGTCTGTCGACAGCCCTCTCCAGGTAGAGGCGAAAGCCCTGGGCGTAAATTCGCATCCAGGCCGGTCCTGGTCCACGACGCTGGGATCCAGAAGACCTGAACGACCAGCAAAAGACGACTGAGGGTGAGAAAACACTTTGGTTTTAAACCGCCGGAAGGGTTTAGAAGAATGCGCAAAATAGGTTAGAAGTAGCCGGAATTACTTCGTGAAATACGCAAAATAGGTTTGTTGTAGCCAGAATTACTTTGTGATACGCGTAAAATAGGTTGGAAGTAGCCGCAATTACCTCGTGAAACATGTGAAATAGGTTTGAGTTTGCCGGAAGGAACTAAATTTAGGCTGGTTTCAGAAGTAACCGAAAGTACTTCGTGACAAATTAGCGCGCAAATGTCTATCTGTGTGTATGTATATGTGTTTTGTGTATGTCTTTGGAAGTCAGTTGATTTTACAGCACAATACGCTGCTGAACTACTTCCATTGTTTTTATTGTTTTCTTTGCTGAGGCTCACGTACTAGTGACAAAGGAGACTGGTTGAGTTTCATCTCGTAAAACTGATACCGCTTCATTTTTTAGAAATGAAGTACAAGGCCGTATCAGTAAACCACTCTGAAGTCAAGCGTGCTAGTGACGGCCCAGCAAAAAATCTTTGAGAATGGAGAATAAACAAGCAAAATTAACACCTGATGAGAAATGTTTAGAAAAACAACAAACCAGAGTAGGACTAATCCAAAAGAAATACAAGAGGAATGAAGTAGAATAAACAAAAGGTTAAACTAAATTAGAGCTTATCTCTACTATATTCAAACTAATAATAGGAAGGATAACAACCTGTAAATTGGTATTAACAAATGAAACAAAATTGGGTAGACAACCATGCCCAGAATGAATGAAAGCAGATAATTCACACGAAACCGTATTAAATAAAATAGAGAGATGCATAAGGTATATTAAGGCTGTGTCATTGTTCAGCCAAGGAAAGTGTGTGAAGAGGTAAATGTCTCCAGCTTGGGAGGGGGTGAAGCTGCAGATCACCCCTAGCCCCTGATGGATACATAATAAAATATTGTAATATGCTAATAAAATATTGTAATATGCTACTGGTGTTATAAAAAACAAAACAAAACAATAATAACATTAATAATGACATAATATTAATAAGAAGAGGCACCTTAGTCAGTTATGATGTGAGGTGGATGATTGTTAAAAGTAGTCTGATTCAAGCTTAAGGTTTGCTCAAACTCAGTACAATGATATATGAGATGAAGGAAATAAGGAAAATACCTAAACTACTCAGGTGCATAGAGACACTTGACCTGATTGAAAACCTGTCATCCTAGATGAGACATTGTTGGGATATAGAGCACTCCTATACTAACAACTAATAAGCCAAACCCTGTATACAACAGCTAAAGCTACAGGTTTGAGAAGCTGAATTAAATATGTGGACACTACCAAGCTGATGAGCAAGTTACACATTTTTTATTTTTATTTGTCTTTTAGAGCAGAAGCTGCATATTAAAGCTCACACATGCAGCTGTCTGTGAGCTCAGTTTTTTCCTCACACTTCTGCTTTGTTCCTGGCAGCAGCTTTTTCTTTTTTCTTTTTGTGTCCTGACTCATGTGTGTAAAGCGTTCATGCCATCGGCAATCTGTTTTTTTTGTTTTTGTTTTTGTTTGTTTGTTTTGTTGGTTTGAAAAACAAATTTGTGATCATACTTGTGGATCACAATGACACATAATGATTAGGCATATGATTTACTAATGCCTAGTTTTAGAGCTGTGAGCTATGAGCTGTAAGCAATGCAAAGTTTTTAATCCTAACTTAAAAGTTTGAAATATGTCAGATGTGTGACACGTATGAATTCTTTGAAAAAATAGGAATTGCCTAAAATGCCTTAAGTAAAAGTGTAGTGTTGCATCTACAAAGAAAAAGCAGAAGAAGCATTCAGTAAGTTGAAAATAGCCTTTCTACTTATATGTGGATGGAGGAGCAGGTTACATTAAAGCAGTTTTAATATGGGCATTTGGAGACAAAATAAACGCCCGTTTCCATCTTACTCTGTTACAAATTAGACTCTGTTGTGTCAGGCCTGGCTACATGTGTGCAAGCCTGTGCAGCCGCAGCAGAGGCAGTAAAAAGTCAGCCGACATTGAGGCACACTCTGATTATCAGATTACCCCACACAGTGACTTCAATTTTAAATCTAAGCCAATTTGTCTTACCTCACACATGTGAGACAACTCAAATGTTGGAAACTTATTGTCGCAATCACACATTAGAATCGAGAAGTGTGGTCAGTTGAACCCGAGCACACTCTTGGCCTCACCCGAAGAAGGTCATCCACACTGCTGTATGGAAAGTTCGACAAAGAGTTCGATTAGTCTGCAGAAACAGGAAATATGTGTGCCTGTGGTGTGTCTGTGACAGGAAATCATGTGTGTAACAGGAACTACATGCCCATAAAAGGAGCTGACTGTGTCAAGGAAGCAGACAGAGAGACACACAGAGAGTCAGTATGTTTTTTCAGCACTACATCACTTTGCAAAAATTTGGCAGAACAGAGGAATGATTAAATCTACTGGAAACCCAGTACAACATGGAGATCTTCTAAAGACACTATTAGAAGTAATTACATTGCCAAAACAGTTAGCATTATGTAAATGTGCTGCACATCAGAAAGATAAATCAGAAATAACTAAAGGCAATAACTTTGCAGATCAAGCAGCTAAGTTAGCCGCACAGCAAACTGTAGACACATTAATGTCTGCATCCTCTATGCAAATACCACTTGATGTACTTAAAGATGAACAAAAGCTGCACCAACCACAGAACAAAAGAAATGGTTAAAGTGTGGAGCACGACTAGAAAATGATCTGATGACTTGTGAAGTAAAACCAATACTTCCTAAGTCCCAGTGCAGAACAGCAGCATTAGTGACACATGGGGTGACCCATGTGTCCTCAGGGGGATAGTCCAGGTCCTTAATACACACTTTTATACTCTGAATTTTGAAACTTCAGCAAAGGAATTTGTGAGGACATGCATGATCTGTCAAAAACACAATTCACAAGGCAATCTGAGGACAAAGAGAGGACATTTCCCCACACCACCTCATCCATTTCACACCATTCACATGGATTTTATTGAACTAAGTGAAAGTCAAGGCTCAAGATACGCTCTAGTGATTATAGATGTATTCTCAAAATGGCCAGAGATTTATCCAGTGAAAAAAACAGATGCAATCTCAGTTGCAAAAAGTGAACCTTTAGACAAATCCGTCAGAGAAACAACTCTGGCAGAATGGATGGCAAAACTACTAGAAAATACGGATATTGTTTTGAACAATAAACTGCCGTAAGACTCTTCTCCAGTCTCTTGTAGGTTGAAACCAGGCGAAAGGGGTGTTCAAGAGGAAAAATTGGAGTTTACCCCACTTGGAGGGCCAATACCAAGTGTTATTGACAACACCCACAGCCTGTAAAATTGCAGAGAGACCATCTTGGATTCATCAGAGCCACTGCAAGAAAGTAGAGCTTGAAGCCCAGACCACTAGAGATGCACAAGTGTAAGGGGAGTTTCCCCCGGGTGTCAGTAAAGTCCGGTGGTGAGGGAGGAGTGCTGATTGAGCTCAGCTCGCACTCTCATTCTCTCCAGCCACTGACCAACTTTAGGCTCATTGATACATTTGGGTGTGACCAACCTCAAGCATGAAGTGTTCTCAGGTGGTAACTGGCGTCTCACTACTGGCAACGGCTCTGTTCATCACGCTATCAACCCTGGAAGACGGAAGAAAACAATACACGAGCCAAGAAAAGAGATGGACAATGCCTGATACAGATCCGTGTTTAACAGAACCACCGAGAAAGACTGTTACGTCTGCTCGCACATGCCGAGCATATTGACACAACCATATATGGGAGACACCCTGGAACAAGTGCACTAATTCTGATCTCCGATCACACCTTCAGAATGACTTTTGTAAAGTGCACAACAACAACAACAACAACATCATCCTCAACCAGGGGCCCGTTCTTCGTACCTCGCTAAGTAAGTTAGCCGGATTTGAATGTTGACGATTTCGCGTGATCTTGGATCGTTCGGTTCTCCGAAGCTCATCTGGGACTTGCTGTCATAGCAACAGATCCGTAAGCATAAACCTGCTCGGGAGCAGGTTTACTTTATGTAAACAGGATTAGATCGCGGCCACTCAGGTATGTCCGCTGCAGTTATATGAAAGCAAGAGCGATATGTCGCCACTGTTTTACCATAAATAAATATTATCAATGTAACTAAAGATAATGCAGCATTTGATTCTTTTATTGATTTCATACAGATACATACAGGTCATTTCTGAAAAAAAGGGAAATGTACTATTAATCATTCTATTACATGTAGTAGATCATGTCAGATGTAATTCATATTTTAGAGTAGTAATAGTAAATTACTACGTGCAATCAAGATGAGAGACCACGACTATAAAAGCGAAGGTGGATTTGGGAAGTCTGTCGCAGCCATGTCCTGTCCGTTTGTACGCGAGCAAGGAAGGTGCAAGATTGATAAGGAGAGTTTACAGAATTTAGCGTATATTGCGGGATAGACAGGATCCTTTAGCTCAGCGCGACAGTGTGCTCATAGAGAGATATCGATTCTCCCGTGAGGGTATTATTTACTCTCTCTCTCTCTCTCTCTCTCTCTCTCTCTCTCCCTATATATATATATATATCTATCTATGTATATATATATATATATATATATATATATATATATATATAGATATAGATATATAGATATATAGATATATATATATAGATATATATACTTACTGTACTGTATATACTTACTCCCGACTTACTGTGCATGCTTCAGTCACCCCTTGCATGGGAACAGGTAAAAGTGATGGAGTGTTATGTCAAACTACACACAAAAAAACCCACAATGTCAATAAATGTCACAGTACAAAAAGGGGTGTGACGAGGGGGTGCAGGACCACCACCTGTCTTTATTTGCTCTGCCCTTTTCTTGGTTGCTGTTATAAACAAACAAACAGATTATTCCAGGGTCTCTTGTCATAGACTAAAAGCAATATAAGTGATAAATATTACCATTCTGTAGAATATTCTTATATTTCACTTTTACTTTTTCCCATGTTCTAGTGGGTCCTGTTGTGGCTCTAATGTGAAAGAGGATATGATGTAATATAATATAATGTGGTATAATATAATATCACATGATATAATGTAATATCATGGATCACTTACAAGTTTAATTTGTCAGCAACTTTCTGCCAGCCCTCTCTCCTTGCTTTTGCAGCCTTTGCAGTGTTCCCATGCGTTTTAATTAAACTCTGAAACTCCTGATATCCCTCAATCAAGAGTTCTTGGTCTGCTGCCGTGAAATACTGTGCGCGCTCCTTCGACATCTTCGCCGACCAATCACAGGGTTGCCGATCAATGTTTCTACTATCGATGCGTAGCCCCTTTTAAGCCACCCAGTGATCTCAGATTACTTCATCCAGCTATACTAATCATCAACAACAGGTGTGTTCGGAGAACCGGATTAGCGAGCTCAAAGTTAGCGCGATGATTTGATCTTGGATGTGTCATTTGATCTTGGATGTAGTAAGCGAGGTACGAAGAACGGGCCCCAGGAAGAAACGCTCAACTTCAACACTCAGACCACATGACTCAATCTGGGGAACCGAAGTACCTGAAGAATTCAAACTCTAGACAACTGGACAAAAGGTACTCAACTCACCCTTCCTGTGGGCAGGAGTTGGAAAAACGTGCTCTCAGAAGTGAGATACTGGACTATAGATTCGGCTTGTTTCTCAAAGCATCTTGGAAGGTCAACGAGGGACAAAACCAAGAAATAGACGCTCTCAGAATTGCTGTAATGCAACATCGTGTAACACTGCACATGATCCTGGCTGAGAGAGGAGGATTGTGTGTCTTATTCAATACCACATGCTGCACTTACATACCAGATAATGTACATTCTTCAGACATGACTTCAGATTTTAAAGAGACTGTTGATTGTCGTTGGAGTTTTCCTCGTTTTATTTTTTCTTTATTTGAGTTATTCCTTGCTTAAAAGCTGTAATTTCACAGATGATAAGTTTATCATTCACAGCATACGCAGATGTACTGAAATCAATGAAGATCATGAAGACTTCTTTTCCTATTTGTCAGATAAAGATGAAGTGTAACTAATGATGTAGTAACAGAATGTGAAAGACAAGTAGTTACTTATTGTACATTTCATTTCTCTGATAAACAGGGCGGAATGTCAAAGGAAAATCGTGTATATGTGATCAGCTACATGAAATGTATTGTTTTATTGATCACTAAGCAAACCACATGTCTACGTGACTTTTCACCTAATAACTTTTGACATGAACTCTTCTGTGATAAACAACTTACAGCTTCCTCTTTCTCTTCTGGAACATACAGACTTAGAAAAGGGGAACCTCAGCTCTGAGTTCTGAGAATAACTTTGTTATCGCTGTACACACACACACACACACACACACACACACAGAAAAGTATAAATAAAGCACGCAGACAGTGATGAGACGCAGATCCTGCGTTCCATGGCTGCCCTCGCGAGTTAAAGAAAATCTGCAGTGTTTGTGTTTTCTAACTCAGATGTCTCAGCTGAAGAACGGCAAGGTGATTTAAAGAAATCCCCTGTCAATAAGCTTCTTCAGAAGTCACTGAGACCCGAAGTGAGGATGAAACCGTCTCTCCATGTGACCAGGACAGCACTAACATGGACAATTCAAGCAAGCCTATGCTCAGGAGATCTGCACGAGAGATCAAGAAACCCGAGAGACTGGACTTGTCAAAAAAATTTAAAAAAGTAAAATAAAATAAAATAATATAGAATGCCTTTATTGTCACTATACAGTTGTACAATGAAGGCATTCTATCTCCTACTCAGTGCAAACATGCTGGGGGGGTGGGGGATGGGGGCAGTTTTGCAGCAATATATACATATGGACAGTATTAACAGAGAAAAAATATATGAAATGTACAAGTTTTAAAAAGTAATATGTAATAAATAGTGTTATGCATATACAATTGAGATTATTGCACATAGAACTTTGTATTGCAGAGTGGTGGTTCATAGAGGAAATGAGAAAAATTGGGGGGAGAGGCTGCATATGTGAGTTCAGGGTGGTTATGGCCTTTGGGAAGAATGTGCTGATGCACCTGTAGCACTTCCCTGAGGGAAGCAGGCTGAACATGTTGAAGCCAGGGTGGGAGCTGTCCTTGATAATGTTTGCTGCTCTGCTGAGGCAGCGGGAGGAATAAATGTCCATCAGGGAGGGGAGAGGGCAGCCGATGATCTTTTGTGCAGTCATGACCACACTCTGAAGCCTCGCTCTATCCGTCTTAGTGAAGCTACCGTACCATACCGTGATGCAGTATGTTTTTAGGCTGGACGAGCAGCAGAAGGTCAGCAGCAGGTTGGAGTTCAGCTTGTACTTCCTGAGTACCGTCAGGAAGTGCAGCCGCTGTTGGGCCTTCTTGACGACCGCTGAGATGTTGTCTGTCCAGGTGATGTCAGCAGAGATGAGGACACCAAGGAACCGGAAGGTGTGGACCCTCTCCACACACTCCCTGTTGGTGTAAAGGGGGGCTAAGTCAGTGCTGTGTCTCCTGCAGTCGACAATGACCTCTTTGGTTTTCTTAGTGTTCAGTGCCAGGTTGTTTTCTGAACACCGTGCTGCCAACTTCAGGACTTCCTCTCTGTACTCTGCCTCATCTCCCTTCGAGATGAGTCCGACTACTGTGGTGTCATCAGCAAACTTGATGATGAGAGTGTTGTTGTGGGTCGAACTGCAGTCATAGGTGTAGAGAGAATACAGGAGGGGAGCCGGTGCTCAGCCTGCGAATGGAGGAGAGATAAGGGCCGAGTTTTATAGTCTAGGGCCGGTTTGTTAGAAGAAAATAATAATGATAATGATTAAAAAAAAAAAAAAAGGTTATTCCGATGCCATCTGCCATATGTTTAATGTTTGTTGTTTGAGGCACATATGTTTGGTGATATGTTTATTTTTTTTTAAAAGGGGTCGAAGATGTAATGATCAGAAGCTGTTGCTGTAAAGGTAATATAGTTCCATGCGAGACTACAAGGTGGCACTATCTGTGTGGACACTAAGATGTGAGCTACAGGGTAGGAGAAGAAACCCACACAGATATGAGCGTTGGAAAGTAGTGGTGTACATGTTCTTCCTGCCAGCTAAGTGTGAATAATAGAAGACTCATTCTTCATAAATAAGGAGACAAACAAAACAGGAAGGATAAGATCTTGCAAAGATCTTTGTAAGAAGACATTCTGCAGACTGAAATATATTTCAATTCTGTTGAATTTAAGAGGGCCAAAACTAGAAAAACTTTTCACCTCCGTGTTTATGTCTGTGAAGGTTCTCAGTCATCCAGGTCATCGTAGTCAAAGGAGTTTGCAAAGAAAAGCGTCTGGACTTCTTTGAGTTGCTTGAAGACGTTTCACCTCTCATCCGAGAAGCTTCTTCAGTTCTAAGGTCAAATGGCCGAGAGTCCCAGATTTAAACCCCCCCAAAGAGGGACAAAGGACCCCCTGGTGATCCTCTAATCACATGTGCCAAGGTGTGAAAGCGGGTGTGGTACCTAATCACCTCCGTGTTTAGGAAACACCTTCTGGCATCCACAGAGAAACTTGTGCCAGAGTATTCTGAAATCAAGGCTCAGAAGCAGCTTTCAGTTGACATCTGTGTGGAAGAACTCGTCATGTGTGCTTTCAAAAAAAAAGCACGTGTTTTCTACACAGATGACAAAATTTATGCAATTAAAAACCGCTTGCTCAAGAAAATCTGGGCTGATGTCCAAGAAATGATTTTCAACCCTCCTCGAAGTCCTTCAGAACCTTACACAAAGTCATTTACAAATCTCTCCTTAAAGAGAGGAAGGACCCCGAGTGTGTCACGATTTTTGTTGACCCCGACCAGCAAGTAGTTAAGGAAAAAAATCATCAAGACATTTAAAAACATCTGATGCGGAAAATGCGGCAGCAGGTTGTATCAGTAGGTTCTTCTCATTTCTGGGTTGGAGTTTAGGCATCACCCGCAGGTAATAGCGGGTGTCTCCCCTGTAAAAACAACAGAACATTTGACATCGACTAGCTGACATCAAAGTAACTCCTTAAATTGGCTAACAAACAATTCGAACAAGCCAAATCTGATCTGAAATAAAAACAGCAGATTTGACTTTATCACCCAGAGGCCCTACAAGATTTTGTAAAGCACATTTCAAAGACCTTTGCCAGAAGACCTTCTGCAGACCGCTTTTGCATTTTCTACCCAAAGCCGTTTATAAATGATAAATATTCGGCACACGTTCAGTCCAAGCTGAATATTTAAACAATTGGGGTTTGGGGTATTTTTTTTTCTTATTGCCTTAAAGAAAAGTTTAAAAGAAAAAAAAATTTAGTGGTAAAACTATTGAGTTTCTGTAATATAATGTGCTGTGTCATTAAAACTGGCATTCCAGTACTGCCTTCCTTTATAGTGGCTATGTATGTGCTTTTGCTGTTGTTGTTGTTGTTGTTGTTTTTGTTTTTTTATTTGGGTATTTGGCTTTTTACCAGACCAAAAATAAACACACAAAACCATATTATTTATATATATAGCATATTAGTTTGTTTTTTTAGAGGTTCATATAATAAAACGAATAAAGGTATAAAGAAGGGCTTCAGAATTAAACAAAGGTCACATCATCTAAAAAGTCACATCATCACCTTCATCATTTTGGTTACGGTTAGTTTTTGACATTTTAGCTGAAAAGCACTGCAATTTTACAATGTTGTTCACCGTTAGTCAGCATTTGTCTTTTAACATCTCCACAAACACACAAAATATGCCTGTGTTTGTGGAGGTTACACAAACATGAATATTTCTGCCATGTTTAACGTATCCATTAAATATCTGGCATGTGCACATATGAGGATACCAAAGTTTCATTACGTCCACAAAGGCAAATCTGCCACCCATCTTGTTTGGTTTAAATACAGCATTTTAAAATGATTGACATCAAACATAAAGTCAATATTTGACCAGGATCTGAGAAAAGAATAAACATTAGAAAGTTTAACGTATCTTCATGGTTCATACGCCTTTTTCAGGGTCAAATTCAAGCACTTTTTATGCACTTTCAAGGTCCCTTTTCAAGCTTTTCCAGCACACCCCCCCGCCCAAAAAAAAAGAAAGAAAAAAAAGAATGCATGTTTCAATTCGCATCACCTCAGTAAGACCATGTGAAAATTAAAACAAATCATCCTAGGTGAACTTAAACACCTTTGTTCCCCTTTTGTTAAGACATAGAAAAACACACCACACAAGAATACTGCAAAAGGAAACGGTCGCCTTATATACATAGTGTATAAACTCAAAATGCACATTTCACTTAAAAATTAAGATGTGAAAATGTGAACAAATCAACTTGTTAGAGATATTCTTGTCCTATTGAAAAACAACAAAAAAGAAATAAGTCTTCTCATCACATATTGATGCTTCTTTCCTGTGTGACAAGATGTATTTTGTTCATCTCCCTTAAACAGGCAGCCTTAAAGTATGAAATATACAAATACACATATAAATGTGTCTTCTGTCTCAGTGGCTGATAGTGCCCCACAGGCCTCAGTGTGAGCTTGACGACTTTTATAATGTTTAAATATTTTAATGTGTAGGTGCTGATGATAAACACATTTTGAATGAAAGCTGGGGAACTTTGGTAGCACAGAAACAAGTGGCTATTCTTTGTGACCATATGGATCGGTCCCTCATATTACCATTATTTCACCCAAAGGCACCAAGTTAATACTCAAAAAACCAGCAGCAATATACACAAATATAAACAGTACTTGATGACAACTTTGCTTTTAGCCTTTAACCCTCTGGTGTCCAGGGTATAATTGGCCGTTTTTGACTGTTTGATTTGGCCTCTATATTTCACCTTTAAAAACTGTTTATCTTGCCAATGTGTTATTTTCTCATTTTGATATAATGTGTCAGCACAATTTATCTAAATTCAGACAAAATTTAAAATACGAGTAGAAAATGATATTTTTGACTGTGAAAACCACAAGCATGTTTAACGAATCATTTTCATAACTTGAAATGCAAATAGAAAATGTACTACATTTTTAAAATATATGCACAAGTTTTGCAAACAACAAAGTTATATGGTACTATTTACCTAAAAATGCAGCCAAGGCTCAGATGTTTTTTATATAACCATTTAAAACTATTTACAGAACAATCAGGTGCTCTGCATCAAATAAGAAGGCACACAAATTATTTATGCAACTCCAAAAAATAGTTTGTGTCCACTATAAGACAGAGGAGAACAGCACAGGGATAAACCCTGCAGGTCTGACAGCAGCTGTGTCACTCCTGTTTTCCATGTGGGGACAGCGTTTACACTGCAATCTGCCTTTGGTGGCTTTTTTGCAGCAACTGTGACATTCACTAGTAGAACTGACACACAAAACAAAACAAAACAAAAACTACACTACACACTAACTACACAAGATAACACACTAACTTGAGACTCCAAACACGGTAAATGTCACAAATCTCTCACGTATCAAAACTCTCTCTCTTTCGCTCGCTCTCTCTCCCCGGTCACTCCTAAAACTTCCCCCTCTTCCCAAACAACCAAATACCACATGTTGCCATATCATTTTTTGATTGGTCGACATGTTACATTTTTTCCACCAATAGGGAAGGAGTGTTTTTTGTTTTCTTTTTTTACTCACATGCAAAGCGTGTTTGCTAGAGCTCTCCTTAGAAAAGGCCGTTTTAACCGTTTCTTCCCGGAGTAAACGCCACTGTTTTATTCAGAAAAAAACAAAACAAAAAAACATTGGTTTTACATGGCCTATCAACACAATTTAAAAACTGCTATATAGTTTGAAGTCCGCACGTTCGACCCAAGTTATCCGTTGACCCCAGAGAGTTAATCAGAAAGCCTTGTTGGCTAGTTATGTATCGGGCTAATGTTTAAAGCTTTCACTTGAGTAAATTAACTCATATTACTGCTAAGTAATGTTAGCTAAGTTCACAGCATATTCCATAGCGCTGCCATACTGCATCACACTCAGTGCATTTCAACCATTTCTCCAGCGAGTTTGATAGCTAGCAAAATAATAATCATAATTTTAAAAAATAGCATGTGTAACGTACACGTACTGGAAAATTATTTACTAGGACTCACCTATCATGCAACTAGAGAGCGCAAACTCCGCCATTGTCGTTTTCCATCAAACGATCATTAAAACAGCAACCTACAGGTATGTTAGCGATTCAGCCATAATAAAGGCTCCTCGTCTGTGTTCTCAGCTGGGTCCTCCACACACTCTCCACACGGTCTAGCACGGCAGCCCGAAACACTAACGAGAGAACACGTTTTTTTCATCATAAAGACTGATGTGAAGCATCATTAGAATAGAATAGAATTCAACTTTATTGTCATTGCACCTGTCACAAGTACAAGGCAACGAAATGCAGTTTGCATCCATCCAGAAAGTGCTTTAGCCATAATACAGATGTATTACAAAATATACATTAGCAATAATATAGATATATAGATACAGTTAAAGTGTCACTTCAGTAGTCTAAGGAGCTTGGAAAGGAAAGCGTCTAGACTTCTTTAAGTTGCTTGAAGACGTTTCACCTCTCATCCGAGAAGCTTCTTCAGTTCTATGGTCAAATGGTGGAGAGTCCCAGATTTAAACCCCATGGGAGTATCCCCCCAAAGAGGGACAAAAGGACCCCCTGATGATTCTCTACCTAATCACATGAGCCAAGGTGTGAAAACGGGTGTAGGTCACAATCAGCCAGGGTTTCGGGTGAGCTCATTGTGAAACCTAGCCCCACCCTATCATGTGATTTCCTGAGGTCAGATGGCCCAGGATGTGAGTGGGCGTTAGGGCGTCTGGGAAAGGATCTCAAAACTGGATTATAGATGGCAGACAGTTGGTGTCGTAAGCCACCGCCTCTGTTCAAAGACGGTCGCTCACAGTCGACATAAATGGCTTCTTTCACTCCTCTTTCAAACTATCCGCCTGTGAAGTGGCTGTTTGGTCTCTCTGATGTAGAGGTCTGGGCATTCCTAGCTACACTGTACAGCGTACACCACATTGTTAAGTTTGTGTTTTGGAGTTTTGTCTTTCAGGTGAACCAGTTTTTGTCTGAGGGTGTTGCTGGGTCTGAAATGCACTGGGATGTCGTGCTTGGAGAATACTCTGAGTTTCTCTGATACACCGGCTACATAGCGGATGACAATGTTGTTGTGTCTGTCTTTCTTATCCTCCCTCGCTGGTGTCTGATCTTCTTTTCTGTGCATCTTTGCTGACTTTATAAACGCCCAATTAGGATAACCGCATGTTTTAAGTGCTTCCTTTACTTGTGTGTTCCTTCTTTTTCCCTTCAGGCTTAGAGGGAACATGTTCTGCCCGGTGGTGTAGGGTCCTAATTACTCCAAGTTTGTGTTCCAGAGGGTGATGGGAGTCAAAGAGGAGGTACTCGTCCGTGTGTGTGGGCTTCCGGTAAACTTAAATGTTGAGGTTGCCATTCTCTTCAATGTGCACAGCGCAGTCCAGGAAAGGCAAACAGTTATCTTTTGTGTCTTCCCTGGTGAACTTGATGTTTTTATCCACAGCGTTAATGTGAGCAGTGAAGGATTCCACTTCTTGTGTTTTGATTTTGACCCAGGTGTCGTCTACATATCTGTACCAGTGGCTGGGTACTCTCCCTTGAAAAGAGCCAAGAGCCTTTCTTTCCACTTCTTCCATGTAAAGGTTGGCTACAATAGGTGGCACGGGGGAGCCCATGGCACAGCCATGTTTTTGTCTGTAGAAACCCTCGTTGTATTTCAAATATGTAGTGGTAAGGCAGAGGTCAGAGAGGAGGCGGAAGACAGGACCAACTTCACACCCGATCAGATTTGCACACTGAGATGAGAGGTGAAATGTGAGATGAGACTAACCCAATGCTTGCAGAAACTGACACCATTTGAAATTGTACACGGTAGACCTTTTCCTCTGCCTATCACCAGTGAACCAATAGACAAATCAGTTAGAGAAACAACCCTAGCAGAATGGATGACAAAACTGCCAGAGAACAAAGAAATAGTTCTGAGCAACCAACTGCCGAATGATTCTTCTCCAGTCTCTTCCAGGTTGAAACCAGGCGACTGGATCCTGATCAAGGTACTCCAGAGGAAAAACTGGAGCTCTCCGAGGTGGGAGGGCCCTTATCAGGTCCTGCTCACAACACCGACAGCGTGCAAAATCGCTGAAAGACCTTCGTGGATCCACCAGAGCCACGCCAAAAAAGTACAAGGGGACACAAGCCCAGACGCCAGTCCACCTATCATCTAGTGATCTGTAAGTGGAGGAGAGGGCAGATTGGGTATACCCCGCCCTCTTGACATCTCGCTTTCAGTCGACACACTAGGTGATCTGGTGAACTTGGTCGACCTGAAGAAACCCCATTGTAGCCCGAGCCCCGACCTAGCCCCACCTGCCCGGTAGAGTAAAGGAAGATCAGTCCAACCTGCAAAACCAGAAGAGCAACCCATCACTCAAGTAACTACTCAGACACTCATAAACAATGCCTGACATAGACGTGCAAAATGAACATTCAGACATTTCAGATGGAGAGGACCCAGTCCCCAACAGGACTCGACGACGATGCTGGTTATTCGCCCACAACAAATGACTCAGACCCATGTAATGAACAGACACAATCAAAGTCTTAGCAACTATCTTATGCAGTATTTTAGTGATGTTGGCCATTATTGTTTGTTGTATTGTACCATGTTTCAAAGCTTTGATTAAGAAAGTTGCTAAAGACACTGCAACCGGAATCTTCCTGGCACAAGCTTATAGCCCGATAGCAACTGAGGAAGAAGAAGACTGTGTTTAAAAATTTCCTGTACTTCACATGATGTAGCAATTGAAAATGCGCGAGCAAGTGATTGTTACTGAAGTCTATAGAGTATGGGTGAAATATATTAACAACAGGAGGGAATGTTGTAAGATTTTATGTTTTATGTGTTTTTATTCATTGTTTTATTATCTTTCATTAACAAGCATATCATGAAGTGTTCATATATTTCACAAGGTTTGCTGAACTTTTCCACCGTTTTGCAAGCTGACATTTAACCATGCAAACAGGAAACAGATGCAGCACCCAAACCACAAGAGTTCAAAAGTGCACCACGTTTCCTAGAAGAAGCAGCCAGACACACATATGACTCACACACACCCACACACAACCGTTGGTTTAGAGGAACTTGTAAAAGAGGAAATGTGATGTGCTTGCATACGCGATGTAACCTATAAATAAAGAACTGTCGCCTGCACTCAGGGTGTGGGTCTCGCCAGAGTCCTCACCCGTGCACGGGGTCTCGCCAGAGTCCTCACCCGTGCACGTCGCTGTTATTATATTCTAACTGTCTGAGTGTCTTTATTCAACCTGAAGAATGTCTTATTAAAAATAAACTCTTGACACACGTCCAGGCATCAACCGGTCTTTCCACCGGCTGGCTGGACCCTCAGTTTTCATGCTGGGATCTGCAGCACAAGCTCACACTGGCCACTGGGGCACGGCAAAACTTGCAAGTCCTAGTTTGGGTCTTTAGTGCTCGAGAATTAAAGAAACAATTAAAGAAAGTGATCCAACACGAAACTCAAATCAAACAGTGCAGTCGGAACTGTCCACAACCAAGCTCAGTTTCACAAATAAACAAAAAACTTGCACCACTGTCCATAGACACAGGAGGGAAAACTGAAAACTTCCCAGAAACTGAAATTGTAATAAATTAATCACGCTAAAGCCGCCTCTACATCATTTTGGAAAGGTCCAGAGCCTTCATATGCCAAGCAGACTCAGTGCAAGATTAATAAGATGTAGCCAATTAGAATGAAACATCTACAGTTTAAAGAGACACACAGGTCAGTACCTCGCTATTGTCTCTAAACATTAAGATCCATAAAAAAAAAAAATCTGTTTTATAAAAAGAGAACGCATGAAACGAGCAAAGCTGTTCGGGAAAGCCGCAATTCGACTTAACTATCCCCCCAAAGCGCAGTTGTTAAAACACATGCAATTTGCCGTTTCAGGTCGACTGTCTAAAAAACAAAGTCTTTCTATAGTGTTAGGATAAAAAGATAAAGGAATTCCAGGCTATTCACACTGAAATATCACTTCATAAAACAGATAAACCTGATTAAAACACGCGCCCGGCACTAAGGAGGAGACAGAGAGTGCGCTGTGGGGCGGAGGTGCCACTTCTTCGGGTGAGTGAACGCGCGTGCATGAGAGTGCATGTGCGCATGCACGTACGTGCAAAAGGTGCCAGTTCTGGAGGTCGGTGATGGAGGTGTAAAACTTTGCATGGATGAAATCTCACTAATAAATATCACAACAGGATGTTCTCTACATTTTCTACCTAAAACTGTTTGGATTGAATGACAACTACTCGACACACGCTCAGTCTAAGCTTAATATACACACATTTGTCCAACAGAGAGTGAAAACAAGCAGATATCAGAGTGTGATTTTTCTTTTAGAATTTTATTAGATTTTCTCATATTTGTTCATTAATTTAGAGTGTTCTAGTCAGTAATTTACTGACTAGAAACAAGACCCCAATAATCGGACAATTCCCTCTGAGCAAGCACTTGGCGACAGTGGGGAAGAAAAACTCCCTTTTAACAGGGAGAAACTTCCGGCAGAACCAGGCTCAGGGAGGGACGGTCATCTGCCGCAACCGGTCCAGGGGTGTTTAAAATGACTTGATTGGATATTAAATAAATTGGCTAGTTTGAATTGTTTGTTGTTAGCCAATTTAAAGAGTCACTTTGATGTCGGCTAGTCAATGTGAAATGTTCTGTTGTTTTTACAGGGGAGACAGCCACGACTGTCAGCGGGTGATGCCTAAACGCCGGCCCAGAAATGAGAAGAACCTTTTGATGCGACCTGCTGGCGCCGCTGCCAACATCAGATGTTCTCTAAAAGTTTTGATGATTTTTTTCTCAAATACTTCCTGGTCAAGATTAAAGAGAATCATGACACACTCGGGGTCCTTATACTCTTTAAGTAGAGATTTGTAAATGACCTTGTGTAAGGTGTTGAAGGACTTTGAGGAGGGTTGAAAATCAATATCTTGGACATCAGCCCAGATTTTCTTGAACAAATTGTACTTAATTTCATAAACTCTGTCAAATAAGTAGGAAACGCGTGCCTTTTCGAAAGCACGGATGACAAGTTTTTCCACATAGACTTCAACTGAAAGCTGCCTCAGAAGCTTGACTTTAGAAGACTGTGGTTTCTGTGTGGATGCTACCAAGTGTATCTTAAACACGGAGATGAAAAGTTTCTCTGCTGATGGCTCTCCTAATTTCAATAGAATTAAGATGTTTTTTGGTTTGCAGAGCGCTTGCTTGCAAAAGTCTTTGAAAATGACCTTTGCGAGATCTTGTAGGGCCTTTGGTGATAAAGTCAAATCTGCTGTTTTTATTCCAGAGCAGATTTGATCTAAAAGGCGCTGGTGGAGGGAGTCTGATGGGCAGGCTTCGGATTTTTTTGCAGCCTGGGAAAGCACAGCCTGAAGGAGCGTGCTTACGAGCCCTTTTCCCTCTGCTTCACCTTGAGGTGACGCAGAGGGTTTCTGCTCCTCAGAAGCCACGGCTGCTTTTTCAGGCTCTGGTTCTACCACTGAGGCTTCTGCGTTTGCCATTTGTGTAGGTTCCACAGACAGCGAGGACTCCAGATCTTTCTCTGTTTGTTCTGTCTGTGGGACCTGCTGATTTTCCTGCTGGCTGCCAGACTGGGTGCATGTGCAGTGTGCAAATCTCCCTAACAACACCTGGATAAGTTCTTTTATGAAGCCTTCTCTGGCTCCGTGATCTGACTCCGAGGTGAGAGAGAAAGCAATCGAGCCGATGCGCCCCTCCAGTTCTCTGAAGAGGCTGTGGATGCATCGCTCTTCTGGGATACTGTTTTGCAGCATTACTGCTCTGGCAGAGTCCCCGCAGAGCTGCACCATCTGAGCAGCCATGTGAGACATTAGCTGGACAGTGCAGTCATCTGGGCGACCAACCAGCATGGATTGCACCTGCGACATGTTCATTTTATCAAAAAAGCCATCTATGATGGGACCCACAGTGGCTGTGTTAATGTCATCCGAATACATTTTAGTGTTAGTGTTTTCTCTTAACTCGTGTGTCTGGTTCCGGTGCATGGACTCAACTGAATTATCATTCAGTTCAGACTGCCTGGTAGCAGCACCCCTATGGGTATTAGAGGTCTATCTAATGATGTGCGTCCTTTGAGGTCACAGTATTTAGTCGCTTTGAAGTCTCTCCTTTGAAGTATGCCTATAAGCCCCGCCCACCTCTAAAACGAATGCAACAGCTTCACACAAACACTCCTGAGCTGGCCGCATGGATTTGAAACACTGGGAGAGATCACGTGCAGCCTGCACGTCCACTGCTGTCACCGACACGGAATACTTTTAAAACCCTTCCGTTAAAGTTTGTGCTGTCACCAGGCTGTCCGTGATGGCGGGTAAGCGACGGGAACGTAAATGTGCGTGTAGCTTCAATGGGCTAGCAAAGTGGTCACGTTAAAGCGAGCTACACGTGAAAAGTTTCAGCAGTGTGGGTTTTTTTTTCTTAAATACTTCGTCATTTCATTCATTCAGCGCAGCTGTCCAGCTCTTTGAAATGCAGATGAAAGTAACGTGTTTTTCCCACGGTGGAGCTCACTTTTTTTAACCACAGCACCGGAAATGACTTCAGGTTCCCACGTGTGTCACTACATATATATTATTTATATGATTTGTTTCTGGTTTGTAAAAGAATAAACAGTTTTAAATTGCTCTGTACAGCGTTTTGTACAGCGAATTGAACTTAAGATCAATCTTAAGATCTTGCAGCAGAGGTCAACTGCGGTCAAGTGAGCCCTCACTTGCGAAGTCACAGTCAAGCTAGCCGCCCCGCCAGCCGCACCTAAAATGTGGTTGCACTACTCTTACGCATATTACGGTATGGATGCCGACTGGCTTAGAAACGCAGTCTTTTGTGTCCTGACACTATTTAACTTCACAATCCACTCCGTTTTGGTTCATCTCCACTTTTCCCCTTGTGATCCACAGCCAAGATTACTGTACGAATCAGAGAAAATTAACAATAAAATTTGCCCAATATACAGTACTGTACTTTTAATATCTCCATCTTTGACCTCAGATTACAGGAAAACTGTACGAGGTGACACAGATATCTCACTGGATTCTGACTCTAGGCAACCCCCACTCTTCACCCTGTGATCCACAGACAAATTTACTGTACAGTTTCTGAGAAAATTGATATTAAACTTTGCTCAATTTACTCTACTGTACTCTACATATTCTCATTTTGACCTCAGATTACAGGAAAACTGTACGAGGTGACACAGATATCTCACTGGATTCTGACTCTAGGCTATCTCCACTCTTCACCCTGTCATCCACAGACAAATTTACTGTACGGTTTCTGAGAAAATTGATATTAAACTTTGCACAATTTACTCTACTGTACTCTACATATTCCCAACTTTGACCTCAGATTACAGGAAAACTGTACGAGGTGCCGCAGACATCTCACTGGATTCTGACTCTAGGCCATCTCCACTCTTCACCCTGTGATCCACAGCTAAATTTACTGTACGGTTTTTGAGAGAATTGATATTAAACTTTGCACAATTTACTCTACTGTACTCTATAGATTCTCATCTTTGACCTCAGATTACAGGAAAACTGTACGAGGTGCCGCAGATATCTCACTGGATTCTGACTCTAGGCCATCTCCACTCATTCATCCTGTTTGGAGCTTAATGTTCAACATCCTTTATCTATTAAAATTACAGAAGGGTAAGAAAATAATCATCAGAGCAGGAATCATGATAAATGATAAATAGATTACCAGTACATAAAAACATATCATTTGCATAATTTCTCTGATAACGCTGCATTGGATGGGTTTATTAACGGTAGGCTGAAATTGTACTACAGTCTGCTGATGAGGAACTATTTTTAGTGTTGAATAAAAAGTCCTCCACAATCTGTATATGTATTGTCATTAAAACCATAGAGATTATTACTTGTAAAGGAAAAAAAGTGGGACAATGCCCATCAACATATAGTGTATATTTTTGGAAACATTACAAATATACAGGTAATTCTGGGTTCACCGGAATTGCAGATTAGACTGGTGGACAACTGGTGACAGCATCAGTGACAGGGATGGCAAAAGGAAGAACAAATTAATCATCAAGGCTGGAAGCAGAATTAGGAGGTGTCAGAGTCAGCGAGGGTCAGAGATCAATGAACAAATTGCCCACCTTCATGGATAATGCATCACCCTCAAAAGGATTCAAAATCTTGGCCATGAAGAACAGTTCAGGAAACTTATTTTATTGTTTCGTCTGTGAAACTGTACAAATGAAATGTAAATTATGTTAAAGTCAAACACATTTGTAAGCCATAAGAAACAAACATGCTTTGCATTATGCCTTTAAACATCTGTATAGATTTGATAAAATATTTATTAACTGAATTTGCTAACATGTCTTACATAGTGAGAGTATTTCTTTTACTGATGATATTTCAATGATATGTATTTTTTATGCCTAAATAATGCTCTACTTAACACATGGCAATGACAGCAAATGTGTAAATTTTGTAATTTGTTGTTTAAATTTGATATTATTGTAGGCAGTATATTTTCTTAGCCTATGTCATACTCTGTTAACACAGCAATCTCAAAAACCGTACAGTAAATTTGTCTGTGGATCACAGGGTGAAGAGTGGAGATGGCCTAGAGTTAGAATCCAGTGAGATATCTGCGGCACCTCGTACAGTTTTCCTGTAATCTGAGGTCAAAGTTGGGAATATATAGAGTACAGTAGAGTAAATTGTGCAAAGTTTAATATCAATTTTCTCAAAAACCGTACAGTAAATTTGTCTGTGGATCACAGGGTGAAGAGTGGAGACGGCCTAGAGTCAGAATCCAGTGAGATATCTGTGTCACCTCTTACAGTTTATATGTAATCTGAGGTCAAAATGAAGATATTAAAAGTACAGTACTGTATATTGGGCAAATTTTATTGTTAATTTTCTCTGATTCGTACAGTAATCTTGGCTGTGGATCACAAGGGGAAAAGTGGAGATGAACCAAAACGGAGTGGATTGTGAAGTTAAATAGTGTCAGGACACAAAAGACTGCGTTTCTAAGCCAGTCGGCATCCATACCGTAATATGCGTAAGAGTAGTGTCACTTGACCGCAGTAGAGGTCAGATGTGATGGAGCTGTATTGGAGACACTTGTCGAGACCGGAAATGTTGAGACTCTCAAAGCCCTGTACGTAATTCCTGATATATTCTCTTATCTGCAGGTATCTAAAAAAAAAAAGTCTCTCCCTGGTAGCTTGAGCTTCCCAGTTTCTGTGCTGCTGCAACATGTTTTGCATTTAGATGGTACTGTAAGGTTGAAGTGCTTCGGTGGTGATAGAGTTTTGGAATATGAATCATTTGCTTCAGTTGGATTTGGTGACCGTACTGCAGAAGCTAATTGCCATACCAAATGTTCTTGTCCAGTATTACTGCTTAGTACTGCTTGACTGCTAAAAGGAGACAAATGAGATGTTTTTGCAGCCAAAAGTTGTCATTTTTCATTAATAAAATGGAAATATGTATCTCATGTCTCAAAGCGTTTCTTTCCAAAAAATGAAGAAAAAAAAGCAAGAAAACAGAGTTAATGGGGAAAAAGGTCTTTTATTTCCTTAAAAAACACATTTTCACATTCAAAAGCATATTTGGTCAGGTCTTGTTACAGGTTTCGGCAGTGAAAAGTTCAGACAGAGATACATTTGAAATATGAAAATAGACTGACATTAATGGCCTAAACTACTCCATGTGCTGACAGCACCCCAGCAACACTTTATGATAGTGACTGAAGTCATTTATAAGGCAAAAGTTAATCATGAAAAAAAGTGTTTTATATTTAGGTCACCACTTATGTACGGACTCAAAAACTTCCCTATAGCCTCTTGCATGTATGATTTAATAAATATTGCAGCCAGTTTGAACCTTATTTATCTTAGAGGTTGTCACGGATTTGCTTAAATGTAGGAAATCTTGACTACAAAAAGTAGTTTCCTGATTCCTGATGATCACACTTACATGTTTCAGATCATCAAACAAATTGCAGTAGTGGAAAAAGAGAGACTGAATAAATACAAAATGCAGTTTTTAAATGATGAGCTTATTTATCTAGAGGAACGAAGCTATCCCGACCTTCCTGGAAATGTGTGAAAAACGCTCCATCCCAAGTAACTGCCCCTCAAACCAGTTACTAGGTTTGAGGGGCAGTTACTTTTTCACATAGCCCCCGGTGCTTTTGGTTACTTTTTTCCTTTAATAAATGAAATCAACATGTAAAAACTGTATTTTCTGTTTACTTCAGTTACTTTTGTCCACGTGTGTTTGATCTGAAACATGAGTGTGTGACAAATATGTGAAAATCTAAGAAATCAGGAAGTGTAAGTACTAATGCTAGCAGGCTCGATTAGCAAGCTGGATCCATAAACTCTGCATGTTAACAGAAAGAGAAGTATATCTGCTAAAGCACAAATGTCTGGAATAGCCTCAACCACCCATTAGTCAGTTAATTCCGTGAATATTGTTGCAAACAGTTTTCGATCAAAGATACAGATGTAATGATGGGAGAAACTAGGCTTTAACACTGTTGTTTGTACTAGGCTGTATATATGTCAGTACAGTAAAGTTGCACATTTTGATTTGGAAGTCTGTAGTGGATTGACTTGCTTTTTGAACAGCCTCATGTGGCCATTAGAGGAATTGCAGTTTCTGGGTGCCAGCTTTATTTTGTAACCATTGATGCTTTGTCTTGTCTGGCTTTTTATGTATTAAACAAATACAATATCTCATATAAAATGGTGTGTTCCAGACTGAGAATCAGCCTGAGGATTGTTCTTTAGATATTTAATGGCAGATTTGCTGAATTAACTGATTGCCTAATAAAAGACATATATGCACATCACAATAAAGTTTTACTTACGGGCAAATTTGGAACACTTAGAAATACATTTATTAGTTTTTACATACAAATGTTACAGTATAAATGGATAAAAAGGGGATATAAAGCTGGAATGTGTCAGGGCTATGACCTTATACTCAGAGAGGAAGCCACAAGTACATTGTAGAAAACTCAACAGGAATGTACAGCATACACAAAAAAAGTCAGGTTCCACCCATGGAACCTTTTGGATGTTTCAAACTTCATACTGTACCATGCTTCACTTCTGGGGGATGATGGTGAAATTGAAGCCATGCTCCTAATCAATCATGAGCTTCTTGAGGGAGTTGAGATAGGCTGGGATAAGGGAGCTGACTGACTCCTCGTCATCGTTGAGGATCTTCTCTCCTCCGCCTTCCGAGCCCACTGAACTGGGTGACCGGACTCGGCCTGGGTACGGAGTGCTGTAACCCTGTTATAACAGACACAGGCCTTAGAGTCAGAACAAGTACTTAGTAGAAGAGGCTAACATGGAGTTATTATTTAATAAACCGTGTAATACACCTGATAATATACTGTTCCAGAGAATACTTACGGAGGAGTATCCCTTGCCGAAGCTTCCTCTGTTCTTGGTCCTAATCTTGGTGAGCGCTGATTCAGCAATGTCCGCCCTCTCTTCGGCATCATCCAGCTCGTGGACGGTCTTCCTGTACTTTGCCAGGTTCATGTTAGCTTGTTCCTCCTGAAGTGACAGCAGTGTGAGTTATTTCAAAAAACCCACAAACACCATGCTTGGAAACATGTTTAGAGTAAGAGGTGACGTACGGCCTCCTCTACTTGTCTCTTGTAGGCCTTCATCTTGTTTTGCAGCCTCTCCACCAGCTCCTGCATCCTCTGCTGGTTCTTCTGGTCCTCCTCCGACTGGAACAGCAGTTCCTTCAGCCGACGCTCGTTCTTCCGCAGCGTCTTCACTGTCTCAGCGTGCCGTTTTTGTTCAGAGTCCAGCTCCAGCTCCAGCTCCTTCACCTGCATGCAAAGAATAACTACTATTGTGTGCAGGAAGGCTTCATATTTATCCACTGAGTATTTAGTGAAGACACACTCTGTTACAATTTGCTGTTTGTTTGTCAAAAGTTCCATAAAAGCAGAAATGTACTGCGGGCCAGACAACCAATACTCAATAACATACAACTCATAACTTTGTTTTGTCATATTTCTGCATATGCCAGTGTGCTACTGTTGGGTCTGAACTCAGACCCCGCTGCATCCAGGACTTATTCCCGTGAACGAAAAACAAGGCAACAGCGATCGATCATTTTTACTTGCAAGGGAGGTCTCATCTGTGTCTAACACGAAAATGACCCCAAATCCGGCCTCCTCTCGCTGCCTTTTATTGAGAACACAGTTCACACAAAACAATAGTATCTCCCCTCATAACCCCCCTTTGTTACGAAGACAAGGCACTGTATGCATATGTATGTGTGTGTGTGTGTGTGTGTGTGTGTGTTATGCGAGAATGTGTGTGTGCGTGTGTGTGTGTGTGTGTGTGAGACCTCCTGCTGGGCAGGAAGCTTACATCAAAAAGACCTTCACAAGGATGTTGCCTGTAATAAAAACACTACAGCCCCCCACCCAGAACCTCGAGAATCTGGGGAGGGGAGTCCGGCTCGGACAGTCTCGGTCGTTGTGTCCTTGGGCAAGACACTTCACCCGTTGCCTACTGGTGGTGGTCAGAGGGCCCGGTGGCGCCAGTGTCCGGCAGCCTCGCCTCTTGTCAGTGCGCCCCAGGGTGGCTGTGGCTACAACGTAGCTTGCCATCACCAGTGTGTGAATGTGTGCGTGAATGGGTGAATGACTGGATATGTAAAGCGCTTTGGGGTCCTTAGGGACCATAAAAGCGCTACAGGGAGTGCAGAATTATTAGGCAAGTTGTATTTTTGAGGAATAATTTTATTATTGAACAACAACCATGTTCTCAATGAACCCAAAAAACTCATTAATATCAAAGCTGAATGTTTTTGGAAGTAGTTTTTAGTTTGTTTTTAGTTTTAGCTACTTTAGGGGGATATCTGTATGTGCAGGTGACTATTACTGTGCATAATTATTAGGCAACTTAACAAAAACAAAATATATACCCATTTCAATTATTTATTTTTACCAGTGAAACCAATATAACATCTCCACATTCACAAATATACATTTCTGACATTCAAAAACAAAACAAAAACAAATCAGCGACCAATATAGCCACCTTTCTTTGCAAGGACACTCAAAAGCCTGCCATCCATGGATTCTGTCAGTGTTTTGATCTGTTCACCATCAACATTGCGTGCAGCACCAACCACAGCCTCCCAGACACTGTTCAGAGAGGTGTACTGTTTTCCCTCCTTGTAAATCTCACATTTGATGATGGACCACAGGTTCTCAATGGGGTTCAGATCAGGTGAACAAGGAGGCCATGTCATTAGTTTTTCTTCTTTTATACCCTTTCTTGCCAGCCACGCTGTGGAGTACTTGGACGCGTGTGATGGAGCATTGTCCTGCATGAAAATCATGTTTTTCTTGAAGGATGCAGACTTCTTCCTGTACCACTGCTTGAAGAAGGTGTCTTCCAGAAACTGGCAGTAGGACTGGGAGTTGAGCTTGACTCCATCCTCAACCCGAAAAGGCCCCACAAGCTCATCTTTGATGATACCAGCCCAAACCAGTACTCCACCTCCACCTTGCTGGCGTCTGAGTCGGACTGGAGCTCTCTGCCCTTTACCAATCCGGCCACGGGCCCATCCATCTGGCCCATCAAGACTCACTCTCATTTCATCGGTCCATAAAACCTTAGAAAAATCAGTCTTGAGATATTTCTTGGCCCAGTCTTGACGTTTCAGCTTGTGTGTCTTGTTCAGTGGTGGTCGTCTTTCAGCCTTTCTTACCTTGGCCATGTCTCTGAGTATTGCACACCTTGTGCTTTTGGGCACTCCAGTGATGTTACAGCTCTGAAATATGGCCAAACTGGTGGCAAGTGGCATCTTGGCAGCTGCACGCTTGACTTTTCTCAGTTCATGGGCAGTTATTTTGCGCCTTGGTTTTTCCACACGCTTCTTGCGACCCTGTTGACTATTTTGAATGAAACACTTGATTGTTCGATGATCACGCTTCAGAAGCTTTGCAATTTTAAGACTGCTGCATCCCTCTGCAAGATATCTCACTATTTTTGACTTTTCTGAGCCTGTCAAGTCCTTCTTTTGACCCATTTTGCCAAAGGAAAGGAAGTTGCCTAATAATTATGCACACCTGATATAGGGTGTTGATGTCATTAGACCACACCCCTTCTCATTACAGAGATGCACATCACCTAATATGCTTAATTGGTAGTAGGCTTTCGAGCCTATACAGCTTGGAGTAAGACAACATGCATGAAGAGGATGATGTGGACAAAATACTCATTTGCCTAATAATTCTGCACTCCCTGTATATAAATACAGGCCATTTACCATTTTACTTTCATCCCACAGTTAAACAATGTAAAGATGGATGGTAAGCATAAAAATGACAACATTTAACAATTCACTCTAACAGCTACATGCAAAGGCATGTGCAAATGGATAGCCATAAATCCTTAATCCTCTAATTAGTTTTTATATCATCTTATTATATTGTAAAAATAAAGGTTGCAGGTTGGACTTTTTTCCTTTTATGTACTTTAGGGTAACCGTTCAAATAAGTTCCAGGAGGCAGCATTTTCATGAAACCTGCCCAGTAGCAAGATTTTCTTCTGGAAGAAATTTAAACTACAGCAGTATTGATTATTAATCAACTTTACACATTGAATTACTTTATAAGTATAACAGGCAACTTCTTCTGTGCAGACACTTATAGCAGGGATACTCGTGACCACACTAGCTAAAGTAACTGCACATATCCCAGAGCAGTTGCTTCACAGCTCCACCACTGAGAGGCTAAAAAGAAGCGAAACAGTTCAGGCATTCTGACATGTTTGTGTGTACCTTTCCCTCCAGCTTCTGGATTATCTTCTTTCCTCCTTTCAGAGCCATCTGCTCAGCTTCCTCCAGTCTGCTGCTCATCTCTTTGATCTGGGCTTCCAGTCCTTTCTTCACTCTCTCCAGGTGGAGCGTGTGCTCCTGCTCTAGACGCAGCTCCTCCCCAACTCGTGCAAGCTGACAGAACAGAACATCCGTTTCCAGCGTTACCGACCTCGTCTGTATTAATCCGCTGCGTGCTTTGACATGGAGTCATCTCATGTGTTTTACCTCACAGGTGGCCTTCTTAGCTTTGTCTGTGGATCCTCTCATCTCGGCCTGGAGCTCCTCGTGCTCCTGCTGCAGAGTCTGGAGATCGACCTCCAGCTTCCTCCTCCCGCTGAGAGCCGCCTGGAACTGGACACACATCAGGAAGTCTGTGAGTGTATGTGGGTCCGGTTAGAAGTGAAACAGAAGCAGAGGCACTGTGTGATACCTGGTTGTTGAGGTCGCTGTATTTCTCCCCAGCCTCCTGCAGCTCTATCTCCAGAGCCTTTCGGGCCCTCTCGGCGCTCTCCAGGGCCGCGTGGGTCTCCTCACCCTCGCTGACCAGCAGAGAGCAGCGTCGTTCCATGGCCGCCTGCTCCTCCCTGCACTCCTCGTGGCTCCTCACTTCCTCCTCCAGCTGAGCCTGCAGCTCCTGTGACACACACTTGCTCTGTGAGCAGGGTGGTGTAGAAAACACTTACTGTACTTGCCGAATGTTGTGAGCAGACCTTGATCTGCTGCTGCATCTTCTTGCTGTTCTTGCTGAGCTCTGTGTTGCTCTTGGTGAGTAGGTCCACCTGCAGTTCCAGCTCATTGATGTCAGCCTCCAGTTTCTTCTTCAGTTTCAGTGCCTCCGTTTTCCCTTTCACCTCTACATCCAGACTGGCCTGCAGGGATTCTAACGCCCTCTGGTGGCTTTTTCTAACGTTGGGCGTGAGGGTGAGGAGGCAAAGCAGAATGAACAAGATGAAAAACATTGTCTTAGATAAACAGCAAACACCGGGGCTACAAAATAAAGATGGCATATAAGTGACAAAAATGAGCTCTAATGGCCACTTGAGGATTCTGTTCATTCTCCTCTGTGTTCATGAATCTTTAGCTTTCATAAAAGCTTTTAGAAAAAAATCTGTTCTAGATTTAGATGCTTACTTAAGTAAACAAGTTAAGAATCATAACAGCTAATGATTATGCTCATCAGAGTTAGCCACTTAGACTTGGAGCGTACACTTGTTAGTTGTGCTGGATCGAGGCTCTTACCAAAAACCAGCTGCTCTAGATTTCGCTGGACTAGACCATGAGCACCTCTTTCAAAGGGTCTCAGTGTGGCTTATTTGGTTTGCACTAGAGTGCAATTACCATGTTCACTTCTGCACAAACGAACCACATCAACGGGGAAAGTTACCCAAAGTTTAAATATACTAAACCCTGTTCCAGTGACATATGTAACTGTGTATTATCTGCAAACTTTAAAAAGAGACATTATGGTGGAGAAAAACAGAATACAGAGAAACATGAAGGATGAGAGGAAGCTGAGGTACCTCGCAGCCTCCGCCTCTTCCTCCTTCTCCTGTAGTCGACGCTCCAGGTCTGCTTTCGCCTGAGACAACTCGAGCTGCAGCCTCAGCACTTTGGTCTCCTCAGCCTGGCAAAACGGGAGGAATGAAGAAGAAACAAACAATTTACAAACTACAAGCTTCAAATATGAGAGCAAATCCAGACTTGATAAAGCACTCACCTCCAGTGCGGCCTCAGATTCCTCCAGCGAGGCCTGGAGCTCTTCTTTCTCCATCTCAATTTTCTTTTTTGCTTTCTGGAGCTCATGCACGCTCTTGCCTCCATCGGACAGCTGCTCTGTCAGGTCTGCTACCTCCTCTGTGGGACAAAGAAGAAGTTGCATATGAGGCAATCTAAGACAGGCAGCTGTATGCTAAATTCAGCCCTCACGTGTGCGCCGTCATACCCTGGTAGGCCTTGTTCTCCCTGCGCAGAGCCTCTAGCTGCTCCAGAGTCTCTTCATGAGCAGTCTTGAGTTTAAAGAGCTCGCTGGCGTGTTGCCTGCTCTCCTTCTGGCAGCCCTCCACTTCGGCCACCAGCTCCTCACACTTCTGTTTCCAGTCTCCAAGCTGCTTTTCCAGGACCCTCTGCTTCTTATCCAGAGCCTGCCCGCAGCTGCTGGCCTAAGGCAGGAACCATACACTGCTATAACGCCAAAGCTTTATGGCAAGGCATAAAATAAATGAGTATATAACGAGCCGCTCTGTCTACCTTCTCCAGGTCCATACAGAGCTCCTCCACCTCTCCCTGCAGCCTCTGCTTTGTTTTCTCCAGTGAGGAACATTTTGCCTGGGTGGCCTCCACGGCCTCCTCAGCCTCCTGAAGCCTGCTTGCCAGCTTCTTCCTGTGACACATGTAAGATTTGGACTTCTGAGACACATTACAGGCTCTATTCAAGGCATCACATCTCATCAGATGAGGATGATAGCTGCCACTATCAACACCACATACTTGGTCTCCTCTAGCTCGTCTGCGTGCTGGATGGCGTCGGCTTCGTGCTTGGTCCTCCAGTGCGTCACTTCACTGTTGAGTTTGGAGACGAGCCGCTGCATCTCCTGCTTGCTCTCCTGCTCCTCCTCCAGCTGCTCCCTCAGCACCTCGCACTCCTGCCGCACTGAGCTCAGAGTGCTGCTGACCCCCTGCTTACACTGGCAACACCAGCAAAGAGACACATGAGCACACTGTAAAGCCCAGAAATGTAACACAAATCTGTTCTAACACACTGACTCAATTCACTCATGGTTGTTAAAAGGTTTTTCAACCTGTTCAGAGGTTTAATAAATGACTATAGTGTCACAAACACAATATAGAAGCTGAACTAATGTACAAAAGCTTTGATAAAATGACACATCCGTTTGGGACATTCATAGAGGTGTCGGTTAGTCTTCATTCTTACTGCCTATCTTTTTGTCTTTTCTTGATCACACTCACTATATGTATGTCTATATACTGCAAATGTAAAATTGCATATTTAAAAACATTTCTTTTCGTATGCAGAGAGCAAAGTGCACCAGTGTCAGATTCCTTGTTTTTGTACACAAACTTAGCCAAATAAAGATGATTCTGATAATATATGATTGCATGCACAATACTCTTCTTAGACTGGGAGGCTCACACTCACACTTTCCCATTGCCTTTCACCAGACGGACTAAATCAAAAGATTGTCCATCAAACAGTCCTGACACTCATCTCCACCTGCTTCATCCTGTCTGCAGTTTCTTCTTCACCCTCTCCTGTGCACAGGAGAGGTGCACTTGCCTGTTACTTTGCATGGTTGACCCCAGGTGTTTAAAATCATTCACCTTCAATACCCCTCCACCTTGCGTCTCCAGCTTCCCACCTGCCTCCCTCTCATTCCCATGCACATAGATTCTGTCTTTCTTCTTCTGACTTTCCAGTGCATATCTCCACCTCTCCACACTCTCTTCCAAATATTACCAAAAACGATCAGTCTAATAGCCTCACAAAGGTAACCACATTCACAGAACACTGTATAACAGTAGAAAAGTTTTAAATACTAAGTTTGTGTAACTCTAACTCTATTGAATAAGCCTACTTTAAACTGCAAAACAGGCAAAAAGTGTGTGTTTTTGCTTTATGTTCAAAACACAGACCTTGACCTCCTCATCAAGCTGTTTCTTCAGCTCTTCCGCTTGTAACTGGAGGAGAGTCTTGGATCGGGTCAGCTGGCTCACTCTGGTCTCTGCCTCCTCCATCTGTCGACTCACGTCGGCATTATCAGCTGACAGGACACACAGGAGCACCGGTTAATGACGCACTGTAGCATGCAGCAGAATTCAGGCAACAAATACACACAAAACAGACAATTTAATTATTTAGCTACAAAAGGCAGATGCAGTTTAAGTCGTGCATATAGAATAGCAAAGTGGTAGCAAAGCAAAGACACATCTTCCAGTAAGTTACATTTATTTTATTTCAGTGATTGAAACAAAATGTTTCATATTATTCTGAGCTCACACTGGAGAAATACAAAAAGAGCTGTGTAATGTCTTAGTGTAGCATAAAATGCTGTGTCAAATAGACACCACGTCAGTGTCTTTTCGAGAATTCCTGGAAACATTTTCACTAGAAAACCTGGAGACAAGGTTCTCAGAGTCTTCGATAAGAGATGTGATCGTGTTGCATTATAGAACACATCTGCAGTTTTTCTGGTGCTTTACCCTCATTTGGGATTTGCTCTAATATTGATTCACTTTCCTTCTTCTTTGGTAAACTTAATATAATTAAAATGTATGTTTGCATACTTGATATTATCCTAAGAACACATTAGTTTTTTGCCTAAATAGTTTGCTTTTTAGATCTTTTCCCAAATCTCCTGAGAACAAGTGGCCAGGAGGGCTTAATCAGTCAGGTTTGTCATTGGCAAATTATAAAAGAAAGAATTACTCAAAAAAACCTGAAATTACTGACAGTGTTTTTTTCAACAACAGATCTTTTTTACTCTCAAATTATGAATATGAAATATGAGTTCATACCACCACTGAGTGTTTTGTGTCAATCCTTAACTAGTTGTCATCAAAATATATTATTCTTACTTGCACAATATCTACTGGGAGCCAGTTTTAGTGAATTAAGGCTGCATGTAACATCCCTCAGAAGATCACTTTAGCTTAAAGTATATGCATCCAACTTTGCCCACTTGTAAGATAGAAAGAAACTGATTAAGAAAAATGGGACAGCGGGGCTGAATGACTTTCTGTAACTGCTCGTGTCCCACAGATGTAACATTGTTTTACCTGTGAGTCTGTTCTTTGCCACGCTGAGCTCAGTGAGCGTCCTCTGCAGGTCGTCTCCTCTTCTGTTGGCCTCACACAGCTGCTCCTCCAGCTTCTTCATCTGGCTGTCAGAGGATGCCTGTACCACAGTCACATCACAGCACATTAGGCCACGCTCAAGGCAGTCACAAAAGCCTGTGACTTTGCTGTCTTCTTCAAAATACAGATAAGGTCCATGTGATCTCAGATCCTGACCTTGGCCTTCTGTAAACTGTCCAGTGAAGCAGCCAGGTCATCCACCTCCATCCTCAGGTTCTGCTTCTCCTTTTCCAGTTTGGCTCTGGTCCTCTGCAGAGCTTCACACTGCTCTGTGAGCTCTGTGACGGCGTCGCTGTGCCGCTTCCTCAGAGACGCAGCTAGAGCTTCAGACTGGGCAGAGGACTCCTCCAAGTCTCGTCTCAGGCGCTGCAGCTCTGCATCTCGCTTCTTGTTCACCTCCATCTGTTTAACACACATAGGAAGTAATTTAAGGTCAGTAATACTGACCAGGCAATTCCCTGAAAATCTTCTTCATGTACTAGCATTTAGCTGTACAATCTGGTATTATTTATGAGGGAAATTATGCAGTTCAGAAGTGTGCAGCTTGACATGTTTGTGTGCTGGTAGTTCACCTGTGAGGCGGTGACTCCTCCTGCTTCTTCAAGGCGATCTGTGAGATCATCCAGTTCTCTGGTGAGATCAGCTCTCTGCTTCTCCACCTGCAATAAACACAACAGTTAAAGAATGATAATGGACAACAAAATTATGCAATATAATGCAAAGACTTCTGGGTAAAAGTCCTGTGAGCTATCTATCCATCATTATGGGATCTGAAACCCTTTATACTCTTTATACTTTGGCTCTTTACCTCACTTTGATTCACCCTTCTTTTTACTATGTCTTGGTTTGAACCACTCATCAGAAAATCTTGTGTTTTAGCTGCTAGTTGCTAACTTTGCCTGTTTGCTTTTTGGTGCTGAAAACAGCTTTCTGCTGCTAATGGAGGGAAAATAGTGAGAATAAAATTAAAGGTAATAAAGCAACAACAATGGGTAAAAGGAAGCTAAAGGATTAAAACCAGAGAAACTCTACAGTTATCTCCCAGGTGCTTTTTCACTACCAGTGACTCCTTTCTCATTATATCTAGTAATACCAGCTGTTGAAACTTTAACTGAAAACTTGGTAAGAACAAAATTTTGTGTTGGTTTTATTTAAAGCATGAATGAGAATCAGCATCTCTATGTCTGAGGCCACTGTCCTCAGCTGGAAAAGGGTGGATGGAGTGATGGAGTCCAAGTATCTCGGGTCCTTGTTTAAGAGTAAGCGGAGATGGGAGTGGGAGATTGACAGACGGATTGGGGCCACAGCTGCAGTGATGTGGACGAGCGTAAAAGCAAAGCTGTTGATTTACCAGATGATCTACGTCCCTACCCTCACCTATGGTTATAGCTTTGGGTGGTGTCTGAAAGAACGAGCTCATGGATACCTGCACCAGAAATGAGCTTTCTCTGACAGGTGGCTGGTGTCTCTCTTAGAGACAGGGTGAGGATTTCAGTTATTCAAGAGGGTCTCTGAGTAGAGCCGTTACTCCTCCACATCGAAAGAAGCTATTTGAGGTGGTTCAGGCATCACCCACCAGGCGAAGGCCTCTGGGCAAACCCAGGACACGCTGGAGAGATTACATCTCTTGGCTGGCGTGGGAATGCCTTGGTTCCCCCTGGATAAGCTAAAGATGGTGGCTAAGGAGAGGGAAGCTTTGGCTTATCTACTTAGGCTGCAGCCTCCAGCACTAGATAAACAGAAGATGGATGGATTGACAACTACAAAAAATGAAGTAGTGTCATCATATATACCCAAACTTTTTTCTAGATTTCTGGTAACACTTTTCATATACTATAAATAAAGTGCTGTTTAAGAATAGATATGTGTCTGAACATGTCAGAACATAAGATCATTAACTATGATTACCTTCCTCAAACCAAATCCTGGCTCCACTAGTAGAAGAAAACTGATTATATATCAGTTTATACACAGTGTAATAAAACTTGACACCCCACACCAAAGGTGATACAAAACAACTACATACCCTCATCTCATGCTCAAACATGGAACAGCACACATGGAATGAGTTTATTATATGAACAAACAACTGGTGCTCTGTAATTAAAAACACTTGTTTTTATACACATGTTTTACAGCCAGTTTAACGACAGCCGTAGGTGTTGAGACTGACCCACAAAAGTCGGAGTCTCGGGGCCCCCCTGATGGAAGCAATGAGGCACGGCCGTTAGCACACTTCAGCCAGAAAATAGATGACTCTCACTGGGGGCCTCCTCTTCCACCCCATACTCCTCCAGCTAAATCTTCAAAAAACAGCTTACGCCTGAGCCCAGCCCTTTGTGTCCACACGCTGGCTCTATGTCGAGGGTTAACACTGTGCGCTTAGCTCACTCATCGCACTGCTGACTGTGTCAACAGCTCCTCCGGATCAGCACCACCTGACACCACTCACTCACATTCACATACTAATGGAAGGTCAGTGGCCCTAAAGTGCCCTTCTGTTGGCGATAGGAGATTTATCTTCATTTGCACAAGAGCATGAAGGAGTAGGAGTGTGTCTCTGTGCAGTCTTGCCAATTTGTGTTTGCATAAGTGATTTCTAGTGTTCATTTACTCAGTCTCAATTCATACTAAACCCCTGACTGGTGAGATGTTCTATCCTGAAACAAAACTAAATGTATGTTTACTTTAATGGTTTTAATCTTATTATCCAAAAAGATACAGGTTTGAATACGTCTCTTGTTGCTCAGCTTTTTCTATATTACAGAAGTATATATAGTATAGTAAGTAAGTATATATAAAAAGAGCCAAATGCTTTGTCCAAAGTTAGTCTTTATACAATACAACATGTCCATCATCTTCTGTAAGTTACAAACAGGAAACTATCTGACCAATTTAACACAAAAATGAGTTAATTTAATTAAAAGTCCTGCTAGTGACAGTTTAGCATGACTTATTTTTGCTAATCTTTTCTCAAAGATGTAACATTCGGTCCACTTTGCTTGATTTCAGTCACATGGTGTCTACTTGTTCACCTATTGGATATCACATGTACAAGACAGCTGTCCAATGTGCGATCAGAAAGTTCACACACCCCTCTGTTGGCTAATGTCTCGAAAAGTTCAGGGCGCCCAAGTAATTCAATGGTTGGTGTACACAATCCATCCAAAATCCACGCAGAAAGGTCAGTAATGTTCAATGTTGGGATTTGATTGAAACTGAAGGGTAGAAAAATTGTCTTAAAATTTGTTTGCCTAACTTTGTTTGAAAAGTGAACATTTTGCCTTTGTGATCTCTAATGTGCCACCACAAAGCTTTTTGTTACATGGTAGCAGTATTATGTGCTATCCTAAGAAGAGGAAACAATAACTATTTACTGTCCAGAAGCTTGTATAAGTACATTCACTATGCAGCACATAATGAGACATAACCCATAAACACACATAAACCCATGTAGGTACATATGTAAATGCCATCAATAAATTTTTTAAATCTCAGAGAAAATCATCCAGTCTGCAGACACAGACATGATGTAGCTGTCTGATCACCAACCAAACAAAATAATAATTAAATTTTGTATTAACCAGTCTGTTTAATACTATCCTGATGGTTAAGATGATGTCTGAGGAATGGAAAGGTAATGTATTGGTACTGATTTTCAAGAACAAGGGTAATGTTCAGAGCTGGAGTCGCTACAGAGGGATAAAGTTGATGAGAAGTACCATGAAGCCATGGGAAAGAGTTGTTGAACCTAGCTTAAATAGAGGGGTGGCGATCAGTGAGCAGAAGTATGGCTTCATGCCCAGAAAGAGCACTACAGGTGTGATGTTTGCTTTCAGAGTGTTCATGGAGAAGTACTGAGAAGAGTCTTTGTCTTTGTGGATCTTGAGAAAGCATATGATTGGGTGCCAAGAGAGGAGCTGTGAGACTGCACAAGGAAGTCGGGATGACACAGAAGTATGTTAGGGTGGTGCAGGACATATATGGGGACAGCGAGACTGTGGTGAGGTGTACGGTAGGAGTGACAGATGGGTTCAAGATGGAAGTACGATTATATCAAAGATCTGGTGAGCTCCTCCTTGCTTCCAATTATGATGGACAGGTTGACAGATGAGGTCAGGCAGAACTCTATGGACTGTGGTGTTTGCAGATGACACTGTGATCTGTAGTGAGAATAGAAAGCTAGTAGAAGACAGCCTGGAGAGGTGGAGGTAGTCACTAGAAAGACCATTACTGAAAGTCAGTAGAAACAAGACAGAATGTGAACGAAAGAGACACAGTGAAGTTGCAATGAGCAGTGGTGGTGAAGGTGGATGAGCTTAAACACCCAGGGTCAACCAGTGAAAGCAATGGACAATGCACAAGAGAGCTAAAGAAAAGAGTAGCAGTGAGACCTGCTATGATGTAATGTTTGGAGAGGGTGAGACTAACAAAAATACTGGAAGCAGAGCTCAAGATGTTCAGTTTCATTGAGAGTCATCAGAACAAACAAGATGAGAAATGAGTGCGTCAGAAGAACAGCTCAGGTTGAGCAGTTTGGAGACAAAGTTAAGAGAGTCAAGGTTAAGGCTGTTTTAGATATGCAGAGGTGGGATTGTGAGCATACTGGATAAAAGGATGTTGAATATGGATATAGTGAAGGAGGATATGCAGAGGGTTGGTGTGACAGAGAACGATGTTATGGATAAGTTGAGGCACATTATCTGCTGGGGCGAGGGAGCAACTGGGACAAGAACCAAGCAAATGTATTATTTTGGCTCTGATCTGATCAGATCTAATCTCATAAAAATGTTAGCAAGTACCCAGAGCAGAATATTACACTTAGTAAAGAATGGTAATGTTGGGGGTTTTAAGGCGTTTTAAGCATAGCATCAAGTGCCATTTGCAGTTTGCTGCTCCTAAATTGTGAAGCAGCTTGACTTTTCACATTAGGACATCATCAGCATCAGATATTTAAAAAATTATACTGAATAAATTTGACTTTAATTGCTAATAAATTAGCAGTTTTAGCTATCAAGACATTGTTAGCTTGTTGGTTTCTATGAATTGGCTACTTTGGGCATCTGTCACAAGCAAAAACAGTGAAAAACTATTTAAAGTTGTGTCTTTGGCAAGATAATTGTGAGGTCATACTTTTCTGTTTTAATTCCTGACTGCATCACAACTATAAGGATTCACTTAGTGAACCCAAGATAAAAAGCAAAGGAGCTAAACAATTTGACAACCCTTAAGCTTAAACTGGATAATAACTGAGCGCTTATATAAATGACCCCTTTCATATTCTACGTAGTCACCTGACTTTTAAGTTAATTTTTGTTGTTCATGTTTCTATGGAGAATGTGTGATTTCCAGTTTAAAGATAAAGTGTTTGTCTTGAAGACTGTGTACTAACTGAATGCTATGCATGCTATGTGTGTTCCTGGGTGTGTAAGAACATGCTACTTTACAATTATAGAGTGTGTGTGTGAGCGTGTGTGTGTCTGTGTAAAACCGCATGGCATTCCAGATGGGAGAGGATCCTAGAAAAAATAGTGCTGTCTGTCAGCCTCTATCTCATAATTCTATCTCCCCAGTGCGACCCGAGGAGCAGAGCCTAACAATAGCGAACCTGTCTGCAGCAAAGGTATGCTGTATTTGAGCTGCTCTGAAGACGGAGGAACAGATAAAGACCTTGCATGTCTCTGCCTGCCTCTTCGCTGCTCTGCAGCTTCAGAGGCTGAAGGGGTCTCAGCTAGCACCATTAAGAATACCACCCAGAGTGGGGAAAAACACACCCTCAGGCCAGCTGTCACTCTATTCACCACTTGGAGTGAAATATATGCCTTTACATTTCTGCCTTTTTCCATTGTAACTACAGTACGTTCTTAAGTGGGCTCTGTCATGCTAGCACACACATACTATAAGTCCTTGTTTGAAACAGCAAGCACTTAAAGAGTCACCTTGGTATCAGCTTTTTATGGCGAAGACATGCTCCTTTGAAAAAATTATGCATCAGAAAGAAGTAACTGGGACACTTTACTGCAGTCAAATGTAAGATGGAAAAAATGTCCTATTCTTCGGATTGAAGGAGCAAGGCAAAGGGCTTACGGAAGGTGCACTGATATGGGTGTGTGAAGACAGAACGATCTGGGAAAGTAAGAAATAGGAAAAAGGATGTCGGGGCTCCCTCCACGCCTCTGGGTTCCCGCTATGTTAATCAGAAACACAAGGTCAGCCCCCTTTTATTATCACAGGTGCAGATAGTTTGGGGTGACCAGAGGCACAGCACCAGCACGTGTACCCCACCAGCTGCCAGCACATCAGCACTGTTTTCATCTGTTCTTCTTCATTTACCGTCCCCTTCAATCTTTAAACTGCTCTAAGCACCACAGGCCTGAACATTAGCAGAACCAAGTTTCCTCTTATCTACCCCAAAGAAGGACAGACAGATTTAACTGCTCTTTGTTTCATGTGCGCTGAAGGGTGAAGCCACACAGTTCCTCATGAGTGTGTAGATATACAGTACCTTGGCTCTTATGGTCCGCTCTGCTTCCAGCTCCTCCTCCAGCTCTTCAATGCGAGCCTAATGAGAGATATTGAAATGGATTAAGGTGCATACTTAAAAAAATCAAAACAAGAAAACTTAATTTGCTTTCAGTACCACAGGCCTGAACATTGAACTAATAAAATACAATAAAATATGGGCAGGATATTTCCTCTGCTTTCACAGTACATGTGTAATTTTGACAGAGAACAAACGGGGCGTCATCTCCACAGACTGTTTGCTATTTCAAGGCAGCACTTGTGTGTGTGGCGAGTCCTTCTCATACACTCCACTTTCTTTAGGGATTTGGCACGCCTCTGGCTTTTTTCCTCAGGTAGCAATTTAGAGCAAGAATGTCCTGTAGGCACCGTCATTATCTGTATTTTGACCCCAGGCTGGGTGTGCTATGTCCGGTCACCAAGACCAAAAATCATCAGTACTGCCATTTCCATGAAATACGAAGAATTTTTGTTGTGTTTTTTCTTTTTGTTCTGTTTTGGGGGTTTTTGCTCTTGGTTTTATGGTCCTGGCCTGAAGTAAGTGATGCATCAAGGTCTGAATACATGCAGTATTTTATCAGTCAAAATCATTTTCAGGTCTCTTCTATATATTTTGTAAATTTTATTCGTTCCAGGTATGTAACCTTTTTCAACAGCAGCTGAATTACTTCTCATGCAAGAAGAATGACTAATGTGTACCATTCAATACACATGCATGAATTACATCTATGCATCTACCTTGAATATACAGTGATTTAAATAAATGACTGCACATATTCTAAGTGAAAACTTGCTTTTATCATCTCAATTCAAGGGTTTTTAAAACATTTTAATGATGACACAAATCTTTAAATATGCACAACCGCTTCCTTTGTAACACAACACATTCTTTATTCCTTGCAAACCAACAACAGCACTATTTTTTACAGTGAACTGACCACCTCTGAAAATAACCAAAGCATTTTTAGTTATTTTTGGAACACTCAGCTATTTCATCGCAGAGGATACTGTGTTTATAAAGCCATAGTTATGTAGAACAATAACAATCGTGCATATTTGGTACAGGTAAAGGATGTTGATCAGTGCCAAACACCACCCCTCAAGTTCTTCAAGTTTTGCACTTCCTCTGGCTATACATATATATATATATATATATATATATATATATATATATATATATATATATATATATATATATATTACTGTCATGGAGCCAAAAAGATTAAATATGCAACTTTGGGTTCAAATAAAATAATGAGCTTACTGGCCCAACGTGAAAATAATAAATGAATAGCCAAAATATATTGGGCAGATTTTGCATGTTGTTCCTGTGTCAGCATACTCCCTGTACTTCAGCTTCCTCTCACAGTCCAAAGACATCTAAATTAACCATTGACATAAATGTGGCCATAACTGTTTGTTGCTCTGTGTGAGCCCATAACACGCACAACATACAACAATACATTTACTTATGCAGCGTAAACAATCCTGGAACAAAACCAGGAATATCTACTCTGTTCAATCACTTCATGTAAGTTTACATTTAGATATGATGAGAAATTATTATGATTGCATGTAAAATCCATGTGAATTGTATGATAAATTTGATTTTTACATACAATTCAATTCAAATCAGTTGCAGAAGCACCTCAAGGCGGTTTATATTATAAGGTCAAGACTCCAAAATATTACAGGGAAAATCCCAGTCATCAGACAATTCCTTATGAGCATGAATTTGGTAACAGTGGGAAGGAAAACTCCAATTTTACCATCTGCTCCATCTGGTTTGGGGGTCAGGGGGGAAAAAGATGGACAGGACACACACTTGTCTCTTAAAATATGAGCTATCCAGCAGGTTCATGAGACCTCAACACAGGCTAACGACACTAAAATGAATGAATGAATCAGTGGGAGTCATTTAGCACAATATGTTATAATGTATAGAAAAAGTGGTGTCATTTTCTAAACACTCTTGCTTTTGAACTTTAAATATCCAGTATCCTCATAAGGCATTTCACTTTTATTTATATAGCACCAAATCACAACAACAGTTGCCTCAAGGCATTTTACACACACTTATATACATTTTATTAAGATAAAGATCCTACCGTAATACAAACTGTTATTCTTAGTGAAAACTTAACTCCCTCTATCACAGCTTACAGTATACGTAGAACCCTCTGTGTACACCTACTGTGCTTTGAATCTTATTTTACTGGATTCTGTTCAAAACCATCAGAATGATCTAACAGAAGTATATCATCCACAGATGATTTCTGTTCCACTAATGTCATGCCAAAACTGCTTTTTTTATTACTAATAAAAATTTATTGCACACTTCCCAGCACGGCTGCACTCTACCAAGATGAGTCATGCTCTTGGTTATCTACAGTTTGTATCTATGTTTCAGTGTCAGGAAGTGTGTCTGACATGGCGGGTAGCCCAGGGCCACTCACAGCAACAACACCTCCACTTCACTCAAGTGGTGAAAGCCACAGCGCCTAAATCTCCCCAAACAACAAACTATAACAAACGTACTGTAAACTATTTGTACAGACAGGAGCTGGAGAGCTCGCCTGTACTTGTGCCATCTTTTATTATAAACAACAGAATATTTTTAAATGCCTAAAAACAACACACAGAGACATTAACTTATTCCTTTGATCATTTTTGATAAGTTTAAACAGAAACACAGAAATAAAAACTCACATGCCAGCGGAGCGCCTCTGCAGAGAGAACAGCCATGGTGAGGCAGCAGCAGCCCAACTGAATGACTGACTGAGTGTCCCACACACTGAGACACGCACGTGCGCACACACACAAACACACATGCACACATAGCTTCACTGTCAATCCCCTCCGGCACTTTACTGTCCACACCCCCTTATGCATGCACAGCCTCTTTTTCTCTCACTGACAGTTCCCCACTCAAATATGTTTCTTGTTAAATTCCTCTTTTCCAGAGCCTCAAACCACCCTCAAAGTAAACATTGTGGCTCTAATACAATTGTAAAAAACACATCATGCACCAAGAGTGTTAAGATGTCTGAGCCAGGCTACATGGGTAATTTTGACCACTTATGTGTAGCAGGAAGAATTTAGACACTAATTTAAATAACATGAACTTGATTCTAAATGAACCCACAAAGATGTCTCTAGTCTTGAAGCAGTGAGGGGGAAACAACAGAATTAGGCCATCGTTGTTGAGAATGGTTGCAGGGTTTGATCTCCATAATTGCTTGTGCTTACGGTTTTCTTTTTCCCCTCTTCAATCTGAAACCATAATAATTGTCTATAAATTGCAATCAGATGTGGCCTCAGTGCAGATGTCTCCTCGCTTGTCAGAGGGGATGGTCAGCAGTGTGGGCAGTGATATCCTGTGAACCCCCCCCCCGCAGCCGAACAACTGGAAGGCCTTTCCTGCATCTATACTGTTCACACACACTAGCATAATTCAGATCACGGCGATGATGCAGGAATCTGCACGCTTTGTTGTTTTAAATGCCACCAGATGGCCACCTACAGACTCCAGACGTAAAGTTTTTGTTGCTGGCAGCTTCCACGGACATGGTCCCAAGTATTTTTTTTATAGGTAAAGATATGGATGAAATTATGGGTACTAAGTATGACGTAACACTTGTTCAGCACAGGTGCTCATTTGTCAGAACATTTGTCTGAGAAACACCTCTTAGCAATACGAGGGACTTATGACTCTTAGTACACACAGCTTGTGTTTTTAGGGGTGAAAAACAAGAAAAAAAACCCCTTTTTTTTCCAGTAGTGATCAGTCTACAAACAAAATATGGTATTGTGACTGTATTATCAGTTTACACTAAGATTAATACTGTGCTTTATGTTTCAAATGACACAAAAGCACATGATCCCATATTATACCCAAGACAAGCATACATACCTATAAGGGAGAAGGCAATAGAAAGCTTGAATACGAGACTCTCATCACCACTGTGGCCCAATCTGATCTAACACCTCCAGCAAAACATCTGCTACAGACAAAGAACCAAAATGAGTTTTATCTTCACAGATTGTGATAACCCTCAGATTGTGACTGAGTGTAAACTTTTTTGTAACTTTTACAACCCTAAATAAAACCGCTAAAAAGGATTAGTTTGCTGTAAGAAATCATGGCTGCAGGGCTGCTTTCTCTTCAGGCCAACTGCTTTGAATTACAGCATACTACAGAGGGAGAGGCGGCTTCATCATTGACGACAGACAAAGCGGTCTCTTTGATTCTGCAGCAGCTTGCGTGGACATATTCGTGCAACCTTTACGTCAAAGGGAAGACCTCAGTGGGTGATGTCCAGCTGGCCGGCCTGTCCACCTGCATCTTCATCAGTAGGAGGAGTTTACATATAATAGCTTCATTGTGAGAGGATGCCAAAGCTACAGTAAATGCGAAAACATGTGCACACTCAAAGACACATGGATTGTCTTTCACTCCTCAAATTAGATACAAAGGAGCTCTTTATTTTCACTACTGACAAACTCTGGAGGAAACATCAGGCTCCCAGAGGCACTGGCAGAACAGAGAAGCACCACCTGAACCCATAACACTCCCTCTCTCTCTCTGAACTCAACGACAGACACAGACAAAACACATTATCTGCAACATGCACCAGTGACACAGATAAAAGCTCTCAGACTTGTTTGATTTTATCTGCAGCAGAAAAACATTAGTATATACTTCCCAGACAGGCAGAGAACATAATGCATACAATAAATAGCTATTCTACCCTTGTTTCTGCAGGGCCTGCAATCCTAAAGATGGTGATTTATATGCCACCGTCTTTAGTGGTACAGCACTGCTGTGGTGATTTTCCACTGCCTCACCAAAGATTACTCGTTAATAACCGGGATGGCTTTTTCCTTTAGCTTTGTTGAAATTTGAGGTTCATCTAGGTGGCACTTTTTTGTTGCACTCTAAAGGCTGCTGTGGTTTTAGTCCATATACCGGTCACAGTCACTGAAAGCTCCATGAAACTTTGGATGTCTCCAGATGTTGAACTCTGCTGAGAGTAATACTCAATACTGAAAAATGTTGCTGTTTTTTCTAAGACCAAAGACACATAAGCCAAGGTATATGTCTGCTCTATGATAAACTGCTAACTTTAACATGCCTAGCCAATACACAGCAGTAATCTAGTACAAAAGATGTGATGTACACTTCATCATTTATTTGTACTGTTCTTTTCCCAGCATTAGACATGAAATGACTGGATGCACAAGTTTGAATTTATGTTGAATTTTCTCCTATCCACACAGTGTCAGATGTATACATACAGGTTCAAATATATATACGCATTCACTTAAAGTTTTTAGGTAACAAGTGATCCTTAAGGTTAGAGACAGGCTAGGCTACTCCAATGTCATCATTGGGGTATGTTTTGGGTCATTATCATCCTGGAAGATCATACACGACACATCTTCAGGTTTCTGGCTGAAAAAAGGAGGTTCTTGTCCACAATTTTACAATCTACAGCCGCTTTCATTGCCACATCACTGCGGTGAAGTTGTCCTTTATACCTAGCAGAAAAACAGCCCCAAAGCATAATATTTCCAATTCCATGCTTGACATATTTGGATGATGTTCTTTGTCTTCCTCCAAACACAGCTGGTCAAGTTGATGCCAAAGACCTTGATTTAGTTTTCATCTGTCTATAGCACTGTCTCCCAGGCCCAGAATCCTTTAGATGTTCACTGACAAACTTGATGCTCTTGTACATCTGCGTTCTTGAGGAGGGAGATTTTGCAGGTACTGCAAGATTTCAACCCATTATGATGTAGCCTGTTATTAATGATGTTTATGGTGACTACAGTTCCAACTGTCTTCCTATTATTAACAACTCCCCCCATGTAGTTTAGTGCCAATTCACCACCTTTATCATAATCATCCACCTCATAAGGGCAAGATCTTGTATGGAGCTAACCCTAAGGGTGATAGTTGGTCATTTTATATTTTTTCCATTTATGTATAAACATATTGAGCAGAGTTATGGCTTATATTCCTATAGAACAAAATATGTAAAGCTTGTCTTAACTACAGACTATATTATTTAATGCTTCTGGACCAAAACCCATTCAACAAACCTTGATTCTGGGACAAGGAATGCAGGAATTTAAAAAAGGGCCAATTTATTTTGTGGTTTTAGGACTAATTTCTGCAGCAATCACTAAAGAACGTTTTCACAAGACAACCTAACATAAATACAAGGAATATTTCTTCTCATAGTTTAGCATGCAGTGAAATAGTTTTTGTTTTTGGAGAATACACTTGTACTTCCTATAGTTGCTCAGACTGAACAATGAACGAGCTCACTCTGAACTCAACAACACTTTGAATGCAAGTCTCACCAGTTAGTGATGATACTTGTGACCTTACATGCAAAGATTTCGAAAAGAAGTTTAAAAAACATTTCCACAATTGAACTATCCCATGCTGACTTAATAAACACAATGTGTAGCTAACCCCATTAATTACAACTTGCATTCAGGTGTTTCCTTGACGATGCACTGGTATGTCGGCTGGCATGTTTTACTGGAATATTTAAATCCATCGATAATCTTACAAGCTGCACCTGTGTTTCTCCTGCTGTAACAAGCCCAAATGTCTGCAGTGAGAAAGATTTACTTCCAAAGAAGTTTACAGTGTGATAACTCAGCAGTCCCTTTCCTGTTATGAGGTGCAGCACTATCTTTGTTGAGAAATACTATTTTGAAAGTTAACAAAACAGTCTTTGTTTCTTGTAAAGCATCAAAACTTCCAAATGACTTTGCTGTGTTATCATGTGCATATGCAGTGTGGATGCACTCGTGGTTGTGGATGGGATTTACGGTTTTCACTCTACATCCTTTATCTCTACGTCTGTAATCGTGAAGTGTCTCAAACAGATAGTGCCTCAGCACATCAGACACTGTCTGCCCTCCTCCCTCGACCCCTACCAGTTTCCTTACAGAGTAAATCAGTCCAAGGAGGATGCCATCACCATCACTCTTTACAGAGTGGTTCCGGATCAAAGATTTCCTCGCCAACCGGTAACAATCAGTTAGACTCGGCGCCCCCCGCCCAGCTGCTAATGGCCTTCTATTGTTCCTCAGTGGAGAGCGTGCTCTCCTACTGCCTGGTTGTTTGGTACGCAGGGGCCACGACTGAGAACAGGAAGGCTGTCCAGAGAGTAATTAACTCTGCCCAGAAAATTATTGGCTGCCACCTCTGGAGACCATCACTAGATGCTCCTGTCTCAGGGGAATCAGGTCACATACCTCCAGACTCAAAAACAGCTTCGTGAATCCATATAACAATAAAATTTTCTTACAGACTAAGTACTTTTAATTTTGATAATTCAAGTGAAATTTAGTGATAAGACACAACAGTGAGGTGGTTTTAAAGATTTCATCCACTTTGCCTAGATGAGAGGTTGTAAAAACATGCTCAACCCCGAGTCACTATCAGCTGATTGTAAATATCTACTGGTTACTATAACAGTAATAATGCTTTGCAATTATTCGCCTGGAAGTCAAAAAGTCAATGCATGCCAGTAGGTCATAATAAACTTGGATGACCAAGACCTACCCAGTTAATTTTTGAATCCAAATATTGGATTTGAGGTATTGCATTTACAGGAATGGGAATAATATGAATGTCAAACTCAAGAATGAGGTTGAAAATAACAGAAAAATATATAAAATATAGAAATATAGCATTTAATTTTATTACACAGCTTATCATCTGTGTGAGTAAGGCCACAATATCCTCAATCAAGCTGCTTGTGCTGTCTCTCCAGTGAAGCAGGAAGCTTCAGTGAATGAAGTTTGAAATTATAAAACCAACAAAATATTGGTGATTATTAGAGATACCATGACCTTGGAGCTTGAAGTGACTGCTCCAATCATAGAGTAGAGCCCAGCAGCTTTGCTAAAAGGCAGGAATGCTTTTTTTCTGCCGTGTTGTAACCTACAGCTGGGCTCACTGTTTGTCTTTGTAAAACAACTGTTTTAACAGCTTTTAACTCCACTTAAAAGCCAGTCAACAAAACCACAGCCACTTCAACTAAATATTATACAGTTAATATTATAAAGGTAACTAAAAGACCTTTTCTGTGTTGATTAGTGATCACTTACTTGATAAGCCAGCTCAGTGTTGAGCAAATTTCATCACGATATGCACACAGGACACGTAAAGTTCTTTATAGCTCTTTGAACATTTTCAGAAATTAAAGGCTGCAGATGAAAGGCACATACCAGCCCTGTTGCCTGGCTGATAACTATCAAACCAGTAAGAAAGGACTCCACATGTCTTTCAGCAGTGCTGTGCGTGAGCTCAGTCAACTTAGCTACCAGAATTTTATCAGCTAAGAAACGTGACATTAGTGAGAAAAGCTTTTTGCAAGAGTAAACAGATGCTTTTAAGTGTGTGAGCCACAGGTGATAGACAGTAAACAGCACTGCAGCTACTAGCAGAATGAGGGACAGAGTCAATGACATGGCCGACAAATGTGGAAACCTCACATTGAGCTGACACATTTAGCCTGTTCTGGGAAATATCTAAAAAATGATTGATGATAACAAGAAATCACTACCAAAGGGTAAGGCCATGGGCCATAAAAGTCTGGTTTACATTTGTAAACTTATCTGTTTGAACTGTTTTGCTTTCTAAAACATTAAGTGGTCTAACACAGACATGACTGCTTTTCTTGGTCATGTAAAACAAGTCCAAAGAGTTAACAATTATTTTATATAATACTACATCATAGAGTCAAGTATGAATATAACTTGGTTTATTTGAATCTGAGTGAACTAAACTGCAACCACGCAGAGGACGAGGTCAATGCAGAAGTGCCAAAAACTGCATTTTTGCTAATGAACACTTGAGACTCCAAAATGAGTCAATCCAACTAGACTCCCATTTTAAAATGCTCAACCTTATAGCATTGAAAAGTATATTTACAGCCTGGTGCAGGAAACATTTTAGGTTTCTATGGATAACTACCACTTTATATGTGGATCAGGTGACCCTGAATCCTCCCTTAGTTATGCTGCAATAGGTGTAGGCTACTAGGGAAATTCCCATGATGCATTGAGTATTTCTTCTTTAGTCACCTTTCTCACTCACTATGTGTTAATAGACCTCTCTGCATTGAATCATACTTGTTATTAATCTCTGGCTCTCTTCCCCAACTGGTCACAGCAGATGGCCCCGCCCCTCCCTGAGCCTGGTTCTGCTGGAGGTTTCTTCTCTGGGTTTTTCTCTGTATGTATTATTGTAGGGTCTACCTTACAATGTAAAGCACCTTGAGGCGACTTTTGTTGTGATTTGGCGCAGTATAAATAAAATTGAAGTGAAATTGAATATCACCTGTTTGGGTGTGTGATTTCTTTTTTCTTTCTGCTAGGTCTCACCATGTGATTGTTAAACAAGACTGCTAGTGTTAAATGACAGAACATTTCTAGCACAGAAGGCAAACTGCAAACTTACCTGTAGCTCCTTGGTCTTCCTCTGCAGTCCAAAGTTGAGTGCCTCCTCTTCTTCTAGTTTGGAGCTGGTACTGCTGATCTCCAGCTCCTTCCTTTAATGAGAAAAGGAATATATAATTGAAATTAATGAGGATAGAGGAAGTTTTTTTGCTCAGGAAACACAAAAACTGTTTCCCAAAACCCTACAGTATCTCTTGCATTTAAAACCCCCCAGACTAGCAAATAAAGGCAGTGTCATGGTACTGCGTGATTTTCGGGATGGACATCTAAAACTGAACTACTGATAAATATAAACATTACACAAATTACAAAAATGTTCTTTAATGTGTTTCACAAGGCACAAAAAATGGTGCTTTAAAAGCAGAGCAATGATCAACAGCAAATACAAAGGAGTATCAGTCACATGAAAAGGTTGCTCCATCTGACCTTCTGGTCACATTTGTGAGGCATGCACGTGAGGCTGTGTATATGTGTGTGCTTTGACAACATCGCAACACCATGTCTGTGAAGCTTCACTGGACTAAAGGCTATGTTATACTGAGTGGCAGATTTAATATCCTCTGACAATAAGTACTGTTTGAATACCATAGTATCTTAGCAACAAGTGAGTCATTCACTTTGTTAATGTTCAAGAAGGTCACGCAACTATTAGTGCCAAAGAGAACAAGTTTTAACTTTGTTACGGAGACAATATTGTAGGTGCGCACTGTACTTTTGTTTTCTGACAGCAGGCTTTTGCCTTCAGTAGATTGTTGCTGCAGGGTAGGGTACAGTGAATGGTTACATCTGTTTTTATATCACTGGGCAGATGACAACATGCTGGGATCTTAGAGAATCCCCAGTGGTACATACACCTTAAAAGAGATGCAAAAGGACTATGGAGCAGATATAATGTAGCCGCATAGAGTCCAAGCTCTGCTGCCTCAGGATATAAGACGCACACAAGAGTGAGAAATTTTCCAAAGTCCATCAGGCTCTCTCCCCCTTGGGATAGTAGATCAGATCAGATTAGGTTCCAGTTCAGTGGACTATTAAAAGACAACAGTAGATAAGACTTGTTGTCACTTGCATAAAATCTAAATGGGGGGAAAAAATTCACCCCATGTTTTCTGACTTAGGCTGATATAAATGTTTTAGAGACGGGTTTACCACCCATCATGATAGCTGTGATAAATGCACAGTTTGTGAAAATGTTTATGTTAATAATGGTGCCCTGTTTATGTCCTTTCTTTAACCACCTTTTGACTGATTTAACCTTATAGACAGTCTCAAAGAATAAAATATCTGTGACTGTTGTACTGACTTTAATACGCTGGAGCTTTAAAATTGCTAACACTATAAATGACTTTTGGAAAGCTAATGTTTTCCAAGAGAGTCTTCAGGCTTCTCAAGTTAAAAATTTGACCTGAAACACTACCTGTCTGTCTTCCTCTTTCAACAAATATGCTTTATTGTATAGCTCAAAAATTCTGAATGACTCTTATCCCCCCACCCACAGGACAGACACACAATGTTTAGCCACTGTGACCATGAGATAGTAATACCACAAACTACAAATAATAGGATCAAACTGGAAATAACAACAATATCCTGTATAATTTTCAACCACAGTATTATAGTACAATATATAGTACTGTTTTATAGTACAAGAAACCATCAGCCATTAGGCACACTGTAAACTTTGTAATATTTTGGAACCGATATAGTAAACATAAAATCTCATAGAGCAATACAAATATGCTAACGTTAGCTAATTAGCACAAACCGTAAATTAAGAAAATCCGATTCAAAATTTTTTCATGATGGTGGCACCAAATAAAATTATAGGTCCTGGTGAAATTGTGGACATCTGTTCTTCAATTCTTAATTAATACAACAGTTAAAAATATCAGTCTCACTTTGGTTTTCAAGAAAACTGTTAATTATTTTGATTTTTCATTGCCTAAATGTCTATGTTAGTCAATTTTAATATGAAAGCCAACATTTTGACCCTCTGGTAGTGCTAGCAATAAAGCAAAGGCATCAACAAGGACATTTGGATTTATCTTCTGGGAATCAACAGTCTTTACAAACAGTCTACTCAGTAATTAGCAGGATGATTCAGCAGACCCCTGAGATGAAAGCCTTAAGGTTACACTAGAAAAAAGTCAGAAGATCATTGAAGATCTCTGTGAAACTATGAAAGTCTCTGCAAAATTTCCCAACAGAATTTAACAGAATGTAGCTTTAGCCTCAAATTGTTGGTGTCAGGAGCAAACAGTACTTTGGCTGACTGGCTTTTTTCCCATCTACTCTGAAAAATTTGATAGGCAGCGCGTCTTTGACTGACCTTTTAATGAGGTCTTCCAGACCATTCCTCATCTTCTCCATCTCTCCCAGACTGTCCTGCGAAGATCTGCTGTCACCCTCCAGCCTCCTCCTGCTCTTCTCTAGCTCAGCACACTGATGGCGCTCCTGTTCCAGCTGGTACTCCAACTGAGCACGAGGAAAGTTACAGGATGGATTCCATAATAGGGTTTAACAGTATTTTTTGACTGTAATTGCAAATAGTGAAATGCTTTGTGCCACTTTTTAATATATTTTATAATCACCATTTATTATATTTGACCATTTTTATGTGTGAAATTACATGTTTCAGTGTTTCCCTATTTTTGCCAAGCTGTATTGGCTAACAGGGTTACAATTAAGTTAAATAACCATGAGTTTCCATTCCTCATTTTACTGTTGAATAGTTGGTTCATAAGCTTAATATTACTTTTAATGTGTACAACATGTGTGTTTCTGTTGGATACAAATATTACAACAGTGTAACAGTGTACAGACACTGACCTTATATTTAAAATAATGGAGTTATCATGGAGTCTACAGTTAAGCTCTAGTCTAGGTAGTCTCATAAAATCAGAGATTGATTTATCACTTTTTAATATATTATAGATTTTATACAATAACACTGCTTGTTTTCTGCTGAAACATTTGGATGGTAATGTGTCACAAACAACAGGAAATGATGGGTTCATCCTGCTTTGTATCAACAGTTCAGGTTGTCGTGTATATTTTCTCTGCACACTTTGATCTGAGTACCTGAGTAATCGGTGGCAGATTTGCATCATGGATGTGCAGCTCACCAATCTGCAGCAACCATGTGCCATGAACCATGAGAGCACTTCTGAAGGTAAAAAAGGCTTAAAAGCAGTGCTAGCAACGTTTACCTAACACACTTTCCAGTGAGTTTATAATTTTCCATCTAACGCAAATGACAGACGTCCAAAATGATAGACTAGCTGTTGGAATTTTAGCAGTTTAAGAACCAGTTACAAAGCCAACGTGGTTGGCCAGGCCTTCATCCTGCAGTAAGATAATGACTCAAAACATTCAAAGACATTAACCAGCTTTACATCATGGAAGAGCAGCCTACAGCCTACAATTACACCCAGGTGAGCAAGTTTGGGAGAAATTAGACGGAACAGTCCTGCATTTTAATTTAAAAGCACAATGAGCAACAACACATTGCAAATTTAGAAATTACAGAATAAATATTTTTTAAAAAATTGTGTAGTGCATATGGTATGAACTATATGTTCAACTTGAAAAATATGTACATACATCTTCAGTGTGCATCTGCAACTTGGTTTTCTCTTTTGTCAGCAGGTTGACTTTCTCCTCTTCACTCTGCAGATCCTCAATGGCCTGCTGTTGAGGGTGATAAAAGATGTCTGAGCCTGGACTGCACATGTGTCCTTAAATGTCTGTCTCATACCCATCTGTCTGCCATATTCGTACTTTGGAAAGATATGATTTGTTTGTTTGCTTAACCATGAAAATGTCAGAAGTCATCTTCAGTTTGATCTGATAGATGAGATGTTTTTATCTGTCTTTTCATCAGCAGGGAGCAAAAGCAGCGAAGCATCAAACAGGAAGACTAAACTCACTCAAAGAGCAGTGCGTGCACTTTGTGTTAAACTTTTTTCCCACAGGCGTCTCCTTGTATTCCAGACTAAATCCATAATCTGAGACATGTTAAGCAAACAGTAGGAACATAATGAGTACTAATGCTAACTTGTCCACATGGATTACACAGTGAAGAAGGCTGCTACTACTGGTTGAACCATCTGGGAGGAATTAGCAAACAGGGCCTCTTATAGCTGTCATAAGTAACATGGGGTTGTTGAGGGCTGCGAATTCTTCAGATCTCTCTTTTTTTCTAGGAGACTGGTCTGTGTCTGGTGAAGAGCACATTTATCACGAATGCCACTTCTGGCAGGTCCACAGGCCATATGGTTCCATTTTCCTAAACTCATGTTTTATTCCGAGTCAAACAGCAAGTGGAGCATCTCTGTACGCTTTTGGGAAATGGAAGAGTTAAATTTACAATTTAAATGTTTTTCAGTAAAAATGCAAACAGATATTATGCACATGCATAAATTAGCTTGAAGTGCAAAAGATAATCTGTTCATGTAAAAATTTATGGGACTGTTATAGGCAGTGGGCTGAAAAAAGGAGCCAATGCTTAAGTGCCAAAAAACTCCTGTAATGGCCGCTTGAGGTTGGCTGTAAAAGCGAATCATCTCCACAGATTCAAAACAAGTCATAAGAATAACATATTTACAGCCTAGTACAAATAATATTTTTAATCTCTAATAAAAATCGCTCCATGTTTAATGAAATCTGTTTGCATTTTGTTAAGGCTTAAAATCTAGGGCGTAGCTGCCTGGATTAATATTAACCAACTGCTTTTGGCTAGGCTTGATTTCCACTAGTGAACTGGACTTTGTGGAGATTAATTGGATTGGTTAAACATGTTTGTCCTGTTGGTACATCTTTTAAAGGAATTACCTGAAAAATAATATTGCTTGCTGTGTGGTACACAGCAACTAAGTTTGCTCTCTAATTTTGGTGGGAAATTCTAGGATTTTATCGGTTTGTGACTCATTTATATATTTATGTCTGTGTTGTACACGTAAAGATTACAGATACAAGTCAGAACCTTCTGTGCAGGTGACAGACTCACATATACGACCAAGATCAAAGAACATTGATGTACTTCTTGTGTGTGCTTCTGTTGATGTTAATTTACATGGTAATTTATTGTGTTTTAACAGTACTCAGATATTCTGGGATATCAGGAAAACATTCTTCAAGAGGCAGAGTCAGTGTTTTAAAATGATAAAGATAAAATAGAAAATATCAAAAGTTTGTTACATGACAGAATCATAACATTACTAAGAGGAATGTTTGTTTGGCAGGAAGATTTTCATCAATGGTGAAAATTAAAATATCCTATATCATACTACCTTCTGACTGCCCTAACCACTTTCTGAACACTAGAGGTGTTGAGTCAATCTTGTAAAATTTTCCAATGCACTTTCTAAAATAAAGGAACACATAATCAGATTTTGTAAATGTGACACTCCCGACACCAACAGCGTTTGCAGCTGCACACGGTTTTATTTGCTCTGTGTTTTTCACTGGTCAACTTTTCAGCTGCCCTGCTTGTAGCACACACACCTCCCACCTCAGGTCCCAGCAAATGTTTTATTGGGGAGCCATGACAAGATGATGGAGCTCAGGTGTGCATCAGCCTCCCCTGTCACCACACCCTGAACCCGCTGCTCCACCCCTCCCCTGCAGCTGAACCACTAACCACACGCCGCCAAAGTAAACAAAAGTGAATGTAAACATGTCTTCTAGGGCAATAAGAAACCTTCATAGGGCACCTTTAATCTCTCATACAACTCAGTGTGTGAAAACAGTTGCATAGTGCAAACCCTAACCCTGTTGCTTTGGAGGAGTTTATCGGTTTTGGGAAACTAACAGTGTAGTCTACGGGTTAAGGTATCCATCATTAACCATAAAGTCCTCTAAAAAATGACCAAAATAAGCTTTATCTCTGCTTGGCTGTGATGTCCAATCTATGTTATAAATGAAAGGGGAGTGGATTTGGAGAGATATCAGAAATGAGGTCATTTATGAGGCCAAAAAAAGAAAAGCAGTTTACTTGCATTGTGGAAAATGTAGACTGTAGTTTTGATGGAGCTTAGCTATTAATAGACATTAGTCCAGGTATTATGGAACTGCAATGATGTATATCAGTATCATACACTTAACAGCATACCTGGCTGAGCTCCACCAGATGTTCCTTTTCCTTCTGCAGCTTCTGGACCACCTCGTCCCTCTGAAAAAGCTGCTCTGACAGTGTCCTTACCTCACTGTGTGACAGCTATGAAAACAGACACAGGTCATAACTTAATAGCAATTTTTAACATCTGGCACTTTGCATACCAGATAATATTTTATTCATTCAAAAAATGACCAAGCTAAGCTATCTGTACATAGATTTTGTTCTTATCTAACTCCGCTAAAAGCCCTCCCTCTGTAGCTACCGCTGTTTGCTTGGGCATGTAACCATGATTGCTTGTGAATACAGCAGTTTGAGTCTGTAGGCTGTGACTGCAGCCGCACCATAAAACAATTGTCTCCTTTCATGACAGAAACAGATGTCATGATCTCTCTTTCTAATAAACATCAAAGCTTTCTCTTCTTTTAGAGAGAAAGGTGAGAAGTGAAAAATGTGTTTTATATGTTTTACAACAAATTTCAGAGTGAACAGGTGAGTCAAAACTTTTTACTCACATCTTGTCCAGCTAAAAGATTATTGTGGCATCAGAGGCGGTCTTATCATTTTCTTTTTCAAAGCTTTGTGCCATCAAACCAGTCTGGTCTTGTTCTCTTCTCTGAGCTCCCTCACATTTCCCTCTTACTGTATCTTTACCACACGGGAGGCCACTTAGCAAAAAAAATCATCATCATATAGCTACAGGATCAAGTTTATAACATCATGGAGCAGATCAAATTGTTCGGAGTAAATTTTCAGAGGCCAACTCAGCACTGCTTTGCTACCCAGAGAACTCTTAATTCACTGTCACGCACAGTGTTGTGAGCACAACACATTTTTGCAGCATTCCTGAACAAAGATAGCATCCTAATCCTTTAATACACCTCAGTGAAATAGATAAAGGGGTTTGGGGGGCAGGGGCTGTAATGGAGGTGTCTGAACAGCCCTTTCTTGTTAGTTTCTGCACAGAGAAGACCGTGCCTCTGCAAAGCGGGGAAAAACAAAAAGACTAGAAGAGTGCAAGCACTCTTGGTGGGAAGATGTTTTACCTCCAATCTGGAGAGAAACAGGTAATACTGTGACAAACTACAATACGATTAACATTTCATAACTGTTCAGAGTCAGGGATTGAATAGATGTCTCACTCCCTCTAAAACAGATGATAATAGATGAAAAGAAATGTTCACTGAAAACAGAAACCATGCACATTGTTTGGGTTTCAATTCCATTTTTTAAGCTTTCTGGTTTTTATTTTGTAGACAGGAATGGGACAGTCTATTAGAGTACTGGTGCTCAATGTTTCACCAGTCAACACTATGCTACTTGATGCTAATTACTTTACATTACAAATTACATTCAGATTTAATATTTTGGAAAAGTGGTGGTTCTTGTGTTAGTCTTAGGAGCTTGAAAAGAAGGCGACTGCACTTTTTAGAGTCCAACAGGCTTCTTCAGTTCTTAAAACCAGACTGTTGCAGCTCCTGAGACTACCATGACCGGGACAACTGAGATCCTACACAGACAGACATATGGCCCTAGTGTTGCTTTTTGAAACTATAATCTTGTCATGGTTTGAAGTTATGTCATGTTCTATTTAGTAATCAGTGACTTTGTGCATTTCTGGCAATATTATTTCCTCAGTTTGTTACTTTTATGATTGGCTAACCTGTCTAACTTAGTCAGCCTGTTACCTTAGTAAATGTACCACCAGCCATCCACCTCCCACTTGCCAAAATCCACTGGCTTCAGTGCTTCTTGCAGTCTTTAGTTTCCTTGCCTGGCTACTGCTTGTTTTGAATTAAAGAGCAGGATGACAACTGTATGTTCATCTGCCAATCTGTCGTCTTCCTAAATGCTCCGTCTATATTACAAATCAGTCATTCTCTTTCTGCGCAAAAATCCTTGTTCCAAAGGTTATCATATGATGAAGATCCAAAAATGCCCTACCTGTTTATCCTCTTCGGCTACAGTCAGAGCGCTCTCCAGCTCTTCCAGGTCTCGTCTGAGGCTGCTGCACTCGGCCTCCAGCCTGTCTCTGTGAAGGGCCAGCTGGGCTGAGCAGGCCTCCTCCTCCTCCAGACGGTCTGAGAGGCCCGACAGCTGCCGCTCCAGCTCACACCTTGCCTTCTCCAGTTGGGCACAGCGATGTTCAGATACCTGGGCACTCTCCTGCTCCTGAGAGTTAAGAATTAAATCACTTACTTTTCAACTGACTGAAACTGTAGATGTGTATTATAGAAATTATTGCATTAGCTGGATTTCTCCCAGATATGCTACGAATAACATTTTTTGTGCAGCTTTACTGTTTTTGCACAGTCCTCAGACCTTGTATACCAACTTGTAATCCAGCTGTAAAAGATCTTTTATGCAGCAACAAAGTTTATGCAAAGTTTAAAGAAGGGCAAGATAAGGTAAGAAAAATCTGACACCATTAGTTAAAGGCTAAGGATAAACGTGTAATATAAAGGGATTAGCTGAATTAAAGAAGCTGAAGCAAACCTCAAGACGTTCATGCAAAGATAATCTTACCACAGGATGAAATTTATCCTCTTTCAAGTCACAAAGAACCGTCTCTCTGTCAGTGGGCACTTGCCTTAATATAGTACTGCTAAGAAGTAACACGGTCACGTGTATTACCAACCAGATAAGCAAGTTCTACCAAACACCAGATCACTTAATCAGTTGCCATCCATAACAGTAGTGAAAGGGCCATATTATGAGAGCTTTGCTTTTGTTACAGTTACTTTCTTATAGGCCAGTCATCATGGGCAAGGCATTTGGAATGAGCAAATAGCATACCCAAATATCTGGGCATTTGTGAAATGATCAAGCAACCACATTTCCATCTGTATTTATTTCCATAAAAGTACTTGGTTGGAGGACTTTCCGTGCTTTTTTTTAAGTTCCTCGCACAAGTTTCTGTGCAAAGCTGTTTGCACCTTTAACCCTTTTACCTCTTCACTACTGAACAGGTATTACCAGGTATGAATGGAATACAAGCCTATTTAACACACAAAGGGTATGTGCAAACAAATTTACACATACATTTTTCTATAGTGAGATATGCATTACACAGAACTGCAGAAAGGAAGTTGTTCAGTCAACCTGTAATTAATATACAATAGTTTGTCCTACCTGTACTTATAATTCTGTAAAAATCTTTTATTAAAGTACCATCCTGCCCTTAGGGTTCATAAAGCACTGGCATTTTCTACATTAGAAATTTATGTAGCAGTCTCTTAAATTGACATTATCCCTTAAGTTGATAGATCATGAGTGTGATTCCATTGTCTTTTAATGGACTGTAATTAAGATGTAATTGTAAAAGGGAGCTTAATATCAATGGCCTTCTTTAAGCTAAAACCAGTACAAACACATTGGCATTGTACAAACATCTATCAGATACTGTTGTGCTGGAGACTGAATTCTTAAACCAAAAGAAACTGTTTTGCGATACATTGTAAACTATAAAAGTATATATAAATTCCCCTCTTGCCCCTGTGGGCCATCAATCTTTCAAGCTCAGGTCCTCTACCAGAGGCCTGGGAGCTTGAGGGTCCTGTGCAGTATCTTAGCTGTTCCTAGGACTGTGTTCTTCTGGACAGGGATCTTGGATGTTGTTCCTGGGATCTGCTAAAGCCACTCGCCTAGCTTGGGAGACACTGCACCTAACGCTCTGATTCCCACCCCGGGTGTCTGTATCCAGTAAGAGTCCTAGCCTAGAACCCTAATATACTAAATCAAGCCTACCGCATACATGAGAGAGAGACATAAATAAGAAGCCATACTGGCTCAGACATCACCCGGGTTAACAAGGTCCACGTCGGGTGTTGAGGAACCAGGACACCCTGATGAGAAGTGGGCTACTGGAACAAGACGGCATCGATACTGTCCTTCATAGCTGGTTCCTCACAGGCTACATCCTTCAACCTGTAATTATCATTTATCTATCTGTTTAAATTTTACTCTTCGCTATTCATTTTTCTATTGCTTTTAGCTAACTAGGGTAGGCCCAGCCGGAATACCCACGATAAAACACACCTCCATGTCTTGCAATGTATTTTTTAAATATATATATATTATAATTCTGTAAAGAAGAACATTTGTTAAGTGTTATACCTTGTTTGCCTTTGAAACGAAATCGTATTTAAAGCCTGTCCTGCTATGCTAGCTATAACTCAGCAGTGGAGCTGGTAGCAGTTTCAGCTAGCAGTGCTATTAGAACTACCGCTAATATTTTTATACAATTTAAGTATTCCACAACGACTATCACTTTTTTTTAACTTCTCCCTGCTTTCTTGTCTATCTTTACTGTGCGATTTGTATGGTACAAAATGCCCCCAAAAATTCATTTAAAAGAGCTGCTAACTTCTCTTATCTTTTCTACCACTTCCTACACAGTCCCAAAAGCCACAGTAAACTACAAAATTGTCCTGGTAATTCACAACTGCTAGTCTTTAAGAGAACATATGCCACTATTACTTTTTTTTACTATTTATACTTAGTTTCAAATTGTTCACTTAGCTTAAACTCAAGTTTACCATATGTCACAAGAGGAGACACAAATGTATAAGCAATAAAATAATTATTATAAGTAATAAAGAATATAATAATTAAATATACAAATAAAGAATAAAATGTCAGGTAACTGGGATTTTTAACATTTACCTGCCTTTGTTTGTGGTGTTTACTGGGGAACTTAAATATCTACAGAGTAACTTGTGCGCTTTTCCTGCTATGAAAACACCAGTTGTCTTAAAAAAACAAAATTCTCCCAGCACAATATATACTCCAGAATTAGCCATACATAATGTATGCTTTACCCACAGCTGCTATTCTGTGCTCCAGTGTGGTGCTATAGCTATCCCAATCCAGTTCCTCAGGTTCTGGTTCTGGTCCATTATCTGCATGGTTCCCATTGGCTTCCTCTGAGTCATCAAAGAGGGGGTGACGACACTGATTTCGTCTCCCAGACATCATCTCTGTGGTACTTCCTCTAGCGTACACGCTTCCGACTTCACCTGCTTAGCAATGCTGCAGCTTGCCCAACAGTATTTCCGTCCCACAGCTAGGCTTAACTGAGTCCTTTTCTTTTCCTTTGACTAGGTGTACAGCTGTTCTGGTTGTTCCAGGTGGGTCTGAACAGGAGTGACAGTAGTAATTCCCTCCCTTGTGGTGCTCTCGTCTATACTCACCCTACAGATCCCCTCCCTTACACATTTGCAGCTCTGCTCACCATTCTTTTCCTTCCTTAATTTATCAGCCCTGTCTTTCTTCTTTGTTTTTTTTATCTCGTTCTTCCACTCCCACTCAATCAGCCATTCATATGGGTGTGCTGGTATAAGCTGCTGGAATCCAAACATTCCTCTGTACTAGGACCCCTTTGAAAGTTGCCACTATTCGGTCCACTCTCAAGGCTGTTTCACCACAAAGGCTACCTCTGCTGCTTTATTCCCTTGCTGTAGTCCAGAAACAGGTGGTTCTCCCTCGTTTCTCGGGTGGGGATCCAAGGGTGTTCCACAGGGATGGTGGTTGGTGTAGGATGTCAGGTCCAAAGAAAAGCCTGTAAAGTTCTGCCTTTCTACCACAGAAACGCAGCCCTCAGCTGTACCCTCAAAGCCCAAGCAGAGAATAGAAAAAACAAGGGCAGTAAGTCAGAATGCCTTTTCTCCTCTCGGTTATAATTGACATAAATGTCATGTGTGCCCACGCCCACATGGTCACCCACAATGCCACAGCATTCATCTTAGCAAGAACAAAGAGGCGTATTGTGCTTTACATTTAAGGGTTGATGGGGGGTTTCCTTCGTTTTTTTAATGAAGTTATTGAGACCCCACAAAGACTTAACCAAGCATTTCCTTATTTGAGCTAACATCAATAATGGAGATGGTACTGTGATTAAGACAAGAAAAAACTGATTACCACAGGAATATGGTGGCTGTATTGAAGCATGAGATAGGAGTATCATTAATGTATATATGTTATTCTTTTGAGTGATAGAAGTAAAGAACAGTATCTCACATATAATTTGTTTTAAGTTATTTTTAGGAAAGTAAAAGCCTTGGTATGTAGCATGCTACCTGTACATAATGATGTATATTTATGACAAGACACAGCACAAACTATAATAAATAAATATGTAGCATTAATTATATCTAACATATATATAATTGGAACTATCAGGAAAAACAAAATCATGTGCTGTATATGACTTATCCTGCTCTAAACCACAAAATGTGCAGCTAAAATCACACATGACCTTTATAATTTACAAAAAGTTAGAATAACACTAAATTTAAAGTCGTCCAACAGTGGACACAGATATATGAGGCAGGACAAGCCAATGCCATCGTGAAAGATATTCAGCCACAAAAAAAGACAAACACAGGCTTTCTGAGAATTTATACTGTTTTATTTTGAAAATGTGGTCTGGGTTCTTATGCAGAGTGGCAGCACAGAGAGTTCTGTTCATGTTACTCCCACTAGAGCTAGAGAAGCCTGAGACTCTGAGCTCGCCCAGGCTGCCCAACCAGACACTGCTCATGTCCAACACCAACACTCACATATCTGACAAGGCTGCCAGTGACTCAGACACACAGATAACTCGAGACTATATCAGATTTTCATTATACCAACTCTCAAACCAAGTCACGTTATGAAACACAGCAAATTTCCTGTTTACACTGCTGTTTTAGGTCTTATTCATTCAGCTATTCATCCAGAGATTGAAATTACAGTTGACTGTGATTACAGAGTTATAATGTAATGTGAGGACATGGTTACTAGGTAAAAGCATAACAGGAAAGCCCTCTGGTTACATGTCTTTGGCTGTGTTGGCTTTCTCTGTGCCAAATACAGCCAATAGTTGTATAGTGTCTGAAGCTCAAAATATTGCCTCATTGAGGCCGGAAGCTTGGTATTTAACTGACAGCCATCCTTTTAACATCGTCAGGGTAAGATGAGTGATAACACCAGAGGGAAGGGGAGGCTACGGGTTCATCTGCTGGATGTTTTTCCACAGGATATCTAAATGCTAACACTCCTGTGAAGCTGCACTTTTTCATAGCTGTGCTTTGAGCAAATTTGATTTAATATTTGTCTACGGGAATGTCAGTCTTTACAATAACCATCGTCTTATGCATGCAAATTGGCATCCATCCCATTTATCCGGGCTCGGGACTGGTACTAGTTGTTAATTATCGCGTGATTCCCTGATGCTGTGCTTTTGTCCTCCTAATCTCAAAGCAGACATCTTTTGCATATAAGGTAAATGTGTTTGGTGAAAAGTAAAGGAGAAAATATAAAGACTTCATGAAGAAATATCTTCCAACTACCAAAGTAATGTGTCTCTAGCATTATTTCGCAGGCTTTCCAGTTCCAGATCCTGTCAAAATTTATCACTCCTGACTAATTTGTTCTTCCATTTGCTCCCTCCCTCTCTTGCCCTTGAAGTCAATCTTCTATTCCCTAGCTTCTCTTTACCCTACTCACTCCTCTTCTTTACACTGCTCATTCATCTCTCCCTGCCAGTCTTTTGTCCCACAGTTCGCCTCAGGCCTCAGAAACTCCAAAGTCTATCCAGGCTGAAAGTTTTTCCACATGCAGAATTGGGGCATCTGGATAGTGCTGCAAGAAGGCACATTTATTTCCCATTAGCAGTAACTGGGGGGTAAACAGTGGCATTTTCTGTTTATATCCATTTGTACCAAAGTTGGTCTGAATATCAGAAAAAGGAAAAACTCAGTTTATCGTGCAGTGGCAACCCTCAAATTCCTCATTTAGTTTTACCATCTGTTCTTTAGTATTGCTTTTTTTTTTCTGTAGCCACACTAACAGGTCAGGAATGGAAACCTTAGTTAATTTAATTTAAACTCAGATATCATATTAACTATGGATGTGCTTGTACTATGCTTGTTCTGCAGAAACCTCCTGAAGAATTTAAGCCAAGGCAGAGTTTAAAAAGTTGCAGTTCCACAAATGGCCACTTGGTTTTAGATCCAAAAGTGAAGTCACTTCCATAACTTCCATGTTAAAATACCTAACTTTAAAATATGAAATAACACGTTTAGAGGCTAGTATAAAGTTTCTGGCTTCTACTGTATGTATAGTTTGTCCCTTCACAACAAATGTGCATTCTGACATAACTCATTCTGTCATTTATCTATATCCTGGAATTTTTTTATTGTACACTGTAACCTGGAGTTTATTGTAGGGTTTTCACCTTACAATATAAAGCACCATAAGGCAACTATTGTTATAAATTGAATGAATAGTATTAATATGAGCTGATTTAGGGCTACTTTGATTGACAAGTATTCTGTCAAAAGCATCTGTAGCTGATTCGTGTCTGCTGGCCTCACTCCAAATAACTAATTTCAAGAAAAAAAAAATGATAAGGAGATAGGCCACCACATACGTCAGGAATAGAAATGTCTGTACTTTACATAACCTAGTTGAAATCATATAACAAAGCTGATCATTCAGACCAACTTTGTACTAATTCGTAATTTGTGACCTTTCTCTCTAACGACCCAAACCACGCCTGTAAAATACCACCACAGTATAACAAAGGTGCTGGGCGTCTGTACTGTAGGGGTTAAAAGATTTGAGTTTTTTTAATTTGTCAGCTGTCTTTCCACGACACCAGCTGTTGAAAAGGAAAGCAAAACGATTTTTTTCACAGGCTGGATTGAATCACTTTAGTTTAATATTGGAAAGCCAGACCAACAAAGTGGAAAACTTTCATCTTTTTGGTTGTTGGGGTTGACAGTCTAATAGTATATGACCCTTTATGCATTTATTAACAGGAAGCCAACAGAATGTCAATCTGCCAGAACAGTGTTGACCTAACAGGGCAGATATGCATCAGGGTTGATTCATAAGGAGGAATTTATTGTACCCCGGGTAACAGATGTGTCCCTCCAGCTTCAGCAAACAACTTGGGTAATGAAGCCTGGGACAAAACTCCCTTGGAAAACTGGAAGTCTTCCTTAGCATTAAACAATTCTGACAAGGGGTCACATTTTTCACTGCAGTCAAATCTGGAGGTCTCCGAGATATGAACTCTGCTGGCTGATCTGTCTCCTCCGCAGATTAACATCATTACTTGTGGCTGGCTAATCTAAGCAGTGAAGAAAAGACACGGTGGGAGCCAGCGCACACCTGGTGATTTCAATAAAAAAAGTTATGTTTTACTCTAAAAGGGTAATAAAAAGGGGGGGGGGGGGGGATTATAGTCCTAACACTTTGTCTCTGCTGAAATAACTTTATAAAATGTGGAAGAATGCTGATTATAAAGGAAACTATTTTCCTCCGAATTAAACCCAGTTTAAAGACTTACTTGTTATATCAATAAAGAAAGGGAGATCAGCTGCAAGTCATCAAACAAAGTGACTATGCAGAAGAAATCTTCTGAAGGTCACTGTAATTAGAGGCACACACAGACAAAAAAGATGATCGCTGGTAAAATACAGTGACAAAGGCCGCGGTCCAGCTCCTTGAAAGCGTTTATGATGTATTCCATCAAAGCCATATGAACAGTCTGCTAAGGCACTCAGCACCAATAATGACCAGATCCCATGGGCAACCCTGGAGCATTTTCAACAAACACTGGCAGCAGCACTCTCACACTAAATCCTCTGCCTGAAGGATGGATTTATTTCTCACAACTAAGAAGTTATCTTGAAGCACCTAAATCTCTCTAAATAATTCTCTAACTCAATAGAACATAGAAAGCAGTTATTTTGAACTTTTTAAGCTTTCAAGTTCTTCTTCCTGAGAATATAGCATGTATTATTAACATCAGGATTTGTGTCCACTAAAAAGGAGCTTCTAGTTCAAACTTGTAAATAATGTTTTATGGAAAAGCCGCACAAGTATAAGAAGTCGATACTGTTGCACTTGTCAGGGTTAGGTTCAAGTCTTCCTCTTTTATATTGCATTATCACCTATTAACCAAATAGAGATGTTATAACAGAAGAAGCTGTCATGCCAAATTTAGAGTTGATTTGAACAGTAGCATCTTCTAATTGTGTAACATAGCTAAAATCCAACCTAACCTACTTCTAACCCCATCGCTAAGGTGGAAGTTAACTTTGATGTAACTACCAAAAATCTTATACAACAGAAACCTTTGCTTCATGAAGACTGTCTGAAGCCTTACACACAGGCTTCCTACACGTGCAGAGCACCAAAACAGGTAACGCAAACGCAAACCCTCTCCTTGATTTGGAGACTAGGAGAGGGGATGGTGGCCAAAAGGCAGCGAGACAGAGCGAGCGAGTGAGAGAGAGAGAGAGAGTTTTTAGATGTGGGAGATTTGTGACATTTAGTGTGGAGTGTATACTTAGTGTGTTGTGTTGTTTTGTGTAGTTGTTCTGTTGAGTAGTCGTTTTGTTTTGTGTGTCAGTGAGGGCACTAATGAATGTCACAAACCTTTTTTTTACTGTGACACATCATTTGTGGGGCATCTTATTGATTGTCCTGATTGTTCTCTCATTTTAGTTTTAGTAATATTTTTAAATAGTTGTACAAAATGAAAAAAACGGCAGGTGTATTGGCTGCATTTTTAGATAAATAGTTGTATATGTTTACAAAATGTACATTTTATATTTGCATTTCAAGTTATAAAAATTTACTCAACATGTCTGTGGGTTTTTTTTACAGTAAAAAATACTACTAGGATTTGAAGTTCTTTGTGTGACTTCAGATCAGTAATACTAATGCAGTATGTCAATGAAAAAAAACCAACTAAATTCAGTTGAGCTGAAAAGAATGATCCCAAACAAGGCAAGGGGAAAAAAATAAAATGAAACAATTTGAGGGGGAAATACAAACGTAAACTCAAAAGGAGTCAAAAATGGCCGGTTGTATTTCAGACCTCAGTGGGTTAATCCAACAAATCATGAAAAATTAGGTTTAAATTTTTGTTCATGACAGTGCAGATTTCTGACATTTTGTGTAATTTAAGCTGTAACAATGTGACTGTTTTCTAACAAAAACAGTGTGAAACTTAAGTTAGACTTGTGTTTGTAAATGAACCGCCCCATGTTGTGTAGCTTTCTGGATTTTATACTTATTGGGCTCCATATTTATTTATTATACAGGCTATACAATACATAACATCAAAACTCACATGTTTTATGTAACTAAAGTGTGTAATTATGTGGGCTACAGACAATAATTAAGTTATAGACTATATTCATATGAAAAACGTGTATACTTACTGCATTTGAATCATTATAACTATATGTAACCACCTGCATATGTGTTTGAAAAAAAGGCTTTGATATTGCCACCCCACTTGATTTCTTTGCCACCCTCATGCCACCCTAAAAAAATTTCTCTAGATCCGCCCCTGCTCATAGACAGGTGAAGGTTTCTGTTTTATCATGTTTGTTTAGCGTAGAACTCTGGGCACTATCACAACCAGAATGCCAAGACCACCAACAAGAAGAAGAGACTGCCCCACATTTACACTCCAGTTCATATCTCAAACAGCCAGGTACTGCAAAAGTAGTACTTGATTAGTACTTAATAGTACTCTGAACTTGTCATAGGAAGTTACTCCTAACCTATATTTTCAAGAAAGTCTAAACAGATTTTTATTTTAATGTGAATATTTCTTGATGTAGATTAGTTAAAATGATTACTTTCTTTGTTTCCCCAACTGCTAAGACGTAAACCTATTGTTAGAGTAAGGGTTAGGACTGGGGTTGGAGTCATCACCAGACTTAATCCTCAGTGGGCAAAAGCTGAGTTCACACGTGTCACTTTAGGTATTTGGAAATTAAGAAGAAAGGAACTATATCATTTATTTGTAATTTTGCTTTTGTGCTAGTTTTGTCGTGCTTCTTTTATGGACTGACAAGAATGTGGTTGTTCTATTTCTCATATAAAGCTATAAAGAAGGGGATGTGCCACTCAAACACTCCTCCTTGGAATAAACCAGTAATACTGTGAGTCTGAAGCCAAGGAACAGTATGGTGCCCCACAGCACTGACAGCAGTCTGGGTACAAAAAACAAATAAAAATAAGATACTTTGTGCTTCTTCACTACATAAAAGAATCAGTTGGAAAATAGTCAGCACAGCAAGAAAAGGAAAATCCAGATTTAATTCGACTGCCATAGTGACTCCATCTCTCTCTCTCTTTCTGTCTCTCCCTCAGCAAAGGTATCATTATCCACTTAATTTCATCCACTAGGGGCTGGTATAATGACCACGTTCAAAATCCCTTATCGAGCAGAAATTCAAGCTTAATCACAAATTATGTGAGTTCCAAAGTATCAAGTTAGTGAAACAAAAGAATATCTTATTTAAAAGGGGAAAGGGAAAGAATAAAGTTGAGGCATAGAGGGAAAAGCAGCAGAGACTTACAGCTCGGTATTTAGTGGCCACCTCATTCTTTTCCTTGTTAAGCTGGGTGTTCTGCTCCTCTAGTTCATGGACCTTGGAAAGGAGCCGGTCACTCTGCTCTATGGCTCTCCTGAGCTCCTCTCTCTCCCTCATCCCTGCTTCCTCTGTATGAACGGGCTGCAATAACAGGGACCTGACCCACAACACCACTCACACACATCTGCAAATACACGCATGCATACAGAAGGCTTGGTATTTCAGCTAGGCTGTCTGGCGCTCTCACTGAGTCTCTCTCACTTTTGTTCACTTCTGTCTGGCCTTCCCCACTCCCCAACTCCTCCAAATCCACATCTGACACACACACAAGCCCACACGTCAGGGAGTTTTGCCCTGTAAAAGACATCCAAGAATACACCAGTATGAGCCCACATTTTCTCCCCTTTTACCTAACTGGCCTCCTGCTGGTTTGCACTGCAACAATAAAAACTAACAACTGTGCTGCTGGAAGTAAGTAAGAAATCAAGCAAGAGGTCAGCTCTCTATCATAAGACTGGTAACTCTAGATCTCCTGCTGGTGGGGGTTTTCTAATAGAAGGTCTTCTCAAAATCCAGGCCACGTTTTTGATTAATGTACACCACAATTCAAGATGTCCTCGGGATTTGAATCAGTGTATGCCAAAGACTAAAGCAGAGCTGGAGGAGTCTAAAACAAAGCTGAAGCCAGCAACTTATCTAGTCACTGATAGAGTGGCAGTGAAATAAGAAAGTTGACTAGTTTTTCACAATAAAATACCAGCTAGCCTTCCCTGTATGGCCACAAATAAGCTACATAACCATGGAAACCCGTGCCATGAATATCAGTTTTTGTGCCAATATTAATGCTAGGAAAGATTTAGAACTCTTCAGTTAGCATCAGAGCACAGGTGACTTTTAAGCACAAGGCGCTTTATCATAAGCAACCCCACTCCAGAACTTCACATGTTCTTCTGCGGTTGCTGCAGTTACTAAACCCTTCCGCTTTACAATCTGGTCTTTAATTCTGACCTCATTAGCCGTTTCCAGGTCCAAACTCTGCTTCAGGTCCCAAAGTCAAAAGAACACTGCAGCAGCACTGAGAGTTAAAAACTGTCTAAATCCTTTTGTCTTTAACAAAATTATCAGTGTGGCTGCTCTACCAGCTGTAACAATGAAGTCTAACATCCATGAAAACAGAATTTATTAAATTTAACAGAGTTAGAAGTTTACAGGAAGTTAGCTCGCCAGTTTCCACCTAAACATGATATAGCATGTTCTGACTGAGAGATTTCTGAAAAACTAAAACGTACAGCTCTGCTATCACTTCCAACATAAATGAAGACAGAAAACTAAACAGCAGTGATGTTTGTAGGGTTACTGAAGTTGGGCTAGCTGGTATATAATGATGCGCTATGTGGTGGGTAGCTACACAGCTATGTTAGCATATTATCAACACAGTGAAGCTGGAGGGCGAATGCAAACTTTTTCCCACTCAATAAAAGTTAACATGAGAGTTCCTGATGGTTAGGGATAAATGCAATCGTATGGCAGGATTCTGCAAACGGACTAAATTTAAATCAACTGAGATAATCCATCCACAATACGAGGTTAGTCATTCATATACTGCTGCATGGGCTGGGCTGTAGTTACATTGTAAGGTTTTAAAAACTGAGCTTTAAAATGAATAGTGGTAATAAAAACCGAGAGAGGCCGACAGTGATCACTGCCTTTTTAAGGGGCTTGTTCAGATGAAATAGAACAAGACACAAAGCAATAAAACATGTTAAAAACACGACAGCTTTAATAAACGCAGAGTAGTTTGGACACCAAAGCAGGGTTCATACGTCATCACTTAACAACCGGATAATACGACTTACATTTGAATCTCTGGGAACGAAGACATTTTGCAAATTCACTTGTTATAGCAGTGGCATCCTATTACACTACCAAGCTCAGTGTGGCTCAATTGTGGCAAGTTTTTCATAGGTCCAACCCACATGCTCAACCCTGCTGCTCAAACGACAAATGTGGCACCATTTAGGGGAAATAAAAGACTTTCCATCAGAGTTATTATAGTTTTTCATTTCTAACTAGTTTTTATATTTATTTTATTTAGTTTAATTTCAGTTAGTTTCCAGTTTGCTTACTTTGCTCACTCACTTTTTTTTTTTCAAAGGTCTGGTTATAATAACCAGATCCTTGCTTTCCAGCGGTGTAAGATTTATTTCCAAGAAGCATGGACAAATAATCAACCAAACACACATTTTCTTACTTTTGTGCTAAGTTTAGATAACCATTAGGATGGTGTTTTCTGCTGTAGCAACTGTGACCTTGAAATAGAAGCATGGAATTTCTGAACCTCTGATTAGGAACAATAGTATTTATATATATTGTGAATAGAAATGTCAGCTGTTCTGCATTGAATTCTTAGACAAGGTCTTTTAACGCAATAAAGCACCGCATTAAATGTATTGCAGGAAATGGTTTCAATTTCACACAAAATGCACTATCCAAAGCAACAGACCGACTGTCTGCTGCATGCATTTAAACTTTCTGCCAGAATAAATCCATTTTCTTTTCTTTTCTCTGCTCACCTAACAAGATTCTGCAAGTACTTCTGGAATAACTTCTAAAAGAAACAAGAAGTGGATCTGGAAAAAAGCAATGTGATTATCCATCGAAGAAGGTGTTAAAAAGCATATGCTGTGTTACTGTACAGAAAGGCAGGCTCGCATGCACACACACACGCACAAAAACCTGTTGCTGCTTGAGTGCTGCTATCTGAAAAAGAGCTGTCATTAGTTGGGCTGTCAGAGATCTGACAGCCAGTTCACTGCTCATGCCTGACAAACTGCACAGTTCGTCAGCAGGGAAAGTAGTGAGGGCATTATCATCTTTCTTAAAGTGTGATAATTACCATGTTGTCCAAAACACGGTTTATCACATGTGTATCACCTGACACACCTGAACTTCCTTTTGCCTGTAGTCAGATTAAACACACAATACCTTCACCTGTCAGTGCGGGATTTACCGTCGCACTTAGCATCAATCTGCACGCCGATGCCAGAAAAAGAAGAGGAAGATAAATGTGACACATCAATGGTTCACCTTTAGCATGATCAAAGGGATTAACCCCTTATGCCAGGACCACTGTTGATATTGCACAAATAAAGTACTCTCTCTATCACAGCGCATTCCCGCTTTGTGTGAAGACCGGGGATTACACTTGAGCAAAGTTTTCATGTTTTGACTTGAAGCTCTGAGGTGTTTCTGCACCTCATGTCTCAGTAAAACAAACTTTCCAAGTGTCCATCTGATTCGCAGCGCTGTACAAATTGTTAGCACTCCCTGAATATACTTTGAAGTCAACTGAGGACTATGAATATGAAAAGGGGACTTAATCTGTTGTTCTATTCTTAATCCATTTCCACATTTTTATTGATTCACAGTTCAAAATAATCCTTATTTAACTTATTCCCTGTCTTCTGAAACAAACCCCCTGCCTGACTAAACCTTCTTTTGAGTGGCTGCCACTTTTAAACAGAAGATTGCAGGTGGGGGGGGCTACTGTTCTTAATGCCATCTTTAACTTCCAAGAAAAAACGTCTGAGTATAGGGACTACTTGCATACGTGTGCTGACCTCTAGTTGTGTTACTATGTTTAGTATCTGTAATAGTATAATGTGTAGCAGAAAATAAGGACAGCCATAATAGTTACTCTTTAGTAGTTACCACCAAAAGTTACCATGGTCAAAGGAGTTTGCAAAGAAAAGCGTCTGGACTTCTTTGAGTTGCTTGAAGACGTTTCACCTCTCATCCGAGAAGCTTCTTCAGTTCTAAGGTCAAATGGCCGAGAGTCCCAGATTTAAACCCAGTGGGAGTATCCCCCCAAGGAGGGACAAAGGACCCCCTGGTGATCCTCTAATCACATGCGCCAAGGTGTGAAAGTGGGTGTGGGACCTAATCAGCCAGGGTTTCGGGTGAGCTCATTGTGAAACCTGGCCCCACCCTATCATGTGATTTCCTGAGGTCAGATGGCCCAGGATGTGAGTAGGCGTTAAGGCGTCTGGGGAGGGAACTCAAAACTGGATTATAGATGGCAGACAGTTGGTGTCGTAAACCACCGCCTCTGTTCAAAGATGGTCGCTCACAGTGGACATAGATGGCCTCTTTCACTCCTCTTTCAAACCATCTGTCCTCTCTGTCCAATATGTGAACATTGGCATCCTCGAAAGAGTGACCTTTATCCTTAAGATGCAGATGGACTGCTGAGTCTTGTCCTGTGGAGGTGGCTCTTCTATGTTGTGCCATGCGCTTGTGAAGTGGCTGTTTGGTCTCTCCAATGTAGAGGTCTGGGCATTCCTCACTGCACTGTACAGCATACACCACGTTGTTCAGTCTGTGTTTTGGAGTTTTGTCTTTCGGGTGAACCAGTTTGTGTCTGAGTGTGTTGCTGGGTCTGAAGTACACTGGGATGTCGTGCTTGGAGAAAACTCTCCTGAGTTTCTCTGATACACCGGCTACATAGGGGATGACAACGTTGTTGCGTCTGTCTTTCTTATCCTCCCTCGCTGGTGTCTGATCTTCTTTTCTGTGCCTCTTTGCTGACTTTATGAACGCCCAGTTAGGATAACCACATGTTTTCAGTGCTTCCTTTACATGTGTGTGTTCCTTCTTTTTCCCTTCAGGCTTAGAGGGAACAAGTTCTGCCCGGTGGTGTAGGGTCCTAATTACTCCAAGTTTGTGTTCCAGAGGGTGATGGGAGTCAAAGAGGAGATACTGGTCCGTGTGTGTGGGCTTCCGGTAAACTTCAATGTTGAGGTTGCCATTCTCTTCAATGTGCACAGCGCAGTCCAGGAAAGGCAAACAGTTATCTTTTGTGTCTTCCCTGGTGAACTTGATGTTTTTATCCACGGCGTTAATGTGCGCAGTGAAGGATTCCACTTCTTGTGTCTTGATTTTGACCCAGGTGTCGTCCACATATCTGTACCAGTGGCTGGGTACTCTCCCTTTAAAAGAGCCAAGAGCCTTTCTTTCCACTTCCTCCATGTAAAGGTTGGCTACAATAGGTGACACAGGGGAGCCCAGCAGTCCACCTGCATCTTAAGGATAAAGGTCACTCTTTCGAGGATGCCAATGTTCACATATTGGACAGAGAGGACAGATGGTTTGAAAGAGGAGTGAAAGAGGCCATCTATGTCCACTGTGAGCGACCATCTTTGAACAGAGGCGGTGGTTTACGACACCAACTGTCTGCCATCTATAATCCAGTTTTGAGTTCCCTCCCCAGACGCCTTAACGCCCACTCACATCCTGGGCCATCTGACCTCAGGAAATCACATGATAGGGTGGGGCCAGGTTTCACAATGAGCTCACCCGAAACCCTGGCTGATTAGGTCCCACACCCGCTTTCACACCTTGGCGCATGTGATTAGAGGATCACCAGGGGGTCCTTTGTCCCTCCTTGGGGGGATACTCCCACTGGGTTTAAATCTGGGACTCTCGGCCATTTGACCTTAGAACTGAAGAAGCTTCTCGGATGAGAGGTGAAACGTCTTCAAGCAACTCACAGAAGTCCAGACGCTTTTCTTTGCAAACTCCTTTGACTACGATGACCTGGATGACTGAGAACCTTCACAGACAAAAGTTACCATGCTAAATACTGAGATGGTTCAATACGGCTTAATGCCGCCTGTGTGTTATCCCAGTTAATATTCACATTAGTCAAGTAGGCAACAGCCAAACTATTTCAGGAAAAAAGAAATAAAATCATTATGCAAACTCTGGATCATGCTTTGAAGCTTTGAAAGCTGCTTAGTTAATGCTCAGTTTTAATTGAATACATCTGCACAGGCAGTGAAAAAATCCTGTCACTTGTTGAAGCATAAAGAGTAAAAGACTAACAGAGTGTGAGCTTGGACAGAAGGATGCAAGTGATAGTCAGTTTACTTTCAAGCCCTTGGAAAAAAAAGAACTAATTCTAAATTTTGGGTAAAGTTGGCATTTGAAGGTCATTTTGAGCTTTTTCAATATTAAAACCTCAGCATAGATGTCAATCACCTTTAATGTTTAAGTCTAATCATTCATCACTAATATCCATAAAAAAAGGAAATTAAAATCTTTTATATTTGCATATGTAGGTGCAAAACAAAACTTCAGGAATTATAAAGTTAGAGTCTTCAAAATGTGCCTGAGCAAAAGTCATTGCTGGGAATTCTTAGTAGCAGTGTGTTAAAACTAGTAATACAGTCCCTAGTGAGATCATATTTAAGAACCAGTTAACTTGTGAATATGGTAAACTGCAATCCCACTAACAACCACTAAATAGCTTCAGAAGAAACTTTAAATGTTCTTGTTTTACTATGGTGAGCCTTAATGACTAATTTCAGGCTGTTCAATGAATGTGCAAATTAAATCATTCCTCTGTTAATAAAATGTAAAGGTTTGTGTGATAATGGCCCATTATTTGGTAGAAAAAGTGATTAATGTTAGTGTTTCTAGTGAGCTAAAGGTAATAGCACAGTGTGTAAATGGAAAAGATCCTAACAGACAGTGAGGACTGAGATTAATGACATCTGTCTGCATACATGTCTGAGAAGAGACACATGATATATATCTTAAGTTTTACTCAGAGTGACTTTGATGAATGCACTTTATTCTTTTTTTCATCTGCAGGGCTACTGGCCATTGCAGTATACAGGTAAGACTGTGACTGTAGACCCAGAGCTTAAGTAGAAATCTTGATCCTGTAATGGACATCTACTGTGTTTGGGTGCTTCTTATCCAGGTGTGTGTACTCCTTGAATTGTTAGCTTATTGCTGCAACAGAGCAGTAAAAAATCCTCAGCATTCAAAGTGCTCCCAGATAAATGGACCACAGAGCGAAGCCTGGCCTCTGGCTGAACTCTGGATCCAGGTCGCAGAGCGAGGTACCGCAAGCCTTTGATCAGCGAAGCACCTCACAGCTCACTTACACTCATGTGGTCAACTGACTGCAGGTCAGGTCCAATAATACCAGCTTATAAATTATATCAGTGATATGACTGTCATCATGTAGTTACACTGAAGAGCTGCGCAACAAAGTTCTGCTCTTTTCTTTGTGAGTTATTGTCCTGAGAGGGTTGATTTGAAATACCTTACATTATTGGACCGCATAACAGTTGGATGGATTATAGACAACACTGACTGTAGTTACCTTGAAGTGTGTAGACCTAAACATAACATTATCTGAGGATCAGTGGGATTCCTTTCAATTTAGGAGGAAACACACACAAAGAAACAAAGTATCCTGTCTGAGCCGCATGACCCTCATGCACCATCATCAAAGAAGAAAACCACCGAGCTTTTTGTGTCTTTGCTGACAGCCCCAGCTGCTACATGTGAAACTATTGAGAGAGACAGGAACCAGCATTTGCCAGCTGAAAGAGCCACCATGATCTAGGTCACAGAGTTGTATATCATCCGTGATGGGCAAGTTACTTAAAAATGGTAATTAGTTACTCTGCAGTAGCCATCAGCAAAAGTACAACCTTAAATTACTTCATATCGTTTGATCTTTTAATTTCCGCATACGCCATAGACAGTATACATTAATATAAAGGTGCACAACATGACAGCTCGCCAAAAGAGGCCAAAAATCTTGTGATGCTCCCCTGGTGGCAGGCTGCAGTACAGGTCTTAAACCATGCCCCTGCTGTCATATTTAATACTTTGTTTTACTTGGCTGATAGTGACCCACACCTGTTTTCATGTGATCAGGCAGAGGATCAATAGGGAGTCCACGACCCTCTTAGGGACACTCCCAGTAGGGCTTAAGAATCTGGGACTCTCCACCAACTGAGAGGTGAAACATCTTCAAGAAGCTTAAAGAAGTCCAGACACTTTTCTTTCCCAGCTCCACTGCGATGACCTTCACAGACACTTTGTTTTACTGTTTTTCATTATTGATATCATTTAATATTAGTATTTAATTCTATAAAGAATGATGTCAATGAGTTTAAGGGGAACTCTGGAGTTGCTACCTGGCTCCAGTTCAGTAGTTTGGAGTTGTATTGATCTCTTCATAAAACTCTTTGCTATAAATCTTCAGATCTTCCAATGTTTTCAAAGTAGCTGTAATTGCTCCTTCAGCAGTACCTTAAGTCGGTGAGCAAGCAAATGAAACTCCCTGTTTTAGTCTCCTCAGGCTTTCTGATGCTTGTCTGTGTTTGCATTCCACTGAAATGTATGTGTGAGCTTGTGAGAAGAAGAGGAAAAACTGCACATTTAGCTATTTTAATCTAATCTGCTCACAGCTTAAACTTTAAGAATGATACTAATCCTGAAACATGGAAAATCTTAAAGTAAATAAAAAAAACTTGAAAAGCACATACACTATGTTTCACAAATGATCCTGTACACTCTGATGCCCCCTGCTGAATGAAGGACCCCTTTTTTCTAGAGGTGTGGGCCTGGAACAAGGAAGAGCCCTGCATCATGGTGGAAGCACAGTGCCAGAAAGAAAACTAACCAGGAGAGATTAAATAACACAAAGTCTGCAAAAAATGAATAAGCAAAGATTAAGTGAAGAAGGAAAACATGTAGTGCCAGAGAAAAAGAGGCATTTTTCTTACATGTGCCAGGGGTCTGTTGTGGAGAGCAATGGTGGGTCTATACTGGTGGAAGTCAGTCTGGATCACACACACTCTCTTTTCCATCCTCACAGCTCACAGACGCACATGCTGTCTTCACCCAAGCAGGTTCTGGGTAGATAGTGAAGAATGTGTGTGTGCTCTCTTGAAGCTGTGGGAGTGTGTGTGAGAGTGTGCTGTGCATGCTACCTGACCCTGAGGGAGGGAGGGAAGGAGGGAGGGAGGGAGATGACGAGCAAACAAAAAACAAGCTTGAACACCCCCACGCCGCTCTAAACCCTGATTCCACACATGCACACATTTCTTCTGACAAAGGCATAACAAAAGAAGACAGACTGGCAGCTTTTACCGCAACAATGTAACACACACATACTACAGAGTGGCTCATTTGCAACGAAACTGTGTTGTGCATGTGGCATTATTATTTTCTGTGTTTTTAAAACAACAAATACTGAATTTTAATGGTGAAAAAAACCCATTTACATTAAATTAAAGTTGTAACAACATCATAAAAAAGCAGAGTCACATTGTAAGGAATGCATGTACAATACTTTCTGTATTTTTTGGATTATTGCAGGAAAAAAGTTAAAAGTAAAAGTTTCTGGTACTCACACAAGTAATTCATAAACTTCAGGCTATGACTGAACTTACACTAGCATTTCATATTCTCATTTATCTGCTAGTTGGAAGTGTCTAGGTCGTGCAATAGCTTCATAATTCATGCATATATTTTATTATTACTTATTTATTAATTAAACTATTTTAATAATTTAATAAATACCCCCTGGGTTTCTTTTGTGTGTGTCATCTGCTGGATAAAGATCTGTTGCACCTACTGGCTGGAGGCAGGAGGAAATCATGCACAAAATGATATGTTTACCTTGCAACAGAGGCAAAATGACAGCAGTGGGTAATTTATCTTGTTCCATCTTGTGGGCATGAAAAGAACAGATCCCCGAAGTTTTTAATCAAGCTGGCAGGAGAAACTTGGGATTTTTTAGAGGCTTATTGTCTATTGTTTGGCTTCTGGCTTGATTCACAGTCAAGTGGATGCCAGCATGCATGCAAAGCTCAAGAAATTGATCTTATGCTCATAAAAATGTACTCTATGTCACAGGGAATTTATTTCACTTAAATAAAGAGTAAAAAAAATCACATTTCTGTTTGTTTTTACATTTATATCAGTGGAAATACTAATATATTCTGACTGAATCCAACAGCAACGTGTAATGCCAAGCCCGAAGAGAATGATCATTAACTCTTGAGCTCTGCTAAGCTAAAGATTTTAGCATCTTCCAGCTTGTTTTGCTTTATATGGTGCCCAACTTTGTCCAACTCACCCTTTCAACCTCACCTGCTCCAAATAATTGGTTCTGAATGTGTTTATTTAGTGAATAGTACAGCATTTTTGTTCTTTCTTGTAAAGAGGTGTACTACAAAGAACGTTTCACATAGTCAGGCTTTCTTTTTGTCTATAAGCGAGCTTTAGAGTAGTGACCAACAGAATGAGATCTCTGATCCAAGCAGTGGAAATGTCCTTTTCCCTGAGGGTGGCTGGCTTCTCCCTTAGAGATAGGGTGAAGAGTTCAGTTATTCCAGGGGGGCTCAGAGTAGAGCCACTATTCCTCCACATCAAAAAGAGCCAGGTGAGGTGTTCAGGGCATATCCTACCATAAAGAGGCTATCAAGGTAGACCCAGAACACACTTGAGAGATTATATCTCTTGGCTGTCCAGGTAATGCCTTGGTGTTGACTCACTGTTCAGTTCTTCCAACCAGCATTTGACTGACGCATTTGCTTCTGACGCAGGTTTGCTGCTTCTCAAACAAGACTGCCAGTCTCCGAGATTAAAAAATAGAAATTTTAAAGATGACATTGTGGGCATTATCTTGTCTAGTTATTAATTATTCATTTATCCAAATTTCATTTCCAAGAGAGACCTGGCATCATGGCAGTAAACGTCAAAACAGATATAGCATTTAACAAGATCATACATTACCGTGAGTTGTGACAGGGAAGAAAAACTTTTCTATGTGCAGGATGATGTAAGATGATTCAAGCAACAACTCATTGTTTTTCTGCAACTGTCGTGCTAACTAGCTAGCTAGCGTTTCTCAAGCAAAGTTCCACAAAGAAGCACAAATATTTGATGAGCACAAAATATTTTTAACCAATTTTATAGAAAAAAGGAGTAGGAAATACTCTTTTTACATGTTTTAATTCATGTCCCATTTTGACAAACCGTGGTTTTCCAGTGTCAAAGTGTGATAAACATCTTTGAGATATATTAGGTGTACAGGAATTCTAGTCTCCTAGTGGTAAGGAAAGAGATTGGTGCAAGTAAACAGTTAGTGTGGGGTTGAGTTAGAAATGTTTAGTGTTTTGTTGAATGGTGTTTCAGAAGTGTTTCTTTTGCTACACATTTGACACATTTATTTAACACATTCACTGAAATCTGCATTGTTAAATATCACTTATCAAATAAAATTAACCTTATAGTGACTGTTTGCAGGAATCTGCCTTGGATTTACATAACTTCCTCTGGGATGAGGAAGTGAGACAGCCTGTTGTAAGGGCGGCTGTAGCTCAGGAAGTTGGGCAGGTTATCTACTAATTGGAAGGTTGGTGGTTTGATCCTTGGCGGCTCCGGTCTGCATGCCAAATATAATTGGGCAAGAGACGCATACATGTGAACGGCGGATCGACTTCAGCAGAAAAAAGTGATTGTGTGAATGAGGCAAGTTGTATAAAGTGCCTTAAAGTCTCACAGGTAGAGTAGAAAAGTGCTACATAAGCACCAGGCCATTTGCTATTACCGAAGCGTTCTGATCCAAAGCTTTTAGCAGAGTTGTTGTGTTGTTGAGCTAATCTGTGCCAGAGATTAAAGAGTAAAAATAAGAGCTGTTTCTGAAAGATGTAGTAAGATACACTGCCAAACAAGTGAAAGTCTGCTACCTGAACACATCACAGCACCAAAAAATATGTTAAATCCATGCTAACATACTGTGAGCTTTGCACATTTAAAGTATCTTTATTTACATTTGCAAAGATAATTAGGATGTAATCCGACTCATCTGCCTCACTTTGGGCTAAGTTCATAAATAACACAGTTGCTTGTGTTTAAACAGAAAAGCAAAGAGGGCCTTAAAATGTAGCGAAAAACTTTTCCATGAAACAGGAGGATAATCACTGGCTTTACCTGTTAATTGCAGTAATCCAGCTGCACTCTATGACATGTAATTATAGTTTGATTTGTTCTGTATCTACCCACTTGCTATAAAAGAAGCAGGTTCTTATTCCAGGCTTTTTGAGAGATCTCAGATCAGCCAGTGCTTACTGGAATCAAGAAAAGAGGTGAAGTACAAAAGGCTGAGTCTGATCTGGAATCAGAGCACAGAGGTGGCACTTCTGCTCTTAAAGTCTTGCTCTGGCTTGTTTAAAGCAGGTCATCTGCCTGTGCATGACACATGTTTATGGAATTTGATTAATTAAAGGTTTGAGTTGGCTGCTGAATCTTGACACAAAGATTACAACTCTGGCAGGAAAACAAGAAGAGGCCCCTTGTTATAAACTGTGTATGTTCATCCAGAGACACTTCACACATTTTGTGGTCTCAGTTCACAAAGACAATAAAGCGTTTAGACTAGAAACCATTAAAGTGGGACGCTGGATTTAATCTGTGTGGGTAAATGTGTGTTGTATATGGAAACAGATTTGGTGCACAAAATCACAGGAACCACAGGATACAGCCTGGCTCCATTCAAAGCTTTTAACATTAAGTAATAGTGATAGTCAGTTTACAAAGGATTGTTACTATTAGTGTCAATGGGTACAATCACCGTGTAGTATTAGCATTTTGGTCCCCACCATGTTGGCTTTTTGGAGCCTGAGGTTAGCATATTTGAATAGAGGGTTGAGTGTTAAAAGGTCAGGTGTGTTTTTAGAAACTACTTTGTACACCCACTGTTATCACTTCTGGTTTTTAATGTGAAAACCTGAGACGAGGTGTTTATGTTACGATGTTCTTCATGAGACAAAGCTGGTCTAACGTGATTATATCTCAGCAGATGATGCAACAGATCAGAGGAAATTAATTCTGTACTGTCCTTTAGTCACTTTACAGCTTAGACCTGTTTCTGCTTTGTAGGCCAGCGGTCCTCAACCTTTTTTGCGCCATGGTTTATGTCCGACAATATTTTCATGGACCAGCATTTAAGGTGCCGCGGATAAATACAACAAAATAAAACCAGTACCGGTACCAAAAAAAGAAAATTTATTCATAACTAGTGCTGTCAGTGTTAATCTCGTTAAAATGTCGTTAACGCCATAACCACATTAATGCGGCAAATCTCTGTTAGCGCGGATCAACCCGTGCGTGGGGCTGCACGGCGTCAACGCTTTAGCGTGGTTAGCTCGTTATCGCATTAGCGCCATGCAGCCCCACGCACGGGGCGATCCGACTTCTTTTTCTCAGAATTCTGGGAAAAAAATAAAATAAAAAATTGTGGCCCTAATCCTCTTCCATATCCGTAGATTTTAGACTACGGCCTGTAAATTTTAAAATATTCATGGTTAATGAGTTTGAAAATGTGTAGTGAAACTTAATACAGGTTTCCATATTTATAAGATTAACTTTCTTTCTTCCCTTTTTGCTTGTTCCATTTGACTGACACTCCTTTTGATGTTTTTGGACATGAATAAAAAAGGACAAACCAGAGCACACAACATTCAGGCTAATATTTCCTCCTGCAAGGCCTGAACGACCAGGCTGCTTTCTTTTGCAACTATGCTTCCAGAAATGTTGGAAAGCCCACACAGAAGATTTCATTTGCAGCCTGGCTTATCTGGACCCTACACATATTCAGTAACTATCATATAACTGTATATATTTTCTTTCAAATTGTTTTAGAGTCCAGCATTTTTGTAAACAGGATCAAATTTTTTTTTAAAATGCCTGATACAGTGGTGCTGAATGTCAGCTATACTTTAGTTTACTACTTATTTCAAGCCTACAAAACAGGCTGTTAACCTGAAGCGGTCTTTCCCAAACATTCCACAGGATGTGGACATTTTCAGTTTCTGCAACACGAGGAAGCAGTTCTTGCTCAGTCCTTCACATATTCCACAGTCTTGGATTTTTAAGCAATATAAAAATAAAAAGCATCAGCTTTAAAAGGTCATTTAGGAGTCTGACCTATTACTCTCCTCAATAACATTCTTAAAGTCACCAAAATGTGGTGTCCCATTGAATCCTGACATCCTAGAGGCACAAATTAAAAAAGACTGAGCAAATCAAATCAAAGAAACACTGTATGGTCTCAATTTCTGCTGGTAGTTTGACTGATGACTTTAAATTTATGACTCACTCATGGAACACATCCCTCAGACACTTAATAGCAACTATCTAAGGTTTGGAGATCAGACTAGCTGACTGCACCTTGGTCCTCTGATCCTCAGGGATCAGATGGGATCTAAAAAAGACAAGACACTCAGGTTTTAACAAACACTCATCTTTTTCACACCAGCAAAAAGTCGTCCTTGTTAATATTTTAGCCGACTGAAGCTGCGATTCACAAACCAAATCTGAAAGCTCTCTGCATCCAAATATGAAGCATTAACATTACGCAGCAACATATAGCATATATGCATTTGTAATGGTTTCCATGCCTTTTATCTGAGACAACTTAAAAGTTCACAAACGTTACTTGAAAGCGGTGACTTGGTGTGACTTTTGCAGGTATGTAAATAAAGACAATCCAGGTTTTATGACAATAATGCTGTTTGAGATGAAAGGAGAGCAGAAAATATGAGTTCATATCACCCCCCAACCTTTTGTGGTAAATGTATTACCCCGGTGCAAATGTGCCAGAGCCCGTAATAAATGTGCAGCTCTTTACTGACATCAAGTGGTTAAAATGACAGAAACATGTACCTTCTTATAAGTATTCTAATTTAAATATTCAGTACTTGGTCAAGTCTCCTTTAGCAGGAATTACTGCATCATTGTGGTGTGTTATGGCGAGCTGCCATCAGCTCTTTCTGCATTTTTTGTTTGGGGCCTTTTCATCTTCCTCGTGACAATACGCCATATATATGGGGATGGGGTTCAGGTCATGTGAGGCGGTTGGCCAGTTACATACAGTATTAATGTGGTCAGCGAACCATTTGGTCCTGTAGTAGTTTTAGCATTGCAGCCAGATACTGAATCCAGCTGAACAAAAGAAATCAACACAGATGCACACACGAAGAGCTCTCAAAGCTCCTGCTAAGCTGCTGTGTTGACTTTGGACTTCACAAAACACAGAGGATCAACCACTGCCAACACCTACAGATGACTTTACAGACTGTGGAAACAGATTTTCAACATCTTGAATTCTGTACCTCTTGACTCAAACCCTTCATCTGAAAATAAAATCCAAGCTCTACTCGTCTGAAAAAGTTAGGTGTAATACACCGAACTGAGAGGGATGATTTTATTCCACTAGATGTCACTGTTGGACTGAGAACATCTTATTAGGATGACACAATGTGTGACACCCTGTTCACAACTCATTTTCATATACAAGCCAAATGACATGTAAATATCAGACCTCTGGTAATTTTTGACCATTTGTTAATACTAGCATGAAACACACAGGATGCTTCTGATTGGTCAGGTGTGCTTCACCTGTACTACTTTTGAGTTTGGTTTATTAAATTTCTCCGTCCCCTGGAAGGAGGTCAGACCTCCTCTTGTGTAAACCATGTCTAAGCAGGCGCAAACCCACCAGTGAGAACCAAGTTTTATTTATTTAATTGAATTCAGTCCACAATATGTTTTACAGTTTATTTTATAACCACATTTTTCAGGCTTCTGTTCTCTCTTAGGGCCAATTTCCCTCAAAATGATGAGATCATAAATGGGATTCTCTTTACAAGAATAGACATGGCAGTATCTATGAAATCTTTGTTGTGCAAAAGTAACAACGTCTAAAAGACTTTCAAAGTCAGCGTGACTAGAGTGAAGTCAGTCCGTAAACAATTAGCCTAAAACAAATAGAAAGGAATGGCACTTTAGGGCTACTAAGCCAAACACTGCTTCACTACTCTCCTCGATACACGACCACGTTCTTATCGGTCTCATGAATCTTGATCTCATAGAGCAGGCCGGGCGGGAGAACCTTCACCATGTTGTCCCAGATGTAAACAGCCACGTTCTCTGTTGTGCTAATTGGGCAGATGAAAAAGAAGTTTCAGTGAGAGAAAAAAAAAGTATTTAATCTGTAATAAGACTGATGACAATAGCCTGAAAGGGTACACACCTGACAACAGTAGTAAAATATGGAACATCCTTATCAAGGTTTTTATGGTCCAGCGGAATCATGATTACTTCCTGCAGGGGAAGCACTGTTTTTAGTTTAAAATGTTTCAATATACTGTACACCAACTGGGCAAAGTTTGTTCCATACATAGCAAATGTATGTCATCCTAAATGTTCTGTGTAACACTAACAAATGCCAATTTTAGTCTGCATGTTGTAGAAGTATTTGTATTAGAGTGCACAAATTTACCAACTTAACATAATAAAAACTGTCTATAAACCTGTTAATATTTACAACAGTTAAAACCTCAGAAAACCATACAATAATAATTTTAATTAGCACGCAAGTAATTTAGTTATTTAGTATCAAATTTGTTATAACAACAGAAAAATTTAATTACTCTTTGCATCCAAAACAGCTTTTATCAAGCTAAACCCAGTCCAAAAAAATCATTTTAGAGCTTGTAGTCTCAGTTTTTTGAGTAACATTTAGCCAGTTTTTAAATTCCATGAAGAGTTAAAAAAATAAATAAAAAAATGTTACCTCGATACATTTCTTCAAGTCAGTCAGATTCATGACCATGCCAGTTTTAGCATCAATCTGAAAACATATACAGAAAATACACTTGTTCCTGAAACAGGTTTTCATATTTATTACTAGGGTGACATGGATTCCTCACAAAAATGTTCCAGATACCTTTCCACGCACGGTTACTTCCACTGTGGAGAGAAACGAGAGCAATGAATGAAGGGCATTACACTCCTAATATAGTTCGTTAAATTAAAGGAAGGAGTGTGACAAACCTTTGTAGTTGTGTCCATGACCGTTGGGATTGTTGCACTTTCCGTACACTTTTTTATTCTCCTCATCACTCAGGTGAATGCTGGAAGAGATGTGAGGGAATAGTCAGGAAAGCCTTTTGGCCAAGACAATCAAAACAAAGTCTATCAAAGCTCTTTAATGTGCATTTCTAACAGTCATGTAGTATAAAGAGATGACAAAAAGCCAATTACAGAATGCTAACCTCAAGATTTTGATTTTTAACAGTGTAACTGTCAAGTTTTATAGATGTATACTTGGTAACGTGTTATTGCTTAACAACAACAACACAATTGTACACCAAACAATATAGTAAAAGACGTTAATGAGCGCAGCATAAACTGTTGATCTAGATCTAATTAAGTCGTCTCCAATTAATCTTTGGATAGGCTCGTTTTCGACAGCGCCGACTGCACGTAAACGCAGCATGAGTGGATATTTTGCTTAAACTCCTTCTGCTCGGAGTTTAAGCAGAATGCCGCAAACACCAAAAGCTTTAATGCGCTATAGAGCAAGAACACAGATGGGTGTCAGTGACTTCCCCCTGCTCCAAACGATCCACATCACACTCATTCAGTATCCACATCATCGCGCTTCACCGCTCCACGATCCTCCATATATGATACACCGGATTTTACTGGCTCTTTGTAAAAACACACTTCAGTACATGTCAAACGCAAACCCTGCGCCACCAGGTGAAAGCTACTTTCATTCGGCGCACTTCAGTGTGAGTGCTTTAAAAATGCGTTTGAAATAAACCCGCTTTCGGGACGACTCTCTATCAGCCTGCTTCCTCCCTAACGGAAGAGGGATGGAGGTGATGTACCTGTGAAGACGGTGACAGGCGCTGAAGCTCTCGATTCTGCTTATGTATCCGATGCGCTCCGCTGTGCTACTCTGCGCAGATGACCCTGCCATGATGTCACCGCACAAACACAAAGGGGACGGCTTATATCGGCTGATAAACCGGAAGGAGAAGGAATGAAACCGTGACTCAAGCTGTAAGGTCATTGGCACAAATCAGGGGCGTTATTATAAGTCACATGATCTACATAAGCTACAAAAGCCCTCAGGTGAAATTTGGAAGACCATGAAAGCATAAATAGTCACCAATATAACACATTTTAATGCTGTAGATGCACATAAGTAGATGACTACATGTGAGGGTCTTATCAGCAGGTAGTATACCAGGTGTCCAACTTATATGGGACTAAACTGTATTTTTATCCATAGTCTTCTTATCCCGCTTACACATTGTGATTGGTTTACAAAAGTCAACACACGTGAACCACTAGAAACAAAAGAAGAGTGGTGCTGATCTATGGGTGTATCCTTTCGGATACATAAATATTATTAATAGAGCAGTAGCTGCAATAAGTTATTATATTATCAACAGTTATTGCAATAGAAAAAGTGCAAAGGACATCATGAAAACATGAAACCTCATGTTATATAACAGTTTACCACACAAACAAGACTCTTTCCCCCACATTTAGTTGCTGGTATCCAGTCATCCTGCCAATAGCAGTATAGCACTGTCAGCAAAGTCAATAAAGCCACAAGCTTAAAAACAAATAAACCCTATTTCACAGGGTGCAGTCAGCATTACCTGAGATACACAGGAAAAAGGCGAAGAAGTCTTTACCATTAAGATGTCTGGCAGTTATTTAAAAAACCATGATCATCTGACAACCAAGCATGCACAGAATACAGTGTATGAATTACGAAAGACAGGCTTAGAAAATAACTCAAAGACAAGAGCATAAAGTCATCCATCCATCCTGTTCTCCCCTCGGGTGAACACAGAGAGACAAACAAGCATTCACACTCTCACATGCACCAGTTAATATACCATGCATGTCTTTGAATTCTGGAAGGAAACTGAGCACTAAGAGGAAAGTCACAAAGGCACAGAGAGAAAGAATCAATTCAAAAGCTAACCTACATGTTCTTCTTCTAAACTATGCAAAGAAATGCTGAGAAATATTTGGTCTCTGATGTTATTAATTAAGAACTTTGTCTTACAACAATTTTACTGTGGTTTTGCAGTTTCTCCTGGCTGTCTCATTTAGTTTAATTGTGAAGTAGCATCCCCCTGAGAAGACTTCTAAATGCTTCATTTGTTTGCTTAATTTCGACTGATTTAATAGGGAAAGCTGTTTTAATCACATACTGCAGTGTAATGCTGTGTTTGGTTTCCTTCTGCAGTAGGATTACTTTACCACAGTGTCATCAGTGTGTGTAGCTGCTTCCGTTTTCTAAGTCCTGCATGACTCTGTGATGTGAGTGCCACACTGAAGCCCTGTGATTCCTTCTTTGCATTGTGGTGATCTTAAAACCATCATTGTGTATATATGTGTGGGTTCCTCGACCAGATTGCCTTAAAGCTGTGTGATTAATTCCAGCATCTAATCCCAGTGTAGTGAGCGTGCTCTGCTTCTATTAATCCACGATGGTTAATGAGACACTGTTTATTGCTTACTCTGTCTAATCCAGGAAATAGATAATCAACAGAAACAGGAAGTACAATAATCGATGTTGATATTTACTTTGCTAGGTTTGAGCATAAAGCTACTATGCTACTAAACTGCTACTAATGTTGCAGTTGCAGTTAGCAAGTAAGGCTGAGGAGGCTTGTTCTGCCCTGTTTCCCAAGGTCTGATTTACAAAAAGCTTAAGAGTGTCATTTTACAAGCACATGAACCTGTACCAGAAGCCTAGAGAGAGCATTTCCAGGGTATCCGAAAACCATCTAGTCAAACCTACATGGACTTTACCAGAGGGAAGGGAGTTTTTTTGGTTGGGGGTGTTATGCATCCAGGGCTATTGATTTAGCCATGGTGCAAGACTTGTGCACTGAATTGTGCCCAAATGTACTGGGGTGTATTTAGATGAACAAACTGTCAGTCACTGGTGTCAGCCTGATGGTCTGTGTGGTGTATTCATAATTGTCCCTGGTATATTTGTTGTATTGGCTGTATGTGATTACGTGATTACGTAATCGAACAATAAAAGCGGCAATGCAAGCCGGGGGGCGGAAATTAAGGCAGTAAAGGAATTGGTCTTACCACACACAGCACACAGTTGTCCCGCGTACTTATTCTGATTCAGAGTAAGAATCACACAGTCTGTGGACTTGTACTGTTGACAAAATCTGCTAGATGTTCCTTAGCCTCTTCCCATATCAAAGTTGTCACTACTGCCCAGTTCATGACGACTTTCCCAGCTTTAACTATTTTGGGTAACCTGTATGTATGTCATGGTTCTTGCTGGGCCTTCTCTGTTGTTTTATGGTTTTTTTTGTTGTTGCTTTTTATGTTCTCAGCCCACATGAACATTTGTGAATTAACAGAAAGCTATTTCTGCAGCCATGTTTGTACTGCTAGTTTATGGAATGATAAACCTTTGATGAAAATGGTTCTGGCAGAGCAGTGCACCAAGGAGGGTGATGCTACAGGCAAAGTGAAGGTGTGTCAAGATTTATAGGAAAGTAGGTGTAAATCAGGTGTAGCACCGTCATTCTTTATGATTAAAATCTGGTGGTATAGCTGGAAGGAACGATCTGAAACCAGTTAAACGTACATGGTGCTGATGCTGAGTGCTGGCTGTTGTATAACTGTTGGAGCAGAACTGTATGAAATTTGGTGCAAATTGGATTTTGTGCTGAGGGCGATGTAATTAACAGCTAGAACAACTAAAAGAAATGCCAGTTATGTTGGCTGTCAGCAACATTTATTGGTGGCAAGAGGTCTAAATCCGGGCTCAGACTGAATGCATACACATAAGAGTGAAAACAGGCACATAAAAGAAAGGAAGGGAGAAATATAATAGACACGAGCCAAAATAACACTTCTTTTGCTGAATGATTTCTGTGACTAGCTTCTATTCTTCCATCTTTATGGTTAAAACTAGGTGTTAGTCAAGTAATGATAGTAGTGCAAGTAATAGTGTTGGAAAAGGGTAACACAAGATAAGATAACACAAGTAAACACAATATGCAGTTTCTAAATGAAGGTATTTATTATTTAGGGGGAAAAAAATCCAAGCCCACGTTATGTCATGGTCCTGGGTCGTTTGACGCTGTGTTTTGTGTTTACTGTTATTATTATCTTATGTTCTAGTTTATTCTGATTTTGGTATCCTGTTCAACAGTTCTCAGGGTTTTGGTTCTTGTGTTTAGTGTTTTGTTATACCTACCTGTGTCCTCCCCTGGTGCTCTGTTCTTGTTCCTGAGTTTGTGTCTGTAAAACAGTCTGGGAATTTCCTGTTTTACTTTGAAGGTCCGTGTCTCAGGTTAATGTATTCTGTTTTGCTTCCCTCAGTCTCATCAGGTGTAATTATCCTCAGCCGTGTCTTCCAGCTGTTCCCTCTTTGCCCTGTTCACCTTTTGTATTTATATGTATTGTTTGCCTGTGTTCATTGTCGCTCTCTCTGTGTTTCTCTGTTCATCATCCCATGTCCATCCCTGCATATTATGGTTTGTTCTCTAGTTTTTCCAGTTCAGGTTATTTCTTAGTTCTGTCCATGTCATCCTCGCTTTTGTTTGTTTTCACCTCCTGTAAATAAAAGCTCACTTGCAGCACAGCCTCTGCCTGAATCTTGGGTCCTCTTTCTCACAACACCACACGACTGCTGCTACAGCATGAACATAAATCAATAAATGAAACTATGAGACTGTGCACTCTCTGTGTCACTTCACATGACTCTTTAAGCACATGCATGAAATTCCATTTCAGTGTAACTGAGTCTGTTTGGAAAATGTAACCGCAGTGTCTCAGGCCCAGATAGCGAGAGAAGAAGCACACAACTACACTTTAACTGCTGTTTTATTTCTATATATGATCAGTATCATATTTAGTGACACTACATGTACAAATCATCTGATAGTTTTACTGTACCTGTACATCGCCTTTGATACATTTTAAGCTTCACAAGAATAGAAAACATGAAAAGCCTGCAAAACTTTCTGCACATATTCACATTAAAACAACAAATACATTGTATTTATACACACAATTCAATCCAAATGTATCATATGGATATTTATAACTGGCCTGACATATTATATTGTGTAAATAAAACAGAGAAATGCTTAACACTGCTGTTTGTGTATAGGATAACTTTAACTGTGCGATTACTAATATCAAAGGTGAACATTACGTGCCTGCAATTGTGTGGAATTCACTGAATACTGTAAATACATAAGAGTCTGATTAATGGATTTATAGCCATGGATGAAGCTTGTATATCTTAGTGGCTGGGAATGCAGCAGGATAAATTGTCTTCTGGTGAATTTATAGTAAACACGTTCCATACTGCAAGTTTGTAAAATTCACCCTGAATAAAAAAAAAATCTATTTTGTTTTGAAGAATGCTCTAATTAGAATCTCAATGCAAACATTTTCTCACAGGGTGTTTGTTAACCTCCTCTCCATACATTTAAACTTCCTGCCCATTGTGCAGTTTATATCTACCTTGGTGTCCCGTTAGCCAGTGAAGGCCTGGGGACTGAGGATTTGGACCACTGCGCTGAAACATGACCTAAGTTTTCTGGTTGGTGATCCAATCTTGAAAACGTATGTATATCAGAATTCACTCTCCTCCAGAATCTCTTCCATGGTCTCCCCAAGCGTCATCTCACCATCGCTACTGGATAGACTCTTCCTGGTGAGGAACTCAAGTCCTGTCACATCATAGCCATTCAGCGCTTGACCTTTAACTTCTCCTATTCCGAGTACCCTGCCTCTTCCGTGCACAGCCACCTGAAGCAGGTGGGGGTGCACTGTTGAAATGCCACCCTCGTCATAGGAGTCACTTTGCCGAGAGCACCGCGGATGATGTCCTCGAGTACATTTCCACAGGTGCTTCAGGGGCATTCCCCGAAAACAGGTCCTGACCTTGAAGTGGTTGGTGAACAAGAAGAGCTGCCAGCGCTTTTTTAGTTCAGCTTGTACCTAAAGATAAAGGTTCCCAGTTATACCAGTCCATTAGGCATATATTTACATACATGTACATAATGACATGTAACTTCGGATTTATACTTTTTGGAGTTGCTGCAAGTTACTGACTGCCTTGTACTCAAGTTGTTTGAAAATCATAAGATTTTCAGAAAACTTAACCTCTGATCTCTGGCCTTTAGATCAATGTCACTGTGATTTAATCTTGTCCAACATTTTTATGAGATGCACCTATGGCATCAATTTGAAAATCTTAGGTGACTTAATTCTTGAGCTTTCATATTCACAAGATTTTTAGAAACCTCTAACCAAAGTTGGGTTATAAATCTTTGTGTTTTTCACTATGAAAACAATAAAAAAATGTGTGTCTTGCTCTAAAGTCATACTAACAGCTAACAGTAGCTAAGTAGCTAATACTGTAGCTAAGCTACAGTATTATACTTTGTAATGACCATTTGGAGGCAATTAATGTGGTTGCAAAACAAAGTCACAGAAAAGACAGATGGTTTGATAGAGAAGTGAAAGAAGCCATCTATGTCCACTGTGAACGTCCATCTTTGAACAGAGGCAGTGGCTTAGGACACCAACTGTCTGCCATCTGTAATCCAGTTTCGAGATCCCTTCCCAGTCGCCTTAACACCCACTTACATCTTCGGCCATTTGACCTCAATAAATCACATGATAGGGTGGGGCTAGGTTTTACAATGGGATCACCCGAAACCTTGGCTGATTGTGACCTACACCCATTTTCACACCTTGGCTCGTGTGATTAGGTAGATCCTCTACCCCTCTTGAGGTTACTCTCATAGGGCTTAAACTGTGGGACTTGCCACCAATTGCTCTTAGAACTGAAAAAGCTTCTCGGATGAAACGTCTTCAAGAAACTTAAAGAACTCCAGATGCTTTTCTTTCCAATCACCTTAGGCTACGATGACCTGGATGACTGAGAACCTTCACAGACATTTAGTATATTATAAAAATGGCCCATGTATTTGTTATACGCATCCATTACACTCCTCTGACCAGCCAACTGTCTCATTTGTTGGTTTCAAGTCTTATTAGTTGGGGCGGCGGGGTTTTGGTAGTTCACGGTTTATGGTCACCACTTTCCCTTGTGAACAATTGTTGGTGCACGCTCCACTTTGGTGTTATTTTGATTAGTTGTGCGCCTCACGATTTTTGTAATGAGGATACTATCTTGTCAGTCTTTACCTTGTTCAGTGATATGTCAATATAGAAGCTCAGAGAACCTCAGATTATAGAGGCTAATGTACTACAAGCTGGGGTTATATTATGAAGTACAAGCAGGTATGTAGTCTGCTAAACTGCAGAAACTGAAGAAAGAAGCTTTAAAGTTTTCAGGCAACAAAGCAAGAACTTGTGCATTTTTAATTTATTTTTTTATTACATTTTCAGTTCTTACTATACAATTTTCCTGTTATCAAAACTACATTTATTGTAACTGACAAAAGAAAAACATACCTCTCCATTAGCAAAGCAGTACAGAACAGCTACCAAGAACCCCTAAAAAAAGATTGTACACAACAAATAGCAGTTATAATGTAGTTTTAGAACAAAATAAAATTCTCATCAGATGTATAATTTGTATTACTGGTGTTACCTGGAACGAGCTGAGGGTGAGGTTGACAAAGTTCCGAGCATAGCGACTGCTTCCGTCTACACATTCATCTATCAGCACAGTGAAGACTACTTCATGGATTCCAAGCAGAGGAATCAGCACCAATGTTGCTCTGGCCAAGCTAAAGTCCATAAACAAATACACGTATCATTGAGAATGAGTATGAGAGTTTTTAGAGTGGAGTTAGATTTAAAAAGAGCAAGGGTAAGGGAATAAGAAACATTCTATAACTTGTGCATACATTTATATGCATGATTTTCCCTCGTGGTGTGACATTTATGGTCAGAGCTGTGGGGTGACATTTGAATTTGTGCTGCACATGGTGAGTGATTAACATTTGAATGTTAAGCCAGGAGTCTGCTGTACCAGTTTAAGATTAAGACTTTGGAAACAGTTCTCAAGGTCAAACTTGTTTCCTGACATTTAGACGGGGAAGCAGTAAAATCTTAAATACCTGTATCTGTAGTCGGTAAATTTCACCTGATCTGCTTTCAGCTTGGACAGCAGCAACATCAGAATCTTAATGAAGATAAAGAAAATAACCTGCAATGTACAGCAAAGGCAGGTTTAAATGAAAGGCATATGAAAAAAGACTAAAAGTGTGTTTGAAATGCTTCTGTCAGTCAGAAGATGGCTAATATCATTCATACTTGTGACTATAGTAGCATCATATCACATGCCAACACGAGGCACAAACCATTACATGGAGTAGAAAATTAGGGGGAAATTAACTAATTAATTAAGCACCACAGGAGCCACATGACACATCTGTGACCAATGTGACTGTGCTATGGTTCTTTGAAAAGTGTGCAGAGATTGTTGAGAAACTTGACTTACTAGCACTGATAAAGTGATCGGGCCCCTTATGATCCACCAGAACCCTCTGTTAATAATGGACCAGCATCTAAGGAATAAAGGGTTTACGAGTCAAGCAGCAATCTGTTAAACTGATTATTTTACTATAAAACATGTACTGAGAGACTTACTCTGTGTTTTCATATAAAATCTTGACCACTGTCCATGGTGTCACAAACAAGGCAGGAGTTCCTGAAACACAGCAATGACATGAGATGGTAGTGGAAACTGGAGCATTTCAGATTAACAGAGTGCACATGACTCAAACTACACAAGAAAACGTTATTACTCAACAATTAGTTTCGAAGCACTACTGGTGCATGAAACCTTCACTGCCACTGGAAATGTTTCTGACTTGGACAAATAATCCTGCTAACAAATGAAACCCATTCAGTTTTTACCCACATGGAGAGAACCCATGTAACCACAACTCCACACGGAGAGCAAGCAGACTCAAACCCAGTACCTTAGTTAACCGCTGCACCACTGTGAAGTTAACATAATGAAATACCTAACTTAGCATTTAATTCATCCACATATATAGCTACTGTAGCTAACATTATTTGGATTCATTCAACCACAGGTACACACAGTCATGTTACCCGTGGTCAGAAAAGTAGGATTAAAATGAGCATGTTGAATGCTATGCTTGATTTATAGTACTGTATTAAATCTATGCTGTAGCTACTGCCTAGATTAGAGATCAGCAAGTATGAAATCACTGTGCACTGACCAATCAGTACTTGTGACATATATATATATGTGTGTATGTATGTAAGGATGAGTAATGCTTTATAAATGACACTTACTAATATCTTACTAATGCTTAATAGTGTGACATTATTATAAAGTGCTGCCCTACTTTATTACTACTTAAGCCTTCTCTATATATGATCCAGGAGCAGGACACTTATTTTTGCTTGAACTTTGAACAAATTTGCACGCAAACTAATCACGCATTTGTATCTTCTTATCTACTTCTGTATTTATTCTTCTCACACAGTTATTAAACCCAACCGAGGACATCTATCCTATTAAGTTAGATGTCCATAAGACTTAATTTACTGAAACAATCTTTAGCAATCCACCAGATTTTCTTGTGTCTTAATACACAGAGAAGTTTGTTACAATGTCAGCAATTCTGACAACTTTCTTTCTTGCCTTTAAATAAGCTAAATTTTATGAGTGTAGTAGTTGTTTTCCAGTAATACTAAACTACTATACAATGCTGCTCCTCTCTCACACACTCACATGTTCATTTATTTGTTCATTCTTGTGTGAACATGTTAATATGGCCATGTCCCTGACTTATCTGGACAAAAGTGAGCTTTGGGCTCAGGTTACTTCCTAATATAAAAGCCAGTGCATACACATTAATAGTTCATCTATGACTCACCCCATCCTAGCAGCATGTATTTCTTCAGCAGACACCTCTTGGTCAGCACAGCAGTGAAGAGCAGCGTATGAAGGAAAATTGCCTCCACCAAAAGCCAGAAGTAGTTACAGGCCACAAAGTACTCCATGCACACCTTAGACAATCTGCACATTATCACTATCTGTTAAAGTGTAAGTTTCAGGTAGATTAGTCTCAGAACTGTATCCACTGAAAACCACAAACAAATAAGAAGACATTATTAACAGTCTTTAGAAAAAACACCATGGTTAGTGTACCGGAGAGCTCGAGTAGGTGTTCCATCCAGGGTCGTCCTTCGGTAGGTTGGAATACATGATGTGCATTATGATCTCCTTAGAAAGGATAGCTGCAGCTCTCAGGATGAATGACACAAACAGATTCATATGGATGTAGTTCCTGGTACAGTGGAGCTTCCTGGTAAGAAGATACAGAAGCAATTTGAAAAAGCCATTGATCCTTCTTGTGCAACTGTAAAAGCATTACTGAGGGCACTTGTCATAACATAAGTGGAAATGAAAAATGTTCTTGGCTCTCACAGGTACATGGAAATGTTTGTGGCTTTTAATGCCATTAAAAATGATGACTTGTCTCCACAGGCTTGTAAATATCGCTTCCTAGTGGGTAACTGTCAGGTCCTGTAATCCTCTGCATAAAATCAGTGCAGTTGAAGTGAATAAGTCCATCCTATATTTTGCTAGTGGTATAACAGAATTATAGAAGCTGTATCCTGCCGAGTGGAAACAGAATGTTGTAGATGTTTTTAGGCCTAAAGGATATTTTCAGTTATCATCCAAAATTAGTGCCAAAATGTAGCATCCATATTGCAACTGAAGTCTGAGGAGATCTGTTAAAAATGCAAAAAGTAGAAACTTCCAGCTTTTGTTTCCTTTACATAAAGGAAAAATGCCAAGTTTACTAAATATGGGAGCTCTATATGTGAACTACGGTCTACGGTTGGCAGCTAGAGTCTATAATGATCTAGTAAAAAATGTTATCATCTTATCATACACCAGATCTGATGACCAAAGGCTCAAAGTTAATACCAAAGTTGTCATAAATCTTTATAAACTTATAAACACTAACCTTAGCATGCCCATTAGCAGAGTGGCTAATATGAGAGACACCAAAGACAAAGAGTAGCCAATGACAGAGATGAGCCTGAGGGCTGTATGGCGCAGCATTTCATCCTCCTGGAAACAAATATAATTACACATTAAAACTGATGGAGGCAATGCTACACTTCTTTAGCACAAAAATTCTGATTAAGGACAATCAAGAAAATAATCCCTTATAGTCTTTCTAGAACTTTTACCCCTAGAGAAAGAAACAAATTGCAAAATAGAGACCTCGCTTTCAGCGTTAAAACCTAAAGGGAAACTATGTAATACACACCCTTTCCCTCACCTTGTCTTTAAAGTAATGGTGCTCCTCACACTCCGAGACATCCCTCCAGGGCTCGGAGGAGTTCTCCATTTGTCGCCATCTCCCATTTTCCAAGCATTCTCTATGTGCGCTCCTAGAAGTGTCTGGAGGTAAATGGAAGAAACATGGATGGGCATTATTTCCTCTGACAGCTCAGTGAGAAAAAAGGCTGACTTGGAGGGGAGATAATTACTTTACGTTTATTGTTTTGTATTTATTCTGGGTAGGCATGGCTACTTCTTCTCCTTGGAAGAGGAGGTCAAGAATTCAAACTTCATTGTGATATATTCTGTATCATTTTCTGGTGGTAGATTTAAGAAATGTGAATGTTCAAGTACTTCAGAGCACATCATTATATTCAGTCTTTCATAAAGTTTCTAAATATTAGGGAGATACTGGAAAAATGTCATCTGATGTTTTACATAATAAACTACTCATTTTGGCCAAAATTAGAGGGGTAGCAGTCTATTCTCACATTTATTTTTCCCTAACGGACTGTGTCACTTACAGTTCAACAGTTCAGCATGAAATTATATCAAAATTGAATCGTGCTCAGTTATAACAATGGTTATTTGAAGCTGGGAACTTTTGTATTACTTCTGCATGTATAGTTCCTCCTGTCTTACTATCGAGTAAATAATTGCATGGAAAATTCCACTTGAATAAAACTGACTTAAAATTGCACAAAAAAATTACATGCACGTTAAACACACACATACACACAAACATAAAATAAAGACAAATTTACTCCGATCATTGTGAAGTGAAATTGTAGCATTATGACAGCCCTAAATGCAACCTGTGCTTTTTTCTCATGGTTAATAAAGAATACAAGAATTCTTTATTAACCTACAACTATTGCCAAAATCATGAAAAATGTTATTTGGGTGTATATTTAAGAGAAGAAGCATTTTAAATTGTATAACAGTGTTACAGCTCAGGACAGTGTTCCAAGAGTTTATTATGACCATTAGGCAATAATACTATGATTCCTATGGTGAAACTATGTTGCTTCATGAAAAGGTTCTTCTGTTTCACGTTTAAAGTGTGACTGTGTAATTAGATGTTTTGATTTTGACATTTAACTGCACTGTAAAATTCCCGATCCTGTGACTCGTAAGCTTTTTGATGCATTCTTGCGATTAATGAATGATGTATGCATAATACAGTTTTTAAAAATTTGTGCGCTCCTATGTTATTTGTTTCTGATAAAAGAAAATTACCGTCACTGATCCACGGTAAGAAAGACGGACAGGGGACGGACACATTTCCGGGAGAAGAGTGGGGCCAACACACAAACATGTCAAACGCTCCTTTGCAGTAGTTTCCTGCCATAAAAATAATGCTTGAGGATTTTGTAAAGGTAATAAAAAATGAAAAATATGAAGGCTTGCAGAAGGCTTACCAGTTATTGAGAGTGCACTCGCTACCAGAGTTTTATTGCAGTTCTTCGAGTATTCATTCCGCTTAGCAATCAGACTTTCAAGCAGTGAACCTGTTACCTTCTATGCAGATGGAGAAAGAAGTGAGAGAAAAACTGTTATTTGATATGTTTTAGATCAGGATGATATCTGGGGACGAATAGTTTAAGATGCTGGTATAAAAGACCACATAAACAGTACATCGTACAAAACGCTGACCATTTGACTTATCAGAGGAACATCTTTATTGGTAATGAAATTCATGAACTCTCTCAAATTTGCCCACTAAAATAACAGCAAAAATTAAAAAATAACAGCTAACATTTAATTAAAAGTATAACAGGCAGGTTGGGTGAATAACATTTTGGAATATAGTTAATCATGAGAAAAAACAGACAACCCATCATCTTAAAAGTAACTTTAACTAACGTTGTTTAACTATGGGTGTTTTCAAATGTGTCCAGATGTGAGACGCTGTCTTTTTTTTTTCTTTTACCAAGACACGCTTACCAATAATGATGTTTTCCTAATGACTTCTCTAACGGACTAACTGCACCATCTTAGGGTACACACTTGTGTTACATGAAAGTAAAGATGGGTTTTATTTCAACTTAAGATATTATTCAACACAATAGCTAATGTAGATGTCTAGAACATGAAGTCATGGTGTTGTTTCTTTAGATTGTTGTAGTTCATTTTGGGAGGTTTAAAAATGTATTTCTAAGTGCAACATTTTAAAATAAGAACCTCTAACCAAACTCAGGAAGGACATCAGGCATAACATGTATAAAAGTACATCGATAAGATTCAGTTTAATCTTCATTTTAATGAGGTTTGAAACACCTTCTGTGACACAAACATTTTCTTTGTTTTCATGTCTTTTACAATAATCCTGTTTTGTTTATGGCATTTTCTTATTATTAATAACAAGTCAGCAAACATGACTGTGTGTGCCTACAGGACTAACAATAGTTTTGGGGTGTCTACATGGGTTTTGTATGAGCAAGCTTAGTATAAATTGCCCACAAACCCCATTAGTAGACCAGAAGGGTGAAATTACTGTCTGGTCTGCATGGACTAGCCTGGAGGCTATTCCCAAGCAATCATGTGACGTACTATATATTGTATATGTTTTTCAAATCACACTGGGATGAGCCAAGGCCTGTTTGTTAGTACAAATATCTAATCAGTCAATTGCACTGCAGCACAGATGCTTTTAGACATGTAGACATGGACAACAGAACCTGCTGAAGTTCAAACTCAGCATCAGAACGTGGAACAAAGGCAAATTAGGGACTCCGAATGTGCCACGGTTGTTGGTGAAAACAACTTTTGATCCGCTGGGACTTTCCTGCATAATCATCTCAAGAAATTATTTAGTAACCAGTAGTTCTCTGTGCAAAAACGCCTTATTGATGCCAGAGGAGACTGGCTAGCGTGCATTGAGCTGATAACTTGTTACATCCACTGTATGCCAAAGAGCATACACAATGCATTGATCCTTAAAACAGAATGGCTGCAACACCTGAAGACCACCCAGGGTACCACTCAAATCAACGACAAGGCAACGACAACCGATGATTGAAAAAATGTTTCCTGATCTGAGGCGTCATCATCATCTGATTCATTTATGTATTTAAGTGAATGCTTAGTATCCTGTGTAATCGTTGCATATTTACCATATTAAATTACTCAGAAAGAGTTTATGAAAGGAGCACAGTTTAATTTTAATTTTTTGCTAATTAATTTTGCTTCCAATTAAGTAAAAATTAAATCAATTGTTCAATAATATGAAAGTTTATTTATTCATTCATTCATTGTTGATTAAATTAAAGCGATTTACAGTTAGCTACAGTCATTTAATTGAATTGTCTATTTAATTTAATGACTGCAAGATTTAATCTTTCACAGTATCTGCAGCCTGCAGATGAAGTCAGTATTGCAGTATCCTTTTTTATCCACTTGGTGGGAGTATTTAATCAGGAGCAGCATCTGTGACTGAGGGAACATTTTCATCTTAGTTTAATCTTCAATTGATACATGCAATTTATCAACCTGGCTCACTGCATGAGTGCCATGACTTCAGCAATGCAAACACACACCTGTGTATTTATTCCTGCCTCAGTGACATATACAGTGTGTATGGTTGTGCCCTTAGCTGGGTCATAAATTCTAATTCCCCCTTAATTTGCTTTCATTAGTGAGACATGTCAGCATTTCCTGTATTTGAGGCCCCGTCTTTTATAGATGATATCTAGCTCACCTATCTTGGTTGAACACTCCCAAGCTTCACATCAAAATGAGAGCAACAGCTGAACTAGGCAACTGCCTGTGCCGCTCAGAATTTCCCATGTGAGCCAGCTGATAGAGAGCGTTTTGATTCTCTGAGGGTTGTCTTGTCAAAACCCATCCAGAGGAATATAAGGAAAAGCTGTCTCACTGTCTTCTCTGTTGTCTCCTGTGGGCCTAAACCTCCTTTAAACTCAAACACAGGCTCCAAAAAAGGGGAAAAAAAACTTTCAAGGACTCAGATGTTAGTTTTGCTTTAAGTTCTTTCAACAACAACAACAATAAATCTAGATTATCATTTCCAGAATAGTAGTTGGTTGAGCATGTTGCTAAAGGCAAGTAAACGCTGCAGAAAATGCATAAAAGCCAGACGGATCATATCAATATGTTGGCTAAAAACAATCTGCCACACAATGCATTATATATGTCTCCTCAGTCAACTGTTACCTGTTATTGTTACTGTTATTTTGCTTTATAAAGTGCTGCAAAATGATCATTTGAATCAAATATACAAGATGTTTCCATTAAGTGTGACGCAGCTCTCACACTCAGTGATAAATACTGCTTTGTCTGTCTGGTTATAATTTCACAGAAGATCCTCAAATGTGTGTGCATGTACAGTTTACCTGATTGTTGTAGATGATAAAGAGCAGTGTGAGCAGGAGTTTGGTCCTCTTGTGCCAGGCTGGCAGTGGAGCCGGCATGGCTGTGTGTTCACATTGAAATCAATTGGTGTCTGGTCTCTTGGCTTTCCTGCCACCTCATGCCTTTCCCTTTGGCTTGTCGGGCCTCTCACTCATCCTTGCTTTAGCGCCGTACTTCCGTTTTTGCAATGCTGTTCCAGCTTCACTGCGTCAAAAAGAGTGGATTTGAACCTGACCTCCTTCCAAGAAACTCCGAAAATTTTGTTACGACGGAAGGATGATTTGAAAGAATCGTGATCAAAGCTGGTCTCCCACCTTTACCAGTTATCCTTAGAGTTCCTTAGATCCAGGAAATGCTTCCACTCTAGTTCTTCAATTAGCTACTATTTGACTTTTTAAAAACAGATTTCATGGAGGGTAAAGCCAAGTGCTCATCTGTTCATGAAGAGCTCTGGGATTGAGGTGGATCAGTCTGTGCTCCCTATAGATACAGAGCAGCTGAACACGCCTGTGGATCCTCACCGACAGATTGCCTCTCCCACCCAGTCCTCCCCTAACCAATCAAGATAAGGCCCCAGAAGAGCATAACTGAACTAACTTTGTTGTCCAGGAAAACTGATCACACAGGAGTAAATGGGCACACACTGTTGTCCCAGCATTCACTGGGATTTCATGCGCATATGCACTGAAAAATCACAACGCACATACAAGCAAAAGCAAATACCACCTTAACTTGTGACAAAAAGAGAAGGCACAACTGCTCCCTTCTGTCTAACTAGCTCAAACAGTAACTGGGCATCACCCAGCATTTCTGACACTAATGGGGATCTAGTGTAAACTAACATCCACAGAAGCCAAACACAGACGAGCAAATTAGAGAGCAAAGAGCCAGGGTTGGTGCATTAAAAACCCATCTCAGTATATCATTAAGAATAAATCGCCTTGTGTAATTTATTTTTAATTGACAAAAGCTCATTTCACAATCAGAAAGGAAGTAGTAACAGTATTAGTTGACTAACCAATTAGCTAATTAAGCCATAACTTTCTCATGACTTTTTAAAGCAAATAAAAAAACTTAAACAAAAAGAGAGATAAAATGTTTTTCCATCACATGGATTACAAAAAACCTTGCATATGATGAATTTTTATTTCATAACCAAATAATGCCATTCTGAATTGTCTCACTGACAAATAAATTCCATTCAATTGAGTTCAATTGGATTTTATTTAATAGCACCAATTTACAACAACAGCTGCCTTAAGGCGCTTGATGATGTATTAAAGCTCTATGTACGCATGCACGTACAGTCCCGTGTAAAAGCATTTGCCCTTTTGTGACTTCTTAGTTAATTGTATTTTAGAAGCAATTACATGTTTCAGAACATTTTGATTTTAAATGAAGAAATGCAGTTTTAAAAATACGATTTAATTTATTATGGGAAAAAATCTATCCAAACCTGCCAGACTGAAGTGAAAAAGTTGTGACCATTGTTAAATCATAGATTAACTGTGATTAACCACATTTTTTGGAAAGCTCAATTTCACTAGCCACACCCAGGAGAGATTACTGTCTGACAAGGGAACCAGGCTAAAAGCCACAATCTAAAGAAACAGCTAAGCAACAAAGGCTTCAGTTTACTCCACAGTAAGAGTGATTATCCACAAACTTGGAGAAAACTTGGAACAGTGGTGAACCTTCTGAGGAGCAGCTGGCCTACAAACATTACTACAAGAGCGCATGAACGACTCCTCCAGGAGGTCACATGAGAACCATGGAGAACATCTAAAGAGCTGCAGAAGCCACTTGTCTCAGTTGAGGCCGGTAATCATGACATAGCCACAAGAAATAGACTGGTTTTCCTTAAGATTTTACAGAAAATATTTTGTAAACTGATAAGACAAAAGTGACCTTTTGGAAGGTTTGAGTCCTGTTACATCTGGCATAAAACTTTCAGAAAAAGAGACATCTTACCAGCATCACCAAACATGGTGGCGGTAGTGTGATGGTCTGCAGCACGATGAATTCTGCTCATTACCAGAAAATCCTGAAGGAGAATTTTTCAGCCATCATTTTCTGTCCTGAAGAGCAAGTGCAAACAAACAAACATAAAATTAAGGTTTTGGAGTGGCTAAGTTGAAGTCTGGACTTAAATCCTATTGAGATGCTTTAGGACGATCTTCAACAGGCTGTTCACAGGCCGTTTGTGTGTGTATGTAATCTCACACCACACATATACAAACATAATCAACAAAATTATCTAACAAAAGGAAGGTGAAATGAAGAGATATCCCAGGCAGCAAAGTGACTCCGAATGGGATATTTACCTATTTTCAACTTCAAGGGTTAAACCTCAGATTTGTGTTTTTGTTACATGTTAATTAGACTTTAAAATTTTACTGTAATATGAATGTGACAGAATCCAATGTAGAGAAAATACTCATATATATATGTGCCAGAGGACATAATAGTGCACCACGTTTAGCATTATTTATGATCATGATATGCAAACTAACAGTAAGATCTTTTTATTCCAGCTTTGTAAGCCTGGCAATACAGAGGTGTGGCTGAATATCCACATTATGTGCCTGCAGACAGTAGAGATTAGGTTTAGACTAGAGGAAAAATACATCAGAATTTTCAGTGTGATTTGAAAGATTTAAATAGCAGTGTGCAGTCTCAAGCAGCAGACGTATAGCCTTAGGGTACGGGTGTGGAGGGATTCTCATTTATAGCTGGACAGCAGGAAGAGAAGAGGCTGTTGAAGAGGTAATGTGAGAGTTCAAATGTGGCCATTTCAAACCCACTTAATGGTTGAAACCTCTCCCATGGTTTGTGCTCTGGTTCCATTTATGAGAGCTTCACTAAACCTGAGAGCCACTTTGAGTCCTTTACCAAGAAAGTGATTGTGAGATAGTGATCTACTAGTAAAGGCAGTGGAGTAAAATGGATAAAATAACTGTATAAATCCCATTCTAGTAAGTCCAATTTTCTATTTTAGTTTTAGGAAATACACTGCTGGTTACATATCCAGAATTGAAATGAATAAAATACAAACCATGTATACGTTTACCCATAAAACACAAACATATTGATAGTGTAAATGTATGCTAAATGATCTGTTAAGGATTTATGACTGATTGCAACAGGACACTCTTTTCTAGACATTTGAAGCTTTGGGAAATGAAAGCAAAAGCTTAGGTGTGTATGTGAAGGTGTTAGATGTGGTGGTCAGCAGTGAGTGCTGTTGTCATGACATTCACAGAACAGTTCAAAGGTTTAATTCACAAACTCTGGTTTGAATAAGAAAGTCGATATAACTGCAATTTCAGTGAGTAAACTGAGGAGCAGTCTCTGGCTCCCTTGAGACAATGAAGCTGGAAGGGTGAGTTACATAGTTCAAAGTCCAAACTGAAGTAAATCCATGAGATGAGGTTCTGGCAAAGGCAGCAAACTGAAGGGACGCACAATCAGGGATTCCTGGGAGATGACAGTGTGAATCACACGGAAAACAACTATTCTGAATATTTAGACTTACAAGCCCTAAATTACCACAAAGCCAAGCTGAACAGCCTGACAACGAGTAGCTCAAAAGCCAGTTAGGCAGTTACAGGCAATGACACACAGGTGTGATGATGCAGTTGCTACAGCCCCTGATCACACCTGCTCTAAAAGTCCAATCACACAAAGGCCTGGGAGCAGAAGAAAGAGAGAGAGAGAAAGGGAGAGCAAAATTAGAGGGGCGGTGTAAAGGGCTCCAGGTAATCATGCCACCTGTAAATTACTGCTAACAGTAAAGAGCAACAGGACATGAGAAAGTGACTGGAGGAGACTTATAAAGAAACAAATGTGTTTCTTGTTTGGGCGATATTTTCAACTTTCTCTCATCGCCTCCACCACCAAAACACCAAGATGCTAACAATGGGAAATATATAGATTAATACTATTTATATTACACTGTCATATTATTTATGTGTTGTGAATAAAACAACACCAAATTCTGAATTTTTTGGGGATGCAAACTTGTCATGGAATATGTATAAACACTGCAACCACAGCATTTTTGCAAAAACATCCTGCATTGATGAGCTTGGTTGGTTGTTTCTAAACAACAGCTCAGCAGCAAGGAGAATTTCATCATGTCAGTGGGGCGGTTTGAGCTCCTGTTGGCAGAGTTGGGACCACATCTATGGAGGCAGAGGAAAAATTGTAAAGAGCCGATTGACCCGGAGCAGTGTCTAGCTGTGTGTCTGAGGTAAAACCGTACCATTTCACAATTTCCATATCATTGTATATTCAGTATCTGTGCTCATTTTGAGCTACCAGTGGTAAATGTGGTATTTGCATGCAAAAAATCTATCTTATCTATGAGTATCATTGCATTTTTATGCTCGTACAAGCTACTAATAAATGAAACAAATTATGAATTCATAAAAAAGTAAAAAGTATTCATAAAAATATAAAAGCTGAATTTGAAGTACAAAGAAAGTTTCATTTATTAATTCAATTGTCCAGTTTGTGGTAATAGACTAAGTTAAAGCAGGTTATCTCCTTATATAGGCATTACAGCTAAAATACTAGCAAATTATGTTTTCTTCATTCAGCAGATAAAGAGCAACAGAAATATTAATTTGAAAGATATGTTTCATCTGATTATATCATTAGAAGCCCAATTCTTGTCTTACTAATTATTGAAAAAATGTAAATGCCAAAGTCATAAAACCAAAGTAATTTAAATGAAAGATGGTAAAATGCTCAACAAAACTGAGAGGAACGGATTTAGGTGCTAATTCTCAGAGTTTCAATGTATTTTAACACTGGCCAGACTAGCTTTAAATTTCTTTGTGTTACAAGGTCTGAAAAAACATTCATGTGAAATTCCTGTCCGTTATAGTGAGTGTGCTGCAAAAATGAATACACGTGGAACCGTGCTGACATAAACTTTCCGGAAGTTGGTGCTCTTTACTACAGTGGCCCTGAGAGGCCAAAGTTGCAGTCCGTTTGGCAGTCCGTTGTTCAGCACACAAAACACAACGGAAATAGGAAAAACGACAACGGAAATAGGAAAAAACACAAGGGAAGTGTTTCTGGGGAGACAATAACCCGATGGACCAGTTGCAGGAACCCAAAACATGGTAGGTGTGTTTTATCATGATTCATATAATACTGATGATGGATTTTTAGGCTAATAGTTAGCCTAACACATTTACCTCTCATCTTTTCTTTCCTCACAAAACCGATAGATCCTCCACTTCTTTTAAGTGTCTCCCACTGCAATTCTTAGTATATTTTGGTTCCTGCAACTGGTCCGTCGGGTTATTGTCTCCCCAGAAACACTTCCCTTGTGCTTTTGGAAATCTGTTTTTTCCTATTTCCGTTGTGTTTTGTGTGCTTTTGCAGTGTTTTTCTTATTGCTGGTGTTTTCTTAAGTTGCAGTCCGTTTGGGCTCTCAGGGCCACCGTACTTTACAGTATTCTCAGGATCATTGTCAGTTAGTTTATAATTTGATTAATTACTTCCCAAAAGTGTTTTAACAACTCTTACAGCAGTGTTGGAAACATGCTATTTTCAATCACAGATTTTCACTTGGGTTGATATATAAATGATCTGACTATTTTCTCAGCTCCTAAGAAATGCCATTTATCTTCTGGCTGTGTTGCTCTCTGGTATTTTGAGGACAACTGCTGGTGAAGTAACTGGTGTCAGTGACTGACTGCTCGTATAAACAAACAAACCAAAAAGAAGGATTCCAAGTTATACTGTCATAATGTAAATAGTAATTTATATTATTTCTTAAAACCTCATTTAAACATTTAAAATAAGCTAAAAAGGCTGAGAAAGTTGAAATATAATTACATAACATATTCTGTTTTGCCATGAATCAGATTGACCTTATGTTAACAACATTTTTGATAAATTTGACTTTCAGTCCCAAACAAGCAGCCATAAATTCAGGGAGTGAATTTCAAGAGAAGGTTGAAGGAGGTCAGGCACGGTGATTAATGTATCTCTCCACACCACCACCTCAGCCCAGGCTCGCCTTTTAGACAACATAGTAGCGGGGTGAGGTAGAGATGGAGATGGGTGTCATTCTTACACGTATTAGGCAAACACAGCCCTGCAAATGTTTACGCTCTCCTGCAAATGGTTTACCAGACAGGACAGGTGCTATGTGGAAGCTTAAACAGGTTGCAGTGCTGCCGCATAAACTGTTTGGATCTCTGAAGCCTGAGTGCCTGCCGTGCTGTGCTTGGGAGTTGGAGATCTGGTCTTTTTTCAGGTAAAGAGTACAAACATTTCTTGGTAAGGAGGCAGCGTAGTGTTAGGATGCTTTAAAGACACTTATTTAAAAGCCCTGAGGCAGAGAATTACAGATATATGTGAATACAGGACATAACCTGTTAAGTCATTAACTAAATATAATTATTTTTATGTTGCTTTTGGTATACTATATCAGTTGTGATACTTTAATGCAGGGAATATTTGAAATATTACCCATATTAAATATTATGTATTTGAAGTACTCTGTACAGTGCACATTTTACACAGCTTGTAAATGTCCAAACGCATGTACAGAACATGTGCACACATCCTCCTTGCGTTTACATTCTTGCTAATCCAGAGTGATGCCTGGGCAGAGAGGGATAGATGGTGGGAGCAAATGGTAGCTCTCAGCTGGAAAAACAAATAGGCTGAGGCTGCAGCAAAAGAGCCCCCTGTAGCCTGGGGATGCTCTGGAACATCCTGTCTATGGGTTTGCCTGGGTCAACACTCCACACAGCTACAGGCACTGCATCATTTGGTAGCCAGAAAACAGCATTAGAAACGCATCAAGGTAATAGCCAACCCTGATGGCCAAGCTCGCACAAAAAGGGAGTTTTAGATCTGATCCTAGTCACAGAAACCCATTTGTTCATTATTTATCTTACTCATATGAGCCAGAAGCAAAGTAAATCACCTTTATTTTAAAGAAAACTGTTTGGTATAGATAGAGCTATATTAATATATATTAATAATTAGTGGAGAATCTGGTGTGTTTTAATGTTATTATTTTGAAGAGAAAAAATGCTAACATGCAGGAAGACCCTTAAAATAAAATTATGAACCTTTAGAAGACAAATTTCTTTCTTTTAATTATATTTAACCAACCAGTTCACCAAAATGATTAAGTCCAGCTATACAGTTTCACCCCAAAATTAATACACTATATTTTATCCATCATTCTTCTATCCATTTTCTTCTGCTTATCCAGGGGCAGCAGCTTAAGCAGAGAAGCCCAGACCACCCTCTTCCCAGGCCACCATCTCCAGCCTGGAAGTTTGTTCCAGAAAAAGTATGAACAGAATCGGTGACAAAGGGCAGCCCTGGGGGAGTCCAACGGCCACTAGGAATGAGTCTAACGTATTGCCGGCTATAGGGACCAAGCTCTTGCAATGGTTGCATAAGGATACAATAGCCCGTAACAACAGGTCAGACACCCCATACTCCCGAAGCACCTCCCATAGAACACCCCGGGGGACACAGTTGAATGCCTTCTCCAAGTCCACAAAACACATGTAGAATGGTTGGGCAAACTCCAGTGCACCCTCAAGCATCCTCGAAAGAGTAAATAGCTGATCCAGTGTTCTGCAACCTGGACAAAAACCGCATTGTTCCTCCTGAATCCGAGGTATGACAAACAAATCAACTCTCCTTTCCAAGACTCTAACATTTCGGGGAGGCTGAGGAATGTGATCCCCCTATAGTTGGAGCACAGTCTCCGGTCCCCCTTCTCGAAGATGGGAACCACGACCCCAGTCTGCCAATCCAGAGGTACCGCCCCTGCTCTCCATGCAACATTGTAGAGGAGTGTCAACCAAGACAGCCCTACAACATCCAGAGCCTTCGGGAACTCAGGTTGAACCTCATCCACCTCATAGCGGCCCTGCCACCAAGGAGTTGTTGCTGCCTCACTGACGTCACCACCGGTGGACGAGTTGTCCCCCTCTTCCCCAGACTCTGCTTCCTCTTTGGAAGCCATGTCAGTGAGACTAAGGAGGTCCGTAAAGTATTCTTTCCACCACCTGACAATATCCTCAGGGTGGAGCGAGTCAGCAGTGCTCCACCCACACTACACACGGTGCAGGTAGAGCTACCGGAGTCACCCGACTATTTCCCAGAATCTCTTCAATGCAGTCCGAAAGTCTTTTTCCATGGCCTTTTCGAACTTTTCCCACAACCGAGTTTTTTCTTCAGCCACTGCCCGAGGTGCGTTCTGCTTGACCTGTCGATACCTATTGGCTGCCTTTACAGCCCAACAGTCTAACCAAGCCTGATAGGACACCTTTTTCTGCTTCGTTAATCCCTTGGCCTCAGTGCAGCAGCTCAATGCAGAAATTTCAGCAACCAAGGTGCTGAATATCGAGCATTCAGTTAGGATTAGACAAGAATTTGGTTAATGTTTTTGAAAACTACCACAACCAAACCAACATGAGCAACATAAATTTGGGTAATAAAAAAACTAATCTGACAATATTTCTATTATATTATGTAAATATTAATATCTAAATAACAAAAACTGTTGAAATACTTAAAATTTGTTCCAGAAGAGACTTTTATATAAACAAAGGCATTTTCTTTTCGTTTTCCCCACATTGCAAAGCTATCATCTCACAACGTCATTGGTCGGTTGTGATGTTGATCCTGGATCAGCATTATTATGAGAATGCAGGAACAACACTGACATGGGGATACCGGACACATCGTCATATGTGTTCTATCCCCAACATCCTCTATCCAACCAGCACCCTTGTCTAAATCAAACTATATAAAAAAGAAAAAAAAGCTTTTCTAATCTCCTGTTGTGTGTATTTTGGGAAAGGGCATCTTTGGGCAATGACCTAACCTAAACTAATTCTCCTGATTTTACCCTGAGTTCCCATGTAAAAATGGCTTACCACTTAGCAGAGTACTGGCCCTTTAAGTGCTTGTGTTTTGGTCCTAATATAGAAACATGTAGCGCATAATTTCAGTTGTTGAGTTTCATTGAAATGAGCTAATGGAGATGAATGACTAAGCTAACAGAGAAATCCTTGACTTAGGTAGTCATGACACCACATTTCCTGGTCTGACTCATTACCTGTTACACACGGGGTAAGTAAATATAAGGCCGAGCATACTGTAGGAGGAACAAGGGGGATCTAAATATACATCTCAGATCAGCTGGTACTTTTCCTACACTGATGGAAACTGATGGTATCTGTTTTTTCTAACAGTGCTAGCTCACTTAATAGCTCATGGACAGATTTGTTTTTTCTAATAGCTTAAGGCGCCTTTCAATAGTAGCCAGGATTCTGCGGTGGGACATAATATTGGCCATTGACGCTGTTAACAGGTCTGTGACACAGGACTCAACCCTCTAATTCCTTTTCAGCAGCTCTATATGTCCTTGAGCTGGCAAAATGAAAAATACCTGTTATTTCTTCATATCATCTTCTCCCTCCCCAATCCCCCATAGATTCATACATTTACAGTTCACACATGCTCTGTTAGTAATATATGTTTTTGTAGGAGCCCCCATGCTCGAGATGAAAGGAGAGATTAGCTCTGGTTTAGGAAAACAGAGAGGAGGAGGGTTTTGGGAAGGTTGTCAGCTCTGTACTTCAAAGATTTATCATCCATTTACATTCTCCCAAACACAGTCTCAGCACCAGACTCTAAACAAAAAGCAAAGAGTCCTTAAATAAAACCTCACACTGTGGCATTCACAATAGAACTTTTCCACTATTAATTACTTGTGATCATGCATGAATTAATGCATACACTTGGATATGTTTTTATGAGCAAGTTATTTAGAAAGAAAGTTGTAGATTAAAAATCATTAAGGATTATTTATTGGCAGAGTAGATATTGTAATCAGACATGTTTATTCATGAGTGTAGTTTATATTTAGAAGAGAGTTCATAAAAAGTTGTTGACATGGAGACATGGAGTGATAACTAGGACATATTCAAGCAGGTGAAAGCTTTAGTTTGGGTAAGAAGGGGCCTCAATGTGGAATATTAAATCAAAAATTACATAACCTTTGATACTAGAAGTTAGTTCTCTACATTTTTGAGACTGGTTATCTGTTTTGTTGTTTTGTGTATTTGCCAGAAAATATCTTTCACATACTTTTGCCCTCTTAGCCTGCATTCTGTTTTGCTCCAGCCGGCAGATAACGATCAAATAATTAATATTTTAAACGTTTATCTGCTTCTCGTGGCAGCTTTATATACACACACTCAACATTGCCGGACACTTCTTGGCCCGCTGTTTCAGTGCAGAAATGTTTCTCTGTTTTGTTTGTTCTGTAAGCTGAGGCCAGAGATAACAACACTCATAGCAAAGCTCGGAGATGCAACTCAATGCTGCTTCTGGAGGAGAATGTCAAACACATGGAGCAAACAAGTCATTAAGGTATAATTGATTCAATGCAGCTGCAAGGTCACTGTGGTCAGATCTGAGCTATAATGATAATTATTTGTTTTATTTCAAGTTCTATGGATGCAAGTATCAATCTATTCAGGGCTGGCTTTAAGTGCTAGGGAGCAAAAATGTGCTGTGGGTTTTTCCAATTCTTTGCGCATTGCGTCTCGTACCACTTACACACTTATTGGCAATTCCCAGGGTGTGAGTCAGAGTCCAAGAAATATTTAGTGATAACCAGTCAACTTTGTTAGTACCCCTGAAAAAGACAGTGCCTCCCCCCTTTTTGTCAGGGGCACTGACAAAAGAAACAGGTGGACTGGTTATAACCGGTTGAATGGTAGTAGACACAAGACAGTACCCCTTTCAACCCACAATCAATCTCACAATCCCTCAATCACTCATTTTTTTCAGTATGGCAAGAGTTCCCAGTGAAATTTAAGAGTTCAGGCTTTTTCACACTTATAGTTCATTTACTCTTGTAATTGATGAGTTTATAAACTTGTAGCTTTTCCCGTCATTTCGTTTGTTTTCACAAAGAGAAAAATCCAAGTGAACTTCAAGCGAACCATAAATGAGTCGCTCTGGAGTTTGTTTGGAACTGTACTGCGACCACCTCCTCCAAAGGGTCTTGGTGCAGTTGTTTTGGTGACGGGAACTGCTGTTCTTATAGGTTCCAAAATAATTCATTCTTTTAAAAAATCCATCCACCAGGGACGTGCTATGAAAATAGTTGGTTTAAAGATGTTTGGCTGAAATGGATAAAAGTGACAGAAATTAATTCCCTCCATAATGTGGCTGAGCATTAGAGCTGGGATGAGGAAATTGGACATTCAGAGGAAGATCGGAATTCAGCCGCTGCTCCTTCACCTCAAATAGAGCCAGGTGAGATGGTTTGGACTGAGTGACTCACTCAAATACCCAGCTTTGGTTAAGCAAACAAGAAAATGGATAGATGAATGGAAATCTGTAAGTAACTCTGAAACACAGACTCATAGCGTCACAAAACAACCAACGTCTATTTCGATTAGAGCCAATAAAAGTCCCCGACTTCATAAGTGAACATATTCTGTTCAACTTATAGCATTTTAGTAACATCAAAACCTTTTAGTAACATTCACGCTAGTGTAGCAATCCACAAATAGTATATACACAGGGCCTTTAAATATTAAAGCTAATAATTACCACCATCCTTGCTTGTGTGGCTGATAGACTCCAGAACTTGTCAACCTTGGTGGGTTTAGAGTGGAGAGTGATGGTGAAGTGTCAGCCTGGAGTCCAGTTTAACAGTGAGAGAGACCAGAAACTCTGTCAAACATGGGAATCAGAGAGGGGTAACTAAAATGTCGAAGGAACACATCCGAGCCTTGGATGCTGGTGCAAGGAGAAAGTAACGCCTAATATTTGATGAGCAGAGTTTACAAAATTAGTTTTTAATTACTCTGGCAGTTGACAGAGGCTAAGACATTGGGTAATTTCTTAGTTACAGTGCTGGAATAAAAGAGTTTTTAAAAAGCTATCTATGGACTGATTCTTATACAGCACTTTTCTACTCTCCCGGAGTACTCAAAGCGCTCTATACAACATGCCTCATTCACACCCACTCATACAAGCACTTCGAAACTCAAGTGCAACGTAAACTACATTCATACTCCGATGAACGTATCGGAGGGCAATTTGGGGTTAGTATCTTGCCCAAGGATACTTGGCATGCAGACTGGGGAAGCCAAGGATCGAACCACCAACCTTCCGATCAGTAGCTGATCTGCTCTACCACCTGAGCCACAGCCACCCTAGATCGATCGATCTATCTATCTATCTATCTATCTATCTATCTATCTATCTATCTATCTATCTATCTATCTATCTATCTATCTATCTATCTATCTATCTATCTATCTATCTATCCAAAATGTCACCTTGACATGCTTTATATTGTAAAGACCTTACAATAATGACAACAATGACCCCTTAAGAGCAAGCACCTGGCAATAGTGGAAAGGAAAAACACTCTTTTAACAGGAAGAAATCTCAGTTAGATCCAGGCTCAGGGACAGAGCCAAAGATTATTAATAACTAATGATTAAATGCAACATGGTGTATAAGATAGAGTGAAAACAGGTGAGTGAAACATGGCAAAGCCCCAGCAACCAATGCTTATTGCAAGATAACTAGGGGAGGGTTCAGGGTCACCTGATCCACCTTTATTATAAGCTTTATCAAAAGGAATGTTTTAAGCCTAATCTTAAAAGGGGAGAGAGGTTTTCTCTTGAATCCAAACTGGGAGCAGAAGAGGGGCCTGAAAGCTGAAGGCTCTGCCTCCCATTCTACTTATAAACACTCTAGGAACCACAAATAAGTCTGCAGTCTGAGATCAAAGAGCTCTGTTGTTTTGTGAGGTCTTTAAGATAAGATGGGACCTGATTATTTAAGACCCTGTTAGTGGCATTAATTCTCCAGTTGGATGCCAATAAACAACTGGGGTGGGGGGGGGAGGCTACAAGAAAATAATGGCTATTGAAAAAGATATCAAAACTGTTTCAATACAAAATTGTCACATCAAACATGACACTGAATGCTCAAAACCTTTTTTTGTGGTTCTTTTCTATATTTGTTCCCATGCTGTAACTTCACATAAGACAGACTGATGAAAAAGCACAACCCAAATTACTATTAATTAATGAAATGTTGTTCTGAGTACAATAAAGGTGAGTGGAATTTTGTTTGTGATGAAAATGATGTGACTGTGCCACGATTCCTTCACAAGACAAGCTTCTGGTTACTTAGCTGTCAGCAGTGTTGATAGGACTATATTTCTAATAGAAAGTACTTCCAACAAAACCCTTTTACAGTGAGGTCTGTGGATCATCCAGGAGAACAAAGATATTTCTCCGGGAAGGCAAATGGAAGCTGAATTTGAGAAATGCAATTTTTCAGTGTTGTTAGTCTCACTAACAATATTCCATACTCCTCTTTGTTCTGGCATGGAGGCAGTCGTACACAAACTATTAGGATTACAACTTTGTAAAAGAGGGGATTAGTGAAGTTTTGACCTCAGTGTCAGAATATTTGTCATGTCAATTGTGTTTTGGCTAGAACCCTGTAGAAAACATGAAACTCTCGATCCAAAGACTTGAGGTTTGCATCCAGACTTTTCTCTGTATAAAGAAACACTTTTGTCGTGTTCAAGGAAAGCTGATGGTTTAGATATAAATACAATTAAAAGAGATAAACTGCATTAACTCTTTGAGGTCTAAGTCATTATTGGTGACAACCTTAACTCTAACCATGACCTTAACTGACCTTGATTAGAATATGTCTTTTTTTGTTTTCATTACACTGTTCCCCTAAGTCTTGTCAATAGTAACACATCGAAAACTTCACATTTTCAAAATCTTCAAAACTTTTATTTTCCACGTTTTTTCCTCATTTTTCTTTCTTATAAATATCGGGCCTAGTATTCAAAGAACCTTTACGGTTTTTAAATCAAATCAGATTTAACAGTGAGCCAATGAAGAGACGCAAATATGATCTATTTTTATAGTCCCTGTTAATACACTTTTGGATTAACTGAAGCCTTTTCAGGAAAACTTTTAAAACAACCTGATAATAATGAATTACAACAGCCCAACCAAGAAGTAACAAATGCTGGAACTAGTTTTTCACCATCACTTTGAGACAGGTTGTTTCTAATTTTAGAAATATTGTGCAAATGGAAGAAACCAGTCTTACATATTTGTTTAATGTGGCCATAAAACCTCTTTCCAGAAGGTATTTGCCTTGTCTAGCTGCAATTTTCTGTCAGTTTTGGAGCAGGGACTCCTTTCTTGTGTTACACACTCCCAGTCCATGGCAATATAAAGCTGGCTTCACTGTGGGCAGTCACGCTGGTGTTCCAGCAGGTTTCAAACTGTCTTAACCAATTTCCTCTTATCTGTGGGTGATTGTTTGGAGCCTTTTTTTAGACCTTGGCAGTAACTTGTGCTTAGGTAAAACAGTTTGAAATGATGATCTTGGAATCAGCAGTTGTTTAGAAATGTTAGAAATTAGAAAATCTATCTATCTGTGTTCTGAACAGTGATTACATCCTGGAAAAATACCAGTTCAAGCCCAAAATTATCATGGCATTCATACCAATAATGAGCATACGTAAACGTCGGACCACAACTGTGACGACATCTGTGAAGGCACCATTAATGCTAAACCTTATATTAGAGATATTTGAGCAAAGCATGCTGTGATCCAGATGCTGTATTTTTGAGGCAAGGTCTTGCTTGTGGATCAATGACAAACCTAATTCTACTCATGTACTCCATGAAAGCCAGTGTATTCTGATTTACTTCTTTTTTTCACAGGCACTTGCCCATAATCATCTCATTAAAGTCCAACTTTCATACTTTCAAAAATAGTTGATTTTGTAAAGTGACAATAAAAGCAGAATGCCACTTTTTACAAATCACTTAATATCTATATTAAGTTTAACACAGTACAAAGACAACACAGAGACATTTTATTGTTTTGTTTTTGACATCAGAAAATTGCTATGAAAGAGCAGGAATTGGAACAACAAGACTGAAAATGTTATGTTGTGATTACAAACCAAGCTGCACAATTACACTTCATACATTTTAAACTTTTCACTTGTCATTTTATGACATTTAAAATCATGAAAAAAGGAGAAAATTAACAAAGATCATCTTTTTTTCATTATATTGCAACTTGCTACACTTGTCACATGCACATGTTCTAAAAAGAAAGCAGCTTTTCAACATTGTACAAAATAGAATAGAATAAAAATAAAACACTGATATGCATTTAATTCATTTTAGCCAATAGTTTGGTTTTTCTAATGTGTCTGACTCCAACACAGACTTGCAACATCTTATATGTTCTCCATTACACTGGACTGAGATGCCTACAAAAAATGTGTAATGAACAGCGTTGACAGAAATCAACACACATTCTACATCTCTTCAGAATTCCCAAACATAAACACTATCAATTTTCTCCCTGTTCTCGGCCTGGGTCCAAACTCCATGCTCAAGATATGTTTGTATCGTTTCTCCGATCCTGCCCAGATTTGGCCACAAGTGTCTTCCACTTAGAAACAGGAAAACTGCTTCTTTTTCTTTCTCTCATCCCTCTTACTAGACTCAGTTTGTCCCAGAACATGACCCCGACTATAGATGTGACTAAGGACGTGTCTACTCGCAGGAATCCCTCCATTTAGACTGGTCGGTGGAGCTGAGCTCTGCTTTCTTGTAGAAGGATTACAGATCCTGTGAAGAGCTCCTTCCCATTACATAATGACCGAAGATAAGATCCCACACCAGCAGGGACGTTAAAGGAGATGATGTGCAGACCTGTAGTGGTTTCATATATCAGTGTTTAACCCTCTCAAATGCTCCTTTGCTGCTGCACTGAATTAGCCATGTCAATTTAGTTAAGAGCAGCATTTCTCCGTGCTCTCGTCTTTCACACCTTACTGCTCGAGTGGAAAATTCCTGTTTCCAAACAAAAACTTCACAGGATGCCGTGAGGACTTAAAATCAACTGACAGAATTCTCCCATGGCATCACTTAAAGGTCAGCCGCACTCAGTTTGTTTATTTCACGCAGCTCTGAAACTCTCCATGATGACATCTGTTTTGGTTATATCAGGGGCCATAGTGCCCCCTAATGTAGTGCAGACAAAACAGAATGCGTTGTCTGATAAAAATGATTTCAGTTGGGTTAATATAGCGACTGAATGCAGAATATAGTTTCCTTGCAGAGCATGATTTTATTCCCAAATCATAAAATCGGTGACCTAAAATAGATTAGCTGGTAAGAAAAGAATTACATTTCAGAATTAATTACCAATGTTCTACCAGTGTGCCATACAAAGGTAGTCACTATACGGTGTATATATACACCGTATAATATAATTCATATAATTCAAATACAAGCTACCATATACATATATGTATATGGTAGCTTGTATTTGAATTTTGAATTTTAAAGCACTGGTAATATTTTTGCTCTAGGACTGTGTGCCAAGCACATAACTGCAGAAAAACAACAATAATTAGTCAGAAATTACTCTCCCTTTTATTCTTACTTTGAACAGTTTGTAAATGCCAAAAACTATTTTATTTAAAAAAAAAAAAAAAAAAAGGATTACCTTCCTCTGAATACAAAACAGAAGGGCATAATGTTTTGGGTAAACCTTTAATTTGAAATGTAGATTCACTGTCTGAGTATGAGCTTCACCGTAAGCTGGCTTCCAGTCCTCTGCTAAAAAATCAGCAGAATCAGCTTTTTCTGAATATTTGCTGCAGCCATTTAACTAATATCATGAAGTCTCTGAACATTTCATGCACTTCTGTCAATTGCCACTATTTATAAGAGATGATGGTGTTATTTTTATTATGTTATTTTTATGTCCTTTTCAAAAACGGAATTTTAAAAAAACCATTCAGAATAAATTTATGGCTCAGATATTGTGACATGATTCCATGGAACATATATATTGTGAGACAATTTAAAGGTTTTGAGTCTGTAGAGTAAAAAACACACATGCTCACGCCATATACTGATGAGATGTATGGGGCTGTATTGAAACTGATTGGATAAAATATTGTTTTACGTTCCACCATAATTTCTCTCATATGCATGACAATTGCACCTTTTTTTTTTTTAAACTGGTTCATTCAGTTGATCATCATAGTTGTTTGTTGAGACTTCCTCCAGCTATGCTTTGTATATTCCACCAGTCTTTCATGCCTCATGGGTAAAACTATTTAAACTAAGGAGTTGAAGTGATGGTATACTGACATGGATTTTGTTGCCACAGGAGGAAAAATAAAATGAAAAACATAAAACAGAGAAATTAGCAAAGTCCCATTTTCATTCTTTACAAGGGATCCAGATCAACATTTTGCTGAACGAATAAGCAATTTTAGCAAAAAGATGGATGGAAAAAGGAAACTTCTGCTGGGAAACTGAAACACATTTTTTCAGTGTATCTCTGTTTTACTGTTTTCCTTCTTTTTTTAATTGCTCATTTAGTATGTAAGACCAGCAAGTCAATGTGGGGGGGAAAAAACACAAGTAAAAAGAAAAAGTGATGCAACCTAAACAGTCCACCGGAAAAACACTATTTCTGTTTGGATGGTGATGTCACCTGAAGGGGGCAGTGTTACCCCACTCACTGGCTCTGGACTGCAGAGCCGCAGTGTGTAGCTGTAACATCCTCAAATCTCGGCATGTGTGTCACCACCGCATGTAACGTCACTTCATCAGTCCTATAAAAATAGAATGATCTATAACCCGGCCCTTATTTTTTTGACATTTAAATTACCCACACTTGATTATGTCCTAATTATCCAGTTTAATGAGTAATTATACGCTGTTTCTGAAAGTTATCAAAGGTAATATCTTCAGCAACACACACAGTCTGTGAGTTTATGTGTCTGTGAATTTCCCCCCTTGCTTTAATTGTAGTCATTACAATTAGCAGCAAAGCACACATCTTGAGCACTTCTAAAATAGACTTGATGACTAAATAAACATACATACAGTAAAGTGAATAGCAGATTAGAACGAAAGGTATTAAGTAGTGGTGTGTGTGTGTGTGTGTGTGTGTGTGTGTGAGTAAATTAATAGTCACATGCAAGATCCATGAATCTAAGAAGGTCAGACCCTTAATATAGAGTTGAGGGTTAACACTTGATGAATAAACTGAGCTTGAGGTATGATGTGCATGGAGAGGTGTTAAGATATTGGCCTGGAGGCATAATTACTTGATCTCTGTGTGGTGGCAGGAAGTGTGACAAAAAGTATTCTTCTGGTTTATTAGCATAGAAGAGTTCACAGTTATTTTTACTTATTCAAGATTTTGGAAGAGAGTCCAGCACACACTTGATTAGTGTACAGAAATCAGTGCTTCTTTTGCTTCAAGATGGAAATTAAAAGGCAGCACTTGAGAGCTAAACTACTGAAAGACCTTCTAACTGAAGGTCAGCAGCAAACGCATAGAAGAAAAGGCTGGAATCTTATTCAACCTGAGAAAGAGCTGTAAAAAGATGAAAGTCAGGTTAAGACCAATAAGGTGTAAAGAAAAACAAATTATGGTGAATTATGGGTATATTGGATCAATATTTGATCTCACCAAAAAACAATGTGTGCATATAATCATGTCTTACTTTCAGCCTTCTTAGTCAGATGTGATTTAATGGGGCTTGTCATAGAAAACATTTCTCACACATAAATATTAACAACTGCTGAATTTCATTTTGTATTGTGTTTCAGATAAAAGATGGACACACACAAGCTAAAAAGTGAAGTCAGTGCAGAAGTACTTTACTGCTGCATCCTTTGTCAGCTCCAACTGAGGCCATCGCCTCTGACCGAAAAACAAACACTTTTGTTAACAGTTGTTTACATGTCTCGGGTAAAACAGTAAGGTTATTTCATTAATTGCGATCATTACTGTTTACAGAAATGAGAAAAAAACAGGGGTTACTCATTGGCAGGTATCTTCTTATTCACAAGGTGACTTCACAAGCCATCAACATTGGCTACATCCATCATTTACTTGTATATGAATATAGTCTAATTGAAAACTAAGTCTTTTTTCATAGTTTAAAACCTGAAGCTGGATTTAATCAGTTTTGAGTAATACAAAACACTTAATAGCAAGTGTGGTTTATATTGTATTATAAAAGCTTACAGTTTAGATACTGATTTCCAAAGTTGATTCTCTGCGAGACGGCAACTGGAGGTGGGTGAGTTCGCTAGTTTCCATATAAAGATGATATATCATGTTCTGACTGAGAGATTTCAGAAAAATTAAAAAGTGCAGCTCTGCTATCACTCTGGACATGAATGAAGACAGAAAACTAAACAGTAGTGACGTTTGTAGGGTTACTGAAGTTGGGCTAATTGGTATATAATAGCGTGGTGGCTAGCTACACAGCTATGGTTAGCAAAATATAAACACATTAGCACAGTGAAGCTGGAGGATGAACGCTAACTTTTTTCCACTCGATAAAAGTTAACGTGAGGGTTCCCAATGGTTAGCGACAAATGCAATCGCATGTCAGAATGATGTAAACGGACCAAACTTCAGTCAGAACAACTGTGATAATCCAAAGACAGCGCGAGGCTTAGTCATTAATATATTGCTGCATGGTTTATGCTACTAGATACTACTCGTTATGAAGTCCTGATCCTCATCTTCATGTACTCATTCAAATCTTTGTTTGTTTTAGAGCCATTCTTTTCTGACCCAATCAAATCTTTGGTGCCTGCGAAACGTGAGCTCCTGGGCTGTAGTTACATTGTAAGATTTGCTGCCATTGAACAGTGGTAATAAAAGCTGAAAGAGGCCGACAGGGATCACTGACTTTTTTAGGGGCTTGTTAAGATTAAATAGAACAACATACAAAGCAATAAAACATGTTAAAAACACAAAAGCCTTAATAAATGCAGAGTAGTTTGGACCCGAAAGCAGGGTTCATACGCCATCACTTAACAACCGGATTGCATTAACTGTTTAGGAATTACAACCATTATTATACATAGAGCCATGAAATTTGTTTGTTTGTTTGTTTGTAAATTTGTTTTGATGATGTAAACAATATACAGGTACAGTTAGCAAAAAAAAAGTTAATAGGGGCAGCACGGTGGCACGGTGGTTAGCACTGTTGCCGCACAGCAAGAAGGCCCCGAGTTCAATTCCACCATCAGGACGGGGTCTTTCTGTGTGGAGTTTGCATGTTCTCCCCGTGTTTGCGTGGGTTCCCTCCGGGTACTCCGGCTTCCTCCCACCGTCCAAAGACATGCAGCTTGTGGGGATAGGTTAATTGGATAATCCAAATTGCCACTAGGTGTGAATGGTTGTCTGTCTCTGTGTGTTGGCCCTGCGACAGACTGGCGACCTGTCCAGGGTGTACCCCGCCTCTCGCCCTATGACAGCTGGGAAAGGCTCCAGCGCCCCCCGTGACCCTGAAAAGGATAAGCGGAAGCAGATGGATGGATGGAAAATAAAGTTAATACATTTCAATGTTGCTTCTATTCTAATTCAGTTACATATCGAAAGGGAGTGGGAAGAAGTACACACTTATTTAATCCCACCCATTTGCCATAGGTTATCATTCAGTATTTAGTCAGCTTCCTTACTGATATAAGCTGTAATAAAAATAGCAAACAGATTTCTGATATAATATATACATCACACCATGAAATTTTTAAATGGAGACATTAACTTAATTTTACCATTTTCCCTTTCTTTATAGTTCAAGAAGATCATATCTTTATAACTCTTTTTGAACTGCTTTATGTTTGGACATTGCTTCAATTCCATATTCAAACTATTCCACAGTTTCACTCCATGCACAGAAACACAAAAGCTTTTGCTGGTAGTACGTATCTTCACTATTTTGAAGCTACAAAACCCATTAAATTAGAACTTACTTCTTTAAAAAAAAACATACTCTGAATATTACCTCCAGTCCTGGAGGGCTGGTATCCAGCCACTTTCAAATATGGCCTTTGTCAAAATATTAGTTGTTTCCCTGATGGTTTTGTTTTTCTATGTGCCTTTTTGCACCACTTATTATTTATTTTTTAAGCTTGACTTTTTGTTCCTTCTGTGAGCTTTGGGTTCTGCATGTTTTTGGGTTCTCACATTTACATTGCTTTGGCTAGCAGCGGCCATACTCACTGCTAGCCAAAACACATACTTAGAGTCAGTGATTTAGTACTGTTTATATGTTTCTCCCAACACAGCACAGCACAGCAAGTGCCACTTAAAGTAATTAATATGTAAAATACAAGATAAAAATTATATAAAATATAAAAAATAAAATAAAATATGTTAAAGCAGGTCATTAAAAGAAAAAAGGCTTCAATACTGACTTTGCTTTGCAAAAAGTCGTTTATATAGAGTCTGGTCTTGCCGAGTCTACAAAATAATGTGATGCAAAAAGCTGCCCTATTTTTCAAGCAGGGATTTTTTATGAATGAATTAGATGACTTACTCATAGAGACTAGACTGGAAAATGGGTCAGTCATATATCATCTAGCTTTTTCATATACTAAACCACAACCGTGTTTGCAATCAAAGTGTGGGGTTTATGAATAAGGCAAGATGAGTCAGAGCTGTGTATGTTCATGACTGTGTCTGCTCTTGACATTCTACACAGAAAATCCTGGCATGTTTTGACATGTTTGACATGAGGAAATTATTAATGCCAGCTGTAGTCTTTGAATAGGAGATTATGAAATGTTACGTAGATTGGAAATGGCGTTCCTCAAGCTATTGCTACTTCTGAAACTCCTCTTAATATTGCATCATTAATTGATGTTTTTGCTTCATACAATTTAATGCAGTGAATGTGAATTATAAATCCTGAGCTGTGCTCCAACTTTTGTCAGTTCTGATGAGATCCACATTCCAGACTCTGTGTTTAATCTTATTACTTTTGCATGGAGGCAATGTTTAAGTCTTAATGGTTTTGAATGTAGATGTGGCCGCCAAGGGGTGCAGTAATAAAAGAACCTTTTAACAATAAGTTCAAAATTACAAAAGAAAATCTCAACTTATAATTTTTGTAGTTTTTCTGTAGTTTTCAATTAATTTAGTTCATAAATATGTGACACATTAAGATGATGCAAAGAATACATAGCCATTGCAGTAGTTAAAAAAGAAAACATGATGTAAGCAATGTTCCCTCTAATTTTTCATGTGTCTGAGCGAACACACAAACTCCCTGAGTGATCTCGTGGACCACTGTGAGCGATATTAGATGTGTGCACTGTGGTCACACCAGCGTTGAATCAATCCAAGTTACATGGTTTATTAAAATAATAAAATTACAGCATTTACATTTCTGTTAGACTACGTTTAATTACTGCTTTAGCCCACTTATAATGAAAATTAAAAAAAAAAAAATCTTGTTCATGACCTGTGTAGTATGTTAACGCTATTGGAAGTAAAAATAACTTGAACTTGAACCAATTTGGAAAACACAACTTTCTTCTTTTAAAAAAAATAAAATAAAACTCTGACTTGTATTATGAGTCTGTGGTCTGTGAGAGAGTCCTGTAACTCTCTATCTGCAAAATACAGCATATTATGACCAATGCTGGGCAATTAATTACATAGTTACTTCTTAAAAAAAGTTACTGAGTTTTGCAAACAACAAAGTTTTTTGGAGCTCTTTACCTAAAAATGCAGCCAAGGCGGTTTTTTAAACAAACATTTCAAACTATTTACAGAACAATCAGCTGTTCTGCATCAAATCTGATGCCGCACAAATTATTTGTGCCACTCCAAAAAATAATTTCTGTCCACTATGAGATAAAGGAGAACAATAGCCTGATACCTGCAGGCCTGACAACAGGAGATGTATCACTGCTGTAACACCTGTAACATTCAGCAGCCGCCTCATTGTTCTGACACACACAACAAAACTATTGACTACACTACACACTAACTACACACTAACTACACAAGATTTGCGCTAAAGGTTGCAAATGTCTCACATCTCAGAACACCGCCGTCACTCCTAAAACTTCCACCCGTCCTGTTTATAAGGTTTGGGGAAACCTGCAGTCAGCTGAGACTGAAGAAGTCACTTGGATGAGTGACGAAACGTTTCTCCCACAAAACGCTACGTCCAGATGAACAGATTCAACTTTTGGAGATTCCTCCCGTTTCTTAACATCTAAATGCCATGTTGTGATTGGTCGACATGGTACATTTTTCGACCAATGGGAAAGGGTGGGGTGTTTTGGTTTCGTCTCTGCTCACAGGCGGAGAGTGCTTTCGAGCGTTTTCCTTATAAAACGCCGTTTTTACCGTTTCTTCCCGCAGTAAATATAAACAACAATAGTATTCAGGAAGAAAACCAAACATTGCATATTTTTTTTATCACAACTCTGGTGTTACGTGGCCTATCAACACAATTAAAAAACTGGTGTAAAGTCCACACTTTTCCCGTCAATTCTTCCGTCTGTCCTGCTCACATCTCCAATGGTTCTACACGTTGTCATTAATGTGGCTTCACTCCACATCAGCCATGCCGCTTTGCTAGCTAAAACACCGGTGTCGGCAGGTATTTACTTTAATTTCAATTCAGGTTAGAATTTTTTTTGTGTGTGCACAACGCAGATTTTCTCTGCGCAGAGACCGTGCCAACAGTGCGCAATTGCGCACGTGCGCAGCTTAGAGGGAACATTGGATGTAAGTACAAAATATGAAAACATGTCTCTCACTTCTTCAGATTTCTGAATGCAGAATTTAGTTCAGTGTTTATGTTTCTGTATGGGAAAAAGGGCAAAAAAGAACAGTCCGTTCATTCCTACCACACTCAGTGGGAGCTGGATTGGGTTCGGTCAGCTGATCATCAATGAAATTCTGAAGGTAATGTCTTTCTTTCATGTGTCTGAACAAACGAATGGTTAAATAAAAAAAGAAAGAAAAGGAAAAAATCATCAGCTCATCATGAAACGTCATCGTTACTGTACTGTTCCTCACTATGACTGCAAATCTCACTGGAGAAGTTTACATTTTTGTTTAAATCAATTATACCTTTTATTAAGGCTGGAATACCAAAACAATCAGATGTAACAAAAATAATACAGTGTTGAAATTTTTTTTATTCTTTTAGGTACACAGAGTAAGTCTGTGTAGGCTCTCTTATCAGAGATGCTTCTTCAGTTCTAAGACCAACAGTTCCAGCTATCTAGCCTTAGTGGGAGCTGTCCCCTAACAGGTTTGTTGACCCACTATTGATCATTTTATGTACTGTTTATAAGATTGGGGAAACCTGCAGTCAGCTGAGACTGAAGAAGTCACTTGGATGAGTGACGAAACGTTTCTCCCACAAAACGCTACGTCCAGATGAACAGATTCAACTTTTGGAGATATTGATCATGTGCCTCATCAAATGAGTAAAGGTATGAAAAAGGGTGGGGGTCATTATCAGCAGAGGTTTTGGGTGAAGACCTTGCCTCACCCTATCATGTGACCTGTTGAGATGTGACAGATGATGTGAGTGGGCGTTTTGGCGCCTGGGAACGGATCTCAAAATGGTCATTCACAGTGGACATAGATGGCTTCTTTTACTCCTCTGTCAAACCATCTGTCTTCTCTGTCCAAAATGTGGACAATGGCATCCTCGAAAGTGACCTTTGACCTTTAGATGCAGATGTACAGCTGGGTCTTGTCCATCCATCCATTTTTTTCTGCTTATCCAATTCAGGGTTGTCGACTGAGGGCTTTTGGGGCTTTATTGGTTTTGTTTTTGTTAAAACAGCTTGAAAAAATACTGAAAAGTTAAAAATAATTTAAGAGCAAGTAAATGTAATGAATGCTTTGTAAAACCTGTGAAAAGAGGAGTTGCATAAAAAACGTATATATAGAATGGTGCAAAAAGAGGGATCATCAGTGTGGACTGATGACTTGGTATGATATGTGATAAAATTCACATATAAACAATCATATTTCAGTCATAATAGGAATTCATTATTTATCATTCAGTAGATTCTCAGTAGATTGCAGTTTCTCCATTCAGAGGCAGTGACCCGTGTTCTGCTGGCTTGATATGAAAGTAACTGCATCCTTGCAGATAAGTCTTAGAGAAACATGTGGGAATGGCTTTAACATCCTGCAGCTTTGAACATTTATCTGAACGGCTAAGAATTACTGAGGTGAAAAGTTTATCATACAAACAACTCTCTGCAAACAGGGTCTGTATGATCCAGAACACACACACATGCATTTATTTTGCAGTCGATAACACACATTATCTTTCATCTCTGGCATAACTGTTTTTAAATTATTACAACATTTTTCCTACAACTGAAAAATAGTAAAATGGTATGAAAGCATCTGTGTGTGTATTGTATTATCTGCATCGTTACCTTTGCATATCTGCAATAGGATGCAAGATGGAATTGTAAACCACAGTGCAACCAGCTGTGAAAACTGAAAAACGTGACCCCTTGACATACTGTAGCCAGAGCAAGTCTCTGTGTTCAGACTTTGGTCTTTCACAACATGGTCGTCAGCAGTAAAATGAGCCTGATTTTAGTCAAGTTTCTTTCTGTGATTTTATCTGGACCTAGGTGTTAATTGGATAAAGTCTGAGCCTTGCTGGTGTCTTTGGCCTTGGGCCTTAATGTTGTCAGGTAATCTCAGACTGCCTTGCTTGTGTTTGAAAACTCTTTTTTGAAGAATTTTGAAAATTCCTTTGGTGTTTGTTAGTGGTGGGCAGATCGATATTGAAATATTGATATTTTGATATCCAGTACCTGATATTTTAGTAATTTGGGGTGTAAGTGTATAAATGTGTTGCAGGCCCTTGGCGTGCGCACTCACAACAATGGCTGAGCGTAAGCTGAGTCATGTGTGGACGTATTTTACCTCCACAAACAGCCAAGACGCTTTTTGCGATACATGTGGCAAGACAGTGAGGTGTTGTGGCAACACCACTGACCTCGTCAAACACCTCACAGTAAATCATATCACGGAATATGACGAGCTTATGTTGAGGTGAACTGAAGAGGAGGAGAGGAGGGGGACGGGTGCTGTTAGGGCGAGACAGACGTCTCTCGCGGAGTCCTTTAGTGCTGCAGGCAGGCAGCGTGTTGAAATAGCGCACAACTTCAGGTTTTTATGTCTATATGATAATTCTGCATTATTAAGCAATAAGAACAAGTAGTCTGATGTCCTGTAATCATTATGAAGCTATAATTTGAAATACAATATAATAAAAGTTTTTGTACAAAGTATCGGAATCGGATCAGTATCGTCGATACCACCCTGAATTTTACTTGGTATCGGATTGGAAAGCAAATCAGTGGTATCGCACATTTATCTGGGATTTATTGGGGACATCCTGCCTGGCTTTCTACTTGTTGTTGAGTATGACTTGGGACTTTGCTGCTCTTGGCTGCCCTAGGCCTGAGTGTGGGCTGAGGGAAGATAAAGATCACCTGGTGTGTATCGTATTTTTTCCACTTCTGTCGGTCCCTCTTCTTCTGTTTTCCTTTGTTGGATGATCCTTAATTATATTGGTTGTTCGCTGCAGTACTTATCCTCTGTAAGTGTTGTTAAAGTTCAATTTACTATTGTCTCCCAATCCTACTTTATTTATATCTGCATATTTGCATTATGTCTGCTTTTAAAGTTTAATTTAAAAATAAGAGAACACTTGAGATATTATTTTACTTTGTTGATCTTGACTTTGGATTTGACTTTGCTCTCACAACTTTGGACTTTGCTTTCAGAAGCTTAGTTTCACTAACTCAAACCTTACTGTAATCATAGTCCTAAGCCCATGCAAAGAAACAGACAGAGCCTACATCTACAGGGTGCAGAAAAAAGTACAGTTAAAATATAGGAAATATGTTTTTAAATCTGTCAAAAGACTAAATCAGTTCATACTCTTCATATAAAAGCCTTCTGCATGAGGTGCATTAGTAACTAGTCAGTGCAGGTGTTGTGGTATGACGTGTTTGTGTGTGTTTCTATCTTCCAGTGCTTTTGGGAGCGCGTTATCCTCTCTGGGGAATCTTATGAGCATCTGGCCAAAGGATTAGCATAAAAATAGGAGTATGTTACAGGGGCAGAGACAGAAAATGAGCTGTACACCCACACAATGTCAAGGTGCATTACAGGAGGTGGTTTACATATTAAACTTACTGGCTGAAGTCAGAGAGGTGCAGGGAGGCTGTGAGGAGACACCTGAAAGATACTGAAATTACAGCAAAGGCCAACAATTATTTAACCTCGTCATCTCATAAGAACATTATTCCTGATGTGTTGAACTGCACGCCATGTGCATCCTATTCACCTTATTATATGTCTGCTCTTTTAATGTTTTGAAAAATGAATAGCGTGGCCTTCTCTCTGATCTTTAGCTGTGAATCTATTGATGCTAACTCACAACATTTTATCCTTGAATTGCATCAAGATTGTGCCGCCCTTAAAACAAAAACAAATAAACAAACAAACATAAAAGATGGACTTATCCAGAGAAATTGGTTTTGGAAGTTACTGCTTTTGGAATGACAGGTTGAATACTAAGTTATCAGCTAATGCACTTGAGGCTGGCTCTACATCTACATGTAACAGTATATATGTAACAGTGTATATATGTCAGTCTAAGAAGCCAAGCCAAGTATCCAAATGGGTAAGTATATATATATATGTATATACATATATTTATATATATATACATCTAGCACTGTATTATTTCTTTGAAATGCTGTTTACTTTGACATTCTAACCAGGGTGCCCATAATAAGTGGCTATATTAAGAACTACAATTCTTACTGGTTTCATTTTTCAGTCCCATGCTTGATGCCCGGTTCACCAATCAGCACCTCTAATGTTGCAACAGTGGCATTCAGATCTCAGCTCTGCTGTGCGCTATTTTCTGACAGACTTGGAGAGACCAAACCTATTTTCTCCCGAAATGAAATGAGTTAGTATTGATTTCTGATTATTCACACACACAAACCGATGCATTCTAACCACATCACTGTAAGTCACTGCTCTTTGACAGTGATTACTCATATGGACCTTGATAAATTCAAATGCATTTTTTAGGTGTTCCCTAAGGAGCGGCTGAAGGCCTTTAATTAAATATCAGCCAACACAAAGTATGTTCTGTACTCTGTTTATACCTTTGGCAAGAAAAAGATTAATAGATTTTAGTCTGTTTTCCCCTGAAAGCACTCTGGGCACATTGCTATTCTGAAAACGTCTGATACCAAGGATAGAAACATATAACAATGTCTTGGGGAAACTACACTGTAAATGCAAGTGATATTAAGTGTCAGAAACCTAAAGGTGAGAAAATTGCGCTTACAAAAAGAGGGATTACAGTTCACCACTTGGATGGGCTGATAAAATGTGGGTGACAGTATGTATCCCATTCTTTAACAAAAACTCTGACGTAAACACATAGAAAGGTATGACATTAGTAAAGGGGAAACTTTAAAGAGCACTGACTAATTCAGAGACTTCTAGACTAATAAGCCAACCAGTCATGAACACTGCCTCCAATTCCTTTGCGCTATGTGCACGTTTTAATGTAACCAAAACTTGGCAAAACACAATAATTCCAACGGTGTTTTGTATCATAAAGTAATACTGTCGACATGAAGAAAGAAAATGCTCTCAAATTATAGAAACGGCCAATGGGATGTGTTCTGTTTGATGTGGACTTGATACATAATGTACATGTATATATTAGGTAGCTGTAAATAAAGTTGTGCTCTCTCAGGGGCGTGTTCATTCATTCATCAAGGCTGATCTGTGTTTATTCCTCCCTAATTATCGCCGGTGCAGTTTGCTGTTCACGTCGGACTTCTCTGCACTTTTCATACCTCTGCTAACAAATACAAACTAAATCACATTGGAATACCAGCAAATTCAATGATCTAATGGAATTTGATAGGTTTCTCCCACCTCACCTTGACACCTGACAAAGTCACCATCAGATAAAATAACCACTTTTAGCAAATAGGCAGAAATCTGATACAACATGGGTTGGATATGACCAAATCTGAGCTCTACACTCTACGGTTGCCAGTGACCTGGATGTTAAAGATAATGATGTTTCTCTTGTTGTTATTTACAAGTAAATAAGTTAGATGTTAGAAGCACCAGAGGCTACTTTGAGTCTGTGAGGGCAACACAGAATCAGTAGCACCTTACAAAGGCGTAATGTTCTCTTTTACTTAGTGTCTGATGTCTTTGCTGTGCGATGCTCTCAAGTTGAATTCTGTCTGTTGGCTGTCTGCAGATTTGACTTTCTCGCCACTTACTTTTGATTTTTGAGAACTGACATTTAACGTACCAGAAAGTGGTCATCTGCCTTGTAGATTCAACCTTTGGTCGCTACCTGCACAGTAAACACAGACAGACTCAACTTCACAGACGCAGCACTATTAGCTCTCACCAGTGCCACCACTTAGCTCTCTTTCTGGCTGCTCTGGGTTTCTTTGACTCAGAAAGAAACTGGAAGCCCAACTGAAAGGTTGAATTTTCAACCTCTACCAAATCTGTGAGAATGAACATTAATGTGACGACTTGAGCTTGTTCAGCAGCAGCGAGAGTCTTTACATGTACACAGAAATATGACTGAACTCACTTCATTGGCTCCCAGTTTAATATAGAATTACCTTCAAAATCCTTCTATTCATAAAGCTCTAAATGGTTTGGCTTCCCACTACATCTCTGACTTGCTCAACGTCTGTAACCCAGTCAGACCTTTTAGGCGCGGACTTTTTAACTGTTCCCAGAATTTAAGCCAAGTGGGGGTGCTTTCAGCGACTGTGGTCCTGCTCTCTGGAACAAGCTGCCTGCTGACCTGAAGTCAATCAAATCTGTACATGCATTCAAAAACAGACTCAAAACCATTTCATTATCACAGGCCTACACTCAGCTGAGTGTGTGTGTCTGTGTGTTTGTGTGTAGGTTAACTTGTATTGTACTTCTTTGTAAATTTTTACTTTGTCATTTTCATTGTAAAAATAAGATTCTGTGTTATTGTTTTTAATCTTCTGTGTTGAGCACATTTCATATGAGTATATTGAAATGTGCTATTTAAGTAAACTTGCCATTGTTCAGAGTTTTTGTTAGGTGTTAAAGCTACAAAAGGGGTGTTACTGACAAAATCACTAAGTTTGCAAGCATGACATGAAGTGATGTTCACTTCCGTAAAATGCTCAAGCATGCAGATAAAAATTCTTATTTTAGAAATAATTTTAAAAATAAAAACTTTTACCTGTAAACAAAAAATCCACAAAATAAAAAACATGTAGTCGTATATATAGAAGTTAAGCTGTGGGATGACCAAAGATTTTCTTATACTAAGTAGTGAGTAAGCTACAAATTGATGGTGCAGAAGCACTGTCAACGATTACCAAGTCATCCCTGACTGGCACCTATGCTCCCCCAAGACGTTCTCATATGCAGGCGCATTTTGGTGTATCCTTTCTGACTTTTCTGGGACAAGCTCTGAGTGCAAAGTTAAGCCTAACAAGCCCCAAGAACCCAGGTCAGATGTGAGAAAAACAGCAAACAGCAATCATAACTTTTTTCTCTCTTTTCAGTCTTTTGTTCCACCCTTGATAACCTCAACCACAAGCAGTTACAAGCCAGTGAAAGCCTTGCCTTTGTTTGGGCCCCATGGGTGTTTTGTTTGTTGCCTTCTGATTATGCATGAGATTTTTTTTCATTCTTTCATTTTTGTTTACGCTTACTTTCATGTGTGGCTGTGTTAAAATGTGGGAAAGAGAAAATAGCCTAATTCAAGTTTGTCTCTCTGAGTAGCTGTAAGTGCACTGTTAAAAAACAAAAAATCCTAGAAAAACAGTAATATTCTGGCAGCTGGGGCGCCAAAATAATACCATAAAATAACAGAAAATAACTTTCTCATAAAAATACGGTTATTTCCAGTAATGACAATACAGTTTGTTGCCCTAATTTTACATTTTGCTTTTTTCAAGTGCTTTTAAACATTACATTAGGAACATGTTAATGTGATTAAACAATGAAATTACCTATAAACAAGGTCAATGAATGTGGCAATATGAGTAATAATACTTAAATGTACAGAAATATACAGTTAACAGTTGGTTTAAATAATAATGGATTGCATGGCCTGGGACAGAGGCGAGGCTGCCATATCGCACCATCGGCCCCTCTGGCCATCACCAGTAGGTGAAGTGTCTTGACCAAGGACACAACGACCGAGAGTGTCCGAGCCGGGGATCAAACCGGCAACCTTCTGATTACAAGGCGAACTGCCAACTCTTGAGCCACGATCGCCCTAAATAGCAAGAATAATAATAATTATTTGATGTAAAACAAGTTTATGAGAATCATTTTATATATTTTTCGATAGCATTACATTTGAATTGAACAGTTCAATCTTTCAAATAATGGACAAATATTTGTGAAATCATGATACATTTGTGAATGTATTTATATTTTATCTAAATGTGCATATGTACAGACAAATACATTTAAAAAACAAGAAAATTATGTTTTATTACATTAATTAATTACATTAATTACATAAAGGTTTTATTTAATGATATTATAGGAGAACAGAACAAAACTGTAAAATACACAGTAAAATACTTTTATATTAGGATCTTTTTTTACAGTGTGTAGACGGGAGAGTTCATGTGTCTGTGAACACATGTGTTTACACCCAGATAAACTGATGAATGGTTTGTTGGTTTAACCCCACTGCCTCTTTTTGTTTCTCCGTCAAAGTTTGGTGTCTGAGGACACATTCAGTTCTTAGTGAACTCCAGCTGAACTGACTGTACTGAATCATAAATGTCATTAGACAAACCAGAAGTCCTAAGTCTCTCCGTCTGACAGTTCAAACTATTGTGAGCTATATATGGAGATACAGAGTGTGCTACTCAGGGTGAGATTTACTAAGAAGAGCAAATTAGCATGATGACACTATTGCAAAAATGCTGAAAACTTTAGCAGGTAATCAACTAACAGTGTACCAATTCATAATCAGGGACAGGCAGTTTATTGCAGTAATAACTAATTAATGGGTCATAAATAAGAAGACTCGATGAGTACAGTGTATGTGTAGGATTTATGAATGCTATCCTCTCCGGAAACACAAGGGCAGTTAGGGAGCAGCAGCTGAAGAAGAATCAATATAGTCGATATAGATGAAGCCTTTCTTTGGACATTGATGTTGATTATGTGTGTGTGATGAAACAAACAGTCCTGAGAAATCTGTGATAAAAAAGCTACTTTTCTTTACAATATGCTGCAAATATAATAACATGATAAATAAATAAATAAAAGCGATACAAATCTTAAGAATCACAATGGGTTAAAGTTTAGTTGGGGACTGATAAAAGACAGTGATATATATAAATTTTATAATTTTCTGATATAAAATTGATTTGATTTGATTTGAGCAATTTGTATTGTGTTGCATGTTTTGTTTATTGTTGTTGCTTTTCCCAGCAATACAATCACGATTATTTTCTTTCTCCACTGATCATATCAAGACTTAGAACAGTTTAATCAAAGCAAAAATTCCCATGTCATATCACGATTGCCTGAGGTTACATTTGAGGTTAGGTTTGGGGTTTAGACTGGTGACAACTTAGACCTCCAGTGATAACTTTCTACTTTTAGTCTATTTCATCAGCATTTTTGACACTTCCTAACCTAAAAACACAGACCTTAACACTACACTGTAAAAATTTGCGTAGAAAAACAGAAAATGTCCTGGTAAGTTTGGTAATTTTAGTTCGCGGACGTTTTCGTCAGTGGTGAAATGGAAAATTCTGTCGATTTACAGTATATTTTCTGTACCATTAACAAATATTTTCTGTAAATAGAAAAATGGAAAATTCTCTTTATATCACATTTACAGGCGCTTCTTTTTACAGTTACTCATTAAATGTATTTGGATGGATGGATGACCACAGCCCTCTGAGCACAAGGCTAACAGGACATTCCCTCCATATATTAAAAAATAAAATACACAGAATAAAACACTAAGACTTTTAAACCATAAACAGCAGCTAAGTGAATAACGATCTGTGTCCACACTCCTCCTGTGTCCACAAATCCTCAGCAGTGACAACGCTTAAACACCACAGTTCAAAATCCTCAGTGCACACCTTTTTTCTCCGCTGTGCTTCAGATACTCTCAGCTGTTTAACTTTAGGTAGGGGAGAAAGGTTTGACATATTTCACAAGCAGTAAATGTTAGAGAAGCCTCTGAAAACGAGGTCACGGTTACTTCCTAAGAAAAAACCTCTGCTTGTGCTCACAGACTAAATCGCAACAAATAGGACAATAATAAGACAAGACGACTAGGTGACACCAGAGGCTAGGAGAAGAGCAAGCATGAAGTGAGACGCTGTGTGTGTGTACATGTGTGCACACATGTTCTTGGTACCTCTCTTCATATACTAGTGTGACAAAGTCCTGCATGCAGCCTTCAGTCTGCATGTTCAGTCAGTCATTTTTACAGTCTTTATGACCCTTTGCATTTTAAAAATGATCTATGTTAAAATAAAAGGCAATAATTTCACATTTCCTATTTTTTTCTTAAATGGGTAAGTTCATCATGTTGTTAATTTTGCATTATGTGAGGTAAAAAGGAAAAGAAATTGGACAATTTCTACTTAGAACTGCCAATGACATCATTTTAAACCCACAGAAATGAATGTAATATAACACTGTCAAAAGTAGTGGTATTAAAACTATTAAAATGTGTTGTTGACCTACAATCTGACTATAGCTGAACTGACCAGAGAGTCCAGATTGTGGAATACTAATCCAAGTAAAATTAGGTTTCAGAGCTGTATTTTGTATTTTATTGTTTTGCTTTTAATCTTTATTAATTATTATTAATAATCTGTCTTATTCTGACACCCATCCATCCATTCTCTTCTGCTTATCTGCTCCAGGGTCACGGGGAAAACAAGGAAACTTCACACAGAATGACCCTGGCCTGAAAGTGGAATTGAACTCAGGACCTTCTTGCTGTGAAGCAACTATGCTAACTATATATATACCACCACCCGCAGGGGCGAGAGGGAAATTTTTTAAAAGATACATCTCTCTCTCTCTCTCTCTATAGAGAGAGATAGAGATGAAACAACCTTAATCGTTTGTAAATCTAATAAAACCTCAAAGCGTCTTAAATTCTTATTTGTCGAGTCATCTGGCAGTTCCAGTGTTAAGCTAATTAGAAACTAAATTGTCTCTAGAGAAATAAAAAGCCAGTAATAAAAATCAGCTCTGCCAGTTGTTTAAACACAATGAAACTGCTGACATTGTTGCACCAAATAAGAAAATTGGCAGTTCTTTGGAGCTTAAATTCACACAAAAACAACAATAATTGAAATGGTTTACTCATTTACTTACTGAAACTTTGTTTATGACAGAACTTATCTAGCATCACATTTGTTGCACCCTCAGAGAGACATGACTCCATTCTCCTTTTGGCATCTTTATTTTCCTCAGTTCAGGTTTGAAGTTTACACGGAACACAGCATATCATCAACAACTGATACTCTCTCATCTCGCACTGTTGTTTGTTTGTTTTTTCCTCTGCTCTTACTGATGACATCATCAGCCAGTCTGAACTCTAACCTCCCAGAAATAGAAAAAACTAAAATAAAAAATAAATTGAATCAGTATACTCCTTAAAGATTTCCCAAAGATTCATGAAATGTCAGTTTTCTAAACACTCCGAGATCGCAACACATTAAATGTGCTTTCACTGTCATTAAGCGACTTGTTGTCTGCCATGCCAGAAAAACAATAATAATACTCACTAACTGTAATTACCGTGAAATAAAAATGTCTCACCAGCTGTAATGGAGCTGTTCGTGTTCGTGATAGCGTGCCTTCACAAGTACATGAAGAACTTTACCAGCAGATTTTCATTATCATATAAAATATCACATCTGTCAATAGTGTCAAGTCGGTGCCTTCACTAATAACCCAAACTTGTGACATGAAGGTGTGCACATATATGTGCACAAGGCGTTAACGCCTGCACCGCTGCCCTCTTTGAAAAGAATGTGCCTTTGTGGAGCAGCTATTACGATCCAGTATCTCAATGAGAGAAAACAGAAGGAGAGGATTCTGTCTTGTGGTTTGATTTTTAAACATTAACCCCAATCAACATCAACATTAACAAACATTAACTTTGGGAACAAAGGCATAATTTGCTGGATATCACACAAGGGGCACAACGGAATGGGAAGATCCATCAAAGCTAACACATACTAGCAATTATAGTATTTTTCAGTCAATAGTGTCTAAAATAAGCAATTTCTTGGTTTGCTATACCATAATATTACACTATGAATAACATTGTAACAGGCTTTGGAAAGTAATGATGGAGTTTCTGTAAACCTGGAGTTGCTCTGCACTACATAACTCTCATGTTCTTCAGCATGGAAAGCAGGATCTTCTAAAATCATGCCATGTTCAAGAAAGCCAGCAGGAGCAGCAGCTGGAGATGAAATAACCCAACCGGAAAGGGCCAGCACAGTTAGTTCCCCTCTGCTACGATACACCGCAAGATGAGGAATAAAACCCATCAGTGGCCGTGTGCCTACTTCAGAGGTGAGCTTCATCCATACTGGAGCATCTCCATCAGAGCAATCTGTGCACCTGTGCAGGTGGATTACTCTCAGGCTGCTTCTTTCTGAGCCGTGCAAAGTGGAAGTGCATTCACATGCATTCTTTCAGCCATAAATAAACAACAATACACTCATCTTCCTGACTTCTGTGCATCACAACTGACAATTCAAACTATGATTCATGTGTTTAGAAGAGAGTGTATGATGGATGTAGGCAAGTCTCCTATTCATTGGGGAGTACATGACCAAAAACTGTTACATTCACTATAAACTAAGAAAGTCGGGGATGGAATTAAATCAAGAACTCACTCATGAAGGATCTTTTCAATCTATTACCAGGAGGAAAAGCTGCAGCCCCCTGTGACCCTGAATTGGAAGTGGTAAAAAAGGGAAAAATGTAAGTGGTTTTTGGTGTTTATTCATTAGGATGCAAAGATATTGGAGAATAAATACATACTGTGACTGGGCGTACGCACATGTTCACGGCCTGACCCCAAAACTCCAGTTCATTTGACTAGTGTGACTGCTTGAAACGGTTGGCATAGGGTTCGATTTACCTGGACTCTGGCACAGTAGGCACCCAATGGGATTGGTGACACTGGCACAATAGTGGATGTTCATGTTAAATACAGACAAGAAGATAAATGGACTGGTACTACAATCCAGTGCTTCATTCATTATTCTTCATTCTACCCATCATGCACAAACTCACTTTTCCAATAGATGCATCAGAGAAATTTATCAAGGACATTTCGGAGGTGCCAAGAACAGAACCACAGTTAGCAGATGTCATGCTTAACCTTCAGAGTTTTGTTACTTGTCATTGTGTGGACCGCCTTATCCTTAGTTGAGTTGTATTTCCTTTTTTTGGTGTTTCAAGCTTTGCAAAATATCTCTTATAACAGATTCCTTAGTTAAATTCTCAGTTTAGTCTTTAGGGTTTGGTTATAGTTTCCACTTTCCTTGTGTCGTATCTATCCCAGTTTCACTAAGCTCAGCTCCCCAACTGTTTGCACCTGTCTTGTTCTCCTCAGCTGTGATCATTTCCTTGTGTATCCCTGTGTGTTTAAGTAACTTACAATTCAGCTCTCTGTCAGTGCACTAGTTATCCCAGCCCGTGATGTTTCTAGTTAGTCTATTTTCTGTTCTCATGATTTCATTAACTTCCTGGATTTTGTCACCTGTTGGACTTTTGTTTCTATTGGACTTCAGATTATCATTAAAGGTACATTTTGAACACATAAAAACACATTACATGTGACAGTTTCAGTCATGGATGAACTAAAGAGATACATAATTACCATTAATAATAAGAATCATTGTGAACTATTAATCATGCAAAGCCACTCTACAACGACTCCGACTACATTACTAAGATTTAAATAATAAAATGTGGAGCTAGAAATTAACACAATAGGTCCACTTTATCATCCTCTACTAAAAAAAAATATTGTTCACTGGACACTTCGATCTATAACAAGCTATTAAACATGGAAACTTTTATTTTAGGATGAACTTATATATCCTACAAGGTCCTTTCACATTTAGCAATACAATGATAGTTAATTGTTAATTTATGAAAAAAAGTCAATATTTTGTTAAGCTTAATATTGCAGGATAAAAAAAAGATTAATTAAATTAGGTGCTCACCGTCCCCAGTATGTTGACTGATAATATGTTACAGTAACAGCATGCTAATAGGTGGTTGATTTTTAAAAAAAAATTTATTTTTATTTTATTTAATTTTTCAATTTTTATCTGTAACTATTTTGAAAAATCTATTTCTGAAGACTTGATGTTCTCACATGTGCTTTGGAAACATACAGTATGCCGGGAGGATGAGCTAAATCCTGTTTTAGTAAATTTTCACATTAGTGAGGCCTTAGTAAGCTGATGCTCAGACCTCTCTGTGTTTTAAAGTGCATCACTTTGTGTAGTAATGATTGTTTTCATGACTCCAAATGTAAGTGCCGCGTTAACGTGCTGTGAAGTGGCAAAGAACAAGCAGACCCCAGGGACAGCTAAAGCAGGTGAGGTATTCAGAGCCACTGTTATGCTCAGCTGATAAATCTCCTATAACTTGCATCTCACACGCACATTTCAGTTCAGTGGCTTTCTGTTACTACTCCTAATCAGGATACCTGCTTGCTGCTCTTCACTTTAGAATCTTCTTTTAAACAGTGGCTAATTCATTTCTATTTATTTGAATTTGCCCCACATCTCTATGACTTTTCATGGGATATTGAGATTTTTGGTATTCAGGAAAATAATGGTACAGTCAGAAAAATGCAGTTTTGACTTGTTATTTCTATGGTTTGATAGCTTGATGATGGAAATTTAATACAGAAAACATGGCACAGCAGACACTGAACATTCCAGTATAGGATTGATAATTTCAGTAATATAATATATGTCCTTACACCTCTTGTCAGTGCTGTAAGAATAACACAGTCTCATACCATTTTGTGAAATAGTTCCTCTAAACTACTCATTTGTGTTTCTGATCATAAACTATCGATTTTTGTATTACACTTCATATTATTACTTGTGTGTCCCTTGTTATGTTCTTTTTTCCTTATTACTTGTCTCATATGTGCTGATTAATTTGATGTTCACAAACTTAGGATTAATAATTTTTAAGAAGCAACGAGGTCCATATTCATAGGTTGATGGTAGGGTGATTCTTTTTGCTGCTCACATTCACTTTTGAGTCTTACACGTCAGAGATTTTTACACATTTTCTTATATTATTAACATTTCCATAATTATGAGCCATTAAGGATGTGTGCCTGCTTTGACCAAAATACATGTTGGAGATACAAATAGAAATATACCTAGCGCTGAAATGCATTTGTTACAAAAAGAAAAGTGTTAATTTGTATCTGAATTCACATTTGACTATTTCAGTTTGTGATCTGAGACTAGACTGGTAGGTAGCAAAAATGCACTGTGGATGTCACTTGTCCCAATACTTTTTCCAATAACCTGCCATTGATTCTGTTCATCTGGACGTAGTGTTTACAGTGGGAGAAACGTTTCATCACTCATCCAAGTGAATTCTTTAGTCTCAGCTGACTGCAGGTTTCCCCAAGTTTATAAAGAGTATATTTGCATAATGACTGAAACTATCACTACTGGTAAACAATGGGCAGTGTCTTAATCTTAAATATGTAAATTTCATGGCCACTGATCAGCAACCACTGATCAATGACCATCGATCAATGAGAATTGATCCATGGCCATTTTCACCTAACAAATTTGCATATTAATGATCAAGAAACTGACCTCCCAGCCCCTGTTCGTCAGTAGTGCTAGTTTCATTTATTATGCAAATGTACTGTTTATAAGGTTGGGGAAACCTGCAGTCAGCTGAGCCTGAAGAAGTCACTTGGATGGATGATGCACCGTTTCTCCCACTGTAAACGCTACGTCCAGATGAACAGAATCAACCTTTTGGGATTTCCTTACCTGGAAGATTGAACATGCATCAAGACTATCATTGATTCCTTCTCTTGCTAGTTCTTGAACCAGAATACAGTAGGTACCCTGGCTTTCATGATTTGACCTTTGTCAAAAGTGCACAGTGATTAAGAACTGCTCATTTTCAGTGCCTCTAACATGTTAAGCTTTAGTCACACAGGCCAGAGACTGGGTGGCGTCCAGTGGGGACTTCTAATAAACGTATATTTCCCAACTGGTTTGAGAGTGATTGCTGGATTTCACTGATTGAAATTTGAAAAACTGTTCTCCACCAAAAACCTGCTTCTAATTGCTTTAGTCACTAGCAAATAGCCATGATCATCTGCAGTTTGCATGGAAGATGCTGCCTTGTCTGCACTTGCTATCTTAACACCAAGCAGTACTGAAACTAGAAAAAGTGTGATGCAAACACAACAAGTCAGCATCTTCTATACAAAATATGGGCATCTGTGGCAACCTGCTAGTGGCCAAAGCAATTGCAAGAAGATTCTTGGTGCAGCAACATGTCTCTGTGTTCGATGCATCAGGTGCAACTTGAGTTTTAGTATCTTACCCAAAGATAATTTAACATAGCTAGATACTAAACAACTGATCTTCTGATAATTTCTTCTAATAGACAACCTACTCTATCTCTTTTAGACAGCAAACAAGTTCCTGCAACCACTCATCAACCGGATAAGGGAACACATATTTTTTTTAAAGTGACTGGTGGTTGTCAGGTGGTGGTCAACCAGTCCTTAGATCCATGAGACTGGGGCCTTAAATGATTGTTTACCTAAGGCTCTAATGTTTTCCTGATGATGGGCATTGTAAGCAATGTTATGAGATGTTCAGCATTTGCTTTTATTTGTCAGTCATCATAATGTCTTGGATTGTTAGTGTAGACATTACAATTATGTATTTGTTAAACATATCTTATTTTTTTCAAACTTTTACTGTGTATTTTAAGGATAACAAGATACTGCTCAGAGCCAGTTCCAGCCGTCATAGCACAAAATGCATAGTTATACCTTGGACAGGTTCCCAATTTATCAGCAGACAACAATATACTCTCATACATTTTGTAAATGTATGCATAGGTTAAATATGAATAGCAATGTTATGACCAAATTTAGCTAGAAATTTTAAGTGTAGTCACTGGAATCACTGGAAAAATGAAACAGAAGTCGATTGCGTTTTACAGCAAGTATTTCCAATCCTGCTTTCACAATACACACAGAGATTCTGTCTCCTCTATGTTACAAAAACAACTTCTAAAAAGCAGTGTGTTGAACAGCATGTTGAATTATATATTGAATTTGAAAGTTGACCCATTCATTTTGAGAGATACAAGATTCTGAACTTGAAAGGCCTGGAAGATTTTATTCAATAGCAACATGCAGACCTGCAGGAAACATGCAGGAAATTCAGTTTATGAGCATAAAGGTTTAGTTTTCTAGTGTTTGTTTATAGTGGGGTGTCTTTGCAAACTGCCAGGAACAGTGATTCCCCAGTCAGTGAATCCTCAGATGTTGTCTCTATTCTATAAAACATGAAACTAAATTAAATAGTTTCAGATTCAGGCATATCTTTCCTGTATATATATATAATGGATAAGCACTGTCATATGGCAAGTCACAATTAGTTTAATGCTGAAAGCAACGAAATCAGTATGATACTAAAGTTTCATTATAATATCCCCCAGCAGTAAAATGATTTTGTTTTGACTTTTATAAAACAAACAGACAAAAAAAGCACGTTATTTGACCGTTACAAGTCAGCATAGGTATGTTTGACTGTCACAGTGGCCTCTAATAGTTACACTAATTACAGATTCACAAAAGTAAGCCGTGGATGGCAGGGTTGATAAAGCATGATCGTTAAAAAAAAAAAAGGAAGACAGTCACTTTAAAATTTAGAATAGTTACTTATTAAGTATTTTATGTAACATGTAATTGGTACAATTACAACTAACCTTCCCTGTTAAAACCCATAAACCATTATTTCCTATCAATAAAAAGCAGTTTTGTTCACAGAGGTGAGACATGTCTGTGCTATTTCAGACTCTACCTAAGAGTAGGAACCAGTAGTTTAATTTTTACGTTCTCGTTTGGGGACTTGTTTGGTCATAAGATTCTGACAGTGCTGGGATAAGGTTAAGGATTATGGTCTGATTTAAACAAGATATTAACTGTGACTTTACAATAGATTGTCCCAGTCACACTTCTGCCTCTTTCTAACCATAGACAACAAATTACAATCCTTTGCATCAAACTGTTGATTGGACTCTATTCTTGTATTCTTGAATCTGGAAGCTCAAATCGACAAATACCTTTCCAACAATTCCCCATGATGCACATCTGAAGAGAGGTTCGACTTGCAGTTATTTAAACTTCTGTGCTTTTGAAGTCACCTTCTTTATGATGTCTTTGCAGTACAGAAACTTGAAATGCTCAGACAACATAGAAGACAGCAGCCAATTCATTCAGCATCCAGCTGGTGCGTTTGAGCAAAAACCAGCTTCACACAGCCCATGAATTAGGTTCCTGGAAGAAACAGCAAAACAGAAGGCTGCCGGGAGATGGTTTTAAAATCAGGAGAAACCAGGGAAGGATGGGAATTTTGGCAGGCATATTGATGAGGGAATTCTTTGCCACCGGGGCAATGTAGTTCTTCATTCGGTTACATAGGCAACATTGCCAGCAATATTGCTGACAACTAAGCATAATTTAGAATTTAAAGAAGCTTTTTCTTCTGCTCTTTGTTGGCTTTTTAGTTGCAGCCTCTGATATATTCTGTTTCCTTCTGTTTAAAATTCAGAAAGCGCTCCAAGTTCGTTTCATTTAATCAGTAAAACCAAAGTTAGTTACCCTGCGTCTGCAGCGTGCTGATGCATGCTGATGCCCTCAATCATTATCTGGACCTCATCAAGATTAAGGTTAAAGATTGTTTGGAGGTCATATCAAGCTTATATAATTATTACCACTGCTTTTGGTTTGTCTTTCCTAAGCGCTGCTGTTTTCCAGCCGCGTATCCAACAGACTAAAATGAATGACAGTTCACCTTTCTGGGCCAGAAAGTCTGTGGGCAAGTTAAGATGAAAGAGAATTTGGAAACTGAAGAATCCCCAGCAGTGCGGAGTTGTGTGAGGGCATAGTGTTCATTACAGTAACACAAGGACACGACTTCCTTTGTGCTGGGATTTTGAATGCTTTTTCTGAGGCTGCCTCGCTGAGCTTGGTGTTTGAACCAGCACAAGTCATTCTCCACACACCCACGGGGGCTCGGTGGCTTTAAAACTTAATTTCCACAGTGGAATTCACACAAACATTAACAAAAGAAAATACTTTTACTTGCTAGAGACTGAATTATTTGAATAAAGTCAATTTGTGTAAAAATGTACAAATAAAGATTTGAGTTTAGACACACTGTAGATCCTCTTTTTACTGATGTTTCACAAACGATTTCTTTATGTGCAGCGTGAGATGACTTAACAAGCTCCTCTTCCAATTAAACGTGTGGCACAGTGCCTCCAGCCCTTGGCCTCAAAAGCCTACTTTTTATATATGTGTGTGTGTGTGTGTGTGTGTGTGTGTGTGTGTGTGCCAGGCATATGGTGTGATCTGGCAGCTGTGTATTACACTGTGAGTTTCCTCTAAATGTTAAAAAATGAAAAACATCTTAGAGAATGTGACAGTGCAAGAAAAGCATCTTTGAGATGGAAGCAAGTAGAGAGCATCTAAAGGTAATAAAACTAACTGCCTACTTAAACAGCAGCGGTAGCTTCCTGTATTGTATTGAGAACCATAAGCAGTGTTCTCTAAATTTAGATTTGATTCACTTTTCATTTCAGATTTGTTTATTGACATTTTTTTTAATGATATAATGGTAAACAAGTGTGATTTAAGATTTTTGCAGATGATACATATAAACATCACAATGCTATGGCAAGTCACTAGTTTCCTCCAGTTTGTACCACCTTGCCATCAGCAGTGTAGAGTAAGATGTTTAAAGAATAAGATCTTATCAATTTCATCAATAAAGGTTAATTTACTAAAATGATGCTGTGTCTCAGCTGAAGAATATGTTAATAGCAATGAAGAAGACCTAATTTCATGGTAAACGGGAAAAAAAGGTTTATATGAAAAAAACAAAGGAATATGGTTAGCTATTATAAATGATAAGGCCAGTAAAAATTAAGAATTATTTATTTTAATTAACACTGAAAAAACAGTTATTTACAATAAAAGACAACATCTTATTCCAGGGGTTGAGAGACAGGCTGACAACGGATGGACAGACAATTTCAACACACACACACACACACACACACACACACACAGTGAAAACTTACTAAGGCAGATTATTTTACAGTAGCGTAATTTCTTCCAGAATATCACAAAATACTCCTGTTCTAGCATTTTAAGAGTTTTCTTTTTGAATTCAAAACCGTAGCGTTCACAATGATTTGACTCAGAGATGTTCGGCACAAAAATGTAAAATTATGCAGAGAAACGCTTTTTTATTCATAGATGTTTTAAATCTGCATTTGTTCTTTTTTGGCCACAGGGTAACAACCTGTAAACACAAGACAAAGCACTATAGGCACCGAAGCTAATGAGCTCCTTACTCAGATGAAGAAACAACACTATCAACCACCACTTGTTGTTAGTCTACTCACTCATATTAGGGTCTCCATTCGTTTTAGTCCAATTCATTTTTACTTATATAGTGCCAATTCAGAACAACAGTAACCTCACAGTGCTTTATGTTGCAGGGTAAAGACCCTGCTCTGCCATCTATGAAATCTTCTTCTGTTTGCAGGTTGCTACTTTTGTGTTGGGCAGTAACATTTTACTGTCCTTTGTAACCAGAGATCTAAAGCACTAAATATTTAACAGCACCTTCTCTCTGGACTTCAGGTTACACAGGGAGTGTTTGTGACATCTATAAAAACATCTATACATATAGGCTACATTCTGTACATTTTTTTTGGCAGTTTTCCCCCTGTTTTTGAAAGAAGAACTTTAATTCAATTAAATTCAATTTTTTTTATATAGCACTAAATCACTATATCACAAAAACAGCTGCCTCACGGGGCTTACTATTGTTAGGTAAACATCCTACAGCGAGACCTCAACAATTTGTGACAAAATATATTTAGTCCGAATTGTTTTACAGGTTTTGATTGCAGTAAAATACCTTTCTGTAAGTATTAAGGACATCACAATATAGTGTTAGCCACATTACAGGGGGACAAAGGAATGATCAGACGTTGGGCCAAGACAACAGGGTGCCTTTGACGGTGAAGCCTATTTCACAAGGCCATCTACTTTTCTCTGTTGGCTGCTTCTTCTACAACGAGAGATCCACACTAGTTATTGTAGAATATGCAGGCCTTAGTCACACAGGCCTGAAAACCTATCTGTGATCATCTGCCACTGGTTGTGAGGGAAAACAATGTATTTACCGTTTCTAGAGATTGTTGCCAGCTACTATAAAGCCCGATTCACTGGTAACTGACCCCCTGGTAACCACCGGTAAATAGAGAAAACGATACCAGCAACCAATCATCAAGTGGTTACTGGAGGCTTCTGGCAGCTGCTAGAATAAAACATATTGCAAAGAAGAATACTGCACCAAAAACCTCCTTGTGATTTGCACCTCAAACCAGAAACTGAGAAAGTTTGTTTTCAAAGTAAATGTTGCACCTTGGTTGCATTGGTTGTAGCGTTAAGGCACCTCTAAATGTGAACACTCTGTTTTTCAGGCCTTCATCAACCACTCACCAATCAGATGGGGAATACACATTTTTCCCAAGGAACCAAAGGTTACCAGGTGGTCACTGACTGGCGTCTACGCCTGTGTGACTGATTTGATTTACTGATGGATGAATCAGTTTTTCGCTTTTTTGATTCAAAGTTCGACCTGAAACAGTAGAGTGTATAAATGTAACTTCCATCTATGCTCATAGAAAATTGGGAAATTTCATAGAAATTACTTGGTGAAATAAAGTTCTCTATTTCAAGCCACAGAAGGAATTGCTCTGCAGTAATTGGTGCTAAAAGATATTTTAGCACCAATTATCACTCTGGGATCATGCAGTGAATAATTATTCTGTAATTACTCTGTGCGTCTGTAAAGTGTCGTCTTAATCATTCAGTCATTGGACTTGGATGCAATTAAGCCATCATACTTTTGTTTCTGACAGTTAAAGATTGAGTAGTAATGTATTTTTCTGCCATTTGGATCAACCTTTCACGTTAGTATAAAAACTCACTTTAAGAAACTAATGTCACAATATTTCTCTTTCTGAAACCGACATGCCACCCTTGATTCAGCTTGCAGCAGTCAGTGCACAAGGCTGTGTTTAGCATTTTATACCACCTGAGGAGGAGCAGCAGGGATAAGTTCCACTCAATATTTAGAACACACGCATTTGTCCCAGTGATAAAAGAAAGAAAGGAAGAAAGAAAGAAAGACAAGTTATAAATCATGAACTTATATGGAAGCATCAATGCCTCCTGCAAGGGTGATTCTTTTTAACTCCCATATATGAATATGAATTATGAGTTCATGCAATCACTGAATCTTCTGTGGCAAATGACAGTGGCACCACATCTCCTCTTTTTATCAGGAGCCATGTGTAGGCATGGCTTCTTGATAACCATGAAGGAGCCTGAAGGGAAAAGGAGACAGAGGGGAATTTTTGAGCCACTGGGAGGTCATTTGTTGAATTCAGCATTGTTTTCTAGTTTTTTAAGTAATAAAACATCTGTTTTATTTGAGACAATTGCTTTTTTTTAATGTGCATAAAGTTTTAACTTAAATATTGCTCAAAAACACAATCATGTGAAAAAGCGCGATTCCACAAAACTCCGTCAAACTAAATGCACCCTTACTGCTTCCATAGGAATTAAGTGGCTAAGCAGCAGCCAGTGTCTGATAACCAAATGTGCATGATTAACTGATCATCAGCAAGTACAAACTCCTCTATTAAAGAGGATACTTTGCCAGTTTGTTGGTCCGGAGCATTGAGGTGTGTGTTAACACAACACTGCAATCTACAGGGAAATGGGTGCACCAGCAAAACCCCAAGATCACATTTGGGGTGAGTTGCTTAGACAAATTGCAAAACACTCAAGATCTACATCTCAGACTCTACTGGAGTCAGTTAGCATGATAAATGTTAAAGTTCATTGCAGTACAATTAGAAGAAGAATCAACTTTTTGCATACTTGTTTAAACTCAAGCAATCTTATAAAGAAAAGTGGCTGATATTAAGAGGCTGATAAAATAATACAGGAGGCAACTGCTTAAAGTTCATTCTGCTTAGGGTTATCTGACAAACTGTTAAATTATGGCTTTTTTCCACACTACTATAAATGCTTTTCAAGCACATTGTTTCATAAAATAGCAACAACATTTATCACTGTTGAAACAAGTAGAACAGGCATTAAATTATGTATAAAATTCACTAGAATGAGAATAAAATTAAGTGTGTGATGACTCTATCCACACAGAAATCCTCTTTGCTCCAAGTCCAGCTTGATGTTTGCGTTTAGTTTTTTTTATGACCATCATAAGCATGTTATATGTTTTTTATTTTTATGTTATTTTTTCTGACAACCAGCAGAACTCTTGGTGAGATGAATGTTCAAACTATTGAACCACTTGTTAAGGACTTACGGAGAATAACATCAAGAGGCCAGTCTGATGCTTCTTTGAATCACTTATTGAGGCAACGTGAGGAAGACTTAGAAATTACTATCTCAGATACAAATTGGAAGACTGCAGTAACATTTATACGCTCATAATCAGTATGTTTCAAAACCAAACTTCTGTTTGAAGTCTGACAGGTAGCCAGAATCAGCCCACCAAAGACTCCAAACTGGCCTACTGGAAAATGTGAAAATGTGAAGGAGGGCATGACACTTTTATTGGTATTTTCACAAGTTTTACCACTTTTTCTACTGTTAAAGACCTGTCCAATGGACCTGTCCATACTACACCAAAATAAAGAAGTAATAGCTAAACAATTAAATGACAGAAACTTCTTGTTTTGTCACTATCTACTATAGAAATCTATGATTTTTACAGTTTGTTCACCAAAAACACTACACCAAAATAGGACATTCTCTCAATAAACAAAACGTATCCATTTCATAATTTCAGGACACACATTTATTTCTTACAATTTAAGCCCAAAGCAGCATTTCTTTCTCATATAGAAAAAAAAGTGATGTACTGGTGATATTGCACTTTTTATATTAGAATGACTTAACGAGGAGCTTCGGTGGCATGGCCTACTTCAGAGCAAAGTGCGGTATAATTCATGGGTGTATGTGACCCACAGTGTGAATGCCTTATATAACACCTGAGCACTCAAAGACCTTTAAACTTTGGTCCACTTTTCTTTGTAATCCATTCATCAGCAACTTTACATGAAACATGTAACAGCAGGTCTATGTATCTATGTTCTCAGTTTATGTTTTGAAGTGTTGCGTAAATAAAGAAATATGAGAATGAATCCTGTCACAAATCTGTCTAAAATTCTCCAGCGCACCAAACTGCTTCACAAACAGCCAAAAATTTTAAAATAAGACAGAATATATCGTCCACCTCCCTTAAGCTTTCTTCAAAAACCAAATCCTCCCCAGACAAATACAGAAACTTCTGATGCATACCAAATGTGGATATACCAGCAGCTTTTTGTGCTTTCCCATCCTCTTCTCTGCCGTCTGTGACATTTTGATGCTCATTAGGATGCTGCAAGAACTGAAGCACAGCATTGAAGCCTTAGGATCTTAGGACTGCATTTTAGTGCAATCCTAACGAGGACTAAGACTAAACAAAGTGTCCAGTCTCACCTGTAACCTGGTTCCTTTGATTTATTGATGTAGTTATAATTCAGTAAGTATGCTAGTTCTTAAGTATTAATATACAAGTGTTCTTAAGGCTGGTCAGGCACTAATCCCCTTAAAGGCAAAGGAAGTCTTTCCAAACAGAAGTGACAGCAAACTAATCCATGAAGTTTTGGTATACAGTAGTTTTAAGGGCAAGTTTACACGTTCAATTAAAGTGGAACAAAAGCCTTGCAGATCCATGCAATTTGTCTCTGGCCATGTAAAATTTAAAAACACTTCTAACTCTTGCATCTGGCATCTTAAATATTTTTAATTTCCAGGATCTAAACAGTTTTGTGTGTAGCAATAACAAATCTGAAAACAGCAATAACTTCAGCTAAATAAGATATAGATTCAGAAACAAAGTCATCATCTGTCTGCGCATAATTAAATTCAAGACAAGACACGCAATCCGCCACTTAATCCTGGTAAATAACTCTCCCAACCAGCAGCAGTGCTCCTTGTTTCCTGGTGCCGTCAATTAGCAGACGGATGGTCATACACAGCAGATACCAAGCAGTCCCTCATTAGACCACTCTAGAGCAACACAAAGGCTGATTCGTCATTGAGAATGGTAAACATGACACTGGTAAACATGACCTCTCCATCTGCTGGTGGATTAATGATGCTGCCTCGGACACTGGGTTGAAAGCATAACTAAAAGCAGCCAAATTAAACCTGACCACACAATCTGAGCCAAACTCAGCATCAGAGTGGTGGCCCAGAATAGACAGAGAGAGCTATGTGACAAAGCTCTGTGAAATAGTTTCATTCAAATGACCACATGTTAACAACAAAGGTCACGCACTACGTTTTCACCACATTTATTCTTTCTGATCATTTTATTTGTTTGCTACACTTCAATAATAAAGTGTAAAATGTTTATTTTTCCTTAATATGTCAAAAATTGCTTTTAAGATTCCTACCAATTGTTTGTATTTTGTTGAGTCATGACACAATATATGCTATTGTTATCTTTTCAAAACTCTAAATAAAGCTGGATTTCAGAGACATAATAACCTTGGCATGGTTGAAACATTAATGTCATGTCTCTAGTCCAAACTGATCATGTTGTGATGGTAAAAACTGTACTGTAGATGGACAAACCTTAATATTTTCATGTGAAACAGTGGCCACTAATGAAATAAGCTACACAGCATCCACTGTGCAAACACATACTACCATTACTTTACCTTTATGCCACTTGCATTCAGGATTCGCTGTGTGTGTGTGTGTGTGTGTGTGTGTGTGTGTGTGTGTGTGTGTGTGTGTGTGTGTGTGGCTGACCTACCTTACTGCTATCCTGACTGTTATCCCAGTCAGACTAAAAATGTGGGACTGCTGTCTGTGACATCCTGCAGTTAAAAAGCCTTGTATGAAGGACGTCTGTGAAGAAAATTTGTGCACACGGTTTGTTGCCTTTTGAAATGATGGAGCAGCAGCTGTGATGGGACGATATAGAGGAGCAACTTCACCTCTGTGTGGAACGATCAACACTAATCTGATCGTCATTCACTGCATCATTCACATGTGGTCCTGGATGCTGTAAAACACTTTACAGAGCTGAGTCGTTTTAAAATATTTATTGACTCTTCAAATCCAAAAGTCTGCTGCTGATCTCGGTAAATGGAATAAAATGCCTCCTTCACTGTCTGGAGAATTGCAGATGTGGGTTTAGGAGGGAAATGTACTGCAGACCACAGCCTGGAGGAAAAGAGAAAAAAAATCTGACATCAAAGCAGACTGTTTTCTTAGGAAGTTACTCCTGTGGAAATGTTTGCAGAATTTCAGATTAAATATAGAAGTTAAATTGCATAGCTGGGCAGATAATGTTAAGTGAAAGGGCAATTTAATTCTGGCACCTTAAAGCATTTGTATTGTTGCATTTGAACAATGGCTATACCAAATGGTGGCGAGTCCCAGCTATTTAAGCACTAGTGGGAGTTGTCTCAAGAGGGTTTTTGAGCCTCTATTGATAATGTGCCTCATCACATGAGCCAAGGTGTGGAAAAGGTTGTGGGTCATTATCAGCGGAGGTTTCAGTTCAAAGCATTGTGAGACATGCTCACAGACAACTACACTTAAGCACAGTTCTCACCTATGCCAGTAATGTAAAGGACATAAAGGATATGCACACAATAATAGACAGGTGAGGAGCTGTCTGAGATTACAGACGAGCCATCTTTGGTGCCTTTTAAATTATGCTTATTCTTGGATTTGAGAAGACAAGCTTCTCCTGACAGAAAACCACTGGTTCACTCACTGGGTGCTCCAGTCTGCAGTCTGCATGTCTAACTGAACCCCAAGTTGCTCTCTGATGCGTTCATCACAGTATAAATGTGTGTAAATGTTAGATAGAAAGCACTTTGGTGTAGAAAAAGGTGCTTTTATGAATGAGTGTGAATAAGGCCTGTGGCATAAAGAGCTTTAAGTGCTTAAGTAGAGTACAAAATAACTCCCCACATGGCAAAATTGGTATGGCCCGGATCTGGCCCACACAATGTGCTTACACATGGCCCACATACCGCAAAGAATGACGCCCCTTTGGTGGCCCAGATCTGGTTTGCCAGAGGTGGCCCACACATGGGCCAGCACAAGGCCAGTTGCAGACACACTGCTGGCCGTGTGCTGGCCCAGAACAGTTTCAGCTCTGGCCCCAGATGTCAGCCTAATGTGTACCTTAATCAAGCCATGCAATAACAACATGTGCCGGAACATAATAGTACAGAAGTAAAACGACGAAATGCTGTTCACACAGTGAATGGACTGATTCTTACATAGCGCTTTTCTACTCTACCGGAGTATTCAAAGAGCTCTCTACAACATGCCACATTCACACACTTTGTCTAAACTGAATGCTTCCTAACTGCATTCATACACATTCACACTCTTGACATGCAGACTGGAGGAGCCAGGGGTCAAACCACTAACCTTCCGATCAGAAGGTGACCTGCTCTACCTGAGCTACAGCCACCTAGTGGTAAACATGAGTAAACCGTCACTAGGTTTTGGATAAAGTGTACACTCACAAACCTGTCAAACCTGCATTTGAAATGATGGCTACCATAGCAGTATAGTATTGCAACATGGCATTTGGGTCTTCTAACTAAAATAGGAAAAAAGGAACATAAATAGTGCCATCATTGCCAGACTTAGCCCACATCTGGTTGACATACACTCTGCCATGACACCAGTCAGTCAGAAGTGCCAGCTTGATGCCGGATCCGGGCCAGACCTGTTTTCTATGAGCCTGGGCCACTTAAACCAAACCACAATCGGGCCAGATGTGGTATGCCATCACATAAACAGTGCCATCTATGCAATTGAGCAACATTAGATGAAGTTTCAGCATTACCACCTTTTTTTTTTTTTATCTCAGTTCAAACTCTCAACAGGCCAATGCAAAACCTTTTTTTTCTATTTCTTTGTGTGTTTCGGTTGACTGTCCTGTTACATGGTCCTAAAGGAGCAAAGCAGCCCACCACCATGTTTGACTTTTAGTAGGAGTTGTTGTTCATGCTCTTTTGGAGTAACTTTGATAGGCTTTTCACTCCTGGGAAAGTTCCTCACTGTTTAAAGTTTTCTCCATTCTCCATAGTGACGTTGTTTCTCATCTGTTCTTAAATTTCTTTAGAATGTTTTGTGAATTATTGCTTTTTGAGCTTATTTTAGCCTACTTCACTTTGTCAGACAGGCTCAGTTTAAGAGATTTCTTGCCAAACATGGTTTATTAGTGATGTTAAATGATGAAATCATCTAAAAACTGCATTTTGCCTTTACTCAAGTCATCTTTGTCTTATCTTTGTCTTTGCCTTCTTTGTTTTTGTTTCCATAAAATACACCCTATATCTTTCAAATCTGTCTAATTTATTCTTGGTGAACTTGTTTTGTTACTCCCATCACTCAATACAGTCTCACCAAAGCTAGGAAGTCTAAGCTGGATGGACCACTGTTTTAAATTGCTAGTTGCTAACTTTTAAATTAATGTTAGGACAATGGTGAAAGTACAAGTTGGTGGACAAAACTGAAAATATTTTGACATTTATATAGCATTTTTCAAGGCTTACCAAACACTCTTAGTATCACCATTATCTTACCTGCATTTTAGCTATGTTTTAGAATCCATTAACCTAACTTACATGGAGCTGAACTATAGAGCAGAAGAAAATGTTTTGGTCTGTATAAGCAAAAATCCTGAAAAGTTTCACACATCTGAGAAAATGCAGTCTCGTAATAATCCTTTGTTTTTAACCTTTGTCATTTTTACACTAAACAATATTTATTATAGGAGCTTTAAGTTGCCAGTTCCCACATTTCTTACGTTGTTAACATCAGAATATACATTAGTGAAGCTTTAAGTTATAGTATATTATGATATATAATAAAAGAACACATAAGAGCAAGTTATCCCATAGTTAACTGAAAGAAATTGGATTACTTGACTGTTTTTGATCAGCTCAGTGGATTATGTTACTAAGCGGATAACAGTCTACATCGTGATAGTAATTCTCCCCAACCGTTACCCACCAGAGACAAGCTCCCCGCCAGCACTAATTTCATCAGAAATACAGGCTGAGTGACAACTCCCAGAGGCTGCCTTAACTGAGCACTTTTTATTCACCGAGTCTTATTACACTCTGGATTTCCAGCTCTTTAAAAGTCTCTCTTTTCGCTTTTTATCCATATTTTATTGGAGGTTTTTATTATTTAGTCCTGAGCTGTTTGGTCAGGACTCGTACAAAGAAGAGTAGGAGTCTGTGACTGAAGTGATTGCCAGCCACATGAGTCCAACCTAAATCACACTAGTAGTTTTGTTGTGTTGAATTCCTGTGTTTTCCTGCTGTTTTACTCTATTTTAAGGGCTTTAGATAACTGTTTTGCACAGACATGTCCTCATACGCACCTGATATCATTTTGTGCGAATAAAAACAATTTATCTGTCGGTGACAGCTCATGCCAGCTTGTAAGTGCCTGGATTGTACTGCAATCAATCAGAGAGGTTTATACCTTTTAAGTGTCAATGGGAAAATCAGGACAACAGTTTAAAAAACTCCCCAAAACATCACCACAAAAACCCATTTGTTAGAGAGACAGAGAGCGGAGTCAGCACAGTGCAGAAGCCACTAGCACTAAAACTTGCCCCTGCTGTTGTCCTGGCTGGATATTGCTTTCAAAGGTTAGACACATTTATTCATGTATCAATTACCAAGAGGACTTTCTTACTGATGCACAATTCAGATGCAACACCCTATTTGTTGTACAGCTCACATTCCCGATGGGTTATTATTGCAGTAAGTGGTTTTGAAAGTCCGTAAATTAGATCCTGAATTGAGTCATGAAACTGGACACAGGAAATCAAGTTCTATTCTTGCAGTGTCATCGATTAGCTGAACCAAACAGGGTGATTAAATATGCCTTCCATCATGGTGATTTATAGATTCATTTTAACAGTCGAGAGTAAAGCAACTACAGTTATCAAGTGTCCTTTGGGCCTCCACTTGTCTGAATCCTTTAATACTGGGTGTCTCTGAGGTTAAGTCTAATCCAGAAACTCTTAACTCAGTAGCTGTGACCTTTAAAGTCTGGCACAATCCTTTCCACCCAACTAGTTGATTATAATACTAAAGCATACAATCAAAACAAACATACTCACTATGAAAGGATTCTTATAGTGGGGGACTTTAATATTCATCTGTGTTGTGAGGATAAACCCCTGGTCAAAGATTTCTTAAATGTAATTGATTCCTTAAACTTCACACAATTTGTGTCTGGCCCAACACGTAAGGACCACACCCTAGACCTTGTCTTGGGTTACGGACTGAATGTATCAATGACTGAAAATTGTGTTTTACCTATTTTAGACCACTCAGCAATTTTATTTGATATTTTAATCCCTAAATCTCCAGCTTATGAGAGGGGAAAATTGCCCCTCAGATCATCTCGTTATATTAGCCCCAAAGCATTGCTTGGAGTTAAATTACATCTATCTGATGTGTTGGACCCTATTTTTACCAAGGAGTTATGTGTGGACACTTTGACTGCGAACCTTAATAATACACTTCTTGAATTACTGGACTCTGTTGCTCCCGTAAAGAAGTTAAAATGTCAAAAAAGGAACCCTATGCCTTGGTTAAATGGGGAGCTCTTGAACTTGAGAAGATTTTGTAGGAAAGCAGAACGTCACTGGAGATCTTCCAGACTAGAAGTATTTCTCCAGGCTTGGAAGGACTCATTATCTTCTCTTCAATCAGCAATGTCGACAGCGAAAGCAAATTATTTCTCAAATCTCATCATGAGTCATAAACATAACTCAAAACTCTTATTCAACACAGTGTCACAACTTACAGAGAGTAAGTCAACTCTCTGCTGTTCTAATTTGATAGCCCATGACTTTCTTACGTTTTTCAGAGACAGGGCTGAAACACTTAGGAATCAGATTACTCCCTCCTCAGGCTGCTTTGCCTGCTGGTGCTGATAAACTGTTCTCTGACTTCAAGGTTATTTCTCTGTCTGGATTAACTAAGGTTGTAAAAGCAGCTCGATGTACAACCTGTTCTTTGGATCCTCTACCAGCCTGGGCTATAAAGGAACTGTGGTCAGCATTAGGACCCTACATTCTGTTTCTTTTAAATACTTCATTGACGACTGGAGTCTTCCCTGAATGTTTTAAATCAGCTGTGGTAGTGCCGATCTTGAAAAAGCCTGGACTGGATGTTGACATGGTCGCAAACTATAGACCCATCTCACATCTGTCTTTTTTTATCTAAAGTCTTTGAAAAAGTGGTTTTTAAGCAGCTCACTGAGCATTTGTCAACAAGCAATCTGTTTGAACCATTTCAGTCTGCTTTTAGACCAAATCACTCCACAGAAACAGCTTTAGTAAAAGTGGTAAATGATCTGCTGGTAAATGCAGACAACGATCTCACTTCAGTTTTATTATTGCTGGATCTAAGTGCTGCGTTTGACACTGTGGATCACTGCATTTTATTGGATAGGCTTGAACATTTTATTGGAATTACAGGAAATGTTTTATCATGGCTGAGATCTTACCTGTCTGGGAGGTCTCAGACTGTTAGTTTTAAAAATGATCTCTCCGAGACCTGTGCAGTGAGGCACGGGGTCCCTCAAGGCTCTGTACTTGGACCGTTGCTGTTTTCTATGTACCTGCTGCCTCTTGGTGTTCTTTTACGTTCTTTTAATGTAACCTTTCATTGTTACGCTGATGACCTGCAGCTTTATGTTCCTTTAACCATTGGAAATTGTGCTGAAGTTTCTAAACTAGAATCTTGTCTATCTGCAATTAAGGGCTGGTTATCGGATAATTTCTTGCTCTTAAATACTGATAAAACAGAGTTGATGGTCATTGGGCCACACAAATTTCAGCACTTGTCCCAAAATTTCATCTTGAGAATTGAAGACAGTGTCATAAATTGCAGGGACAAGGTAAAAAACTTGGGCGTGTGGTTCGACATGGTGCTGTCTTTCGAGTCTCATGTAAAAGAGATAACAAAGACCGCCTTTTATCATTTGAGGAACATAGCTAGAATCAGACAAGTTTTGTCAAGTGACACTGCAGAGGTTCTTATCCATGCATTTGTGTCTTCACTTATTGATTATTGTAACACTCTTCTTTCTGGGCTACCAAAGAAAAGTTTTAGAGGTTTACAGATGGTGCAAAATGCAGCTGCTCGCATTTTAACAAGGACTGGGAAATTTGAGCACATTAGCCCTGTACTGAACTCTCTGCATTGGCTACCTTGTCAGGCTCGAGCAGATTTTAAGGTCCTGCTGCTCACCTACAAGGCTTTAAATGGATTGGCACCTACATACCTCTCCGACCTTTTACATCTTTATGTTCCATCCCGTGCTCTCCGATCTCAGGACTCTGGCCTTCTAAAAGTTCCTAGAGCCAGAAAAAAGACAATTGGAGAGCGTGCTTTTTCTTTTTGTGCCCCGTTTCTGTGGAACAACCTCCCTCAAGATATTCGGCAGGCGTGCTCTGTGGAGGTTTTTAAAGCTAAGCTGAAGACACATTTGTTCACCCTATCTTACATGTCTTAACTCTATTGCTTTTAGTTTTTAAATTTTTACTGTTTTTAATTTGTATTGTGTCTTTTACCTGTATTGCTATATATCGCTTTTATTTTACTTATCTTTTTAGTTTTAAATAGTTGTACAGCACTTTGTTTGAAAGCGCTTTATAAATAAAGTTATTATTATTATTATTATTATTATACATATATAGGGTCAATTTATATCAATTTATAGTAATGTTCCCTCTAAGCTGCGCACGTGCGCAATTGTGCACTGCTGGCACGGTCTCTGCGCACAAAAAAAATCTAACCTGAATTGAAATTAAAATTAAAACTTTAACAATCCTGTTTTGCAGTGTTAGTCAGTAAGTGACTGGCTGCTCCTGTATGGGATTAGAACGATGCCACCTTATCCTATAGTCCAGCCAATAATGCGATTCACATTTGTATATACGCAGCCAATCAACGTCGTTGACAGGCTATGACAGCGTCCTTATGTGCCGACACCGGTGTTTTAGCTAGCAAAGCGGCGTGGCTGATGTGGAGTGAAGCCACGTTAATGACAACGTGTACAACCATTGGCGATGTGAGCAGGACAGATGGAACAATTGACGGAAAAAGTGTGGACTTAATACCAGTTTTTAAATTGTGTTGATAGGCCACGTAAAACCAGAGTTATGATAAAAAAATATGCAATGTTTGGTTTTCTTCCTGAATCGTTGTTTATATTTACTGCGGGAAGAAACGGTAAAAACTGCGTTTTATAAGGAAAACGCTCGAAAGCACTCTCCGCCTGTGAGCAAAAACAAAACCAAAAAACCCCCCACCCTTTCCTATTGGTCGAAAAAAGTACCGTGTCGACCAATCAAAAATGATATGGCAACGTGGCATCTAGTTGTTAAGAAACGGGGGGAAGTTTTAGGAGTGACGGCGGTGTTTTGAGATGTGAGAAATTTGAGACGTTTAGCGCAAATCTTGTGTAGTTAGTGTGTAGTTAGTGTGTAGTGTAGTCAATAGTTTTGTTGTGTGTGTCAGAACAATGAGGCGGCTGCTGAATGTTACAGGTGTTACAGGAGTGATACATCTCCTGTTGTCAGGCCTGCAGGTATCAGGCTGTTGTTCTCCTTTATCTCATAGTGGACAGAAATTATTTTTTGGAGTGGCACAAATAATTTGTGTGGCATCAGATTTGATGCAGAACAGCTGATTGTTCTGTAAATAGTTTGACATGTTTATTTAAAAAAACATTTCAAACTACATTAAAAACATTAAAAAAAATAAATAGCTGCAAAAAAACTTTGTTGTTTGCCAAACTGAGTTACTTTTTTGAAGTAGTAACTATATAATTAATTGCCCAACATTGGTCATTATATACTGTATTTTGCAGACAAAAAGTTACAGACTCTCCCAGACCACAGACTCATATTCATAATACAAGTCAGAGCTTTATGAAAAAAAAGAAAAGAAAGAAAGTTGTGTTTTCAAAATTGGAGTTCAAGTTATTTTTACTTCCAATAGTGTTAACATACTACACAGGTCATGAACAGGATTTTTTAAATTTTCATTGTAAGTGGGCTAAAGCAGTTAATTAAAAGTAGTCTAACATAAATGTAAATGCTGTAATTTGATTATTTTAATAAACCATGTAACTTGGATGGATTAGATGCTGGCGTGACCACAGTGCACACGTCTGATGTCGCTCACAGTGGTCCAAGGGATCGCTCAGGGAGTTTGTGTGTTCGCTCAGACACATGAAAAATTAGAGGGAACATTGCCCGATAGCCTAAGCCCACTAACTGCATGTCTTTGGACTTTGGAAGAAGCTGGAGTACCCAGAGAAGATCCCCGCAGACACAGGGCGAACATGCAAACAGATAGAAGAGAAAGGCTCTGGTCAGATGGTGAATTCGAATCCAGGACTTTCTTCCTGTGATGCAACTATGCCAATCTCCCTCTCACCCCTTGGTGTTGGTGATATGTGTTTGTTTCTCATGCTCAGGTCCTCTACTGAAGGTCTGAAGTTTGAGGGTTCTGCACACTTCCTTAGCTCTTCCCATGACTGTCCCTCGAATCTGCTTGAGCTACTCTTTGAGTTTTGGGGTTACAGCTCATAATGCTCCTAGTGCTGGAACTCGAAGTCCCAAAGGACTTTAGCCCTGTTGGTCTCAAACTCTTTCAGTGGTATCTTTCACTGGGACTTATGAACTTCTTGTCCATATGTTCCTGTACACTTTCACATCCACTTGATTCCAGCTCACCTCTTAATCATGCTACTATGTACTGGATACTCTCCAAGGTCCCTTTACACAGTTGGCAACATGTTGTCTATGGTACATTTCTGCTCTGATCCCACGGATGTGTGCTGTGTTTTAGGTCATCATTGTCTAGCCACTGATAGGATTTCGTAATGTCAGCCACTTCCGCTGCCTGTTGATAGCAGAGCCCATGGAGGGGCTTATTGGTTTAAGGGGTTTAAGCCTATGCAGAATAGCAGTGGAGACAGTGTATAATCTGCCCTTAATGGCAACTTGTGTGATTGTCTCTAGTGTTGTCTGTCACAGCTGCATGAAGTTCCTGATCATTGTAAGTACGCTATTCGGCTTGTACAGGGCCAAGCACTCCAGTATCCATGTGTGGGGCACTGATTCGTAGGCTTTGTAGGTTAATCCAGTCTGTACTCGTGTGCCTACTCCTCTTGGTTCCTATGATGACTGAGAGGAAATTCCATCTTGTGGTGAGACAGGTAGTTTGATAGTATCATACTCTTGTGAAGATCCTTCATGTTTAGGATTGTTCTGTTCTATGTTAGCCAGTCTGGATGAGTACCTGTTGTTCGTAGCCCTTTCATTTGCACTGCTAGTAGTTCAATGAGCGCAGATAAGTCATGAGCCAATAGGCAAGGACAAGCATTGTAAGCAAGTTAGAGTTACACATGACATACTCCTGTGGTTATATTGTATCTTTTATGGTTTTTTTCTTTGTTTTTTTTAAAGAAACAGCACACACGAGGAGTGTGACAGAAGAAAAATGACCATATTCTCCTTTTTTCAGTCTTGCTTTGTTTCCTCCTTATCTGCCAGGTGCAATTTCACATGGCAACTTTGGGCATGTGTCTAAACCACGCTGTCACACATCTGATTAAATTAAGTCATTGTCATGAATGGAGCCAGAATGCAATTTATTAGCTCCAAGTCCAAGCTTCACTCCGTACTGAGACAGAAACACTGGATTTCACTTTATGATCAATCTTTGCTTAGTACAGCCAGCAGACAGACACAAACCCAAAAATAGGATAACTTTTTGTTCAATCAAGTTACTCACAGAACTAGCACAAAGTAGTAAAAGCTGACTTGGGAAACCACCAGCAATAATATTCCTTTAAAAGAGTCAAAATTGCAATTGATGCTGGCTAAAATAAGAATGTGCTCCCCCCCCTTTTCTCACGGGGAAAGAGAGAGGTAAAAGAGTAGCTTGGTGAGTTTTGCCAAGCTTTGGTCAGAATAGATTTAATTATTGTGTCTTAATCATTTTTAACTTGAAATGCTGTAGTGGAAAGCCCTGATGTCAAAGGAGGGCAGCATAGAAACACTAGCAGGTTGAGGTGGATAAAACCCTGTGGAGCTCAGTAAAGACACCATCTGGTGTAATTTACTTGAATTTCTTTGCTTTTTAGGAGTTTTAATAAGCTGCATTATGGATCGTTTTACTTTGGGGGCTGTCGGGAAGGTTTCTGGACACTACCAGTTGTTTAAGTGGGAGAGAAAAAAGAGTAGTCAACAGTCTAAAACTAACAAAATACTCAAAACCATCAACAATGAGCACAATCTAATAGAAAAGATCAGTTATCAGTCATACAATTACTGCATGTGCATTTAAGATTAATATTCTTCAGTAATCAAAATATGTTTTAAATGTTGCTGAAATCTGTCACGTTGTCATGTTTATGAAATCCTACATCCAGTGATATCAAATTAGCTTGGTATACAATAATAGCAGTGATGGCAACAGCAGCATTCTTGCTTGCTTGTCCACACCCCTGTGCAAAAATGAGGTTTTATGAATTTACTTTCACAGATGACCTAAAAGCTGCTCATTTTCAGCATCAAAGTATTGCAGTATTACACTGGTTGTTGCAGACGCCATTTGTTTACTTTTCACCTTGCTTGTTGCCTCTCATTGAAGCTCCTTTTCCATTAGTACCTCCTCGGTTCGACCTGTATGGCATGCCACAACTCAACTCGGATCAACTGGTTGTCTATTACAATCGAAAACCACCTAATGTGGGTTGTCATCATCATAGCAACCAGGCCTAGCGTCCTGTAGCCTAATTAGTGTGCGACACAAATGCTAAAGCAAAGGTGGATGTCGAGGCAACGCTCTAATGACTCATGGAGTGACACCATTGACCAGCCAACGAGAGAGAGACAGGGGCGGAGCCATCTAGCTGGAAGGTAGCATTGTAATGTCTTTGAAGCAAACAGTAACAGCAGTTGTAGATGAGTAAAATAAGAGTAATACATTTAACTGACTAGTATTTTTGTTAGTGACTAGCAGTTCTTGCTGAACAACTGAAGCCAGTCATTATATGTCAGTAAACAACATTTCTCATTGGACACATGTGGAATGTTATTCCCTAAAACTACATCTTACTATGCAGTTATACTCTAACATAATGTAAAAGCTGCAAAAGCGGACTGGTACTTCATTTCTTAAACATATGTTTGAAATATGGTATGGTATGAGAAAATGTTTTAAAGAAGCAGACACTGTCTCAGTATAGCCCCTGCTAGGCAGCAAGTTTTTTGTCCCAGGATGAATTGATGCTACATTTTTAACGTTAGTCTTCTAAAGAGCTTGAAAGGATTCACGATCTGTATCATCCAAACTCTGATGTTATGAACTCCTTTGAAGAACTGAGGCACAAATTCAATCAGTATAGAAAACCTTTTTATTTTTAATTCTACAGCTGAGAAGTTTTGTGAAAGTGCATCAGCATAATTTACTATGCTAATTACAAAGGACTGCTTCACTATATGTGATTGATGGAAATCTATGTAAGTAATGTCATAATGCTATAGAAACATACTAGATATAAATAGTGAATGTCCAGAGTAAACCCTGTTTCACTGAGTTTGGCAGAAAGATCAAGAAACAATGGAAGGAAGAGATTAGAGTGAGGAAACTATTTCCAAAGAAAATCCGAAAATCTATTACTCGGCTTGTATCCAGAAGGGCAAAAATAAAGACAAACATGAATGAACCTGAGTTTTCAGAATTATTTTAAGGGAAAGAAAACTCAAGCAATGGATAAGAAAAATATGTCAAACTTTCTACTAGACAAAAAAATTATATATTTAAAGGCAAATAAAAGATGTTGAAAAGACTTACTGGAATTACTGACTCTACTGGGTAAAGATTTGTTATCCTTTTATGTGAACTGGTGGATTCTGTTTGCTGGAATGTGAACTGTGTGTGGAATGAGAGGCGTAATGTTAAAATTAAACATATAATTCACATATTGGGAACGAATGCCCTTCAGGTTTACAGAGTAAATTAAAATCTTAAAAGCAAGGTTGTGGAAGCTGGCGTTCCCTCTCCGCAGGGCCCTGATCAAGCGCTAGAAGAGCATTAGCATTCCACCCTGACACTGAGGCATTACTAAACGTCTAAGACCGATCCAATTGATTTTTGCCGCCGTTCTCTTATTTCATCCTTATGGGTGAAATATGCAGCTTTGTTTGTTTGGCCAACTGCTAAGTACAAGTCTTCATCGAGGCACGGGAGCAAAACTCGAACCAAGGAGGTGATAGAAATTGAAAATGCACGTCTTACTGCATTATATTAAAGTGAGTGACAATACCATGCTGATTTTCATTTGTAGCGATGGTGCTGTCTCGTTTTTTTTCATTACCATGAGCACCCTGTTGCAATTTTCAGGCGGGGGGTGGAGGGCTGGGGGCGAGTGGGTGGATTTGTGCATTTTTATATGGTGAGCCAAGAGAAGCTGGGTAAATAGGAGCATCAAAGCAATCTGCTGCTGGGAGCCGAGAGCACAGGCTCATTATAGGGGGCCTTGGCTGAGGAGTAGCCAGGAAGACATGCCAAGTTGGACTCCCATTGTGACAGACAGTGCTCTTTAGCTATTAATCAACAGGCTGAGAAATTGAAAGGACAGCAAGTCGCTAATGGAACAATTTGTCTCACTGTGAGGGATTGAATTTCCCTGCACCATAGCTCCCAGCATCATCTCATTCACTGCCTGGAGTCATTCTCTGTTTATGTTTTGCTTTTCCTTTAAGGTTAGACTGCATCAGTGCGCCCACCATACTGTACTAACAGCATATGTTACATACGTTCAGAGTCTTTCAATCCTCCAATCCAAAAGACATACAGCATAAAGTGCAACTGAGGTTTTAGTATGAAAGAGCAGCAATAATATCGGCTTTGAGAGGGGAATTAATGGATTTAAACCTCTTAGCCCCACTTGTGGGATGATCACTACAATCTCATGCAATAAAAAAGTCAGCATTCCTCCAACCTGTCAAACTTTATTTCAAACTCAGCAGAGAGATTAACGTTCCCTAAAAGGTACTATATGTTTGCGTAATTTAAAATCTCTGAGACACTAGTCTTCACTTCACTAGTAAACGCCCACCACAGCTCATCTTTCACTAGTAAGAAAGATGAGCATGTACATTGGAAAATACATGGTTATTTGATAAAACATCAAGAGCATGAGGCAAAAGGTTTTGTGAATTATAGAGAGCACAGAGTGAATTACTACAACCCTTTGTTTCAATAAAAACAACTTTGTGACACAAACTGCTGAAAAATGTTTCAAATGTCAGAGTAATGGATATCTAGTAAGGTTTAAGGTGAGATCAAAGTGTTCCACTCAAAAACCCACCCAAAACTATAACTAACGTTTGAATTGGCAAAGTTCCACTTATAGGGACACTACAAAGCCTCGAGAACATGTTCTATCTTTACAGTGCTCTGTGGCAGCCCAAGTCTGATCATGGGTCTCCTTATGTGCAGAAACCCATTAATATGAACAGGACAAAGTCGCTGGAAACAAGTGTGGCAAACAGGACATGATTGCATTAGTATGGGGAAAGAAAATGTGCATTTTCATAGTCATGCACAATTCCACAGGTCAGATTATTTCCATCAAGCGCATAGCCCCTAAACCCTAAATATTGTCTGTGTAGTAAGAGATGAAATCTAGAAGGAAAACCGTGGGCAGTTTATTGTTCCTGAATGTGGCCTGTGTTTGCTTTTTTATTGCTGTGGTAATATTCCTTGGGCCTGTGACAGTATTATTATTACAAGCAGAAGACTTGAATTTAAAACTGAGGAGTATCAGAAGTATCACTCTGAGGATATCAAATATTCATTATATTTTTGTATAAAAAACATGCACACATTACAGTAAAGAAAAATTTAATTTGTAAGCAATAAATATAGTTTGAGGTATTGAGTCACAGGTTTGTAAGCTTAGTCAAATAAACTCCTACAACAAGCAGACTGAGGCTCAGTAATACTGTCTTACAGTAGATGTATATAGTTTTAAAGCTATGCCTGAGGTCCATGCTAAATATGCTCCATTACCCTCCCTCCCAAAGTGTCTCTAACCTTGACAGGTGAGGTTATGCTTTGACATGCACCCTCTTTCTCAGCCCCTTTGGCTGACAAAACACTAATAATTATCCCATCTGCCAGCCTGATATTAACTAATGATGTATGACAAAGCTAAGAGCCAACTTTGTAACTCCGTTGGCCCACATTTTTCTTCATCCTATTATGTTTGTTTTGATTTTCATTCTTGCCTCCTCCTTCTCTCATTGTATCCCTCGGCCTCCTTTGCATCTGTCAGAAAAGCGAGATTATTGATTCTGTTGCCGCCGAACAGCAGAGCTGCACCATTATCCCCTATCATACTCTCAAGCTAGCTGTCAGGCATATAAATAGTAGCCCTGCCATAATGGGGTTCATATGAAGTGACAGCCTGAGTGTTCCTGGGAAGATCATGAGCATACACTGCTTGGGAGTCCTGTCCAAATGACAATCATAAGTAAGATGTGGAGACAGCTGGGAGAGCAAAATTGATTTTTATTGTTATTTTTGCTAAATTTTGAGATAGCAAGACAAAAAAAATATAAATTAATGCAAGTTTCTTGCCACTGTTGTGATGCAAATGCCACAAGTTGATTTGTCAAGGCAGTGAGGCACTCCGGTTGTGTATGAGTTGGGGGGGGGTTAATGAAAAAGCTTGACATATGTAATTGGCTCATACTTCATTCTACACCAGTGACTCTCAAGATGTGGACCACAGGTTGTTACAACAAATAAAACCAAGTTTTTTATTTATTCACTCTGCTTAAGGGAGATGAGGCTGTGTGGGAGGAGGAGAGACTGTGCGATATGCCCATGAATGCTGCTCTCATGAGATCTGATGGTCGATGATTGCTAGAATCTTTAATGCCTTCAAGACTTAATACAATTCTGCATAAATGGACTTCATGTAACCTTTCAACCTGAATGAATTTGAAGATTTAATCAACACATTAATGACCGATGACCAACAATATTACACTTCACTATATCCCAGCTTGGAGGCTAACAATTCAATATCCAGTTGTTGCTAAATTTGAACATTAATTCAATTCAATTCAATTCAATTTTATTTATATAGCGCCAAATCACAACAAAAGTCGCCTCAAGGCGCTTTATATTGTACAGTAGATAGCACAATAATAAATACAGAGAAAAACCCAACAATCATATGACCCCCTATGAGCAAGCACTTTGGCGACAGTGGGAAGGAAAAACTCCCTTTTAACAGGAAGAAACCTCCGGCAGAACCAGGCTCAGGGAGGGGCGGCCATCTGCTGCGACCGGTTGGGGTGAAAGAAGGAAAACAGGATGAAAGACATGCTGTGGAAGAGAGACAGAGATTAATAACAGATATGATTCGATGCAGAGAGGTCTATTAACACATAGTGAGTGAGAAAGGTGACTGGAAGGGAAAAACTCAATGCATCATGGGAATCCCCGGCAGCCTACGTCTATTGCAGCATAACTAAGGGAGGATTCAGGGTCACCTGGTCCAGCCCTAACTATATGCTTTAGCAAAAAGGAAAGTTTTAAGCCTAATCTTGAAAGTAGAGATAGTGTCTGTCTCCCGAATCCAAACTGGAAGCTGGTTCCACAGAAGAGGGGCCTGAAAACTGAAGGCTCTGCCTCCCATTCTACTTTTAAATACTCTAGGAACAACAAGTAGGCCTGCAGTGCAAGAGCGAAGTGCTCTAATAGGGTGATATGGTACTACAAGGTCATTAAGATAAGATGGGGCCTGATTATTTAAGACCTTGTATGTGAGGAGCAGGATTTTGAAATCAATTCTGGATTTAACAGGAAGCCAATGAAGGGAAGCCAAAACAGGAGAAATATGCTCTCTCTTTCTAGTCCCTGTCAGTACTCTTGCTGCAGCATTTTGGATTAGCTGAAGGCTTCTCAGCGAGTTTTTAGGACTTCCTGATAATAGTGAATTACAGTAGTCCAGCCTGGAAGTAATAAATGCATGAACTAGTTTTTCAGCATCACTCTGAGACAGGATATTTCTAATTTTAGAGATATTGCGCAAATGGAAGAAAGCAGTCTTACATATTTGTTTAATATGTGCATTGAAGGACATGTCCTGGTCAAAAATGACTCCAAGGTTTCTCACAGTGTTACTGGAGGCCAAGGTAATGCCATCCAGAGTAAGAATCTGCTTAGATACCATATTTCTAAGATTTTCAGGGCCGAGTACAACAACCTCAGTTTTATCTGAATTAAGAAGCAGAAAGTTAGCGGCCATCCAGGTCTTTATGTCTTTAAGACATTCCTGCAGTTTAACTAATTGGTGTGTGTTACCTGGCTTCATGGATAGATAGAGCTGCGTGTCATCTGCATAGCAGTGAAAATTTATGCTATGTCTTCTAATGATGTTGCCTAGGGGAAGCATGTATAATGTAAATAGAATTGGTCCTAGCACTGAACCCTGTGGAACACCATAATTGACCTTAGTGTCTGAAGAGGACTCTCCATTTACATGTACAAACTGGAGTCTATTAGATAGATATGATACAAACCACTGCAGTGCAGTACCTGTAATACCTACAGCATGTTCTAATCGCTCTAATAGGATATTATGGTCAACAGTATCGAACGCAGCACTGAGGTCTAGCAGGACAAGCACAGAGATGAGTCCACTGTCAGAGGCCATAAGAAGATCATTTGTAACCTTCACTAAAGCTGTTTCTGTGCTGTGATGAGCTCTGAAACCTGACTGAAACGCTTCAAATAAGCCATTCCTCTGCAGATGATCAGTTAGCTGTTTGACAACTACTCTTTCAAGGATTTTTGATATGAAAGGAAGGTTGGAGATTGGCCTATAATTAGCTAAGACAGCTGGGTCTAGAGATGGCTTTTTAAGTAAAGGTTTAACTACAGCCAGCTTGAAGGCCTGTGGTACATAGCCGATTATTAGAGATAGGTTGATCATAGTTAAGATCGAAGAATTAATTAATGGCAGGACTTCTTTGAGCAGTTTTGTAGGAATGGGGTCTAAAAGACACGTTGATGGTTTGGAGGAATTAATTATTGAAGTTAACTCAGAAAGATCAATTGGAGAAAAAGAGTCTAACTTAACATCGATGGTACTAAGAGTAGCTGTAGATAATATTACATCTGTGGGATGATTATTGGTAATTTTTTCTCTAATGATAAAAATTTTATTTGTGAAGAAGTTCATGAAGTCATTACTAGTTAACGTTAAAGGGATGGTTGGCTCAGTAGAGCTCTGACTTTTTGTCAGCCTGGCTACAGTGCTGAAGAGAAACCTGGGGTTGTTCTTATTTTCTTCAATCAGTGACGAATAGTAAGATGTTCTGGCTTTGCGGAGGGCTTTCTTATAAAGCAGCAAACTATTTCTCCAGGCTAAATGATGATCCTCTAAATCTGTGACACGCCATTTCCTCTCCAGCTTACGAGTTATCTGCTTTAGGCTACGTGTTTGAGAATTATACCACGGAGTCAGGGACTTTGGATTTGAGGCCTTAGTTTTCACAGGAGCTACAGTATCCAGAGTCGTACGTAGTGAGGAGGTAAAATTATTAACAAGATAATCGACCTCTGTTGGAGTAGCGTTCAGATAGCTGCTCTGCTCTATGTTGGTACAGGGCATTGAAGATGATAACAGTGGGTGGATTATATTCTTAAACTTAGTTACAGCACTTTCAGAAAGACATCTACTTTGATAAAGTCTACTCTCCACTGCTGTGTAATCAATTATTGTAAATGTAAATGTTATCAGGAAATGATCAGACAGCAGAGGGTTTTCAGGAAACACTGTTAAATATTCAGTTTCTATGCCATATGTTAAAACAAGATCTAGAGTGTGATTAAAGTGGTGGGTGGGTTCTTTTACATTTTGAGAGAAGCCAATTGAGTCTAGTAACAGATTAAATGCGATGTTGAGGCTGTCATTTTTAGCATCTACATGGATGTTAAAATCACCCACAATAATTATTTTATCTGAGCTGAGCACTAAATCAGATAAAAAGTCTGAGAAATCAGAGAGAAACTCTGTGTAAGGCCCAGGTGGACGATAGATGATAACAAGTAAGACTGGTTTCTGAGTTTTACAGCTGGGGTGGACGAGGCTAAGCATCAGGCTTTCAAATGAATTAAAAGTCTGTCTTGGTCTTTCGTTAATTAATAGGCTGGTGTGAAAAATTGCTGCCACACCGCCCCCTCGGCCTGTGCTTCGGGATTTCTGGTAGTTAGAATGACTCGGGGGTGTTGATTCATTTAAACTAACATACTCATCCTGCTGCAACCAGGTTTCTGTAAGGCAGAGTAAATCGATTTGTTGATCAATTATTAAGTCATGTACTAACAGAGACTTGGAGGAGAGAGACCTAATATTTAATAATCCACATTTCACTGTTTTACTCTTTGGTTCAGATGTGGATACTGTATTGTTCTTTCTTTGTGATTTTTTATGTTTAAGTTGTTTATTGCTGGTTTTTAGTTTGTTTTTTGTCTTTTTGGGAGCTGACACAGTCTCAATGGAGATGGGTTTTTGGGGGGGTAGCAGGAGGAGAGAAGCTGCAGAGAGGCGTGTAAGACTGCAACTCTGCTTCCTGGTCCCAACTCTGGATAGTCATATTTTGGGGGGTTTAATGAATTTGTCCATATTTCTAGAAATGAGAGCTGCTCCATCCAAAGTGGGATGGATGCCGTCTCTCCTAACAAGACCAGGTTTCCTCCAGAAGGTTTGCCAATTATCTATGAAGCCCACATCGTTTCTGGGACACCACTCAGACAGCCAGCAATTTAAGGAGAACATGCGGCTAAACATGTCACTCCTGGTCTGATTGGGGAGGGGACCAGAGAAAACTACAGAGTCCGACATTGTTTTTGCAAAGTTACACACCGATTCAATATTGATTTTAGTGACCTCCGATTGGCGTAACCGGGTGTCATTACTGCCGACGTGAATTATGATCTTACTGTATTTACGTTTACCCTTAGCCAGCAGTTTTAAATTTCCTTCAATGTCGCCTGCTCTGGCCCCTGGAAGACAATTGACTATGGTTGCCGGTGTCTCTAGCTTCACATGTCTGAGAACAGAATCACCAATTACCAGAGTTTGACCCCCGGCGGGTGTGTCGCCGAGTGGGGAAAAACGGTTAGACACATGAACAGGTTGGTGGTGTACCTGGGGCTTCAGTTTAAGACTATGCTTCCTCCTCACCGTCACCCAGCCGCCCTCTTTCCCCAGCTGCTTGGGGTCTGCCGGGAACAGCTAGCGGGGCCTACGCTATCTTCGGCTGCACCAGCTACAGGGGCCTGTCTAGCTACGGGTGAATGAAGGGTGCGAAGCCGAGTCTCCAATTCAGTAATCCTGGCCTCCAGAGCTGCAAATATGCTACATTTATTACAGGTATCATTACTGCTAAAGGAGGCCGAGGAGTAACTAAACATCTGACACAATGAGCAGGAAAGTGCAGGAGGACAGGTGAAGTAGCCATGGTGCTAACGAGTCGGCTACGAGCTAAGCTAAGCTAGCGAAACAGTAAAGAGACAGTGAGTGAATACTTTGGCTATAAATTAGGTAGTGAGTACACAGAAACGGTGATTCAGATGAAGCACGTTAAGATTATACTATGAAGAAGGGATGTATCAAAAGATTTAAATTAAATTGCTAAGCAGAAAAGCTACTCAGAAACACCACTGTGTTTGAGCAGGAACAGGAAGTGATACTATACCACAGAGCGAGCGAACACCAAGTGACAGCGCCATTACAAACATAAATACCCATATTCATTCAATTTTATTTATACAGCACCAAATCACAACAACAGTCGGCTCAAGGTGCTTTATATTGTAAGGTAGACCCTACTATAATTCATACAGAGAAAAACCCAACAATCATATGACCCCCTATGAGCCAGCAGTTTGGCGACAGTGGAAGGAAAAACTCCCTTTTAACAAGAAGAGGGACGGCCATCTGCCATGACCGTTTGGGTGACACCGTTAGCCTTTGCTAACTGTAGCCTACAACTCTACAGAGTAGTATACATTTCATTTATTGTAGAAAGTGTGCTTTGACATGTTCAGCAACAGAGTCCTTTATCAGTATTTGATTCATTAGTATTATTCATGGTAGGTTTCTAGGCTAAACATATTAGCAAAGACCAAGCTACTGCATCAATTAGAATTTAGGCCTGAAGGTTCATAATTAAGTGTTTCAAGCATGTCACCAAGGAAATGGGAGGACCAGAGCTATTTAATGTAATTTTGTATAATGCAAAGTTTTAACATTACCTTGTAAAATGTAGAAATGGGTTTAAGAACATATATTTATAGCATGACTGTCATCACTGTCAACTACTGTGAATTCAATATAGTGTCAATAACTCAAAATATAGCATCGAATAACAATGCTCCCTCAAAGCAGCAAAGAAGCACATGTCCAAGCCAGTAATATATTATATAATAACTTTTTTATAGCGGTGAAAATGTCACAGAGATTGAAAAAATGTAATTTCTAAGACTCTCATGGTAAAGAAGGCAGTAGCTGTAACAAATGAATACACACAAATTTACACAACAGGGTTAAAGTAATAAAATGTCAAGGACAACATAGGTGCAACTGAAGAGCTTCAGAAATCTAATATACAAGTGGACTGTCTCTACTTGTATTATCCCAAAAGATTGATTCTGTTCATCTGGACATAGTGTTTCAGTGGGAGAAACGTTTCATCACTCATCCAAGTGACTTCTTCACTCAGCTGACTGCAGGTTTCCCCAATCTTATAAACAGTACATCTGCATAATAACTGAAACCAGCCCACTGAAGGAACAATGGGCTGGGAGGTCAATTCCTTGATCATTAATATGCAAATTCTCACGACCATTGATCAACATTTCTTGAAATTTGACAAAACGTTTCTCCCACTGAAAACGCTACGTCCAGATCAACAGAATCAACCTTTGGGGATTTACTTACCTGGATGACTGAGCATACATCAAGACTACTTGCATTATATTTGTTTGTTTATTTATTGATTGATTAGTGAAGGATAATCAAAGTCATCTTGTGTGAGAACAAGTTGAGAAAAATAATGGTGCCTGTATAATCTGTGCTTCATTCACAATGAGTAAAATAAAATGGTGCAAAAGTAATGTTCATACATTATTTTGGACTTTAATGGACACAAAGGTATACTAACTGGTCCTGACGGATAATTATCACGTGCAGGGTGAATAGTTGAGAATGCAGAATGATGGAAAAGTTTATATGACTTTGTATCCTGTGTACAAACAGTTAACAGAGAAGTGGCATCCAATGAGACTGACCCTCAAAATGCACAGCAGTTTTTGCAGCTTCAAAAATACCACAAATCCAGGAGGCCAGCTTGAAAGCACACATATCCAGTACTGTCAGTGGTAGTGGTGGGCGTTTCTGAGCATGTGCTCCTTTCAATATGCAGTAGCTAGGGAGCTCCCTTAGCTAAATGAAAATCTTCCGGGAGTGATAATGCATCTGAAGAAGGCACGCAAACAGGTTCATACGAGTTCATACATATTTACAAGAGTTAATACTGGATATTTATCAGTTCTGGTAAAGCTAAAGGACAGAGCAACATTTTTGATAAAATCTTTCTTTTACTGAGAAGGAGGTTCCCTTGCAGCAATTGTTGTCAGCTCCTAGAATCGGGACATTTGCATTTCTTGGCCCATGAAGGAAATATACTCCGCTTTGTCCGAACCGCAAGCTCCACAACAGAGCGAGCTATTAAGGCCATGCTGCGATACCGCGCGCTCATTTTACTATCTCGCTGTCAGCCAGAGGGGTTAAACAGTTCTGTGACCTTCCTCTGTTTGTGTGACTATCTCTCTCTCCCCCTCTCCGACTGAATCATTCCATTAAGATCCCAGCATGCTCCAGAATGGAATAGAGCCGATGGGCTCAAGGCTGCCACATATCCTCCATGACAACCAGTGATCAATGACAAATGACGGCTCGCTCTAATGAAACCAGGCAAAGGGATTAAAAACAACCCTCCATAACTTGTCAGGCGTTGAAAACATTCCCAAGTCATCTTCCTTCAGAAAATCTCTCCATTCCTCACCACTGCCTCACTCTTCAGTTTCTGTTGTTTTATTTACTCCTGTTTTGCACTCAGGAGAATGAGATTTTCTTTTGAATACAGAATATTAACAACTTCTGTTCTTGGTACAGAGCTAAACTCAGCTCTAAAAAGTCCAGTTTTTTTTTAAGCATCTATTACAGATACACTGAAGTCATGTTTTTGTGGTGCATGGCTCTTTTATTTTTTCTCTTGGTTATCAAAAATTCATTGAATTGATTTCCACATATTATGTCCTGGATTTGCACACCAGGTGTTAACCTATTCCCCACTTCAGTGCAATACAAATGAAGGACAATGCATATGAAAAACTGTGAAGGGTCAACGTGCCTTGGTTTCCTTCTTTGTTTATTCATTTGTTATCTCAGTGAAGTTATGAAGAAGGTAACCCAGTGACCGCTTCCTTGGGTTTCAATATGTTTTTTGATTTACATCTGACTGCAAAGGCTGTGTTCAGAACAATAAATAATATGAAGGGGAAAAGCAATTCAAAACCAGCAGTGATGGTCAGAAAACATTAAAAACTGAGCCAAAAATAAAACCGTAAAACCAAAATAATTACCATCCATTTCAGGGTCGTGGGGGTGCTGGAGCCTATCCCAGCTGTCTTAGGGCAAGAAGCAGGGTATTCCCTGGACAGGTTGCCAGTCTGTCGCAGGGCTAACACATAGACAAAGACAACCATTCATGCTCACATTCACACCTATGGGCAATTTAGAGTTTCCAATTAACCTAACCCCACTAACTGCATGTCTTTTGACTGTGGGAGGAAGCCAGAGTACCCAGAGAGAACCCACGAACATGCAAACTCCACACAGAGAAGCCCCGGCCAGGTGGTGGAATCGAATCTTGCTGTGAGGCAACAGTGCTAACCACCGTGCCACCGTGCTGCCCCAAAACAATTACCATTTGTTTGTTTGTTTGTTTGTTTGTTTGCTTGTTTGTTTGTTTGTAAGGAACCCCATTAGCTTCCACAATAGTGGTTGCTAATCTTCCTGGCCCGAGCCATCATGTATAATCTAATAAAACATTACACAATAAAGATGATTGTTAGAAAGATGCAAAATATCCACATAATTTGTCTCTTACAGCCACAGTAAGATTTTACAATTGTAAAAACATAAGCTTTCAAATATCAATAACATTGAAGCACAATACACAAGAATCAAAAACCAGATCACAACATTGCCCTCTTACAGTATTTACAATAGATAAAAACTTGGTAAATAGGCTCTATGAAGCTGGTGTCGTTTTTCCTCCTCTTCTTGTTCTACTGACAGTCATAAAATCAAATCAGGTGTTAAAACTCTATTGCCATCATTCTGTAAGAGTTAGTGCACTTAACAACAAGAATCCTATCTTTCACATGTAGCTTAAATCAATCATATATCAATTCATCATATTTTTTTCTCATAAATGTTGTAGTAGAATATATAACCCTGATTGCAAAATGTGCATTTAATAACACATGAGATCAAATACTAAACAGGCAACAGTGAAATGTAAGTTTATGGCATTAAGTGGCCATTTCTGCAACTAACTAACACAATCATCATCTTTTTAAATTTGGTTTTATCTTTTTCCACAAATTCTAATTGGATGGTGAGCTAAAAGCAGAGAGTGGGTGGTGAGATGTCATTTTGAAGAAAAAAACAAAACAAAACTAGGACCCAGTTACACTAAGGTCCAAAGAGAAGAAGAAATCTTTTCTTGATGGATGCGTGTTTGGAGGCTGAAAGAGTGATGGGGGTGAGATGAAGAGGATACTGGGAAGGGGGGCTGAGATGAATGAGGGACATGAGCCCAGATGCTCAGATAAATTATTCACTTCATTCTTCAATACTGTCCTGCCGGGTGCTTTTCATTGAGCCTGTCAGGTGCCCACTAAGGATGGCATGGGAGGAGAAGTGTCACTCATGCACAGTGGGAAAGAGAAGAAAGCAAGCTGGAGAGTCAGAGAAAGAAACATAAAACCTTTGATAAATGCTGAGTTGTGTTGCAGCATTTTTTATTCATTTGTTTGCTATTAAAGCTTTTCATAATGAACAGAGTTTGACAAACACTGGGTGTGCTGTTTAAGCAAGCAATCAACATATTACTGCAGCAACAAAGGAAGTGGAGTTTGCATGTTCCCCCTGTGCCTGCATGGGCTTTTCCCAGTTACTCCAGCTTTCTCCCACAGTCCAAAAACATGCACGGCTTAATTAGTGATTTGAAATTGATGGTAGGTGTGGATGGTTGTCTGTCCTTTTGTCTGACAAATTGTCCAGCATATACCCTGCCTATTGCTCTCGACAGCTGGGATTGGCTCCAGTTCCCTGCGACCCTGAATTGGAAGATTGGAAGAAATTGGATGGACGGATAGAGTGAGGAAAACATGACTGTGCTAATACATCAAACTCAAAAAGTTTAGCTACCAGCTACTATCTATCATACAAGATAAACATGTCCTCCTTTTTCATGCGTTTTTTTTCTAATGACCTTATAAATGACATAAATTTTGTTACAATGACTCAATTTAATGTGTTGATCTATATGGAGAAAAATCATCAAAACCCCAGTTTAATTTTCGACTGCGTTTTCTGTGTTGAATTTTTTTAATAATTGCTAATTAATTGCTTTGTTAATTTTACCTCAGTTATTTTAACTATCATTTTAAGCATAATTTCGTTATTTAATTATTTAATGTTAATTGAACTGAAATAAGTTATATTTGCTTTAAGTAGTATTGCATTGCACATTTAGCTCAATTACATGGTTTATTTGCTACATATAAAACTTTGTTAATGGGGAGCTAGTGGAACTGAATTAGAAACAATGTGAAATGTGAGTATAGCGCTCAGGATATTGATGTCACCAATGCAGTGTATTATGGGAATGTCATTCACACTGAGATAGATGTTGCTTTTGAGTTTGACAGTTAAAATTTGGACATTAAAAACTGATTCCAATAGTGAGCTTCTGTGTAAAATAGCGCAACCGTACACCAAAAGTGGAAAGGGGACTTATACAGGGAGTGCAGAATTATTAGGCAAGTTGTATTTTTGAGGAATAATTTTATTATTGAACAACAACCATGTTCTCAATGAACCCAAAAAACTCATTAATATCAAAGCTGAATGTTTTTGGAAGTAGTTTTTAGTTTGTTTTTAGTTTTAGCTATTTTAGGGGGATATCTGTGTGTGCAGGTGACTATTACTGTGCATAATTATTAGGCAACTTAACAAAAACAAATATATACCCATTTCAATTATTTATTTTTACCAGTGAAACCAATATAACATCTCCACATTCACAAATATACATTTCTGACATTCAAAAACAAAACAAAAACAAATCAGCGACCAATATAGCCACCTTTCTTTGCAAGGACACTCAAAAGCCTGCCATCCATGGATTCTGTCAGTGTTTTGATCTGTTCACCATCAACATTGCGTGCAGCAGCAACCACAGCCTCCCAGACACTGTTCAGAGAGGTGTACTGTTTTCCCTCCTTGTAAATCTCACATTTGATGATGGACCACAGGTTCTCAATGGGGTTCAGATCAGGTGAACAAGGAGGCCATGTCATTAGTTTTTCTTCTTTTATACCCTTTCTTGCCAGCCACGCTGTGGAGTACTTGGACGCGTGTGATGGAGCATTGTCCTGCATGAAAATCATGTTTTGCTTGAAGGATGCAGACTTCTTCCTGTACCACTGCTTGAAGAAGGGGTCTTCCAGAAACTGGTAGTAGGACTGGGAGTTGAGCTTGACTCCATCCTCAACCCGAAAAGGCCCCACAAGCTCATCTTTGATGATACCAGCCCAAACCAGTCCTCCACCTCCACCTTGCTGGCGTCTGAGTCGGACTGGAGCTCTCTGCCCTTTACCAATCCAGCCACGGGCCCATCAAGACTCACTCTCATTTCATCAGTCCATAAAACCTTAGAAAAATCAGTCTTGAGATATTTCTTGGCCCAGTCTTGACGTCTCAGCTTGTGTGTCTTGTTCAGTGGTGGTCGTCTTTCAGCCTTTCTTACCTTGGCCATGTCTCTGAGTATTGCACACCTTGTGCTTTTGGGCACTCCAGTGATGTTGCAGCTCTGAAATATGGCCAAACTGGTGGCAAGTGGCATCTTGGCAGCTGCACGCTTGACTTTTCTCAGTTCATGGGCAGTTATTTTGCGCCTTGGTTTTTCCACACGCTTCTTGCGACCCTGTTGACTATTTTGAATGAAACGCTTGATTGTTCGATGATCACGCTTCAGAAGCTTTGCAGTTTTAAGACTGCTGCATCCCTCTGCAAGATATCTCACTATTTTTGACTTTTCTGAGCCTGTCAAGTCCTTCTTTTGACCCATTTTGCCAAAGGAAAGGAAGTTGCCTAATAATTATGCACACCTGATATAGGGTGTTGATGTCATTAGACCACACCTCTTCTCATTATAGAGATGCACATCACCTAATATGCTTAATTGGTAGTAGGCTTTCGAACCTATACAGCTTGAAGTAAGACAACATGCATGAAGAGGATGATGTGGACAAAATACTCATTTGCCTAATAATTCTGCACTCCCTGTAAGTTCCATTACCCTATGCACAAATCTATTCCACAAAGAAGGACTTCTATTTTCTGTTTCATTATTAACTTGGAGAAAATTATTTGCCATCCAGCTTTTAACAGAGTGTAAGCACCTATGCAAGAGCTGTAGCTTAGAAACATTGTGGGACTGAAAAGAGATACTTAATGATTGTCATCTGCATAGCAGTGATAAGAAATGTCCTTAAGTGCTCAAAATGTGCTGGAGAGGGAAAAATATAACAAAAACAAAATAAAGGCCCCAAAACAGAATCTTGTGGTAAGAGAAGAGGAAGAGGAGCTGTATTTATTAATAACAATCTTAATTTTTCAAATGAAGATTGCTGTTTGGGGTCTCTATGGCCTCAATGTGCAACTTCAGAAAAATCTCAGAATTTTGATACATGGAGCCTTTAATTTAGATTTTATTGAGCTAAGAATTTTTTTTAAAACATTTAATGGTATTTAAATACATATGCTGTCTAATTGACAAATTACACTTGTAAAATGGAAATTTATTTGTCCCTCAGTTTTTCACTTTCACCTAACACTTGTCACATTGTGTTTGAAAAGGTCATGATGGCAAAAGATTCAGAACAGATCCTTATACTGGTACCTTGTAATAATAATAATAATAACAATAATACATTTTATTTGAGGGCGCCTTTCAAAAACCCAAGGTCACCTTACAAAAGAACAAAATTAATAAAAGGAGCAATAGTCATAAAATACATAAAATAAGTTAAAATTGCAAAACAGAACTTGACCACAGAGAAAATCAGCACTAAAGCGAATAAGCCAGTTTGAACAGATGTGTTTTGAGCTGTGACTTAAATGCGGGAAGAGAGTCTATATTTCTTATGGCTGGAGGAAGAGAGTTCCAGAGCCGAGGAGCAGAGCGACTGAAGGCTCTGTTCCCCATAGTGATAAGACGTGCGGACGGAACGGTAAGATGAATAGCAGATGAGGATCTGAGAGAGTGGGAAACAGTGGTGATATGAAGCAGGTCACACAAATAGGAAGGAGCAAATTTATGGATACACTTGTACGTGAGAAGTAAGATTTTAAAGTTTATCCTGGCTTCTATGGGAAACCAGTGAAACTGCTGAAGAACTGGGGTGATATGAGCTCTTGACCGAGTATGAGTTATGACCCGAGCTACAGAATTTTGAAGAAGTTGGAGTTTATGAAGGGACCTTTTAGGGAGACCAAATAAGAGGGAATTGCAGTAATCAATAGGGGACGTAATAAGACTATGGACAAGGATGGCACTGAGTGATTTCACAGTGGCTCTCTCCGTCTTTTATATACATTGAATCTTGTCCTTGTATGCTTCCCTAAAGAAGGAAAAGATCTCCTTTGTCAGATGACACAGCGGCAGGTTCACGAATGCCCACTGGCTCTGGGAATCATCACTGGTGCCAGATGTTGAGTTGCTGGGTTAGAAGTGAAAATGAAGAAAATGTGCAGGACACACGTGGTCCTTATCACTTTGTCTACACTCTGACGCTGCAGTCTGAGTAAAAGCATGGATGACTTGAAACTGCCTGTATTTTAAATGAAAATAAGAGATGATTCTCTTTGGCCACGGTGCCACTGGTGGGTCTTCTCCTGTAAACATGGACCTACACAGTACACGGTATGTAAAGCCTACTATCACAAACCTGGGTTTCAGAACAGACAGTGATTTTAGATTGGATCAGTGCAGCGGTGAAATCCAGCTTCACTGGAGTTTCACCAGAGATGGCAGGTGAAAAAAAAAATCTAATGAAAGATCACTTTAAAACAGTAATCCATGCTTTTATCGCAGCTCTGGATTAGTGTAACTCCTCAATGTCTCATCTGCAGGTAGTGCAGAATGGTGCAACAGGGGTTTTAACTGGAACATGGAAGAGAGACCATATCACTCCTGCTTTATCCGCACGGCACTGGCTGTGTGTCCATTTTAGAGCTCATTTTAAAATTCTTAGTCCTTAAATAGCCTTGCTGCACCCTGCCTCTCTGAGCTGCTGCACTTGCACACGCTTTCTAGTTCGAGATGTTGATGTTATTTGTTGTAATTTTAATTCGATTTTATTTTTTATTGTTTTTTTTAAACATTTTTTTCTGTTTTTTCTTTGTTTTTTTCTTTGTTTCTATGTTCTGTTCTTAAAGTGCTTTATAAATAAAGTTAGCCTGACTTTCAGTGAAATGGAAGGATCCCAAATGAGCTCTTCACCACCTACGCCCCTGATAACTGGCAGATAGGTACATGAGAGGAGAAAGGCTTCATCCCTCACAGTGTCACAGAGGACTGCTTGTGTGATGACAGGAAGTAATATTTGCTGAAAGAAGGTTAGGTTTTTATTTTTAATTGGTATGCACACTGCGCAACATCTGTGATAATGTTTCCATCATCATCCAATAACTGGAGAAACGCCCTTTGTCTGTGGATTCAGAGTGTGCAGGAATATCACTAAAGACATGTTTCTCATGCAGGGTAGAAATGCAGTTGGGAAACCGTCATCTTTGCAGGAATCTTACTAGAACCTCCAATCATTCATTCTTCATCAGATATGCATGTTCAGACTGGCACTTTACACCTGAGATATATAAAGTATAAAGGTTCAAATATATGCGATCATATGCCTATGCTCTCCAAATGATTTAATATACTGTCTGTTTCTGAAGTCAAGCACACAGAAACCAAATCCAGAAATAAGAGACCGAATGTTGAGGTTAAAGTCACTTCATGCCCTGAAACACTCACTGAAAGCTAAAGTTCAATAACAGTTGTGGTCTCCAACCAACTGTCACCCAAACAAACTGAAGATCTCCTAAGCACAAAACATTAAACACACCACAGCGTCACCCACACTGATTCTACAAATCTACAAGTGATTACTGTGTAAAGTTTGTGGCTTTGCTGTAGCTATTTAAAAAGGCATTAATGCCATATTCAGTGCTTTCCCAGCTGTCAAATGGCCAAAAAAGCTTTTACAGGTTCAGTTTATTGATTAAAGATTTATTTAATAAACACATTAAAACACATAATAACAATGAGCTGGTCCAGCTGGCCAACTATGACTAGACCGTCATACTTTTAGAAACATAAAATAGGGTAATTTTATACGTCATTTACTATTGTTAGTTCAGCCAGTAGTGTCAAAATGTACAGTTAGCTCATGGCTCATGTTCTCTGCGTTATTTTCTGTCATTTTCTGTGCTGAGTGCTGTGGTGTGTGAGGCTGGGTCCTTAAAGATATCAGGTCTTCATAGACGGGTTTGCACAGAAACACTAAGACTTTCTCTCAGACACAAGGCCAACCCTCATCCTCCTCAGATTTGCAGATACTCCATTTGCCTTTAAGTTGTTTTTAATAACCCCAGTATACTACTTTCATGCATGCTGCAATATCCATCAAACTAGATCTCAAGGAGGCTGTAGTACTGTAGTACTAGGCAATAAGAGCCTACTTGTCTCATTGTTGTGGGCTCCACAGACAGGAAATATAATCAGCATAATACATTTAGATATAGTAGAATCAGAAACACCTGGTAATACAATACATGAAACCTTGCAGAATGAGCATTTCCCCCATATACAGACATAAAACATGTTCAGTGTACAGTCTGAAGTGTATAGTTCAGATGGTATAACTATTTTTTTTGTATTTTGATGCTATTAACATGCTTTTTAGTGCTGTTTAGTGTAATTTGAACATTTTCAGTTACATGTTAACTAAGGACAACACATAGTTTATAATGATTAAGAACACTAATTAACATTTTTGAACAAAGTAATGTAAAAACTTGTATAAGGAAACCAAGCTTTGGACATGATAAGCTGCATTATCTTTTAATGAAATGAAAGAAAAATTAACAAACAAACACTTTTCTATTAAATATTTTCAGTTTTTTGTGATTTGTGTGACATGATCCTTTAAAACAACATGTACAAAGAGTTTTTGACCTTACAATAGCTCCACAACAACAACAAACAACTTATCTCAGTAAAACGTTGTCTTTATCCCCGTGGATTAGCACTCACCAGAGATCTGGATAAACGTCCCAAGATTTCCTTTCAAACCCTCGTTGAAGCCGACACTGAGAGAAATGTAACATAATACTAAATAAATAAGCTGAGATTCAAATAAGCGACTTCACATTTTCCGTTAATCCCACACAAATCCCTGACAGCAGCAGTAAGCCCTCAGCGAAACTCCCTGCAGTGATCAACAAATATTCACACTCCGCTGCTAAATCTCACCTGATTGCTGAGCTTTGTCATCATACTCCCAACACCTAAAACACAGCCATTCAATTATATAGTGTGCCACACTTCTACCAATAACACATGCAGAGAAAATTGATTCTCAGTAATTTGGAGGTCCATTTTCTGCGGCTGTTCCGCTCATTGAATTCTGAATGGGTCAGTGTGAATAGTTATGGTTCCATTTATGGAGCTATATCGAACTATATTGGAATTCAACACACATTATACCTGTATATCATCTATTCGTCCTTTGTTCCACACAAACATAGTTTTGAACACACTTGGCTCAGTGTAGCATGGCACTATGTTTACAAAGTGATGGGTTCTAATTGCTGCAAATTCATAGCTCTGGTTTTTGAAGGCCGGGGGTGGCAGTCTGGGCACTCAGGGGCCACATTAATACCCAGAGGGACTGGAACAGAGCTGTTAATGAGCTAGCTCAGCCAATTACAGAGCAGTTATGCCTGTCTATGGCACCAAATGACAGTCTAGGCAGGCACCGGTGATGTGAGTGTGTGGATGTGTGTGTTTGGAAACTCTCAGATGTTCAGCCTTACTTGACAGGAACTGATACGAACGGCATTCTGATCTAAGCCGACCAGAACTAATTGTCGGTGGTTTGATGAAGCAACAATGGCGCCTCCAAACTGTGCATGAAAAATGAATCAAGTAGATCACTAAGATTGTCTCCGCTTAATTAAAGCATAACATAATGTCTTACACTGGACTGGGACAGTTGTCAGAGTCTGACTAAAGATTATGATGGTGTAGATTTCTCATTTATGGATGAGGATGGGTCGATAAATCTTTACTAGGCAGTTCACAGAACTCCATCCTGAAATTCTCAAATACGAATCAGATTTTTAAAAATAAAATTTTAGAATTATTAGAAGTTATTAAGTCCACAGAATATATTATATAGATTTAATCAAATGAGGTCAATTTGTAGCATGTAGGTACGGTGGCCCTGAGAGGCCAAACGGACTGCAACTTAAGAAAACACCAGCAATAAGAAAAACGCTGCAAAAGCACACAAAACACAACGGAAATAGGAAAAAACAACAACAGAAATAGGAAAAAATAGATTTCCAAAAACACAAGGGAAGTGTTTCTGGGGAGACAATAACCCGACGGACCAGTTGCAGGAACCCAAAACATGGTCAGCGTGTTTTATCATGATTCATATAATACTGATGACAGATTTTTAGGCTAATAGTTATGCTAACACACTTACCTCTCATCTTTTCTTTCCTCATATTTTGGTTCCTGCAACTGGTCCATCGGGTTATTGTCTCCCCAGAAACACTTCCCTTGTGCTTTTGGAAATCTGTTTTTTCCTATTTCTGTTTTCGTTTTTCCTATTTCCGTTGTATTTTGTGTGCTTTTGCAGTGCTTTTCTTGTTACTGGTGTTTTCTTAACTTGCAGTCCGGTTGGCCTCTCAGGGCCACCGTATGTAGATCATAAAAACAGGAGGGGTTGTTCTTTGGAGGGGTCAGTCAGCCAATTTTATTTATACAGCACAAAATCACAACAACAGTTGTATTATAAGGTAGACCCTATAATATTACATACAGAGGAAAAACCCAACATTCATATGACCCCCTATGACCAAGAACATTTGACAGTGACAAAGAAATTTAAAATATCCAGTCAAAAAAATCTGTTTGACGTGTCTTTTGGGTAACTGTCATGGTCTGCCATACGCTGCTCTGGTGGTTGTGCTCACGTTCTCCACCAGGACGGCGCCTGAGGTTCTGTTCTGAATTCCACGCCTCGCCATACTCACACTGCTCATCCAGGCCTCAGTGGAGTGTTGGTGCTCGCTGGATCGTTGTACTCATTTCAGTTAGTGCAGCCCCGGCTGTTTTCTGGTGTTTCTTTCCCGTGATCTCCTGGCTTGTTTCCTAATTGTTGTTCTCTGTCTCCAGACCTTCTTGAACCCCCGCCTGTTTCCCTGGACCCTGTATGGATGAGCAAGAGTGTGAGTGAGGCACAGCATGGACTTCTGGACTGGGGGTAGTGATTATCACAGATGATTGAAGAGGAGCGTGAGCTAGTGGCACTGGTGGACCTTCCCTTGGGACCCCTGAAACCCTCAACCCTCATTTACTTTATATATGTACATATCTCACCTGGTCCTGCTTGCACAGCTCTGAGTCCTGCATTTGAGTCCTGGCTAGTGAACTGTGACAGTAACTTTGGTTAGGAACAAATACATAGTAGATCTACCTTATCAACCTGCGTCTGTGTCTGTATATAGCACTGTGTTTTTCTTCATCCTTACTAGTATTAAGTACAAATTTCCACCTTTGGATTTTCATGCTGCTTTGTGACATTTACTAATGGAAAATAAAGTCTTGAGTTAGGTATGTCTTGTTCAATTTAAGGCCACTGTGCTGTAATTATTCTCTTAATTAAGTCAGTCTTCCTTGAGTTCCCTTCATCTTTGGTGAATAAGCACATAGATCAAGCTAATTGGGGGATGAGGCACAATTTAATTATTCTGTAAAGAAAAATCATGTCCTTTGGAATTCATTTACTTTATGTAAGTGAATGGGTTCTGCCATCTGGTGAGAAACAGGCATACCTCAGGAATTTATGATGTTAAAACTGGACCAGATAGCAGACTGCACTGGGTATGGATTACAGGATTTAATGTTGCTATTTATTTTTAACTCAGCATTCATTAAAATGGTGGCCAGCCCTCCCTGGAGATCAGTAGGCTCAGGATGGAGGAGGGGAAAGAGGATGAGACCAATTTTCTTCCATTACCTGAGATTAGGATGCTCAGGATGGCTAAGTCCGTCTCATTTCAGGTCCAAGGACAGACACAATACAGATGGGCAGACAGGCAGAGGAGAAGTCTGAAAAGAAAATAGGAGTTGGAGGATAACTGATGGATTGGAAACTTAAGAGAGGGCAAAAGGTGCATGGTCTCTGAAGAAATCAAAGTAAAAGATGTTAGCCAGACAACATACACTGCCACAGACCATATCCTGGTTAATTTTGAATTAGAGCATACCTCTGTGCGTTGTTCTTTCTTTTTCCACCAGGGTGTGCACGCTTTAAAGATAACAATAAATCTTTCAAAGCGGTTTGTTTTCTATCACTCAAGGCAAATGTCAAATTCCTCCTTCCAGAAATAGATAGGGGCTTTTGATTTTTTCTAATTAAATGACAACACGATGGATTAAATTTACAGCTTTTAAACAGCTCATAAATTCAACTGCAAACCATCACGACTCTAATTAATCACATTATGAAAAATCTGATAAATTTGGCGTGTGCTTGCTTTATTTTCATTTATAAAATGTTCCACTCATTCCCCAGCATGAAATATCTCCCCTGTTTTTATGAGTGCTAATGCAGTTTCTACTGTTCAGTGCTAAACCTGGTGTCCAGTAGTCAACATAAGGGTGACTGTCGCTGTGAGTTCTAATTCCTCAGCTAGTTTTTACTTTCTCTTAAATATTGTTCTGTTTGAAATTTATCTCTGCTGGCTGTGGCTGTTCATGCTCCATGTTTCCAGTTACCTGAGCCTCTGTTTCAGATTTCCTATAATGTTTTCACTTTTTTTGACTTTGTATTTCTCTGGAGTTTCAGACAGCCAAAAAAGTTATTTTGCCCCAAATTTATTAAACTTGTCTTTGCACCCACAAATAGGTTCTAAATTTGAGGAAAACTCTGCTGTGTTAAACTAAGACTGCGTTAGCATCTTATCTCTTAGCATGCATGTTGTATGTTGGGGTTTTCCCTGGAGAATGAGAGAGTTCTTACTGGCTACTTATCTGGTAGCAAGCAGTCACAGCTGTCATACAATCCTTTTTTATTCAGTTTAGAAAGATATTTTTAAAAAATGTCCATTTCTGTCACAGTCCAATGCACTTTACTCGTAACATACACAGACGGCAGTTAATTCAAAATGCTGCTGCCAGGCTTTTATATGTATCAAAAGGAGTAATTATATTATAGTAGTTCTTACATGAAATGTTAGTTTTAGAATTGAATTTAAGGGCCTTTGCTGGTTTTTAAAGTCCTACAGGGTCAGGTCACATTAATTCAATTCAATTTTATTTATATAGCGCCAAATCACAACAAAAGTCGCCTCAAGGCGCATTATATTGTACAGTAGATAGCACAATAATAAATACAATACCTACATTACTCAGCCTCCCTGGGAAGATCTATGGAAGGGCCTCAGATTATGGAGGAAAACTGCAGTTTTGTCCTGATCATGGAATGCTGGACCTGTTCTGTATCTTCTTGAGGATATCTAAGGGTGCTTGGAGGTTTGTCTAACTAGTCTACTTGTGCTTTGTGGATTTAAAGAAGGCATTTTGTAGCATAGTAACAGAAGGCATCCACCTTGGTTGTCCCAGGACCTTGTCACTGCTTTTGGTGGATGATGTGGTTGTTGTTTTTTTCCGATGGTGGCTTCTAGCTCTTACTGGAGCAGTTTGCAACTAGGTAAGAGGCAGTAGAAATGAGAATTAGCAATGGTAGAGCCAAAGGTTGTGCCAGTAAGTTAGGAGAAAGCACATTTTATCTAATATTCACACACGTTCACACTCCAATGAACAACTACACAAACAAATTGTCAAGGAAGAACTCATTTAATGGTGTCTTTTACAGTTTTAAAGCTTGAATTTATAGAATGCTGTATTGCCTGCAATGACAGATTTATCTGGTATATCTTTTGTATACTGTACACATTACAGTCACTTCAACTGAACCTCAGTCTAAACCTCTGTGAGATATGGTTTACAGCAGTTAAAATTGAGGTTCCAATGGCCAAAACATTTAAAGTGATGCTGTTTATCTTTTGGGCTTATTAAGTTTGAGTTAATTTTTAATCTCTTATTACTTACCTATTACCTTTATTCATCGTGTGTATATATTCATTTTATTTATTTATTGTTATTTTTATCCAAGGAGAAGCCAAACTGAATTTCTCTCTCCCATGTATAATGACAATAAAGATCATTATGGTAAGGAATTGTAATGCTTCACATGTTAACAGCAAGTTGTGGGATATATGGTTCTGCTTGTGAGCAACATCATGTCACACTTGAATATGCGACGGCAGCGCTGAAAATCATTTCTTTACTACATATAAACTCATGATAGCAGATATCCAATGGTGTGTTTTAAAGATCAAAATTCATGCACAATAAAATTCAGTGCATGAATAGTGCAGTAGTTGACATGCAAAGCAGCAAATACTATCAGATTTTTATAGGATAGATGTTTGTGTTGGTTACATGAGCAAACAAATTGATAGGATTGTCTAGGCACAACCCTTTGCTGGAACAATCAGAGACAATTCTACTGCTGCTAGCAAAGCATTGGACACCAGGCAGAACCCTTTGTGTGATCTCGTGCACGAGGGAGATGCCTGAGACGAGCGCTGTTCCTGCCGCTCGAACCCCAGTCACTCTTGTTTGGCTCCCCCATAGCACTGCTCTTTATTGTGGTTACATGAATATGCATAGGTTCATTAACATATGACATCTTACACAGGCATACATGTGAACAAAGAGTACTGTCTGTGTGCACGTGTAGGTATGCATATGTGTGTGTGTGTGTGTGTGTCAAGATATGGCCCTGTGAACGCCTCCTTAAAAAGCCGGTGCCAGGAGTCCTGCGGTCCACCTAAACAAAATGCTTATACTAAAACAGATACAGAGTAGGCGTCCTCCTATACTATAAATCGGTAAGAGAAGGTACGACCTCTCTCATGACCTTAGGATGTGTGTGCATGCCAGAACACTCTGGAAGGCACACAGAGTCTTTGCAGACTACTAAGGATCAGACCTCTATCACTATACAATTGATTACATACCTCTAAGCATATATGATTATACATTTCTAAGCATAAATGACAATCCAACAATATAAACCTGACACAAATCATTACATTTAGTTTCAACTGTGTTAAAGACCTATATCAGTATATCACAGCAATGTGCTTTGCTGTGATATACTGTTCCCAGATGATTAGTGTTACCAGTCCATTTGTTGCAATGGGGCTCTGCTGATGGTCTGAGCTGGAAAGCCATGTGGTCCCTCGGTCCTCCCTGTGCTTGCTCACCATTTTTCTATCTCTCTCCCTTTGCCTTATTGCTCTCTCTCCTTTCTCTTTTCTTTTTTGTGTCTGTGTGTGTTAACCTCACCTTGTGTTTTAGCTCAGCTCACCTGTTCTTCATGGTCTTGTCTACTTAAGATGGTGGTTTGTCTTCAGTTTTTACTGGGTCATTGAAATAAGAACAGTCTGCTCGCTGTTTCTCATCTACTTTTCATGGTAGAAGTCGCTTACATTGTTTGTCCTTCTGTGCAGATTGCTCTGGAGGTGGGAGAGCTGGGACTTATGAGAGACACTCTGTGGAGAAAAGGATATGTGGAACTGACTGTCTGACTGGAACCTGGATCTTCATTAACAGAGACCCTGAGTCCCACGTTTGAGTTCAACCTGCCTGAGTGGCCATGACATGTGGGCCAGTTTGGCGGCTGTCTTTGTTGAGATTCAGGTCCAAGGAAAAGCATACCTGCTTTTTTTCCTTAGAGAATTGAGTGTGTCTGTCTTGCAAAGCACATGATGGAGAGCTTGGAGAGGAGCTGTCAGGGTATAGTGCTGTGAAAAGATACTTGCCCCCTTTCTGATTTCTGACTTTTTGCATATTTGTTAGGCATCTTTGTATTATTGTAGGATTTTTACTGAATTGAAACTGAATTGATTTGAGCAACATGTTTCAGAGCAATAAACAAATATTAGTATATAATTTAATATTAGAAAAAGATAACCCAAGTAAATGTAAAATGTATTATTTAAAAGATGATTTTATTTTTTAAGGGGAAAAATATCTAAACCTTTGTAGCTCTGAGTTAGAAAGTAGTTGCCCTTAAAAACTAATAACTGGTTGTGTCAACCTTGGTGGAAAAATTGCAGTCAAGTGTTTTTGTAACTGGCAATGAGTCTGTCACATTCCTGTGAAGGAATTTTGGCTCATTCTTCTTTGCAGAATGTTTTAAACTGGAGAATTTCCAGGTCATGCCAAAAATTTTCTTTTTTCTTTTACCATTCAGAGGTGTACTTGCTGGTTTTTTGGGTCATTGCTGTGCTGCATAACTCGAGTATGCTTGAGTTTCAGGGCACAGATTAATGACTGGACATTCTCCTTCAGGATTTTTTTGACTGCAACACTACCACCGCCATGTTTAACTGTGTGTTTGATGTTCTTTTTATTTGTTATTTTTTATGAGTTACACTGGTAGCAATGGGAATCAACCTTTCAAAATCAAAATCAACCTTTGTCGTGGCAAAAGTGAGACAAGCCTTTGTATGTTTTTTGGTTTCTAGTGGTTTTGGGGGTCTTTTCAAGAGTGAAAGCTGTCTCCATTTTATGGGTGTGTTTGTCTCTGTTTTACAATTGAACTGGTCAAGCTTAGAGGCCAGAAGCTTCTTCTGGTGGCTTGCACTTGTGCATTGTGGATAAACCATGGCTAGCATTATACGAGTGATTTGTCATCATAACAGATCAATTTCCCCCTATTAACCATCTTCACCACTGTGTCTGATGATCTACTAAATGAGTTGTTACTATGTTCTTGGATTAATGTTAGTAGGTTGGCCACTCCTGGGGAGATTCACCACTGTTTGAAGTTTGTAATAATGACTCTCAGTTTGCTCACTAGAGTCCCAAAGCCATAAATTGCTTTGTAACCCTTCCCAGACAGATAGATGCCACTGACTTTATTTCTCAACCATTTCTTTAGTTTGCAGTATAATATTGTGTATTTTTGATCTATTGTTTTCTTTTAACCTACTTCACTTTATCAGAAAGGTCCTGTATAAGTGATTTCTTGCATGTAGCATCAGCATCACCTCTCTTTCATAGGAGTAGCAATAAAAAAAATGCAGTGAAGGTGTTTTGACTGATCAGCTCAATGTAGAGGTCTGGATTTTTATAGCTGTTCTGAATGCATTCAGTATGAATGATTATAATACAGGTAATTTCAGGCAGGTATGTGTCATTAATACAGTTGGGTGAGCACTACCTTCATCAGAGGGCTGCAAATGATAGCCACCTGCTCTGGTCTACATTTTCTTCAGTTTGCAATGAGATGACAAATTAGCAGTCAGGCAGTAACGCAGTTTGGGGACATTGAAGTTTATTGAAAGTGGAGAACTGATTCTATTTCAGCTCATTATTATACACTGTGTAACTGACCTTCTGGCAAAAATACAGCCTAGTTTTTGGAAATCACATGGTTTTGTTGAAGATTTGACATTGAGAAACACAGCCTCAGCTTAGCTTTGTTCTTCTCCAATCCTGGTATGCACAAGTCTGTTTGTAGTAGATATTTTGACTTTTTATTTCTGAGTAGTTATATCTGACTGAAAACAGCTAATGCCTAATTCAGCTTAATTGATTTCTGTCATTACTTGCTTTTTTTAACTACTGCATTTTCTACAGGTGCAAATATGTTCTGTGAAAAAGGACTCAATGAAAGGAATCAGTGCCAGTGTACGACTAACCAAAGTGTGACAATGGCACAAGGTGAGGTTAACACACACAGATACAAAAAAAGACAAAACAAAGGAGAGAGAGCAATAAGGTAAAAGGAGAGATATAGAAAAATGGTGAGCAAGCACAGGGAGGACCGAGGGACTGTGAAACCACATGGCTTTCCAGCTCAGACCATCAGCAGAGCCCCATTGCAACAAATGGACTGGTAACACTAATATAATATAATATAATATAATATAATATAATATAATATAATATAATATAATATTTACATTACAGATTATTTCAAAATCAAGTGTTAATAAAAGAACACTCACAATCAGAAAATCTCCTCTGGACAAGAGGTTGGTAACAGTGGGGAGGAAGAACTTCTTTTTAACAGGAAGAAACCTTAGAAAGACAAAGAGAGAGCATCGAGACAGCAGGAGCTTCCTGGGTTCCATTTGTGATCCACTCATAGACCAAGTACTAGATAGTATTCATGAAGTTTGGGCCAGAATATTCTTTCTGTCATTACCAAGCTCCACCATTAATTCCTATGGACTCCCATGTTAAAATAGTAATATTTTAAAGTATATTTACAGATTGGTACAAAAAGTATTTGGGCCTCTATACACAGGTATATATTCATATGCTTGTAGCTGAAGAGAGCTGGTGTCTGATAGGCTTCGTCATGAAACTGGAACTTTTCACTGTGTGTGTGTTGTTAGGGCCTTCTGGAGCATTTTTAATTAACACTTTCATCAATGTTGTGGCTTGCACAGACCATGTAATATGTGTGTTGGTGCAGTGGCAATACAGTAGTCATATAGTTTATGAATGCAGCTTTCTAACCAAGTTTGATAGAAGCACCTCATAAATTACTGCTCCACATATTCATCCATAATGTAAATCCAGGCTCCAAAAATGGTGGTTTCCCCATGGTTTGCCAATGGTGGTAGCCAATCTGCCAAATAATCATTTTATTTCAACTAAATATCAATTATTTGTTGACATTATTATAAAACCACAAGTGAGTTAATTAGAAGTTTGATAGTTAAAGATGTGGTTTGAAAACCTCTCACAACATAGACACCTGGTGTAGCGATCTCCTGCAGCATAATTTTTATGCTAAATGCTGGGAGGTATGAATCAGGGAGAAATTGGTCCAAAACTCCTTTAGTTTCTGGTATCTGTGTTGCTTTCAGACTAGTTTTGTTTATGTTAGAAAGGTTGCAATACAGTAACTGGCTCGAGTTATGTGTTAATTGTTGGAGCATTGGCCCTACCAGTAAAGAACTCCCAAGTGATTTGTACTAAAAGCTATTTACTTTATATAGTCACTGAAAGTTGTTGTGTAGATTCACACAGCATTAAAAGCTCTTGCATAATACTGTGGTCCTTGTGGAGAATAATTGCTGTGTTCCCATTCTAGCAACTGTATTCTTACCACAGAGTATACACTACTTAATTAGTGGTTGGAGAATTTCAATACTTTTCCCCAACTCAAGAAAATAAACTTTTTTCAGCTACTCCTTTAGTTATCACAAAATATTTGAATGAAAAATGACAATCATTTTAATTAATTAGACTATGAGAGGCACCTGTACTTAAAATAAAACACTAAATCTAGGATTTCTGTTCCAAACTGAGTTGGTCTTGTAGGACAATTATCTTGTACACAAACTCCATACAGCTGTTCATTGTCTCTAACACTCATCCAACTTGAGTCTTTGGCAGAGTGGCGCTTATTTAAGCTGTCATAAGATGAAAAGAGGGGTGCACACAGAAAAATCATCAGTGCTAACAATAACTAATGCTAGTAAACATTAGATACAATAGTTGCTGTATTCTTTTTGCTCTTTTCTTGGCTGCTCTCTTTAGGGATCTCCACTCCGGATCATCTACCTCCATCTCACCCTGTCAAGAGCATCCTCTTCTGTCACACCTACTCTCTGCATGTCCTCCTTCACTACATCAATGACTCTTTTTTGTGTTCTATATCTTTTCCTCCTCCTTGGCACTTCCATATTCAGTATCCTTTAGCCCATATCCTAATATATCCACTATCCCTCGTCTGCACGTCCAAAACATCTCAATCTCTGCCTGCAAACTGCTAAACCTGAGGTGTTCACTTGATATACTAATTTCCAACTTTCCCCAGGAGTCTCCTGGTTGACAGTTTTTTGATCTACTGCATCCTTCAACCTGCTTGTGTGCACTTTGTCACTCTTTGAAACATGAGAGATTGCTCCCTGCATGCAATATCTTTTAGTGTGGGTATCAAGGCATCCACACCTTCTGTTTTTTCCCCCTTTTCTACTTGGTGCCAGTACTGAAGATAGAACCAGTTCCTTTACCTGTGGAAGGAGAAACTAAGATACTTTTGTATGTGTGCAGCTGCTTAACTTTTGATATTTCTCTTTTTTTTAACCCCTTTTACTTGTGAGGCTTACCCTTTTTCAACACTGCCATTATAAATAGAATGTGTTTGTAACACGTTGTTACACAAACCCTGGCACAATCACACACACACAGATCTCTTGATGCATTTGAGTCCACTTTATTAATAGTTTTAGGATCCGTAGCTTTGGTTCAGCTCCAGTTTTTACTGCAGCTCCGTTCCAGACCAGCTCACGTTCGGCTCTGGTCCCACACAGCTGCGCCAGGCTCCAACAGCTAATAGAAACTGGGAAGCTGTGGTTAGCATGATGAAAATAACAAAAATCACCTGCCCACCCCCCTTACCCTTGGGACAAAACAGTCCCCAGCTCCCTGTTTAAGGTGTCAGGAGCTTCCCACAGAGATCTGTCATGGTCCTGGGTCATGCAACCCAGTGTTTCTGAGTTTCATGTTGTTTTGTTATTTTATCTGTATTCCAGTTTCTTTTCAGTTATCTAGTTATTCGGCCATGCCTAGTTTGCAGTTAAGTTCATGGTTTATCAGGTTCCCCTTGTGTCATGTCTACGTCTCCATGTTTCCTGTTTTACTTTGAAAGAGTACAGTATGTTCTTTGTTCATTGTATTTAGTTTCACTTCCCCTGCCCTGTAATTAGGTTCATGTGTGTCAGCTGTGCTCCCATGTGTGTCCACTTCCCCCAATCATCCCTGTAGGTATTTAGTCTGTATGTTTCAGTTCAGTCTTTGTCAGATATCTGTTATCATCAACATAGTCACAGTCGTAGTGTTTCATAGGTTTGCTTCTTAGTTTTGTGTTACATAGTTTACTCAGTGTTCTTAGTTTCTTCATGGTGTGTTCACTGAGTTTCATAGTCTTTAGTTTACTCGGCGTTCTCAGTCTTCTTTGTTTCTTAGTTCCATGTTCTACTATTGCTTACAGCCAAATAAAGGCTCGCTTTTTGTTAACACCTGCAACTACTCTCTCTGCGTCTGCTTCTGGGTCTCATAACAAACACACCGACGCGCCTCACCATGACAGAGATCCTTCTTTTCCAGCACAAACTGGCAAAGAAGGATCTCTGCAGATCAAGTATGCAGATCTCTGTCTGCAAACTTGATCTGCAGACACACCTGCGCACCTCCCAAGTGGTACCCAGATACTGTACTTCCTTACGTCCAACTGCACGCTTCTTCAGGTTGGTTGTGAAACCTGCCTGACTCAGCGACTCCAGGACCGCAGCCACCAGCTGCATATGCTCTGCCCAGGTGTCATTGTGGATGATTACATCATTCAGATAGGCGGTGACATATGCAGCGTGTGGGGCAGCACCCGGTCCATGAGGCGCTAGGGCTCCAAACAAGCCAAAAGAAGTGTGATAAAGTTGCAACTTGGAGAATGATTTGATCGCAATTGTGTTCATCTTTGTGAATGAACGAATCATGGACTTGTCTCAGTCTAAGGGTGGTAGGTGCTGGTCCAAACACATTTAATACCCAATAATTTGTACAGTTCTTTTAGTGTGCAAGACATGAACAGCATGCCCTGGTCAGTCAGCATCTCTTTTGGGATGCCGATTTAGAACATGACTTAAAACTCCGCCAAACTCTTTGCAGAAATGGTGCACAGCGGCAAAGGTATATCATGTTGCATAATCCACAAGAACCAATACAAAGGGATATCCACATGCACTGGGTGAAATGGCCCAACGAGGTCAATGCCTATGAATCTAAACAGGACCTCCATTAATGGTAATGGGTTTAAAGGAGCATTTGGAATGGCTGGCTGGTTCACCAGCTGACACTCTGGGCAGGATGCACAACATCAGCACACATCCACCCAAATGTCTGGCCAATAAAGTCAGGCCATTATTCACTCCAGAATTTTATCATATCCTATATCCCATAAACCCTTCCATGGATCATGTGGGCATTATAATGAGCTGCCGGGAAAATCATTTCCTGGCGGCTATTAGGCACCAACAACTGGGTGTGTTCCTCTTCGGTGCAAGTGTCACAACTCACTCGATACAGCCTATCTTTAATCAATACAAAATGGGGTATGTCAGCACTGTATCAGGGTGCAGCGTGTGATCATCAATTTTTATTACCTGATCAATGACTGAGCGTAGGGTGTCATCACGAGACTGCTCTAGAGGGAAATCTCCCACGGAGTGAAATATTGGAGCCGATCTTTAGTGACTCTGAGGAAGGAGGAGACAGGAGGGCCTTCTCGTGAGGCCCTCCTAAAGGTTGTGAACTCATCCGCATTTATTCATTCACCGCAGCCTTTACTCTATGTGTTTTGACCTTGTATTTATTTTGCAGCAGCACTAGCAGCGGATATTAGTGTATTTCCCCATGCACACCCCTAGACTCCACCCACTCTGCCTCCAACAACGCCCCTGGCCGAACCAGCCTTTGAATGCAGTCTTTGGCCACCATAGCCTGGTGTGGCACCTTACCAGAACGCTGTACGTCTTTCCTGGGTGTTGGGGCTCCAGCGACACGGAACACTTGGCTGACTTAGTAAGTAAGTAAAATTTTATTTATATAGCACCTTTCTAGATAAAAGATCACAAAGTGCTTCACACAGGGATAACAAAGTATAAAACAAAAACAGAAAAAAGTTAACGAAATGCAATTCTAAAAAGATGTGTTTTTAATTGTTTTTTAAAAGAGATTACTGAGTCCACAGATCTTAAGCTCAGTGGGAGAGAGTTCCACAGTCTGGGAGCCACAGTGGCCAAAGCTCTGACTCCCTTAGTTCTCAGCCTTGTATGATGAATAACAAGTAGGCCCTGATTACATGACCTCAGGGACCTGCTAGGGACATAGGGCTGTAAAAGTTCAGTGATGTAGGCTGGTGCTTGTCCATGAAGAGCTCTATAAGTCAGTACCAGAATCTTAAAATGGACTCTGAATTCGATGGGGAGCCAGTTCAGCTGTATTAGCAATGGTGTCACATGAGAGTACTTAGATGTTTTGGTCAGAAGTCTTGCTGCAGCATTTTGGACAATCTGCAAATGCTCCAAGGAGTTTTTGCTTAGAGATGTAAACAGTGAGTTACAGCAGTCCAAACGTGATGAAATGAATGCATGAATAACAATCTCCAGTTCAGTACGAGCTACAATAGGACTTAATTTAGAAATGTTTTTAAGTGATAAAAGCAGGACTGAACCAGAGATTTGACGTGAACATCCAAAATGAGAGCTGGGTCAAAAATTACCCCTAGGTTTCTGATGGATGATTTCACAAATGTTGACTTACATGAGTGGGCACTCCCAGCAGAAGTGTCCCAACCGCAGGAACCACCAACACTCCTGCCCCAACATTCGTGCGGGCCCCTGCGAGCTGGTTACAGTGCCAGTAGCCGCTGGGACCCGGGGAGACAGAGCAGAGTGGAAAGGGCTGTTCTCCCCAAGAGCCCCTCCATGGACTGCTGCCCCTTGCCGCTGGTGGTAGGCTCATCGCCGCCATCTGAATTTATTTTAAAACACAGAAATTGACAATAACTACCTGTAAACCAAGCTTTACAATTAATCAAAGCTCTTAGCAAAATGGTGCTTTCAAAGACACAAAAAGACTTTGTCTAATTTAAACATCTTTGCTAGAATATTTGCTGGACGGAAGTCACAGATACTTTGTCTTTGTGAAACAATCCCGAGGTGTGAGTCTGTGTGTGTGTTTGTGCACACTTTCCTGACATCAGACCCAGCTTTCATCTGTCTGTGGTGAACAATAAGGCACTATCTCATTCACACACAAACACACTTATTTTCCACGCAGCCCTGAAAACAAGACAGAAGAACAAAGAGAATAACCAAAGCATATCCTGAAAATTAACAACTCAGTTCAATTCTTCATTCACAAAAAAGATGCCAAACATCAAAAGTGTGTTTTTTTTAATTGAGGTAGCACTACAAAAAAACAGAAGAAGTCAGTGAAGTTGTTTACTATGCTCCTATTTTTAATTAAGCGAGCCAGACGCAGCCTAGGATGGAAAATGTGCTCTATTCAGTGGAACGGATACTTCAGCCATGATGAATGAGCTGTCATCTTCAATTGTTGCTAAACCTGTGTCTCCTTGACACCCAGCAAATCCCGCTGCAGCTAGTCTGTTTTACGGCTCCGCAAAGTCCCAAGGTCAAAGGTCGTGTAGGTATGCTAATGTGGGTATGGGTCACATAATCATGCAACCTTCAATCTGTTGCAAGCTGTGGCACAGAGAGCTTATTTTGCTATCACTGAAACCCGCTATCAGGAGTGCGCTAAATAAGAAAACCACTTTATGTCTGAATCAATATCAAAGCACCACTGCTAGATTTAAAAGAACAAAGTTAAGGACAGATGCTGCAGCTGTAGATGTTTCTCAGACAGCAGGGTATTAGTCTGGAGTTTCTTAGAATTCCTAGAAGGGAGTGGGATAAAGAGGCCCACAGAGGAGGGGTGTTTGATAGTACAGTGGTGTGACAGGTGATGTTACTGTGGCCCAATTCACACTCGCTACACAAAGTAATTCCTACTTCTGCTACAGTGGACATGAAATGTGAATCTCTGCAGTGAAGATGACAGAAGAATCTTCACTCAGACACAATTGGGGAAAGCGTTGAAGTTGTTACCTGCAGTAACTACCCAAAGCGCATCCATTCTCTTCTGCTTATCCTTCTCAGGCTTGGGTGCTGGAGCCTAGCCTAGCTAGGGGCTAATGTTTTAACTCATTGTAGAGTATCTCCCTCTCTCTTGTGCTCACGTTTATTAAAATTATCACCAACATAGGACAGTCTTGCCAGAGGGGACCAATGGGGGGTGGCCAGTGCCCCACCCCTTGGTGACGTCCCTCCTGGCTGCCAAAGCACCACCACGTTCTACAGAGGGACTATCGAGAGCGTCCTGAGCAGCTGCATCACTGTCTGGTATGGTAACTGCACCGTATCGGATCACAATAGTGAGAGCAGCTGAGAAGATCATTGGAGCCTCTCTTCCCTCCATCACAGACACTTATAGCACCTGCTCCATCTGCAAAGCTACCAGCATTGTGGAGGACCCCACACATCCCTCACACACATTCTTCACTCTGCTACCTTCTGGAAAGAGGTACCGGAGCATCCGGGCCCTCACTGCCAGACTGTGGAACAATTTCTTCCCCCAAGCCGTCGGACTCCTGAACACTCAGTGACTGGAAAGAGACCACACACGCCTACCTTCATACATGTTACTACCAAGCACTTATCTGCAGAATCACACACACACCGACACACACACACACACCTTCAGACAGCAAGTTCCTTTTTGCACAATACTCAGTATTTTGCACATTTCCATTGCTCTGTCTCGTGTCTGTATCATCCTGTTCTGTCTAGTGTTGCACTGTCTTGTCTTGTTTTTTTGCAATTTTTGCACTTGTGTCACTCTGTGCTGTACCAGTCCATGGTTGAAATGACAATACAAGCCACTTGACTTGACTTAACATAAAAACAGTGAAATATAGATAGATATAGATCATTTAAATAAAGAATGAGACACTGCTGGGTCATATTCCCATATGGCGTCTTCTTTGTATAACACAGCTTTAACCGTTAGACTGTGTTCACAAAAAGGGATTTCTGGAAAAACTCGTGAGCCCATGTACTGGTTTCCAGGACTGAATCATGCCTGTTTTTAATACAGTGCCACCTGAGGACTCCAAGGTAAAGCATAACCAGTATTGATTTTGCGCCTTGTCCTACTGTAAATGATCAGATGTTCAAAGTCTTTGAAATTTTACACCAAGGAACATTTGAAATTGTTCCACAATTTGTAGAATTTTTTTTGCAGATTGATGAACCTCTGCTCATTACTTCTGAGAAGCTCTGCCTCATTAAGATGCTCTTTTTAAACCCAATCATGGTACTTAATATGTAGCCAGTTAACCTAATCAGTTCCTGTTTCCTTACTTTGTACTTTACTAAGTACTTTGCAGTCTCAGTTTAAACATTTTATATGTTTTCTATTATTTGTTTTTAATTACATTTTATACAGCAGCCTACCTTTTTTTGAAACTGACGATGTAATTCAATTAGTTTAATCCTTATTTACAACTGTATGCTTGGTAGTGGGTTTTTTCTCCTATTGAACAGCAATGACTTTTGTAAGTAAAATATAATAATCATACATTTCTAAAAGATCCACGTTATTTGAAACCATAATTTCCATTTGATTATGTTTGACAAGAAAGGGAAAGCCTGTGTTCAATTTAATACTGTCTATGTTCCCAGTATACTGCATCTTGTCAGTGCAGTGGGTGATTTCTAGTGCAGGTTTATTACAGCTATATTGCGTTTGATCAGTAAGGTCGTGAAACCTCATTGGTTTGGAGGTGTTCTTGTCATCGTCCTTATCTTTGTCTCGTGAGAAACACATTTACAAGCAGTGCCTGTAATATACCACCCTGAGCTCTCACATCACTCTTGCAGTGATCTTAGCAGTGCGACCTCTCTTTGAAGTGAAGCAGGAGTGCCAAATTTCATCCCTCTGTCCCATATATCTGACTGATTGCTGACTGATTGAGGTCTCATTCTTAAGAAATGCTTCTGTAGCCCTTCCCACTCTTTTCTGTCCTTTGATATTTATCATTCTAACAGATCTGTGCTCTGAAGAGCAGCCATGGCTAGCAATCACGCTTTGAGGTTTTTATTTTTTTAAAGAAGAAGAATTTCAGTTATTACAGCAAATGTAATGACACTCAAACCCATATTATTACGTGATAACCCATATCATGTTTGTTTAAAGAAGCAAAGCATCCCATTTTGCTTAAATATCTTTGCGTTTATTTGTTTTTACTCGAGTATTAACTTTCTCAAAGAGTGATAAAATTTTACAGCAAAATAAAGCGGCTCTTTATTTGGACTCAATCGGAAAGAGGCCTCTGGAATTACAAGAAAGAGAAACCCTGTTGGAGGCGGATCATAGCACAGCCAGACCTGACCCATTTTAAAATACCAACACACTGAACCCAAAACAGAAAGCAGCATAATGCACTGTCATCATCAGTTAATGAGCAGACACAGTGGGCAAGTGATGTAATGCTAGAGAGGCTTCTAGTAAGAGCCAATATGTAGGGTGCCAACAGCTAAAGAGGAGGAAATAATAGCTTGTAAGTTCTCCTGATATACTCTCCTGATAAACTTTTCCCATCATTAGTTCCTCTGCAACTCTGCAACCACTACAGTACTAGTTTCAGCTGGAGGACGTTTGTGGGGTTTTCATGGAACAAACATGATCTGCTTGCAGTAATCAAAGTTTTCAAAATGGCTGTAAGCTTCTTTACTAGCTTGCAGTATAGTCTTTGCATATGGCCAGGAGGCAAGTGAGCTGTTTTAAATGTGGAATTTCATGTGGAATTTGAAATACCAACAGATGCAAGTGTTTTCATGCAACATAAAATATTAATGGATATTTTTTTTAATCTTATCATAGTTTAGCACTCAAAATTCAGATTTATCTGGACAGCAAGAATTTTACAACAATTACAAAACTGTATTCCTTCGACTATCATGCTGGGTTAAGGTTAACAGTTTGTGGCTGTAGCTCAGGAGGTAGAGCAGGTCATCTTTTATGTATGTTTTTTATCCTGTTTTCCATCTCTCTCCCCAACAGGTCTAGGCAGATGGCCCCGCCCCTCCCTGAGCCTGGTTCTGCTGGAGGTTTCTTCCTGTTAAAAGGGAGTTTTTCCTTCCCACTGTTCCCAATGTGCTTGCTCATAGGGGGTCATATGATTGTTGGGTTTTGCTCTGTATGTATTATTGTATGGCCTACCTTACAATATAAAGCGCCTTGAGGCGACTGTTGTTGTGATTTGGGGTTGTATAAATAAAATTGAATTGAATTGAAAATCTACTTATCGGAGGGTTGTTGGTTCAATCCCTGGCTCCCCCTGGTCTGCATGCCAAATATCCTTGGCAACTTGGGGTTAATATCCTATTAACCCCAAGTTGCTCTCTGATGCATCCATCAGAGTGTGAATGTTAGTAAGCACTTAATGTGGCATGTTGTGTTAAGCGCTGAGTACTCCAGGAGAGTAGAAAAGCGCTTTATAAGAATCAGTCCATTTACCATATTGTCACAATTACTACAACTATTCCTTTGAATAATCCTCTGACTCATTTTGGAAGCAACAACTGTGTTCATTTTTAGCGTATGCACTTTAAAACTAATAATATTAGAACTATAAAACTGATAAGCACCAAACATTTAAAAAGCCTGACTGTGGCCCCTAAGTTGAAGTCTACTGGCGTACTTTTGCAACACCAAGTGAAATGAAGTCAGTGGTTGGTAATTAAAAAGTTAACTACCCACATCAGCAATAAATCATTGTAATAACCAATCTTAAGCTAATGATTCAGTTAACACTGGATTCGTGCATGTGCAGTGATAAAGGAAACGAATATGACTGAGGTGGATGCTGATCCCACTGGCGCTAAGCAGCTGATGGAGACTGACATCTGCTCTGATGATTCTGGAGCAGATGGACCTTAGCGAGTCAGACTGGAAGAGCCCCTCATATCTCTTTGGAATTAAAAAGAAGGCATTTCTAAGGTCGGGCAGCTAGCCTTAAAGCTTGATCTCACGCAAGAATGTCAAAGTAAATGGAAATGTGTTGAGGAAACTAAACTCCAAAAGTCCAAGTTTACAGTTAGCTCATTGATCCTTTTGTGCACCTTGAGACAATATGTTGGTGTATTTGTTGTGAATTGTTGTGTAGCCTACAAATATATAGGGTTTTTTATTATTACTATTATTGTTTTCTTAGATTTCTCTTGCTTTACTCTTTTTGGACATGGTATATTTAGATGAAAGCTCATATGTGACAGTATGAATATATGCCTCCTACTGTATTCATTTAATGAAACGTTAAGCGAAGTACTCCCTGTCAAAGTTGACAGCCTGTTTAGCACAGTCCTTCTGTTCTGCCGACAACCCTCACAGCACCCTGGCAGCATAATGCAGTGCTGATGATCTCACCCTACTTGAGCGTGAGAGAAAGGAACTTTTACATTTCAGCATTTCTCACGTCACTGGATAGAAACGGGAGGCACACGGCAGTTTTTAAACTAATCTTGATTGACCTCAAAGAAAAGCTGCATATTTGTCGTCCTTCCCAAGGAGGATAAATGTTTCTCTGCCAAAGTGTGGGTCATTAAAATGTAGCAGGGCAGCTACATTTGCAGATTTGAACTTGAGGAGTTACTGGGGGAATGGAGCTTTGCCAGACTCTTCCTGATAACAGATATTACCACTGAACCTCAAATTAACCTCCTTCAGCTTCGCCTTTAGCTAATCGCACAGTTATACACAAGCCCAGGAGTAAAAAGCACCTGGTTGTTCTGGTCTGAGGGGGCGATTTTCGTGTTTCCCTTGAGAATGTCTTCAGACTGGTTTAACCTTTTCCTTTCAGTTACACGACAGCGCAGAAGCAGGCAGGTGGGAGATGTAGCTGTATCTTTGTGATAACACTACATTTAACTGCTGTGATAATGACACAGGAGTTACATTGCAAGCCATTATGCAGGCAGAACATATAGTTACAGAGTATGAAACAGAAGTTTTCTATTACAGCTGCGTTGGCAGGCATTGGGAGCGCTGTAAAAATATACAGTGTGTCTTTATACAGCACCAGATTGCAATATTGCTACAGGTTTGCCCGCAAATGATACAAGTTTATCCCAAGGGATGTGATCAGCGCAGAAATAACTAATGATGTTAGTTGCACTGCTAAGCATAATTCATTAGAGCTAAAATAAAAATTGCCTCACGCTAATCCACCTCTGTGGATAATGAAAGAGCTGTGCTAAAAAGCAAACTAGCCAGTACTCACAACCTAATGAATCCACAGTGTATGAACCCTTAATAATTCATAACATGAGAAATAGTCTTCACTGGAACTGTCTGCTTTTCCCCTTCTCGTAAAAGTCTTATCTTTAATGTCTTGTGGGAAATGAACATTGGTTCATTAATATTAAATACAAGGTTCTAACCACATATACAGGGTTAATCTCCCAGCTCAGTTTTGCCGAGGGGAAAATGTGCTGACTGGACACTGACACCATTTCCCTGATTACATCACACAGCTGTCTGGTTCTGTCTTATGGCAAGAATAAAAAGGTAAGGACAGGATGTAATTCAGTCAAGGTACACTGGCCAATCTGAATGCCGTACTTTCCCTGTAGACAAGTGTTATCACACTTTTCCCTTGTGCCAAACCAAGCTACTGACTTTTTTAAAATTTGACAAACTTGGTACAAATCCATAAAAGTCACTTTAAAAAATTAATGGGGCTAGTAGTTCCTTCTACTGCAGTAGTACAATCAGGGACACTGAGGTGAGTTAGAAAACAAAAGTCCAAAAATTTGTAGTAACTTTGTTTCCATGCAACTGCAGCACAAACTATGATGTTCTGCTGTTATGCAGTTACATGTAATAGGATTTGGTTTGTTGAGACAAATAGCTTGTTGTGTTAATTTTCCAGTCAGGCATCAGTAAAAAGGCACAGTAGTAGGAACCATACGGTGTACAAATGTCAAACAAAACAACAAAACTCCACACATTTCAGTTGTGCTTCACATATATCACTACTTATTTAAGACTGTTTACATTACACCTGACTTTTGAGTCACATCCAGCACTCACCTTGTCATTGAAATTGTCTCTGGCTTGAGGAACTTTAGGAGCCAAAAGTAGCTTGTGGCTCAGGAAGGAAATAATGAACAAGGAAAAACAGCAGCACAAACACATAAGTTGTACAAAGGGAATACAGACAGGATAAGAGTTGGAAAAGTAAGAAGATTATATCACAGTAGGTACTAACAATTAAAAAAAAAAAAACCCTGAAAACTGCTATGACAACACATAAAATTATGGAAGGATTGAGTTTATTCCTGTGGCTCTGGTTGCATTTAAGGTATTTAAATTAATTAAACAAATGAATTTTTTACATTCCCGTTAAAAGGGAGTTTTTCCTTCCCACTGTCGCCAAAGTGCTTGCTCAGGGTATTCATGTGATTGTTGGGTTTTTCTCTGTATGTATTATTGTACGGTCTACCTTACAATATAAAGCACCTTGAGGCCACTGTTGTTGTGATTGGCGCTGTATAAATAAAATTGAATTGAATTGTCCGGTTTAAGGTCAGGCAGCATGGTGGCACGGTGGTTAGCACTGTTGCTGCACAGCAAGAAGGTCCTCAGTTCAATTCCACCATCAGGCCAGGGTCTTTCTGTGTGGAGTTTCCATGTTCTCCCTGGGTGCTCTGGCTTCCTCCCAAAGGCCAAAGACATGCAGTTAGTGGGGATAGGTTAACTGATTAATCTAAATTGCCCATAGGTGTGAATGTGAGAGCAAATCGTTGTCTGTGTCTCTATGGGTTAGCCCTGAGACAGACTGGCGACCTGTCCACTGACACAAGCACTGCTTACTAACTCCCATTCACACTCATTCATACTCTGATGGATGCATCAGAGAGCAACTTGGGGTTAATATCTTGTCCAAGGATATTTGGGGGGAGGATCAGTAGATGACCTGCTCTACCGCCTGAGCTACAGACACCCAAATGAACAATTCTGAAACTGCAACTTCGCACTGTAGTTTCATCTTACTATACAGTGACACACAAGACCAGTTAGAAAACATGTACATCTACTCCTGTTTTTTTTGTTGTTGTTTTTTTAGTGGGGTGGGGGCGTGGGGGTGATTTACACTCTGAACTTGACAGTTGATCCTGAGTTTTTTTTCCTTGAGTAGTTTTTCATCTGTTTGTGATTCCAGAAATGAAAACTTCAAGGATTCAAAATTTTACAGCCTGTGTAAATGATGCAGGGAGCATCGACACCACATCTAATAAAATGGGAGTCGAAATAAGGTTTGTGTTTATGTGTAGAGTTTCATGCTGATTAATAGGACCATGTACACAGATGGGTTTAAGGCAAGTAAATATGAAAAAAAAAATGTGTATTTACTTTCACACAATCTAAACAGCATAAAGATTTAAAGATGGACTCTTTTGCATCTGACTATCTTTGTCCTTCTTATTCACCAGCTACAAAAAACGAATGCGTTTCATCATCCCTTATTTCCTTCTCAAGTTTTTAATATTCTTGATTGGGGCTGTGCTTCACATCCAGCAGCATTAGTGAAAGCTTTCATGTGAACTCTGCTCAGTGAAATATGAGGATCTGAAGGGCACTTTGTTGCCTTACCTTCGTCTTGTCCTAGAGTGGGCTGTTGCTGTCTTATACTATGTGTGTACATCTGTGTTTGTGTCAACACAGAATGCAGGCATACATGTTTTAATTATGTTTTAATTATAGTGTATATGACTGAGCTGCTGAAATAGTTCTGTCATGTGTTAAGCATTAATACACGTGTGATGGAAAGCCTTCAAAGGATATCATCTTTTTTTTTTTAACAAAAGCTTAAATACTCAAAGTGTTGGTTGATAAATCCAATGCACAATGTCTGCCCAGCACCATGTAGCTAGTAGCTGGTAAGTGTAGTAGAGCATTTAACAGCTAAACAGTTTTGAAAAGTATAAATCTGCATTTGTGAAAGAACCACATAAATGCTAATGTTGTCTGATGGATGTTTATATATACACCAGCTGTTCGCATTAACCATGAAAACACTCCCAGATAGAAAAACTAACTGAAACTACAAATCCCAATTTTTATTTCTAAAGACTGAAAGAACATTGTTAAAAAACTGAAAACACAGTTAGAATTAAAAAGCCAGCCTCACAGTACGTTTTCTGTTCTGCTGCATATCCTTTTTTTAAAGTGTCCTTAAACAAACATTATTCCCTTTTTTCCATCAGCCCTCAGAAGTTGAAAGCTAAGGGGCACAGAGTCCATAAATTCCAACTAAGACAAAACAAAAGCAGTAAGATGATTAAAATTTCTGCTTATACTAAGCTCTGTGTTAGCAAAGAAAAACTAAAAGATACCTTATATCATCGGGCTAAATTTAAAAAGGAAGCAGCGTACATATTTCATGGCCTGAAAGGCTTTTACACCATGACTTGCATTTTAAGATTTCAAGTCTTCATAAAAATTTGAAATTACAAATCTTAAAACTATTACTGTATTAAAAGCTTCATCATCACAGGGGCTATTTAATTAGTGTGTGTTTACGCATCTTTTTTTTAAACCTACAACAAAAAGAAACTGTCTAAGATGGATCTGGCTGTGCGTTCATCTTCCTGGAGGATCTGTATAATCAGCGTAAGAGTCTGGCTCATCCACAGATCAGTTTGGAGGGCGGCCATCCCTGCAGAATGACAATGAGGTAGTGACAAGGAGCCACAGCTGGATGTGACAGAGAGAGATGAATGAGGCCAGAGAGGGAGAGATCAAACCCCTTCAGCACACCTGCTCGCACCTGTTCAGCACTTTCACTGATCCTCCTCCAGAAGGACAGAGCACAAAGAGATGGACAGGAGGAGAAGTAAAGGTAACATACGGGGATTGTTTTGTTATACTGACACACTGATGAAACAATGGGGAAAAAATTAGAAAGAGCCACAGTTTCCTTGAAGCACTATGACCAGTTGCATGTTATGTATTTTATAACTGGCTGTCCACTGTGTCATGCATGACACAGAAGTCCTTATTCTCCTAGTAGCTCCCATAGTGGTCAGTCGCCTCAAGACACTTTATATTGTGAGGTAGACCCTACAATAATACATACAAAGAAAAACCCAACAATCATATGACCCCCTATGAGCAAGCACTTTGGCGACAATGGGAAGAAAAAACTCCCTTTTAACAGGAAGAAAGCTCCGGCAGAACCAGGCTCAGGGAGGGGCGGGGCCATCTGCTGTGACCGGTTGGGGTGAGAGAAGGAAGACAGGATAAAGACATGCTGTGGAAGAGAGACAGAGATTAATAAAAAGTATAATTCAGTGCAGAGTGGTCTATTAACACATGGACTATTAGCACAGGAATGTCACTGAAAAACCTAAATTCAGGGGGTGTTAGTGAGAGACAACACAAAAGTGGGCACAAGTTGAATTTTCTCACTTTTGAGGCAAGTGATCGAAATGGATGCCAGTTGGGGTTAAAAACAATAATCAAGGGATTTATTTAAGTTAATATTGTTTATATTACACCCAATGTGATTTTTAAAATCCCTGATTAAAATTTGGTTTACAAATAAATAATGACGTCTCTCCCATTTGTAAGATTCAGAACCAACCAACCAACAACTACTTTTCCACTCATTTTGCTGTCACAGTTCTCTCTTAGAAGATTTCTTAGATCTTTTAGAAGCAAATCAAACTCTCCTTGCATTACCATCAGCCATGCAGATGATTGGCAAATAATATTCACCAGCCACTTCAAGTTATCAGAACTACATTGAGACAGTAGGAGACAGTCTGGGAGAAAAACAAAATGTAGTTAGCTACTCTGAATCACTGCCAAGAGCAGCAATGCATGCACCCTGAACGTCTGCCAAATGCAGTGCAAGTTTTCACTCCTAAATATCTTTAACCTTGAAAAACACACATGACCCATAATCAAATGACTGCTTTGAAAGTAGAAACTTTTGGTTAAGGCTCCAAAAATGTTGCTAATCTATAACAGTTATGATTTATGGTCAAAGCCCTGCACTGACAGAACATTGTCAGAAACCTACGCTCATCACACCTTTTCTACAAACCACAATTTCTTTAAATTTCTGAGAATTAAAATGTGACAATCATACCAATCTCACACAGTGGCTGGTCTAACTTGCGACAACCTCATGACTTGGCACACCACACATAAAGAAGCACGACAATACACTACAGTATATTACCACAAAAATGCATGTTCTTGTGTGTTCTTGAACAGAAACAAATATGACCCTGATGACAGTCAAAGACAGAGACCCATTGGTCAGTTAAAAAAGTTGCTCTGTATAATACCAGTGTTGCTGGAGCTCTGACCTCTTTAGACCCTTGTTCTTCTCCATGCACCTTGGAAGTTCAATTCAGCTTAATTCAGTTTTATTTATATGGTGCCAAAGCACAACAGCAGTTGCCTCAAGGCACAAGTAAGTAGGTGAAGTTGTTCCAGAAATCTCCTATGACTTTGTTCTCCCCACAATTCATTCTGTACATAAGACTATGTTCAAGTCTGACTATGTAAGGTCTTATTCTTACACACAGAAAAAGGTGTATATCCTTGATGTCTCCTCAGAGATCCTTAGTCATCTCATTCCTACAGTTTTGTTGTTAGATTAACTTGTTTAAGTCCTTTTTGTAAGTTACCTGTGCAACCTTACCTAAAATTCTTAACTTGTAATTATTGATATATATAGTCGCGTGAAAAAAACATTTTCATAGCATGTCCATGGTTTGTCATCATGCCAACAACAATGGCAAAGTTCAGGAATTATTGCAGTTAGAGAACGCTTTGGTGTGGTCTCTTGCAAGAAGGTGTCTGTAGTTCTATTCCTGTCACAGTCCTGAGTCGTGTGACCCAGTGTTTGGAGTTTCATTGTTTTTGGTTTTTCACGTTTTGGTTCATTTAGTCATCGTTAGCTCCTAGGTTGCTCAGTTATACTTCCTTGCTATTAGATCTTTTTGTGTCTTCAACCCCAGTGGTTTAGTCTCCTTTGTTGGTTTGTGTGTCTAACCATGTTTCATGTCTACATGGTTCACGTTATCAAGTTAGTGTCATGTCTACATCTTGTCATGTTTATATGCGTTCGTATTATTAGTTAGGATTCTGTTGAGTGTCATTCTAGTTTCGTTTCTCCTATAACTGCTGATTTATAAGTCTCTCTATGTGCTCCATGTTTCATCTCCTGTTCCATTTTCTCTGTATGTTCTTCAGTGTTCGTGCTCCTCGTCAGTCCACCGTGTTAGCTCCATCTTAGTCTGTCATGTGTTTCATGTTGTCAAGCCTGTGTTGTCATGTCTACGTTTCTCAGTTTTTTCTGTTTTATTTTGAAAGCCTTGTTTCTATGTTCATTGTGCTTAGCATTACTTTTCCCTATGGTGTCATGATTTCATTTGTGTCAGCCATGTGTTTCCACTTCCCCTGATCACCTCCTGTGTGTATTTAGTCTGTGTGTTTTCTTTCAGTTTTCTGTGTATTTTCCGTCCACGTCATGTCAGGTTAATGAATTTTCATAATTCTGTTCATGTTTTCACTTCATAATTCATTGCATGCTGTTCAGAACTATGTTCATATCACGTTAGTCACAATCATCACAGTTACTTTTTCCAGTCTAGGTTCTAGTTTTAGTTTACTCTCTCATGTTCACTTTGCTTTACTTTTGCATTCTTGGTATCAGCCCTAATAAAGGCTCGGCTTTGGTTTAAAGCTCAGTGCAGTCTCCTCCCATGTTCTTCAGTTGGGTCCATGGCATTAATACACCTGCATACCCCGTCGTGACAATTCCATACCCACCAAGCCAGACTGGAACACACTTGGTCTAAATGTTTCCATTCATTCATCGCACTACTTCTGCACACAAACGGATAAACTAGTGCTGTATGTGTTCCAGCCTTAAGCTGTGTGAAGGTGCAAAATTATTTTTGAAAACTGTGAAAAACAAATCCAAGTCTGTCAAAGACTTCCAGAACCAGCTGGTTAAAAATGGTGATTATTAAACTGCTGAAATTGAATCTAATGTGTTTTGTTTTCTTAAAATGAAAACACTCTGATTCAGATCCCACAAAGAATTCAATGTGAGCTTTTCAGAAAAACAGAACATAAGAATATTTAAATGTTAGAAGAAATGACCATGCTCTGCCTGCTTCACCTGGATACATTTATTCCCTTTCATCCCCCCACAGTGCACAGTGTACAGTAAAATGAAAGCCATTTTCTTTATCATCCTCTATAATTCTCTGTTGAATTGAATTGATTGTCTTCACACCATAACAGCTTACAGGAAGCTATTACTAAGGACGTAATAACAAATGGCTCTTGATAGCAGAAGCAACCACTTTGACCTACTTCTAACCCACATGAACACTTGTCGCTTGTTTTGATGCTTTTTGGTTGATGAAATATACAAAAGAAACATTATGAATGAGGGAATGCACAAAACAGTGAAGTGATGAAGCACCAGTGTTATCGGGGGGAAATAAAAGAGCCTGCATCAAAGCACATAAACATATTGATTGGACCGGCTGAACTACAGTAAAATGTATATGGCACAGATACTTTTTGTCGTGACAGTTGTGCCGTCCTCTTAGTTTTTAATCATTCCCTTTTCCCTACTCATCTGATTCTGTTTTTCCATCCTGAAGCCCACTCTCTATTCTGATAAATTTAACCAGTATCACGCAGTAAACTGCATGTCTAATTAAGGCATTGTGCCCATGGAATCTTCTTTTCAATAACTGCCCCAGTGCTCCTGAGCTTAAGCGCTATATCTAGGTCAGAACAGCGCTGAACCCTGGGGTACAGTGCGCTGTATAGTTTGAGGGAGTGTGAGCATCTTTCTGATCATACTGTGATCCGCCGTATCTTTCCGCCTCTTTATCTCAGCTTCTTCACATCACGGTCGAAAGACATACGCTATAATGTGCTCTGGTGTTAAATACCACACAGGGCAATTATCTACAAAGCAGCAGCAGCGTGTGAGCGATGTGTTAAACAAAACATGTGGCTCACTCAGCGCCTTTGAGACATGCTACAGGCTCCCAGTAATGTGTGTTTGCTTATATGTTAAGACCTGTAATGAACTCAGTTAAAAACCGTTAAACTAACTACACCTTCAGCTATTTTATTTAAGCATTATGAGTTTCTTGTAGTCTCCCTCCTCCACCAGCTACCACCACTCCTGGGACCAGGTGTGAAGAGTGGTAAATTGAAAGGTCCCAGGCAATCAAGCAGGAGCCCCAGTCAGCTCAGTCAGCTGGGGAATTCACTGTGGGCCAGGATGAAGAAGCAGCCAGCTTTACTAATATAACTCAGCCTGCCAAGCCTATACTGTAACAAAATGGGATTGGCTATGCTGCTATGTGGCTATGCCACTGAGCTGCTGCCCACCCTGTGTTGCAGGTGTCCGTCAAAAGCAGTTTGACAGGCCATTTGTCTCTGCCTAGTTCTTTGCATGAATTTGAGAGAAAGCCAAGTTCTTAACTTTATAGCATCAACCAGGTCACCAGCAAACCAGCTTGGGTTTTCATGCTAATTAGGCAAACCTTCAGAATATTTGAGATGTAGTCACCTAGATTTTGACATTACAGCCTTAGTGTTAAAATCATTTTCAAAACATTCAAGTGAAAAGAGTGGAATGTTAAGTGAACCAAAACCTTGACTCTAGATGGATCAAAAGTGACATGTTGGATGTAAAGAGTGTACCACCGTGTCAGTCTTACCCATCATTTCAATGATAGATTAGTGTAGGGGAGCTTTCTGGAGAAAACTTTGGAGAAAAAAATCACATTTTTTCTTCGCTCTCTCTTTGACTTCTTGGAGTCCCATACGAGTGCTAATGCAGAGGGTTTTTTAGTGGTGACAGATATGATTGAGGAGAATACTGGTTGGGAGGTTAGGGGGGTGTCCTCGGGCATGTGTGTGTGTGTGTGTTTGTGCATCTGTGTTTATAACTCATCCAGCTTTCCACTGCAGTGGAAAGAAAGAGAGTGTTTTGATTGACATGTGACCCGACGCAGGCAGTTCTAGCTAATAGCTGTCAGGCTTTAACTCCACCAAATGGAGTCACTGACCTGGACTTCATGGTGGCTACATCGATCTTCTGTGGCGAGTACATGATAACATGAGGCAGGCAGTGTCATATACATGGTTTAGGTTGTAATTTTCTGCATACGTCTTGATGCATTCTCAATCATCCAGGAAAGTAAATCTCCAAAAGTTGAATCTGTTCATCTGGACGTAGCGTTTTGTGGGAGAAACGTTGAGAAACGTGACGAAACGTTTCTCCCACAAAACGCTACGTCCAGATGAACAGATTCAACTTTTGGAAATTTTCTGCATACATTGCTTTCCTGAATCTTGCTAGCTAGTACAACCTTCCCAATGACATCAAACATATTGTAAAAGACAACAAGCCTCTCAGGTGGGAAAATGTAGAAACACTGTAACAGAGAGAACTATTGTGTAATCCAAGTCCAAGCTACTGATCCTTCATTTCCAGGGAAACAGAAATTTAACACATGTACACTTAGCCCCAACATGTCAATGTTGGGGCTAAGGCTAGCACAGGCTAGCACGATCTGCTTTCTCGATAGTCATGCAAGCATTATCACTACAGGTTAGTTATAAATAGGGTAAATAAGATTATTAAATAAATAATATTTATTATAAATAATATTTATTTGAGACTAATAGTCTCAAAGGTTAAACTTTGGTTCATTCATCAGTCTGAAGTGCATTTTTACTTTCACTGATTCTAATTGTCCTATCAAAGAATGAAAACTGAGCGGCTGAGGCTGCTGAAGTGCAAACTTCCACAAACGCATTAAAGAGACGAATGGAGAGAGCTGCTGGTGCCACAATAAACCCTGATAGGCTTCCATACAGTGGAAAAATAATAGATGCTCTAGTCAATGAGATGTATTTACAAAGCCTTAATGAAGAGCATTTTAGAGCCACATTTATGCCGCTTCAAGACTCTGACAAATCCACTGCATGGCAGGCTGACTTTACCCAGTTATGTTTGCTAAACTGTGATTGGACAAACACTGTTTAGGTAAGGTCAATTCCCAGTTTAATTTATTACGAAGCTGTAGGTAAACAGCTAAAGGATTGACACGAGACCCTACAGGATCAGTGCACTCGCTGTATCGAAACGCCTTTCTCGACTCACTGAGCTTTCACCTCGTAGTCAGCAGAGCCTGATTGCTTTCTTGCTGTTGTGTAGACCAGATAATCTCAGCCAGCCCTCGCCACTCCCACCAGACTGATGGAAAAATCTGTTCATCGGGTTCTCTAAATGTTTTCATTCCTCATCAGGCTGATCCTTTTTTTTTTGTTGCATGAAAATGAACTTTACCTCATCGATATTTTTGTAGTCTAAAGCAGTTACAAAGCAGCGCCTTTTATGTACAACTATTTATTACTGAGTAAAACTTGTGAATGACATCAAAAACTTGATGTCATTCGCTTTTGAAATGTTACTTTTTATTTCTTTTTACTATTATTGTCATTGTGAAAACTTGATCTACAGCGAAGAGTTTTCTGTAATCTGCTGACATGTTTAAGCATGACTCAGCAGTACCATAAAGTATAACGGCAATGCGCACCTTGGCCACTGTATCTGGCATCCAGTCCAGTGTATTTTTAATTAATTCATTCTAAGTCTGTGAGAATGGATCAATGTGTTGGAAAATTTACCTATACACTAATAAATGCATACATGTGAGTACAATGGTTTTTTTTACTATTAAATAACCTCAGAAATTACTTATTGTGTCTTTAAATATGGCTTGAGGTGCCATAGTTTTGTCTGTGGATCTGTATGTTGTCAGTGCAAGTGGAACGTCACTGTGAGTTCACTGTGAATGCACAAGGGACTGACGCCTCAGTGTAACTCAAAAAATAAATGTGAAATGTGTTACTTTGGCAAAGTCCAAATGTTTAAACATCTCATAAACTCCCCGTGCAAAGGTATGCATACATGATGCCCCATGTTGCACTGGATGTGGCAATAGGGGCTTATAAGGATGATGGTCTTAATGACAAATCTACGTTTTCACATTTAACAAGTGTGGTGGGATAAATTACAAATTTTTCAAAGCTGAGCAATATAAAATCATGACTGTGGATTATAATCATTTAAGCACCATTTTTAATAGTCTTCATTTACATGGGACGTCTCACTGTCTAACATGTTTGGGGTTTATACAAAATATGCAATAAGGCATATTAGATGAATGCACTGAAAAATTACCGATCCATCTATTTTTTTTCACTTATCCTGGACCAGGTCGCTGATGCAGCAGGCTAACCAAGGATGCCCAGACCTCCCTCTCCCCAGCCAACTCCTCCAGCTTATCCAGGGGGACACTGAGGCGAGTAGTGTCAGGCAGCGGTCAAGGCTGGAGGTCCTGGCAGTTCAATCCCCAGCCACCGAGGCTGAAAGATGATTCTAAGATGAAGGTCATTTTTTAAAAACGTATATTAGCAACTGACCTTTAACTAAGATGACTGGGGACATGGTATTTTTGGGTACTTGCAAAAAAAAATTGTAAATAATTTTAGATACATAAAATTGTTTTCTATGAGTGTCTGTCTGTCAAAAATAATAAAACCGTGTATTTCAGCTACCCTAACAGACCACGTCTCCTGGGACTTTTACACAAATCAACTTTCTCTCTTTCCTGCAGTCAGCAGTGCGAGGTGGAGGGAGAGGTGAGGCTCCAACCTCTGTCATTACCCACAGCGATACCAGCACCCTTCCCACATCTGTGCAGACGGTGTCATCTGACACTGACCCTCGGTTCATTACGTAACTATTGTCATTCAGAGCTGCGCGTCCTTGACTGACACACTAACGCCTAATCCCTCTAACTTGATCTGTTTTCCTCTTTTCAGTGAAACAGTCTTATCAGAGACCTGTCCTGCAGGGATGGATCTCAGGCCATTTCTGCACTGCGACATGCCTGATATGAAGCAGCGCTTCATTAACCCAGGAGATTTCCAACCTGATATGAACTCCCAGCCTGTCTGACAGATGAGACGCAGGGCAAAGCTGGACACAGTGTCAGCTTTGTTATGTACTGTGAAAATTAAGATGGACTGATGTGGGTTTTTCAGGTCAGATAAGAGTCTTCACATTTCATCATTTTCCAGCTATCAGCCGAGTCTCCCCAGGCGATTTCATTCTTGTTAGCAGCGAAAATATCTTCACAAACCAGATGACTTTGTAAGATGATCACACTGGGAGAAACATTTCACTCAGCATTATTGAATTCTCAAAGTGAACACAACAACATTTCTTTCCTTATTATCTAGTTAACCATGTTTCATAGATACACAAGAGCAACACTTCATCTGCTGCACTTTCAGACAAGATACATTTGTCTGCGTCTCAAAACTGCATCACTATAAATGGCATGTTTGGGCTCTAATGCACACTTCAGGATGTTCCAGTTTGGGGGGACCAGACAATGAAGAAAGAAAATCAAATTTCTTGGTTATGCAGTGTACCCTTTCTTGTTCCTTGGCTTCTTATTCGTGACACCAAACTCCTCCTCCATTGTTGTTTGAGCAGACTAAACATGTGAGATAAGACAAAATAATTTGCACGTGAAACAAAGCCTGGCCAGATGTTTCCCCCTGCTTTTTGTATTTTTTAAAAGGTGAGTCCAAAACGGGTGATGGGTCTAATTTAATGCTAACACTTTTGTAGTATTGTACAAGTAGAATTATATTTTTTAATTGGGTAAAACAAGTAAAAACATAACAATCACTCTGCAAAACAGTTGTTTAATCCAAAATATTGGGGCTCTTCTGACTCATAGGAGTGCACATGAGCCTGAAAATCATTTCTGCATACAATTTCTCCACTATATTGATTTCTGAGTAAATCCTCTCAAGGTTTTTCTCGAGATTTCAGTGTGAAGAAGCTGATCACCATCAGGCTCCATACAGCAACATTAGCAGGCATCCTATGAGTTGTATTCGCAGGTCCTCTCCTGAATTTGGATGGGGAGTTTGGAGATACAATCAATGCCCTGAGCTATTTGTTGTGTTCGCTGAGCCTTTTCTGGATAGTTGTTGCAGTGTGGGAGCGGGCATTTGCACTTAAAACAAAGCCTGGCCAGATGTTTCCCCCTGGAGTGGGAAAATTCCAGGAAAAGCCACTCTGGGAATGACATTGCAATAGAGAAGGTGTTCTTTGCTTTCAGAATATGTAAAGAGCCATTCGAACTGCATCAAAAACTAGAAGCTACCATAGAAGTCTTTTTTTGCTTTTCTCCAAAACACGGTTAGTGTTGGGCAGGTTTAACTTCTTAACAGCCTTTAAATCCCTGAAGAAGCAACTAGGGTTAGATTTTGGTTTAGGTTTGTATCCTTATAGACTTTTGTTTGCCTGTTTTTGTTCAGTTTTTTGTCCTTTTTAAAAAAAAATGGTAATCCACAAACGAATATGAGATTCCATTTGAAAGGTAACATTTACAAGTACCTATTTGGCATGTAACTACTACAAAACCCAGCCTTTATCCTACTCCTAACCCTAGATTGGCAGCTGATCAGATGGTGGGTGTTAAGATGTTTATGCCAGGAGTCAAAGTAACCCAGCTGGCAGGCTCTGCTATTTCTCTCCCTTTCTCTCGCTCACTCTCTCTCTCTCTCCTCCTCTTGCTTTGGCTCGCTCTCAGGAGGAGTTTGGAGCAGGTGCCCTGAGGAGGAGCAGGTTCAGGCAAACTTGTTCATGTGCGCCACCGCACACAATTTATCTATTTATCAGTGTTCAAGATTTAAGGAGCAAGTTAGTTTCTACCCTGTGCCAGATTATTGTTGCCCTGATAATTTGGCTTTTTAAAAATATTACCAATTTTTGAAACTTTACCTGTGTTCTAACAAACCGTATCAGCCTTCTCCTGGTTTATTACTCTGCTTGTGCTTTGTTTTACCCACTGCTATGCTAACCTGTACTTACCTGCAATCATTTTCCACTGGTCCCAGTAAGCTGATATAATCATACTCACCTGCACTCACCTCCCTGCCCACTCTCCACTGTCTCTCCTGAACTGTGCTGTCTGCACTCCTTCAGCTGCTACCTGAGAGAAAGGTCAAAGTAAGGAATAAACCCTGCAACACATTTAAACATTCCCCTTGTCAAACTGGGACCTTTTCTCTTCTCTAGACAGCCTCCGTGGAGAATCCCTGACCCAGTCTCTGTAAAGCCTTACCTGAAATTCACCAGTCTGCCTCAAACTTCATGTTTCTATGCTCCTTTAAATAAAGTCTGTAAAATTTACCAGTGGTCAGCTGTCTCCTGCATTAGTATGCCATTTATAAATACAGATATATTAATATGACTATGATTAAGATTATGATTACGATTAGCAGTAATGTTATAGCAGTGATAGCTGTACATGATGTAACAGTAACAAACAGATAAACATAGCTGTATTTAAAAATGACATACTAAGGAGCAGTAATGATATATGTATGATGAATTGAGCACTTGCTAAATCCTTACTAATGCTTAATAGTGTGACGTTATCATAAAGTGCTACCGATTCAACAAAATGTTACTTATATAGCATCAAATCAATACAGCAGTCACTCCAGAGCACGTTGTAAGGTGATTGCTCCCTATGACCAAGAACTTGGCAACAGTGGGAAGGAAAAACTCCCTTTATAACAACTAATGATTAAATACAAAGGGATGCACTGTATGAAACACAGACAGTGAAAACAGGTAAGTAAAGAAGAAACACATTATGGGAAACCCCCAGCAGTCTAGGCCTATTGCAGGGTAACTAAGGGAGGGTTCAGGGTCACCTGATCTAGGCCTAATTATCAGCTTTATAAGTCTTTTTAAGTCTAATCTTAAAAGTAGAGAGGGTGTCTGCCTCGCAAATCTAAACTGGACATAAAAGTTGAAAACTCTGTGTCTCACAACTATTGGGATGGAACCAGCTCCACTGGGATGAGTTTAATCACTGCTACCTTGAAGACCCTAGGTACGAAGACCGTTATAAGAGACAGACTGAATAAATTTAAGATTGAAACACTGATTAATGGCAGCCATACCTTCAGTGGCTTTAATGTTGCGGCTGGTTGTGGAGAAAGTTTTAAGTAGATCACATAAGTAGCTGTGTGCCCATCTGTCTTATCCAGTAAGATCCACATCTTCATCACTCAAGTGTCTCCTTGAGTCTCCATCACTTTGACATCCACAATGACACCAACTGTTTTACTGAAAATCGACCTCTTTGCTGCAGTTTACACAGTGCTGCCTTGTTCTCTCCTCTCACCCTGCCTTTCAATATCAGACTATCCTGTCACTTCAATCCCTTCAGCACAATATCTCACCCACCTTTGTAATTCAGGGTGACTTACAACCCAGCATATTATCTGACGTAAAAGCCATCTGCAGCCACTTTGTTTATTTCCAGTTGAGACGCCGTGTCTTTGTGAGGGATGTAACCGAGCAAACACTGAGACACACTTCCTCCTTGTCCTTGTTTGACAACTTGCAGGACAATGTCGAGAAACCTGGACATAATTAGGAAGAGACGACAACAGGCATTCTGACACATGCAAACAGGAGAGTTATGGAGCGTGAGTCTGGAGGTGGGGACAGACAGTCCCACCTTCACAAAGTATCTGTTTAATGGCTGCAATTATGTCAAAGCAGTCGAAGAACAGGACGAACTTATACCTTCATGCATGTTGCCAACACTTCTCAGACTGTGAAAACACGTCACTTCACTCTAAATGAATACCCATCATGATGTTACCTAAACTAATCTATGCAAATTACAGATTAAAAGTGATATCTGGATTCCACTCTGTTTTCTTGTAAATCAGGGGATTACTGCATCAAAGTAACTTTATTTATAAATTTACCAGGCAGTTCAGTTTGTTTGGTGGCTTATAATGATGGAAGGCAACTTAATCTGCTCTTTATGACCGTATCTTAAATTCTGTGAACTATTTTACCAGAGCCTTATACCTGGATTGAAATTACTGACATCATCTTTAGGGACGAATTGGGGAACGTTTGGGGAAATTTCCAGGAATGTTATTTTGTGTGGAACCACATAAACCAGTCATATTCTTAGTAACGTTTTATGGACCGTAGCCTCGCAAATAGATGCTTTGCGATATTGTCCTCTTGTTTCGTCATATTTCTCTCCGATGTCTTCCTTTGGACATTGTACAACATCTGTCACATATACTGTAGGTTATCTACCATTTAATTCCAAAAAGAGAAAAGCAACAAAAGTTATTTTTTATAGTATATATTGACTGATTAGTCACAAAATTCAGTGCTGCAAACATTTCCCTCCCTCTTTCTTCATACTACTTATGATCAGGGACTTTTTTTGTAGTGCTTCCATGTCTTTCACTTATTTATACTGTGGCTTTATTTCCTAGAAATACAGAAGAATCTTAAAAGGGTTTTAGTCCCTGGTGGAAGATCCTACTGTGGAAATTAGCCATGTGAAGCAGCCAGTTTGCTGATCGCATTAGACATGTCCATCTGTGGATACTTGCCTTCTGACCTAACCACCCTGCAGATTAGTTCTGGGCATGTTTGTATTTGAGAGTCTGATCTGATCTTTGGTCTATAAAGCTCCAGTCTGGCAGTCTGGTTTCATAGTGTGATCCAGAATCAAAGATTTTCATCAGCAGATGTGTCCAACACCCCAAAGTTGCAGAGTGTGATAAAATTTTAACAAAAATAACAAAATAAATCCCCTAAAAATGCCACTCAGTCCTAGTAGACTACTTCACAGCTTCCAGATCCAACAGATATCTCACTCACTTACTGGTGAAACAACATTTAAATCATTTTTCAAAGAACCCATTAAAGGTCTTGACGAAAATAATGTTATGCCATTAAAAAGTGTACTTGCTTTATGTCTAAGGTTTTGAAAGGGAATACTCAGCCTCCTTTAATTAATGTATTAAATAATCCACCTGACAAAAAGTGGATGCTGTCATCAGAGTTTATAAAACAAGAGTTGTATTTATATTACTAAATAATCCAAATAAAAATTTATGAGGAAAGTACAGTAATTGAAGCCAGGCGAGCATGACAAGCTAAACAGAAAATATATTGATTAATGGTTGAAGTTGCATTGATAACTGGCTGAAACAATGACTCATATTTCACTTCTCAAGCACTTTCAGGCTACGTCCACAGGTACACAGGTATTTTTGAAAACAGAGATTTTCCGTTTTTGTTTAAAAAAAAAAAATCCTGTCCACATGCGGAGTTTTGAAAAAATATCTCCGTCCACATGTAAAAGCTAAAAACGAAATGTTGGCCAATCAGAAGTCTAGAAGCCTGGGAGGGAAAGACTAAACAGAGTTTTGTACTATTACAAAACCTTAATTACTTCCAAAAAGTTTCTGTTTTCCTGGAAAGGCAGCTAATTTTGTGTGACTTTTCAAGTGCCTTCAACATTTCAAATGTTAATAACTAAAGACAGTACTTTGGTTGGTGTAGACTCACAACTTAGGAATGAACAAAATGCATACAGCATACATAAATGTAATTTAAAAAAAAAAAAAAAAGTAAATTTATTCAAAAACGATGTCGGGATTTGGGTTGTGAGAGCGTCTGTGTTGAATGTAGAAGCCACGTCCAAAGTTCACTCTGACGCCTCTGTCTTTCTAAATGGAGAGACAGTAACTGTGTGTGTATATGCAAGTGTTAAAACTGCAGATAGACAAAATACTGTTGCTGTTAATCTGACTATATCCGCCATTGTGAAAATAATCTAATCTAAACAATAACGTGGCGCACAGCGTCACGTCAAAAAAGGCGCACACCTTTGAAGTTTCGTGACTAAATCTCCGTTTTCGAAAATCTCCACCCTGGCAGGAGTTTTTAAAAATCTCCGTTTTCAGTGATCGAAAACGCCGTTTATGTGTGGACGAAAGGTGCAAACGCATAGAAAAATCTGCGTTTTCAAAAATAATTCAAAAAAGTACGTGTGGACGTAGCCTTAAACAGAAAAGGATATATTTTCAATGCCATAAATGGCCATCAAGTTTTAGCCCAGAATACAGTGCCCACACACAGCATCAGGGAATGGTCAAGACCAAACTGTCTGTAAAACCAAGTAAAGGTAATCAGGGAATTCTTTCTAAATCCAGCTTTAAAAGCATATCTCAAACAATAGCTTAAGACACAGATCTGTGATTTAGCAGAAAGCTAAATAAATCTCCCCAGTGTTATTTCAGGTTAAAAAATAAATTAAACAACATGTCTATGGCGTTCCCAACAGTTCAACAAGGCAGCATATTTACTCACTCCCTCTGTGGGTAGATTTGGTTTTTATATAATGCTTTCAATAAAAATAAACAGTTCACAGAATGATCAGTGGATTATCCAGACTAACAGGATTTGCAAGGAAATGCTTTTGGATGATTTTTTTTTCAACATAATTCTTAAATGCTGCAGGGACTGCTAAGTAAGATTCACTTCAATTTCACCACGGTAGATGAGAGAAAATGAAAAAAGGTCTAGTTGCAGCAATTAATCTATTTCACACATCATAAATGCCTTCCAAAATACAGATTAAAGCATATTTCAAAGACTTTTTTTTTTAATTTACAGTGCATACAGTAAGTGATCTATCGTGTTTTATCTTTCTTTGGTGGCACAGGAAAATATAGCATCAGCTGACAACACAAGCACAACAATTTTATTGGCAGTAAACATACTGAAACAATCACCTCAATAGACTCTATGCCTAATTGCAGATCTCCTTATACAGTACTTCAGGGCCTCTGTGACTTAATGTGCTGACAGTGTGTTTTTACTGCTATGGAGAAAGGCAGCGTGTTGACTGCCACATGCCTCCTGCTGCTTTAGCATCAATGGCAGTCTTGTGTCTGTCTAAAACATGAAAGCACTCTTGAGTATCCTCCTATTCCATCCTGTGGGGAAATAAAAAAAGAGAGAACGCTGCAGAAGTAGAATCTGTGTGGGAGTGAAGGTTTTATTGGTTTTACTGTATATGCCAGGGAAGGAGATGGTTAACTCAAACAATGAATCGATGTCCTGACTGATCCCCTGATCTTTCTCTAAGACTTTTACTTACATGATTTTGATTTTGGAGAATTCATTCACCTTCATGCGGTTACCTCCAAGATCTGTGAGCATCTTTAAAGCGAGAGATGCTCACATTTACGCTTGAAAGCAACAATAATAAATACACATTATTATGTGTCGGCCTCAAGCAAAAATTAAATTATATCCAACATTCTCTGACTGGAAGAAATGTGTTTAACATTTAAACCTATTTTCTGCATATTCCAGCATATAAAATAAAATAAGTTTTTGTGTTTACACTCACTCTTTCTAATAGATGCAGGTAAAAAACTGCAAAAAATAAATAAAATAAAAGATTCAGGGCACATAAGTATCAGTCCTGTCGCTCTTAAATCTATTGTCACCTGTTTAGCAGGAGTGGGGCCGGTGGAGGTTTGCTTGGCAGCGTGCTCGGTGCTTGCTCAGATTTGAAGTTTACTTTTTCGCTGTACAAAGAATTTTTCTTCCCACGCTAATGTTTTTGTCACTTTTTACAGAACTCAAAGTAATGTAAGTACTTCCAAGGTTTAAATGCTGCATGGTCGTACTCTCTCCTGTGCTCCATATTTGATCTGCACACGTCTGTTGCTGCCATGGATATCGCACGAGCTTACGTCTGTCATGAGACGCTCTCACAAACAAAATCATGGTTTAGTAGTAGTAGCAGCTTACAGGAAAGTAACAGCAATCTAATTACTTTTTTGCAATAGTAATTCCTTACTTTAGTCATTACTTCAAAAAAGTAATCAGATTAACACAAAACTGCTTATCTCTGATTGATCTTTCTAATTGTTATATATTATGAGAACACCTCCTGTGTGCTCCTGTCCTAGGAGCAGGGCCGAGGGCAAACCCAGGACACAGGGATTACATCTCGCAGCTGACCTGGGAACACCTCAGTGCTCCACCAGATGAGTCAGAAGATTTTTGGATTGTCAGAGATTAGATTTTGATCCCTGCAATTTTCTAACATGGGTGTTAAAATCCTTTTTTCCCCCCTTCAAATCTTTATCTTAAATGTCTTAAATTGTTCATTAAGTGCTGACCTCCATATCTGATGAAATCCTCAGCCTCTCTGGGATACTCCTTATTTACCCAGTCATGTTACTGAGCTGTGACCAATCAGCCTGATTTGCATCAAATTTAAAATTAATGTTTTTAACAAGCTGAAAATTCTCAGACATCTCACATCTGAAAAGAATTGAGAGAAGTCTGTTGAATTTCTTCTGAGAACCACAGTAAACCTCTTTCATGCACAGGAGAGAATTTCATCTACTGATATTTTGTTGAAAAAGCTAACTGCATTACTTCTGTCTCTTCTTTCTTTTTAAAATTGCAGCAATTTCTGTCAGATACACATATTTTTCAGCCATGTCTGCAAACTGAATGGGATTGAACAGCTTTAAAAGTTTGTGGAGAAGAACAGAAATACTCAGCCATGTCTGACTCATAACTCAGACACAGACATGATGAAAATGGTCTTAAAGCAAGTGTGACGTAAATGTTTCATTTGCCCTACCTTGAATAAATCTATTTAACTTTAACTCCAGGAGTACAGTCATGGCTGCTACAGCAGTTGTGTGGTGTTTGTGATGGAAGGACCCAAAATGCAGGAAAAGGCTGTGATGCGAGTGAGCGTTTTGTTTTCAGTAGTGCCAACGTGGCACAAAAAGAGGAAATAATGAACAGGGAGCTACCAAAACCTAGACGGGGAAAACTAACCTCATGCAAACAGGAACTGAAAAACAAAAAGCTGCACACCGGGATGAGGAGACAAAAGGCACGGGAAGAAAGGCTGTGACATGCAGGGGTGACACGGAGAATGTTAGGAAGAGAGACGCAGAGAAACACCAAGAAATGCAGACGGACACACTAATATGCAGAGAGGCAAATGAGGAAACAGGAGTGAGACACAGCTGAACCTAATACGCAAGATGAGACAAGAGACGCAGACCTTCAAAGTAAAACCAGAAACCCACAGACTGAACTTACCGGCACAGACTCAGGGACACGAGTACAGAGCACACGGACAGAGATATTTAGACACTAATCAAAGGAGGCACAGGAAGAAAACCTAGGAACTAGAAACCCTGAGAACAAAACCTAAACACTAATAAAGATAACCTTGAAGAAATCCAACATCAAATCAGAACAAAACTCAAAATGCTGGGTCAACGACTCACCACCATGACAAGTACATCCAAAAGAATCATAACATTTGTTATGATTTGTTTTCTTCAGTAGATTAACAATCCGGTGATAGTTGTCTATCTATCAGTTTTGTTCTAAATATAAAGTGCTATTAGCTAATTTAAATACTATTTTTTAAACATGTATGCATACATGTAATTCACTTTTAAAGACCGATGTATTCTTCTGTCTTTTCTTTCACCTGCTTTCAGCTCAGCTCATTCAGCAACGAGCCGTCACTAACAGCTGCTTCCATGCTTCAGTTGCTGCAGATTGAAGTACACAACACATGGTATGACAATACAACAAAAGCCTCATGGAAGCATTCAAAACAATCTTTTCTTTCTGTTACTTTCTGATTGTTCGCATTATCACTATCAAGCACTCAGTAACACATTAGTTGATTAACACCAACTGCTAAGACGTAGATATTCATCAGCCGCACTCTAATGTCCTTCGGGGCTGATTGAATCTCGTTGAATTTCCACCCAAAACAATCACACAATGAAACCAAGTGCTCCGCTTTCAAACAGAAATACCACTATTTGCAATTCCAGTGGCGCAGAGGCATTCATTATTTTCATCAACTTCATCCTCCCCAAAGGGGATATGCAGCAGGCAGGGTTTAATTGAATTAGCCATGTTCCACCCGGCAGTAAGATTGATACAGGGGTCCCCATGTTACTCGGTCATAGATCTGAAGCAGGTGCCAGGGTCTAAGTGAACTATAACTAAAAGCTTATTGACCCTCTGTAGTTGCCATATTGGCTAATATCTCGTGTGCTGCATGATAGTGACTAAATGGAGCTTCTGGACAACAGCAGTGGGGAACAAATAAAGGAGAATCTGGAACAATGCAATACTGAGAAAAACATTGGTATTCCTTCTAGTACAATATCTCACAATAGATATAGCAACACAAACAGCTCGTAATGAGTTACAGAGTCAGTTTACCCATTTTAAATAATAACAAGTGATAGCAGTTACAATAGGGCTGACATTTTTATTGACTCTGAAATCAGTAATGCTTGTGCTTGTTAAATTAAAACATCTTGAATCTTTTAATGAATATATAGTAAAAGTTTTTGCTCTGAAAATTAACAAGTAAATGGACAAAATGCATTTTTCAAAGCACCTACACTTTCAAGACTTGCAAGTGTACTATAATAAATAATAATATAATAAATAATAAACAGAGAAATGAAAGCATCCTGCTGGCTTCATCAGTTAATTCAAATGTCAGCATTCTATGAGTCAGACATTGGCCAGTTTTACATTAATAATGCTCAAGGCTTCAATCAAACATAGTAGGAGTGCCCTAAAGTAGCTGTGATATTATGAGCTACATGCAAGATTTCAGTAGCTCAAGTGACATATAATATAATGCACGAGATCTGGTCAAAAATAGCAGATATCTCATATTACAGGTGCTTTATTGTTTTCCAAGGGATTTAACATTCTCTGAAATAATGTTTAGTACACTGAAAACTCAAAATGCAAGAGATACATGCAATTTTTTATTCTTGTGCAAGCCTGCACATAAACACAATACCATGCAGTTAGACAGCCATTGTATTAAAATCAATACAGAAATATTATTCAGTCCAACGTGGAAAGATTGCTTTTGCAGAAAGGACTGCATGGTGGGGCTGGTGGACGTCAGTGGAGTTGCAAAGATTAGCACAAGTTGTCCTTGTTTGCTTATATCTATTGTATATCTTATATCTATTTCATCTGTTTCTCTGTCTCTCCTGCTGCTTTGAGCATGTACATGACAAAAGAATTTCCCTCGGGATAAATAAAGTTCTTCTTATTCTTATTCTTATTCTTATTCTTATTTGTTCACTTACTGATTAGTTGACTGTTTTTTTGCTTTTTACATTTTATTTTTGCTTTCATTGGCTGATTAGGTTCACTTTCTCAGCATTAAACCTGGACAAAAACAATGCATTTAAATGGGATAGCAATTTTGTATTTTACAGGCCCATATGTGAGAGGTTTTATGAGACTCATCTCAGTGTTAGACAGTATAAAAAATGGACCTAACTTCCGTGTTGGAAGCAAATGCAGAAGTGCCTGAAAATCCTTCTATGTGAAGGCCACCTGATAGCTGTGGTTACATAAGGTCCTATAGCTTGAAAACAGCTTTGTATCATAGCCTCTGTAAACACTGTTTAAATTTACGATCACAATCTAGAGTGACTGAAGATCTGCCCTTACCTCCTGTCATCTCTTTGTCTAGTAAAGACACAAAATCCAAATAAAGCCTTTTAAAAATGTTTTCCATAAAACATTAAAAAGTTAGATTCCAACTTTTGACATTGGTTTTCAATGTTGTTATCATTTAGACTCAATTCAATTAGACTTCAATTAGACTGTTTTCTTCTGCATGACCCTTTAATAACAAAATAGATAAGGCTGTAGGGAATCAACATATTAATTAGCTACAAGTGATAAACTCTAATCCACCTTTGGGGATTTTTGTAATTTCAAGCTATAAAAGTGATAGTCAGATCTGATCAGATAGGACACTGACACCTTCCTAACACCTGGTTAGGAAGAAGCAAAGGGACTTCATTACGCATCATTTACTTACAAAAATGGGAGAAGACACTGAACAAAACAGGCAAGTCTAGAAAAGCCAACAAATAGAGAAACAGAGTGGGAAAAGGTATGCACCTGCTCAAGAACAGGTAAGACAAACAGATGGAAAAGCAAAACGCATTGACAGCTTACAAAGTACACACATAAATAATAAGGAAGTTATGAAAAAATGATTGCAAATGTGATGGAACTGTCTTTTGTGTCACTTAGTTATACACATATAGGATAGCATCACAAGTGGGTTTTATGCTTTATCACATGTACACAGTTAGGCGTTCGTGAGTAGGTCAGAGATGTTCAGGCACTCTGTGGGGGGGGGGGTTTAGATAGATAGTGGGGGCCCTTCTGCTCGTCTCTGGGAGAAGGGAGGAGATGACTAAGTGAAAAACAGTCATAACTGTCTTTGGGGGAGGGTTCAAGGATGAAGGTATAGACCTTCGTGCGGAATATTCTTTGTCTCTGTGTTTCGTCAGTTCGTGTATAAGACATGAGCGAGCGGTGGACATCGTTAGAGACCATTTTGGTGTCGGACCAGAGTATTCTCTCCACTGCAGTGTTTATAATAAAATCCATTTCAGAAGACGCTCAGCAAGTTGTTGTAGTTTATTTGAAATTTTCCACGACACTAATGATACAGGTGGGACAGGCGATGGCAACAAACCAATCAAATCAAGACTGGAATTACAATCTATTAAAATACACAGAAATTAATAAATAAAATAAAACAAGAAATGACTAAACAGAGAAGTGATGAGCAGCACACATGACCAAGGAAACACAAGGCATGCTGGGGAAGGGTAGGTGATAAAAACCGTAGAAGAAAACATGAAAAACTAACACAGATTACTCCAAAAGTATCCAAACCTCATAACTATAACAAAGACAGTGGATAAACAGAAAGATGCACTCGTTGTGTCAGAGCTTAGTGAATCTGGGGGTTTTGCCAATCTGGAATGACATCTAAAAGTGGAACAGGCTATCAGATTGTGAGCCATGCTAAGAGTTTAGTGTTTTCGGGCTTTAGGGATTCCCTCTTAGTGTTTTTTAGGGAACTGGGGGGTTTTTAGGGTGATTTGGTTGAGCGGACTGCCTAAACTAAAACTATTCTTTCTGACTCTCATTACTTATATCGTCCATCAGCTATTAGCTGTCATGCCAAAAATGTGTGCATGCTAAGTGAACAACTAAAGCTGTGGAGCTCTAATTATCTGTGACACAATCATTTATTACGCTGTCTGTCATTTTGACTCAGAACAACTTCACTGTTATTTTAATCAAGCAGCTGTTCTGATCTTGTAAGAGATCCGCCTGCCAACACATTTATATTCTCCCCTGTCATATGTCCACTCTTTGGTGGTGCAGATGTATATTACAGATAAGATTGGGGTCTCAGAGGCATAATCCCTATCTTTTCCTTCTGGCTTTGGCTTTACTCGTCTGTAGCAGCCCGCCTTTGATTTCTCCTCCCAGTCCTATGACCATCCTTGTTTTCCTGTTACACTTCTATCTGCTGTGTAATTGGTGCTTGTGCCCCACCACCTGAGACTCCCTTTAACCTTCCAAAAAACAAGAGAAGAGTGAAAGGAAGGGGATGAGATTCTTTTTCCAGAAAATCAGCTTGTTGAAAAGTAGGCCACAGAGCCGGCTGGCACCTGTGTAAGTGGATGGAATTCAATGCAACAGTTTAATACATAACTTAGAGTATATTTTAAATCCTAGTAAATTCATTTGACTCAGATTTAGTGACTCCTGACTGTGTTCTTGGGGTTTTTTGTAGCCATAGCATTTGGAGCCATAATTCTACATTTTAGATATTATATTTAATATGTGCAAGAACAATGCAATCAGTGTGCCCTATTCATAATGGTAACTTGAATTACAAATTATCTTCTAAAACGGAGAAATTGTCTTTTGATAAAGAAAAAAAATTAATTCTAATTTCTATTTTAATGCCGTAAAAAATAAGTTGGCATGTTTACTGCTGTGTTGCATCACATCTTTTTTCAGCTACACTGTTAGCATGCAAACTGAGAGGGCTGGTTATCAAAGCAAATTAGAGGATTACAGTCTACGCTGGAGACTGGGGTCTATTTTGTCTGGATTTTTTTCCTTTTTTTGTGTTTGTGCAAACGTCAAGGAGGCCAGATTAGTACTGTGAGTCTACAATGAATCATGAGGTCTTAATATTTAATGAATGTGTTTTTACACTGACTTGCTGTATTAAGCAAGACCCACCCTGAAAAAGATGTCATCTGGAAGCCAGGACATGGTGTATACATAGTCATGGTGAGAAGAAAGTATGCCCTCATTAAAATCCAAGATTTGATGTATTAGGACATAAAAATGTGGTCCAGAGTTTTAAATGTAGTTAAAAACATTTCCAGATGAAATGCAAAACATGGCAAATGATGGTTGTTGGGGGGTTTTTTTTCTTAACAAAATTAAGCAAAAGTTCCAAAGCAGCTTGTGACAAACACAGTTAGGAAACAATACTGCTCGCATAGGAAAGTAGCAGCAAGGTGCTGATAATCAATTTAACGTTTACTTGAATATATGATCATGAGCAAGTGTGACCAACTCTATGAAAACAGAAATGTTGCAGTTTGCAGGTCAGAAAATTGATGCCAAGGATGTCTTAGAGAAGCAACGCTGCCCATCCCTCCAAAGGTTATAAGGCCAATTCCAAATAATCTGAATCTGGGGTGAATTCGCTTGACGTCCCAAGGTCAGCGAAATGCACAGAGAAATTGCAAACTAACAAAAGAGCCACATCTCAGACTCCACAGGGCTCTGTAGCGATGTTAAAAGTTCAAGTTTATGACAGTACAGTTAGAAAAAGGCTGAACAGGCATCATTTATGTTTGCAAAGTTGCATCTAAACAAACCACAAGACTTCTGGAACAATATCCTTTGGACAGAGGAGACCAAAGTAAAGGCATAATGCACAGCGCCATGTATGGTGAAAACCATAACTGGCAAATCAGCACAACCAACGGTTAAGCATGGTGGAAGAAGGCTGATGATTTGGGCTTGTTTTGCAGCCACAGAACCCGAGCACTTTGCAGTCATTACAACCATGAATCCCTCGGTGTGCAAAATATTCTAAAGTCCAGACCTCAATGTGACTGAAATGCTGCGGTGACACCTTCAGAAAGCTGTCCATGACTGCTCACAAACCCCAATAAACTGAAGGAACACTGCATAAAAGAGGGAATTAAAGTTCCTCCACAACAGTAAGAAAGACTGATGAAATCATACTAAAGACGATTACTTTATTTGAAGTAGCTAAAAGTGGTCTTCCAAGCTCTGGGCTCATGGAGTGTACTGTTTTTCCACATTCTGGGTTATGGATACATTCCCCTTTAGTGTGGATACAGTATCCATGATTTCCAGTGAGGTTTTCACTTTTAATAGTTTTATTTTTTCCAAGATAATTCACTTCAAAGCCTCAAACAGTCTTTTGTTGCCCCATTCAAAACGAGCATTTGCCAATAAAAGTTTTCTGTTTTGACATTTGATAAGTTGTCTTTGTACTGTTTTCAATTAAATAAGATACTTGAGTCATTACATTCTGGAGATTTAGTCTCATTATCTTGCCATCATAGACATATTTTCCGGGACAAAGTTACAAATTGTGCCCCCTGGGAGTTAGTTTGCCTCAAAGGAACATTATAAGTTTTCCAAAGCCAATAAACCCATCAAATGGGAGCTGATTTCTGCACTCATTCCCTACTCCCCCTGACAGCCTGAAGGAACAGTGAATACAGCATGTTTAGGATTGATTAATGATATGTGTTGAAGTCGAGGAGTGTAAGCTGAGGCAAAAGGAGTAATGACTCGAACAAACCAAGCATCTCCATTAGCTGTGGAGGTAACGATTCAGTGATGCGCTTTAGACGTTATTGTCAGCAGTAAATCACATTTTAAGGAGGATGAGTTTCAACCTCAGGTGGGATTAGTTTATTAGGAAGTGAAAGTCTGACATTCAGCAATGACAAAGTGAAAGACCCCGTTGCAACGTGCAGACTCACGTTGACATTTATGGAGAACAAACATGCAGACACACATACGCTCAGGCATACACGCACTGTCACATCCCAAGTCACCCACAAACAAGCCTTCAGTGGAAATGTACCTTCTCAACCTTGAAAATGATTGTCCATTGCACCAAATGAGAGACATTAGAGCTGTGAGTCATTTTAAGCATTCGTAATCAGCCACACTGAGCAGACATCATCAGCAGCAAGGGGGAAGAAAAATCATGGAATATATGAGATAACGAGGGTCTGGAGGTAAGAGGATGACCTCAGAGGCTGTGGTCAACCAGAGTGATTGGTGATGAGGTGATGAAGGTGGACTGAACGTGCTGAACCACGTCCTCTTCAGTGAGTTGGATGGAGGAGGGAGACTGCGACTGTGTGGGGATGTGTGCTACGTCCACAAACCAAATGAGGGCAGCGGGTTGATGGAAGATTCATCCATAGTGGTAAACACAGCAAGGTGACCTTTCTCAGCTTAGAGAAATATGGTCAATGTAAAAATGTACACAAAAATATGTTTCACAACCAACAAAATAAATGAGGCGATGTTTTATGGGAACAGGGACTGTTTCAATTTTTTTCTAGCATTTTTATTATTTTTCTCTCTATCCATGTTTGAGATTACACCTAATGAAAACCCAGTAATGTACAGTTCATGTGCTGACTCTTTGGGGAGCTATAATACAGTGTGTGGTTGCACTGTTTTCCCTCACTGATTCATTTGTCCAATACCTGATCTAAATATAGTACTGAAATGGCACAGACTGCTGCTTTCAATCCATGCTACATGACAGAGTTTTTATTTATATATTTATTTTTTATCAGCGCTTTCTATCCCACATAGGATAAGATAAATGAATACCCCAATAATAATACTCTCTGAGATAAATCTGAAAAAGAAGTGATCAATGCTAAATGACTCTGATAGATTATGTGTCTGTCATTAGTAAACCAAGAGTTTGGTGTGGATATATATTTTTTATAGTTTAAATGATCCCACATTTATGAAATCTTATAATCCTAGAAAGGGACACATTTTTTTACAATATATGATGTAAGTGTAAGAATAAATCAGTTGCAAATGACAAGGATGGGGCTTTATTGCTCTGAACTGAGCCTCCAGTGCTTCCTCGTATTAAATGCTCTGGTATAAATGTAGATGTTTAAGGATGCAGCCATAGTTAAGCAGGATTTATGCTTTGTCAGAACTGAATGTTGCATGGTCAGGTAGTGCCATAAATCCCCTCACAACTCACATTTTCTTGATTGAATGGGGAGGTCTGTGTTAACTATTTGCTGTAACATTGTACAAGTTAGTTTCATAGTTGTAGTCGGAGGACTGTACTCTTCTGGCTTCATTCATGTGTACAACCCAGTGTTTTCCTGAATAATTGTTTGTATCAGTTCATTTTGGGGGGTTTTGTTGTTTGTTTTTTTCAATTCAGCTGACACTGAGTACTGATCCAATACCTTTATTAAATTGGGGAAGATACGGGGTTACCGTTACCAGAGCCAAAACGTGGAGAGCAACTTAGCTTAATGACAAATATCCATCTATCTGGTCTGGGACCAGAGGCAGGGGCAACAGTCTGGCAGACTCATGCAGACCTGCCTTTCCCACAAGAAAAGAAAACTCCCTCTTACACTCTGGGAATTGGTAAATGGACTGATTCTTATAGAGCACTTTTCTACTCTCCCAGAGTACTCAAAGCGCTGTATACAACACGCCACATTCACTTCTAAACACAAGTGCAAACTAATCTACATTCACACTCTAATGAACACATCGGAGGGCAACTTGGGGTTAGTATCTTGCCCAAGGATATTTGGCATGTAGACTGGGGAAGCCAAGGATTGAACTACCAACCTTCCAATCAGTAGCTGATCTGCTCTACCACCTGAACCACGGCCATGTGTGTAAGGTAACGAGTCCTCTAATAGAGGTCTGTGAGGTGAGACTTCTGTACAGCATCTTAGCTGTTCCTAGGACTGCACTCTTCTGGGCAAAGACCTCTGATTTTGTGCCTGAGATCTGATGGAACCAGTCTTCCAGTTTTAGAATAGAATAGAATTCAACTTTATTGTCATTGCACATGCACAGGTACAGGGCAACGAATGCAGTTTGCATCCATCCAGAAGTGCTTTAGCCATGATATAGATATATTACAATATATATTAGCAATAATATAGATATGTAAGTATATTACAGTAATGGGTCTATTATGGTATGTTATAATGTACACGGTATGAAGTATGTTGTGAATATTCTATAACTATAAGTATGTACAGGCTGTAGTGAGTACAAGCTATGTACAGGCTATGAACAGGATATAAATATGAAAAAAAAACTATACAGAAATATGAGATATACAGTTATACAGAAATGTGAACTATGCAAGTTATAAACAGTTGTAGGATTAAAAATTATCGTATGTACAGAATGATTATTTACACAGAACTATACAGTAATGCAGTTAAGATAAGGGAGATATGTGGATAATTTCTACAGAGGCTATATAAAGTGCTAGTGGTTGTGAGTGGTGGTTCAGTCCATGTTATTATTGTGTGTTTGAGGGTACAGTTGTCCATTGTGTGTGTGTGTAGGTGGTTGTGGGTGTGTGTATGTTTAGTCCATGAGTTTATGTTCAGTCAGATGTCAGGAGGCAGAGTTCAGGAGTCTGACAGCTGTGGGAAAGAAGCTGTTCCGGTACCTGGTGGTCTTAGTCCGGAGACTCCTGTAGCGCCTCCCAGAGGGCAGGAGGGTGAAGAGTCCATGTGATGGGTGACTGGGGTCTTTGATGATTTTCCCAGCCCTTTTCAGACACCGCTTCCTGTAGAAGTCCTTTATGGCAGGAAGTGGTGCTCCGGCGATGCGTTGGGCAGTTTTCACGACCCTCTGCAACGCCTTCCGGTCCGAGGCAGAGCAGTTCCCGTACCAGACTGTTATACAGTTGGTCAGGATGCTCTCGATGGTGCAGCAATAGAAGTTCACCAGGATGTCTGAGGACAGGTGGTTCTTCCTCAGAGTCCTCAAGAAGAAGAGGCGCTGGTGAGCCTTCTTGACCAGCTTGGAGCAGTTGGTCGTCCAGATGAGATCCTCAGAGATGTGGACTCCCAGGAACTTGAAGCTGCTCACACGCTCCACAGCTGTCCCCTTAATGTGTATGGGTGGATGTGGGTCAGCATTCCTCCTGTAGTCCACGATGAGCTCCTTAGTCTTCTCGGTGTTAAGCAGCAGGTTGTTTGTGTCACACCACTCAGCCAGATGATCCACCTCCTCCCTGTAGGCGGTCTCATCATTGTCACTGATGAGGCCAATCACCGTGGTGTCATCTGCAAACTTAATGATGGTGTTGGAACCATCAGCAGGTCTGCAGTCGTGGGTGAAGAGGGAGTAGAGGAAAGGGCTCATCACACAGCCTTGTGGTACACCGGTGTTCATTGTGATTGTAGATGAGCAGCGGTTATCCAGCCGGACATGTTGGGGGCGGTTGGTCAGGAAGTCCAGTAACCATTTGCAGATGAGGGAACTGATGCCCAGGTCTGTCAGTTTCCTGATGAGTTGTGAGGGGTGGATTGTATTGAATGCTGAACTGAAGTCTATAAACAGCATTCTGGCGTAGGTGTTGTTGTTGTCCAGGTGTGAGAGGACAGAGTGCAGTGCCATGGAAACTGCATCCTCTATGCTCCTGTTCTGGAGGTATGCGAATTGGTGGGGGTCCAGGGTGGAGGGGAGACAGGATTTGAAGTGTGCTAGGACCAGCTGCTCTAAGCACTTAGTGATGATGGGGGTGAGTGCTACTGGGCGGTAGTCATTGAGGCTAGATGGGTTGGAGTTTTTGGGTATCGGGACGATGGAGGTGGATTTGAAGCAGGCCGGTACCACAGCGTGGGCCAAGGACAGGTTGAATATGTCTGTGAGCACTCCTGCAAGCTCCCCAGAACACACTCTGAGAACACGCCCGGGGATGCCATCAGGACCTGCAGCCTTGTGGACATTGATCCTGCTCAGCACCGCTCCTACATCGGTGGGGGAGAGAGTCAGAGGTTGGTGGTCTGGCGTCATGTCTGTTTTGGTTGTGGTTGTGGGGTTCCCTCGCTCAAAACGAGCATAAAAGTTGTTGAGCTCGTTGAGGAAGGAGACATCAGAGGATGTGGGGGAGGGTTTGGTGGTCCTGTAGTCTGTAATGGTCTGGAGTCCTTGCCACATGCGTCGGGAGTTGGAGTTGGAGAAGTGTTCTTCTACCTTTTTGTAATGGTGTTTGGCTTTTTTGATGCCCTTCTTTAGATTAGCCCTGGCTGTACTGTAGGCGTGTGCATCTCCTGACCTAAAGGCGGTGTTGCGGGCCTTCAGGAGGAGACGAACATCCCGGTTCATCCAAGGCTTCTGGTTGGGGTACATGGTGATCCGTTTCTGGGTGGTGACACTGTCTGTGGTTTTGGAGATGTAATCCAGTACAGATGAGGCGTACTGGTCCAGGTCTGTGTGGGTGAACATATTGCAGTCTTTGTTTTTAAATCTGTCCTGGAGCACTGCGTCTGTCCCCTCTGGCCACACTTTAATTGTCCTCACAGCAGGTTTCACACGTTGGATGAGTGGTGAATACCTAGGTGTGAGGAACAGGGAGAGATGGTCCGATTGTCCAATGTGGGGGAGGGGTGTTGCTTTGTAGGTTGGAATAAACATGGTCTAAAGTCTTGTCTCCTCTGGTGTGGCAGGAGACATGTTGGTGGAATCTGGGGAGGACTGTCTTTAAGTTGGTGTGGTTGAAGTCGCCAGCAACAATAAAAGCAGCCTCAGGGTGTTTATTCTGGTGTTTGTTAATGGCTGCAGAAAGTTCTTTCATTTAGGATTATAGCTCCTAATACTCCTATTACCACTGGTACCAATTGTGTCTCCCGTGGTCTCTAAGTGTGGCAGCCTGGTCTTAGAGTCCTTGTGTACTCTTCTGTCAACCAGGAGTGGGTACTTTGTCTGTCTCCACCAATCAACATCTTAAATTACTAAAATACATTCTATAGGGCTCATGAAATGCAATCTGCAGGTAGAGTGTATTAAGTGGCAATACAAAGCAATAAAGAAAAAATAGAATTGATTATATGAGAACTGCTACTTATTATTGATGGTAAAGTACAATGTTAAAGACCATTTTTACTGCAGGGGCCAGTTCTGACCATTGCTATAATAATACATTTACATAATGAAAATAACAGAGCAAGTATTAATGGTTTATAGCCAGGGTATAGCAGACTTCTGGACACATTGTTCATCAATTAGCTAACAGACTCATATAACGCTGCATGGTTTATATGACTGTAAAAAAAAACCTTTACATTCATTTAGTAGATTGGGTTTTACACTTACTCATTTATCTGCATGCTGGGGATGATGTGCAGAACAGATTTCCACCATAAATATAAAGATGTCTGTTGCATTTGATATTTTGATTAAAAAAGCCCGACAGGCCTCCGCAGGCAGTGAAATATGCTTCCATGCAAGTAGAGGAATTTAACGATGGAGGCAGGTGAGTCACTTCCTCTCCATGTTTCCTACTTTTCACTCCCCCCAACACAGTCTCTCAATCTCTCTCTGTCTTTCTTGATTCATGTCTGTGATGAATGATTCTGAGCTGTAACTAACAGACAGACTGTGACAGATGCTGGCAGCCGATTCATCCCTCTACATAATTACTCTCTCACCACCAATAGAGGCCACACATGTAAAGCACATACAGGCACACACCCCTCACGTATACTCAGTCTTCATGCAGCAGTCAATAAGACCCTGTGTGCATACAGAATGCTAAAGCTTAAACAGTCTTGTTTAAATTTGAAAATGGTTCCAGGATGTTCAAAAATTATAGGATTGCCTAAAAGTCTCAAAAGGCCGTTATGTTTAGGGTAACAGTTGTCCACTTCATTTAAATTACGTGGGCCTGGGCCATAGGCTGGATATAAAAAGATGAATGAAGCCACCATGACATCACCCACTGGCTCATGGACTATTTTCTTAAGACCATATTTGGACAAGGGGAAATGGAGAGCATTCGCTAGCAGTGGCTAGGTCTCCACAGGCAGTGAAATAGCTAGCTTGGTTGCCAAGGTGCAGCAGTAATTCATGGTAGCATTAAATATTTTCCTAGCTAAAAAAGACTTGTATAGAACTATGTTAGTGTCTTTTAGTACAGCTGAACAAGACAAAATGGCACTCACCTGTCACCCCCATAAGCCATCCCTGTAAATATCCATAAATTTACTGCAAGTGTCATTTTTTTTTCTTATGTTGTGAATTTGCCCTCTCACTGTATCTCTTATTTCTTGTTTTTTATTTTATATTCCTAACTTTGTGTGAATCTGCAGACAGACAGTAGAAAAGATGGACATAGTTACCATGATATAGTCCACTGGTTTCTGAAGTCCCATTTTTAAGCCTTGAGACGTCTCCGTTTTACTCTGGATGGCATTACCTTGGTCTTCAGTAACACTGCGAGGAATCTTGCAGTTGTTTTTGACCAGGATATGTCCTTCAATGCACAGATATGTAGGACTGCTTTTTTCCATGTGCAATATCTCTAAAATTAGAAACATCATGTCTCAGAGTGATGCTAAAAAACAAGTTTGTGCATTTATTACTTATAGGTATGACTACTGTAATTCATTATCACCAGGATGTCCTAAAAATGCCCTGAGAAGCCTTTGTTGGTCCAAAGTGTTGCAGCAAGAATATTGACATGGACTAGAAAGAGCAGGTCTTGAATAATGAGGCCCCATCTTATCCTGAAGACCTCATAGTACCGTATCAGCCCAATAGAGCACTTTGCTGTCATACAGCTGGTTTGCTTATGGTTCCTGAATATTTAAAAGTAAAATGGGAGGCAGAGCCTTCAGCTTTCAATCCCCTCTTCTGTGGAACCAGCTCCCAGATTGGATTTGGGAGACAGACAGGGTTTCTTTTTTTTCTTTCCTCCAATTAATCAGAGATAATGATCTGCGAATACTGAATAGTCAGGGGTCAGCTGTGTGGAGACAGGATGATTTAGGAATAGTAAATCGCAATCTTCTCTCCTACACCTCACATGGGTTATATGTCACAAAAAAGTGAGGTGAATTTTAATGGCTGAATATTCTGTGTCTAATGTCTTCCTCCTTTAAGATTAGGTTTAAAACTTTCCTTCTTGATAAAGCATATAGTTAGGCTGGATGAGGTGACCCTGAATCCTCCCTTAGCTATGCTGCAATAGGTCTAGGTTGCTGGGGGATTCCGATGATGCACTGGGTGTTTTTTCTTCACTCACTATGTGTTTATACATTACTCTGGATTGAATCATTACTTATTATTCATCTCTGGCTCTCGTCCACAGCATGTCTTTTGCCCTGTCTCCCTCCCCTCACCCCAACTCGTCGCAGCAGAAGGCCGTCCCTCCCTGAGCGGTCAAGTCACAAAACCATTTTATCGAACTTTTATAGGACCAGAAGTATGTGTGCAAACACAACTATTGCCTTCTGGTGACCTTTAGATAGAATCCAGGCTAATGGAACTTCCATATTGGTTTTCTTTTTTCAAACCAGTTTTACACTGTCTTTGAGACTGACTCAGTTTTGGAGTGAGCCTCAAGTGGCCATTTGAGGAACTGTAGGTTTGGCTTCACTTTTTAACCTTTGAAGCTGAAGCTTGGTCTGATTTCTATTCATCACAAGAATTTGTCAGAATATAAGTATCTAATGAAGGTTAAACTATATACCAAAAATGTTCCAGATTTTGCCCTTTCTGCCCTGGACCAGACTGAGTTATTTGCTAGAATCATTACTTATTGACATCATTTTTAAAAGGCTGTCAAGCATGGAACATTTTTAGCTTGGACTGAAATTGCATTCTTTTGCTGATTTCTGCTGTAGTCAATTTGGTGGTGTTAGATTGATTAACTGTAAGTGTGCGGTAATATTAATAAGCCAACAGGCCTTGTGTCAGTCTGCTTCCAGACCAAATCTGTCATGCCTCGAATCTCCCAAATATCCTAGTTGGTATTCTTCAGTGTATATATATATACTGTATATATTGCCTTTCTCTAAATTTGACCTCACCCACCCTTCTTCTCACCCAAAGTGACTATGTAAACCAAGGCGGATGAAACATTTCCAATATTTATCTCTCTGCCTGTGCTGCTCGCCATCACCGATTCAATGAATGGTGCTGCTGGAACATGAAACACCTGACATCTTTTATCTGGCCCCCACAGGGTCACTCCATATGATGAGAATGTGCCTCATTGCTCGACCTTGGAGTTTTTCTTCTCTGGCTCTAGAGAGGAAATGAGTCAAGCAGTAGTCTATGTCCTCTTATGAGAAATTCCAGCTGGAGTGATTCCTCCTTCCTTGTCATATGTTAACAGTATACATCAACCTGAAGGTGACAGAGAGCCTTGAATCAGGATAACAGGTCTGGGGTTACAGGATTAAACACTGGGTGTGGCACATCTATGCGCTGTAGACACTGCAACCCACTATTGATTATCTGTAATTCCCCTTGGAAAGGACACACACACAGACACAGATTGAGGTTATGTTGGGTGTGACAGAAAGGAGAGTGAGTGCATACATTACTGATATTAATTATGATGATGAACCTTTGGAAGAAAAACCATAATGGGGCCTGAAACTACAGTATTGGAGGTCTATACTGTGTCTCTTCTGGGGCTACAGCAGTTTTGCACCAGTTTAGTATGTTATAGGTCATAAAATGGGGGAGGGAATTTAAGAAAGGATGGTGACGTGTAGTCTCACAGGACAAACATGTGCAGTTCTTTGACAGCCTCCCAAGACACACACAATGGGACCAATGCACACACGCATACACACACAAACTATTTTGCTCACTTTTTTCATATCTATAACATGTAGGCAGAGGAAATTACAGATGGAGATCCCAGTGTGCTGACTCTTCTCAGAAAAGCAAGAAGACACAGTCATATAAACATAATATTTGCACAGAGATAAGACTTGCCCCATATATTAAGTGACTTAGGATAGTCTTGGTATTTTCACACCTACCTACAGCAGCCATTTAACCACTCTCATCAACTCGCTGTGTGTCTCTGTCACTGATTGAAAGCTGTCTTGCCCATCCTGACCTGACACAAGCAGAGCAATTCCCCTAGTAGCAATTACATGGAGGTGCTATCTGCCTGTTTGTGGGGTGATAAACATTTGCTGTCAGCAGTTAGTTTTTCCTTCCTTTCATGGAGGGACCTGCTGTAAAACGTTCAGATGTTATGGCCCCAGAAAAATAAACCACAAATTCAAGCAGGAATTTTAAAGCTTTTGAAGCTTTCTCCACTGTCTGTGGTTATAGCTTTACATTTTTGTGAAGGAAAAAAAAACAGGTTCATTCATGTTTTTAGATACACGGTATAACCTTTTTTCATTACAATGTGTTCCGTTTCTTCTGTTTCCTAAAATCTGTTACATTATGGAAAGAGATGTTTTCATTTGTGTTGCGTGTTGTGTTGTTCAGAACATAATTGTTTCAGTATTTGGCTTTCTCCTCTGAAGAGTGGACTAGTGGTGGACTAGTTGTGTTTTTTGTTTCCAGCTGTTTGTAGGAGTCTTTCATCTGAGTTTTTAAATACTCAAGGAAGCACGGAATTACCTACAGGATGCATACATACATCCCCAAAGTGAGAACAATAGCTGTAACTTCATTATTTCAATATAGCTAATTATTCCCACCATAATTAGCTATATAAGTTTGCAGAGAGAGTAGGACAGGTCCGACCCCCTAAGGGTTCTTCACCTGACACCACTCACTCCTTTTGCAAGTGGAGTCAATACGTTTTCATCCCAAAACGTACCATACCGATGCTATGTGACAAATCCTCTGTATGTTACATCTTCAGAAACATGAGAACCGTTTGGAATGAATCTACACATGTACATTTATTTTACTTTCTCATCATGAATCGCTTTGGAAAACACTATCTAATATGATTAAGGTTGTGGTTAAGGTTAGGGATAAGGTTAGATTTAGGGCTGGAATACACAGCTCGAAAGTGTGTTACCATCAGAAGCATCATTCTATTGGATTCCATCCACAGTCCGGGGCGTATAATAGGGACGCGGAAGGTTACCTTTCGCGTTCCTTGATTCTGATCATGTTGAACAAACCTAATTACAAGAACACAAGCTACTTACTGAAAATGAATGAGTTTCCTCTTTGGGAGTCAAAAAAAAATATCTTGATGCGTTGTCAATCATTCAGGTAAGTAAATCTCCAAAAGTTGATTCTGTTCATCTGGACGTAGCGTTTTCAGTGAGAGAAACATTTCGTCACTCATCCAAGTGACTTCTTCGGTGTCAGCTAACTGCAAGAAGCTGACCTGGGAGCTGACCTCCCAGCCCATTGGTCCTTCAGTGGGCTGGTTTCAGTCATTATGCAAATGTACTGTTTATAAGATTGGGGAAACCTGCAGTCAGCTGAGACTGAAGAAGTCACTTGGATGAGTGACGAAACATTTCTCCCACTGAAAACGCTACGTCCAGGTGAACAGAATCAACTTTTGGTGAAAAAAAATAACATTAAATATAATGCAAATACTGCTAATCTAGTCTTAACTCGTAGGGAGAGACACTTGAATAATGTAAATGGTGATGAATGCTGGCTGTGGGGGCCCGGGTGCCTAGAGCCCCAAAAGACTCTAGAATCTCCACTGTTTGCTTCCTGTGCAATCGACCCCCAGGTTAGGGACCACAACCGTGTGCGAATAGCTGAAATTCGCAAATACTTGAGACCTGATCCAAAAACACTTATAACTATCTATTTTAACAGGTCAAATACCAAATATACATTAAACCGTCATCCAAAAACAGCTTTGTGTTGGGGAATTTCTGCATTGTTTAGTGAAAGTTTTTAAGAAAAAAAAACATTGTATTGATATTTTGCTGTGTTTACATTCATGTTAATATTTGAAAATTAGATATCATAAAAATGTATTTATGCACAAAAATAAAATGACATCATTAGCGAAATTTAGATATGCTTTCCAAAAAAAATCAGCGAATAGGTGATTTTTCCATGAATATGGAAAATTTTGATTTTTCTTTTCTTTCCTCCAATTAATCAGAGATAATGATCTGCGAATACTGAATAGTCAGGGGTCAGCTGTGTGGAGACAGGATGATTTAGGAATAGTAAATCGCAATCTTCTCTCCTACACCTCACATGGGTTATATGTCACAAAAAAGTGAGGTGAATTTTATTGGTTGAATATTCTGTGTCTAATGCATTTTCTAATCTGTGTCTTATTAGCTGCATTCTCACCTGCAATGCTGGCAGTATAAAATGGGTTTGGCAACAAATCAATCCCAATTCAAGCATTTTCTGCATCACCAATTGAATGCATGCAAATTCCCTTAATAGTATCACTCAGCTTGCTCTACTGTAACTGCACAGCCTTATTCATTGGAATTGCAAACTTATGGCTAAATAAGTTTTCATACAGGATATGTGAGCTAGTATTGCTCAGAGAGAAAGGAATGAGAGAAAATGTAGCGATTTTAAACCAAATGTTACCATGGTGATCTAGCCAGATTAGCAGAGAGCTACTACTGTGACACTGAAAACTCTGGTTTAGGGTCAACATATGTCCCCACCCTATTAGTCTGACTCTGCAGTCCCTGCATCAGGATTTGCTTGTGTCTCCTGTATTTGCTGCTCATTTCTATTTTGTTGTTTTCTTCTCACATTTTTGATATATTTCATTTTTTCTGCCTTGTTATCTTTAAATTTTCTCTGAATGAATTCACTGGCCATTTCAGACACTTTTACCCCATGTTCCTTCCTGCTGCATCACCAAACCTTTTCCACTCGTTTGCTAACCTACTTCCTCTATCTGTCCTACATGTATTCCCTATGGGTCACATGGTGATTCTCTTTGCAATTCTAAAATAATTTTCTCCCCAAACTGCAACAAGCCTTTTGCCCGATCACTTTTATTTTATACCTGTAAGTTACTGTTCACTTGTTTTCTGATCTAAATGTTTCAAAAATCTATTGGTTGCATATGTTTTCTTAAGTTAATTAGATCAGCACAACACAAAAATATTTAAATTTAATTAGCAAATACCATGTAATAAAGTTAAAAATATACTATAGCTACATCTAAAATGTAATTTTTCTTATGGTTTAGATTCTGTCATATTACACAGTTTTATATACAAAATAGAAATGTTGCACTGTTTAGATACCATAGGTAGCTTTAAATCTGGTCACGGAAAAAAAAACCATTCTTGAGTCAAAGGGAAAAAACTTTTTTATTTACTTCGTAGCTTGTATTTGTTACCAGATAAGAAAATAATTCTTTATAACAGAATACCTCAACAGAATAGAAATCTGACATAGTGACATGAAAAAGTAAAAAAATGATTTGCAAATCATTTCTTGAATAGGATGCAGTCTATTCTGCTGTAAAATATGGGGTTTATATTATGTTTGTAGTTTCTGTATTGATGCCAATCAATATCTGCTTGACTAATATCATGAAATTCACAATAACATGAACACAATTTGGCATATGTCAAATCCGTCTCTGTAAGTCATTGTGTTGTACTTCTTTTGGTAAACTCATTCAATTCAAAATTAACTAGAGGTGCATGGATGAGACTATAACAAAAGCTGACAAAAAGTATAATTACAAATTTACTTCATATTATCATATGTGCATTAATGACATAGTGACGTTTCAATATTATGGATATTGTCAATACATGGTTGTCATGACAAAAAAAGTATCAAATGTGACAATTTAGTTGGTTTTACAGCATTTTTTTTAATACCCACCTCTGCCGAAAGCAGAGGTCAATTTTCAAACGCATACAGGGATCCCAACATATGGAAGTTGTTTCTCATTGGTTAATGTGGATCAACTTGAAGATAAAACCATAACGTACTTAAAGAAGGTGAATCTGTGATGTGTATTTTTCTCCATATCAAAAATAAAGGAGAATTGAGTGAAACAAAGAAAATAAAGTATTTATAGACTGGGAGGGTCAGCCTGGGGGCCAGTATGCACTACTGTCCAAGGCAGATTATGCTGTTTTGTTTGGGGGTTTTTTGCTCCATTTTGTTTCCATTCCTATTCTTCTGTTTTATCCATAATAGCCAAATAGTTAGACATTTCCACTCTAAACTCTGACAAATACAGCCGTCGTAAAGAATGGAAACCCCACCACCTCCCCCAACGCTTTGATAAATGGGCTATAAACCGACACAAAAGTGAGTTATCGAAATAAAGTAATAACATAAAAGCATCCTCTGATCAGACAATGAGTGTAAAAACACTGGCTAAATGACTGTGACATCCATTTTTTCTGAGTGCATGGTACACAGTCAGATTCTGTTGTGCTGTTCATTGAAAACATCAGAAATGATCAAGTAGAGGGAAACGTAGCCGTTAAAGAAACAAAAATACTGGGGGGGATTTTTTATGACATTTTGTGGCGTGTGGTGAAAATTCTTAAAAGGGACCAAGAAGGAATAAATGAGCCCCGAGCTCCGACACCGAAGAGTTCGTGTGTGAGAGCTAGAGGGGGGAGTGCGCCGGGTGTGTGTAGGGGTGGAGGATGGAAGTGGGGAGAGAAAACCTACAAAATGAGAGAGTCCGCCGCTGTGGAGAAACAGAAGCGAGAGGCGCGCTGAAGGAGCCAGATGTACCGCGATAATTAGCCGAGGATATTAATGGGAATAACGGGATTATGAGGATTTGAAGAGAAGTCACCAGAATCCGGTGTCGCGCAGGGCGAGGGATTAAGTTAGGCGTCTTTACTTCTTCCCTCTGCCGTTATGGGGATAGACCGGCGGCGGAGAGCATCGCTGGCTCTCACCTTGAACTTTCTCGCCTTGTTCCTGGCTGTGTCGGCTCTCACCACCAGCTACTGGTGCGAAGGGACACGGAAAGTGGTGAAGCCGTTCTGCACAGGACCGGTCACCACCAAGCAGTCCTTCTGCATCAGGTTCAACAGCACCAACCTCAACGACACGCGGCTGGTGCAGTACATCTGGGAGACCGGGGAGGACAAGTACGTGTTGAGGAAGTTTCACACCGGCATTTGGTTCTCCTGCGAGCAGAACATCAACATGACCGGTAAGTTTGGTTTTCTACAGAAGTAACGGCGGACTGACGGCGGGACCGCTGTGCGCGCTGAGGAGGTGCGTCAGGAGGGAGACGTGCTGCTCCAGCTGCGATGAAATAAAATTAAAAGTCCGGATTTTAATGCATTGACTTTTATATTCAATTCCACATCAACAAGGACTGGATTTGGGGATTAATCTCTGAAACTACTGAGAAAATTATATGAAAATATCACCAGAAAGTCATAATCTGACAATGAGTATTATATTTAACTAACAGGTTTTTGTGTCCATTGTTCAAAGGTTATCAGATAGAGAAGTTCATAGCCAGATTTATGTAAACTCAGGTTCAGGATGTAATGCCAGTACACGCAAAGACATTTAAATTGCAAACACAAATACATGAATAAAACGCTAATTAATCACAATTTAGTAATATTTATGATTAAACAAGCAGAGAATGGAATAATCATGTCTGGGAGCCTGAAAAGAGCAAACTAAATATATGTAATGTTGATTAATTGAATGATTCTTGGAATAGTTTTTATGGGCAAAAACATGAGCAAAGCAAGGTTAAAGGTATATTTCACCTGCTTCAGTGGTTCTTCTATCACTGAGTGTGAAAGCTGTTCAGCTGATTTAAGAGACAGTTCCAGAAAAGCCAGCTGAGCGAAGCACTATGTGTCTGTGTGCAGACCACCATAAAAGCATTTGTTGCACTGACAGTAGAATTTCTGGCCAGCACACAGCTACACACTGCACACTGCATTTCAGGCAGAAGACTGTGACACCCTGAGAGAGAGAGGGGGGGGTGTTCTTAGTACATAATCACAGACTGGAAGTTTTTCTTTAAAATTTTACATCACAACTTTATCTTTGTGGAATATGGAGGAAAAACATGAAGTCTGACACACTACTGGCTTGGTACATGAATTAAATGTTTAATTTACATTCTTTTACAGGTGAGAATTGCAGAAATTTCCTTTATGTTGCACCATCAAATGAAAGAGGTAAGTTTTTTTGTTTTTTGTTTTTTTTGTTTTTATATAAAATGTGACTCCAAATAAAGACTGTTTCAGTGACATGGCAAAATTCCCAGTCAGTCAGAGCAGGGTCTCACTAGTGGGAAGTTACGCATAGGAGTGATGTCCTTTATCAGTTTTGTCATCTCAAGGCTTAAAATAACCCAGAGATCTCTGTCATCTGTATGGCTGCTTTCTTGTCACTCTAAATAAGCAGCTTAATCTGAAGTGGACGTTTCAGTAATTTTGTCAGTGTGATGAAATGCTGGCCAAAGTCATTTGGTTCTTCACTGACCCTCTTTCAGATATTTTTTTCTAGACATTTGTTTAAGTGTCTTTAGGCCTCCAAGTGATGTATTCAGTTTTTTATTCATCTTCTTCTTCATCAGCACTGACTTCCTGTGAGTTGAAAGTGAGTCAGGTTCCACCCCAGATTTTTTTCTCACATAATTATCCTATATTGGAAAAAAGATCAATAGCTATTGGTGACACCATGGTGTTGTGGATGACCTAATCACTTGTGCTGCTGCTAGGCAATAAGAAACCAAAACAGTAAATCAATCAGATCCACGTGGTTTTCTCCCAGTTAATTAGTGCCCTGAACCCTGGTCTTGTGCTAAAATCTGCCTCTCGTTGCATTCTCAATGTTTAGCACACAGGGTACAAATGGAAGATGATCTTGGTCTCTGGGTCTGACAGTCAGTGGGGAAGTGTGTTAAAAGTCCATTTTTCTAATGGTCAATCTCATATTCTCGTATCATTTCAAAATGAGGGTTAAGCCACATCTGGGTCTTGGGTGGAGGTTGGAAACAGTCATCATGATGTCACACACTGGTTGATGATCTACCATTGTCAAAAAATAATCTATCTGTTAATTTCCTGCTTTTGTTTTTCCAACCCAATATGAAAAACAAGGGGTGAATGTGAGCCCAGGGACACTACCCCCCCTTGAAACAGCAACACCCTAAATCATATGTAATGTTTTGACTCCAAATGAGACTGACATAGAAAAATGAAAAAAACTTTGCAATATAGCAGAATAAACTTCGTGATTAAAATCATAAAGTCATTAGGAAACTAATAACTGATGTCATTTTTAAGTAGGAAGCAGGGTTATGCTCTCATGGACTTAGATACAATTGTACTTCTTGCTGTAACCCTCTGCAGGCTGTTAGAAGGAAAGCAAGTTGCTATGAGCTACTATTTATGTCCTATATGTTAATGTCCTAAAGTAAACCAAGCAGAAGAGAAAAATATCTGTGTTATATTTCCTGGCACCAACAGTGCCATTAATTGAGCAGATCCTCCTGTGGGTCAAAAATGTTTCCCAAAATGTCAACTCCTAAATTTTAATTAGAGCTAGCACGTAGTGAATATATTATGTATATTATGTTTGCTGCTCAGTTTTTCTTATTCTGTTTTCTCAGTCAGAATTTTATAGTAAAAGTTCAGTTTATGATATTTGTCAGGAGGCAATATGACATGACAGAGAAGATACGAATTGTACCAGACTTAGCAAAACAAAAAAATGATTTTTTTTTTATCATAAATGTGCTTCAAAAAGCAGCACACGGGAATATTTACTAGACCATCAGCGGGGAAGAGAGGGGAAAATGTAAATCCCAAGCCTGATTATTCCACTGTGCCCAGCCTGCTTCTTTATTTCCAAAAAAACTGACAACAATGTTTTTTTGGAGGGTTTGACTCAGTTGTAGTTGCTGTCAGAAATCCTCCTTTTTGTGTCATTTATAGACAGAGGTGGGTAGAGTAGCCAAAAAATTGTACTCAAGTAAAAGTAGCACTACCTCAAGATAGTTTTACTAAAGTAAAAGTAAAAAGTAGCCATCTAAGAAATTACTCAAGTAAGAGTAAAAAAGTATTTAGTGAAAAAGGCTACTTGAGTACTGAGTAACTGATCATAACATCTGATTTAATTTTTTAAAATGAGAAACTCAGACAGACAAAAATATAAAATTTAGAGGAAATTTTGGTATTTTAAAGACTGAAAAGCAAAAATAATTTTTAAAAAATAACTAAGTAGAAAAAACACTTTTCCAAATAATGATTAAATTAATATTTATAAAAGGTAATATAAATATATGTTAGAAAAGGGTAAAATACTTCCAGTGACAGTATATGGTGTTACTTTACTTCTCCAAATGGCACAACAGGCTCAGCAGATAGAATAGCATTAAAACAACAAACAATAAGTCTCACTTTGACATAAACTTTAGGTCTGTGTCTGTGTCTCATGCATTTGTGGTTAAAACATGTTTATTATTCATTCAGTGAAGTTACTCACACTGAGTAGACTAAGAGTAAGAGTAAGAGTAAGAGTAGCAATACTTCGTAACAATGTTACTCCAGTAAAAGTAAAAAGTACAGTGTAGTAAAACTACTCATAAAAGTAATTTTTTCCCAAACAGTTACTCAAGTAAATGTAACTGAGTAAATGTAATTAGTTACTACCCACCTCTGTTTATAGATCACTCCTCCACTTAAACCAGATCCCCAAAAGTGCCTTATTTCATTCTGTTTCAGTAACACTAAGAACTGTAGTGCCTAAAAACTACAGCGTACATCTTTTTAGAAAAATATTGCTGTCTTAAAATAAGAAAAAACAATTAAATGACACCTGTTTTGAAAGATTGAGGTTGGCAGGCTAACACTTTGTTTCATTCAATTGTTTTATACAAAAAGAAGAAAATTCAATAAAAAAAACTATCATCTTTATCCTTTAATCCCTCCTACACACATCTGCTTCTTTCTTTTCCTTAACTATGCAAACAGTTAACAGTGTGCACACATGTAAAATGCTGCATAAATACAAGATGTGGGCAGCAAATTAGTAATCTGTAACCAGGCAACTCCATATGAGCCTCGCCGCAAAGAAAACATAGATAATTCCTCGTATAAAGAGATCTTCATCGACTGAAACAACAACTTGGATGCCAGACTGTTTAAACAGAAGCCTGTACTGTACAACAAGTTTGGAGCATCCATCTCTTTGCAGACCATTTGCCAGCATCATGATTAAAATACTAGGATATAGCAAAACAAAGAAAAATTTCTATGGAAGGGGCTTAATTGCAGTGTTTTAAAGCCTCTCTCTTTTCCACCTGCCTACTCTAAATTAAGCTGAAGAAATCTTTTACTGAAGTCAATTTAAAGCAAGCAAGAAAAAGACTTTTTAGCTGAAGGACGTATTTCTGTCCATAATTCATTCAGGGATATTTTGGGTAACAGGCATGTTACGTTTATTACACACCTTATGATTAATTAACCACACACTAACTGCCTGCCCTTGGGTGATATGCAATTACACTACAGCTTACACTGACAGGTTTTTAAATCCGCTGATATTTTGTCCTAACACATATATAGACTCCAGCTCACAATGCTCTGCGTCTCTTGGTAGATCATGCTCTATATCCTCTCCCTGACTGTGAAGGTTAATGATACGGGGGATGGGGTCGCCGGTGCACCTTTCTCCACTCACTCTTCCCCGCTTCCTCTGCCTTTTCACGTCTCTGCTCCCTTCCTTCACCCTTGCTCACCCATATTCTCCCTCACGCCCCAATTTCCCTTCTCTCTCACCATGACATCACACTTCCATCGTTCACTCAGCCACGTTCAACACCACCATTTCCACAACTTGATCATTTGTCTTCTTCCTCTTGGCCATTACTTTGCTATAACAAACTGTTTTCACAGGTGTGCTGTGGCTGTGCATAGTTGCAGAGTGCCTCTACATTCTGCTGCTGGCCACCGGAGGCATCCTTATGTCCATAGAAGTGTGTCACATCGGCAACGTCATCGACGGGCTGAAGCTCAATGCCTTTGCCGCCATATTCACTGTGCTGTCAGGTGAGAAGCATTAATATAATTACCATTTTTGCCATCAAGTTAGTGAAAAGCATCAAATCAAACAGTGGACATATTACTAACTATACTATATATAACTATATGTTGCTGCCATTGGTGACTCTTATAGCCTCCCAAAAGTCAACTGGAAAACCTTGAAACTAGGTTAAGTAGCTTCCAAAGTTAGAACTCATTGTTGTTCTCTTGTGTTAAAGGGAGGATTTTCAGTGTAGCCAATCATATGTGGGGAGCAGATAATGAATATCTGGCTTAAGATTTCTTCTGCTTTCTACATGTTTGTAACCAAAACCTGCTCAGACTGTGTTGGTCAGTAAAATAAAGAATTGAAATTTAAATCAGAAAGATGCTGATTCCAGGAGTCTTTGTCTTACATTTGTCACATATAAACTGATATGTTGCTTCCATTACTATTACTTATGTCCAGTTCATAACTGATAGTGTTCCATTGTTTGATATTCATATCCAGTTATGCTTTTATTGCAACTGTTTTGGATAATTGTCATACTTAAAAAAACAAGAAGCTATTACTAATCCAGTGCTGTCCAGATGATTTTGCAGCACCACTGGCTGAAATGCAGCCACAGCCTCCACCGTGTTTTGCAATTGACTTTAGACAATCACTGTTGTACCTCTCACCTGATCTCTTCCATACATATTGATGAGGATATACATTGGCAGTTCTTCCCATTTCAGCCATGGAGAACTAGTTCATAAACTCCCAAAAGAGTGTAATAATATGCCCTGAGGGGGAAAAAAGAGGTGTTTTAGAATTTACCCCTCTCCAGGTAAACAGTAGTAAGACAGATCAAGGACATTGGAGGAAATCTGGAGCTTTATATCAAAACCAAAGCAGACAATTTAGATTTTTTATACTTAGCTCTGCGTTAAGGGGCTGTGATGTCATCTTTGTACATGATGAAAGAATCTGAGATGATGGAGGAGCTGTCAGCCATGCACTCAATGTAAGGGACAAGGACAGGGCATGATTAGTTCATGGAGGCAACTGCATGCTTGGATAGGCTGGGGCTCAAATGGGACAGACTGGGAGGCGTTAGAACTGATGGCTGTCCTGTTTTTTTGTACTTCAGACTTTCCAAAAACCTGTGAATTGTGGTGGATCGTGGTCTCTTTGGTGTTCTGGTTTGATTATTGCTAAGAGACTTGACAGCCAGGTTTGTTAGCAAATGCACTGATAACTTTCACTATGAAGAAGAGCATATGAATTTGAATTTGAGGCATTTTTCAGTCAGTTGTAGTTTTTGTCGTGGCTTAAGCCATGCTCTCCTTTTTACGACTCCGTACACTATTACGTTTATATTTATTTAAGCAGGAGAAAGTTAAAGTCTGATCTTTTAAACAGAATATTTATGGACTGCTATAGTGCTGAAATGTGGAAAACTACGAAGGACCACACTTAGTTTTTTGTGGACAAGGGCCTTCCCCTTTTTTTGCACTAGATTACATTGGATAGTATGAGAACCTGAAACTCCAGAGTGAAACTTTCTTAACTTTCCTTATTAGCATTAATGGCAAGGTTACTATTAAATGTTATTAGGTGCTGTTGAGTCATTTGCAGCTCCTGTGCACTTAAAAATGTATTTGTTCAGCATTACATAACACACAAAAAGACAGCATCCTGTAATTTCACCTGATTGTGGTACCAAACCGATGCACCAAATGAATAGTGACAGTATTGCATTGATGTTACACTCTTTGTCCATAAAGTCACCGCATTGTCAATATAAAACTGAAAAGTCATGCCCTGTAGAGGACCCCGAAATAAAAATTACCATTCACTGCAGGAACATTTATCCAAGCTTTATATACACTTTTGCCAAGTACTGTAAGAAAACTATAGCAAACACTTGAGATATATTCAGTTCCTGTTTAACTTTTAAACCACTGAGTCCTTAGTTCTGCTTCCTTGTTGGCATTTATCCAGTCATACATTCAAGCCAATTGTAGCCTCTCAGCCCCTGAAAAGATTTCCAGCCGGTTTGCAGTCTGCCTCCCTCTCTCGGTGGAGGAATTAACAATGACCTTCTCTCTAATCCACTCTGTGAAAATGATCCCGACCACCACACTCTGGGCAGTGATTCAGCAGTGAAAGATACTCGACTCCACGACAGTGACTCACAGCTTTTTGCTGCCTTGACAGGTCAAATTCAGAAAATGTGTTTTTTAAAAAACAGAAAAGGCTACAGGCTGAAGAATTGTACAACCTGTACAACCTAGGTCCACACTTTGACCAATTTATTTAATGCTTAAAGGTTGTAACATACTGTTTGTACTGTATCTACTCTTTAACTACAGGCAGTTCTAGTAAGCGTCTTGTAGGCCTGGAGTAAAACTGATGCTATACTTGACCCACATTTTGTTAGTATTTTGTGAAACACACTTACCAGCTTTTGTTATGTCAGTGACATGAGAGAATCAGTACCCTTCTCATGTCCGTCTGGAGAGACATATAGCATTGCTTAATCTAAAGACTTGAGGAAGCAGTGAACAGCTACTCTAGCTTTATTGAAATATGCCTAAAACATTGTCACAAACATCACAATTTAGCATGATGTGCTAAATTTGTTTATACCATTCATAAACTGTAATACAGTAATATGCAAAAGTCTTGAGCACTTCTCATTTCTTGATATATTGTTTTGTGAGGAAAATGGGAAATAGATGCAGAGACTGAAACCATATATAGATATATATATGGTTTTCTTTTAAGTGAAATAGACTTGAAGTAGACTTTAGGATAGTTCTCCAGGCTTCTTAAAGCACTTCTTTGGATGTTGGTTGCCTCTTTTTCACTTCTCTGTCAAAATGATCCCGCACTGCTTCAATATCAATGTTGAGATTCAGGCATTGAGAAGGCAAATCCATGACTGATAGTGTTCATTTTGTGTTTTTCTGTTCTGTTTTTCATTGTCATGCTGAAAAAAGAAACCAATCAGTAACTTTCCAAATCGTTTTGCATGGTGGATCAAACTCTGATGGCACTTTTCTGTGTTCATAATTTTATCAGTTTTATCAAGATCCCCAACACAGAGCCATGACAAAGCCTGCCCTGTGTTTCATAGATGGTTGTAGACACTCACTGTTCTACTTCTCTCCTGACCTTCCCAGTACCATACTGACAACGATTTAGAGCAAAAATGTTGCAGATTACAGCCACTGACATAGGGAGTTCACATTTGAGTTTGCCAAGTTTGTACAGAAAACCAAGAAGCCACATACAGTAATGTACAAGTGTTGAGCTACAGATCATTTCTTTCCAAGAAACCAGGCCTTCTTGTGATGTTTTAAAGTGATCTTGAGCTATAGTTTTCCAGGCTTTCTGAAGGTCTTTTAAAGTTTTCCTGTGGACATTGGCTTCTTTTTCACTCATTTTCATTCTAGTCTGCTTAATGTTTTTTAAGCCACTTAACATTTACCTATGACTCACTTAAGCATATAAGTTGGTCAGATCCACAATAACATTTTCTCCTTGTTTCAAGCTTGTAACTTTGACATCTTGAAACCTAATTTAATTAATTAGCTAAATTAACTGTAATTTCAGTGGTCACTGGAACATAAATACTGCATGTATAGAATCACCAGTAAAACCAGAATAAAAGGTGTTTTAAAATCCTTTTAATGCCCAATACTGACTTTCTTACTGTAGGAAAGAAAATCTGTTTATTTTGATAGAAGGTCACGACAAGGAGAGTCTCTATCAGGAACAATGTGGATACAGAGCAGTGTCCTAAAGCATTACAAAAAAATGGAAATATTACGTTTGCTCAAACCAAAGGAACTTTACTTCTTTGATCTAACTGTAAGACAAGACATTGCTTTGATTGATGCTTTTGTTCAAATAGTCTGTTTTAGTGAAATGTATTTTGTAGGAAATTGGTGCAAGAATGAGGTTTTTTGTCTCTGCTTGGATCAAATTTTCTGTCATATTTACTGTCTTCCTCAAAGAATCCAGCTTTATGTCTGTGAAAGAAGTCCCCGATCAGAAGGCAAAGTTTTTAAAACTTTAAGAGACCAAGAAGATCTAGAGAAATTCATTCAAGAGACATATATGGATATGTGGTGAGCCTGAGGCTACATATTGATTAGTTTGAAGTTAGAGTTGGATTCCCCTAGTCTGACTGTTGCTTTGATTTTAGGGTAAGTACAGAGTAACCCAAGTTCTCTTTTGATCCTGTTGGCATATGAGGCAATGATGGAGCTATAGTCTTACTAGTTAAGTCTCCTCAAAACTTCATATCATGTACCAGGTGCCTCCTTAATCCTATATGTTCTTCTTTGTTTTGCAGATGAATAAACTGGGAATGACCTATCTACTCTTTTTCTTAAACTGGAATATTTACAAAAAAAGAAGTAAAAAGCAAACTGAAAGTTCTCATTCAAATAGATTTTTACAAAAGTGATATGGGTAATCGTATTTATCGTCATGACATCAGCCTCCACCCCACCCTGCTTGTAATCACAATGACTTCAAACTTACATTGCAATTACACGCAAATCACCACAAACTGTATATAAAAGACGGATGCAAGTGCCTTAAACATGCATTATTTCTAATGGCCAGCAGGGAGGAATGTTCAAAAAGGTGTCAAGCTATATTTAAGTCTATGGAAAAACAGCCTTCAGCTCCTTTGACCTTAGTAAGAATTTTCCTGATCAGTTCAGATCAGTACCTTACATATTCCTCTGGTTATCAGTTTTCTCACTCCTCATTTTAAAATCACCAAGCTGGCAACAGTAATAACACTCTGCTCAAGCCTTTAAAGTTTGACTTCAGGTGACCATCTTTTGCCTGGGATAGGCTAGAGTGAGAAAATGGGACTCCAAACCTATTGTCTGTTTAAAAAACTGGTGAAGGTTTAAAACGTATTAGCAAGGATGTTAGAAGATGGAAAAGATAACAAAGATTTACCCGATTTTTTATGTCACTTGTTAATCATATTGACAGTTTGCTTTTGTGACGTTGTGGATTGTGCATCACTTTGAGACTTTATGATCTCCTTTCCAAATGGGAATCTCTGAGACTGACAAATGAAGCTAATCAGAAGTGCTAAAATCTGCAGTTCCTTTAATGGCCAACTGAAGCTAGATCCATATGTGAGTCAGCCCCCCAGACTTCAGTGTTGAAATACCCAAGTAATTGGCATTTAAAAAGCCATTACATTGCATTAAATGGATGTAGACGATGCTGGATGATTTTATTTTATCTTCTATTTATTTCTGGTGCATTTTACTGGCAGGGGCAGGCTGAAGGTTGACACCTTTTCCAGGGTCTGTCTATCACAGCAGAAAAACTACTGAGAATCACTCAGTCATCCTGTTGTGGTCCTGTGATCTTTTCATTTTCACCTGATAGGAGCTGAACCTAGCATGCTCTCCTGCAACTAAACTCAGGAGTTGTGTTTTCACACACTTACCCCAGTGTTTTGCCAGCTGTAACGTTCAGTAAGATAGTGAGTGAACTCTCAACCCAGGCCATATGTGTTATGTTTTATTTATATATGGCTCGCTGTCTGAAGAAGTGAGCTGTTTGCATAAATAGAGAGGGTGAAATCTGTGAGGCTGGTGCTCAAGTGTGAGTGTAGTTTTTATCACTCTAAAAACAAAATCATTTAGAATTTTTTTACGGCTTTTGTTGCAGTTTGTCGGCTCTCAAACGTCTTGTGAGACTTTCAAGATCACAAACGGTTTAGTGGCTTTGTAACAGTTTGTTTCTCTTTTTAATGGGGTGAATATGTTATGTTAATGAGGTCTGAGCTGAAATTTTATTACAGCTGTCAGTTATGTGACGTATGATGAAGCGTGTGAGGTGATGATGAAAAACAGACGTATTGGGGAAGTAAAAGAAAGACAGGCTTACTCTGATGTGAGGAATGAACTTAAGTTGAGCTGAATTCGGGGAATTAATGTGAGTAATGTGAGTAAAAGCTTCAGTTTTTGTGCTGAGTGTGTGTTAAAAAAAATAAAGACTGTGGTTTTAATAGCGGGTGCCTGTGGAATTGCCAATTTGTTCCAATAGTACGAGTGGTCATGCTAACTGTACTGTGTGTGACAGAGACTACTGCTCGTTAGTGTATAGAGAGCCTGAGGGGACACAAGGAAATACTGAGCAATCTGGAGCTATTTTAGGTGATACTTAACAATCTGAGAAAAATGTGACATGTTTCTCATAAACAAAACCAAAAAAGCATTTGTATTCCTTCAATTATATTTTGCATTACTTTTAGAAAATCTTTTTAAAGATGCAGTTTATTAAAAAACAAAACGGCTATGCACCATTTAAATACAGCTTATTAAAACAATTTTTCTTGATATGAAAGAGATCATGTCTTTCATATCTTTTCTGACTTTTTCAAAAAAACAAGTTACTCCAGACTCTCTACTCTCCATTTGTGTTACACTCTAACTTGCCAACTGTCAGCTGTTTTCAGCCTTTTTCATGCTGCCCAAACAAAAAGAACCTCAAAGTTTCATTCTAATGAGAAAACTATACACAAGACAAAATCTGAAACTCTGGCTTTTTCCACTGGACCATATAGATGAAAGGAGTTCAAAACATAGACTTTGCATGCCTTCAGTTGATAAGAGCACATAAACAGAGCTCTTTGAAAACTACAAAAACACCTTTGAAAATGTTCAAGTTTTCCTATTCACCTTGCTGTACAATGTTTTATCTCAAATAAATATGAAATATTTTATTTCATATTCATAAAAATATAGCTTTGCTTCAAAGAACACATGCTCTGGCGGGTTAGATTAACAACACTGTGTTCTCAATTTTAACAACTTTTTTTTGCACTTTCCAGCACCTTGTCTTAATACCTGCAGCTTAAAGCGGCGGAGCTCCAAAGCAAGAGAAATGTGGCACAGCAGCAGCAACAAGTTTACTTATCTCTGACATGGATACAAACATCTGCTAGATAATCCCACTTTCTGTTTCTATTTCTTAAATTAGTATGTACCTAGTGTACTAAAGTGTGCATGGATGTTTGACTACTTAAGGCACAATGAACCTGTAATTATTTAAGAAACTACCAAAACATAACAAGAAGTAACAATTTGATTTTATGTTGGAGGACTGCAGACAACAGATTTGGTCTGATGATTATGTATGAGCATATAAACGATGTTTTATATGTACAGAATAAATATTTCAATGTCAGTGGAGTAAAGCAATCATTATATTAGAGAAGTCATCTGCTCACCAAGTATGTGTAACCTAGTGACAAGGCTGTGAATGCTAGCTAGTAGTTGGGATGTCATCAGAACCAATACTAATGAATGAAAAGCTTCAATACCAAAAGTCTGAAAACACAGCAGTGCTTTTTTTTCAGTCCTGTACACTGGGCTGCATACTGTATGCCTACAAGTGTACTAATCTATCCTTAGATGCTGAAGAAAAAACAGGATTCCTACAAGCTCAGGAGAAGCTATACATAGCACAGTAAAAAAAAATTATGCGTAGAAGATGGCACCTAGTGCAGCTGCTGTGATAGCGCCATGGCAGCTCATTGATAAGTAAGTAGACATGCACAGATCAACCAGCCAAAGATCAGAATCAAACGAGTTCCAGGATTCTCAGCCCTGACCACTAACTGGCCAGTCAGCCTCATGTATGACATATTATGAGTCCTCCTGTTTCATGCCGGTGGAAAATCCACAGTGGTGCAGGGAAATGGTTGTGTGCACACTCACAAGCATACACTAATGCCACATTCCTTAATAAGTTGTAATTTCTTAGTATCCGGTCACAATTTGAATCTTGAATGCCCCCTCAACTCGGATTTCCCACTTGGAAGGTTGGAGCAGCCCTACCAACCCTCGAGTTAACAGTCCAAGATGGCAGCACTGAACATGAGCAAAGGTAAAACTGCAAAACCTTTAATCTGTACTGCCAATGTTGTGTATGTGTGACTGACTAAACAAGTCATATGCAGAGCACTGACCAGGCTGTATACATGAATGTGCTTCAGCTGTTTTAAAAGCAAAAAAGTATTATGTTGTATTGCTAGTGATACATGAATGGCTCTAACTAGCTTAGCTACCTAGCAAATCCTGTTTTTCTTTTTTGGAAAGCCAAGTTCAGAGGTATTTGTAACTCAGCAAAACATGCACTATGACTAAAGACACAACGCACTATGAAAACATCCGGAGCACCTTGAAACAAAATTATATGTTTACATTGTAAAGAAGCTAACAAAGACAACAACCCATTTATCTGTATGTCTTTCCAATTGTAGACCACTTTACTGTCAGTTTCTTACTGCAGTTTGGGGGAAATTGTAAAGATAAATAGTTTCTTTTATTATAAAAATAAAATGTTTTGATAACTTTATTTGCCAAAATTTAAATAACAATAACACAGGATAGACAGAGGAGCAGTTGGTGAGTACTGGGGTGTGAAGGAGTGTGGTGCATACTAAATTGATAGCTGTGTGTGTGATTATCAATGTCCTGCCCAAAGTCAAATGGAAGACTAATAACAACAATATATACACTACCAAATCTCAACAACAGTCAACTCAAGGAACTTTATATTGTAAAATAAAAACCCTACAATGCAGAGAACACTCCGACAATCAGACGACCCCCTATGAGCAAGCACTTGGTGACAGTGCTTGCTCATAGCTAGCATTTGTAGCATTTGGCAGAACATAAATACAGACACAACAACAAAATCAGAGCTATATGCTTGTTTCTTATTGCTTGTTGTGGCTGGAAAGGCAGTATTTTCAACAAAAAGTTGCTATTACAATAATGTGTGTGTGGTACAGATGGAACAGCCTGGCTATGTCGCTGTAATCTTGTTTCAGCTTCTTCATCGTCCCTCTCATTGATTTGCTGAGTACAGATTAACACGGTATGCAGCTGACCAAGTGGTAATTTGGTTTTTCATTAAGCAGTGAAAGTTACATAGTATTTCACTGTCAGTCAAACAATCTGGGTATGTTCCAACTACAAGATATATATGAATCTCTTTTTAATACACTGCTTACCCATGATGTAACACCTTATCGTTACATTTTCAACACAAAAAAACTTCCTCTTTGGCCAAAATAGCACATACCCTGCAGTTACAGCTTAAAACAAGACCTTGAAAACAGGGTTCTACTTTGGTATTACCCAGTTTGAAAAAAGGGGGACTTCTTAAAGACTTAAGAACTGTCCAAAAGAGTTTTAACCAACATAATTTAATATATAAAGAGCATCTTAGAAAGACAGTTTCTCAGAAGTAAAGATGAGGAGAACTATCCATCCATTTGCTTCTGCTTATCCTTTTTCAGGGTCACTGGAGCCTGTCCCAGCTGTCTTAGGGTAAGAGGCAGGGTACACCCTAGACAGGTCGCCAGTCTGTCGCAGGGCTAACACATAATCATTCGCACTCACATTCACTCCTATGGGCAATTTAGAGTTTCCAATTAACCTCACCCCACTAACTGCATGTCTTTGGACTGTGGGAGGAAGCAGAGTACCCGGAGAGAACCCACACAAACACAGGGAGAACATGCGAACTCCACAAAGAAAGACCCCGTCCTGGTCCTGATGGTAGAATTAAACTCAGGACCTTCTTGCTGTGCAGCAGCAATGCTGACCACCATGTCACCATGCTGCCCCAGTCCCACTGTTCAAGAACATGTGTCTATAAGTTGTGGGAAAATTTCATAATAATGATCTTCAATGTAAAATTGTGAAGCCTGTGAATGCTCTCTTCTTGTAGTCAGAGGAATTGAAATTTGAAATTCGTTTTGTTGTTTTTTTTCACACATTGACGCCACATCGTATTTCTCATGAACCACATACTGCAGATATTAAAACAGCGTTGGTTTGTAGTAGAAGAGTGAAGCTGTTCAGACCTTCAACCTATAAACATTTGAAGCACTGCAAAATGAAAAATAAAACAAAGAAGACCCAACACTGTTGACTAGGTAGAATATTATATCAGACAATATTAGGGCAGTGGTGTTAAAAAAGGGGGATGCTACACAGTAGTAAACATGGCCCTGTACCAAACCGTTAGACGTGTTGCTGCCATTAAATTACTTTAAGCTAATATTATTTTTCAGTTTAAACAGTTGGGTTTATTCTTTCTTTTACTTACACTTTATACACTATTCCAACTTTTTTGCATTGTGGTTCTGTTATTTACTAATATTCCAATACGAGGGACTATGTTGCGCAATATCTCTCAACAACAAATGTTTTTCGGTCTGTACTAAAATAATTCTGCTGTGTTTTTGTATGAAATCACACTGTGAGCATTGTTTCTGATGTTCTCACCAGATACTCAGAAAGAGACTGTTCTTCAGCCGACTGGAATTAGACGAGGCATTATGCCCCGCGAGAGAGAAAAAAACAATTCATCGCTCTTCGAGTGTTTGTGACTTTGAGTAAAGCATATTGTTTGCGTATAATCTTTCACATGAGAGCATTGCAGATTAATGACATGGCCCTACTTGCAGTTTGATGTTGTTGCTGTGCATATTGTATAGCTACAATTTGATAGGTCTGACATGGCGAAAAATGAAAAGTGTAAAGTTTGACATATCCTGTGACCTGTATTGTATTAGTCACATAAACATATGTATTTTGTCTTTTTTCATATCCGCTTTGTCGTGTGACAGATTTCTCTTGCAGTTCTAAATGCAGGATTAAAAGCTCAACCACCTTTTGTACACTGGATGAATAGTCATTTTCCAAACAGCATGATAAAGGACAAATAATCCTTAGTGTCAGACTTCAGTTGTAGCTTGTGCACAATGACAAAACAGATTAAAAAAATCTAGGTGCCCCCTGTTGGCTGTGAGAGAGCTCTGCAGCACCGATTAGGCTAAACTGCTTTCTCGATGTTGTACGGCTGAACTGGATCAAAAGCGTCACATCTCTGAGGCTGCTTGTCCATGTTAAGTGCTTTGACACTAAAAATAAATAACCTTGTGATGGCATGTATTGACTTCTTTTGGAAAAAAAGTGACCTTGTGTTAGGAGAACAAGCATAATTTCCAGATGACAGAACGTGCTGAGACTCGGAACTCCAATTTGTTCCACTCATCCTGATGCACGGCTGCCTCTGATCTGCATAGCATTATGATAATGTAGCACTGTCATATCTTTAGGAATAAACATGAGCTCTGATAGGGATGAGATGAGAATTTAGGTGTTTGGTACTGAATCTGGTGCACTCGTGTTCGGCCCAGGGATTTGTGGAGGGGGGGGGGGGGGGGGGGCTTATGTGGTAATCGGATTGGTAGGCTACAAATCCGTAGCTTTTTATTCCTGTGCTGTTTTGTGGGCAAGGAAAAATCCAGCACAAAAAAAACAGGTGCAAAGATGAAAATAATAAATGAAAACCAAGCAAGAGGCAGATGAGGGGAAGAGACAGGAAGGATATGAAAGGACAGAGAGTATACTGGATGAGTGGAAGATGCTGCTAATCTCTACTTTACGTTTTGCACTCAGTTCTTGGTGTATATGGACTGGACTGCCGAAACCTCCAACAAACAATAGTTGTCCTATTACAGGATGAAAACAGGCCTGTCGAGCATGAGATTTCTTCACATAATGAAAAGGGTGTAAATAAATAGGACATGTCTTGTAATGTCTGGGCTATCTTTTATTCTACTAGCTTCTCCAGCTCAGTGCAATCTCCCATCAGTGTTATCCATCTTGCTGAAAGTCAGAGCATGTTTTTTTGTTTCTTTTTTCCATCTTTTCCATTCATAAAAAGAAAAAAAAACATTAAATATGATTTACACAAAGATAGACAATTTTAACACCTTTGCTGTTTTCCATTTTTTACACAAAATCAGGTTGGAATATTTTTCACAGTTGTCCTTTCTCACATTTGCCACAGCAGAAAATTTCATCCTTCAGATATGTTTGCACTACTGTAAATAAACTATGCCTGAAGTACACAGGAAGCTGAACTGGTAGATGTGACAGGATAGGACACCAAGATGCTAAACGGCTTATATTCTAATACATTTAACACTGCAAATGTGGGAGAACTACAAATGGCAGCAAGCATGTCATACGTTGGTGTTTTCTGTATCTGTTACTTTTTTCTAATTTCTAGTTTTAATCTCAATTTTTGGCATTTAGCCCTCAAATGTGGCCAGATAATAAAGAGTTGCTTAAAAAGTACAGAGCAAAAAAACCACAGTATAAATAATATATGCATAATAGAGAAAGAATCTTTCGTGGCTAGCGTTTTCATTATTAGCATCATAAAAGCCGAGACACTGTACTGCACTATTAATGAACCATTTGTATTTTTTTAACAAACTAAAAACTAAGGATTAAATTTGCTTGGAATGAACAAAAAGCATGCTTGTCGCAGGCAGTTAATGGTTCCTTAGAGTATAAAGCTTTACTATCTCTAATTAGTATAATACATTGAAAATCTTCATAATTTTAACAAAGTTGAAAAAAGTTATTTAGGAAAGCTTGTGCATGTTCTTATCTAGCATTTTCCTTATGTATTTACATATATTCTACATGTCTTGATGCATTCTCAATCATCCAGGTAAGTAAATCTCCAAAAGTTGAATCTGTTCATCTGGATGTAGCGCTACGTCCAGATGAACAGATTCAACTTTTGGAGATATATTCTACATGGATCTTAAGCTAGTTGGAAAGCTAACTTGCTGCCCAAGATACATAGCTTTACTTTTACTTGCTCAGCATCGCGTCTAACTAACAGAATGTTACTGTTTGGGTTTTTCAAAATCATTTGGCTACAAAAAAAAGTCAGCTACATAAAAACTTCAGCCAATTCACAAAGTAAGCTAACTGTCGCTTGTTTGCTAACTACAGCTCATGTGCTAGCAGTAGCAACAGCATGGCTAATTTTTTTTTTGTTGTTTAGTCTAGTGTGTGTGTGTGTGCATGTGTTATTGTATTGCAATGACTCACACGTTTCTTCGAGACAAATGTGACCCTGAGGACACTTTGAGAAGGCAGTTCTGAGTCCTTTTATAGGTTGCTATATATAGTTCTGTCTGTGGATGCATTTTATCAAATTAATAATATCAGTATTATAGGAGGGCTGATATTAAAAGCTACTATTAGCTTTTTTGATGATCTGCTAACGACAGCATTTATAATGGCCAATAAATTAAAATTTTAAAAGCAAATAAAATGTATGAGAAACACTCCAATCCACCAGGGGTCGAATGTTGGGTGTTATTAACACCAAATTATAGGGAAATCTATTTTCCTGTCGTGTGTGTAAAAGAAAAAATATTGCCTGATATATCAGAATATTGGAATCATAAATCACCACATCTGTATCATTGGGGTGCATTGCATCTGTGCTAGATGCTTTTCTGAATGTTTACTGGAGTGCAGTTAGGATGAAAGGCAGATGAGAATAAGGTAGTGCTGGGAGAAATTCAGCCCTACCCTCCTACCATCACCTGAGGTCTGAGTTCTGGGTTTCTCTGCTCCACTGCTGCCAACACAACCCAGCCACAGATAAGCAGCCAAAACTGGATGGATGAATGTTTCTTCAAAATATAATGTTTTTCACAGGTGTGGTGCTGGTTTAACTCAACTGTTTGATTCAAATGTAGTGGAAAAATTACAATTAGTTAAAAACCTTTGTTGTTTTCTTTGTAAATTGCATATTGGCCTTGAGCTGAGCATGCCTAGCAACAGAAGCTTAAAGGGAACAGGGTTTAGGGAAAAATGAATTCTCTCTCTATTTTCCCCTTGACTCTCATGGTCTTCATCTCACAAACAGTAACACGCTGAGATTGGCTGTAATTACCATATTTATGCCTTCATGTCTTTCATTGCACTAGTTGATCCTATTCCCAAGCAGAAGCCTGCTTACGTGCAGAAGTAAATAACTCCACCAACACTGCTGTATTCTGAAATTTACTGCAAGATTTATTAGCAGCAGCAGCACCGTGGATGGTATTGTTTTCACCTCGTGAGTCAGCTTGTCATCATGGGAAATTGTGGGCCTGGATATACCTACTTTAGCAGGAGCTGCTCACAGAGGCTGCTTTGGGAGCAGTAGCTGTGCCATGTTTTCAAATAAAACTGTAAAACACACCCAGTTTATAATTAATTAATAGTTAATGAAAAATAGTACATTAATTACTCACTAACATAACAAAAAGCTCTCTTCGATGAGTGGTTTAAAACATTGACAAAGTGCAGAGGAGAGCTGAAGAAAACAAAGCAGGCAGGGTGTCAGGGGTGATTTGTGACACAAGGACGGCAAAAGTGAAAGGCAAAGTTTACAAGACACTAGTTAGGTCTGCTATAATATATGGTTTGGAGATGGTGGCACTAACAAAAAGACAAGAGTGGGAGCTGGTGGCAGAGTTGAAGATGTTAAATGTTTCATTGAAAAGGACGAACAAGATTAGAAATGAGTACATCAGACAGACAGTTTGGGATTCATGGATGTAGAAAAGGAGGATATGGAGAAGTTTGGTGTGACAGAGGGAATCTTATGAGCTTATGAGATGTACTCAGTGGCCACTTTGTTAAGGCAAAAATACTAATCCATCAATCAGACACTGTAACAGGGACCCAGTGGATTTAGGTAAGTAGACACGGAAAAGATGTCCTGCCGATATTCAAACCGAGCATCAGAATGGAGAAGAAAGCTGACTTAAGTGACTTTGATCGTGAGATGGTTGTTGTTGCCAGGCAAGCTGGTCTGCCTGGCAACAACCTGGTCCTTTCAGAAACTGATGATCTACTGGGTGCGTCCCACATAATCACCTCCAGGGTTTACAGAGAATTGTCAGAAACTGGGAGAAAATGTGTTGTTGATGTCAGAGGTCAGAAGAGAACGCCAGAATACTTCGAGCTGATAAGAAGGCAACAAAGCTCCCTTCATTCCATCTGCAGTACGCAGAAGAGCATCTCTGAATGAACCAGGTGAACCTTGAAGCAGATGGGCTGCAGCAGCAGAAGACCACACCATGTACCACTCCGTCAGCTAAGAATAAGAAACAGTGGCACCTGCTGCGTCACAGGCTAGCCAAAATCGAACAACCGAGTGTGATTTGAATGCCGGAGCTTATGTGATATGTTTTACATTTTTTTATCCGAGTTCTCTGTGTTGTTCCCAGTTCTTTGGGGGGTGTTACTTCTGGTTATTAAGGAATAAATGAGAAAATAATTAATGCAGTAAACAAAGAAAAGTTGGTACACCTGAAAGTTGAATTTCACTGTTTATTTCTCACAGTTTTATTTTCATTTTATGCTCCACTTGGACTTTTCTGATTGATTTTTCAGCTGTTCGTAAAGTCTTATCTTAGAGTTGATGTAATAGAGTTTTCTCTCTTTCATGAATTATTTGTTTTGCTGCTTTATTTCAAATTCAGTACTAAGAATAAAATTTGAGGAAAATCAGTGTTTTACTTGGCAGCTAAATGATAACATGAACCCACTGTGAGCTAAAGTCCTTTGCTTGCAGTGGGTTTATAACGCGACATGTTTAACGACCCAGTCCTTGGGAGAGAACGTTAATAAGACACAGGTGATGCTAAGAAGCGAGAACAAAGGAGAGAAGGGAAGTTAAATGAAAATACAGAAAAACCACATGGAACTAACAGAAAAAGAATCATGTGATTCATTACAGAAACCACAGATCATTGCAAAGACAACAAGACTTTAGACAGATTTTGCCAACATGTGCAGGTTTTACAGGTTTGTACTTGGAGAGATGATATCTGGGGGGCATTCTCCCCAGTTTACACCACTATCACACAGTCTTAGGCATTTTAATGTTTTTGTAGCTTTGCTTATGATGTATGGTATACCAACATAAGAGAATATTTTCCATATTGTGTGTGTCTGAAGAATCACTGGCTTGTGATCCTATCAACAGATGGTCTCGTCCTGTTAGTTTTAACTTTCTATTGCATGGTTTTGCTTCCTATTTTTATTTATGTATTTATTTAGTCTTAAGAATTTGTTAAATAAGTAAAGAAACAGAGAATCGGTGCCTAGTTTGGCCACATAGTTTCAATTTCAGCTCCTGTAATATTTCTCTCTGTATGTGATCATTTGCCAACCCTAAAAGAAAGAAATACATTCTGTAGATAGCAGCACTGCTCAGTGTGACTCACTTAAACAGTGACTCACGTAGCTCAGTGCCCCTTGCAGTAAAAGGAGTAGTGAAGGAAGCATGCAGATTCAGCAAATACAGAGTATGACTAATCAGTCCACAGTGTTATTGAATTATTAGACTGTTAATACTCATTTTTAATAACATTTTAGTTAGTCCTGTGGTTTCATATCCTGGGATTGGTCAAAGGATGTGTTAAATAGCTGAGAGGCAATTAGAAAAGATTCTTCTGCTCTACTTTTTTTATCGAGTTCTTAGACGTTTAAACTTTGTGTAATAGCAGTGTTTGACCTGTATATGGTTGCAAACAGCCGCTCATGTTTGCGTCGTTGTGTGTTACATTGTGAAATACTGCCACCAAGTGGTGGCTATCAAGAAATACACTTAGCAGGTTCTTTGGCTGTCAGTGTGGGTAAATCTTATTGATTTATCAGTGTTTGTGTATTTGTGTGTGTCCAGGTCTGTTGGGGATGGTAGCCCACATGATGTTCACCACAGCCTTCCAGCTGACAGTCAGTCTGGGCCCAGAGGACTGGAAACCTCAGACGTGGGACTACAGCTGGTCATACATGTGAGTGATGTTGGTTCTTTCTATTTTGCTCCCAAGCAGCCAGACATTCTTGTCATTTTTAAAGTGGTCTTGAGCAATAAATCTCCAGGCTTTCTGGAAGTCTTTCAAAGTTTTTGTTCGGACATATAATCTAAAAATGAACAGAGTTTGTGAGTCACTCCAAGCCGAGTTTGGAGAATTTTTCTGAGCATTAAATTCTAACTTCTTTTTTAATTTATTTGTAGCAAAATCAGTTAACTGACTGTAACTCAAAAATGATTCCTTCTAATCATAGTTTTGTGCAGATAGCACATCTGTAAATTACACATTGTCATGCGCTCATGTCCAACACCATGTGTAAGGACATAACTGCAAGATGTTTTTTCATGAAACTCCTTTTCTGTCACATTTAGGATTTGAACATTTATGTTCTGCTCACTGCCAAAAACGTGAGCTTGTTAAACTTCAAACATGAGCTTTTACAGGGGCGGTTTTTTGTGTTCCTGTGCTTCCTGGTACAGTAAATTGTCCACAAATTATGCCTTGCTTCTATGCAATTTTAACAGTTTGCAAAGCCATCTGTGGGCCAGACTGAACCTTTCAGCTCTTCAGTTCTAGCCTACTTTTCAGTCTTTTCATCTGCTGCAATCACAGGTCCAAAAACTGAGCTTGTTAAGTGGATAAAGGAAAAAGCCCACTCTACAAGATAGCTTAGTCTTTTCTCTTTGTGTCTCCTGTGCTGTTGCTCTCAGCCTACTTTTCTGTATTTCTCCTTACCCTGCTCCCTCCCATTACATTCTTTGTAGTAATTTCTCTCTTATCCCACTGTTTCGCCACCTGGTGCTTTGAGTCCTCACTTGTTTGTCCTCCCAAAGCATTGAAATGATTTGGCAAAATGTTCTACACACTGGTTATTTCATCTTTGATCAATTTAAATTTCACAAGAACAGCAAAAATATGTAATACTTCGTTTTACCATGCATTGCAGTTCTTTTCTCAACTTTTGTTTGTTTTGGGGGCTTTTGTGTTTAAATTGGAGCCCAGCTGATATTGAATTTTAAATCACCGAATACTGATACAAGTATTTGGTGATTTGAAAGGCAAACATTTCAACAGATTAGCCAATATTTTTTTCTTTTTCTGTGTTGCTAGTAGGAAAGCTTCAGAGTGCCCTCTTGTGGTCAAACTGTAATATACGGTGCCATACCACTTATAAAAACGACAACAGGTCTGACTGAAAGTGCTGTACAATAACACCAAATATCAAAGACAAACACAGGCCAGAGGGTAAAAGATATAGAAACACAACAGAGCTGCAGAAGTTACAGTTAACATCAACTCTCATAACAAAACTGAAGGGTGTTTCTTTCTTTCTTTTACTGGTTTTAATTTTTATTTATCAATCGTTATAAATGCTAATGTTGATAAATCAGCACACAGATAATATTGGCCAGTAACATCAGCCTGACAATAAATGGGTTTGAACCATTTAAACCTTATCAGGCCAATGTTTAGTCCTTGTTAAACTAACAATTATGCCTCAATAAAGCAGACAGGTTTGCAGGGTTTTTATGGTGAATCAGCGCCACCAGGAGGACAATTCCTCGTTCCCACTGGCTGGACTTTTATTCTGCAAAAACACAATGAGAGCACATAGAAAGTTTTTTATCAGCATAGTGCATAATTTCTGGTGGTTATTTAATATAGAAAAAAAAGAATCTTGTACTCATAAATATCATAATTTATGCATTCTTGTAAATTAAGATCAAATCACTAAATTACATAGAAATGAGTGCCAGTTTTTGGACACTCTGGACAATGAGCCAGCTGAACAACAACAACAACTGGTTATAAGCTATTCCAGCTAATGTTAGCCTAGATTCTCCTAAAAATCACACCTTCCCCTTGATGAGCATTTTTGACAGCTGAGCTAAACAGTAAAATGACAGCCTACACTTACTACAGATGACCAGCAGTCCTACAGAGTTGTTTGTCCTACAGTGGCCAGTGTAGCTGAGATTTATGCACTTGAATTGAGCGGGATAACAAAACAGGATTCAGTTGACTGCAATTTGCAGTCTTTTGACATCTTTTGGGGTGGCTGTAGCTCAGGCAGTAGAGTAGCACACCTACTAATCGGATGGTTGGTGGTCCCTGTCTGTTCCAGCGTTAAAAATGCTAACCTAAAGTTGCTCTGCGAAGTGTCCATTCAGAGTGTGAATGTTAGATAGAAAGCACCTGCATAGGAAAAACATATAAGCACCAGTCCATTTACCATCTACTGGTGAGATTGTACATACAGGGAGTGCAGAATTATTAGGCAAGTTGTATTTTTGAGGAATAATTTTATTATTGAACAACAACCATGTTCTCAATGAACCCAAAAAACTCATTAATATCAAAGCTGAATGTTTTTGGAAGTAGTTTTTAGTTTGTTTTTAGTTTTAGCTATTTTAGGGGGATATCTGTGTGTGCAGGTCACTATTACTGTGCATAATTATTAGGCAACTTAACAAAAAACAAATATATACCCATTTCAATTATTTATTTTTACCAGTGAAACCAATATAACATCTCCACATTCACAAATATACATTTCTGACATTCAAAAACAAAACAAAAACAAATCAGTGACCAATATAGCCACCTTTCTGTGCAAGGACACTCAAAAGCCTGCCATCCATGGATTCTGTCAGTGTTTTGATCTGTTCACCATCAACATTGCGTGCAGCAGCAACCACAGCCTCCCAGACACTGTTCAGAGAGGTGTACTGTTTTCCCTCCTTGTAAATCTCACATTTGATGATGGACCACAGGTTCTCAATGGGGTTCAGATCAGGTGAACAAGGAGGCCATGTCATTAGTTTTTCTTCTTTTATACCCTTTCTTGCCAGCCACGCTGTGGAGTACTTGGACGCGTGTGATGGAGCATTGTCCTGCATGAAAATCATGTTTTTCTTGAAGGATGCAGACTTCTTCCTGTACCACTGCTTGAAGAAGGTGTCTTCCAGAAACTGCCAGTAGGACTGGGAGTTGAGCTTGACTCCATCCTCAACCCGAAAAGGCCCCACAAGCTCATCTTTGATGATACCAGCCCAAACCAGTACTCCACCTCCACCTTGCTGGCGTCTGAGTCGGACTGGAGCTCTCTGCCCTTTACCAATCCAGCCACGGGCCCATCCATCTGGCCCATCAAGACTCACTCTCATTTCATCAGTCCATAAAACCTTAGAAAAATCAGTCTTGAGATATTTCTTGGCCCAGTCTTGACGTTTCAGCTTGTGTGTCTTGTTCAGTGGTGGTCGTCTTTCAGCCTTTCTTACCTTGGCCATGTCTCTGAGTATTGCACACCTTGTGCTTTTGGGCACTCCAGTGATGTTGCAGCTCTGAAATATGGCCAAACTGGTGGCAAGTGACATCTTGGCAGCTGCATGCTTGACTTTTCTCAGTTCATGGGCAGTTATTTTGCGCCTTGGTTTTTCCACACGCTTCTTGCGACCCTGTTGACTATTTTGAATGAAACGCTTGATTGTACGATGATCACGCTTCAGAAGCTTTGCAATTTTAAGACTGCTGCATCCCTCTGCAAGATATCTCACTATTTTTGACTTTTCTGAGCCTGTCAAGTCCTTCTTTTGACCCATTTTGCCAAAGGAAAGGAAGTTGCCTAATTTTTACTCTCAGGGGTTTCTGTTATGCTGCAGAAGTGGAATAGTCCAATTCTCCTTATGCTAAAAAGTTCATAGTGTGCTGTCATTAAAACAGATTTAGATAGTCTTTTAGTCTATAAAACTGTGAATAGCAACTTTTAAACAATAGTGCACACATGTAATATACTGTGGTAAAATTCATAACTTTAATATTAAAAAGTAATCTAAACAAGCGTGTATTTTTTTCTTTAGCTATTGTTTGTCTTCTGATCCCTAATCAAAGCAGCCCATTTGTTTACTTGTCAAATAATAATTATGACTTGATTGTGACAAAAACATTACTTTAACAGCATTTTATGTTGGCACAATGTAACTGTTTTCCCAAGATATCGAAATAATATGACAACCTGTTTTCAGTAGTCTGAATTTTGGAGGAAACAGGCTTTTTGTGTTTTGATCATTATAAAAAAGAGACTTTCTATCAAGATAAAGTTTTCAAAATCATTTTTTTATGTTTCTATACATGTTTTCACATGAGGATGCATTTTTCATGTCTAGTCTGTTATCAGTATTTAAAGTAAAATAGTTGTGAGAACTGGTATGACGTGTGGTATGGAGATGATGTCGCTAACAAAAACACATGAGGTGGAAGTTTAGGTGCCAGACTTGAAGAATGTCACATTTTTATTGGGAGTGGCCACGATTTAAATGTTAGTATATCAGAGGAATAGCTCAGGTTGTGTAAAGGATTGAAAACTGAACAAAGGGTGTTGAATATGGAGCAAATGAAGGAGTTCATGTTGTTTTCATTTCTTTCCTTAGTTTGGCGTGGAGCTCCTTCACGGCCTGCATGGCATCCTCAGTCACCACCATCAACCGCTACACCAAAACCATCCTGGAGTTCAAGCACAAGCGCAGGAACATTGAGAAGAACCTGAAGATCAAGCAGAAGCTGTTGGAGCTGGACTCTCCGGAGCAGGTGTGGGATATGTACATCAGCTCTGTGCCGAGCACTGCTGAGGAACTGCTCGACCTGTCGTCAGATGGACGCAAGCTGTCCAACACCTCCATCTTCCTAGACCTCAATGACCTGCCAGATCCACAGGGAGAGGAGTACTGCTAGACGAGCAGCGTGGAGCATTTTGGAACATGATTCTGTCACTGTCATGTCCAGTGTCTTACAAGGATGTAAATACTTTAAGGATAATGAGATCATGATTGAGACCTCTGGGGATTTTAAGTGATTAGCCAAAATCTTCAACATTTAGCATTCGTAAATCAGAACACCAATTTGGAAGCATATTTCGGATCACTTGATAAACAAAAGTCTGACATTTGCTTTAATTTGAGCTCTGTTTGGTCTTCACCATACCTGAGAACTACAACAGGATGTTTAATTTGCAAATGGTTCACTGTGTTCAACAGCTACTGGCGGTTGATGACAGCAATGAACCCAAAACCATAAAACCACAGCAGGATGTTACATATTTTCAGTGCAATATCTTCATAGTTAAGGCAGAAGATTTAAAGATTTTTGTTTTTTTCACACATCCTTAAAAAATCCAGTTTTAGGTTTTTATTCATGCGTTGTTAACAAGGTCACAACGACAAGTATTGTTACTAGCAGGAAGACTATTTAAGTAAAAAAAACAAACTTGCATTTTCAGATCATCACATCATCTTTTGTTAGCAAACAGTTTAGCCCTTCACAAAAAGCAGGGAAGCAATTTACTAGACACTTATTCTGTATATTTGTGTAGTGATAAAACAACAAAAAATCTGAAAAAGAAGCTTTTCAACATTTAAATTATGGTCAAACCTGATCTGCTGTGGCACAGCATATCAACAAATATAGTGTCAATATACCGTAAATATACCATTGAAGCTAATTATACTACTGTAAATTTCAAAATGAAGGTTTGCCGTCTCCTCAGCAATGATCTCATTGATCACAGTGGTTGTTTATTACCTCAGATCTCATGAAATATACATGGAAATTTGATTTGGAATCTCATCCTGGTTGTGATAAAATTCAGAACATGATACATAAAAGCCTCTACAGGGACCAGTTGGTTCAGGCCAACTGTTTAAAGCTAATCAAGCCCCCTATAGCCTACATAGCTGTCCTATTAAAACTGGGTTATAGCCTTATCCACATTTCTGAGACCAAAACATATACAAAACATAACTAGGATACTTCTGCCTACACCGATGCTCAAGTAGTGCATGTAGCTCCTTCCACTCTTCAATCGTTCTTATTTTCCATTTAGAAGTCACCCCATGGTGGCCATTAGTATAAATGAGAACAGGTGAAGCTGAGGAACCTAACAAAAGCCAAGAGAAAAGCTCCATAGAAAGGACAGTGATCTGATTGCTTCTCCAACATCTACAATTAGCTCAGTGAGGAGTAAAGAGTATTGGGTTGCTGAATTTTGAAGTTTAACTATTGATGAAGGTGTACAAAGTTGCTAAAGCTGCGTGTGTCCATGACTCACTCAGCTGTAAATACACATTGCTGGACTGACCGTATCCATATATTGATACACTGCCTCACACCAAATCAAACATGTAAACCAAATGGGATTTAGTGGCGTCAAACACACTGCATTAGGTCTTTAGAACCGAGAAGTACGACCACGATCGATGGACTGTAGCAGCATTGCTCCGTCTAACACATGGAAACAAAAGATGATTCTAAGGTGTATAGCAAGAAGGTTCTGGGGGTGGAGGATGCCTGCAGGCCACGCTGAGTGCCTTTACTTCCAGCAGCATGCCTCCGCTCACGCAGCATGCTCTGTACTCATAACATATGAATAAGGGCAGTGCTGTTTCTCTGAAAAAGTAACTGCTTTAGAGGAAACATGTAGCTGTCTGTGCAAACTGCCAAAACCCATCAGCGAGAGAACCGCGCGTCTTTTCAAGCTTTCTGTGTTAATATTTACTTGATGATGGGGGTATTTTTCTTGTATTGACACACTGGGATTGTTGCTACTTACAGTCATTTAAGTGCATTTCAGAGTATATCTTTGTGTACCTTCTTTATTTGTTCAGTTTAAAGTGAAATGTAATGTAGATGACCTGACAGCTTATTCTTCTTGAGTTTAAATTATCTTTGACTTTCCTGGGTTGCAGTATACGCTGAAGCATGGATTGTTGTGTCTTTACAAGTATGTCATGACTTATTTACAGTGGCATTTTTGGTGTAGTGTTCATTAGTTGCTTTTTGTGGATAATTGTTTTAAGCTTAATATGTTAATATGAATAATACGTTCTTATGAAAAGATTTAATTTGAAGGCAATCAAGAAGCATATGTCATAATAAAGAAGTTGTTTTTATCATATTTTCTGCTGGGCTTTAACCCCACAGTTCCTTGCTTTCACCACAAGATGGCAGTGTTGCCTAACTTTGAAATTAGAAGAAATTGGTGAGCCAACACTGCCCCCATACACACGCACACAAAGATGTTTTTTAATCAACAGATTGAACTCAGTCACCCTTGTAGTCCAACTCAGTAACCACACTCGTGAGTGTTCAGACATTAAAGTATTGTTTCACTTTATTACAGATACCACCAGACTTTTTGAATCTTACCACCGAGGCAATCTGCAGCCCTTACATTTGCAAAGCAATTGCACTAATGCCATTCCATAGAAATTCAATCATTTGTCATTCGAGCTCAGTAAGAGCTTATAGCAACAGAAAACAATGAGCAAGAAGAGCTGTGGGAAAGAAATCTTTGCTGAAAAATAGGTGTGTTTTTTATGCTTTCATACCAGTGCAAATACATGCAAACTGAAAACTGACAACCCTGTAAGCAGAAGCGGAAAAACTTCATACATCAAACTCCACTGAAATGGCTCATCGATGGGTCGAACCTCCGTGCATTCATTTAACTTGTCATGTTTCTGTTGTCCTCCAGTGGTTCCCTTTACTTTGTTCAAGGTGCAGCACAGGAGGCTGGTTTTGCAGCGGGATACGAACTTAAATCCTTCACATAAATGTGCCAAGCAGCAAGCGATCCACACCGCTTCCCCTACATCCATTTATCCGCATTCATTATTCAAGAATACAAAACCACTCAGTCAAATCTGAGCTCATACAAAGATTCTCTTGCTCACCCTTCTGCTGCTCGCCGCATAAAAGATTCATCCCACTTTATTTCAGAAACAATGCTTGGAGGATGGTGCTCAACATGTAGGCACTGATTGCTCTTAAATTCTTAACCAGCAAGATTAGAAAACAAACAGGTCAAAAGAGAAAGTTATGGAAATTGAGGATGGTGAAAATGCGCCAGATCTTGAGTTCCTTGTACAGTCTACTGAGCACCGGGATTAAACTGCAGACACTAAAAGCTACAGTGTTTCACTGTTCTACAATTATACAGCCACAACTTACAGCAAGCACATTCTCATGACCACCTTTGCACATAAACGCCTTAGTTAACCACTTTGAGCAATCTGTCGTATAGAAAAAGACATGGCTGTCTTTCAAACATAAGGTGATTGATTGGTAGAGTTGAATGGATTGACACAGGGTTTTTATTATCAAGTCTCTGCAATGCTGCTTGGCTGGTCATAAGCAGATAACTGGCTCTCTCTTCTGCACTCTGAGTCGCTGCATCTGTCTCAATCAGATGGCATGTTAGCACAGGCGTCTATTCAAAGCAGTGCCAACAAAAAGCCTCAAGTTCCAGCCCGTCAAAGGGTCACTGCCATCCAAAGTCCTGTCCTGCCATCTGATAGAAGCGCTGGTTGTGAGGCTTGTAGAAATCCCTCAGTCTCTGAATCACCTCTGGGTTGATGGAGGCGTGCGTCCTCCCTTTTGTCTTGCCCAGGCAGTGCGGTTTACTACTTCCCTCCGGCTTCTTGAGGCAGGGGAAGCCTTTAGTTTTGTTGAAGTAGAAGTGCTTGTCTGTGACAATCCTCTGGAGGCCCAGAAAGTCCTGGACTTTGCCCAGTTCCCCGGCTGGGTCTGAGATGAGCCTTTCCCCGCTGACCAGATGGATCTGATTTCTGGGGAACCAGGCCAGCCAACGCTCCATGTGTTGGGCATACAGGCCGATCCACAGCGGGCTCCACAGAGAGTCGATCTGACCTAGAGACAAAGACACGGGAGGCAGAGAGAGCAATGCATGTGATTTATGTCATCTTTACTCCTAGATAAGGACGGTCAGATGACGAGGATTTTGCCCACTGTGTTCACTTTTTGACCCCACACCAATCATCTATATCACTAGAACCAAGATGAATGCTTATGTCTCGTAAACACCAAGTATGCCAAGCTCCTAGTAAGGAAACAGGAAACTTCTCATTGTCAAAATGTTGGATGTAAAACACTTTGGCAGGTGTAAACAAACACTAATTGTTACAGACTGTTAAATGGTGCAGCTTGTGGCAGCATTTGCAAATGCCTACAGATAATGGAGCTGTCTGGGAATAAACTAATTTCTGACTCATAAAGTTAGAGATGCTATGCATAGCTGACTATATACTGGGCAAACTGAAAAAACCCCATAATAGTTGTATCTGTACCTGTGGTTTGGTTCTTGAAGGCTAGACTCTCAAAGGCGGGGATGTTTGGGGTCTTGGAGATGATCTGTGTGTAGTCAGATATGGCTCGGGTCACAGGGTCACGGACGACCACGATCAGCTTCACATCTTTAGACATGGCATGGACTCGCGCTGGTGTTTCCACGGTAACAAAGTAACGAGGCGTCTTCTCCATAACAATCTGGCCATCCAGGGCTTTAGGCATTATACTTCTGCACAAGAAAGGAAGCAAATGAATTTACACAAGTCAAAAACATAAATCCTTGCAAAAGTCTTAGAGTTCTGTTCATATGAGGCTGGTATGATATGCGTGTATATGGAGGAATTACTCCACTGAAAAAATGATGGAAAGATGTTTTTCTTCATTATCCATCATGTGAGATTTTGTCTAGCATGTGACTATTTAAAGAGTAAAAATAAAGGTTTTAAATGACTAGTTCAGCATTTGAAATTATATCCTTGTGCCTTTTTGTTGTCTTTAATCTAATTATAATTGCTTAGTCTTTAGCATTAAGGCTGGCAACATGGGGTTAAAAACATGTATCTGCACATATGGATACATATAGGTATTTTCTTGAAAATCGGGTGCAGTAATCACAAAGGTCTCTACACATTCCCTCATATGACCCTATTAATCATTTTGACACACAACGCATCAGAGTGTCCAAGCAAGACTTCTTCTGTGAACCAGACAAAGGGGGCAGGTACGTAAAACAGATTTCCTTGAATGCATCTCACTCTGTTCACCTCCACCTCCGCAGCAGAAGCCCAGCAGATGGGACTCATTTAGAGATAAAAGACTCCAGAGGCCCCAAAGGACTGTCTGGGGATTCAGGGACATCTGCTAACACACCTGCCACACACCTGACTGGCTGACCAAACACAAGCAGCCACAGTGGAATGATCATAACCAGCTCTGAATCAGCATTTCAGCTGGTGTTACATTGTAAGCTAAAGAGCTGATGCATTCTAAATAGGTAGTTAAGGCAAACACAGGGTTTCAGCGGATTTAGGAAAATCTCATTTGTTTCCAAAAAAGACCCCAATGGACAAGGTGTCCTGTTATAATTTAATCTTTACATGAAATGTAAAGACAGCCCATCTATATTTGATGATACTGAATATTAGTAGACCCTAAATGGTCTCATTTAGCAGTAAGATGACTGTCAATCACTTTCCATGATAAAAACATCACAACAAATTTGGCGAAGAAAGGATTTAACCTTTTTATGTTTCTTTGTTTCCATTATCAATTATTCAGTTAGTGATTTTGGGCACCTTTAAGAAATAGAACAGATTTCTTATAGAATTAAGATGCAGGGATTGAACCACCAACCTAGACAGCCTGCTTTACCTCCTGAGCTACGACCACTCCAGTATTGCTCTTGGAGTATTACTGTGATTTTACTTCATAGATATACTAAACTTTCAAATAATGAGTATAAGTCAGGCCTGTGAGCCACGCTCAGGCTTTTAAATTCTCTGTTTCAGCTCCACCTCCTGTTTAAACCTTTATTTGCAAGTTGCAGCCAATCAGACAAAAGCTGTTTTAAAGCTAAAAAGGCTTGTTTCAGATAATGGATGAACTAAGAGACTGCACAAAGGGCCAGTATTCAGTAAATTAGGATTATTTTGAAATGCGAATGATGCAAAGCTACTCAAGAAGAATCCAAGAATAAAAATGTAAATAATAGAAATAGATTTATTAGAAATAATAAAAATAGATAAATAATAATAATAAATAAATAGAAATAAATAATGAATAAAGATGGGAAGTTGTTATGGCTAATCCTACTGTGTATCACCTTAAATTAGGATTCTGTATTCTCTAAACAAAACTTTTCTTGTAGCTTCAGTTGAGATTCAGAATGAATTATGTTCATAATTTGACTGCTACTAATATCCACAATGCTATTATGTGCTATATAATTTAGGTATATAAGATCACTGGCTGCTTTTAAATGCTTTGCTACAAACACCAGATTCATGTCATGTCATAAATGTCACTAACACTATAAACCTGTTTAGTGATGGTATTCAGAAAAACTGAAATGCTCCACAGAACTTTTGGAAACTGGTCGTAATTTTCTGTGAGCCTGCTTCTGACGTTTGTACCTATTAAAAAGGAGTTCTTTGTTCCCACTGTTGCCAAATCCTTAAGTAATATTCTAATTGATGCGGTGCTCTCTCTAATATTTTATTATTTTTATTTTACCATATAAAGCACCTCAAGATGACAATTGTAAAGTATTCTGACCGATTACTGCTGCCTTAAGTTGTTCACTTTTGCTAAATACAAGGTCTTTGGTTTATCACTGGTTCATCCCTCTGTCACAAAGGAAAAAAATCATAAGTAACAAGGTATCTTCGCTCTGTGTGTGTGTGTGTGTGTGTGTGTGTGTGTGTGTGTGTGTGTGTGTGTGGTGCAGCCTCCTATTTAAAGGCTGTATCAGAAAACAGAATCAATAAAAATGTTCTCATAAATGACACCTTAATAATAAGAAGAAGAATATTTTTTTTACAAAAAGAGGATAAAGACAGAGAGAAACACGGCTGATCAATTGATGTTCTACCTGTCAGCTCAGTCAGGCTTCAGTCGCACCTGCAACTTCCTATCAATACATCCACCTACTACCCACCACACGGCCCTACTTCTATGAGTTTCACAAACACACTCAGAGCGATTTCATTTGATCTGATCAGTGTGAGGCAGTGCTCACCACCACTTAGCCTGAAGACTTCCCTTTTAACTCCAATACCCTAGACAGGAGGAGCCGTACAGTCTGTTACATGGTCCCATAAACACACACACACACATTCTGCAAAACACAAACATACACTCATTATTCACTCATTAGTCAAGCATTTGCTGTCATGCTTCTGGTCTCCCTGTGGACCCATTTCTCACAGTCTAACACACACACACAGAAAAAGACACATTTAAAAAAAAACATCCTACACACACGCACACAAATGCTCTGAAGACATAAATGGTGAGTGTAGTGGATTTTTACCAGACCCTTTAAAAGATCTTGTTTGTGTGTGTGTGTGTGTGTGTGTGTGTGTGTGTGTGTGTGTGTGTGTGTGTGTGTGTGTGTGTGTGTGTGTGCGTGTGTGTGCCAGAGCATTTGCTAGAGTGTTTTAAATGAAAGGGGTGGGTGACTGATGAAGGAATGATGGGAGTGGATACAAACGCACCTCCATTAGCAATCTGTCTGTGAATAGCCTGAGAGCCAAGAGCCCCCATACCATTACCTAAGCACAAAGAGCTAATTACTGCTCCTAAGAGCACCATCAAAAGATAAGATGTATTCCAAATATGCTTCTGCTATGAGGTTAGCACAGACACACTAATTGATTGACAAAATAGCCATTAGTTTTTCTGATAACTAAATATGGCTTCATCCTACTTTTGGCATAGGGAACTTTGTGTTCTTGGAGATATGACTTCAGTTCCATTTCATACCTGAATAAAGGTATGGAACATTTTGTCAGAATCAGAAACAATGTCACTGGCTGAAGTAGTGCTGACTGGGCAGGATCAAAAAAGAGTAATTTTGCTAGGAAAAACTATATTGTGTGTTGTTTTATATTTACTTGTTATTGGTATGATACATAAATGAATAATCAGAAGGAAATGATGTGGTCACAATTGCTTCAAGACAGTAAGAACAGTAACAAACTAAATTAAATATTACAAGTATTTTTAAAAAGTCAGCTTTTTCTACATGTAGTTCTACATGACTGCTTATGACGAACATTATGTGAAGAAATATTATTCCCAACTTAAGTACCCTGAACTTCACTAAAGTGCATGACCAAAACCCAAAGTAGACCTAATAAATAGCCCCAGGATGTCACTAGCCTGTGATCCTGAGCCAGGATAAATAGGAATACTGCATCACAAACCCTCCCAAAGTAATGCCAACATTAATATGTTGTGATTGTATTATTTTGTACAGTAAGATGAAGTGGTATCTTTTTATGGTCTATGTCCCCACATCAGGGACAATTTTTAAATTAAACTGAACTTAAGAGGAGTGAAATACTCTGTGCTAAATTTTGGTCTCTCACAGTTTCCAAACTCAAAGTTGCTCACCAAATTCCCAAATTCTTAAATGTGTTTACTAATCAGACTGAGAATTCAGTATAGAAACTTCTGCTTTTGTCACAGTAGTGATTTCTATCAGACAGCATGGGTTCCAGCACGGGGGGGGGACTAGAGAGTATTAACCTCCTGTGTTCACTGGCAGGTGAATAGAACTGCCTGGAGACACCATGTGTTACAGAGGAAATGTCCCCCCCCCCCAACAAAGCTTAATAAATTGGCAGTTTTGAAGCTCCTGTTTTAGCTGCATCCTTTCACCGCTCATTTACTCCTGAGCGCGAGATCAAAAATCCAGGAAGATGAACACGTGGATTATCCAGCCGCTTACAATGAGCCCCTTTTCCTTTGAGGAATCACTCTTTTGTCTCCTGATTTCCAATATTTCTGCACACCTCCCTGGTGAATTACTGCAGGCCAGCCAAGGCCAATGGCTGCTGATCCTGTAGGGGCTTAGGGGTAACTGCGTGTAGGTGGGTGCGAATGGTGCTTAGCCAGTGACAGTAGGGATTACATGAACTGGGATGAATGTTATGATGGGGTGGGAAGTGAGGGGGTGCTGGTGTAAATGTAAAGGGATGGAGTACAACTGGTAATGCAGCGTTGGGCCTCAGCTGGGACCAAGAGAAGCAGGTGGAGACTAAAGGAGCCAGGACCCTCTAGAGGCTCATCAGTAGCATACTGTGTCATGTCGTGTGTGTGTCTGTGTGCGTGTTAATAAATGTGAAGCAATTGCATTCTTCATCAGGTATAGCAGGAAATATGCAGCAAAGAATCTGAGGATTTGAGGGTGTGCTGGATCAAAGAATGAAAACGTGGTCTGTTAATCTTTGATGTTTGATCCAAGGAGGAAACAATAGCCATTCAAAGAGCAGCAGCATATTGGCGGAATTCATTATACACACCTGGCTGCCTGCTTATGAGTCAAATATGAGATTTGGGTGTGTATTTTTGTGTTTGTACGTATGCATGACTGTGTTTTTGAGGGACCATTCATCCATTTCCTCTGTATGGGGGACCATTAAGTGGTCGGTCTATTGTGGATGTGCCCTGTCCACTTCCAGGAGACATCCATCATAGAGGGGCCCCAGACCACCCCCAGCCTTTGCTTTCCAAACCCCGGGGGAGTGCCCTAATGAGAGCCAGATCGCCCCACCCGTCTAGGCCTTATGGTGATTACCTCCTGTACAGTACGAGGAACAGAGAGATCACACCTGAACCCCAGTTACACAAAGCCACCAAAATCAAGTATTGCTTTAATTACTTCGTACTTTAGTGTGTTGTTTCATAACAACTTCTCAAAATTATACACACACATGTGCACACAAATGTGTGTGTGTGTGAAATATCACCAAAGAATATTAAGAAATCAGATCAGATTCATCTAAAAATTTGGGTTTCATGTTTACCTCTAACTCCTGCTGGACATCAAATGTTTTGGCAACTCTTTGTGTTATTTACATGATAATTATTTTCTACTACACATACACAAAACACAAAAGTAACACCATGTGTTGTGTCATTGCAAGACAAACTCAGCAGTGTATTGGTATGAATTTAAAAGCATCCCTTAACGAGTTCAGGATTAATTGCAAATGCACCGGTGCCATCAGAGCAGCTGATCCTGGATTGCAATTAAAAGTCCCAATAGATCTCAAACAGCATTAGAAAACCTTTCAGTCAGTGTAGTTTAAACAGCTTACTATGAAATCAAACCACTGATATCAGTGCTGGTGAAAAGAAACAAAAATTACCAGCTTGGAAAAAAAGCAACATTAATTTTTATTTATTTATTTATTTATTGAATAAATTTCAACAAATAGTTTTATATTTAAAAAAGTTTCAATGAAATTGGTCTTGTTTAAATACATAAAAATACATAAAAATTTAGCCTTTAAATATCTTAAAATGTTATTGGCATTTTTGATGCTAAGCATAAATTTCAGGTCGAGGTAGTGAAATATAAATAATCTGTGTGGCTCAGGAAGAATCTGACATTCACCTCTGAAGAATAAACTCAAAGTAAATATAAATAAAGCAGAACTTTAGGATTTCACGCTGCTCCGTAAACGTTTTTTTTGTGGGGGGGGGTTTTTTAAATCAATTTTCAGGAACTTGTAGGTTTATGCCAAGGTAAGTTGGTGTGTAATGAACAAGAAGCTGCCTCCACACCTGAAAAAAGATGCTTACACTGAAGTGCCAGAATCTGCAGCTCCTCTAGTGGTCACATGAGGCTGTCTCAGATAACAATTAGATAAACTCCTCCCATAAAATCAAATGTTAAAATGCCCAACTTTACAGTATGAAAAAGCTTTTTTCAACCACGCTACCAAAAAATAAATAAATAAATAAACAGCTCTCCACATTATAATCGCTGTAGTCTGGGTGATCTCTCCCTTACACTTTTAAACTGCAGCTGTCTGCTAGGCCTCACCTCTGCTAATTTGAATTATTGACTTTGACCTTCGTGTCTATTTGCACTGCACCTGACTGCTTATGAATGCTTAACAGATAACACTCTCTCAGCCAAATAAAGCCAGTTTTTACCCCAGTAATCGACCATTTCGGCAATCAAAACACTAATGATCTATCTTTTATATACAGTTAGCCAGGTAGTAGCCTCCATGACATCTGCCACTGGTTGTTGTAAAGCCCTGAGCTGCGTGCTTCTCACCATCGTAGTGTTTTGAAACTGGATATGGTCAGAAATGTGTTTGCTAAGCTCACAGAAATGGATATCTGAGGACCATTTTACAACAGATTGTTGCAGCAAAATTGGAGGTTTTTTTACCAATCAAAAAGCGTCACAGGTGCAGGTTTTACACGCTTATGTTGGCTTTACTTTTCAAATGTGGAAGCCACAGTCATCCTCTATACTATCTATGGCTATCCATGGGCCTCCAACCACAAAGCACACAGCTGCTTTTTATTAAAATAGTCACATTTTTTACTGCCAGTAAATCAGAATCAATAATATATTGATAAATCTCACTGTACCTCAGGAACGAAATACAACCAGCTCAGCTGTCTGGAGGACAGAACGTCTATAGCCAAACCCAAAGCTATACACACACACACACAAACACACAGACACACATGAGCCCAGCTCTGATAACAGTCCCCTGGGTTGAAGCAAAGGTCAGCAGAGATGTGTGAGGCTGCGGTAACACTGGCTTCACCCTTTAACCTCCAGCTCACCCAAGCCTTATCTCTTCCTCATCCACTTTACCCCCCACCCCCTCCTTTTTTTGCTCTCCATCCGCCAGTCATGCCATCTTTCAATAAGAAAGCATCATGAGGGAGAATGTGAATTGCTAGCTGAGCAATTTTAATGGATTCGTCCAGAGTTGCTTGGAGAGAAAAAAGCTGTGAGTAACATGACCCCTGTGTGCCTATGCGAGAGAGGGAGGGAGGGGGTGGTTATGCCAATGTAGGAGAAAGCTTCCTGCTAATTGTAACAGAAGCTGAGCTGACCAAAGCTAACTGCTCTAACGCTGGAGTCAACCCAAGGTCAGAGCGAGGAGATAGCGCTATCGATCCCAGGCAGCACAGTAAGGAGGAAACTTCCAGTCCATCTCAGGGCCCATCGCAGCGCTCTTCCAGATCCAATCTCTGCTTCAACGCCATTAGTGGATCTTTGTCAAGGACTCTGATCTCAATAGTCCTGGGGAAGCTAAATGTTATTTTACTCCCAAATGGAAGAGGGGGTGATTCTAAAGAAGATACACTATATCTCATCCTCTTTAATTTAAATTGAAAAAAACAAAACAAAAAGTATCTACACAAAAATGTCATGTTGACAAAGTAAGCACTGAAGCTGACCCTCCATTAACCATCTGTTAGAAAAAGTGCATTTTGCCTCATGGGATCGTTCTCATTTATTACAACATGAGTCTTATTTCCAAAAGTTGATTCTGAGTCTTATTTGTATTCTCTAAGCTATAGTTCATTTGCAAAACATTGTTAAGCTATAATTATTGATATTTTGGAATGTGGTGCAGAATATGAGCAGTCTGACAAACTGCTCCCAAAATGCTGATTCTGTTCATCTGCACGTGGCGTTTTCAGTGGGAGAAATGTTTCGTCACTCAATCAAGTGACTTCTTCAGTCTCAGCTGACTGCAGGTTTCCCCGACATTATAAACAGTACATTTGCATAATGACTGAAACTAGCACCACTGAAGGAACAATGGGCTGTTAGGTCAGTTTCTTGATCATTAATATGACCCCTGATCAACAACCACTGATCAAAGACCATTGATCAGTGGCCATGAATACCATTCATAGAGAGCTGTGTCTAGCTACAGGTTAGCCAGACTTTTTTAAAGGGAAAGTAAACTGTAAAACTATTATTCAGCCTTAATGTTATCACAACTAAGACAGATTTGTCTTGAAAATCCACATTTTTAAGTAGGCTATTTCTATTTATACTTGTTGCTAGCTTGTTTGTTTGCATTATACAAACTCCATCCTTGGTTCAAGTAATTAATGCAAAAAAAAAAATCATAAGTAAGCTAACCCCCCTCAAAAATATGCTAATTGAATATGCTAATTTCATTTTTGCATGTCATGTTCTGGCATTTACATCTCACACATAAATTATAGAAGGGAAGCAAAACGAAATCAACTAAATTTTGTAAAAAAAAAATAAAAATAAAATAGGAAGCCCTTTTTAAGGATATTTTGTAATGTATTTATTAATTTCCTTCAAACTTGCACAGAAACAAAAATAACTTTATTGTCAATTGTCAAGAAATATATAATAATAATAACTATTGTGTGACCAGTCGCTAAGGAAGCAATTTGTGGTCACTCCAGAAGTAAGTCTCATAACTTTAATAGTTTAATACTTCTATGCACCCATTTACTCAGTTTGTTTTTGAGCATTGTCTATAATAACTTTAAGTTCACTGACACATAAAACTGTATTAAAGACCAGTCAAATCTGAAAAAACTTTGGTCACTTTCCCCCAAAATAAAGTTTTTAAAGCTTTTGGCAATATTTACTTCTTTGTTAGATTTCATCCATCCATCCTTGTGGTTGTGGGGGGCTGGAGCCTATCCCAGCTACCATAGGACAAGAAGTAGGGTACACTCTATGTGTTAGGCTCCCAGCCAGGGCTAACACATTGAGACAGACAACCAGTTGCTTATGGGCCATTTAGACCAGTTAACCTAACCCGACTAATTGCATGTCTTTGTACTGTGGGAGGAAGCTGGAATACTTGGAGAGAACCCACATAAAACACGCAAACTCCACACAGAACAGTGGAGTCGAACTCAGGACCTTCTTGCTGTGAGGCAACAGCGCTAACTTCCACACCACCATGCTGCCCAGTGTTATGGCAGATATCAAATAAATGTAATTTTTTTGAGTGCTGTGTTTCTCTTATAATGCCGAAAAGTTTCCTCTACAGGTCAGCTTTGACCTTCATGATAGATTGGCTTTCGTTTTGTGAGAAATAGGTCAGCAGTGTGATTAAACTGTTTTCTTTGCAGTGATAGGAGTAATAGGAGTTCCCAGACTTCCACTAGAAAGTCTTTTGTTCACATGATTATTATCTATATATATATACTGCAATTCTTTTTTAAATCAACATTAAAAAATACAAATAAAAACAATAATAATTTAAGAATTTTTTTCAATAACCGAAAACAAAGGGGTCCGTGTCCTTTGTCCTTTGTGAACTGCTTGTTATGAAGTGGTGTGAACACATCATTAACTCTCAGTGTAAAGTGACCTAGAGTCAGAGGTCAATTGACAGAGCTGACAGTGATGTCAAGTGGCCCAACATGCAGCGAAGCCCATCTGGTCTGAGGGTAAGATGTGACAATCTGGTGTCACATACACATAACCTTGTGGCACACACACAGACACATACACAGTCTCACACAGCAGACATGTAGGCAGACAGATGAGGCCTCTGTGGCTTTCTCAGTACTTCCAGATTTGTGGAACTTTCTCATTATGTTTCTATCCCACAGTTTTTGACATGATGGTGGCTGTGGTGTGTTTTCCTGTCTTTGCATGTGATCACATCAATGTAAAAACACTCCCCAGGAAGCAGATATTACTTCTCTCACTTTATCTCTCTGAGTCATAGGTTAAATTGCTGCTGACGTATCAAACAGGCTAACAGATCCAGGCCAATGGGAGCCATTATTGAGCCCCTGTAATATACTGTAAGCTGGTTAACAGCATGCAACACTGTATCCAGATTTGGATACAGTTTTAATCTGTCATATTTGGAGCAGTTTGCGGGTCTGTGGGTGCACAGGCTTACAGTAGGCACAGTTAGGAAAGCAGAATGAAAATCAAAAATGTGTAATCCAGCATCTGTTGGGAACTTTTTTTCCCTCAAAGTCCCCTCTACCAGGTCTAAGTAACTTGAATTGGACCTAGAAGTGTGTGTGTGTGTGTGTGTGTGTGTGTGTGTGTGTGTGTGTGTGTGTGTGTGTGTTTCCAAGTTGTCATGAAACAGCCCAAGAACTGAGCCACATGACAACAGTAACATCTGGCTCTGGCTCCAGAGATGATTACTTTGCTGCTCTGTGAGAAGTCAGTCTGGGAGGCCTCTGCTCTCTTTCTCTGCAGCCCTACAAACAAACAGGCACGTATGCACGCACACAGCAAGTATGGCAGGCACACACGTGTACGCATGCACAGATTGGCATAGCCAGATGGCAAAGTCTCTTTGACTGTCACCTAAACCTCTTCGGAATAGCAGTAGATGTGTTTGGGTACGCAAACAGCAGAACGACATTCTTTTCTTCAAGATGAAGCTGGCAGTTGCTAATTGGCTCTCGAATGTAATACAAAAACCTAATACTGGAATCATTTGTGTCATTTAAATGACAAGAATCACTAATGACGGGTTTCATTAGGGCACTGTAGCATTTTGGTTTTCTCTTTTAAAAAATACAGCTTCCTGTAAGACACATCTTCTTAGGATAAACTTTGTAAAGGAAAAATAAAATAAAGAGCAACTCATGCAAAAACTAAAGTACGTTCAGCACTTCTGGTGAGCTGGATTCTGTGCGTAAAGTGCGCGTACCTGTACCAGTCCAATCCACGCGCGTAATGCCGGTCGAAGAAGTGCGGCTCAGACCCCAGGGCGCGGATGTCTGGATGGAGCCGCAGAAACTCCAGCAGTGCTCGGGTGCCTCCTTTTTTAACCCCTATGATCAGCGCCTGGGGTAACCTCCGAGTGGCTGTCCACTCTTTCCCGGAGCTGTTCGCCTCCAGCTCGGGATGCTCGCTGCCGAGTGCACCTTCTCCAGCTGCGGTGACACTCTCTTTGGCAAAACTGGTTCCGTTTCTCTCGTACGGCCATCCTGACCCCGACACGAGGAATTCGCTCGTGGGCGACTTTATTTCAGAGTTTTCTGTCAGTTCCGACTCGCAGCATCCAGTAAGAAAGTAGACCAATGAAAAGCAGAGGATGCTCAGCGAGGACGCGATGGTGAGCCGGTGGAAAAGCCGCCGCAGGTCGGTGTTCGGAGGGTGGTGGTGATGATGATGGTTGGAGTGGTGGTGGTGGTAAAAAGTTGCCATTCCTCACAGGCCCATGTGTGATAATGGGCCATTCTACCACAAGTTCAGCTCACATCCTAACGCCGTGAACATCCCGCGAACTCTTGGAGAGTCTCTGTCAGTCCGCTCCGCTGCTTTCCTGCGTGTTCACGTTGCGCGTTTGGAGCATATTGAGAACTCTTCGAACCATAAAGCCGCTCAAACTCAGTAAATCACTGGAACTAGTGTTTACGTGACATCCAGGATATGCGCCCACTTACTCACCCACCCAGGCAACTAGGGGAAAGAATAACGCTCTGATATCCGAGCCTCGCTGCAGCGGGTCTCTCTCTCTCTCTCTCTCTCTCTCTCTCTCTCCACTTCACTGGATTACACTGCGTCTCTCTACCACGGCTTATCCTGAGGGATTCGCGTCCACAGTTTTCTCTCTCTCTCTCTTTTCCCTCACATACCTTTGATTGAGGAGTTATGGCTTGGGGCTCTTTTAATTACAGTATTATTTATTTGGGGAAGACTTATAGAAGTTATTAAAGAAAAAGATCACCTCACATGTTCAATAATCATTATTATCAAAAGAGATGATTGATTTCTGGGACTTTATGCCACACATCAGCGCATCAAGTATTATTATCTCTCTCCATTGCATATGTGTATAGATAGAAAACTCTTCTGATGGATCCCCAAAGAAGTATTGGTGTCATTTGGATCTGGATTTACCGTACTTAGAGCTGAAACTCTGCACTGTAAAACCTATGGCATAATTGGCTTAAGGGTCAGACAGTTTTAGATGTAGTACAGCCGCCAATAGTTAGCTGACTGACCTCAAATGACAGTCTGTTAGCCCACAGTGAATCATTCAGAAATGCCTTGAAACCTTGTTTTCTGTGTAGGATGCAGTGATTCTGTTCTGATCCCTTATATGATAAACTCCCAAACTATTGACAAATGATATCGATACATGAATCGAAAAGCGTACTTATTTTGATCCAGGAAAAGGGTTTGCATGTTAAAAGTGAACGCTTTATCACTGGCATCACGAGTGTGTTGAGTTGCAGTCTCCTGTTAGGGAGCTCTGCAATGTTGGCTTTTATTATTGCAGAGTGCGGAGCTAAGGTAGGGGTAATAGCTCATAGGAGACTCATTATTCCCCCTCCCAACCACACTTGTGCGTGTATGCGTGTATGTGTGTGTGTGCATGCACACACACACATACACGCACACGTTCACTTACCCACACAAATAAGCACATACTTCATGTTCCATTTGGCTTACCCCTGTCATTATCCCATAGCAGATGTGACCCATGCCATAAAACCACTGCATTGTCCTGCATAGACTAATAAGAGCCACCATCTATTTACAGCAAGATCAACTTTATGTTATTTAGCCATAATCGTACTTCTATGTATTATAGTGATAGATTTATTCATAAGTATTGTGAAAAGCTGAAGTGCCGTGAAAAAATATTGCCCCATTTCTGATTTATCAGGATTTTTTGTGGTTTTTGTATATTTGCCTCACTTAAATGTATCAGATCATCACACAAATTTTAATATTAGACAAAGATAACCCAAGTGCTGTTTATTTAGTGATCATTTCATTTATTAAAGGAAAAACATTGTCCAAACCCACCTGGCCCTATGTGAGAAAGTAAATGCCAACCTAACTGGCTGTGCCACAAAAACTACAATAAAGTATTTGCAGTGACTGGCAGTGAGTGTTTTACATCACTGGGGAAGAATCTTTGGTCCATCCTTTTGTTGAATTGTTTTAATTCACCCACATTGGAGGGTGAATTAAAACACTACACTATCACCACCGCCGTGTTTGACTATGATTATCAATATCTTTTTTGGGAAATTTGAGATGAGCTTTTGTGTTCTTTTTGGTCAGCAGTGGTTTTTGCCCCCGAACTCCCCCATTTTTGCCCTTTTCTTTCCTGTATCAAAACTCAGACAAGCAGGTCTTCAGATGTTGTTCTGGCTTCTTCAGTGTTACAAATTTTGTTAAGGTGTGGATGATCAGTGTTACTGGGGTTCACTGGAGTCCCAAAGACTTAGAAAGGGCCAGATAGCTTTTTTCGCTTAATGAGTGCAGTTGTCATTTTAAAATGGCATTTTGTATTTACTGGGTTTTCTCTGATATTTAATTAAATCAGAAAGGGGGGTGGGATCCTTTTTCATAGATCTGCATATTCACTTTACTATATGTGCTTTTCATGTGATGATGAAAGAGATCATCTAATCTACTCTTAGCCACTCTATCGTTCTGCTTCTTCCTGTCTCATTAACACTTTATTGACAAGTTGCCATCAGACTGCTTAAATCAATCCCCCAGTGAGTCAAAAGAGTTCAAATGTGGGAAACACAAGTGCACCTGTGGATGTTCAAAAACCAAAAACCAAAAACATTCTTTTTGTCAACAACCATTTATTTCTATTATTTATTCCTAAATACACCTGTGGAGAATGATATCTTATACATCTCGCTCTGTGAATGCTCACACTTACCCCACTCTTCCAACTTACTCTCTTTATCATGAAGGCCATATGGACTCTTCTTGTCCCTGTCAGTTCCCTGGTAAATCTGGTGAAGCTCTGAGAGGTGGTGTATAGGGGCCATCGCTGCAGTTGCACTTGTGGTATACAGAGCAGCTTTAATGCTTAATCAAGGCTTGAGCCCTGAATCAGGGTCATAATGAAAGCCACCAGCTGTAACATACTACAAATACTCCATGATGTCACTGGAGTCTCCGTAAACATGCCCTGTATCATCTTGTGGAGCTTATAAGCTCCATCAGGTCCAACTAGAGAAGAAAGGTCTGCATTCCTAACTGTGGTGTTTTAGACTCCATTACCACAGTCTTTGTTTCATTCGACACATATTTTAATTTTACACTGATGTGGTCCCACTGTGGAAGTTTGGGAATCAAACATGATTGAAAACCATGGAAAACAAAACCTGTGGCTTATATCTGCAAATCATTGCTACATTTCCCTTCCTTGATCTACTGATGCAAATCAACTGCAAATTAGCCTTTGTGGAGATCCATAGAACTGATTCTAGATGAGGCACTGGCACTGTGTTGGTGGGAAAAGAAGTAATAGCAAGCATTTTGCACCACACCTGTTTTGGGATGGTGCAAAATGGTCTAGGCAAGGACATGCATGCCCTACTCCATCTGATCCAGTTTTGCCAGAAGTCAGAGCATACTTACTCTACCCAGAAAAATCATGGACAATCTGCAGCACACTGTTCAAGTGAGAATGCAATCACTTGTTTGAACAGCTTTTGATTGGGGCAAAGCACTTACATGAAAGAGTTTCCATTCCATAGATTGTGTTGTTTTCAGATATCTCATACTTGTCAATGTGAAAGTACCTGATATACATAAAGTCAAAGCCTTAGGCACATCCTAGCCACTGTTATTTATTATCACTTATTTTGGGGAGTGTTCCCAAAGATCACTGGGCCAAATGTTAGATTCATTTTGAAAACATCAAGCGTGGCTGACCCTTTCAGCAATCAGACAACATTACTCACACTGATTTTATTGTTGGGCTCCTGTATGGCCCTCTTCAGCCACGGCAGCTATGGCACAAAAAAATGAAACAAGGGTGACCCAAGTAAAGCCAGACCTGCCCCCAAATAAGCCCAAAAAATACAATCAAATCAACACTGGCTTTGGAGATACTACTTATCGCCAGCTCTTATGCACTTTTCTTATGTATAAAAAGAAACAGGACATTGAAAAATATCAATTACTTTAACTTAACTGCCACTGCTTAAAAAGCCTTTTGGTGAGACCATCAAAAATATCCCTAGTCTGATAAATTTCCAAAACCACCCAACCCCTAAGTGTCAGTTCAGTAAAAACTCTATCCACTGCTCAATTGACCCTGAAATAAGAGAGTCATTATATGCTCCAATTACTCAATAACACTTATACCAAAGTCACCCTTAAGTGTTCCTTTCTTTCCAACTAGACATGAAAAACGCGTGCACTAAGGCTCCATAGAAATGAACAACTACACTTTGTATATCCTATTATTTCCCGTTTATTTTATTCTCCAACCTTCCTCCATGGATCAAGATGCAAGGTCATCAGGTGAGGCTGTGTGTCTTTTGTCTGCAGTCGCCCTGCAGATTGTTCTGTGATGAAGTGGTCGTCTATAAAGTGTGACCCTGAGGTCAGGGCTGAAACCCAGGCAGGGATTCATTATCCGAAATGGGAACACAGCAAGGTGATTAATACATTCTGTATCCCGATGTATAAAATGGAGAGTGTTTATTTAAAAAACATAAATATATGAACACGAGTCACTCTGTACTTTTGTTGATGTTTTACGTTTCTTTGACTTGACGGTGTAATTAATTTCAGAAGGTTAAGAGGTGGTTTTGTGCAACACGAGCTCCTCTTGAATCAATGCATTTGTCACCAACCCTGAATTTAGTATAATTCCTATACAGCCAGTCTGACTGCATCTTTCATCTTCACCTGCCCTGATTGACACTCTAATTAGAGGTAAAGTAATGGTAAATGTAATCAGGGCTAAATTACAGCCATAACTCACTCAGTGGAGAGCCTCATACCTGCAAGCCAATCACAGTCACAAGCTAACAAACTGACCTCACCATCCATTTCAAACATAAGGACCTGGTATTAACATCTCTCAGCACCACAGGCCGTGCTGCAGTGGTTTTTGTGGAGCGCTTACAAGGTGACTGCACCCATATTACCAAAAAAGAGAGAAGAGCATATTTTCTCACTTAATGGCATCGAGAATGAGACAAAATGTGTTTTGGGGGGATTTGGTTGACCATACTCTTTAAAACCCATCTGCCATTAGTGCGTGACACGAGTCATTGTATGTTTTTATTGTGTCAATCCAGTTTGAAATGTCCTATTTTCAAAGGGCAGTAATCTTTCTGTGAAACTACAAGCATAAATTAGAAAGATAAACAGGGGGGTGTGAGGGGAAGTTTTTCATACAGTACAATACATACAAAAGGAACACTGATTTTCGGAAGTAAAAATATAAAAGTACTTTGTACAACTGAAGACATATTTCATGTGGGTTTTTTGAGACACACTTGTATTTTGGGGGGCAGGGCAAGGGTTTGACCTATACTGCAGCCAGCCACCAGGGACTTGGAGACATTTTCATGCAGAAACTACAGAGGCTGAAAAATGAAGCGCAAGTTTCTCCAGTTTCTCCAGTGGCTGGCACCAAAAGTAAGTCGGTCACATATACACCAGTGTTAAAAAAAAACAAAACCAAAAAACATAAAAATCATGTTTACAGGTACAAAAAGACATTTAGATGTGTGTGTCTGGTTACTTTTTAAAGTAGGGGGAGCCCTCACTTGCCAGCTAAGCTTGCCAGCTAACAGTTGCAAGCTAACCAAGCTTGCAAGCATTAGCACATATTGCACCTTCTATCCAAATACAGTAGGGCTAACTTCTGACTCCAAAAAAGTACCAAAAAACCACAGCAGCGGTTATATTCCTAAATTCAGGCTTCAAAATGTAGCGACTATGACCATGTTTTATATGCAGTTTATAAATAAGAATCCATCTAACACAGAAACTAGCTGCCTAGCAGACTAAGTGCAATAAAAAAAGTTGCAGGAATACACATAGTGTGACTACAGTGGAGAGTTTGGACTGTTTATCACTCAGTTTTACTTCACTATAAAGAAGCTCATCGTATAGTATGACTTCTGATGTCTCAACAGCAGGCGTTATGCTAAAGGAGCATTAAGAGCACTGACAAGATTGTATAAGATTAGTCCACATTAGGGATACAGTATGGTTGGCTGTGAAGAACTTGTTTGACAGAGACCCCCATAAACTGAGCTAGCCAACCTCTTATTTGCTGCCTAGAAACATGAATTGAGTAAAATCAAATAATCATTTAGCTTTTCTAGATGTTTCTAATACTACAGGATCAAAGTAATTCAATTCTGACCTGCTTTTGTTCCAGCAACTGTGTGTGAGTGTAAAAATGCTGCTTGGGTCAAAATGAATCATTTGAGTAAAGCATTATGAACACTGCACATATAGTACCAAACAAATCTACAGTTCTTTTGAAGAGACTTGGTGTCCTGTTGGTGTCTCTAAATTAGAGGACTGCTGGGCCAATGAGTCCTGCCAGAGCCACACCCTGATCAGAGGGCTGCACCTCCTGCTCTCCCAGCACCTTTTCCACCTGTCATTTGATTCACATGCTGGCCAAGAAACCACACAGTGCCCTGGTGAAGAGCGAGTAAGTGTGTGTGTGAGTGTGTGATTGACCCATAGGGTGAACAGAGATCAGAGGTAGATGCCAGATCAGTTCAGATCAAGGCTTTACTTATGCTGCTTTCAGAAGGGTCGTGTGTGTGTGTGTGTGTGTGTGTGTGTGTGTGTGTGTGTGTGTGTGTTCAGTTCCTTTCCTTTGTGTGAGCCCTCAGGGCTTTCTTGTGTGTAAGGTCTTGGTTTTAATGAGCAAGGTGCTTCTTTGACCCCTTCATGTCGCAGCTACGATGAGGTTATTGCGTGGTTAGAAAATCCAGGTCATGCTCCACTGATCGACTTAGCTCTTTCAATTATGTAAGTGTGAAGGTAGCAACCAGGTTTTATTTATGAGCTTTTTAATTCCTACTAGTTAAATGTATTTTTCAGAATACAGTGTAAACTCAGCAAGAAGAAATATTAGTCAGATTTCAGTCTTTGAAATTCAATTCAAACACCAGCTATCAGCTTCCGTCAAAATATTCTCAAAATCATGTCAAAGAAAATAAGCACACAATTATGTTTTGACAGTGAAGTCACTTAAAAACCAATTTTAACACTTGTAACGTCACTGGCAGCAACATTTTGTTGTCAGCAGCTGCTAAGCTTATGTCAAAATCTTCAGTATAAAAGGGAATTTTTCAAAAGGTAAATGGTAAAGTTCGGCATACATAAAAGGTTAAGTGGCAAGTTCCCTCATAGATACAGTTTACGGATCATTAATAATTAAGGAAATAAATAGGAGAGGGGGTGGGGTTCAGGCCAGGAGAAGGCTTTGGCACTAACCCTTACCTTCTGATCCAGTCTTTACGCCCAATCATATATGATCTGTTACAGTGTTTAGAAGATATACAGTAAAACATTTAAATATTAAATTAGCAAAAGGTATAAACTTATGTGCAGTACATCAGTTTCATATTTTATACTTGGACTATGTTAAACTGCACTTCCCTTTTAAATAAAGAATTATTATTATTATATTAACATCTGATTTGTATTTAATAACATGTCTGGATAAACGATAACACACACTGTTACATGTAAAAAGTGTAGAACACAGGACTGACTGGATCATCAAGGCCACACTTGCCTGTTTGCAGTTTGATTGGTGAATTGATCACAATGATGTAAAACGTTGCCCATAATTATAATGACATTCACCTCCTCAAATGCTTCCAAAAGTGAGTCAGTCCCAAAGACTTCCATGTAAAATGCATCATTTTACAGCAGAAATAATTATTACACATTACTAACCATTGAAATTGTGTTAAGGTTAAATGTTATTTATGGTCACCTTTCAGTGGCAGGTAGGAGCATTTTTCTTGTGTTCAGCATTATATAATAAAACACTCCAAGGTTCAGTGTTTTTATCTTTTATATACATGACACAGTCATGCTGTATTATTATTTATCACGTCAATACTTGTTCAAGTTGTCATTATACGATTATGCAATTATATGCATTATGCATTATACGACCATCATTATACAAGACGGTTTGCAGAAAGCAGAGGGTGTCAAACATGAGGCCCTGAGGCTTTACAGCAGTCTTAATAACTGGAGTGGTGACACATCAAGGTCATAAGGAAAAGCATCTGTGGTTGTAATTTGAAAATTTCAAAGTTGCAAAGCTTGATGAGGTTCCTGGGGCTCTTCTGCATAGATTGTTCTCCCGGTGTTTGTACGAGTGTTCTCCAGGAGCTCTGGTTTTTCTTGCCATTGAAAAACCTTGCTGCCTGTTGATGCCAGGTTCACTCTCACAAAAGAGAGTCTTAATCTTAGGCATTTCACTTCCTGGTTAAAATAAGATTAAAAAATATATAAACACTGCTCTGCATGTTAATGAAGCATTTAAACTGCAGGAGAAACCACTTTAGAGAAGAAGAGTACATTAGCTTTAGCTAAATTAATCTCAGTTTAAAAATTCATCAAAGTTCTTTTTATGCTTTATAGAAGAGGTAGATGTCTAAAAGTCAAATTGTGGCATTAACTTGATTAAAATATGTGGTTACAAGATTAGTTCATGCATTACTGCAATCATTATCCAAATAATATACAGATCATAATGTAGACACAACACAAACACAACCTTTTCCCAGAACAACCTTGTTTGCACGTGCTCTTTTTTATGGCCTACAATTACATTTCATTCACATTTTAAACTCATTGGCCCTTTAGTAGCTGTGTTAGAAAGTGCTTGTAAACTATGTGTTAGTTTACCAGCATTTACTAACCTTTAGACAGGACAGAACTGGGAGCTTGAACTTGTGTTTAAAGTTGTAAGAGGTTAAAGTGAGGACCTGTTGAATCATATTAGATGTAAATGGGGTATTTACACTATATTTTGCTTTCAATGTCTTACCTGACTAAAGTCTTGTTCAGCAGTTGGGCTGGGTTGTGACTTCTCTAGATCTCAAGAACTTCTCCGGGGGGGGGGGGGGGGGGGGGGTATAAACAGGCTTGCTAGGCCAACCTTAATCTGCCCTAATGCCCTGGTTCAGGTGCCACCATGGCTATCAGCATAGCCGCGTGTCCTCACAGTCAGGCTAATCAGCAGAGCCACACCCTTTAAGCCCTAAGTTAAAAGATTAGCGCAGCTGAAAGGATGAAGGTTTTTCCACATGGAGGGACGGACAACATTTAGAGTTAGTTCAGAAGCTGGAATAAGCCCACAGGTGCTGCAAGACTCTGTATGTATCGACAGAAGTGTTCCTTTATGGATCCTAATGGAATAATAATGAATTGTAATTGCAAAGAGCCTCTCTCTGGGTCTTGATGCATTTTTAGTATTGACCCGTCTGCAGTGAGCTGAAGCATGAAGACCTTGCATTCCATATTGATTTGCCTTTTACAAGGAGAACCAGTGGTGTGATGTATTTTTCTCGCAGTTTTCTGCCATTAAAATGTATTATTACATAGGCCACGGATGAATACTCATAACACACACATTGACAGGATCCAACCTCACTCAACGTAACCACCTGACTCTAACCGCTAGAGACAACAGGTTAATGTCCCGGTACTCAGCGGGGCTGAGTGCAGAGATAAAGTGTACGAGTGCGTAAGAGAGAGACAGATACGGGGAGAAAAAAGAGATTAAGACTACCTGCTGGAAAGCCTGTCCTCATTTCCGCAGGCTTTCAGACACATCTGCTAGCATTGTTTAACATCCCATTGTAAAGAGAGACGGATTATTGCTCCCCTTTGCATCTGAGAGGAGGAGAGACAGTGTAACGACATGGACGTTATCCCAGATAAATCTGTTATCCAGGGTTTGTGCAGGGATACTCTCTGCAAGGGGATTAAAGACAGAGAGAAAGTATAGCAATATGAGAGTAATCCCATCCAGTTTTCTCTTTCACCTTTTATAAAACCTGCTGTCATCAAACGAAGGACTTCTCTTCACAAAATTGTTTCCGCAAGTGTGTTTTTATATCATTTACAAGCTCATTTTGAGGCTCAGAGACAACCTCTGCAACTAATGGACGTATCATTGTTGTGAAAGCTGTTTCAGTTTTTCATTCCACGGTTTACAATGAAAGAAAATTAATCCCGAGCATTGCTCATATGGATTTGCTGGAATAATTATGCATTCTGTCCAACTTCAGGCTTTTGCTTGATTACAATAAGAAAGAACATTTTCATGGCTATAAAGTGATTTGCAGTTTTGCACCGTTTCAGGATTGTGTCCGATTTAAACAATAGGACTTTTTATTCATATTCATTATCATTTGTTTATTTGACCCATTAGCTATCCATCTGACAGTGTTTTTCTCATAAAATAAACGGAAGGTGCTGTATATATATATGTCCATATTTAAGTGCTGGATCACCAAAGCAGGATATGTTGAGGAAAAAGTAATCATGCATGGCTGAAAAAGGGATTAACTTTTTCCCTCTTGCATTTCATACCACTAGATTAATGCTACCTTTAACCTCTGATTTCAAGCGGGATTAGATGCTTAGTGTAGTTACCGGCCTTTCGTCGGTTTAAGTGTTGATTCACAAAGTATTATATTTTCCTCACAGAAACTTTGCAATCATGTCAGGATATCAGATGATTAATTTGTAGGACAAAGGAGGAGTTCCAAAATTTGTCTCAGATTTGTCGCAGTTTGACAGCTAAATTACTTTTCGCCAGCGTCAGCTTCCTCAGTTTAATGTTCTGGTTTTCAAATGTCATTACAGCTTCAGGCATTATTCAATACTCAATAGTGCCCATTCAATGTCATCCCCATGTCCATACTTACATACAGATATTGTCCATCCCTTCCCCCGCTTCCTTCCCCCAAGTCTGGTCCTGAAGGCAGCAACTAGCCGTGGACTGATTACCCTGTTCATTTAGTTGGTTCCTCAGGGGCCTCCATCTCATTGGCAAGTTCCAATGAGATCAAGGCCCCAGTGTGTTTGCGTGAGTGTGTATGTGTCTATGTATTTAATTAAGAATAAAGGCCATTACTGAATTTCCTGGATCCAAACATGTCGTGTAACGTACATCCACTGAAACCATTGCATTCATTCACTGAAAATTTGTCCTCAAAAATTGCACCAAGCAATAATGAGCTGCTCTTTCTAAAAAAGAAAAGGAAGGAATGGACAACCTGGGTTTGTCCAATTCTCACGAGCAGAAGGGAGAATTTAATGGTTTGATGAAGGAGTTGAAGCTGTATCACAAATGCAGTGCTCTGATTGGTCAAGTTTGTTTATTCGGGTCTGAAAATGTTGTTTGGATAGCAAATTCAGTCAGTGAAATCATGTGAACCCAAAAAAACAGAAAATATTTGTACGGATTTTACACTTCTGGTGTGTAAATGGTGGCCTTAATGCCATTATGTTAGGTTTTAACATATTAGTAACATTTTCTAATACTGTCTCTTATTAGAAAATCACAATTTAAAGCACTTTCTAGAACTGGCCAGAAACCTGGTACAGATTTCATAATAGAAATAAATCTTGCATTCAACAAGCAACACAAGAGCTAACACAAATAACAATGCAATGATTGTAGAACATTATGAGATAGATAGATAGATAAATACATACATACATACATACATATTTTATTGATTGATCCCACAAGGGGAATTGTTGTCTCACAGCAGCATGATAAAGACTAAAATTAGTACCGTCTACAATAAACAACACAGTTATAATAAAGTGTCACAGGTGCCTGCTGAGATAGTGCAGGAAGTTATATATATATAGTTACGCTAAAATAAAGAAGGTATTAAAAACAAAGGGCTAACTGTGAAATAGACTGAACTGACCACACAGCTGGCAAAACAACAATCACATTTTGATAAATTAAGTAGGGTAAGAAAATGAAATGTTTATGACATCATCCATGTTGCCTGCACAACCTTTCTGATTTGGCTGCTCTGCTTTCGGATTTTACTGAGGGTGTCCGCTCAAATTAAAACTCTCTCCTCTGCTCAGTTCAGCTACAACTCTCCCACTGCTCCACACAGCCAGGTTCTCCATGAGCTCCATCACACACTCTGACCCAGCTCCAACTCCCATCTGTGACCCATTCAGCCCCGCAGTAATTGCTCATCTTTGATCTAATTACAGCCCCGTATATATTTATCTATCAGTCACATCTGGCTGATGTTATGGCATTCTTAATATCTGAATATGTATAAACAATGACTGTTGCTGGCAACCGATCATGGGCAAATGTTGTTTTACAAAAAAATGACGTCCTCAGCAGTTTTAGTTATGATTTGTCGTAATTTTATTTATTTATTTATTTATTTTTCCAACTCACCCCAAAATTCACTCTATGATAAATGAACAAATTTTAGAAAACATCATGAAATATGAGATCATGGGTGTTAATTAGTGCTGTCAGCGTTAATCTCGTTAAAATCTGTGCATGGGGCTGCACAGTGTCAATGCATTAGCGCGGTTAGCTCGTTAACGTGTTAGCACCGTGCAGCCCCATGCACGGGGTGATTCGCGCTAACTCACTTGTGGAGATTTGCTGCATTAACGCGGTTATGGCATTAACGTCATTTTAACGAGATTAACGCTGACAGTACTAGTTTTAATTAAACAGAGTTACGTGATTATTAAAATGCCAAGGGATAAAAATGACACTGGTTCCAGTGTTAAAGGTGATTTTAAAAACATTGGTTACCTGGTAAAACACTGTTGCTAGCTGCTAACTTTACCAAAACATTCCGGTGCTAGTCTCCCTGCTTTCCCTGCACTCAGCCATTTGCTCCATAAAGTTAATCTTCTTTTATGACATTCAGTAAAAATTAGCTAGCTTTCAAGTAATTGCCAAGTTCTAAGCTTGTTAAAAATGTGTTTGTTGATGGGTATGATTTTACACAGGGTATTCACAAAATACTCTATAAAGGTGACATTATCTACAAACAGTTTATTGTATGGAATGTGTCACGATTTGTTACTGTAGCAGGCAGGATGAAGGACCCATGAGCAGGACTTACGGAAACAGAAGGTTGAACTTTATTGTGCTGTAGCAAAAAATACACTGTAAACGAAAATCGAAAACCAGAGAACTAGAAACTAAGGACGAGGAACTAAGACACTGAGAAACCATAAACTATAAACTAGGAGCGAGAATGACGATGAACATGGAGGAAACACACAGTACATGCAGTGATGGTATGACGCAACAACAAATGAGAAGGCTGAAGACTAAAATACACAGGCACGAGAAGATGGGGAACAGGTGGAAACACAGCTGGGACTAATCAGACATAGCAAAACTCAAAATGAGACTATCAAAGTAAAACAGGAAACACCAAAGACATCCACAAGGACACAGATTCCACACTGACTGAGGACACACAGAAACATGAAACACAGGAGGGCCACAGAAACACAACCTAAAGAATAAATAATGAAATCAAAGCCTATTAATAAATTCAAAACACTGGGTCACCGACCCAGGACCATGACAAAATGTGGGTTTACTTTTCAATACCAATACCTTGATTGAAAGTACATAGTGGCATAAACAATAACACAATCAATTTTAGATCCATTTGTGAGTCTGCATTCACAAAGTTTAATTTAATTCAGAAAAAGCTGCAAGTTGCAAAAGAGAAAAGTTGTTAACAGGTAAAACTCCATTTAAAAATAAATGGTAAAAAGTCATCGTCACCAGAAAAATTTTACTTATCTTACATGCTGATTTACACAAATGCAAAAAATTATATCAAAACACATTTTTTATAAATAGTGGTTGTTAAGATTATTTGTATACTATATGTGGATATAGTATATCTAAACAGCACAAAACTATTTTCTGTTGTACCTAAAAAGGCCCAGTTCTATCCAACATCATATTACTCCTAATTATACAGTGAAAATAATCACATCTTGCAACCAGATTAAGCATGTAGGCCAGCTTTACATATCTTTTCCTCATGCTGTCCGCACATGTCTGAGTGGTTTTGTGTGTCCTGTGATTGCCAGCTGTGTATTGTCTGTATTCCCACAGAGAAAGAAGCCCATGTGACTGAGCTCTGACATATGTCGCTTTTACCTAATGGGCCCACACAATCACTTTGCATTGTGTTTACACAATAAACAGACTAACACACACAGCATGACTCTTGGGATGACAAGACTATTGTCTTTATCAAGGAATATCTACAGTGACAGAAGGTTATTGAGGACACCACACCGTAAATATATGGACCACAGCTGCTCTCGATATAACATATCCAAACCACACTTTGTTTTCTCCAAAATATACAAATGTTTAAATTTGTACTCAAATTCCAACTATTTCAATAATTGCTGTCAGTGCTGTCAGTGTAAGGTTTATAGAATCATAGTATAATAATCGTAGTGTATGTCTGTTTGCATGTTCTCTATCCTCTCCTAGGGGGGTCACCAGTCCCTCCCCTCCAACCAGTCACAGCAGATGGCCGCCCCTCCCTTAGCCTGGGTATGCCAGAGGTTTCTTCCTGTTAAAAGGGAGTTTTTCCTTCCCATGTTCGCCAAGTGCTTGCTCAAAGTTGGTCGTCTGATGAGGTTTTACTGTGTTATTGTAGGGTCTTTACCTTACAATACAAAGCGCCTTGAGGCGACTGTTGTTGTGATTTGGAAATTTAACAGTCAGCACAAATTTTTAATCTTCCCAGTGCAGCTAAGCACCTACTGATTATCGATAAGTATGGCTTATTTAGATAACTTGATCGATAATAAATAAAAATGCTGAACTCTAGAAAATAGCACAGCAGAGCAACAGTATGGGTCACTTTGTCATGGGACATTGAATGAAGCAGCCCTTGGGTATTAAATCTTAACAGGCTGCTCACAAAATATCACATATAACAAATTTGTTATATTATTACAATTAGTATTTTGTCTGGTAAATTTGCTACTATACAGATCATAACCTAACATCCAAGCAAAGACCCATACTGCAGGTGTTTCTTAGTAATTATGAGCTACAACTAAACAAGTTCTGACCTTAAAGATGTAACCGCAGAATTAACAACATTGTAAGATTTTTTTAAATAAATTAATATACACAATATTATCAGCTTCTTCTTTTGACACTCAGACAGAGGTAAACAAGTTAAATCCTTCCAATTGGCACTATTTGGCCAACACTATCATTTAACTTCAATATAAATATTGAAATATAAAAATTATAATATAGAAATACATTTGAGATCATCTGAAATTGCATTAAAAAGCATTCAGATTTCACTACAGTTGCTTCATAAGAAAAACGTTTGTTTTGATCACAGACTTTTTCTGCTTTCTTTTGAGGGGCCTTTGCCGTTAGTTGCTGCCCCTGGAAGTTTCTTCCTGTTAAAAGGAAGTTTTTCCTTCCCACGATCGCCAAGTGCTATTGTGATTTGAGACTAACAAATAAAACTGGATTCATAATTTACATCAACCAATATTATTTCTGCCCCCAAAGCCCCAGAGAAATGTTGCTAGGGCCAAAATCCCAGTCTGCCAATATTTGTCGTCTTCTCTGTTGAGTGAAAGAGTAAACATCATTGAATTCTAATGGAAGCATTGTCTTAGACATAAAAGCTTCATTTAATAGACTGTATATTTAGAAACATCTATGCTGTAATGGCTTTGTGTATTGCTATTTTTTTAAGTGCTGTGTGCTGTTGTTTTTTCTGCCAAGGCTCATCTAAGCTTCTCCAAAGCAGCCTTGCTATCATCTACATACTCTAATACTCCCACAGAGACCAGAGCTGTTTGCCTTTATTTCAGCTGAGCAGAGGAGATCACAACTACCAGTCTCTCCATCTATCCTCAGAGTCCCATGAGTCCAGCAAAGCTTCTACCAATGTCCCTGTGGTAATGACTAAAGTGGGGCCTCCATCAGAACTGATAACAATTCTCAATCCATCAAATGGTAATGTGTTTATGCAGTTAAACTGTGTATACTGCCCTGCAAAAGCAAAACAGAGAAAATACCCATTTAAAGTTTAAAGGGGGAAAATCTAATATTTTGATTTGTGCTTTTTTTTGCAAATTTGACTGTAAAAGTTATTCATTTTGCTGATAAAGTACTCATTTGCTCCTGCATACTCATGTCATACCTTGCTTTTGCACTACTGTGTAAAAGTGTCAACTAACTGTGATGCATTACTGTTTCAAAGTGGATCACCTCTCTGATAACAGTTTGACTGCAGGTCACCTTTGGATACTATGCATTACCTGAAACAGCGTGTCTAAGGTGGGCCAAGTCACTAGCTGCCAGTTTTCATGCTTTACCGACATAATAACCATTAAAATATTCAAAATCTAAACTTCTGAGTCTTTGCTATCACCTTACTCCTGAATAACTCAATGTCATTATCTCTCCAACTTCTGCATCTGCACTATTATGTGCACTGGGGTTCCCAACAGAGGTTTGTTTACACTGCATCCTACCCCAGCTCTTCTCTATGACAGGCACCGGCGTCATCACAACAAACCACATTGTTGCCCGGCATCCTGAGGCCACTGGTCTGTGTTGGTGGCATTGTTAATTCCACAGGTGTTTCACTACCACTCTCTCGTTAACAAAGCATTACCTATACATGACATCATCACTGACAGGAATATTCATTTTAAGTGCTTTACTTAAACATCTTTAGGACTTACACTAGTGTGGCCTGGACACTGCTTCTGTGTGGTGGTGAGCTTGCTGTTACGTATCATCCTGACATTGTGGTTTAAGAGCTGTCAGTACCTTCTGTCACCTCCTTTGAAAGTGCTTTTTTTTTACATTGGCTGGTTTTATGCAGGTGTAGGTGGTTCTGGTTTAGCACCTGCCAAAAGCCTACACTGTCTTCAGTTTTGGGCTGCCTGAGGTGCTTATCTTCGTAAGTCCTTTGGTTTCCTCCACACTCCTCCTTGGGGACTTCAATGTCCATGCTTATAACAGCCCCTGTCCTGTAGAATTTATGTCACTCTTAGACTGCTTCAGCATGTAAAAGACCCCACTCATGTCAAAGGTCATGCACCAGACTTAGTGTTTTCCACTGGTATAACCCCCACTGACCCACAGTGTATTAACCTCGCTGTCTCTGATTACCACGTCATTCTTTTCTCTGCTTCTGTCCTCCTTTCCCAGGCAGTGTCAGGTATACCATCACATATAGGAACATCAAGTCTGTTAATACATCAGATCTAGCCAGCTTCACTGGGATTCACTTGACCTCTGACACTCCCAACCACAAAGCGGATGGCCAAGTGGCATATTACAGTAGTGTGCTGTCTCAATCCCTTGACTCTATAGCCTCATCCTTCGTCTTGTGCCCTGGTTCACCAGTGCATTATACTCTGTGAAGGCCATAGGTCATCATCTGAAAAGGGTCCATAAAAATCTGGCCTCACTGTCCACCATAATGCCTATAAAGACCATGTGAGTGGTTTTAAAGCAGCTTTGTTGAGACCTAAAATACAATACTATTCTAACCTGATAGACCAGAAAAACAACCCAGGGCGCTCTTTTCAACCATAAACTGGTTACTTTAGACTTTCAAGGCCCCCCCATCACACTGTCAAGTTCCTGGACTTCTTCCAGGCCAAAGTGGTCTCAGTCTAACAAAAATTACTGTCACATGAAAACTCATTCCCATTCTCAGAATGCTTTCCTACTCACTTTATTCCCTCCTCACTGAACACTGTGGAAGCTCAGTGAAAGCTAAGATCTCCACCTGTCCTCTGGATCGCACGCTGACAACCTTCGTCAGTTCTTGCCTACCTAACCAGTGTACCATCATAGTTGACATCATCAACAAATCCTTAGAAATCAGACTCGTGCCCTGAGATCTCAAAACCTTTCATTCATCAGTAAAATCCTGGAAAGAGCAGTTCCTGCCCAACTCTAGCAACATATGTCTATCCATGAACTCTTCTGAGCTCGTTTCAGACTACATCGCAGTACCTGGAATGCTCTTATCAAGAGCGCAAATGACCTCCTCATCGCTGCAGACTCTTCACGTCAGCATTTGCATTCTCTTGTACCTTTCAGCAACTTTTGACATAGCCTCCCATTCCATCATTCTTGATGGTTTATCTAACTAAGTTGGTCTCACTGGTGTAGTGTTCTCCTGCTTTTAGTCTTACCTTGCTTGCAGGACACACTGTCACCTGCTGAGACTCATGTTCTCCCTCTGCTCTAGTTAACCAAGGAGTCCCTCAAGGATCTTTACTGGGGCCTCTTCTTTTCATCATTTGCATGCCCCCCTTCCCGGACAGTTAATCGGACCAAGGGCTGAGTTTCAACTACTTGATTATGATACACAGTTGTATCTCAGCATGAAATCCTCCAGTCAGTTTCTTACTCTTTTTTTTTTACCCTTTTTTAAATCACTGATCTGTGCCTCAACTAGGGTGGATTCTCTGTCTCACAGTTTCCCATCTGCAACATGGGTGTCCACCCTGGACTCCACCCTCTCTTTCTCATCACATATTAAATCCATATCTAAAACTGCCTTAGCAAACTGAAGAACATCCCCAGATTCTAGCCAGTGCCCTCAGACTCTGCATTGGAAACCTTGCATGCCCACATCACCTCCTACTTTGACCTCGATAATGCATTCCTGTTTGGTCTCCCTATCAAAGCCTTGGACATGCTGCACTGTGTTCAGAACTCAGCTGTGAGAATTCGTACCCGCACTAAGTCCTGGCAACCCATCACCCCCACCTTATCTGCTTCCAATAACGCCCAATGAAGTCCCACATCTCCTATAAAATCTTCTCCTTGTGATCTTCTGATCTGATCTTCTCCTTGACCTACACCCCATCCCGGACTGTGTGATTCACAGACAAAAGCTTGCTCATCCGGCTCCCCTCTGAGATCCGCAATGCCCCAGCTCTGGACATTTTCAAAGAACAGTTGAAATGACATAGTGGCATATAATAATATTAAAATGATTATGGACTGTAATCATAATCATGTATATATTTTATTTAAATGAACGACTTATACATCTTCCATTGCTATGTTAAAAATGCCCATAAAGGCTTTTTAGGTTTCAAACTGGCTTTGTGTAATTTGATCCATGTGTTAAAGGGATGTCACTTGAGCTGGAATTTTAAAATCTAAAGGTATTCTAATTTCTCCTGTTTCATAAACAAAGTGTAATCAAATCAAAAAGTTCTAGAAATCTCCTCTCCAAAATAGAATAGAATAGAATAGAATAGAATTCAACTTTATTGTCATTGCACATGTCACAGGTACAGGGCAACGAAATGCAGTTTGCATCCATCCAGAAAGTGCTTTAGTCGTGATATAGATATATTACAATATAAATTAGCAATAATAGAGATGTGTAAGTATATTACAGAAATGGGTCTATTATGGTATGTTATAATGTACACAGTGTGAAGTATGTTATGAATATTCTATAACTATAAGTATGTACAGGCTGTAGTGAGTACAAGCTATGTACAGGCTATGAACAGGATATAAATATGAAATAAAAACTATACAGAAATCTGAGATATGCAGTTATACAGAATGTGAACTATGTAAGTTATAAACAGTTGTGGGATTAAAAATTATCGTATGTACAGAATGATTATCTACACAGAACTATACAGTAGTGGTAAAGTGCTAGTGGTTGTGGGTGTGTGTATGTTCAGTCCATGAGTTTAACGTGGGTCAGATGTCAGGAGGCAGAGTTCAGGAGTCTGACAGCTGTGGGGAAGAAGCTGTTCCGGTACCTGGTGGTCTTAGTCCGGAGGCTCCTGTAGCGCCTTCCAGAGGGCAGGAGGGTGAAGAGTCTATGTGATGGGTGACTGGGGTCTCTGATGATTTTCCCAGCCCTTTTCAGACACCGCTTCCTGTAGATGTCCTTTATGGCAGGAAGTGGTGCTCCGGCGATGCGCTGGGCAGTTTTCACGACCCTCTGCAACGCCTTCCGGTCCGAGGCAGAGCAGTTCCCGTACCAGACTGTTATACAGTTGGTCAGGATGCTCTCGATGGTGCAGCGATAGAAGTTCACCAGGATGTCTGAGGACAGGTGGTTCTTCCTCAGAGTCCTCAAGAAGAAGAGGCGCTGGTGAGCCTTCTTGACCAGCTTGGAGCAGTTGGTCGTCCAGGTGAGATCCTCGGAGATGTGGACTCCCAGGAACTTGAAGCTGCTCACACGCTCCACAGCCGTCCCCTTAATGTGTATGGGTGGATGTGGGTCAGCATTCCTCCTGTAGTCCACGATGAGCTCCTTAGTCTTCTCGGTGTTAAGCAGCAGGTTGTTTGTGTCGCACCACTCAGCCAGACGATCCACCTCCTCCCTGTAGGCGGCCTCGTCGTTGTCACTGATGAGGCCAATCACCGTGGTGTCATCTGCAAACTTAATGATGGTGTTGGAACCATCAGCAGGTCTGCAGTCGTGGGTGAAGAGGGAGTAGAGGAAAGGGCTCATCACACAGCCCTGTGGTACACCGGTGTTCATTGTGATTGTAGATGAGCAGCGGTTATCCAGTCGGACATGTTGGGGGCGGTTGGTCAGGAAGTCCAGTAACCATTTGCAGATGAGGGAACTGATGCCCAGGTCTGTCAGTTTCCTGATGAGTTGTGAGGGGTGGATTGTGTTGAATGCTGAACTGAAGTCTATAAACAGCATTCTGGCGTAGGTGTTGTTGTTGTCCAGGTGTGAGAGGACAGAGTGCAGTGCGATGGAGACTGCATCCTCTGTGCTCCTGTTCTGGCGGTATGCAAATTGGTGGGGGTCCAGGGTGGGGGGGAGACAGGATTTGAAGTGTGCTAAGACCAGCTGCTCTAAGCACTTAGTGATGATGGGGGTGAGGGCTACTGGGCGGTAGTCATTGAGGCTAGATGGGTTGGAGTTTTGGGGTATCAGGACGATGGAGGTGGATTTGAAGCAGGCCGGTACCACAGCGTGGGCCAAGGACAGGTTGAATATGTCTGTGAGCACTCCTGCAAGCTCCCCAGAACACGCTCTGAGAACACGCCTGGGGATACCATCAGGACCTGCAGCCTTGTGGACATTGATCCTGCTCAGCACCGCTCCTACATCGGTGGGGGAGAGAGTCAGAGGTTGGTGGTCTGGCATCATGTCTGTTATGGTTGTGGTTGTGGGGTTCCCTCGTTCAAAACGAGCATAAAAGTTGTTGAGCTCGTTGAGGAAGGAGACATCAGAGGATGTGGGGGAGGGTTTGGTGGTCCTGTAGTCTGTAATGGTCTGGAGTCCTTGCCACATGCGTCGGGGGTTGGAGTTGGAGAAGTGTTCTTCTACCTTCTTTTTGTAATGGTGTTTGGCTTTTTTGATGCCCTTCTTTAGATTAGCCCTGGCTGTACTGTAGGCGTGTGCATCTCCTGACCTAAAGGCAGTGTTGCGGGCCTTCAGGAGGAGATGAACATCCCGGTTCATCCAAGGCTTCTGGTTGGGGTACATGGTGATCCGTTTCTGGGTGGTGACACTGTCTGTGGTTTCGGAGATGTAATCCAGTACAGATGAGGCGTACTGGTCCAGGTCTGTGTGGGTGAACATATTCCAGTCTGTGTTTTTAAATCTGTCCTGGAGCACTGCGTCTGTCCCCTCTGGCCACACAAAAAAAACAAAAGAGAGAGATTTAAATTTGGTCCACTTTTCATTGAGTACAAGTCCTTCTCTGTCCCCTGTGCTCATGCCTCTGCCATGCACATTGACACATGTCAATGCGTCAAACCAACAAACCACCAGTGGGAGTTGTAGGGAAGTAATTCTGTGACTTGTGTTATACGTTAAACACCAAACTGATTTGAGGGTCATCGCTAATTAATTGCATAGATGCAATTAAACTGGCCATTAGTTGTTTTTTGTTGTTTGTTGTTTGTTTCATGGGGCAGTTCTTTATCACCAATAAAATTTCCAGGACTTGATGTATTTGTTTGAGTAACATTTATAAAAGGTGAACGAATCAGTCAGTCAGAGAGAAATCAGTAAACCAGTCTTGATCAGTGACCAGCCAAACAGTGATCTGATAGTAGAAATCTAACTGTGAAAAACAACCGATCTGCTTCACAGCGGCATGACCAGTAAAAATGCAAACTGATATAATTGCAGCATAATGATTTGCACAAAGATATTTCCTCTGAAAAGAAAATATAATATGTACTGTAACAAGCTGTAACTCTATCTCATAATGCTAACACAGCAGCCAGTAATCCACTAGCATCTGCCATTTACTTGTTTTCACTGTTTTTCTTCCAATCCCAACTCTGTCAGTTCACCCACCTTACTTTGTTGTAACTTTATTCAACAAATATTATCTCCAACAGATCAATGAGTTTTGCTTGAAGTACATAAAGATACCTAATATAACTTAGTGAACCTAATGCCAAAAAATGTATCTACTGCAGTTTGAATTCTAATTTTACAATAAAGCTCTGTCCCCCATCTTAACCTGGATTACCTTATTTGGAAATAATATATATTTATTATAATAGTGTAATGAATGGGAGCACATATACACTGAAGAAAGTCATGTTCTTTGCTCCACCAGCACCCAGTAGCTCACCACAAAGATTACCCAACAGCTCGCATGGCCTTCATTCACTAATTCAAAATAACCCTTCCTGCCTGCAGCAGCAGCAGCATAGCTCCCGCCAGCCAATCAAGGGGCAGAGTTCCACCGGCAGAAACACAACGGGTACCAGCAGCTCTTTTCATAACCAGTGATCCGAGACTTGTTAGCAGCCATGTAAAAGCCACACACACACCCTCTCTCACTCTCTTCCACACACATACACACTGGACCTTTTACTGGGTACATAAAGAAATTGCTGTCAGCCCCACATAACGGAACAAAAGTCTTCTTAACAGACAATTAGGATTTTTCCTGCTGTTTTTGTCTGCATCCATGCATGCCTTCGCTCTTTCTCCCACATTATCCCTATTTTCACTCTGGTCCCCCTCTTTCTGCCAGTGTCTCTCTTTTCAACCCCTAGACTGACCATCCTTCAGGCCTGTTTAGGCTGTCAGTTTCTGCTAAGAGTTTCTGCTAAAATGAAAAAGAGACAAGAAAAGTTTAAACAAAGACCAGTGAGGGAATGTAATGTGGCTAAAGGCAACACTTACAGCATTGCTAAAGCCAAATGTGTCAATGCCATAAAGCCCTGTCCTGACTTGTTATACAATGTTATTTTGCTTTAATGCTAATATTAAGCTTTAGCATTGCACTAGGCTGAAGGAAGGATTAATTTTATAGTAAAAATTGAAACTGCAAAATCCCAAAAACTGCAGTCCTTGGATGATCCCTTGAGGCCCACACCAAAAGTCAGTGAATCTCTATAAATTCTCAAGTTAAATTGGCCAGCTTTACTTTCAGCCTGTTATCAAAATATTTAGGTCTCTGTGAGTGATTTTCCCCTTTTTAATAAATGTGTTTTATATATATTTTAAGCTATAGCTGATAGCTGTATGCTAGGCTTCTAAGTGTTTGATGAAAAGGAGTGATTTTCATGATAAATGATTACCATGTGAAAACAGCACACATGACAACAGACTAAAGGGGGATTAAAGTGGATGTAGAGCTTGAGACCAAACACCACATGTTGAAATTCAAGTAAGGATGTGTGTGCACAAGTGTGTCTTCTCCTCTAACATAGCTTATGCAGGGTTATTGTAAGTGATTCAAGAGGAACATAGATATAATCCTCTGGATGGTGATAGCTATGCTGCAGCACACACACAAGCTTCTCCTGCATTAAGAAGTGAGGCCCTGAGAGTCGCAGTTCCACACACACTTGTTTTGTTTTGCTTTTCTCCCCCTCTCTCCAATCAGGTCCTTCGAAAAGCTTGTGGTTCTCTCCGTGACTTGCTGGGTCAGTCTTTGGTGGCCCAGTGAGGCTGGAAAGGTGAAGCACTGAGCCGGGGTCAAAGCATCAAGAGATGACAGACTTTAGAAATCCTGCTTGCCCGATGCCCCTTCTGTTTCATTAGCCACCACCTCCTCCCATCATCACCCCTCTCTAATTTAGATGACGAGCGGACAAGCGGGTGAGGGTGCATGTGTGTGTGTTGTGGTGGGGGCGGGTAGAGTTAGGACTGTTTGTTTGTGTGTGAGTGTGTGTGTGTGTGTGTGTGTCCAAGTTTATTGGTGTGTGTTTGTGTTTTCCGTCTCCTATCCTGACAGGATTCCTGTGATGCAGCTCTTGCTTTTCTCCCTGTGAACAGCAAGCAGCCCTAATGACCCCACTCTAATTGCACAGTGTCAATATTGTTGCATTTAGATTCCCATAGCTCTCATACAATATGCACAAAGATGGATGGCTCATCAGAACCCAATACGCTGCCGCTCAGCAAGTTGGCCGAGGTGCATAAACGCTGGTATCACGTTGCAGACTGCAGCTTTGGTGAAATCTTTACTTGTGCACTGTGTCAAATTATATTTATTTCTAGAGGCACCTCTGTTTTTAAACTTTAGTATCTCAAAGTGATGCTGAAAAACTATTTCCTGCATTTATTATTTCTACGCTGGACTATTGGAATTCATTAACAGGCTGTCCTAAAAATTCCTTGAAAAGCCTTCATATATTTCAAAATACTGCAATCAGAGTACTGACGGACTAGAATAAGACAGCATATTTCTCCCATATTGGCTTCTCTTCATTGAAACCAGAAACAAATTTAAAATCCTTCATATAAGGTCTTGAATAATCAGGCCCCATCTGTTCTTAAAGACCTCATAGTACCATATCACCCTAAAAGAGCACTTCACTCTCAGACTGCGGGCCTACTTGTGGTTCCTAGGATATTAAAACACCCTCTTCTATGAAGCCAGTTTTCAGTTTAGATGTAGAAAACAGACACCCTCTCTCTCTTTTAGATCAGGCTTAAAACTGTTCTTTTTGATAAAGCATTAGGCTGGATCAGGTGACCCTGAATCCTCCCTTAGTTATGGAGCAATAGGTCTAGCCTGCTGGGGGATTTTTCACTGTGTTTGTACTCCACTCTGCAGTTAACCATAAGCTATTATTAATCTCTGGATCTCTTAAACTGTGTCTTTTGTCTCGTCTCGTATCTTCCTTATATTATTCACACCTTTAGGTGACTGTTGGTGTGAAATTGAATTGACCCACCATACAAGGGACATTTTGCAGAAACCAGTTATTACCTCAGACCCTATTCACAGGCCTAAGATGCCAACTCTTCTTTTGGCTTGTCCTTTGAGGGTTCGCCACAGAGGATCATCTGTCTCCATCTCAGCCTATCCCTAACATCCTCTTCTGCCACACCAACCCTCCGCATGTCCTCTCTCACTACATCCATGATTACTCCCTGAGGTCTTCTTCTTTTCCTCCTGCCTGGCAGCTCTGTATTCAACATCCTTTGTCCATTGCATCCACTATCCCTCCTCTGCACACAAACCCTCTCGGTCTTATCTCTCTTACTTTGTTTGCAAACTTCTTAACCTGATATACTCATTTCTAGTCCTGTCCCCACTGGTCACTTCCAACAAAAACCTCAGCATCTTCTCATCATATCAACCAGCTCTCCCCTTTTATCAGCCAAATTCCCTACATTTAAAGTCCCTACCCTCTCCTAATGACAGAAATGACATTCTGATTGCTTAAAATTAGGAGTGTCATTCCTGCATCATTGGAAAGATACTGCTTGTGGAAATTCGATTTATTTTACAAAGAAGCCACGAACAGTAATCTGTTCAAAAGTAGAAATAGAATCTGAAGGAATTCTTTTTTATATGTCAGAAAAATTTCATTTCAAATTCCTCAAACTTTTAATTTACAGTCTTGCATGAACTCTTCAGTCTACAGCCATTCCTACTCTAATCTTACCCCTGTAGCACCTTTTCAAATACTTTTTTCATGAGCACTGCACACTGATAAAGACTAATGGGCTTGGGTTACAAACACAGTCCATTTTTTTGTGCGTGCAATCGAAAAGACTAGATTATTTACAAGGACAGCAATAAAGCCAAGGCAGTGGCAGCGCCTGACATTGAACATTGAGTTACTACCCAATATATTGACTGATAATAGACAGACAATCAATAGAGCCACTCAAACTTTATTAACATCTTCAGTTAGTTTTGAGTGGGATCATTAAGGATTCTGACATCCTAACAGAGAACTGTTACCGATGGTCACAATTAAACTTTAAAAAGAAACCATAAGTTCTGCACTTATCAAATTAACCCAAATCTATTTTCAGAACAAAGACTCTGGATTAAGACTGAAGGCTTTCGCCTGGCCAGCTGTAATGCTGATTCAAATCTCTCTGGTAACATAATTATATCTGCGCTCCCTCTTGATTTGAGGGTCATGAGAAACATTATAATACTTTTCTGTCTCAAAAGCAAGAAAATCGAAGGATTAAACATTAAAAATCCCTAATCTGTAACTAGCAGCTTGGCCTTATTCTGTGAGAAACTTGTTTCTGAAGTGCACGGATATGTGGGAAGTAGCGCTTGCTGGGATTTATGGGAGATTAAGGCAAACTTTCGCTTTAAGATTAAATATGTGTAATCTTTAAACCAAACAAGACTGAGGGATTAGGAAGACTTCTATGACTAAAAAAATCCCTTATCAACATGACGTGATGCTGTGATAATGCCTTGAAAGAATAGTTTAATCATGTGTAGTTTGCTTAGGCTGACTGGTTGCTTCTGTCCAAAGTCTTCCCCTTTGTGTGCATTTAATTCTCCATTTGGAACCAAATATTACAAACAGATGTTTAGTAGAGCTCAATCAGGTTTAAACAGTAAGTAGAGTTTTTTAGTTGGTTGGTAAATTCACTCTTGCTTTGAAGTCTTTAAATGAGGTTATTGGTGTAGCTTTATTTATTTTTCAGTAGATGCCATTCAGTATATTTAAATTTTGAAATTGCCACCCTGCATTGTAGTTTTAATTGTCACTAGTACTACTGCTTTTCACTGTCTTTTGAAAAATAGTCGTTATTGTTGCTTTGATGAATTATGGAGTACTTAAACCAAAACCTGCATTGTAAACACCCCTGAAACGAATACAGAATAATGTTTAAACTCTTGTGCAGTAAAATGTGTTGCACTCTGTAATTATTTCTCATTTCCTAATGTCTTAATGTTTCTCTCTTGGTACCAGCCATTGTAAAAAAAAATCTTGCAAATGCTGAATTGTTATAGGCCTAATGGCAACTACATGTATCGACAATACAAAGTGAAAACAAAATTAAATTATTATAAATTAACACATTATTTTATCCTCTAAATCAGTTGGCTATACAGTTATTACTTTTAATATAAAAATGTGTGATACAAACAGATTGCACAATTAGTTGTTTGCAGTTAGTTTTAAAATGTTGTAAGTTGTCGTAAAAATCCCTAAAACTTAATATTTTACCTTTTACAAAGATTTTCACCGGCTACAGATTCAGAATCAGCAACTTTATTAATCCCTAAGGAAATTATGTGGGTTACAGTTGCTCCAATACAGTAACAGTAACAGACTAAACTAAACTAAATTAAACCAAACTAAACCTAAATGTAGAATCTGCACATTAGCTTAGCTTGTTATTGCTGAGATTTCTACACAGCTACACTAGCTTAGCGGTCTATCTTTTGATTATAACAAATTTCCACAAAGGTACTTAAGCTGTGTTTGAATTACTTATTTTTTTTACATGATAATTATTTTATTACATTATTAGATTAGTAGATATACAAAGATATTTGATTTCCTGAAAGTAGCTTAAGACTTTTAGGATACTACAGTCTAAAATTAGCTGGCATTCTGTTAGTTGATAATGTTATCTTGTTTTCAGCTGTCCACAGTTGGTAGGGTGGCATGTCTGATATGCTGTCAATAACGATTTGTGAGAATATCAAGAATAAATCATCATCTTTCTGTAGGATTTCTTAAGTTAAAACCCAAACTTTAGTTCAGGAGTGAGGGTTTAAGGTGAGGAGGAAGAGGATGAGATGGAGATGAGGAGAGTAGTGGTGGAGAAAATAAAAATATAAATGATCAAATAGATACTGGTGATCAGTTAACTTATAAGTGATACAACTCTTTATCTCCCTAGTATTAATTTGATGCTGCTGTATCAGATAAATATTTGGGGGGGGGGTTCATTTTTTCTATCCAAATCAGCATGAAAGGGATAAAGAAAGATTCTCTTTCTGTCCTTGATGATTGCTGCACCCAGCAGCAGAATATGGGCACTGTGAGGAAAGAAACAGCAGCGATTATTTTCTTTAAACAACATAAGTTGTTGGACGTGATCACATCCAATCTGGCAGACAGCTCTTGAGCATGTGCACATGATGTCACATGCCAAACCTCAGTATATACATCTGCTCAAAACAGCCTCTGTGTGAGCTGACAGTCATAATTTCTTTACATTATTTTTGACAACTTATTTCCAGCATATACGCCTATGACACCTGCAAATTTGTGGCAGTAGTGTTGCCACTCTATTATACCATCTTAACATTAACTGCCTCCTATAGATAATCTAGTCAGACTGGCTGTTCACATTCCCTTAAAAGTTAATATCTTCTTTTGGTGGTGGGTCATCTCCAGGGGTGTTTAGGAGAAATGAGTGCTTACAAAGAGCTGATCCTGCAAACTAGCAATTCATTAAGAGCTTTTTGTGCAGATGTGTGTTACACAAATTAATGTATGGCTGTCACACCTGGACTTACTCCATCATTTGTAAAGTTCATCATTAATGAAAGATTAAAACAATCCAAGTAAATGCAAAACTAAATAAAAAGCTAGTTGATTGTGGTGTCTGAGTCTTCTTTGTGCAGCTTTTAGTTTAGCTGAGGAAAACCTGTTCAGCATCTTGTAAATAATAATATTAAATTGATATTGAAAAGCATGCACGCTTCATGGTCATTTTTGACCTTTTTTTCTGTAATATGTCTTGTTTTGCATGTCACAGAGGAGAATACAAATATCCAGATGGACAAAGAAGACATTACAGTAATGCTCAATGGCGCAGTAAAATCTGCTATCATCCAATATTTTAGAGTAAGAGCCAGCCCCTCTGGTGTTGTATGTGGAAGCTTAGGGAATCATTACCATGGCCTCTACATAACCTTCATAAGTCAGGATAGTGTCAATAACCCGAGCTTTAAAAAATTGATAAGGGTGATCACCCCGCTCATGGAAAGAGCATTTCTGAGCAGCAGACGTCATTGTGAGGTGATTCTCATATATAAGTCATGCCTTGCATACAGGATGCATCGCTCTGAATATGGCTTCAGGACAATCATCCTCGCCATGTTGTTTGGGTCTTAACAACATATTGCTCACCCAGCGAGCCCAGACAGATGATTGAGAGAAACTATTAGGCTTAGATCATTCACAGATAGCCCCGTGCACCTTGATGCTTTTCCATTTGAGCAACCTTTAAGCAGAAATGAATGTGACAATTTTATGGCTGATATAATGCCGCGTGCTCACAGTCTTCCCAGGAAACTCTTGTTAAACAATTATTCATATGAAAGAGCTGGCCTCTTTTGCACTCAATGCAACATACATGACATATGTGACGTATGTTAATGTGTCTGATCCAAATGCCAATTTGGTGACTCCAGCTGAGTGCTTTAAAGAAATCTTTCCTGTGTGACATGTGGAAATGTGTCAGGGCTGCATTTATTCATGTGAACATTGAAGGGGCATTCCTGTCCGGAGGCCCCGGAGACAAAAAATGTGGAACTCCCCAGAGGAGAGTGACCTGGAGGACAGACTCACGCATACCAGCTGGACTCGGTGCACATATTCTCTCCCTTCCTCCCACACACACATTGCTTCGACCAGATCTGCTGGATTTACTCCTCATTAACGTCACGGTTGTAACAAGAAGAACTGGACATCCTGTATGACGTGTTGTCTCTGATATAATGTGCCAAATGTTCCAAGCACATGGGTGAATATTGATCCCAAAGCATTCTAGCAGCTCGTGTCTTGCAACCCTGAAGTGATGAGGGCAATAAATCCAAGAGCGGCATGTAATTAGACGTAAGACATCTGTGTAAACATCATGAAAAAGCTCTTTGTCTTGCAGCAGTTTTTACAGGGAATAACCAGTGTTATTAACAAACTGGAATTCATATGGTTTCTTGTTTTTTGTGGGAATTTTTTGTTTGGTTTTGTTTTTCTTATTTTCTATTGCACAGCAAAAGCAGTTGTTGCAACAGTAGATGAGAGGTGCCATAGTGAGAGGTGACGAAAAACAAAATCGAAGAAAAATAGGTCACAGCTTATGAATTTGTGTCTATTTATCATACATTATACATTTCATAAAGTCATAAATTGGCAGAGGGAGTTAATATTTCATCAGAATAAATGCTGGGGCGATTTTTCCCCTGGATAAAGACTATGAAAGGAGGATCATCGCCAGTCATGTGGTGGTGTCATAATAACTATGCGCTGCTGCCACCTGGAGGATGTACCGGGAAATACATTCCCAAAAGTTGATTCTATTTATCGGGATCGCTACGTCCAGATAAATAGAATCAACTTTTGGGGATTTACTTACTTGGATGGTTGAGCATGCATCAAGAAGGGAAATACATTCATTTATAGTTTGACTTTCGCATACATGTGCCCCCTTACGCATCTTTCTCATATAACGTAATGCTTCCATGATTCATAAGTTAATGTTATAGTTACTTATAAAAAACCATGTTGAAGGGGCCAGTAGTCAGATCACATGTGTATTTTCTCTAAGACGAATAGAATAGAATAGAATAGAATAGAATAGAATAGAACTTTATTAATACCTTGGGGTGGTTCCCTCAGGGAAATTATGATTCCAGGAGCACAACACCCTTTCACGTTAAATTCAAATAACAAAAACTACCAAGCAGGTACAAATAATTAGGAACAAAATAACAGTAATTTTAAAGATAATAGTTAAACAAAGACCAGGAATGAAAGTGTTTTATGTTCATTTTCATGCACTTTTCATTTTGCATAAATATAAAATTATTACATTATTCAGTTTTAGCTAAAGCAAAGTGATCAAATGACAGACTGAACTGAAGAACATATAAAGCTGCTCTTAAATTTACAGCTACTTTACATCCAACTATTACTCCATGTAAACCTGACCTGGACAGTGTGCAGAAGAACACAAAACATTACTTACCGTTAGTTTCTGGCAGGTCTGTGTATTGAATTTAGCATAATCGGCACTATGGGCTCGTGGGTCCAGGCCATTTCTATATATCATGCATCAAAAAGCAAAAGGTTCAGCTAACTGGCAATAATCATCATTAGACCCATATAATGCATTAATAACCCGCTCAGTTCTTTTTGGATACACATCTTTCTTGCAGCAACGCAGAGTCTCCCAGACTTGATTTGTAGCTAAAAACATGATAATATTTTACCAAAAAGTGTATGTCAGCTCCCATTTATTATTCCCAGTTCATTCACAACACAACAAGCAGAGAGATCGACATAGTAATAATTCAACTAAGTCCACTTGTATTGATAGCACCTCAAAAAAGAGAGAGAGGGAGAGAGAGAGAGAGAGAGATCTTGGGAGGAAAACAGTTTATTTAGACTCCCAACAAAGTGAATTCATTTCCTTTAGGAAATGGGAGGAGCACTGAATTAGGACCAAGTACCAGCCCTTCCATGAGAATACGGTCTGGTGGCATTTTCTAGAGATATATTAATGATCAGTGTAACCTGTTACCATGACTGCATGAAAAAGAAAAATAATAAAATAAAATATATGGTTATATGATGAAAATCACTTTACTCTTCTATCATTTCATGTGTGTGTAGCTCATGAACACCACCATCATGCATTATATTTTCTTATGGGAAAACTAATTTCTGGAGAAGGGCTTATCTGCTAATAGCATGACACAGCCAATGTACTGCAAGATACAAGACAGGAAACACAGTGAGCTTGCTATTTAATTAAGACTAATATTTATTGCAATTATTCCATTTTCTCTTGGTTTTGTAATCATCAAAAGCGCTTCCTGCTTGACTTGCACTTAATCAGATCCATTTCCCTGCAGGCATCAGTACAGTTTCACTCTAATCTAATGTATACATGAAATTTAATGTCTAAATTAAGAGGAATAAACAGGCAGGCAACATAAGATACGGTGAAAAAGCACAACCCATATAATTACAATAAATGAGGAACATTTGAGGTCATCCCAGGTCAGTGATTTGATTTGATATAATTTCGTTTTCATCACATGCTGTTGAGCAATGAAGACAAAGAGCAGGATGCTTGCTGGTGGAGATGCGAGAGAGCTTTTATCTTATCAAAAATCTGCTTGTTGGCTTTCTGATTAAATGCTATCATGTTAGCCTTTCAAGCTTTATGAGATTAATGGGTTCACACCTTGTTTCCTCTGCCACAAATGGGCAAAAACATCCTCTGTCTAAAAGCAACTATTATAAATTCATTCATTTAGAAATTCCTCTTTTTCAGCTGTCAACAGAAAGTTAAAAACAAAAACGGATAGAGGCGTTGTGTTGAGCATTATCATTTGAAACTGAAGGGGCTCGTAGTACTTTTGTGTAACCTTAGTTGTACCACTAGATGGTGCAGTAAGTTAATGTAGCCATTATTTACCCAGGTAAGGAATTAAAGTGGCAGCAAAAAAGATTACAAGTTAACTGCTTAGCTCCTATGGTATCATATTTAGTACAAGAGATTTTGTGAGTTTTTGAGACTTCTTCATCATCAGTATGATTCTCTCCCACCACACCACTCATCTGAAAAACTTAAACAATAAATTGCACAATACTTTTTTAAGCAATAAATTATGACAAAAAAATGTTGTATGTAGCAAATATGATACAAATTAAAACTTATATGTCAGGAGCTCCAATAAACACTCCATTTTCCCCCCAAAAAAGAGAGTTTTCTGGTAATTATTTTATGGTTCAGATTTTAAAAGGTTAAACAGCAGCACGTATCGCTATACAGCCACAGGTAAAACACTGCCCCCTGGTGATAGTCATTCATTTCTGCAGAGGGTAATTCCAAAAAGCACCTTTAAGGCCTCTATCATTGCATCTTAAGGTGCTTTACTGGTCATTATTAACTATCTGTTCAGCATTATTATTACAAACCCATCTGGAATCCTCAGGATATACATTTACTTAATTGGCATATCCAAAACAAATAAATCTCTAAGCTTTACTTCACATCTCTTTCTCTCACACACTAGCCTTTCTTCTACTGCATCTGCTCAGCCAACACTGAGTCTTTCACTCCAGCAGCCAGCACAGCGAAGAGGAAGGGGGGGAAGAGGGAGCGCAGATGGAGAGCCACCCTGGGGATGGGGTGGACCAGCAGAACCTCTTTCCTCTTCCTGTTCACGGTTTGCATGATTTCATTGGCCAGGACCGACGGGCGCACACCGTGGGTCAGCTGCCTGGCAATAACTGCGAGAGGACAGATTCATTTAGATTTGCCCATGCACCACAATAACAGGAACATTTCAGAAATCTGAACATGTATTCATTCCATGAACCATTCGGTCACCTTAATGCTTCATTGCTACTGTTTTACTCACATTCAGCGACAGGGTTTGGTTTGGGAACAGGTTCCTCTACTGGCGGCAGTTCAGAAGCATTGATGAAGGTATGACTGATGGTGCTGACAATTATTCCATACTCTTCCACTTCAGCTCGGAGACAGTCAAAGAAGGCCTGCGCCGCATGCTTAGACGCGGCATCTGACAGGTATGAACACAAACACGTATAATGATACACTCACAAAAGAAGTGTGGCAGGCACGGAAGAATTCCAAACATACCATACAGCATTTGTTTAATTGCTTTCTGTTTTGTCCCTAGACGTCCACACGTGTATTATATCATGCTGTGAAGGTGCTTTTCTACTACTGAACAGGCTGAATAGGCTGAATAGGCTTTCCACAGTCCATAGGTTGTACCTAGGTATACCTAACCATTAACTAGCAATTCCATGTATTTTTAAATAATTAGGATTAATCTTATTTAAGATTATTTAAAATGGAATCACATATATATAAAAAGTAAAAATGTATTTCTTGCAAATATGTTGCTCACTGCTCTTGTTTTTATTCAGTGCTAAGTGTACTTCTAAAGAGTTGCAGTGACCTTTGTCAGGAACTCACATGAACTTCTGAATGGAACAGCCAGTCTGCCCTGGATGCTGTTGACCAGTACGATGTGGCCTGATCGTCTTGAAATCATCATTGGAAGAACACCTGCCACATTTTTAAAAATATCATTCATAAGATGTTAATAATAACAAACTTAAAGAAATGCTACTGGATTTCTAAGAATGCCAACCCCACCTTTGGCTAGAGTGCTTGGGCCAAAGTAGTTAACATCCATGATATTTCTGTCCTGTTCCAAGGAGATACTCTGAACCGGTGCTTTAAGCTTCATACTGCTATTGCAGATCAGCACGTCCACACAACCATAACAATCGACCACCTCAGCAATCACGTCCTCCATACTGTCCATATCACTGAAGTCCAGAATTACCAACTTTGGGGCAAAGGTCTGTCAATAAACAAGGGTTAGTTTAGTTTGAACACCTGTGTAACTGATGGACAATTATGTTTAGATAGACTGAAGCTGTTTTCCTCCTGCTTGGAGGTTTAAAGGCTACTAAGCTAAACTAATCACAAGCTTCATATTAGCGTTAAGATTTTCTTTTAGCTCCATTTTCATTTGACAAAATTTAGTACTCTTTTCTTGACTTCATATCAAACTGAAAAGCATTAGAAAGAGGTTATGAGGGTTAACTGAGCTTTTTGAGTAATTCTGTCACCATTCTGTGTCTTCAAAGATCAAGAACATAATCCTTGATAAAAGAAAGTGCCAGTCAACAATAACTCCAAGGATAACAACCATAACTCTAAGCAGAAAAGTTTCAGCTTTATGTCATACATATACTAGATTTCATCCCATAAACATCCATGTGCTTGGGCCTGTACATAGAAGGCATGTGGTGGACTACTTGCTGTCTGACATGATATCCTGCTATTGTGTTCTCCAGAGGAAGTGGTGATCTGTGAGGTGGTGAGTGAGCAGGATTACGATAAAGACAAGGACAGAACCTGATATTCTGTTAATTAAGAAAACTGTAAAACTTGTGTGGTGTGGTGTCACATGTTAATTCCTGTCAGTTAGTTGGGGAATTTGTTCTGGTATAGTACGAGGAGGCTTTGCTGTGTGCTAAAGGTTGTCATTTTATTGCAAAAGCTTCCTTCACATACTAACAGACATTACTTTTACTGAAATAGCCATATTAAAAGTTAACTGATAAATTCCTCACCTCTCTGGGGTCAGCATCAGTTGTCAAAGAGTCATACAGAGACTCCAGCTTATCCCAGCCAGTCCCACAAAGGATCAGTCTGGCCCCACCCTTGTGGAAGAGACGGGCACACTCTGGGAAAAAAAAGAAGATTATGTTCATTAAATGTCGAGTTCAGATCAAAGTAAAATGAAATAATAAAAACAAAAATTGGATCCCTTACCGGTCCCCACCCCAGACACAGCATCAGTGATCACCACCACTTTGTTTCGTACTAAGGACTTGGACATGAAGTGCAAAATCTCATTGTAGATGTAGTACACCCCTGCTGCCACAACGATCAACAGGGGCAACACTATCACCGAGGGCAGGCCCATGTTCTGTAGCAGAGAAAACAGATGGGTCAGTGTGTGGAGAATACTCATAAAAACTATAATATAATATCGTATAATATGTAAGTAAATATGTAAGAAAAATTGTGTATGTTTCTGTTCTGTGTCCTGTGTACTGTTTGTTTGTATATGTGTCTTTTTGGCTGCTGTTACAACCAAATTTCCCCTTGTGGGACAATTAAAGGATTATTCTATTCTATTCTAATATATGGTATCAAAATATACCAAATGAATCTTTCTCATGTTAGGTGACTGTGATAACCAGTATACATAAACACTGAAAAAATAGTTAAAGCCTAACAGCATATCTGGAGTAACTAAGTGTAAAACCACATATGTTTTCTTTTCTCTTTATTTTATTTTATTTATTTATTTATTTTGCTGTTGTTATTTTACATATAAATATATAATATGTTAAATAGAAATTCTGTACATTTGTTAGAAGGTTAAATTTCTACCTTTAGACAGAGCTAAGCTTGCTGTTTCACCCTGCTTCCAGTCTTAGTACTAAGCTGAGATAATCAGCTGTTGATCCAACTTATAATTTTGCACACATGTGAGGGCGGTGTTAGCAATCTCTTCTAAACTGTAGCTGAAAAGCAGATCAGTATATACCCTATAATGAGAAATATCATTTGTACCTTCCCTATATTGAAAGAGAGTTTAAGACCAATATAGTTGGCATATTTGCTGTGAATGTGTTCTTCTGTTATAACTGTGTTAAGTGTCCTAGGGTAACAGATTGCATTTGGAGGCCTTGCTACACACTTGCCATGTAAAGTGAGTTTAAGGAGAACAGCTAAATATATTCTGGCCATGATGCCGCCACAGAATTTTCTTGCACTATGTCACCTCCAGGATAATGTCATAGGATACCCTAAGGGGGGCAGCCAGGGAGCCTCGCATTTATAATGTAATATAATTTATAAATAAATTAAATAACCTTACTTTCCCTGCTTTACTTGAGGAAAACACATTAAGGAAACCCCTAAGCCATATTAAAACTGATGATCCAGAGATCCAATTCCCAGCTTAGCCCCATGTTTGGACTGACACATGATTGGAGGTTAAGTCAGCTTGTGAAGTGCATAGCTATAGCAACCACACAACAGGCATGCACAAACCTATAATCTGTGTTATTATTGGTTCACTTACAGCGCTGACCAGGAGCTAATCCTTCAGCAAGACTGGCCGTTGATGTTTTCAGGGTTTAGTTAGGTAACAGAGGCCCTTCTCCTCCCTCAGTGTCCCTTGTCCATTCACACAGCTCTGTTCTCTGTGTGTCTGACCTGCTGCTGTCCACTGGAACCTACTGCTTATAATAGCCTCTGCTTCAGTCAGCCATTAATACACACATATGTGGTGCGCAGCATCTAAGGCATGTTTCCTTGTTGCCAGCCTGAGGGGATGGACGATAAGTGAGAGTGTGACTTGCACTTCGTCTTCAGAGAGTTTGCATTGTACTGCTGTTTCAAGGAAACACATTTTCCCCAAATTATATATTATTCTGTTGTCAGTTGTTTTTTTTAATAGGGGAAAACAAAAACATCTATCAATACATATTTTGAACTGTGTGTTGTTGTGTGAGCTGGCAAAATGTGTACACAATTTACACAAATCAAGAAAAGAATACAAGTTTTTTCCATCTGTTTTAAAGTGGTATTAATAGTGGTGTTAATTCTATTTTTAATAAAGGATCATATTTGACATTCAAAAACATAAGCATGACTATGCCTGCGCCCCCAAGTATGTATAACTAAAACATTTCATTAACTGTCTTCTTTCGGTGGGTGGCGGCAGTGAGCAGTTATCGCGAGAGCACGTAGAATTCCAGGAGGCTGTGTGTATTTGCGCTCTCTTCTGTGTTCTCCCCCTTGCTCCGTTGGGAAAGAAGAAAATAAACCCACTGCTGCTAACCAGGCTAGTTATGGAACCAAGCCCTAAGTACTCGTTTTGGCATCTGTGACTGCCCAAGAGGTGCTCGCCCTGCATACTGCGTTCCCACCTGGGGGGAAAGCACATGAAGCTTTTTGATTTTTTTGACCGACTCTTTTTCTTTAAAAAGTTGAATACGCCAGCAAGGGAAGGATTTCATTAGCTAGCCTATCTGTGTGCGAGCTAACTGGGCTAGCTTAGCAAGGAGCACTGGATGAACTTTGCATGGACTGAGTGCTGCGAACGGGATAGTAGCCTCCTGTCTGACTGTGAGCCGTCTTTTGTATTGAGTCTTTCATATGGGAGTGTGTTGTTACTTAAATGACACTGTTTTCCCGGAGCTCGAAGGCCATAACTGTGTACAAATGTTGCTTTTGCGGCTCACACCATCACGTTATTGATCTGGATACCCATTGGAAAGCTAACAGGATATTAGCTACCTTCTCGCCGCTACGCTTTGTGGTTGCAGGCCATGGACTGAAAGGCATTCATCACTGAAGGATGAGAAGGCTGGCTTGATGGCAGCTAATTATTTATTGGGAGGCAGCAATTGGATACAGCTAAAGCGATAAAAGAAGCTTTGAACGTCGTCCCAGAACTGTTAAACTCTTGGTTTGGTCTTCTTTTTTTTTTTTAACTTGACAATGCATCGGTGTGCTGGGGCTTTTTCCAAGTTAGGATAAGAAGAGACGCACAAGAAAACAGCGAGATTGCACCTTCTGCGTTTCCCCACGGAAATTATTCATTTTTAAAAAATATTATAATTATTAAGAGGTGAAATATAATGTCTACCGCTAAAGAAAATCCCTGTAGGAAATTCCAAGCAAACTTCTTCAACAAAAGTAAATGTCAGAACTGCTTCAAACCCCGGGAGCTGCACCTACTGACAGACCAGGATTTGACCCAGGTAAGAAAAAAAGATCAAAAGAGTCAATGATTTAAAGGCTTTTTATGTCGAAATTTGTAAAAAAATAAATAAATAAATAATAATAATTAAGAAGGGCTATTACTGCTCGCTAATAAGGCTGGCCGTGACAGGCTTGTTGCTATAAAGCTGTTATGTGTTATATTTAAACAACAAAAGGTTGGCACAGCCCTCTTGATGAGTCGAGCTGATTAACGATCACGTCAATAAAGAAACAATTTTTCTTGGCTTGTGATGCAACCAGTCTCCGAAAGACTTGCGAGACAGCATTGCAGTGTCTGCGTAGAGAAAGTCAAGGCGAAGTGTTTATTTTGGCTGAATCACAAGAACTCTTGTGATTTCTGTACTTCCTTAATATACAGACAGGTGAAAGCCTAAAAGGAAAGAAAACGATGGTATCCTGTGCGGGGCCATTTTGCAGTCATAGTTTAATGGTCACCTATCCGCGGGGCGCCAGGAGTCACTGAATAGATCTTTATTGTCACTGTTACAAGAACAAGAATGGTATGAGCATGAAAATGCTTCGTCATTTGTGCTATCTCGAGTACATCTCTGAAATGAAAAACTTAGGAAAACAAAGTGTTAGACAGCCATGACCTTTATCAAAAGACTAGTTGAAGGAATATGTATTGGAAAAATTGTGTTTGACCAGAGACTTGGAGAATCAGTGTCTACACTTGGACTGATACCTCTTTTCCACGGTGGTTGTGAGCAGTAGTGTTGCTCAGTTATTTCAAAAACCATAATCACAATTATTTTGATCAATGATTGTATTTTTTGACATTTACCGCCTTTGTGGTAAACATTAAAGTTCAATGAATGCTTGACTAAAAACATTTTTTTAATGCGATGACCTTAAACTTCAAGTACAGCCCAATTCAAATGAAAAGGAAGTAAGTTGAGAAAATAATTGGTTTATTTGCCCATTTAGCCAGTCTCACCAAGCCTTGGCTGCCTGCCGAGGGACTCTTGCCAATCATAAAAGCCAAAAAGAAGTAGTTTTGTCCTGACTACCTATATTTATAATCTCTGGAAATCGAAATCTCAATTTAACCAAATATTTGATCGATGGCTCAGCCTTAGCGAATAGCAAGTTCTGCATTTGTCACTTTCCAGGACCAGCTCGTATTTGGAAGTGTTTGAGAACTGATTGTTAGGTTTTGTTATAACAAGCTCTTCATTTTCACAAGAAGAGAATCATAGTGGACAGAACCGATCAGAAGCATTTGTCATTGATTTTTTTCTCTCTCTCTCTTTTTTTTCTGAGGTAGCCCTTTACTTTACCTTTAGTAGCTCCATCTTTGGGTCCAGTGTGGCAAACCCAATACCTAGATTAACGTCCTGTGGAAACCACAATAGAGTTCACACCACAGTTGAATAAAACTACAGAAATGACAAAAAATTAACAACAACAAAAAACAACTCCTATAGTCACTCTTTGCTTTTATGGTGCAGCTTCACAGCCCCACATGGCTATCATTGAATGGGATTGTGAAGCGAGGCTGCATTCAGTTGAGATCATGTCATGAGTTTTTTCAGTCCCTCACACTCAGATCAGTTTAGTCTCTGTTGTATCCTGTAATTGATCCCAGATGATGAGGCCCAGATGTGCCCGTGAACGTGGCTTAAGAGCCGTAACAGCAACGTCAGCATCTTCTTCTGTTGTGCGAGTGTGTGGGGGGCACGCACTTGTTTTCTTTTTTTAAAAAGAGTTTATTGGATGTTAACTCTTACACCCCCAAGTCTGGATGGATTGAGTAACGGTTACATCACTTCCTTTAATCTCCCTGTGACCTGGCCCGCACTCTCTCCCACAGCCCATATGACGGCACAGGAACCAGCGAGTCCTACTTCTCTAGCATTCTAGAAATCAGTCTTTGCTCATCTCTGTTGTCCCAGTCGCCCACAGGCTTTGGGAAATGTCTGTCAGCTATTCAAACAGTTTGCAGAGAGCTCAGTTACATTAGTAAATTTTGTGAGGATGCTATCTGGAGAGTCTTCAAACCAGTTAGCGCTCCGCACCAGACACCAGGTCATTACTGGCCTAAACCTGTGTTATGTAACACCATTTAATCAGTGTTAAACTTCTGAGTCTTGTTCAGCAGGTCCAAGATGAGGGTTAGGAGTTATAAAAATGTTCCCAGTGTTGAGACACTGATCCAGGCAGAGGCTGAGGGGATGAACTCAACAACCCAGAGAAAAGAAGGCTCCACTAAAGCTGCGTGATGCTGTTAAAACACCATGACGAGCTGATTTGGCTAAGTGAATTTCAGTCCTAAATTAAATAGAAGTTATTCAGAGCTCAAAGGCAGCTGAAGATTGCAGATTCAGCTTTGAAACATACAGCCCGCATTGAAAAGTTATGCAAAGGGAAGAGAGCCGAATGTCTGAGGGATAGTGTCCAGTATAAACAATCTCTCGGTTCAGCGCTGTTGGAATAAAAGGTGGGTTGGGGGAGGAGTTTGCCTCAAATTCTTTTGTTACAGTCGGCATGCACCAAAGGAGTTTGTGTGCCCCGACAAGGTCCCTGTCTTTTGTCACAGCATTCAATCTGTGACTTTGTGCTCGCAGACTGGAGCTGGCAGTCGCTTCCCATTGGAGAAAACTGATCGTGTTTTCAGGGAGCGTTGGTGGGAGGCAAGACAGTGATAGAGCATGCAGTCAGGCGAAGGTTTACACACACGTGGGAGACCCGGAGAAAGACGAGCTGGGATGTGTTGGGACTTGAGGAGTGGGAGCAGGAGTCACAGGGAGAGAGAGGAAGTGCGGGGTTGGGAAATAGAGTAGAGCTCCCCACCGGCAGCTGCTCAACATCCCACTATTTGAGCTTTTGAGCCAGTCCATAGGTTTAACACGTACCAAATGTTCCAACGCAGTTACTAACCGCAGGCTGCGCTACACGCCCAACGGGCTAGAGATCATATCCACGGTTCTGTGCCTGTCAGTTCTGTTCCAGTCTTTTGTGTGGAGGCTTTCACATGGGTCCCCTGGTGTCACACCCAGCTGCGTTTGTTTTTGTCACCAACAAGCTCGGACAGTGAAAACAGCACCCCCGCCTAAATAAACGTACTTCTCAGAGTAACAGTTAGGACTACCACTCGATTCCTCTATCTGCATTTCAGTTGGAGGAAACAATGCCTCAGTTCAAATTCAGCAAGATGTTTAGTGCTCTCTAAAGCTGCAGCAGCTTTTAGAGAACAGGATCGATCATTAGAGTATGATATTAATTTTGGTAGCTTACTTGGCATTCCTAAAAACCAGCCGCTGCAAACATTTCTCGAAATTAAGTCAGAGCAGACCACGAGATTTTCTAAACGATGACTGACAAAGTCCAATTGTCCTGTATTGCAAAGGATGGCATGTGGAGGGTGAGTTTGCTTAATCTTGATTCTGCTAGGCGAACTGGGATATTGAGGTACTTCCTGAATAAAAGTTATTGTAAAATGACAGTTCCTGGGTCTTTTGGTGGATAAACCATGATTTCCACCTGTGTCTCAGGCCAGGCTTAAGTTGACCTGTGCCAGGTATCAGCACCAGGAAAAAGTTAACATTTTTTAACAATGGCTACTGCCTTGTAAATTTTTACTTTTACTCGTCTTTAAATTATGCTGTTGCTGTGTTAAGAATGAAGCAAAAAAAAATAAAAATAAAGTGAATTGACTTTTTTCTTTTTGTTTTATTTAACTTGCTCCAGGCCATTGGACCAATGCAATATGTTGAGCCCTGAAAGTTACAAGCTTTAAGTAAATGTAAACTGCTGTTAGCTGTTAGCTGTCTCAATAACCTAAAAAGGACGCTCAAATGGATATAAAATGTTTTCTTTTCATCCATTTTTTTTTTTTATCCCTGTCGTCAGACTTTGTGGAGTTTGGAGTCCGTTTGTCCAGCTTTAGACTAAAATAAACTAACTAAAACTAGTTGGGAACCACCAATGCATCTCTCTTATGATTTTTTTTTTATTTATTTATTTTTTTCAATACCCTATCAGAGAAATCAGTACGACCATAATTATTGTGGTATGCAGTCAAGACCTTTTGCTTTGTTGAAATAAAACGTATATATTTTGTGTCTTCTGTGGGGAAGCAGTGCTTGAAGAAACATTTAGAGAGCTTTTTAACGATAACCCGTGTACCTTTGTGCAACAGCAATGTTGAAGCCAACATTCTGTCATCTGTTTCAGTGATTGCTCATTTTGCATGTCAGTTAAACTCATCACACAACACTGTGCAGTCAGTGATATAGTTATGTTTATGCTGCCAAGTGGCGGCACAATTATAGAAATGATTAAAGGTTTGTCCAGGAAGTACTTTTAGACAGCAGTTGTGAGCTGAGAACAGAATGAATAGTTGCACAGCAGGAAAAGATGTCAGCACCTCTGTTGTGTGTTAAAAGTAAGTGATCACAGAGACTCTAAAGCCTAAGTTAAGCTGGATTTACAGCTGTAGACGGCTACCACGTGGGTTTTATTTTGTAGGTGAGAGCTGGATTCCCTGTGTTGTCGCCAGTCCAAAGATAAACTTAAGTTCCTATTCTCATGTAGTATCTGGACAACCACTGCAGTCTGAGGAGGTACTGACAGGTACACGATGGGAGGCATGCTTAGTGACCATAGCTGTGCCTTAAACCCTCAATGCACTGCTACAAATGCAATGTTTACATTTTCCACATCCGTGTTGTTGCATGACAAGAATTTTGCGATCTCCTTGTGTACATGTCTGTATGCGCAAACAAATCAACGCTGTTCATGTGAATGATTAGAGCCACATTAGAAGTGTCTAACTGTATGAAAATCTGAGCTCTTGACCCCAGATTTGAACTGTATCACACCTACCCATGCTAAATATCCTTTATACTGGGTTCAGCCCACCAAAACTCCCCTAAGTGGCATGCCAAGGCAAGTTGAACTAGGCACGTATAGATTTATGGTAGGCATGCAGTGACATGGAGGAGAATTGGAATAACACTCTACTGGTTGGATGCATTTACTTTCCAGAAAAATCTTTTTAGGTTGGGTTTTATTGAAGAGGTGTGAGAGTGAGTGCTTGTATGCGAGATGCTTGTTAATGAATAACATTTAAAGCACAGAGACCGAGTGTGACGCAGAGTTTATGCTTGTCATTGCTGCACTTGAGCCAGCATTTATGATGTCACTTTTGGCCTGGAGTGTGGCGAACCAGAGATGGTCTTGGTCTGCTCTTCAACCAATCGATTGGTTGCAGGACGGAGGGGTGTAAGAGCCACACCTTTTCTCTGGATGAACTGAATCTGCTACAGTTCACGCTCCATGCCTTTTTAGCTAACATGAAAATAGTAATACACGTAGAAAGCTAATAGTTGCGGCATATTAAATCATTTTTACTTTTTGTACTGAAATCATAGTGGCAGACTCCGAGCCAACTAGAAGGAACCAAATTCTTCTGATGCTGTAGTTCTGAGGAATGCAGCTAGTGGTGTCATTGTGATATAATTTTGCTTATTTAATAGGGATAATCAGTTTAATGTTGTTCGCACCCAATATACACAATTGTAGCTGATGCGAATTCCCAACCCTTATCCTTAGTTGGGCTTAAATGATACACAAATAATTTTTTTCAGTATTCAAATACATAAAATGACAGATGATGAAGCTGGCTTCACGTCCAGCTTCATCTGAGTTTAGTTGTTGCTACTGGCAGACAAAAAACTGCGATCACATTTGGTGTTTATATGGAAGTTCTGTCCATCTTTTTCATTGAGGTACTTTTCAGTCAAACACGCCATCCGTCAGTTTGTCATATGGATCTCATCTACTGTGGTGACATGGGTGGAAAGAGGCACTGAAGCATGTCATCATATAGAGCTGATTACATCAAAAGACACGCAAAGCGGTTTTGTGTGTAAAATGCAATGCATGAAGAGAGGCAACATCCAAAAAGCACAAAAAACCTTCTCCTTCTCCTTCCCATCGCCTTTATTTCCCACTCTTTTCCAGCTTTAATGATTACCTTAATTGGTGTTTTTTTTACTTCCTCTTTCTTTTTACAGGCCAAACCTATTTATGGTGGATGGCTGTGTTTGGCCCCTGAAGGAACTGACTTTGACAATCCTATGCAGAGATCTCGGGTAAGGGCATTTGTTGTAGTCCTGCATGTTGCTCTATAAAATGTTGGTACAATGTACTGTATGGACATTAATGCTTGCATACCTACCTCCAGTTACCAGAAATGCCCTGTAACAGGAGTACTGAGTATGATGCCTCTAAGTCAATAAAATTGAGGGTAGCTACTAATACCTAATTTCTTCTCACAGAAATGGCAACGGAGATTTTTTGTGCTGTACGAACATGGCTGTCTGCGCTTTGCCCTGGACGAATCGGTGAGTAAAGGATGTTTTTTGCTGCTTACGCATTACATTCTGTATGGGCGTGGAAGCCAGGCTGTGAAGGTGAAGATCAAAATTTTCTAAATCTTAAAGTTCAGGGCACAGCAGGTGTCCATGTCTGTGTGTTGCAGTTGTACAGTTTAGGGGTAGTGCTATTTCTTGGTATGTGTGATTCCTACTTCAAAAGACACTGAAAAAGTCAGCTTGCTGTGACCGAGGCTTGTGGTGCAGGGCTTTGCTGGTGAATCGGTTTACACTGAGTTTCACTCAACCCATCAGGGCTTTCACTAACACTGTCACTCCCTTTCTTTAGAGGAGCATTTCCTACAATAACTGTTGATCTTACTTGATTATACTCTTGTGTGATGTCTATACAGATGTTTTGGAAACTGCTCATTAAGGCTTTGCAATATGGTTAAAAACAACCCTCCTATATCAGTATACTTAAGAGAAATGTGACATTTAACATGATTATATGTCAGGACATAAAAAAGTTTAGAAAAGCTGGCGTGAGTTATGTAAAAAGTGGTGCAGATGTGAAGGTGATGTGCTAGCTGGAAGATGACTTTGTTGTCATTTGTTGTGAGAAGTAAATGACACTGTCTCTGCTGCAACTGTGTGGGAAGCTGTGGCTGGCAACAGTGATTATGTTACTGAAATCAACCATAAACTGTCTAGACAGACCCGAGATTCAGTATAACAGTTATTCAGATGTTGTGCACAGTGTTTGATGCCACAGTAAATGAAAAACTGTGCTTCTCCTCTGCTAAGCAGCTACAAGACTGGCTAAAATAAAGGCACTTGAGCCAAATTTGGTATCGTGTTTGTCAGTTTACCTGGGTATTTGGTTGCACAGTGTAAAAGATTTTGGGGTATGCAACCTGACCAGGTTAACAGTATGCGTAAGGTGAAAAGTTGGCTTGAACAGGATAGAGAGTAAGAGTGGAGTTCGTGTTGATGAGGAAACAGGTGGGGGGGGAAAGCAGCATGAAAGCACAGATAGTAGCTGTGAGGGAATGTTTTTAAAACTGTTTTCCCTCACTAAGTTAAAAAAAAAAAACTTTGTTTTTTTACTTAGAAACTTGGAGGAATTATATATATATATATATTATAATGTGCATACATCAAACATAAGCTACCCACAGACCAGCTGATTTTAACACAGCTGCAAAGGCAGCTTGTTATTGGTTAGCAATTGAGAAATGTTAAAGCATTTCAAGCACATCCAGTGTAAGGAATATGATCTTTTTTCTTTTTAAACGTTTTATAAAATAAGAATGTAACTTATCCACTAGACAGCTAAATGTTTCTGTCCTCACTGGTTGAAAATACTACTCCGTTAAACTGCCTATTAGTTGTTCTTTAATATGCAAGGCGAGTTTGTTTTTTGGGATTTTTGGGTGTTACGCAGCCACGGCCAGTAAGCAAAGTGGAAAAAAGACTGAAACGATTGTATAAAGGCTGTGTTAGAATAAACTGAGTTCTAGTCATTTAACTGGAACAATGGAAAAATTGTAAATGATTCTTAAATAAGCAATCAATATTTGTATGGACGATTTTTCACTTCATCCAGTAAAATGTGCTCAGTTTAGACCCCATACCTGCTTGTGTGTATATAATGACTTTGATGCATGTTGTGGATAAAGCATGCAGCTAGTGAGCACTTCATATGTTTTGTTGCTGCTTCGTCAAAAGTAATGCAGCTACTAAAATCATGTGATGTGGCTTAATGATTTCTGACTCACACATTTCCAATTTTAGATGTTCTCCTAGGAATTTTGCTTGCTTCTGCTGTGCTGGAGAAACATTTAGAGTATTTTATTGTTTGTAGCGTGTTCTCAGTTCTGTCTGGGAATGTGATCTTGATACTGAAGGTTGATTAAAAACACTTAGCAGTGCTGAGAATCTCCAACCGCACTAGAAACTTCCCTCACTAGTTCATGGAGGAGCGAATAGAACTGAATCAGTTCATTGAAATATGTAAAGGTGTGTGTTTAATGTTGTGGAGACTTTGAGTTAAACATTGGAGAGTTGAACCGAATGCACTGAAAGTTGAAGAGAGTAAAAGGCTGGGAAGTCTCTCCTGCCCGCTCTGATTCTGCGCCTGGTGCTAGTGTAGCGCCAGGGGAATGCGACACGGGTGACCAAACCCATACCAGCCGATCAGGCTGGAGATTAGGCTGCTTGTGAGTAAACACTGGGGGCCGCACACTACCAACCAGCCTGCCGGAAACACAGAGGGTGACTTTCTCATGTATCCTGTAGAAATCAAAGGTCACACGAGTGTTTACCTTTACCTTTCATCTTTCTTTTTGTGAGTGAGCAGGACAGTGAGGGGGAGGGAGATGAGCTGACTGTACATCAACACATGGTGAATCTCTTTTCTGTTGCCAGTGATGACAATGGGAGGAAATGTGGTGTTTGTGACCGTGCGTGTGCACGTTTCCACTGTGTAATGTGTTTCCAGCGACACCCAGGCTGGTGTGCAGTTGTTTTCCTCTCATTGTAACAGTGATTCCAAAACTGTCTGCCTCATTGTCTTTTGGTCTTTTCATCTGCTCCACAAGGCAGGAAAAGTGGGTCAGGGAAGTGGCCGCTCTGTGCTCTAGACCCCTGAAGATAGGAACTCTCCAAGCCCTCGGAGCTTATGACAACCGTTACTGTTTTCAAACTCATCAGGCTCATCGTTGTTTACAGAGTGGCTCGAGCCATCAATAGAGGGTTGAAATGATGTGATTGAGGTTGACATTTGTTCCTGTTTCTCTGACTTTCTCTGGCTTTGTTGTATCAGAGATTTAGATGAGTCACTCCTACTCGCTCTTTGTCTTTAACTGTTTTGATGGCATTCTCTCCACTTTTATTGCCGCATGAAGGAAAACAGACACATTTAGACCCTTATTTAATATCTTTGCTATCAAGATGCTTCAGAAGGGTTCAGTGTTTGTTTCTCTTTACTGACTAAGACTAAAACAATAGTTTTAATTATAATTATGGTTCACACTCATTCAGTCAGGTGGAGATGCTGTATAACGTTTTACATTTTGTAAAACTATTTACCAATAATTTGCACTGTGTAGTCACAGGGTACTATATGGCATTCTTGACTATAAATAATACTTTCTAAACTGTAGACCACTTGTTGCACTTGAGCAGCAGAATGCTAGCCCTTCCTCTTCTTTATTCTTCTGTGTGAATGTGTGTGTGAATGGGTGGATGACTGGTTGTGTAAAAGCGCTTTGGGGTCCTTAGGACTAGAAAAGCGCTATACAAATACAGGCCATTTACCATTTACCATTCCTTATTGCTGCTTCTCTGCTGAACAGACAAGACAGATTTTTGACACACACTTGCAAAGCCAAGGCAAATGTATTTATAAAGCACTTCAAACAGCAGCCACTAGCCAAAGTGCTGAACATGTGCACGGACGAAGTCCTTAAAGACTATAGAATCCAGCGCTGTCTCTCTCCGTCACTGTAGAGCTCAGCAGTATGACTTGAAAGGCACTCTGTAGTTTTCTGCAGTTCAAAATAATCCTTGGAATTGCCACAGTTCAGCAAATGTCTGAAACAAGCTGTTTAGTTGGGAAGGACAAGTAAACATTTGGAGTGACTGGAAACCTGACAGAAATCCTACCACATGCTGGTAAAATTTTTAAAAAGAACAAAAAACAAGACCACGCAGAGTGAAACTCACCCAAAGGGCAAAGGATAGACTGACCTTTGATGTTTTGTTTTTAGTACAATATGATGACATCCTGTTATGCTGTCATTATAATGTCGTAGAGCTTAAAGTGTGCTCACCATGCCCTTTCGTATGATATATTACTCAATATGGTTTCTTGAAATTTTTTTCAAGGTGAACTTTGGGCGCTAACAATGAAGGTCAAGGTCAAATGCTAAGCCAACCTAGGTATTCATGTCCTCCAAGGCCTAGTATATTATCTCTTAAGGTTGTACTGTTTTTTTTTCACATTTTGTGTGACCTTGACCCACTGTTCACACAGATAAAATCAGGTCTAGCTGTTATTGGCATCTACCGTCACACAAAATTTGAAAGCGATATCTAGAAAACTGCGGACACTAGACTGCTAGCACTACATACTCCTTCTCTTCAAGGGCAAAATAATAATAACTAGTGTTAATTAATTTAGACAAGAATTAGTAACAAAATATATAGTTTCTTAATCTTCTGGCTATTTTAATATTCAAAAGTCATGCTCTGCTCGACCGTTTAGTTCCTCTTGCTTTACGGACACCCACATTTAAGCAAGCTTTCTTCTGATTGGCTTCTCCACACAAACATAAACAATAGGTAACACATATAGCTGGGGTTTCTGTGCTCACTGCCAGAACTGTGTGTTGGAGACGACCACTAAGAGTATCCCCTTTCACTGAAATCTCAGGGATTAAAAGGATTAATTGGACTTAACGCTTTGGCTGCATTTAATTATGAGCATCTGCCACTGGAAGAGTGTATATACTGTATATAAGATAAAATAAGAGGGAAAACGATCGGTTTCCTTGAATCCCAAGATCGTTTAACTTGGAGCAATGACGTCGTCTGATATTCTTCGCCATCTAGGCAGCAGTCTATCTGAAGCAGTAGACCCTTAAAGCTGAACTATTTTCTCCATGAAAAGAGGGAAAGATGCTTTTCTGTCTAATGCAGCATTCCTCCTTTAATGCCCTTATTTGGTGAACTGCAGTGTACTTGCAGCTCCGGGACCATACAGAGAAAGAAAAAAGGAGCACTAGCCCCTAAAAAAAAAAAAAAGAAAAGGGGAAAAAAAACCCACAGAGGAAACGTCAGATATGCCCCAGACCCAGACATTCCTCACACACAGCCTGCCACAGTAAGCACCCTGCTCCACTGATGCTGGCCCATCATAATGCTTCCCATACTTGAACGTCACTCTTAAACAAGTAAATGAATGGAAAGTGAGACATTTTTCACGAAGATCTAACACAGAGTGGGACCACCCTGAAAGGTTTTAGGTTAAAAGGTCAATGACCATGAGAACACGCTGAAGAAGGGGTCGGGAGGTGACCGCTTTAATCCAGAGCTGCTTCTGTTTTACATCATGTTTTAGAAAGGGAAGCAGTGGGATTTCTGTCACTAGTGCTGTTAGAATAACCCACTCTAGCACATCTCAATCAGTTCATGGTTGTTTTAACGTTGTTTAGGCTTCTCTGTGTTAAAGGTTTTGATGGAGGGGAACTGTATCGAGGAACAAGCAGCACATAAAACAGCAGTCTCTCCAGAGCCTGCTGTGGCGGATTTGCCTTTGGCTCTGCCTGTAAAAAGCCTCCTGGAGGATTTATCATTTATGGAGTGGGTGTACTCCACTCAATTCTAAAGCTGGCCCACTTATTTTTTCATGCCGTTTTAACAGTTTTCTGAAAAGTTTACTGTTGGGCTGGGGCTGTAACATAAAATGTTTTTTTAAATACAGATTTTACCTAAAAGACGCGTCCATTTTCTTAGCATGAAGCATTTTAATTGTCAGTCTCGTGTGGGCCGTATTGTTTGAGTGCAGTTTTCTCTCAGTGTTGTTGTTTCTTGTGTCGTGTCAGCCAGAGATCTCGAGAGGACTGTATGTGAAAGTCGTTTCTTTTAATAATACCCCATAGCCAAGCTAAAATTAGTCACCACATGGAAGACAGACACAATTGGAGGATATGGAATTGGCCCGGTTTTGTAAAAATCAAACCCAGGACAATTCATTTGTGTTTGAATAGTAGCCTTGGCAGATACATCTCCTTTGTTTTGGTGCCAGTAGCAGAGGGCAGTTTCTAAGCAACAAGTTGCCTTTATATGCTGTCAGCATCAGCTGGACTGCAGTAGTTCATGCTCCACCTAGCTCCACCTAGCAGCAACAAAATACAGTAAAGCCACCTTCAGGCACTGTGAACAGCGAAATCAATCTTACTTACTGGATCAAACACCAGTAAATATATTACAAGAAATCCAGTTTTAACAAGTTTGCTTCTCCTAAAAGTTCACATGCTGAACACATTAAAAATAGTAAGGCTGCTGAGGTCTTTGTTCAATAAAATATTTTACAGTCAGCATTTTGGTTGCATAGGAAAACAGTAAGGCCACTGTATTTCAGAATTTTCAAGGGATTTTCTAGCGGGCAGGAAAACCTTCAGGAGTCATCGTCTAATTTTGGGTTTGACCCTCTTAAGGTGGACATGAAACACTAAACATATAAAGGCTAATTTACATCATCATCAGCTCTGTCTGTGAAGCTGGATTTAAGAAATAAGTGCTTAATGTTAAAGTTTCAAAAACATGTTTAGCGCCATCTTCTGTCAGTACTGTCATGTGGTTTGGTTGCAGCTAATAGACTTACATTAGCTTATGTTAGCTAACCAGTGAAAGAATCGATAACTGAGGGGAAAATAAGGAGACTATAACTAAAAATCACTTTTGCGCCCCAGGCTGCAGCATTGAGTTTTATGTTAAAGCTGAGGATATACTGTCCACTTTCACTGTCTGTCTCTTTAGCAGTAAGTGGCTCTATGTTTTTCGGCTAGCTGCACTCAAATGGAAAAATCCAGCTGTTATCTGTAATGTTCGGGTTTGTAAAGCACTTTATGAATGAGGCCTGTATGGAGGAGACCCTGTTTGAATCACCAGACCGACAAGCTAGAGTTCACGCTCCAGCTTTACTTCACCAGGCCAGCAAAGCAGATCTTCGCATGATGCAGTCAGCGCTATTTTATAAAATATTCTCTTTTTTCCCTAATACAACACAAAGTTTACTGCATAACAGGTTACTACATGCATATCACACCAACAACTCACTAACTTCTCATATGAAGTACTCCGTCACACACAACAAACATTTTTTTCCTGCAGACATGCTGCTGATGAGATTCCTGGTCATGCTTCGGCAAGAAACATAGTTATGTTTGCGGTGTGGTGTACTTATGTATGTAGTAAACAGTTTGGATGTGCTTGGGCAAAGAGAGATTATTTTATTGCATAAAATAGTGCTGATTGAGGCTGGATCCAACAGAGGGTCGGATCCAGTAGTTTTTCTTGCTAAATTCCTAAATTTTATAACATTAAAATATAGCAGAGATGCAGGCTGATTGGCCTCAGCTACTAGACTGTGGCCTAGTTACTATTGTGTGTGTGGGTGGAGCATTTTTTTTATGTGTCATTCCTTCATTCAGATCATTAAAATCAGGTGTTCGAATCACTTTAATGGCCACAGGTGTATAGGACGAGTATGAAACTCAGTGACCTGGCAGTATAAAGGCCATAAATGTCAATAATTACATGCTGAATGAGTAAAAATTTTCAAACTGAGAGACATTACATTTATGTGCTTCTTGTGTTGTGCTGCACCAGAAAGACCATGTTCTTTTTGGTGCAGACCCACAAGTCTCCACCCATCAAAGGGACAATATTTCCGTTCCTCAGCCTTAAAGCAGAGATAAGACCGTCATTCTTAAAACTGCTGTTGTTGTTTTGTGGACATGGTACTCATTTTTCTATTTTTAGTTCATAAAAATTGACAGCACAGTGTCACGGTGGCTAGCACTGTTGCTTCACAGCAAGTAGGTGCCGAGTTCAATTCCACCATCAGGCCGGGGTCTTTCTGTGCGGAGTTTGCATGTCCAAAGACATACTGTTAGTGGAGATAGGTTAATTGGAAACACTTAATTGTCCATAGGTGCGAATGCGGGAGTGAATGTGCGCGCGAATGGTTGCCTCTCTCTCTCTGTGTTAGCCCTGTGACAGACTGGCGACCTGTCCAGGGAATACCCTGCCTCTCACCCTAAGACAGCTGGGATAGGCTCCAGAACCCCCCGCGACCCTGAAAAAGGATAAGCAGAAGCAAATGGATGGATAGAGAGTTCTTAAAGTCCTAAAATTGATTTTATAAGGTGTGCAGCAGCCCTGAAAGTTGTTGCTCAATAGTCATTTAAAAACCTTTTTAGGTTATTCTGCTCTCCCATCGGCCACTCATTAATCTGCAGTTTTTTCTGAATTAATCAATAAATCATTTGATGAACATAAATCCAGAAAAAACAGAAAAGTGACTATGAAACTATAAAAACAGTTGCTGGTTAGTTTTTGTCTAACTGATTAAGGAAACAACACATTAGTTGGAGCTCTAAATCTGCCCCACATAGATGGTGGTGCAGAAAGGACCACACAAAAGGACTTTTTGGTTTCCTGAGCTTAGCTGTTTGTTTCGTAGAAAAGTTGAGTCAGAAAGGACTAATGCTGAGAAGAGATTACTAGAGTGCACCGACAGAATTGTTTTCCACTTCTTAAAGCGCTGCTGGGGTTCAGCTTCTCTGATCACAGCAAATATCATTCGATTTATTAATGTGGCATTAGTCTTGCAACCCTGTGGACTTCCACATAGTTGTCAGCCATTTGGTCATTATTTTCACACATAATCATTTTTCTTTCTATTGGAGGAAATTCTTCCACAGCGTCTCAGTTCTGAGGTACGACGCCATGTAATTGCCATATTTGGCAGCCCCTAGGGCTTTACAGACAGATCTTAATAAAGCTGGATCTGTGTTCAGTGGCCTTAAAAGGAGCTGGAAAAAGACCCAGCACCTGTTTTACATCTGTAGCAGGCACAGTGCAGCAAAGGCTGATAACAGAGCGGCAGGATTCTGACAAGACACGGAGAAGGTCGGAGAGGAAGTTTGGGGGTTTTCTCGACATTAACGAGACAATACAGGTTCAAATGGCAGTCGGACCACACAAAACATACAGGGAAGTGATGTCAGAGCTTTGACTGTGGTTTGTGTTTTGTGGATCAACCATGACACTGAAAACTATCAGTCTCTCCATGCTACAAACAGCTCTGTTCTTCACTGAGCATGCTGTTACCTTCACTTTTCACTCAGTGTGCTATAACTGCTCAACTCGTTACCATGGTGACGTGGTGATAAGAGCCGAGGGTTCGTACAGTATGACAGAGATCTGAAGCATGTTTTCCTTTGGAACGTGATATGAGCATTTAGCTTGGCAGCCACACAACACATTTGTTCTCTCTCTTTTTTAAAATGAACAGGTCTTAATAAGGTCTCTAACCTAAGACTTCCCTTCGCTTAGCTATGTGACGCATAAGCATCTAAGCAAATATGGAGGCTAATTTGTGCTGAGTACCATACATGCATGTTAAACATAATGATTGGCCATGAGGGAGATTTCCATGATGGAGATAGTAGAGATCTTTCACAAGTCACATGCAAAAAAAGTAAAACAGTTACCCATATCATATAGTGAAAACTGAATACATCCACAGTGTATAAATATCCAAATATTTGGATGCATCTCTGCTCATTTTTTCATATTGTGTCTTTTCTAGCCAAGCACGCTCCCTCAGGGCACAGTCAACATGAACCTCTGTACAGATGTCATTGATGCAGAGCCCAAGACGGGCCAGAAGAACTCACTGTGCATCATCACACCCGACCAGGAGTACTACATCAGAGGAGAGAATAAGGAAATCATCAATGGGTAATTTGTCCAGATATGATTACTGATGGGTTGTCACAGGGTTGGATGCTGATGTCTGATATTCAGAAATCTTTGTGCATGTGTGTTTGTGCACGCTCGCACCTGCAGGTGGAGTGAACAGCTGATTGTCTACCCCCGAACCAACAAACAGAACCAGAAGAAGAAACGCAAAGTTGAGCCTGCCACCTCCCAGGTAATCCTCCTCACAACACAAACATTCAAAGGTCAGGATCATGCGCCACCTTCTTTAGGCTTTCATTTTTGACTTCATTGTGCGTTCACATCCAGGAGCCGGGCCCAGCCAAGGTAGCAGTAACTGGGTCTGGTATCCCAGAAGCAGAAAAAGTTCCAGATTCAAGCTCCATCATCTGGCAGGAAGAACTGAACCAGAGGGAGGCTGAAGGGGCTGCAGTCTGGACTGCTGCTGAGCTACCTTCAGGCTCACCACTGCCCCCTGCAGGTAAGGAGGAATAACACATTATAGATTAGATCAAAGATGATATTCAAAAAGGATGTAACCAAGTGAAAAAGACACCACATTTAAGTTTTTCATTAGGATTTACCCAGCCAGTTATTTTCTAGATAATGGTTTGTTTATTATTGAACAAAAACATTCAAACGAACAAAAAAGTCAAACGTATTCAATTAATTTTGTTTTAAATAAATATATGGCATCATGGCATCCTCTGTTCCTCATCTGTAGGGGACTCTGCGGCCCAGGCTTCTGATGCAGGCTCAGTGAACGGTGATGAAGTGGACCGGGGCGGCCTGCCGTTACACGGCTCCACCCCCAGCCTCCCAGCGACCTGCTGTCCCCGACCGGCTCCTGCTCCAGCCTGGGAGGCATTCCGCGCTGCCTCTCTCCAGCTCCCAGTGACCCCTTCCCTCTGGCAGCTCCCTGCTCTCCAACGGCTCTCACATCAGCGGCTCGGTCAGCTCTCTCGACTCGGATGCCAGCGGCAGCACGGTGACGAGCACAGACAGCCACCCGGCCACCCAGAGGAGCGGTCACTCCTACAGCCACCACGACACACCGCGGTCTCGGCGGTTGGAGGCCGAGGCTAGAAAGGCCGAGAAGAGGAGCCGGTTCAGGAGCCCAGACAGGCAGGAGAGAGAGGCCGTCTTCAGCCCCGAGAGGAGGTCAGTGTTCACTGACTTCTAAACTTGCTCTTATGTTATGCAAATCATCCAGCAAAACAGCAACAATGGAAGCATTTAGAAGCTGAGCTGTTTTCATTTTACATTAACGATAATCTGATTTCACAGATATTTACAAGACGTCTCTCTTTGTATGCAACCACCTGTCAATGCAATCTGGCTGATTTTTAAAAAACGTGATGTCACAAATTCAGTCAGACTGATCAGTGGAAATGGTGAATTGTGCAGACTTGTACAGTTATTGTGCCGTCTTTTGGATCCATCTTGTCTCATCTTCCCAATATCTCAGAAAATAAATGACACTACCTCTTCTAAGTCTTAGTTACGGTCGATAGCCAGCCACTCCTGACTGTCAGTAAAGCTCTCTGGGAGTTGATCACAATTAGATTAAGTCACTCGGTGTTGTCATTTGTCCACAGACATTTAAATATATGACACAAGCTATGAGCTCTAGCTCTGTGTTAGTTGTATTTTTTGTGCTCAGATGGATTTGATTGAAAAAAGTACTACATATGAGCATGCAGGTAGCATGTTGATAAGCAAAGGTGATAAGATCCTGCTCTGAACTGGTAGTTTAATCAGCATCTGATTAAACCTGATGAACCAGGTCAGTGGAATGCTTTCTCAGAATCTCAGCTCTCTGGGTTATATTGGATAGGATCAGTATTTCACCCGTGTTTTTATGGGAAAATGTGTTCCTTAACAATTGCCCCTGCCTTTCAACTTTTTCCTCCTTTTAAAAAAGTCATCAGTGTCTATGAGCGCACAGTGCAGATTTTGTACTTTCCGTTCAGCAATCTGACTCTCCACCACTGGTTATGTTTGTGAAAGGTCTCTCTCGCACACACAGACACCAGTGAGGGCAACACTTCAAACAAACCTAGTAGGCGAGGTTGTTAGAGGGGTAGCGGGGTCATCTTTTTCCTCCCAGAACCAGCTTCCTGTGCCATTCAGATAGCTCCATGCCTGCCAGGCCTAAAGGGAAAAGGAGGAGGAGGAAAGTGGCCCTTGAACATTATTAGTGTCCTGAACCAGTTCATGTTCAAGTGAGCACACATCTGTCTGTACAGCAACCAGGGGAGCAGCCTCGGAGCCGCTTTCCAACACTTACCTCATTATGTAAATGGCACATTAACATGGCAGGCATCTGCGTAGCAACAGCAGCCAGCTTTATATTTTTTGACATTCCTTGCTATGTGGGGCTAAGAATGGAAAATAGACACAACAACTCGAAGCTGTGGTCCCTGACCATAAACAAGGGTCGAGAAATGTCATTAAATCCCATTACGACCGAAATCCCTTTCCTGAAAGTTCATACTTATTCACTGCTGAGTTTGTTAGTTCAGCTCAGGATGAGATGATAGAAGCAAAGCCTCTGGTCAGCAAGATCCATCTATAAGTAGACGGTGCTACTGTTGGGTTAGTTTTCTACTAGTTTTGAGTCTCCATCATTCACACTGTGGCTACCTCATGCAGGTTTATCAAAAGCCACGAGCCTTTGTCCTTGTATGATGGGCTTACATGGTCTGGTTCAGGCCTGCCTGGCTAACAGAAGAACCTTTGTCCTTTTGCCCCATTTCACATTCAGTCATTTGGTTTTAGTTTGAATAATACTGTAAAGTTCAAGGAAATTCTCTTTAAAAAGACAGCATGCGCCAAGTGGTACTTTTCTTTTTCCTAACTGAAATGAAGTAACAGAAGCAACAGCACTTAGCCAGAAAGCACACGCCCACCCTTGGTCCTTGTCTGTTCCTCATCTGATGTGTATTTCTGACAACTTCATGTGAGCCTGACTAGGGCAAACGGTGGCCTCCACACTGTCCTCATCCTCCTCCCCTCTGCTTTATTCCCTTTTAAGGGCAGCAACTGTAGCAGAAGTGTCCCCAAATAAGGGCAACATTTAAGCAAAAGAGTAATATAATATTTCCCACTGCTTCTTGCCCTCTTCCTCTCTGTAATGCGGATTTCTGTTATTGAACAAAAGGCCTGTGTGGGAATGTGTCAGAGCAGGCGGTGTTCTGTGTCACAGACTGAGGAAGGTTGCAGATGGACTTGAGCGAGCGTAGGCTGTTCTCGGATCTGTGATCCAGCACTCATTTTACCCTTGGGAGATCGTTCTGTGAATCAGTTTCTTTAACGTAATCTGTTGCAAATGATCAGCCTGTCCACTACATCAAAGACCCATGACTATCACTGGGAACGTCTCAACTCTTTACATTGACATTTAAAGTATTTGCATTTTTTTTTTTTCCTTCACCCAAAGAAACATTTCTTGACAGCACTGGCAGAGTAAGCTTTCATTTCCCACTAGGAGGCGTGACTTAAAAACCTGCTGCTACAGTGTCACAGACCTGAAGATTAACCCATAATGACTTTAGATCTTTTCTAATGCACAATCCTACAGCAGTAAAATCTTTCTAAACATATCAACAACTTTACCTGCTGTGTGACTGCAGGATCAGAAATATAAGCAAGTTTTGCAACATTGCTTCCAGTATCTGGCACCAATCATCAATGCCAAAGGGAAAAAGTTCCCAGGGTTTCAAGTAATTGGAGAATGATGCTTTTTTGGGGTAATTTTGCAAACATGTGGTCTCTACACAGAGAGGCCTGGCACTTTTGAATTAGGAATCCATTTGTACTATAATGCTACAGGTTGCTTTAAGCAGACCTGTAGATTTATACTCTACTATGAGTAAATCAATCAGTCTTAACAGCACAAGTCCATTGTGATCAGTCAGCAAGACTGTAAGAACAGAAACAAGCAGATGATCCCAGAGCTAGGACAACTGATCTGATTAGTGACTCTAAATGTTTGTCAGGCTGCTGTAGAAGAAAGTCTCTAATTTTCTTCCAGTTAACTCATTCCCAACTCCAGCGTCTTGACCAGTTTTATAACACAGTACAAGTTAGGTCAACATGCCAACCCTAAGAGCCTTTCAGTGTCATTACCATTCATGACGATTTATAGAAACTGAATGCCTTACATGTTTAACCAAAGTGTGCATTTGTTTGCAGTCGCTCCGGTGTTATCGAGAAGTTGGAGGCCTTGGAGTTGGAGAATCCAGAGAAAATGGAGGTGGAGGAGTCGGGGAGAAGCAGAGTCAGACAGGGCCGAAGTGAACTCAGACGCTTCCAGAGAGAGGTAACGTGTGTGGGTCTGTGTGTGTGTGGGAGTGTGGGTGTGTTCAGTCCAACAGTGCCAATATTGTGCTGCAGTTCACAATAGATATGGCAATATGTGTAAACAGTGATTTTCAACAACATCACATGGCAAGCCAGATGTGTTCTCAGCAGCGGACCTACCAGGACAAGTTTTGGTTCCCCCTCTGCCCCGCCGCTATCCCACCGCTCCTCTTTCTTTTCCCTTATCCTCACCCTCTTCCCTCCGTCCTCTCCCTCTCTCTGTCCTGTCTTTGTTTTGCTTGTAGGTCAGAGGTCAGCAGGGGTTGCTGTATTCATTTCCAGTTTCCACTCTGTGGTGGGATTCCCCTGGTGATTACATTTTCCTTTCCCACCCTAGCCCCTTGCGCTCGGTTAGAACAACTCGGGCCTGAGTTTAGAAAGACAGTGACCCGACACAGAGTCCCCACTCGGACACCGTTTGGCCCTGGATCTGTTTCACCATAAAAATGTTACGTACACGTACGCAAATAAAGCAGCCAAGACTGCTTGTGTGTCTCTTACTGCACACAAACGCTCTGTTCTCCTTATTGTTGCGTTGAAACAATGCACACATTTCCAGCTGACGCATTTAGCCTCATGCTAACAGTGTGTATTTTTGTTTTCAGTCTCTTTGATTCAGTGCCGGATTCGGCCTCATAAAACACATGGGCTCGACAAAGTAGTGTTTGTCATGAAATTTCTCCACAGCTCATTAATACCCACTCAAACAGACCTGATTACAAAAGAATGGGTCAGTGATTCTTGCCTATTCTGTGTGTTTTCTATAAAAACATTTGCCCGCTACTTATTACTTGCACTATTATGCAAACATTCTGGTAGAGCCAATTTACACAAGTCTCACAGAAAACTGAAACATGCATCTATGCTTCCTTTTTTCGTCTGTACTATGGACTGATTTTTATGTGAAGGATGCAGTGCAATGTAAGGGCGTGTGGAAGTGTTATAAATTACTCATCATTTGTATTGTTGATGTTGAGCATGGGAATGCTGACTGTAGTTCACTAAATAGCTGTGGGTGTCATTAGTGACAGTAGTTTCTTGGAAGTTACTGAGAGCTCCTTTAAGTGTGTTTATATGTGCGTGTTGTTTAGGAACAGAGGCAAGACGTGGGTCAGGGTCTGGACTTTCCCTCTACCCTGCCCCCTCTGAGGAGAGCCAAATCGCTGGACCGGAGGACCACTGAGTCAGTCATGACGGTGAGTGTTCTCTTGTTTATGTAAAGTCTGCGATCATGCTAAAACTCCAAAGGTTCCTGTTGAGAAGTGACCTCTCAAAGTGAGCACAGTTTGTTTTCCAGCCTTACTCACTAATTGGCAAGAGTCACTGCAGCAGCGCAGATGATAAGAAGTCAGCTGCTGTTGTTTGCTCAGTATGTTGATGGGAATTGTTAGTTCGTCATCCCGCGTTACATCATTATTCATTTGTTGTGTTATACGTTTGCCTTACACATTAGTTACCTAAAAAACTGTTTGTGATTTTTAAAAAATAAATAAGATGATTCAAAAACTTCAGCACCGCAGTTTGTTTACATTCATTGAACATGTTGTGTAATGTTGGCTTTACATTTAAAGCCACTCATAGGGACGTTTCACTGGGCTAAAAGAGCCCCGTTTATAGGGACTCTAGTAGGTTTCCTTTTTAAAGAAAAAACATTTTCCCCGCTCGTATACTTGGACAGTGGTGGATGCTCATGTTAAACATGGTAAAGTCAGAGTTTGTACAGCTTAACCATGTCAGCGCAAGTAAATCCTGTGAGTGTCCTTTTCGGATTGGCTTAACACAAGCTCACGCATCACGACTCATTAGGACTTGTTTTCCATTACAATCAAGTACCACTTAATGTGCGTAGGGTCGTTACAGCAACCCGGCCGAACATCCCATGACGTCATTTGTATACGATGGTTTACCTGTTGCTTGGTCTGTGACTTTTTGTCAGACTCGAGGGCCCCCCTGTTGTTTTTTTGCTATTTCTCAGGTTGCTGGCTTTCAAAAAATGACAATTTTAAATTTTCGTGAAGGGGATGCTCTCATCACTCATCGAATGAAGCTGCTGACTAGCTGTTCAGTCAGCAGTCTGACGACGTCACATTCTCTGATCACCTCAGATGGCTTGAAACCCCCTGCCGAGTAGGTACTGCTGGAAAAGCACTACTTGTTTCAATCAGTGTGAACTGAGGGGAAGAACCAAGGCTCATTAAATGAATCTTCATCTATGTTTTACACTGTGAATCATAAAACGCTACGAATCCATGAATACAAAATATGGAGCAGGAAATGGTAGCAATAAGTCCCCTTTAATCTTGAATTATTTTTAGGGACAATCTTTGCCTAAAAATGAATCAACTTTAATATTAAAGATATTATTCAATATCTAAATAAAGATTAGATATTAATAAATATGTTAAGATATTTATTAATTTACTTAAAATATAGCTGGAGAACAACATGAAAAATCTGGGAAATGCACAAATAGTCATATACAGTAACTAAGAGTACGCATAAAGTTTCACATTTCCACACATCGCATCTAAATCCAGTTTATTATTTTTACTCGTTTTGTCTTCAGCAACTCAGCAAAGGAAGTTTTAAGCTTGCTTGACGCTTGTGTAGGTAGCATACAGTAAGTTTATCTGGACTGTTTGGCTGAAATGGGAGTTGAATATTGACATTAATATTTAATCCATAAATAGTAAAGTGTCTTATTTAACTGTCACTGTACTTGTTGTTTTGTAATCTCTGCTAAAGTCATGCCATGCTGCTGCTAAAAGCCACGGTGAACCAGTAATGAATATGGTTCAATAGGGTGATGAATAAAGGAGCAGGTTCAAAGTTTGTCCTAATAATTTTCAGACCTGAACGCTCCAGGACTGAAAGGTCAGTGCGTTCTGTCTGTGGCCTCGTAAACAAAGCTGCTCTTGTTCTGTTAAGCCGGAGGATCAGAGGTCAGCCGCAGTGCCAGGGCTTCAGCCGAGCGGAGAGAGATCGCTGGCTTGTTGTTGTTCGAGGCTAAGAGGCGTGATTCGCTTAGGTAACACAGTTAGGAGAATTAAACATTGAGCAAACTCTCAGCAGAGATCACCCAACAGTATGCCACAAAAAACATTTTATGTACAGATTTAGTGGGGTTATTAACACTGTTGGTGCAAGTGGAGCATTACGGTGCACATGGGTTTGTTGTACGCTATTTTGAGCTTGAAGGGTTTTTGTTCATTTCCACCTTGATATTAATCTTGTTTCGCTACAAGTAGTCTCACAGCTCAAAATAGTTCTTTGATTTTATTACTGGGTCTTGTGAAGCCCCTCAGTTCCAGCCACTATCTAAAACTTTCTGCTCATTGGCTGTTCCTCACAAATAGTAGGTTTGAATAGCAGGTTGATGGGGCTCTGCGCACACAACCAGGACTGTAAGCCTGAAGTGACCGTATGAAGGATGCTCCCTTTCTTTGGCATCATTTAGATCTAAGAGGGGGAAAAATGTCAGAAACTGAGCATTTAGAGTACACTGTAAATAAAAGAAGGACAAAGCCACCATAAAGATATCCATTGGTTTCTGGATCCCACATTGGAGGTTAAATGTTAGCATTTGGCTACACTTATCTTGGGTATCCTATTTGGATGAGTGTTCAATGAGAGCATGACACGCTCAGTTGTCAGCTAGCATTCTTTTTCAGCTAAACTGCAGATGTTCAACACATAGACACAGCTAGTTAATACCAAGCAACAGATTTATCATATGAGGCTTAGCCCATAGCTGTCCGCTTGGTGTACTAGCATCGCTAGCAGTCAAACCACCAAATAAAAATATCTTTTTTTAATACCCCCAAAAGTCCAACTAAATGGTATGTAATGAGAGTCTATGGGGACTGACTTGTTTTTGGAGCAAGTCTTAAGTGACCTTTAAAGGAACTGTGTTTTTTTTTTTTTTTTTTTAATTATTTTTTTTTTTAAGCAGGCTTATTTTTCAGCCCTAGAGGTTGCCTCTTGGAACTATGGAAGAGGATTAGGGCCAGTATTTATTTATTTATTTATTTTTAACTACAATTCTGAGATTATTGTCAGATTTCAAAAATTCCAAAAGAAGTCCACAATTTTTATTTTGGTCTTCCCCCCCTCCTCTTCCAGTGGCTCTAATCCTCTTCTGTATGGCTCAGTCTAATACACAGTTAGGATTTTTTTTATTTATATTTTTTCATTCTATCAATATATAACATAATATGTAATAAAATTTTGCTTTCTGTCTATGATTAAAATCACTATAAAGTTTCTTCAGAAGACTGAAGAAGTCACTTGTATGAGTGGCGAAATGTTTCTCCAGTAGATAATGGTACGTTCAGATGAACAGAATCAACTTTCTCTGACTTCAGTCAGCTGTTCATATCCAACCTTTTTGATACTTACTGGCTGCAGCATTTTACAGGAGAAAGTAACTGTCCTTGCAGTTTATTGTGCAGGTAAATGGGCAACTGTGCAAGGATATAGCACTGTTTCAGATCCTTCTTCATCTGACTTTAAATGTGTAAAATCTCTCCACATTACTGAATTCCACTTACCTTTTTTTCAACACTGTGGTCTTTTGAGCCGAGGGCTGCTTTGATGGGAGCGTTAACATTTTGTTTTGTCATTTTGTTGTTTATTTCACTCATGCTCCTAATGTATTGGTTTGTAAAACTGCTGTAGCCCCAACATTAGCACATGTGCTGCTGCTCGCGACGTAGCGCTAAATTCATTATCATCGGCCTTTTTCTGGTAAAATAAGGGTGGAACAAGTTCTGTTGACTTTATATTGATCATGTCTTATTTCTATCAGCCATAGTCTGATGGAAATAAGATTGACTTTAAATAGAATATCTGATGCAAACCAACTGTGACTTCTGACAAACTTTATCAATGTATGATTTCTTTCCTAATGTTCCTTTGGCCTTGTTGTGGTGGTGCAAGGGTGCTGTAACCCCCGTGCTGCAGGGCGCGGCGCAGCCCCCTGCTCCCTCCCTTCTCTCCAGGTTATTCTTCTCATCCTGCTTTCTCTGTGTGCGGTTTGCTATGCTGCGTGAATTCATTCCGCTAGATATAAGATGGAAAAAGGAGACTATGTCTGAGTGTGTGTGAGCCCGTCACAACTTCCTACTGCTTCCTGTGGTCACTGTTCACGTGTGCGTGTCTGTGTGTGTGTGTCAGGCAACACCGTGTTGAGCACTTGGGTTCTGTGGGCAGCACAGCCCTGCAACACATGTGGCAGAAGTTGGCCCCAGTCAGCGGTCCACATTTAAATCCTCATCCTTGTCTGATCTGCTGGCAGGGTCAACTTCTCCCTGCAGCCGACTGAGTGAGCATGTGTTTTAGCTGCTGCTGATTTTTGAATGCTAGCAGTGAGGTATTGAACTTGAATTTGACACACTGCCACTAGCATTACCTCTCGTTTTGTTTAGGTGCTGTTTGAGAAAGTCCTTATTGATGCTTTCTTTTAAAATGAAGATGGGTGGTGGTAGTTTGCTGCTGCAACACATGTTGCTTTGTGAAGTGTTCTTAGAATCTGTATCCTCTCTTTATTGATTTATTTCTTTATTTTTTAGCCGGACTTGCTGAACTTCAAGAAGGGCTGGATGGTGAAACTTGACGAGCAAGGCCAGGTACCATTTTTATTAGCTAATTAAGAGAAACGTAAAGAGGAAACTGAAAATGGTATTAAACATTGAAAGCTAAATGAAAATGATTGCTGGAGTCTTCCAAAAAAAAGAGTGAACGTCTGTTCAAACAGCACGTGAACTGTCCACCTGAGTTACTGTCTGTCTGTAGCGTTCGATGGCCTTTACACACCTGTGGCCACACTTTGATGTTCCATCTTCAATGGACTTGAAAGACGAGGGTGGTGCTAGGAAGCTTTAAAATATGTCTTTATAAGATATATAAAGAGACAAACTCTACACTGACGCATAGGACTGTGTGGACACTCGATATGTGACTTGCTGTGCTACTTTGCTGTATTACACAGCTCTGTTTTTAAACTGTATAATTTTTTCTCAAGTGGAAGAAGTACTGGTTTGTGCTGACTGATCACAGCCTGAGATACTACAAGGATTCAATTGCAGAGGAGGTGGGCTCATTTGTTCTCTTTCGCACCTTATGTTCTTATTTCCTTCTACCTTTAAAATACGTCTTTGTTTCTCTGTATCTAAACTCAGGCCTCTGACCTGGATGGTGAGATTGACCTGTCCACCTGCTACAATGTAACTGAATACCAGGCTCAGCGAAACTATGGCTTTCAGATTCATGTAAGAGCCTTCGCTTGTTTTGTCTCGAACCTTTCCACTCAAGTAAAAATCTTTCAGTCTGATGACATTGTATCAGTTCATGTGTTTGGGTCTAGATTTTGTTGCACTTGATTACATGTTAAGTATTGCTAGTGGTTCTGCTTGTCTTCTGGGGTAAATGCCAGATTTTCCACTTGATATCCACAATAAAATTTCATATTGTCTCTCATCTGGGTGTTTTTGTCACTCAGTATTTAGTTTAAACAAAAAGAATATTTTAATTTTATTAATTTTAGTTTATTTCAAAGCCATTGCCAAAAAGTGGCCACCAAGTGGTCCTTTTTAACCCCCTATGTGAACAGTAATGTGAGGCTGTCTGTTTGGTTTATTCTATAAATGCAGTCATAAAATCACCGATCCAATTTAAAAACTGCTTGGTGACTCAGAATGTAAGAATGTGTGTATGTACCCTCCAATCTGCAAGAAACTTTCCCTGAATATTGTCTCACACACATTACTGACATCTCTGTTTTATATTAATTTTCCTTGAGTCGCCACTAAATACTGAATGAAGGCTTTGGAAAGTGCTGCAGGCACTTTTGCTAGTACTCCTTATACGCAACCACACAGCTCCATGAGCTGACGTCTCCATGTGATGCGTTCAACTTTAGTCAGAATTTCCAACTTCCTGGTTGGAATTTTTTAACTGGAACGCCCCCTCAAGTCAGGCTTCCAACTTGGAAAGTTGGAGCAGCTCCATCAACTCTTACTTAACAATCGACGATGGCAGCAGCGCACGTAAAAATGAAACAATAAAAGTGTATAACTTTTAGTCTGAACTGCTACTGTTGTTTATTGGACATCTATGAACATGCTGCAGCTGTGTAGGCACAAAAATAATCACTGTATTTGTAGTGATGCGTGATTTATTTGGGTTTTCGTACTTTTCTAACTTTGCTACTAGAGAAGCGCTAATGAATCTACTACGATAAAGAGAGATTTCTATTCAGGATTTTCTGACCGCTACATCTCTCTGTATCGCTCTTTCTCATCACTCTGTGTGTAATTCACTGTGCTTTTTCATGTTTAGACGCAGGAAGGAGTGCACACTCTGTCTGCCATGACAGCAGGGATACGTAGGAACTGGATCCAGGCAGTCATGAAGAATGTCAGACCCTCCACTGCCCCTGATGTGGCAAGGTGGGTACAAGTCACAGTTTAGCTGTTACACATGCTTCTCAATTATAAAGAAACTCAATGCTTTCGTGTAATATTCATGTATATTAATGCATTAAAAGGTAAATTTTGAACTTTAGAGATGAAAAAAAGAACATGAAAGCAGAAACTTACTTTGCTTTCTTTTCGTTGCCGTTCAGCTCGACCGAGGATCATGGCTCATTCTCTCCTTTGGAGGGTTTGGTCAGACCAGATGTCACTCAGGACTCTCCTTCTTCTGAGGCCTCATCTGTAGACAAAGAAGCCACTTCTGGAGTCATTAAGAGCCGAGCTCGCGAGCGCAGGCGAGAAGGCCGCTCTAAGACATTCGACTGGGCAGAGTTCAGGCCCATAGCCCAGGCTCTGGCTCAACAGCGGGCGCAGGAAGCAGAGAGTCTCCAGGCAGACATGGGGGAGCTCGAGCGCAGTCGGAGAAGAGAGGAGAGACGGAAGAGGTATGAGAGCGTGACGAGCTCAGAGCCCGCATCGGTTAAAGAAGGAGGGAGGACCGACAATGAGAGGGGAGACGAACCTCCGGATTCGCTAGGTCCCGTATCTCTGGAGAGGCAGCAGATGGTGGAGGAGGTGATCGAAGAACACTGGCGACAGGTAGAGAAGACGCCCATACGGGAGGAAAGGAGGGTGCCGCTGCCCACCACAGTGCAATCAAGAGAGACTGTAGAGCTGGAGCAGCTGCTGGAGAGTTATAAGCAAGGGGTATGTTTCCTTGTTTGATTTAGATTGTTGCTGTTGTTTTGAGTGAAATTCAAATATACAGAGTGAAGAATCCAGTCAGCAAGTACAGAGCTAAGCCTGTATTTAAGCTTCAGGGGGAAGATGCATTTTAGATTTTATTTATTTAGTTTTAATCATTCTAAGAGCTTCAGTAAATTTAAACTTGTCATTGAAATGATTGCTGCATACAGTATAACATAGTCATGAATAATAACTCTGTAGTGTAATGGTTTAGGTATTTGCTAAACAAGTGAAAGCTGAATCCAATGAAGTCAATGCTACATCTGACATAAAACTAACAGTGCATCTTACCAACAGTCAAACACGGTGGTGGTAGTGTGATGGTCTGGGGCTCTAAAAACAAAAACAAAAAGACTGAAATCCTATTGAGATGCTTTGACATGACCTCAAACAAGAAGAAGAGTGGGCAAAATTTCTTCCCCAGTGATGTGAAAGACTGATTGCAGTTATTGCAAATGCTTGGGTGCAGTTTTTGGTGCCACAACCAGCTATTAGGTTTAGGGGGAATTTACTTTTCCTACATAGGGCCAAGTAAATTTGGATAGCTTTTTCCTTAATAAATGAAATCATCATTTAAAAACTACGTGTTTGCATTTACTCAGGTTGTCTTTAAGTCGCTCCTATTCAAATAACCATATGGTCAGGGCCTTTCTGTGGGGGGATTGCATGGTCTCCTCCCTCCTCTCTGGGTTCTCTGCCTTCTCCCACAGCACCAATAACTGGGCGTTTGCTGCAGTTATTGAGGTTATGACAGTTGGTGATTAAAAATTGCCTCTCACTCTATGGCAGCTGGGATTGGCTCCAGCCCCCCTGTGACCCTGAATTTGATAAGCAGAAGAGGATGGATAGATGGATATAGATATGTACTACATTATATATTTTATATTCTAATATTCTTCCTGCCCTTGTTACAGATTGAGGACCTGAAGGCGCAGTTGAAGAGCTGTCACAAGCAGCTCCTGGACTCAAATAAGCACAAACAGGAGCTGGAGCTCCAGCTGAGAATGGCTCTGGAGAGAGACCAGGATGACCGATCTGGTTACATCTCTCCGGTGAGTTGTCCCTTTATTCTGCTCTTATGGGAAGTCCTGTTGTAAACTCGAGCAGTACATTGTTAACTGAGCAGTGGTTTCTACTTCATTTTGTAACATTTTCTGCATGTTGTATTTTATCAAAAGAAAATTGCAACCAAACTGACGAAGCTACAAAGTGGCTACAGATAAACACCTTTGCATGACTTCATTGCATGTGGAAAACGATAAGATTTCATTACTAAATTGGCTTATACTAGTTAATCTGCTCGCTTTGTGTTGTAGGTTTTTACTTTATCAGGACTCATGTGAGGAGTTGAGTAATTTTCTTGATTTTGGACCAAAGAACTGTAGTTTTACAGTAACTAGAGAGGTTTATTTCACTGTAAGTGTTAATTGCATGTGAAAAGTGATAAATAGACACACACACATAAGAATAATGTTGTAGTGTGTTTTAACATTTACCATATTTTAGTTTTTTTCTCATAGAAGCAATACAAAAAGATGAACATGAAAATTCATCAATTAGAAAAGTGAAAGTGAAAAGATGGCATTTTTTTTGCTCCTTGTAATTTTCTCTTTTACATTTTGACTTCATCATTCATTCATTTTATAGCAATAGAGAATGGAAAAAGCAAAAGTTGAGTAGAACTTCTTTTCTTTTTGATTCATTTTTCAGTTATTTCTTGCCGAATTCATGAAGAGAATTTTGTCTTTGAGTTTCGAGTGACATTTTCCTGCATAGTCTCTGGCACGATTGCTTCACTTGTTGAAATGTTTGTCTTGACATGGAATAATAACCTCTTGGCCTGTATTCTACTTATTTGCATGGACATCAGATTCTTCTATTAACTGCTATAAAGACACCCATTTTTTATTCTTCTAACCAATATTATATGTATAAGTGTACTGACATAAATGTATGATGTCGATTTCTTTGCTTGTGTTTTGATGTATGGATGGGTTTTTACAGAGTGAGGCTGAATGATGTTTTAAATACATATATACATATATATATGTGTGTAAATTATATATAATTTTGTTTTTGGCAGATGTCAAGTATAGTGCCCTTACTCTAGTCAGTGAATCATTTTGAGAAAGTTGGGAGGGTGTTTGAAGCATTAGACTTGAGCTGCATAATGCATTTCATTATCTCCTCTCAGACTTGGACGTGAAGCCTGTGAAATGTGTGTTTGTAGGACCTGGTATGCCTTTCTATCCTTGAATAAACCATTCAGCTGAAACTAATATTGCATTGCTTACCACTTAAAGTAACCTTTAACCATTAAATGTGCATGCTATTGGTATTAACTAACCCCAGCTATTTAAATCTTTCAGTTGCTTTTAATTTACACCTTTAAACCAAAAGAAATTTTTGGATTTGTTTTGAATCACTGTTTATTTGCATAATTTTGGGATTGTTATGTGGGAATGCTTAATGTAATGTCACTTTTTAATTTAATAATAATAATTTCAAGAGAAATAATTAGTAGTTAGCGCTGGAAATTATAAGCAAGCTTTGTGTCTCCCCTGCTGTGTGTTAACCAACTGTCTGGTCCCCTTTTCCAAGCTGGAGCAACCTTTGGGTCTGGAGGCTGATGTGACGCCCCAGATGAAGAGGCCCGAACTGGTTAGTTCTCAAGCGCAGAGTTTAACAAAGAAGTACCAGGAGACCAAAGAGCTCCTGAAGCTGCAAGAGCTGAAAAAGCGCAATATGCAGGCACAGCTTGGCCTCTCGCTTTCTCACCTTCCCATCAAGGACCCTTACTTTTCTGAACCCCACAAAAAATCCATCCTCGAAGGCCCTCCCCCTGAACTTGTCCAAAAAACAGTTAGCTTTTTAATCCAGGACACCACAGAGGCTATTCAAGAACTAGAGGACTTAACGCATGACAATCCTCTGACTCTAAAGGAGCTGGCGAAAGTGTTGAAATTACATAGCTGCAATCAAGACACAGCAGAGAAGCATCAACTTCAGAAGCTGCTGGAGACCTGGAAGCACCAGCAGGAGTTAGAAAATGAAACCATAAAAAAGAGTTTAGCTAGAGCAGGAGAGAGCATCCGCAAATATGAAGCTCGTCTTCTAACCATGGAGGACATGGTGGGGAAAGTTCACAAGCAAAGTTTTGAAAGCCTAAAGGGCTCCTACAGTCTTCTGTCCAAAACTGAAAACTACTCAGAGTCGAGTGATGAAACTATTGGGATGCTGTCTCAGAGGATTGAACTTTTAACTAGTGAAAATGGAGCATTGAAACAGCGATGTCAGGAGATAATAAATCAACTGACTGAGGCTGACCGAGAGATAGACAGACTGAAAGCTGAGCTCATCAGCCAGCAAGGTGGCAAACAGCATCACCTTGTCTTGGAGGAGCTGAAAAGACTAAAAGCTGAACTGGCTGAAAACCAAGCCAATGCCATAGACCGGGAGTATTATGAGAGGGAGTTGAACGAGAAGTCCTTGAGGCTCCATGAAGCACTCGTTACATTGGAGGAGCTTGGCAGCACCCTTAAAGACACTGAAAAGAAGCTACAGTTAAGAGAGGCCACACTGAAAGGTCTGGGCTTCCAGGGAGATTATGAAGATGACGAATTAAACCCAGAGAAAGAGCATCTCCAAGAGCTGCTTGAAGCCTCAGAAGCAAAGTTATTTGAGACCAAGTCAAGCCTTCAGACTACAGAGCAGCGCTGTATGGAACTAGAAGCTAGGAACAGTAAACTAGTTGAACTAAATCAGAAAATTGAGAAGGTCAGCAGAGAGAAGCTAGAAGAAGCAGAAAATGAAATAAGGATGCTAAGAGAGAAGCTAGTAATGAACATGAGTACAGATGAAAAGGATGTTGAATCTCTTGAGGCAGAAGAGAAGCATGTGGATGATAAAGGACTTTTAAAGAAAGTAGTACAAGAGTTTGAGATGAGGTCTGAATCGATGAATCAGGTTGTAGAAATGTTAGAACAGGTAGATGTTGATGTTGAGAGAATGCTTGGTGAATTAAAAAGCACTTTATTTTGCTCTTCAGAGGAAGAGACATTTTACCCGAGTGGAAAGGATGCGTCATTTGTGTTAAAGGGAGAGTTCTGGAGCCAACTGTTGGGCACCACTGTAGCAAAATCAAAGGAAGAAGGACAAAGCCGTGACAGAGGGGTAGAAGAAGAGATGATGGCTGAGAAGAGTTTAATGCTCTTGATTAGGAGGATATGTTCACAGGCAGACGTTGGAAGTGAGAGAGTGACAGATTTGGAATCGATGTATAGCTGGCTTGATAATGAAACAAATGCTCTGATTCTTAAACAGTTAAAAGAAATTCTGGAGGAAAAGTCACAAAGATTTAAGCAGATTGCCTCCAGTTTGAAGCTTGATAAAGATGACAAACTCCATTCTTTGGCATTAGCAAGCTTTGGCCAACAAACACAATCTTCGAAACATCTGCATGAATCTCTCAAAGAAGCATACATATCTTACTTGATTATTAGGCTCAAAGTCCAGTATGAGAAAGAGCTAAAGAAAAAAGAGGAAGTAAAGATGCCTGGCTTGAATTGTCCAAACTGTCCAAAATTAAGAGAAGTTGTCAGTGGGCTTCAGTCCAAATTGGCAGATCTTCAAAGTCAACTATCTGAGGCGCATTTGAAAGCTGCCCCAGTGTCTCAAACTCTGATCCAGATTGAAGGAGAACCTATTGATTCAGTCGATAAAACCATTGAGCTTCATGATATGATAGCCAAGCACAGGAAAGAGCTACGAGAAGTCAAAGATGGCTACGAGCAGGAAGTTGATAAGTTGAGGCAGGAAATAGCAAAAGCCAACGAGACACTTCGTCTCCGTTCAGAAGAGAATGTAAAAGAGATTGACTCGCTGACGAACTGTATGGAGAACTTGAAGGAGCAGCACGAGAGGGAGAGGAGTCGTCTCCTGGAGAGGTTTGACCGGGAAATGGAAGAGCTGCGAAGCGTGATGAATCCAGCAACTGCAGGCAGGAATGAAGCAGATGACAACGTACCTTTGGATCACGCCTTAACCCTGAAAGAGCGCATCCAAGAGCTGGTGACCCAAGTCTCAGTCATGACCGAAGAGATGAGACGGCGCGAAGAGCAGGACGACATAACCATTCTGCGGCTGAAATACGAGAAAGACCTGGAAAACCTGAAGGTGGAAGTGCTCCTTGTCCTTGCCATCCTCCATCTGTGATGCCTTGTTTTCCTTTGTGGCATTCCCAGATCCCCCTCCCTTCCCCAACATCTACTCCCTTCTCTCGCTCTTTGTTCCGTAAACCAATTCTCTTCTGTGTTGCATGAAAACTAACCTCCTGTAGGTTTATGTTATCACTGATGCTGCTTTAGTTGTGTATTGAGGAACCCATTTTGTTGATGTTTCGTCAAAGTTACCTTAATGAATACAAGATTGAAGCCTCAAACTCTGACTTGGAGTTTGAAGCTGATGGCTTCTCTCGAATTTGGGCTTCAGAAATCTGTCAGTGCCCCACTGTTCTGTGAAATGAGTTCCTCTATTGGTAGTTGAGTGTGCTTACTGATCTAATCTCGGCAGTTTTAGTTACAAAGCAAATAACTGATCCTTTGCAGCACCTTGAAGTCTTTTAGAGTTAAGAATTTTAAAAAGACCATTTCTATTTTCAGATTAATATTAACTTTAATTCTTTTCCTTTTGCTGTTTCTACTGTTTATTCCATACTGTGACTGAAGACAACTGAGGAGCTAACATTTCAGTGCATTTAACAAAGTAATCTTAATCTTAATCTACCCAATATTTTCTCATGCAGAAAAATTAAATGCCATTCCTAAGATAATAAAGGCTTGTCCTCATATACAGGGCTGGGGGCGGGTTTCCCATTTGGCTCCAAGAGTTGCCCAAAACTGCCCTCAGTGACAACACATCACTGAATAAATATCTTGATCTGAAATTCTTTGATATTTTCTTGAACATAAAGGACAGCAGTTCCTAGTTTTTCAGTAAGATTTGTTTTGGAGAAGTTTTAATACAAATTCCATAATTATATCCTGACTTGCAAAGATAAAAGATGCTTCCAAAAGATCCTGAATCTGGATAGGCTTCCAATTGTTATTTGTTCCTATGTTAGGCCTAGCCTTGCTGGCCATAAATTACCAGAGCTAAAAGGAAATAAAACCATCCCCCAAAATCAGTAAGAGGCATCATAATCCTGCAAGGGGTTTTTTTTCTGTGATTTAGTTTTGAGTCATTAATCCAGTATCATTTTTTTTCTTCCTGATTATTGCCCACTCTTGACTTGTGCCCTGTTTAGAGAAAGTTATAAAGTAGGTCCATCCATACTTTTTGAATTATCCAGCTAACAGAGGCAGAAACAAATAAATTAACACAATCAGCCATACCTGTTTATTAAACACAGTGTCTGAGCACTTAATGCAGGGAGGTTTAATTTGATATGCTTACATGAATGATTGTTTGGGGTTGTGTCTGCTAAGTTTCAGTTTTGAGGTAGTAATTGTCATTCACAGCTACAGTTTGTTCTGTCATAATGAAATCTGTGACACCATGAATTCAGTAGATGTTGCAGAAAAATACAATTCAACTTTAACAGGGCAAACGGAACCTAGTTACAATTTTGCATGTCTAGAAGAGGGAATAGACATATGGCTTTGGTCAAAAGTTTATTTACACTCATCGTGGATATGAGTGTTGTTATAATTTGGGGTTATTAATAATGAATTCTTTGGAATGATTGTATAGCGTAGATCTTTATTAACTTTATAAACAAGAATTGGGTGAACAATTTCGAATTCATTTTGGATTTCCGCTGAAAGGCTCAAATATAAACGTATATTCATTAAAACCTTTAAGAAGTGGTCACAAAGGTTCTAATATATCTTTTAACTTGACAACTCCAAGGCTTATTAACGTTAGTTATTCATTAGTGATCATGATTGACTGCAGCTGGTAATTTCTCTTTGCTAGCATTATTTGCCAGTACTTATTGGATTGACCAGTAAGACCTAGAATCACCATCACATGATAGGAAATTGGCCAGGACCAACCCAGGAACCAGCAAGGCTCAAGTCTGCCATGAGCTGGAAACCGCTAGTTTGCTAGTGATAACTAGCTAGTTAACTACAAAGTTAACTAGGAGGGAGTTAACAAAGAAAGAAGCCCCTGTTTAAAAATCAAACCCTTCAACCGCCACTCAAATTTGCAGCTATAAATTTGGAAGCCAGATGGCTTCAGGAGAAAATGTATATGGTCAGACAAGACTAAAATTGAACTGCTCGGCCCCAGTGACAATAGGTATGTTTGGAAGAGTAAAAGTGAAGCTTTCAAACCTAAGAACGCTGTACCAGGTGTCAAGCATGGTAGTGGTAGCATCATGTGCCAGGCTGCTAGGCTGTAAAAGGTGGATGGAATAATGGAGGAGTACCTCTAAATTCATCAACAACCCTTCAAATGTAAAGCTAGATTGTTTAAACTTGGATGCAACCCTATGTTCCAACACACACACACACACACACACACACACACACACACACACACACACACACAGTGGTCAGCTTAAATTATGTTAGTAGCTTGTTGTTTGCTACCTAAAGGTAAGATGCAACTTAACCAGATGCACATTTAGTAGGGGTTTATGTATATATTTGAGCCTGTTCAAAGAAATGACGCAAAGCCACAAATTACCATGACATTTATTCATGTGATGAGGTTATGTAAACTTCTGATGAGAACTGTATTTTAATACAGGGCTGCTTCCATAGTGAAAGTGGGAGGAATTTTCCTTGGGTTTGATTTTAAAATGAATAAAATTGAATTAGAAATCAGAATCAAGGTATCCTCATACATAAAATGATGTAGTTGAAACAACTGATCCTTTCATCTGTGGTTAGAGTTGGCATTATATTTTGAGCTATATATTTTTAGCAGTTTGGGGGGGGGGTGTTGTTTCTTCTCAACATATCCCCTTTTAAAAGATTAAAAACAAGTGAAAGAAAGCGGTTTATTTTTTTTAGTTTAGCAAACATTACTTAAACAGTTAGAAACTTTTTGCGTTTGTCGGGGATCGTTGTTCTAGACTGTATATTAAAGATCCACCCATCCACTGACGTCAACCCTTTATTTCAGGAAGCCAAGAAACCTGAGGCTCGGTTTTCTTTTTTGGATGTTTGCTTTTTCAGACAGAAGCAATGAAGAGACCTAAGTTGTCAATTAACTCTAGCTGAGGGTGCAACATGCAGACAAGTGCCTGCTGAGTAACAGACTAATAAAACACTACAGTTTCATTCACTAGAACACACATTTCCTTGTGGCCCGGACCACACAGCAGACCATATTTGTTGGGTAATTTCGTGAAAAATGCTCTAAAAGGCACCAACAACATAAAAATAGAAGCTGAATTAAACCTGGCAGCATACCTGTCAAAGCAGGCGTTACGATTTACTTTAGGCCTTATTGCAATACAGACTGGTAAAGTAGCAAGATTGCATGAAGATTAAATTTTAATTCATCATTCACACAGCTTTGTAGCACACCAGTGAGTTTTACTTGTGTTGGCTCCTCATATAGTCTCTTTGACTTCAGGCAAACAGAGGGGACCTGGAGGGCACAGCCACCAACCAAACATCCAGATTAGTTGCAGCGAATACAGGACGGAAGTAGGGCAAGGTTTTAGGTTGGGCGAGTGCAAAGGCTATTGAAATCTCTTCTTATTGAGGATTAATATTCTCCCTCACTTTATCCTCACCATCCAGAAGTGGCAGTTTTGCAAGCTGACTGGGATGTCCTATGACACATGTAGTGTTTGAGACACCCAGTTATTTAATTGTCAGCTTAACCACACATTCCACCAAAGATTTGGCCTCCAGGCAGATTAGGATTTGTGCGTTAGCTGTAGGATACAAGTGGTGTTTGCGTCCGGATTTCCAGAAGCTCGGATATTGTGCTGTGGACAGGAAATGGCAGCTTTTTTTTCCTCTTACATCTCCTTTCTCATTGTCTTTGCCCTTTTCTTCAGTGCATTGTGTATCCTGTCATTCCTTTTAATCCTTTTTGTACTCACACAGGCTCAACTTGCTCATGGCTGACAAGCTCAAGCTTGCAAGTGATTTGCTGTAACTAAATTGATGATCTTTACTGGCATATAAATTATATAAAGGTCCAGGAGGTTTTTCCTCCTGCTCAGCTCCTGATCAGGAGAACCTTTTGGTCCCACGCTCAGGTGACCTGCAAACTCACAGCTGCAGTGTGCTCGCTTTTTGCCACAGGCCACCTGTGAGAGAGGCTTCGCTGCCATGGAGGAGTCTCATCAGAAAGTGATCGACGAGCTGCAGAAGAAACACCAGAGAGAGCTGGAGAACCTGAAGGAGGAGAAGGAGAGGCTGCTGGACGAGGAGACGGCAGCCACCATCGCAGGTAAATAGAAAAAAGTCATACCAACTGTATCTTTTTCCTACTATATCTTTAGCTCATCATAACTTGCTTACAATGCGTTATAATAAGTTTTGATTAAAAAGAAACTCTTTGTTTGTTATCTCAGCCATTGAAGCAATGAAAAACGCCCACCGTACAGAGCTGGAGAAGGAGCTGGAAAAGGCTCGCAAAGCCAACAGCAATACGGAGAATGCAGACATCGAGGAGATCCGCAGACAGCACGAGTGAGTTCTCCTCATACCCATAAGCACCAAAGTGTTTGTAACAAGCCCCTCAATCATCTCAGCTGATGAGGAGTGACAAACTATCAGGCTGGCTGAACCAGGTGCTCATCATTGGTGGAACATGTCAAAAATGCTGTGAAGTAGTAGTTTGAGAAGATACAGCGCATTGTCCTGATTGGCTGTAGACCATTGTCAGTCAATCGTGCCGTGTCTCCTGTACAGTACAGGATGCGTTCAGCTTGTCAAATTTACGTTTTAAGTTTTAATTTACGTTTAAGTTTTCCCCCCAACAAACACAACAATGTCAATGAAACGTCGTCACCTGCAGGTGCCTTTGGTTTCATTCTATAATACTGGACTTATTTTTCTAGAAGGTTTGAACTTTGAGAGTGTTTAAACAAGAGAGAAAAGTGTAAAAATGTTCATGCCTGTCTGAGAAAAGTGTATAAAGTGTGTAGTGAGGGGTTTTACAGCCTTAAAACATCTGTAATAATTGTAAAAAATAAAGTTGGCTACTTCGCGGATTTCACTTATTGTGGGTTATTTTTAGAACGTAACTCCCGCGATAAACGAGGGACCACTGTATACTTAGAATATCTTATAAAGACAATTTTAGGTAAAAACTGAACCATTAATCCGCACGGTGTGGAGGTCTGTTATGTAGTGGTGGATTTTGGCTGGCACGGTTTGAGTCTATCTCCCTGACATTGAAGGAAAGCAGCCTTCCATACAAATGTTTAGAGGATGAATATAATTTGAGTTATGTTCTGGCCACAGCTGGCCTCAACTCAAATCTCAACTGAGTTGAACACCTATTGAAGATTATCAGCTATCAAAGCATTAGACTGCTTTTTTGTCGAAGAAACAAAATTCAATTCATTTTATATTGTTAGACAAAGACCTTAATAATAATTCATTAATGTAGAGAAAATCCCAACAATCATGCGTGCGTGTCATGGATACATAAAAGAATATTCCTGTTGACTAAGTAGTCCACTAGACAGGAGAAAAAATTCAGACTAAACCACAAGATGACTAAAACGGAGAAAACTGTTGGAATTGAGCCCAAGGTTAAAAATTGTCTGTACAAATATTACACATGTATTTAAGAGTTGACTGAAAAAAGTAATGGTTCGTGTAGCTCAACTCCGAGTGTAAGATAATTGTACTAATAGGTTTCTGCTGGCTGTGCAGGTGTCACTGCTGACTTGTTGGGACATGCATGCATGCATGCATGCATGCACTGTGTTCAGCAGCTTGACACCCTGTGATGCTTCACATGGGAACGTGTGGAAGTGCAGGTGTTGACTATAAATCACACTGCATTTCATTTAAAATGGTTTCGATTTTTTTAAATTCTCTATTTTCACTTTGATGCCGGATAAAAGGAGAAGCTCTTTTTTAAATTGCAGGGAACAGTTTGCCGCTGTTTATTGACTTAGTATTTGCTCTGAAGTAAAACTACTCAGCATTAACCCCAAACTAACAGATGCTGAAGAACTGCCTGACCTTCAGGTTTTTTTCACTCCTGAAGTATTTTTTTCCTCTCAGCATGGTGTTGAATTGTATTTCAGGGAGGAGTTGTGTTCCTTCCAGCGGGAGATTGAGGTGTTGTCGGAACAGTATTCCCAGAAGTGCCTGGAAAACGCCCACCTGGCCCAGGCACTGGAGGCAGAGCGACAGGCCCTCAGGCAGTGTCAGAGAGAGAACCAGGAGCTCAACGCGCACAACCAGGTGCCGACAGAAACGCACACTGCTCACCTGAGCGCACAAATAACCGTGTTATAACTGCCCCAGTGGGCATGAAAGCGCACTGTCATTCTGAGTCTTCTGATTTGCTTCTGTGGGATGTTTTTAGGAGCTGAACAACCGACTGGCAGCAGAAATCACTAAGATGCGCTCCATGACCTCTGAGGATGGAGTGGGAGACACAAACACCACAATACAGGGGAAGGAGCTCTACGAGTTAGAAGTAAGGTTCAAGTCGCATAAGTTCCTGGATATGAAACGTATGAAAACGAGTCTCTGCTAGTAAGGTTTTAATAGCCTCTCCTCAGGAAACGCTTCAACCCTCAAGGTGACTTGGCTCATATTTTTAGCATATTTTTGTCTTCGTCTTGTTTTCCAGGTTATGATGCGAGTGAAGGAGTCTGAAGTCCAGTACCTGAAGCAGGAAATCAACTCCCTCAAAGATGAACTACAAGCAGCCCAAAGAGTAAGTTTCAGGGTTTTTTTTCCTTTCCCCCTCATAAATTCATCAAAGATCTAAAGATGAATCCTTTGTCTGAACTGCCAAACAATGTGCTTTCAGGATAAGAAATATGCAACAGATAAGTACAAGGACATTTACACAGAGCTGAGCATTGTCAAGGCCAAAGCAGAGCGAGATCTGGGGCGGCTCAGAGACCAGCTGCAGCTGGCTCATGAGGCACTCGGGGAGCCGGCGCTGGAGGAGGTGGAACGAGGGGGCTATGGTACGAAGACGCACTGCAGAACACACCTTATGTTAGAAGCGACTCACACCCAGACTCGTATCTTATTGTGACTGACACATTTTTCCCTCCAGATATCATGAAGTCCAAAAGCAACCCTGACATCCTCAAGATGGCAGCTGCTGCAGCGAAACGCTCAGAGCGCACCATGAGGTCAAAGGTGAGTGTCCTGTGAATGGACATACAAAGAGTTTAATCAGATGTGTTAATTCAGGGTTTCTCATTGAACTCTATCACCCATTGTATCATTGCTCAAGCAACAGCAGATATTGAAAGTGGTTAACTCCAGCCTTCAAAAGCCTGAGAAGTTGTTTCCAATGACTTGCTGCCACCTACAGGTCACCTGCTAAGTTGCATGCAGAATTGCATGCACACCGGCTGCATTTTCCTGATCCATGTCGTGACTCCCATCAGAACTGCATTCTAGGCATTGTATTGCAAATGAAACACCGCAGTAGTCTTACACACACTTGCCTGTGTGTTTTCCCCCTTCTGTCTTCAGTCTGTGAGTCGAGACATGCCCTGGGACAGTTAGGGCTGCTGACGACGTGTAAGCTTCCTCCCCCTTCTCCTTTAGGTAAACCAAACCAGACGCACCCATGGGTGGATAAGCACACCCTCCTGTCCTCCACCTCTCAAGCCACTCAAAAGATCAGATTCTGCACATTAGTATGCACAAATACTCCACACTTGCATGGTGGTGAAGAATGAATGTCAGGTTTGGCAGAGTGACTGTGTATCTGACTTAACACTGGGCTTGATTACTAATATGTGGGTCCTTTCACTTTATCAGCCATGTACTGTATTGTATGAGGGGGTTACTTACACAGTGCTAAACAATAAAGTCCCAAACCTAATAAAAAAGCTGTTTGTCAGACAAGTCGAGATGCACCTGAATTCTAATTAATCAGCACTGTTAGGCAGGTAAATGATTAAAATGACAAGAACAAAATGGAAAAACTTTTCCTTCATCTTCACTTTCTCGATAAAATCAAAAAGTATTTTGCTTGAATATCTTTAAATAGACTTGTTAACATGAGAGTTTTTGTCTTAGTAATAGTTTAATATTCACAGTAAAATAATACTAGAAGTGTCTGCATCTAGTGGACTCGATATTTTGTTGTTCTTGCTGGTTGGTTAAACACATCATTTTACTAATGCACCAATGCATCAGTTCCCAGTTCAAAGATGCGGTTGGTGACTAACCAGCACGATCTCTATGAAGGGAAGTTGTGAATGAATAAGGGAGGAAGTAAAGAGATGACAGCCTTTCTAACTGCCACAGTGCTTTGATGTGAAGCTGCCTAGCTTGAAAAATGCTTTTTCAGTTTGATTGACATTATGACAAAGGTAAATGTAAATCAAATATAAAACGTTGGCGATGGTGAAATGAAGTCCAGGATATGAACTTCAGTCACAATGGTCATTTTATTTATTGCACATTTTGTTATACTTTTAATTCAATGTACACAAAGTAAAAACATAAAAAGCAACATATGGTTTACAGTGAAAAGAGCAAAATAAAATGCAAGTTAACAGTGAGAACAAAGAGGTTTGGAGTCTGCTTTTGAATATGTGCAATTAGCTGAACATTAAAAGAACCTATATATGTAAAATGGAGAAACTTGGAGGTGAAGGAAAAGTGTTGACTTAACACAGTTGTGTTAAACCCATTTTATGCTACCTTTTATCAGTTTTGGGACTCCATAGCGCACATGCTAAAGAAGGGTTTGCTATCAGTTGTAGTGTGGTGTGTTAACACTCTATTTGAGAGGGATAACTCACTGGGTGACATCAGGTTTACACTGGGAGAAACACTGCTTGCTCAGAAACAGCACATGTGTCCACAGTTGTGTTCATCATAAACTTATTTAGCGTCTGCTTTTTCTCTCTTCATCCCACCAGAGTCTGAAGGAAGGGCTGACAGCGGAGCAGAGACTCCACCTGTTTGAAAATAAAGACACTAAGGAGTTCTGACAGTGACATGTCACGTCCGCCTACCTTGCTGCATGTTTAGAAGCCCACTATATTTTAGCTCTGTAATGACTTATTTAGTAACAACTACACACTGGTCACCAAACACAGATCATTTATTATTAAAAACATGCTATGAAGTTTGATGTTTAGTTTGCATTCCATGCACTTCAGTTAACTGTGACTTTTTTGTATTTTTTTTCCTTACTGTAAATACTGTTTTTAAATGAGCATTTTTCATGCATACACTAGAACTATGACTGTGTAAGCTACTGTTTTAACTCTCTAGACTGTTGCTAGCCAAAAGCATAAATGTGATGTTAAATGGCTAAACACAACTACATAATGACGAGTAATACTTGCATAACAAAACCGTAGGAATGAGTCTGGCGTTCAGTCTGCACGTTAACGCTCCTCCTCTCCGTTATCATTCCAGCACAGATGGAAGTGTTGCTCAGTAAACAAGCTATAGAACAAAAGTGCTTGTCTGCATTAGAAAAAAGTGCTCACCCATGTTGCTGCTTCGTGTTACTTTGAAATTAACATCAAAGATGTTTCTGCAGTCCTGGGAAAAAAAATCAGATAAAATCAGTGCGCGACAGCTGAATGCATCTGGACAAGATTCACTGACTATAATTTAAATATATATGAAAGTTTATATAGATTTTTTTTTCTCTCACTGCAATCATTGGTCCAACTGTATAGGAGTTGCTGGAGTTGGTTTATGTTTGTAGTCTTGTTCAGTGGCAGTCCCTTTGTATTTATTTAAGTGGTTGGGATTTTTCTTTCACATTCCCATTCCTCTGTACTCTATTATTGTAAATATAAAGCAAATATACACCAACTGACTACAGGTTTATTAGCAATAAATATTTTTGCACCCTTTTCTGTGTGTTTTGAAGTTTAGTTCCAACTTTCAAACCACATTTGAACTCGAGGTGTGTTTACTGGGGTTTTTATGTTTTTATTATTCTCAACAGACACTGAACACGACAATCAAATACAACTGTTTAAAACTGACATCCACCCCCATTAAGAATATCTGGTAAATACAAACCTCTACATAGCTTCTGGATAATACAATCGCAGTGGTGGTAGGCTCATGCTAAGAAGTCGCTTCTCTACAGCAAAGATGAGTCAGAACAAAGGACTGAAGTTCACCTTTCAGCAACACACAGCATCCCAGATTTCAAGATGGATTTCTATCCTAATATTAGCTATTTGCTGATTTGTATGTATGACTGCAGAGACATGAAAATGAAATGAAAAAGATGTGAGAAACACTCTATAGCCATTTTATTGGTGCTAGTAATGACGCATAGTTTTTCCATGGGAAGGCATTCTGCAATGTCCACTGTAATATGTTTTGAATGAAACAAACACAACCAGTTGATTTGAGCAGAATGTAAATGAGAAAAAAAACAACTCCACATATAACAAATATTAGGGAATCTATTTTTTGGAATAAAAGTGTCTGCTAACATTTTCAGTATAATTATTCATCTTAAAAACTATTCACAGAAACCAAAACCCTGTTTTTTTTTTTGTACCAAACTCTAAACATATTTCATTCTGCAAAGTTGACCAAATTAACCATGACCCTATGTGAACAAGCCACGAGTGGAAGTGCAAAAAAATTACAGTAGAGGAACTATTTTTTGCACTTCCACACTGGCTTTATTTCTCAGCTCCAAAGGTTGTCCCTTGGTGTCAAAGGGTCTGGCTGTAGTCATACACAGTAGTTGCCGTGACAGTCCTTTGAGCCTGGAGTGAAAAAGTTTGGCGACAATGAGCATATTCTATTACTGACCATAGTTTACCAAATGGACGTAGTAATTTATTTAGTGTAACCCAAAATGAGACCTATAGTTAGATGTGTTGAGGTGACTGTTGTGATTTGGCCTTATATAATTAAAATGGAATTGAATAAACCCAGGAACATGTTTACAGAGGTCTGTTTTAAATTTCTGAAAAACTATTTTCTTGCCATTGTTTATGACCTCCTTCATAATGGTCATCAGCTGTTTATTGGGCTTTAGCAAAATAATTCATTAGAAAGTAGTATATGAACTATTTTTGTTACTTACCTATGTGAACAGTCCTGTAGTTTTCATTTATCTGCTGCATTAACAGGTTGCTTTGAGGCCATTAAAAGTAACTCTGATCTAAGGCACTTGTGCTTGGCTTCACTGTTCGGTTGCAGAAGCTATTTTCATCTATAGAAAACCTGAGACAGAGAGCATTTTAATACCAACATTCCAGCCTGCACTCCTCTGGACTAATTACATGTACAGAAACAGGTTCAAAGTTCAAAGTGTAATGTTATGATGAGGTAGTACATGCCATACTGCATATGTTTTGCATACTGCATGCAACAGTACATACTTTGTGAAGGCAACAACCAGTCATACCTACCGCCACTTAGGATCACCAATTAACCTAACCTCATGCATGTCTTTGGACTGTAGGAGGAAGTACCCAGAGAGAACAACTCCACACAGACTCCCATGACTGTCTTGCTGTACGGTCACACATTACATTGTAACAAATGTTATTCACGTCACCTGTAATTGATTTTAATGTAACTTTTGTTGTACAGTATGTATCATGTGTATGTTAGTGTATACTAATTGGTGGAATACTTCCTTATCTCAGTCTTACCACTGTGATATTGAACCTAAAGTGTGTTGCGAGTGAAAGCGTGTTACCACTTTGGATTTCATCATTATTTATTATTCATCTCTGGCTCTCTTCCACAACTTGTGTTTTGTCCTGTCTCCCTCACCTCACTCCCAATGGCTCATGGCATGGGTCCCCTCCCTGAGCCTCTTCTGTCAGAGGTTACTTCCTGTTAAAAGGGAGTTGTTCCTTCCCACCTTCGCCAAGTGCTTGCTCATATGAGGTCGTCTGATTGCTGAGGTTTTCTCTGTATTATTGTTACTATTATTAGTACTTCACAATATAAAGCACCTCAAGGCAACTGTTGTAGTGACTTGTTGTTGATGGCCTTTCTTTAATACTGCTATCAGTAATAACGAAAGATCATAAAACACTCAACTGTAACGTACTGATTACTACTTTCTATTAGATCACACCACTCGTCTCCCACAATGCCTTTCTGTTCCTTAGCCGAGTGACAACTGTTTCATTGCTGCTCGGTTTGACTTGTCAGTCACCCGATAACAGATGACGGCAATGCTGAATAAAAAGAAAACGCAAAAAAACTTTTCATCATCAGTGACTAGCAGCCTACTTCAAGGTCAACGCTCTGAAGCTTTGACAGCTTGTATGCAACCGCTGGATAATTGGCAAATTAATTTATCTGGAATAAACACTGAGCAAAATCTTTTTTGTATTTGGACTTTGCTTTTTATTGACATAAGTTTAAATTAAAAAACAACCTACTGGTAATTGCTTTATTGTGAAAGGAGTGCCCGGAAGCCTTAGATTATGTACAAGTTGACACTGCTGCTATCAGAGTAGTGTGTTCCTGGAAAGTGTGTGGATCTTTATTTAATTTAGGGCTTTGTCTCTTTGTAGTTTTTACTGGGGTTCATTAGAATAGATGTGTTGCTGAAGGAGATGTGGGGCGGGAGGGATTCTTAACTGGACGTTTAAAAAAGCTGCGATTTCTCCCGTCCGGGTAAGTTTTGATCAGCAGCAGAACAGCACAGCGCATTACCTCCGCTCTGTCTTTGTTTCATCCAGCCGGGCCTTGCCCCGATGCTTGCCGTTCTCTTTAATTGAGAGAACGTCTCGCCAAACTCCATGAAAAGTAACCCGTAATTTGATAATACCTTGCTTTACGTGTTGTTTGGACCTCTACTAGAGAGCAAGATGTCTTTCTCTAAATCTTTGAGATCTACTCTTCAGTTCGGAACTCATTTAATGAAACAAAGAACACCATTTTAAACAAAATAAAACATTTTTAAATCTCATTGGCTGCTGTTTTCGCACTAAAGTTAGTAAAAGCCGCAGTAGGATGTAACCTACGGTGTCTGTCACTGAGCTATAAAAGTTGACAATTTATCGGAATAATCACACTTTGCGGGCAGTGGACCTCGCCGAAATGAACAGTGGCTGTTGTCGATAAGTAGAAGTTGATAAATCACGTTTTGTATGATACAGTTTCCAGTCTTCAACGAAAAAGCCCTTAAAGTTCTCAAATCTTTAATGCAGTAAGTGAATGTTACCGGAGCCGGGCCTAGCTAGCGTTAGCTGTGGCTAAGCTAAGTATGGTTAGCAAGCTCGACCTGTTAGTTCTAGTGGTTAAAAAGTCAGTCCAGTGTTCGGACAGAGATTATTGGGTAAACGTAACAACTTTTTATTCAGAACATTTAATACTATTAATACAATTTGGAAATAAGCCAAAGCGTAAATTGTCAGTTAACCCTTGTCATGTTCTCCAGCGTTAATGAAAATCAAGCACACGTCAGTTTCCAAGCTAATTTTAATAGCATGACTTCATTTGTACGGGGTTGTGGTTCAGTTCTTTGCTTCAAATGAAATAAACTTACTTTTGAGTGTGTTGAATAACAGTGTAACAAAGTGTCAACTCAATGTAATGGTAAAAAGTAAAACTGTGATTTGGAGCTTTGGGGGGAAAAGGAGCATTTGGTCTTAGGAAAGCCACTCTGGTTATCCTGTGTAGTGGTGAAATAAACCCAGAAATTGATCTCTGTATACCAACATTTATAAACTAACATGAATATCCTCTTAATTTTTCTACTGCAGTTGTTATGGAGCAGCCACCAGGGAGCATAGATGATCTACAGCCTCAAGACCTCTCTACTTCCTGCATCCCCACTGTGATCGACCTGACCAGGAAAGGGGAAGAATGTGTCCTCAACTCCACGACGGCTTTTGATGGCTTGTCGATGGTCAAGAGCCCCGGCTGGTTCCCAAACTCTGGGAACAGCAACCCTGGATTACAGGGATTCTCAGAGACCAGCTCCTCGGACATCGCACACCAATCAGGGGATCAAATTCAACCAGACAATGCCTTCTCGCGCACTACAGTCACCCTTTCCTACGTGAGCCGGTCTCACGTCTTCCCTGTTCAAGACACCCTATCTCAACACTCGCCTCTGTACAGTGTGTCGCCTATCAGCAAGTTCTCCCTCCACCCTCCTTGTGACACAGATAAAGGGCTCGGGGAGACCGGCTATGCAGTGAACCAGCATTACTTGGCGCAGGTTGAGGGGCCCGAGGACCTCGCCACACAGACGGAACTTTTTCAGTCATTGTCTCAGGCTCAAGGGGGACCGGAAAACCATGTGGACAGAACACAGGACTCTCTTGAGTGTAACAGAGGAGTCACTTTCGGTGACGTGGATGTTGAAAAGCCGCTGCAAGGCAAAGAGGACCACAGCCTTACTGCTGATGACAGTCCGCGTCTGGATAACTGTTCAGGAGCATGTGCCGAATCCTCACTAGAGACTGTCACCCCTGTCACAGAGAAGGAAGAGGAGAAAGCAGGCTCTGAGGTGCTCTTTCTCATGTCTAAGACACCAGAGCAGGTGGTTGCCTCAGACAGTGCGGGTGCCAGAGACCTGTGTTCACTGAGCAGGGAGTATATAAGTCCTCTGGAGGACCCCGTTTCCCCCTCTGCTACCTCACTGGACGATGTGGAAGATGTATTTGTCCTGCCTCAGGCCTCAAGCTCACCCAGCGGCGACAACTCTTATCTCGAGACAACTGAGGGGGTCTCGTGTGATAGCTTGAATACAGAAGGGGCCATTCAGCCAAGCTCTGGCATCAGCGATGGCACCACAAGGTTGGATTCATGCGATGAAAATAAACAGCCGGGCAGTAGACGAAAGGCTGCGCTGGAGCCTTTGATCGACTTGACAGATGATGTTTGTGCAGCAGAAGTTCCTGAAAACAATCACAAGACTGTTATTCCTCACATAAACGGGAATGCAAAGGCACTAGAGAGAAGTTTGAAAGAAAAGAAGCTGCCAATACGTTCCAGCAGAGGGACACGGCTAGAGGCCATAGTTATGAATATAAATTCAAGCAGGTATAAAGTATCAGGATGCATACGCACTAGTAATAAAGTTAATGCTTCCCAGTCAACATCTAGTGATTCCACCATATCTGTTTCTAAGAAGAAAGACTCTCTGTTAGCAGGTAAAAGGAGAAGCAGAGTAAAAGTGTCTGCCTCAGCGAAACCAGCAAAACAGAAAGCAGTAACTCCTCTGAAAAGGAGCAAATCAAATAACCTGAATACTGACAGCTGCAAAGACTCTACCTCTGATTCAGAAATGATCGGTAATTCTAAAAAGTCGCGGCGCAGCACACCTCCAAAAAGCCCCCGATCTGCTGCGCGAAGAGACAGTTCAAAGACTGAACCGGTGAATGTTTCCCAACCTGTGCACCCACCCCAAACTAGCCCTGTGAAGTCAAAGAGGAAAACCTCCCCACAGTCAAGTCCTCAGTTTGCTCTACATAATAACTCAAAGGAGGAGCCTGAACTGCTTCCTCAGCCAGACCCCTCTGTGGAAATCCAGGTGACAAGAGTTTCTCCACCATCAAAATCTCCAAAGAAAAACCAAGGCAAAGCCAACAGCAGATCTCCTGCTAGCAAAACGTCGCCCACTGCCAAGACGAAGGCTGCTCACACTCCCAAAAGAAGACGAAAGAAACATAAACCCGGTCAGTCTTCGTCCATGTTTTCCCCAAAAGAGCCTGAGATCAAGCTCAAGTATGTCAACTACAAGGAGGATAAAAGGGATATGAGGCCAGACAGTTTCTCTCCGTTTATCCACGTGGAGCGTCAGCAGTCCTCTCCGTCGCTGTGTACTGTCATCAATTACCCAGAGGAGGTAAGGGCGCAGCACAAGAAGGGCCCGCAGCAGCAGCAGGCTAATACCAGCGGCTTCATTTCTGCAGTCGTACCCAGCACTTCCTGTCTGCAGCTGGGCCGGGTGTCTACTCACGGTCAGCATCAGCGCCCTCTTATCTGCTGCCTGTGTGGGCAGTCAGCCAACGCCATGGACTTGGGGGACCTTCACGGCCCTTACTTCCCTGAGGGGTACCAGCCGAGCACCAAAACACCAGCCAGCACTTTAGGCCTCAAAGAGGATGACTACAGTGATTCGGACTCTTCATCTTGCAGCATGAGAGGAAGGGGGAGGAAGTGTGCCGCTGTGCCCGCCGTGCGGGCCCTGAGGCCAGGAGCTCAGCTGAAGAAGAGGGGCCTAATGGAGAACCACCGATGGAACAACAGCAGCATCAGCACAGGCAGCCCTGCAGCTAAACGAGTGCGGTCAGATGCTAGCTCTGCGAATGTGGAGGACTGGTATAGCCCCCCTGTGTTGCTTCTCCAACCTTGTGAATACTGGCTTCATGAAGACTGCGGCATCTGGTCTGCAGGCGTGTTCCTTGTGAAGGGCAAAGTGTACGGCCTGGAGGAGGCTGTCAAAGTAGGCCAGGAGACGGTAAATCTGCACTTTAAATTTGGAGTGTTGCACAATAGCACGTGGACTCATAGCTGATATAATGAAGCAGGAAATGAAAGCAGCATTGTGATGTTAATGTACTGCAGGTGGCTTGTTTTCTATGCCTCTAAAAGAGATGCTTTTAAATCACTGCGAGAGGAAATGTGAATAATTAGCTTATTACCTCAGTTAGAAAAATACTGGAAATTATTGGTACAGGGAAAATGACACTGAGACACTATTTTTGGGGAGGTCTCTTTACTTTTTGGCAAAGTTTTAACCATCTACAGAGTAAGATGGATACGGTGCATTCCATTTGAGGCCAAAAGTCAAAATTTGCAAATAGCCAGTCAGGATTTTTCACCTGGAACACCTCCCCCAACTCAGACTTCCAACTCAGAAACCTCGAGCAGTCTCACCAACTGTAATCTGTGCAGCCACTGTTGTATATTATCTACTGGCTAAAATAGTCATATGCACTGACCTGGTTCTGTCTGTGAATGTGCTGCAGCAGTGTTTTTAAGCACTAAAATCCAAGCATAGTGAGTGTTGTTAGTGATGTATTAGTAATAAATATATATGCTCTGCCTGGCTGAGGAGCACATGAAGTCCTGGTTTTCCAACTATGCTACCAAGACTTGGTAACCTCGAGAGTGACGCCACTCCCGGTTCCAATATGGGTCCTCCAAGGCCGTTATTCTTAAGAAGAAAAATGGTGCCAGTGGCTTTACAACCATCTAATTACAAGCACTGTGCAGTCAGAGTTAGGTTCTAATTTAGCCCTTTATAACCTATTTGATATAACCAGATAGAAACCTTGTGAGAAAAGGCGAAAATGACTGAAAGTTGATTTAAAGGTTCTAGTTTCTGAAACTATCCTTATTCAGCATGTAGTTCAGATGACCTAGTCCAGAATTCCCCCGACTGGCTCATTCACCTCTTTTTAAGATAAGATCATTAAATTAAACTTTGATCTCTTTTCAAGTCATTAGTAGAAATCTTGCATAGCTTAAGGGCTTTGATATTTATATGATGATATCAAGTGTGTGTTATAAAACAGTCCCTGCAAAATGTGTCACAGTAAAGTTTTGACTGTTGGTTGAGGTCATACAGCTCAAGATACCCTGAGCTAGCTTGTGTTCATCCATTGTCTACACATACACTTGAGAGACTGCAGCTGGAGAAGCAACTAGTGCCAGCATGCCCCTGCTGCCACCGGAGAAGGGGTTATGCATAGAAATTAATAGAGGTGATGGTATATTTTGAGCTTGAGCATGCCTTGGGGACTTTTAGTTTGATGCCTGATACGACTGAAGATCAACGTTGGCATCTTAAAGTCAAAGTGTCTGCTGTGTGATGGGTACACCAAGGCAGCGTTCTTTCAATTTCTCCTGAGGTGATAAGGTGTGACCGTCTTAAAGCATCATGAATCAGACTGGTGTCAGATTGGTGGTAAATGCAGCATTTGGGGTTTCACTTTATTTTGAAAGACTGTTAAAGAGCCGTACTGTATAAATCCACCATTGTAGATTAAGACCATTTGTAATTTACAGCTACTGAAGGCAGTGTTTTAATTAAAACTATATAGTAATTACCTTAATGGTATATCCTGTCCCATGTGGTAGAAGTGTGCAGGATGTCTTCTCTTGACCTCATCTGCTGTGTTTTCAGACGTGTTCAGCGTGCCATGACCCAGGTGCTACGCTGGGCTGCTTCTTCAAAGGCTGCCCCAACAAGTACCACTACAGGTGTGCTCTGGAGTCAGGTACGCAGCAGAGTAAAAACTCTTATCATGCCTGTCTTGTGCAATTTTAACATTTGCGTTCATGCTTAAGTTGTAGACTGTATGCAAAAGATGGACCCGTGTTAATTTCATTGACCAGTAATTTTTGTCATAGTTTGAAACTTTTGTCACAAAATAAAAATGAGATAATGCGGGACAAGTTTGGAAGTGATACAATCTGAAGTAATCTCCTTCTGCATATTTGACTCTGGCCAATGCGGAAGTGCCTTAAACTTGGATTCTTTCTGCTGGCGTCTGTGTTTGGGGAAAAAATGCTTTCAGTTGTATAGAAGTCTGCAGGAAAACGGCCCTCGGCTCTAGGTGACATCCGTAAACCTTTTACTGAGTGTTTTATAGTCTTAATTGGTAGTGCCAAGTTTTCTTGAATACAGCATTTTTTCTCTAATAGTCAAAAAAGCGAAGTATGTTTTAGGGCTGGGCTACCTTGTGATTGGTGATGCAGATTTTTCTATGCATTCGCACCTTTCGTCCACACGTACAAACCCTGTTTAGTCTTTCCCTTCTAGACTTCTGATTGGCCAACATTTCGTTCTTAGCGTTTACATGTGGACGGAGATATTTTTTCAAAACTGTGCGTGTGGACGGGATTTTTTTTTTTAAAAAACGGAAAATCTCCGTTTTAAAAAATACCAGTGTACGTGTGGATGTAGCCTGATTCTACTGTATGCAGTGTCTCTTGGATTCTCAGTCAGAGCCATCCGTAGTTCATCACAAGCACTTTCTATGCCCAAAACACTGAGCTTGAGACTTTGCATCCGGACTACCCTAACCAGTGGTTGACGTCTTGGTGGCCAGGTCCATCTTTTATATACAGTCTATTTTTTTCAGGCTTATCTTGAGTGTTTTATTTACTTCTAGTAGCACGCAGCCCTGCAGGTTTTCCTCTGGTGATTGGAATTTTTACTTCCACCCACAGTTTGATGGAGTAACTTTAGATTTGTGTATGCCATCTGCCCCTCTGACTACTGTTTTTACTTGTTCTTATTTACTTTGTCTATCCTACATCTGAAGTCTCAAATTAAACTTTAACAGGTACAAAGTTAAAGTTGAACACATACACCCACGACTGTTGCTTTGTGTTCAGTGTGTGCGTGCACGCATGCGCACTGTTCTGAAAATAGCTCCTTTGTGAAGGGCTGTTGGCTCTTATCACTTCCGCTCAGGCTGAACTTGCACGTGGGGGCGTTTGAACCTTTCAGATGAATCAGTGCATCATTGCCAACTCCTGTTCTGTTCTTGTTCTGCAGACTGTGTACTCATTGAAGAAAACTTCTCCATGAAGTGTAAGAAGCACAAGGTGAGCAGCAGTGCTCTTTAAAACTGTATTTGTGTGCGCTTTGAAAATGTTCGTTTGCTCTTATTGAAGATTTGACTTGTGACCATTTAAAACGTAACCTTTGGATTTGTGATGTCTTCTTAGAACAAGACATTCAAAGGCCCCTCCAGAGAGCAGATGGGACGAAAGGGGACAGAAACCTCATGAGGTCAGTAAATACTTTTTCTGCTTTCTGCTGATCAAACCACTGACAGTTGAAATGTATTTGGCAACAAGAGAGCATTTTTTATTTTTAAAGCTGTGTGCCAGTATAGTGGTTATCTTGGTTTGGGGTATCTGCTGAGCGGCAAAAGTACACAAGATAATTTTAATTTAGCTCGTTTTTTAAACCCACAGTACAGATTTACACAAGACATCAACTTCCTGAAAAGCAGAATTGAGCATGGTGTTAGTTTAACCTCAGCCACAACCATAATATATATAGATATGCTGTTACCTCTAGAACATAGAAATGCAGCCAGAAATAAGTGATTCCATTTAACTGTTTCAGTTAACTGTTCATGATATTATAACAATTTGGAAGTGAATGGGAAAGACAGCAACTGATTCACAAAGTCATCGGCCACGTAACATCACAGAGCGATTTCAGCAGATGCTAAGGCGTGTGTGCAGAATGCAGAGGTCGCCAACTTTCTGCTGAGTCGATCATTACAAATCTCCAAATTTCATGTGGCCTTCAGGTTAGCTCAAGAACAGTGTGTAGAGAACTTAATGGAAAGGGTTTGCGTGGCTGAGCAGCTGCATCACTTACCGCAATGCAAAGTGTTGGCTGCATGGGTGTAAAGCACGTCGACACTGGACTCTACAGCAGTGGAGACATGTTCTCGAATCACACTTCTCCGTTTAGCAATTCAATGGGAGAGTCTGGGTTTGGTGGTTGCCAGGAGAACGGTACTTGTCTGACTACATTCTGCTAAGTGAAAAGCTTGGTTAGAGGGGGGATTATGGTGTGAGGTATGAGTTGGACTCGGCCCCTTAGTTCCAGTAAAAGGAACTCTGCTCTGCTTCAGCATACCAAGACATTTTGGCAACTTTCATGGTCCCAACAGTTTGGAGATGGCCCGCTCCAGTTTTAACATGACTGCGCACCAGTACATAACGCAAAGCCCATAAAGACATGGACGAGAGAGTTTGGTGTGGAAGAATTTGACTGGCCTGCACAGATTCCTGACCTCAGCCCGACAGAGCACCTTTGAGATAAACTGGAGCAGAGACTGAGCTAGGCCTTCTCATCCAACATCAGCGTCTGACCTCACAAATGTGCTTCTGGAAGAATGGTCAAAAATTCCTATAAACACTCCTAAACCTTGTGGAAAGCCTTCCCAGAAGAACTGAAGCTATTACAGTTACAAAGGGTGGGCCTGCATCATATTAGTCACTATGGATTAAGAATGGTCTGTCACTTAAGTTCATATGCATGTGAACGCAGATGAGTGAATACTTTAGGCGATATAGTCTATTTGTTAAAAACATATAAGCTAGTTTTAATAGATTGGAGGGTTTACTTTAACAAAGCGTGGTTCAGTTTATACTAAGGGAAATGGGAAAACAGATGGGAGACATTGAGACAAATCCACCTGCTCTTATCACTCGTGCTACTGGTGGTTAGGATCCAGAACCCTGCTGTGACGACTCATGTTTCCTTTGTAAGGATGCATGTAGTGGTAGCTGCTGCTACTTTTTTTTGCTCTCTATTAAATGCATTGAGAGAATTTTTTTTGTTCTTTGTTTTTCTCCATTTAGAAAATTCACCTGCAGCATTTTCGCAGGCCTTCCCACCACCTCGCTGGTAACCATGGCGACACTGGACCAGGGTTGTTCTGACTGACAGCTAGCACCCGCAAACCTTAACTTCACCCTCTGTCCTTCAACTGCACTGTTAACCCCCACCAGGCACTGGGACTGGAGGACCCCAGTCACCGAAGCCTCCCTCAGTCCAGTCTGACAGTACTCATCAGCCAACACCACCCGCAGACTGTGGAGAACCATTCTTGAAGTAACATGCTGAATTTGTTATTTGTGTAGTTATTTATATGGGATGTTTTGGGGGGGGGTTTTCTTCTTCTTCTTCTGAATTAAATATGAATAACAATCAAAGATATTTAATTTTTTTAAAGATTTTCTAAGTATTTGATTATATTTGGGTTATTTATTCTCGTGTTGGTTTCTTTAGCAGTTGTCAAAGAGGTTGGATTGAGTGTTGTGTTTTTTTTTTTTAAGTTATTGCTAAAGCAGTTTGATGCTGAATTAAAAAGCCAGTCATGGAGATTTTTGGGACAGAAAGAAGGGGCCGATGGCTCAAGGTAGTACCCTCCCAGAGTAAAGGTACCTGATTATCATCTACACAACAGGGTTCCAGATTTAATGCAACACCTTGTTGGATCATTATGCTTTCTGTTGCCAGTGCAGATTCACCCAGCAGGTGTTACTGAGCGAGCCGCAAAGCGTGCATGTATTTGAATGTATTTTCACAGGAAGCACTTTGGCCCTCTGCTCCAGCTGCAGTATTACTGTCTTCAGCTGACCGCTGCCTCCAAACTTTGTTGGCTTCAGGCTCTTATATCTGCCGTTTTGAGGCTCATTGGTCACCTTGTCAACTTAAAATAGTCAGATCCAACTGCCTGCCTCCCACCTCTGCCCAATCTTAATAAACTTCAGTCTGAATTGTTAGGAGTTGTGTTAGGGGTTTATAAATTAATAAACAATTAATTTTCTTCCACTCCTAAAGGAAAGGGAATCCTGTGTTAGATTTCCCTGTCATCATCTCAACAAACCAACCCCCTTAGAGTACACAGGACCACTCAGCTGCTCGTTTGACTTCAGACTCAACAAGGAGGGGTAACGGTTACTCTGGTGTTCCATCAGTCTTAAATTGAATAGGAATGGCCGCGCTAGTATTAAGGTTCCTGATGTCTTTACTTGGGCCTACATGCTGCTTTTGAAGAAGCCTTATCTGACTTACCAGCGCTACATGGACTCGGTGTTCCTTCACTAGCTTGTGGTCCGACAACAAATCCGTGGATGTACTGCACACGGTGTTCCTGAGGGCAGCTTGCATGCACTTTTCTGCAGCAGTTGTTAGTAAAACCAGATACGTGCTGGGCCGCCTCCTAGTAAAACCCTCTGACTGCACAGGTACTCACCTACTGTGTGGGACAAACCCAGCGTACCTGTTGAGGACGTCAGACTCTGTTTTTTGTTTTAGAAGAAAAAGTCTTTGTGATCAGTGTTGGTGTTAAAGTCTGTGTACTTCTCCTTAGCGCCATTAGGAGCAGCGCTGTGCTGTGTGAGGCCCATTAAGCCATTACTCGATGTCAACAGACATCCACACAGTGGCAGCTGAAGGCTTCGTCTGCTTAGTGTCTCACCAGCAGCAGCAGGATTCAACACACACACACAAATCTCCCTACCCTGAAAACACCATGTCTGTTCCATTTGTGCCATCTTTCTGTTTTGCCGTTTTTATATTTTGTTGCAGTGAAATAATACATTTTTTAATCAACTATTTTTAAGTAAGCAGGTGTGTCACTGAGCCTGTAGTTCTTTGTTTTTTGTTTTCCAGTTTCAAGCACTTGTACCAAATAGAGATTTTGGAGAATGTTTTATTATTACAGTCTTGCAAAATGCTTGGATTTTTTAAAACTATGTTGTATGTGTGTTAATCTCAGGGCTGAATCTCAGATATTCGAATGGGTTTTTATGTTTGTTTTCTTCTGTTGTGTCAACCCCACATTGACTGGAGCAATGATACATGTAGCAGGATGTGCTCATCTCCTCAGATGTAACGCCTTTTTTCTGTCCTGGTTACACACTACTCGTCACATTCCAACACCGCCTCCATGTGTCCGTCAGTGATGCGGTGTTTTGTTTTAGGACATGGACTGCTTCACTGTCACACTTTTGTCATCGTCTTATTTTTATGGTAACTTTTTTTGTATTGTCTTGTCCATTTGTTGGAGCATCAGAGGTCATGTAATTGTTTAAGAATAAATATTTTGTTCACTGTTTTTCTGAAAGAATTTTTTATCTTTATCTTGAGTAAAGTTTTTATCTCACACATATTAGAATACTGCAAAGCATCAAAATGACCAATATGAAATTATATATTATGATAATAATAAATGTAAAATTAATATATAGTTATCGCATGTATCCCTTCATCCTGCATACTGAGGTGATGTCCACAGTTTGGCTCAGTTTTTCCAAAGTTAAGACATTTTTGTCTTTTTATTTGTATGGTTGGGAAGAAAGCAGACGAGGGATAGCAGCATAAAACTGCAGCCATCTACAGATTTTTGTTGAACGCAATACATAAAACAACCACACACCCCAAAAAAGAAGGAAGGGATGACAGCAGTTAAAGACAGGGAAACGTCCAATAACTGGATAAAACCATAGATTGCTGCTCTGGGCGCAGTCGTTTAAAAGATGTAATCTGGATAACAATTAGCCAGTTTTGAGAGGGCCCTTACTTAATCTACTGCACCTTTGTCTTGGTTGTTCAAAAAGACATTTTATAAAATCACACTGATCCCAAACTACTGAAAGCCTTACTGGTGATAACCAGTATTTTTACTGGGATGCAGAGGGCGCCAAAGTTCACACAAAAGAAAAGCTCCCTTATTAATTCATGATATTAAGTTTGACTTTAACAGCTATTATGTTAGCAATATATTTGCTGTTTAATTCAGTTCAACCATATTTCACCTGCTTTGTCTTTATGAGAATGTAACAGCTCACAAGCACTTAGCAAAAACACAAAGACAGGTGGAACTCATGCATGAGTAAATATGCTATTTAATACAAAGTGTAAAAAGAGAAGGGCTACAATGCAGTTTGCTATTGTCTTAACTGTTTTCTTGTTTGACTGCCTTTTGAATTTTTATTTCATTTTTCATTTGAAGTCCATTCTATTCAGTTTCAATTCAATTTTATTTATACAGCGCCAAATCACAACAACCGTCGCCTCAAGGTGCTTTATAATGTAAGGTAAAGAGGCTGCAGTAATACAAAGAAAACAGAGAAAACCCCGACAATCATGTAAGCAAACACTTTGGCGACAGTGGGAAGGAAAAACTCCCTTTTAACAGGAAGAAACCTCCGGCAGAACCAGGCTCGGGGAGGGGCGGGGCCATCTGCGGTTGACCGGCTGGGGGGAGAGAAGGAAGACAGGACAAAAGCACGCTGTGGAAGAGAGCCAGATATTAATAATAACTAATAACTGAATAAAGAATGGTGTATCAGTATCAGTCTGAATCCAAGTATTTGCTGAGATCAGAGTAATTTGATATTTTCAAGCAAATTAATTAGTTACAATGTCCTAGAGGGGCGGGAAAAGAACAACAATTATCAAAAATGAGAATAAAGTGCACGGTTAGTGTCTGAGTAACCCATGGCAGTGCCCCAGCATGCACAACTGTGAAACTGAGGCAGCTAAATGGAATTCAGCCATCATTCACTGTGGTTACACAGCTGTTCTTTTCCTATGTCATTATGTTCCTCTCCACTTAGTGAACAAAAAAACCAAGGTCCTGCTAATTTTTTGTGTGTGTCAGTTTAAATGTTTGCTGTATGTACAGTAAAAAGCAAAAAAGTCATTTATATACAACGAGTGTTCTTCGACTACACTGGGGTATGATAGGTTAAAGCAACTTTTTGCTAAACTATAAAACAAACGCTCTTTACTCTGATTATTAGTAAAAATTGAAGGTCACAAGCTAATCCATCATTAGTTGCTATCAGGCGTCTGTGGCCTTGTTAGGCTTAGATATTATTAGTTAGTTACTGTGTCAGCTCCCTGAATCCAGAATTGAATTTAAAGTCTTCCTCCTGATATACAGAGGCATAATTCACCATCATGTCGTATATTAAATGGCCATATTAAATTAAATGGCAAAAACAATTCTGTGCATGATTCCTCTCTTTTCTGCTTTGCTACAAATAATTTTTTTTTACTTACTTTGAAAAATTCTGTTAAACATGATTGAACATTTGCCTCGCGTTTGATAACTAAAGGGTTCACCTTAAAACTTGTGCATTGACTAAAATCTGAAATGATTCTTCTGAATTATACTTAGACACTGCAGTCAGCCACCCAACATTTATGTTTCTATTGAAACATTGTAACATGTATCCAAAATACTTTACTAGCAGCATAAACCTTTATTCAAAATATTTTGTGGTATAAAACTCATACAATACTAGAAGTAATTTATCAACTATTCTTGTTTTATTCATTTATAAATTTCAGTGCGCTATATGAACATCATTAACCTGAGCCCCCAAATTAAAATTTAAAATTAGAACTTTCCTGCCAGAGGTCTCTTCCTGCTAAAAGGGAGTTCTTCTTCCCCACTATCACCAAGTGCCTATTCACGGGTTACCATGGAGTGTTGAAATTACTTATTTCTTCTTGTTTATAAAATTTGTCCACATTCTTTACGGTATTAAATGCCCCTAAAGATTCCCTTGTGTGAATGCGATTACATAATTTCACCTGTATGAAATTCAATTGCATGACAAAGAACTCCTAGGAGGGGAAAACAAGAAAAATGCAAATATCACTTGAACAAGAATTCTTATTTTATTGACTAAATCTCAGCTTACAGGAAGACAGTTGTATTGCAAAGACAGAACCAGGTACAAGTTCTAGTGCTGTGGTCATCTACTCACTAAAACTCCACAAAACCATGATGCTTTGAAATACAGCAATGTCACCGGACAGAAAGACACTGGAACGCCATTACAGCACGTCACAATATGAATAGGATGAGGAGGCAGCGGTGGCTGACTCAGACGCTGGGAGGGAGAAAGGGGAAGGTGGCGTATGACAAATGCACATCTCACTTTCTAGTTTTGTGTCACTCATCTTTTCTCCCAGCTTGTGAACGGATGTGTCCTCGTCTGCAGCGTACTGTATACTGCACTGGTATTTCATCTGAGCACAGTGCTTACACCACAAGTTCTAGCGAATCATTTACTATCTTAAAATTATTCTGACAGGAAACTACAGCAATACTGGGTGTGTCTTTCAAAATAAAGATTTACTTTTTGGTATCTTGAAATTCTGTGTTTTGCTTGCTAACTCATAAAACAGGGACTGCAGCTGATCATCATTCATTCATTACAAATAACATCCTGCAATTACTTTTGATTGTTAGGTCAGACTGGAGGTTTGTGCAAATTGTGTCTATGTTTTATTTAAAGAGGGTGTAATGTTTTATAAGACAGTGTGATAAAAAGTCAAATGTTCTGTTTTAAAGAATGTTGGCAAGACAACACCAAAACATCTGACTTTACCAATAGCTCTGTCTCCACTGTCAAAATGTTAGCTAGCTAATTTAGCTACCAGATGGTTCCATGCTTGGAAAAAAGAAGCAAGGCTAAAGAAGAAAATGCAGCATTTCAATTTCAAAAGACCTACTTAAAATTTCCTTGTGTAAAAAGCAACATCAGGCTATTCTTACATTAGGGGTATAATAACCTAATGTTGCTCTTTTTACTAACACAAGAGAATAGTTTGGAAAAATCATGCTGAATGACACCAAACTAAGACAGCTTTAAAACATTGAATTCAGGGGGTTGTTTGACACAGATGAAAAAAATCCTGGATCCTGTTTGCTGAACGCAATTAGCTTTCTTTTCAAAACTCAAACTCAACTGGAACCTTTTATGCATTTTCATGTCTTTGTCATAAACATACTGTTACAGTGTCAGATACTCATATTACTGATATTAATGACACTTAGATAGTGAGGTGTTTGGATGTATAAGTAATGCCTGTGAGCTGAAAACTACCTTAAAACTTGTTTTAAACACCCAGGTTCTGATAGTTACTCTTGGATTAATATGATGTCATGAAAGGGAGGTGATATCCCAGATACATAGCTTTAGCTGCGGGCATTGTCGTCCCACCCGTCTGCTGTTCAAACCTTCTGTTTACAATGGGCAGCCAATCAGAAGAAAGTTGTCTTAGAGGGGAGGAGCTAAAGTAGCTTGTTTCAGTTTAAAATAAATAACAATTACTTTGAAAGGAGCAGAATAGGTCCCCTTTAGTTATAGCAAATCTAAACTTAGCTTAAAGGAAATTGAAATATTGTAGAGTAGCATGAGAGCCCGTGTAGCCCAGAATGTGCAAACAAAACACAGGCTCTATTAGGGCCATTTTTTGTGTTTGAAATTAGGTGAAAGCAACCAGAAGTTTTACTAGATGCTTGTAAAGATTTTTAAGCTGCTAGCAATCTGCAGTCTTATTATTTAATGTCACCGAGCCCTACGTACTGGCCCTTTAACTGAGGTACAGAAATAGTATTAAAGGTGGCCATGGTGTCCATGTCTGAAAAGTGATACCATTAAAGAGGTGCTTTAAAACCCAAATTGTTTATACTGACCACCAGGCGATGATCCCTGTGGCTACAACAGCATTTCCAGTCATTTGTGGTAAATGGGAAAAAAATATAATTCGTTACACTTTGCAAGCTTTGGTCAGAAAAGCGAATTATGGAGGCCATGCTCATTGGCTAGTGACTTGTGACTGACAAAAAGCATAGCATAGTCAGATCCACCCCTCGCTTGACACATCTGCTTTCAGAGCAAGAGCAAAGTGGTGACGCTGAAAACACTTACCTCAAGACTTTATAACAGAAAATTCACAAACCAATCAATAATAACGTCTACGCCACTGAGGGACTGATTTGGTATCGGCTCTTTTTTATGTAACAAGAATTGTCAATAAAACCTCCCACGTGTCACTATTTACAAGAATCCTCACGTTGCTTATTGTTGCACGTTGCCATGGGTGCTTTAAGCACGTCACTTTTATTTGGGAAGAGCGGGAATGTTGAAGGACGGTTTCGGAGTGAACGCTGCAAAGGAACAATGATGCGATGAGGTAATGTGGCTTCATATGGTCATGCGAGTGTGGGATGTGCTTGGGCTCGCACGGTTTACTCCGCACAGCACAGCGCTGCTTGAAGTTGACACATGGGGAGCAGTGTCCGCATCAGGACCGTCCTTTGTTCTGAATCAGGAGGCTGCCGATGAGGTCAGAGATTGTCACAAGATGCAGTCATTTACTCTCTCGCTGATCCAACGCATCATGCGGAGGGGCTGAGCTGGTCCTCTGTCAGATCCGAGCTGAGGCTACTGACGTGTTGTTTGTCACCGGTATACTAACTACAACTATAGAGTGCTACAGCCTGTGACAGGATAAACACTGAGCAGTTTTTCACAAGAGGGCTTTAGCACATACAGTTTCATGCAGTTTAGGTCTGAAAAGCAACACAGAGAACATCCATTCACACGCTACGCATGATCCAGTCCCCCCCCCAAAAAAAATATTTCAATTGATATTCATGAAGTCAAAAAGGAATGGATTGGTTTTGTTGCTCTTTTAAATCCAAAAACAAAACATTTAAGTCCCTACATTTGATTCAAATTCAAATCTCTCGCTCTATGTCCTCATGCTTAGCTTATTTTTTTTTTTTAGTTCCTGAAGGTGGTGAGATGAGCACACAACATTAATAGCATTACAAATACATCACAATGGATAGAAACTAAGTATATTCAGATTTTTTTTCTTTTAGCCCTAGGATGTCTCAAGAGGTCATAACAGCAATATTCACTCTGGGACATGATGCAAGAAATTGTGCTACTGCAAAAAAAAAAAAAAATCACATCACAACATTTTACGTTTCGTTTTTTTTTTCCTCCTAAAGCCGGTTCAGATCCGAAGTTTGAATTATTCATCATGCAGTTTATAAAAAGTAACTCTTGAGTGTTTGCTTTTCCCCCCTGCACTTAATTGGAACAGATCATTTTTCTTTTTCAGACAAAGTTTAAAAGAAAACACAATTTTTAGGTGAAGGTCTGGATGAAAATGTGAGCAAAGCAGACAGATCTTTTTCTTGTTCTCTTTTGGAAAACGCTTCAAAGGAACACCATACAAACGGAATTTCAGGAGTGAGTAGAAAAAAGTCTTCCAACTGTGAAGTAGATATGTTTATCGTGAAGAACAGAGACATCGCACGCCTTCGCTCCATCTAGTCTGAGATGAAGGAAAGCTGTAGATCATCTCACATAATGCGCAAGTATTCAGTATGTACAGCAGCATACCACACCTGTTACACAGCTATACCTCAACACCATATCACAATGCTGAGTCGAATGGGAAACAAAGAGAGCTACCTTACAAAAAAAATAGAAAAAATAGATTGTGTAGTCTTTTTTTTCTTCTTTTTTTTAAAGATTCAAATAAATAATAAAATTCTCAAAGGAAAATTAAACTACTTGTTTTAGATTCAAACGCACGGCGACGCACACGGACACATTCGCACTTTCATATTTTTGTTACAAGTAAAACACTGAAACCACCACTCAGTCAGTCTTTTTATCTTGTAAGGTGTTAGCTTGAGCTCTGTTTCGGTCAAAAACATGAATCCTTTGTCCCTTGGCTTCTTAAAAAAAAAACTTCTCATTAGTGTTGAAGAGATCATGAGGAGTTCTGCCCAACTCCTGTCTGACGTTTTTATCTTTTTATGTTTTTTTATTTATTTTTTTTTTGCTGCAAGTATTGCTTTAAGGAATATATTTTGGTCTTCTTGTCAGATCAATTTAGTGGTAAATCTCTAATGTAGCGTTTTTTTCTTCATTTTTCTACGCTTGCATTTTGAACGTGTCCTTGAATTCCAAGTGTTAAAACAGGACTCCTTCGGAGGACATTCGACCAATCATGAGGAACGTGTGCGTTCTACAAAGACATCCTCGGAAGTCCTCCGGCACGTGTGTGTCTGCACTCTTCCTTTCCCACAATATTTAAAAGAGGAGACATGTTAGTACTTTGTTATCGCTTTGTTTCTTTTCCCATGCATGAACATCTACGTGGTTGGATGAGAGGTATAAAAGTGCGTGTTGGCGAGTCCTGACATGCTCAGACGCAGATTTCTATGGGTGTCGGCACTAGCATGCGGCCGCCAGGTGAGCCGTTTTCTCGGGGCATTCGATCATAGCTGTTGGTGGATGACACGGAGCTGTTGGTGGAGACGGACACGAAATGGTGGCCCCCACCGGGTTCCATCATCCCTCCTTTGGCCCCGCTGCCTCCGCTCCCCTCTTCACCGCCATTGGCAGCATGGGAGAGAGGGGCGACACTGGGGAGCGAGGCGACAGAGTCTGCTGCTTCATCCTCTCCACGAGAAGCTCCTCGTCTTCTTCCCCAGACGATGATGACGAGATTGTGCCTTCCACCTCCCCTCGGACTCCTCCTCCCCCTCCCCTCCTCCACCACCTCCGCCACCTCCACCACCTCCGCCACTAACTCTCTCACCGCCACCTCCAGCAACCGTGTTGCCATTGTTGTTATCATTCTCCGCGTCTAACATCCAGGAGTGGCTGAAGTACCCGAACACCTCTTTGACGGAGCAGCGGCGGTCCTGCTCCACCGAGAGCAGGCGGCGGAACATGCGAAGGGCCTGCTCGGTGAAGCGCCTCCACTGCGACGGCACCGTGTTCGTCCTCCTCCTCTGCCAACGGATGAACTCCTGGTAGAAAGAGTCAGAGGGCAGAGCCTTCTCCCAAGGGAAGTTACCGGTCAGCATGCAGAACAGCAGCACACCGAAGGCCCAGACGTCAGTGCTGTAGTCCACGCAGAAGCCCTCGTGGCGGGACACATCGCAGAGCTCCGGAGCTGTGTAGGGGATGGTGCCGCTCACCTGGAGGGGAAACCCAACAGGTTACAGTCACTGGAAGAAACCTCCGAATATAAAACGTACAAAACTCAAACACTACTCACTCTTTTCACTGGTGAGCCAGCCCGGCGAGTCATGCCGAAGTCAGACAGCTTGACCTTGCGGCATTCTCGGTCAAAGATGAGGATGTTTTCAGGCTTAATGTCCCGATGGACCAGCTTCTTACAGTGCAGGTAGTCCAGAGCGATGGCTACTTGGTGTACACAGCGCTTTGCTACTGTTTCAGGAAGACCAACCTTGAGAGCCAAAGAAAGGAAAAGCACTATTTTATTCAGAGGATTTTAGGGTGGCTGCTGACAAGTACGAGTTAGATTTTTGAATTTTTAAAATCACCCTCAATGAGAAAAAGTTTCTGTCCCAAGTCTAAAAGTCCTCATTTGAGTGTGGGGTTTTTTTGTACTTTGTACTGCCTGAGTAAAATCTGGTGACTTTTCTGATACCAGCAGAGGTTCTAAATTAGGCAGTTTTAAAAGTCTACATTAGTGGCTTTAAAGTTCTTGCTAAATTCCAGCTCCACAGTATTTTTCATGAGTAGAGTAGCTTTGCATTATTCACAGTTCAAAATAATCCATAACCTCTTCTCCTTTAGAAGGTAACCCTAACTTTAAGCCAACTTTCTTCTGACTGTGAATCAGTATTACTATCATTATCTGTGAATCAGCACCTGTGGAGGAATGATATCGAAGAGGTCTCCCGCCACGGCGTACTCCTGTGCAAACACGTAGTACTCGTCGGTCTCGAAGGCGATGCCAAACATGTTGATGATGAAGGGGCACGGAGACAGGTACAGGGAGATGCTGTACTCCCGTAGAAAAGACTTCAGCTTGGTTGTCTTCTTCTTCAAGAACTTCAGTGCCATTTTTGTACCTTTTGGGAAAAATACAGATGTTTAAGGGATTTTTGAAGATATTTTTCATTGCTTTTGTTATTCTTTTAAAATCCTGCACCAAAAAAAAGGGTTTTGTATCATGACTTTACTGAGGTCATATTTTAAATTACTCACTTATTTAGATTTTGTTGAGGCTTAAAGTTAAACCCCTCTGCTGATTGGAGTGGCTGAACTGAAACTCTTTGAATTCAATTCAGTGTTATTTATGTCACTAAATCATAGCAACAGGGGCCTCAAGACGCTTTATATTGTAAGGTAAAGACAGACACCCCCAAAATCAGATGACCCCCTTCAAGCAAGCAATTGGTGACAGCGGAAAGGAAAACCCCCCTTTTAAAATGAAGAAACCTCCAGCAGAATTAGGCTCAGGGAGGTGCAGCCAGGGTGTTGTCGTTTATGTTCGTGGTGTTGGTTACTGATGGAGCATTTTTAATTGACCATTGTAGAAAATAACCGGCTGTGAGGTGCAGCCTATCCAAGAAGACAGCGCTTGAGTTTTCTGCTATCTTAATTATTAGTCGGTAACTTTTCACTAAGGAGGTTTCTGTCTGTACATTTATGAATGCAGTTATTTAACCAAGCTTGCAATTTAGCACTCCATCCTCTAATCTAAATATTAACACTTCTGTCTAAACAAAGTGACATCTCATTAGGAGCCAAAAGCGAAATTACACTTAAGGTGCAGAGACCAAAACAAAAAGGTGACAGCACAACCACTGAAGAAGTCAGCGCCATGTACTCTGTGGTGGTCCCTTACCTCTGATCTTGTGAATCACCAGATCCACCTTGCCATAGGTTCCCTTGCCCAGCTCTCTGATCACCTCGTAGTACTTGTTGACCTCTAGTCTCTCCAAATTTTGGGCAGCAATCAGCTGCAGCTCATCCAGGATGTCCATGTTGGCTCGAGAAACCAGCGGAGAGGAGGTCATGGTGCGGACTGCTTCAGGGTGCAAAAAAAACGGACTCGGGTAGGACAGGAGCAGCAATAGCAGCTAACAGCTGGTGTCACTGTACAGAGAGAAGAGAGGAGAAACATTCTGAAAATTGCTTCATCCTTCTACTCTTCATTTCAAGTACAACAAGTTGTCTGTGAAAGGACGGGCACACGAAGAGAAGAACACACTCTCGTCCTCTTGTGGGACCAAAACAGGAGCATGTGATATGCGATGTTTGTGTTGCATTCCAAGGTCGGCATTGCACAGCGTGCTGTCAACGCCGAAGCTCACAGCGTGCTGCTCTGATCTGCAGTGTGGTAGCCGCTGAAAATGCTAATTATCTGCAGTGAAGGCTTAAGTAATTCTAAATGCTACTCGCCAAGGGGGATACCAGAGCTGAGCTGTGAGCTGAGTCACACACACACTCACACACACACACACTCACACACAAGCAGCCAATAACAGTCCTTTCTAGCAAATCCAATTCCTGCTGCAGTGTGATTATTCTTAGTGATTGCTTCCTTTTTTTCTCTTCCTGAGCGGCTGGACCTGCCAAGCACTGACCCTCACTGATCCAGGCAAATGTGGAGGAACTATAGGAGCGCGCACACTCACACACACACACACACACACACACACACTCGTTACACAACCCGAGGTGCTGGAAAGCAGCCACTCTATATGAGCAGACACTTGGATTGGCTTCATATTTACAGCAGCCTCCTCATCATGAACACACTCCCCTGCCATTCTATGTACTTCACATATCTCATATTCTCCGCACACATCCACAGATGGATAACATTTCATTGCACAGTCTGGTTTTAGATGCAGAAAGTAACATTCAGTTGCATGCATCACAACGTTAAGTTGCCAACTATGTGATCAAACACACACACACGCAGCAATGTGCTACTTTAAGTACCCTGTCGCCCCTCCACAGGCCTCTGTGTTCTCTGTGGGAGTGTAATCTTTTTTGCGTGTGAAGCGGACAGGAAGAGAGGCTGACACCAGCAGGTGAGGAGAGATGAGTCAGTTTGGGTGATAAATGGCAGTACAGAGAGGATGTACTGTATCTCTCTCTCTCCTCTAAATAAAAGCTCTTGGGTGCATGTGATAAAAACACACATGCACAGGAGGGAGTTGTAAACAGAGAAGACCATTTGTTTCTGCCGGGGATCAGAAGTGCTTACTGTAGCACTGCAGGACTGTGCCTCGTTCTTTTTCTGTGAGTGTGCGTTTGGCTCTGGTATGATATCATGATAACATTCATAAACATATAATGTATATTCAGTCAAAAATATCTACTTAAAGCTGCAAATTCAACCAAGCTAGCTGTTTTGAGTGAAAACTGGGGCAGTAAATTTGAACTTTTCTCATTTTTTTTCCATTTAGCACCACTATTGGTGTTGAGAAACCACTATTGGTTTCTCAACACATTTTTTAAAAAGTGCTAAATAACTAAATAAACAGTTTAAACTGATTTTCAACTAATTAATTAATTATTTTACAACAAGAATTACAGTTATGAGTAAATAGTGATATAGTGATTTAAGTGTTGCTAACAGTGTTATCTCTCTGTAGATGAGGAACCCAGATAAGCCACAAATATTGACACTCTGCAATGCTTAGAGCTAATTAGCACCAGTTAGCAAGCGCTAATGAGGCCTAAAGATGCTAACAGCTACTAGAAAGATGGAAAGGGATTCTATTTCTCACACTGTTGTAGTTCTATCCTTTATAATATAAAGTGCCACTGTTTGAATAAAACCAAACTAGATTTAAACATGCAAACCGAGGTGCTGTGGTGGTTTGTACCATTGCGTCACAGCAAGAAGTTCCGGGATTCGACTCCACGGGGCAGCTTGGACTTTTCTGGAGCTTTTTGGTTTCACCCCACAGACATGCATGGTTAGTTAATGGGTGAATCTAAACTGTGTTAGCCCTATGATAGACTGGCAATCCCACCTCTCACCCTATGACACCTGTGAAAGGCTCAAGTCCAACTACAATTGTGAATTGGGTAAATGGAAGAAAATGGATAAAAAACTAAAGTTGTGGACGCAGTAAACATGTTGCAAAAACGGAGGAAGCATGTGCACACTATTTGGCACCAAGTGTATCTTCAGAAAAATGGGAATTACAGTGGCTTTGAAGATACCACACATGACCCAGGCTGAAAAAAAGGCCCAGTAATCATCTCCTGAACACGCCTCTACTAATGCCATTGAACTGGTTCAGCTGTCCAGCACAGTCTGCAGACTTTTAACCACTGACTAATGTGATTTAACTTATTTCGTACCTTTTTACCCAGGACTCCCTGGAAAGCAATATTAATACTGAATTGATTTCTGCCTTAGGTCTGATGATCTTGACTAGATTAAGTCCCTAATCATTTTAAGCATAACCGGATTAACACACCTCCACTGTGCTCGACCAATTCGTTTAATGGAGCCAAACTTCCAGCCTGATTTCATTAGGTGTACACAACCAGGAGAGAGCATGGAGCAAATTTCAGCTTTGAGAAACTGGTTTCATAAAATTAAAGTAAAAGGAAAATTTTGCCAAGGTACAGCAGCTTGTGTGGTTAGTTGCAGCAGTGATCTGCAAACTGTTCCCACAGCTCTTATTAGCAGATCTAGAGCTTAAGTTTTTCCAGCTAGTATATGCAAAGAAAGTCTGTGATGTAGGTCAAGCTACAGTCTCAAAGTTTAGAAGATTCTGCATCTTTATATATTTAATATTCACATGAAGATGGTGCGTGTGTGTGTGTGTGTGTGTGTAGACCAGACAATCCCAGCATTCATCACACTCTGCCTTTATCTAACACACTCTGTTTTCAGGTCTTTTTTTTTCCTTTTCCAGCTTCTATAGACCTGTGTGTGTTTGTTGGCCTGCTGCTGTGTGTGTGTGCTTTCGTTTACCACAAATAAAACTGCATCTGTATTTATATAGAAGCAGTGAGACTCATGTAGCTCAGTGAGTCATCAGGCCAGGATAAATGTCGGCTCTCCGTGTGGAGGGGAAGTCTGCAGTCCCACTGCGTGCATGTCTGCGTGAGTGCATCACATAGGCTCACCTTTAACAATAGAAACAACTCGATGCAAAAGCAGCTGCGTTTCGCAAGTGCTTTGCATCGCTGGTAGGAACAACTGCAGAGCAGCTGGATGGGTAAAATGAGATGATCAAAAGGGTTAAAATTTGGTATTTTCCCTGCAGCTCATGTTCAAATAATGCTGGGAAACTTTTCAGGATGAGGTGAAGGAGAACGGCAGCCTCTGTCTCACACCACTGTTATTGTACTTTTTGGTGTTTAGGAGTATAAATACATATACAGTTGATTAAGTTAGGGGCAGCTGTGTACCACATAGTGTAAGTTTATACAAAGGTTATCTAATGTTGAAATAAGCCTTTCACATAGTAATTATTTGTTGTAATCATCTTCAACATTAGCTCCACTACACATTATTATACACATTGTTCATTTTTCCCAAAGCATATCATTGATCCATTAATTTCAAAGCGAATTAATCGTCAACAGTTTGCGATAATTTTTTAATATTAAATTATTCGTCAAGCACAAATAAGAAACACACGCTAAGTCCAGTGTATTATTGTGAAAGGAATATTTCTGGTTCTTTTTATACAATGTGAAGATGCTAACCTGTGTCATGGTAAATTCAGATTTTCTGGTCTCTAGTTTGGGACAGTTTTATACTAAACCTAAAAAGTCCATTGACAGATTAATGCTTGTGTTAGTCCTCCTTTCCTGCAGGCTGTTCTCTCCAACAGCCTGCAAAATTCAACGTTCTGGGAACAGACACAAAATACAGCATGTTCCTTTCAGCTGACCACATCCCCCCAGCCCTCCCCACCCCACTCGCTCAACACTGACCCTCTGTGCCACCAGGTTTAACACTCTGTGGAAACAGAGCAGCGACCAGGGGCCGCAGCTGACTAAATCCCAAACTGCTTATGCAACCAGCGGGCCGAGCCGATGGCCGGAGCACATTCGACGAGCCAAGGCAACGATCACAGCCACGTCCACCCCCACTGATGCAGCCGTGCTGCCCTCCAACAATAACAGTTAATTTTTTTTTGCATTTCAGTGACTGTTTCTATTCTTCTGATAGATGTGCTGCGAAGAAACACATTCCTGCCTTCCACATGAGAAACTGCAGCAACAAAAATATTTAGCCTTTAAATGTTCTGGACACGTTTGATTTGTCTTCTATTTATAAAAGAAAAACTGCATGATCAGAAGAAGTGGCTGACTGCTGCATACGCACATAATCAAAGTGACTGTGACTGTGTGTGAATGTGCACTGGCAGGGAGCAGAGGGAGGCCAGCACACAGGGACTGTTGAGTAGCAAAACACAAGTCTGTGTGTGTGTGTGTGTGTGTGTGTGTGTGTGTGTGTGTAAAGTGAACAAAAACAGAATGTAGTTGCCAAAATCTCTACTACCTACTTATATTACAGCTCCTCAGCAGTAGATATTTACACCTTAGTTTTAATTTCACAGATTTTTACATAAAACGCTATTTAGAATGTTTTAAAGGCCTGAAATCAAAATCAAGCAAATTTTACTAATAAAAAAAAATCTACAATAAAATGATCAAATATTAATCATCATTTTTAAAAGAGATCAAAAACAACAGTAAATAATAAAAATGTAAATACTAAAAGTAAAAGAGATGCACTTGGAGAAATTTAAAAAATATATGTTGCTGGTTATTTTGGCGTTTGGGGGACAAGAAAGCAGAGTCGCCTGTATGAGCCAATCGGGAATTCTGAATTACTAGAAGGCGCTGATCGACAGACCTAAGTGAGAGGCATAGGACAAAGGATTTGAGAGTTAACGTAGGCGAGCCCATGTAAGCACTTACACGCAGGCAACAATATTTTAAAATGAATCTGTACTTCCCAGGAAACCAGTGTAATAATTTAAGAATGGGCGAAATACGATCACGCTTCCGTGTATCTTTCAGGAGTGTAGCAGCTGCAGACATGTTTTAAGTGTTTTGCTCAATCCAACATATAACGACTTGCAGTAATCCAAACTAGATGCAATGAAAGCATTGATTACTTTATCTAGGTCATGAAAAGAAAGAAGTTTTTAACTATATTTAAAATCTTAATTGAAGAAAGCTGTCTATAACAACTGCTGTGATCTGTCTAATTAAGCAGATGAATCAAAGGTAGCACCCAGACTTTAAACCTGAGGTTTAAGAAATGATTCCTAAGTCTCAAGATCTAAAGGGATAGTGGAAAATGTAACTGGCTGCTTATTCGCCAGAGGAATCACTAAAATTTCAGTTTTACTATCACAGGGTTGAGCGCTGTTTATGAAAGCCACATTCTAAGCTCAGCAGAGGAGTTGGAGATGGGTTTAAGAGGTAGGTAAATCTGGGTTTCATCTGCAAAAAAGTGGTAAGGAACATGATGGGGTTTTTTTTTTAAATATAAACCCAAAAGGTAACATGTATGCGTACAACTGAAGTGGACCAAGAATGGAACCTTGAGGTACACCACTGGTTAAGGGGGTAGTTTTAGAAGAATAACTGCCAATGCTAATGGAAAACCACCTACAACTCAAATAAGACTTAAACCAGTTCAAAGCCATCCCACAAATAACAACACAATGAGTGTTCAAGATGTTGTGGTCCACGGTATCAAACGGAGTGGTAAGATCCAGTAATATACGTACAGCATTAACTTGCATCAACAATAAACAGGAGATCACTGAAAACTCTTAAAAGAGCAGATGTGATGAATTTGACTGAAAAACCTCGCCAATATCATTGGTGTGTAAAACAGACGGCAGCAACAACTAGCAGAGACTTAAAAATCTTAATTGGTATTTATACTATGCTAACTAGGCTATGTTCAGGGCTTCGTCTTCATATTTAGCAAACAAAATTTAACTTGGTATTTGAATTTTTTAATCAAAATTGAATAAGGAAGATATATCCTCTCAAAATCCTTATGTTAATACTGGTTATTTTCCATCTTCAACTAATTCAAATTCACCAGTCTTATCCATCAATCTTCCTACCCGCAATCTTCAAGCCAGTCAACCTAGTCCCTGTTCTTTAGAATCATTATTTAAATTCCTTCCCATCACCTCCTCATCCGGGTTATTTGGTCTACTTAAAGGTATCTGCTCACTCTGCTCTCCACCCAGCCCCTAGTTTAAGTTCAGCTGGCATCTCATCAACGCAATATATAGGCACTGTGGACGAGAAGGCATTGATTACATGATTTATCCAAAATAATAGCTTAGATTGGCTTGTATAGATTGGCTATAGGGTGCAACCCTTCATTTTTCTACGCAAGTCTCCAAAATTGCCCAGTATAATCCAGCAAACATAGACAGCAGGTAGACCAGTCAGAATGTAAACATTCTGGTCTTGTATCATCCTCCAATCACTAAAGGCTTCAGCTTTCAGCAGGGCTGCAGCATCACCTGCAGTGTGTGTGCTCAGACAGCACTCACTGGAGGGACAATCGCTGTCACTTTAGTGTAACAGAGCTTTGAAGATAGAGGAAAGGAACACACATGCATTAGCTCCTGCAGATACCTGACTGCCAACCCCCCTCCTCCACCCCTTCCTCCTCCTGCAAAAACACGGGATGCATAGTGGGGGTGAGGGAGGGCTTTTAGATGTTGTGTTGTGATCAATAATACAAATTCCACTACACAATCCGATACTGTAAACAACCTAAAATTCTTACGATCAATGATGTTGCTGCTTGCTTGAGATCAATGACATCAGAAAATGTACATACACACAAGATAGAGAAGAAATCACAGTTTTGTTTTCATTGTGAACGCTGCTGTATGGCATTGGCCTAAAGATGCACTGCATGCACACATCATAGCGGCATACACAGTAACGGAGCCTGGTTGGTCAGGGTGCAGGTGAGGATAAACGGTCAGCCCGGGTTTAATTCGCTACTCACCTTTCAGTTCGTTCCCATATGGAGACTGTAAAGTCCGCCCTGTCGGCCCAGGCTGCTACTGGTAAACACACGGGAGATGTGAGCACATACTAAGACCAGGTGAGCCCAGAGAAACGTCTGATATCGGTGTCCAGCGAGAAGCCTCCGATCAGCGTCGGTGGATGTGGTGTCGAGCATCCTGCAGCCTCCTCCGGCTCTGCGTCCTATTGTCTCCGCATCGCTCTGTCCTCTAGGATGGGAGGAGAGGAGAGGCAGGGGAGGAGAGACAAAGCCCTCCCCTCCTCGCTGGCCCGGCCAATCGCAGCGCTGCTCCGCTGGGAGCCGCCGCTGCTCGCTGTCTCCATACAGACTATGGTACATTCAGGGGTGATGGGAAATCCAACTTCTTCCAAATACAGTCAAATGAATAAATAAATATGTTACCAACAGATAGCTTGAACTAGATATTGGTTATTTTTAATAATAGCTAGAAAAAAACATTATTGTTATATTATTATCATATTTGTTTTTACATAATTTTCTCTGGGATTAATAAAGCATTCTGATTCTGACTCGTAAACGTTTACGTAAACAGACTCTGCTGTGTATGTTTTTATAAAATGTCTTTAGGCGATGTCATTTGAGGCAGCGTTGGTTAGTACAAATATGTATTAAGGCTATTGTGCCAAGAATAAATACATAAATAAATGGAGGGGCCTGTCCCAGCTATCACGGCCGAGAGGCAGGGTACACCCACAAATAGAGACAGACAACAATTCACACTCATTTTCAACTGAAAATTTAGAATCACCAATTATCCTAAACCCATATATGTCTTTGGACTGTGAGCGGAAGCTGGTGTACCGAGAGTGGCACCACACAACCCCCTATGAATAAGCACTTGGTGACAATGGGAAGGAAAAACTCACTTTTAACAGGAAGCAACTGGTTCTGGGGGAGGGGAGAAGAAAGGACAAAGAAACAAGAGAGCTAGAGATTAATAAAAACTAAAAATTAAATACAGCGTGATGTATAAACACATAGTGAGTGTAAACAGGGTGAAAAAGAAACATTCAGTGTGTCATGAGAAACCTCCAGCAGCATAGAGCTATTGATGTGTAACTAAGGGAGGATTCAAGGTCACCTGATCCATCCATAACTATAAGTTTTATCAAAAAGGAAAATTTAAGCCTAATCTAAAAAAGTAGGGATGAGAGGGTTCCTGTCTCCTGAATCCAAACTGGGAGCTGGTTTCACAGAAGTGGGGCCTGAGAGCAGAAGGCTCTGCCTCCCATTCTACTTTAAAATACTCTAGGAACAACAAATAAGCCTGCAGTGTTTTTTGTGTTTTTGCATGTTTGTTTGTTTGTTTTTTTTAACTGCGGCCTACAAGCTGTCAAACGGACTTGTTAAAGAAGAGGGTAGGCTGTTGGGGATTTATTCACAACTGTTCTGCGCAAGATAGCCTGGCCTCCAGAGTCACCTGACCTAAACCCAATCAAGATGGTTTGGGGTGATAAGAGAAGGCAAAAGGGCCAACAAGTCCTCAGCATCTCTGCGAAGTCCTTCAGGACTAATGGAAAACCATTTCAGGTGACCACCTCATGAAGCTCATTGAGAGAATGTCAAAAGTGTGCAAAGCAGTATTCAAAGCAAAGAGCGGCTATTTTCAAGAGTCTAAAATATAAAATTCTGCATTATTCCATATGTGTTCATTCATGGTTTTGATGCCTTTAGTGAAAATCTACAATGTAAATAGTAAATAGTAAATAGAAAATAAAGAAAAACTTAAATGAGAAGGTGTGTCCAACTTTTGACTGGTAGTGTAGATCGGGGAAATTATAGGTCATACAGGTCTTTAGTGTCTCATTCCTGCAGTTAAATTAATTGTGTCATCTGGCTTCATGGATGGTTGGGCATCATCTGCATAGCAGTGAAAATTTATGAAATGCCTTCAAAGGATACTGCCCAGATAGAGGAGGAGGCTTGTTTCCATCATGAGACTTGAAAGGCGACTTCTGTGTGTCCAAAAGTAAAGTGATTACACCTTTTTATCGTTTAACTTAGCAGCTACTGGCACGTCTTCCGTGGCGGAAGCAGAGTCTGGGGATGAGGGGGATGACTCGCCAATCTCCGGGGGCGAGGTCACTGAGGCAGTTAAACAACTCCTTGGTGGCAGAGCCCCTGGGGTGGATGAGGTCTTCCCCGAGTTCCTGAAAGCTCTGGATGTTGTAGGGCTGTCTTGGTTGACACGCCTCTGCAATGTTGCGTGGAGATCAGGGGCAGTACCCCTGGAGTGGCAGACCAGGGTGGTGGTCCCCATCTTTAAGAAAGGGGACCAGAGGGTGTGTTCCAACTACAGGGGAATAACACTCCTCAGCCTCCCTGGGAAAGTCTATGCCAGGGTGCTGGAGAGGAGAGTTCATCTGTTAGTCGAACCTCGGACACAGGAGGAACAATGGGGTTTTCGTCCTGGTCGCGGAACACTGGATCAGCTCTTTATCCTCTCAAGGATACTCAAGGGTGCATGGGAGTTTGCCCAACCAGTCTACATGTGTTTTGTGGACTTAGAGAAGGCATTCGACCGTGTCCCTCGGTGGGCTCTGTGGGGGGTGCTCCGGGAGTATGGGGTGTCTGGCCCATTGCTACGGGCCATTCAGTCCTTATACAACCGTTGCAAGAGCTTGGTCCGCATAACCGGCAATAAGTCGGACTCATTCCTGGTGGGTGATGGGCTCCGCCAGAGCTGCCCTTTGTCACCGATTCTGTTCATAATTTTTATGGACAGAATTTCTAAGCGTAGCCAAGTGGCGGAAGGCTTCCACTTGGGTGGTCTCAGGATCTCATCTCTGCTTCTTGCAGATGATGTGGTTCTGTTGGCTTCATCGGGTGATGGCCTCCAGCTCGCCTTGGAACGGTTCGCAGCTAAGTGTGAAGTGGTGGGAATGAGAATCAGCACCTCCAAATCTGAGGCCATGGTCCTCAGCCGGAAAAGGGTGGAGTGCCCACTCCGGGTCGGGGACGAGTTCCTGCCCCAAGTAGAGGAGTTTAAGTATCTCTGGGTCTTATTCATGAGTGACGACGGGAGAAGGGAGCGAGAGATCGACAGATGGATTGGTGCAGTGGTCGCAGCGATGCGGACGCTGCACCGGTCTGTTGTGGTGAAGAGAGAGCTGAGTGTAAAAGCGAAGCTCTCAATTTACTGGTCGATCTACATCCCTACCCTCACCTATGGTCACGAGCTGTGGGTAGTGACTGAAAGAACGAGATCACGGATACAAGCAGTGGAAATGGGCTTCCTTCGAAGGGTGGCTGGCCTCTCCCTTAGAGATAGGGCGAGAAGTTCGGCCATTTGGGAGGGGCTCAGAGTAGAGCCGCTGCTCCTCCACATCGAAAGGAGCCAGTTGAGGTGGTTCGGGCATCTGACAAGGATGCCTCCTGGGCGCCTCATGGGTGAGGTTTTCCAGGCATGCCCCACCGGGAGGAGGCCCCGGGGCAGACCCCGGACATGCTGGAGAGATTATATCTCTCGGCTGGCCTGGGAATGCCTTGGTGTTCCCCCGGACAAGCTGGAGGAGGTGGCTGGGGAGAGGGAGGTCTGGGCTTCTCTGCTTGGGCTGCTGCCCTTGCGACCTAGCCACAGATAAGCGGAAGGAAATGGATGGAACTTAGCAGCTAACTAGTGAAACCCTTAACCCAGCTCTTAGACCAGGACTCTGGGTTGTAAATGGCCTGTATTTATATAGCGCTTTACTAGTCCCTAAGGACCCCAAAGCGCTTTACACATCCAGTCATCCACACATTGGTGATGGCAAGCTACATGTAGCCACAGCCACCCTGGGGCGCACTGACAGAGGCGAGGCTGCCTGACACTGGCGCCACCGGGCCCTCTGACCACCATCAGTAGGCAACGGGTGAAGTGTTTTGCCCAAGAACACAACGACCGAGACTGTCCAAGCCGGGCCTTGAACCGGCAACCTTCCGATTACAAGGCGAACTCCCAACTCTTGAGCCACGATGGCGAGATGTGAGCTGTTCTGATCAATATTTATAGGGACTTAACAATGTGACAAAGCATTGCTTTCTTATTACATTTTTCTAATTGAAAGCTTCCCCGTGGAATTATATTCAGTCTAAAACAACGATGTAAATAATCACAATACAGGGGAAGTCTGGTCACATATGGCATATGTGCGCCCCAGGGTGGCTGTGGCTACAATGTAGCTTGCCATCACCTGTGTGTGAATGGGTGGATGACTGGTGGATATGTAAAGCACTTTGGGGTCCTTAGGGACTAGTAAAGCACTATATAAATACAGGCCATTTACCATTCTGGTGCCTTCACTCCTCAAATTCCTTAGAGAAGGGGGCTCCTCTATTAAACTACTATACTAAATTATAATATAGCCATCTACTTCTAATACTACTCTACAATGCTTAACGGTGTGCAATAAAGTATAAAACACAAATATGTGATCCTAATTATAAGATATTAGCCTTAAATAGCCTAATAATTTCCCACCTTTAAAGGCTCTGTAACTATGGAAAACAAGGCAGGCGTGCCTACAACCACGGGACAATGCAAAGGCGTCTGACAGAACTCCATTAGTCAAAATCTGGGATCTGGGACCACTGAAAAGCTTTTTAACAGATCTATTAAAGGGGTCCCAAAATTCATGGCCCTTAGAGTCTCAAAAAGAAAGCTAGGTTCACTTCTCCAGCATCCATGGATAATATCACCAAGGGATGCTCTTGCGTTTTAGAAGTTTCAATTATATGAAACAGCCTCCGAACATTATCAGCTGCTTGCCTGTTTTTAACAAAATCCGTTTGGTCTGCATGAATAATTTTAGAAATAACTTTCTCCATTTGAAATGCTATAAAATTAGGCAATACCTTATAGTCTGATTCAAGGAGGCTGACGGGCACCTCTGTGAATCCTTCCCAGGTTTAGGAAGTCATATTATTGTTGCAAGCTCTAAAGACCGAGGGAGTGCCGCCTTTTGAAAAGTATCCTTGATCATGTTTGTGAGAGAGGTTAGTAGTTTTTTTGAAAAAGTTTTGAAGTATTCAGTCGGAAATCTGTCGGGGCCTGGGGCTTTATTGTTTTATAACGATTTAACAGCAAGAAAAACCTCGCCCTCTGTTTCTTTCTCCAATATGTGTTTATCTGTTGTGCTAATCTTTGGCAGAGGTAATTCACTTAGAAATTGTCTTATTTCAGTACTGTCACTATCATGGTCGGTCTTATATAGGGCTTTATATTAGTTTTTAAATTCCAGATTTAGATCTTTTGAGTTTTCTAAATATCTGCTGTACTTGCCACTCTTATTACTGGCAAATACAGTCTTATTACCAAATTCATAATAATGATATCTAGTTCTGGCCATTGCAGCATCAGCTTTGTTTGTACACATATCATACAAAATTCGTTTTTGTTTTGAGGCACTAAGTGATTCTGCTTGTTTTGTTCTCGAGTGATCAGTTTCAAAGGTCCTTATTTTGTTTTCTATTTGAAAAAGCTGTTCCCTTTTTTGTTTGTTTTTATATGAGACATATGAAATAATGTGACCTCTCATATAAGCCTTAATGGCTTCCCATATGTTTGACTGTGAGGAGGTATTTAGGGTTACTTCCAGATACATTTTAGTATTCATGAAAGTAAATGGTAAATGGTCTGTATTTGTATAGCGCTTTTACTAGTCCCTAAGGACCCCAAAGCACTTTACACATCCAGTCATCCACCCATTCACACACTGGTGATGGCAAGCTACATGTAGCCACAGCCACCCTGGGGCGCACTGACAGAGGCGAGGCTGCCGAACACTGGCGCCACCGGGCCCTCTGACCACCACCAGTAGGCAACGGGTGAAGTGTCTTGCCCAAGGACGCAACGACCGAGACTGTCCAAGCCGGGCCTCGAACCAGCAACCTTCCGATTACAAGGCGAACTCCCAACTTTTGAGCCACGATTGCCCCAAAGTAATACATTAGAGGTCTTTTAGCAAATATTCTCTAAATCTAGAAGGCTCAGGTTGGTAAAGCTCCAATTCCATTTTTATAGCATTGTGATCTCAAATTGTAGCTGCTAAATAGGAGCAGGTTTGAATTTGTGAGAGGAGAGCCTGTGAGGCCAAACACATGTCAGTTCTTGAGTATTATGAACATTAGAATAATATGAATATTCTTTGTTGGTTGGATTGCGTACATGCCACACATCACTTTGGCCCAATTCTCTCATACCCTGAGTTAGAGCTATTGCTGATTTGGATAGCATACTAGTTTTCGGAAGAGCGATCTCCATTGATGGGTTTAAAACTAGGTTGTAATCGCAGTCCAAACACATTGGCCTTTGACTGCTGCCAGCTTTATAATTATAAAAAAAATCGTGGGTCATCTTAGTTTTGGCCATACAAGGATACTAATACCATTCTGTTCATGTCTATTACACAGTCTATAAAAATGAACCTACTATGCTTGTCTTTTTCTGTTGAATTTAATTGAAATCTAAGGTTTCTATTAATATGCAAAGCCACACCTCTAGCTTTAGACGTGAAACATTCAGTCTTAAACAATGCTGCTTGAGGCTGGGTTGTGAGATGACCTTATGGTGTTCTTATCACTTTGCGGAAGATAGAATATTTTACTCTTAAGCTGAGATTTGCCACAATAGTTGCCAATTATGGGTTTTGTTTTGCTATTACTATGGTTGTGGCTATCCATGTGTAGCATTTTATTCCAAGACTATTTTCGTCATGTGGACAGTAAATTATTAAAGAAAACTTGGCTTAGTATTTGTCATGTGTGGCAGGCAGGATGGACCCAAATGCAGGACTCATACACGGAACGTAAACTTAAAGCGGCAGCTTTATTCACTGGGAAAAATCCTCCATAAAGTAACTTTACAAAAAACAATCCAAAACCCTGAACATGGAAACTAGAAACAGTAGAAAATGAGGCGCACAGAACGATGAATGATAGAAACCAGGAGAACCTTAGAGCACATGGTGTGGTACGAAGCAACAACGGACAGAGGACAACACAGGGCTTAAGTACACAAGGGAGTAACGAGGGAATGGGAAACAGGAGGGAAACACAGTTGGGACAAATCTGACATAACAAGACGGAGAGGAAACAAACCTGAATGCACTGAACACAGGACAAGGAACTATCAAAATAAACAGGAAATAAGAGAGCTTCACAAAGACGCAGACTTGACACTGTGACATGGAGACGTGACTGGCAAGGAGAACAAAGGGAACATGAAACACAGAGACGAGAGTAACTAAATGTGGAACAGACAGAAGGTACAGTGAACTAGAAACTAAATATACCACAAGCAGAAAACAATAAAGAGAACCAAGCCCATGAAAAACAATAAATCAAAGAATATAACTTAAACCGTGACAGTATTATTTGTCTTATGGATTCTATCTTTAAAAACAAGTCTGGAGTCTGATACAGATCTAAATGGTATTTTGCTGAGATCCAAGTGGCAGTATGCCCCATGCTTTAGCTTACAACAACAACCATAAAAAGAACTGAATGTTAAGTTTACAAGCTACACATGAATGCAGCATGAGTCCAGTACAGAGGGGGGCAGCTATGCAGTGCAAGAAGAGTCCCACTTCTAATATCAATGTGGTGTTTACAAAACAAACATCACCTGCTAGTCATCTCCTTTTTGACTCATGCCTGTGGCCTCATATCACAAAACATCAGCACAATATTCAGCTCTGTGCTGCACGATATAATGACAACACTCAAAATACTTTATTGGCCCTCCAACAGAATGGAAAATGCTGCAAAGGATTTTAGACAAATCATCTCAGGACCCCTTTGCTGCTTTACAGGAATAACCCCCTGCTATTGATTTATTTTGTACATTTTGTGCCTCAGTGCTCCCCGTGACTGATTCTTTGTAGGAAACAGCCCTCTGGTTACCATAAGGTTGCATCATGAGATGAAAATAGGGAGGTGCCGTTTCCCCAGGCTGTTTCTGATCTCTCCACTAGCACTCCTCACATGGCTAATAAGTGTCCTGCTTTGGAGATATTACTGTCCTACAGAAGCTACACAGGGTGTGGCTGTCAAAGAGGGGGTCCAGAGACCACCGTGGCAGGCGGGGATTTCATTAGCTTCCCTTTGGGTTAATGATTGAACTAGACAGAATATCAGGGACCCCCCTTTGAAGACTTCTAACTATATCAGAAGCAGCTGAGCTCAAAACCAGAACCCGGCTCAGGTAGAGGCAGCCATATTACTTTAAGGTTGGACTACTGTAATTCCAACTGTAATTCAGGCTGTTCTAAAAGATCCTTGAAAAGTCTTCAGTTGACCAAAAATGCAGAATCCCAGTTACTAACATGTAGTAGAAACAAATAACGAGAGATCGTATTTTCCTCAAATTAATGTCTCTTTATTGGCGCCCTGTTAAGTTCACACTGTTGGCTTACTTGTGGTTCCCAGAGTTTCTAACCAGCTTCCAGTTTGGATTTGGGAAACAGTTGTCCTCTTTTCTTTCAAGATTACACTTTAAACTTTCCCTTTTGATAAAGCTCAGAGTTTGGGCTGGATCAGGTGACAGCACAGGGTCAGACTGCTTGGGGGGCTTTGCCTGATGTTATATGATGGGTGTCACAAAAGATCTTTTAGCTCAGTGATTCCAAATATCAAGTCTCCAGTTATTTGTCTGACCCAAAGGTGGCCAGTGGCTTGGAAAAACATGAATATGTCGTCCAACATGAAGTATTATGTAAGTATTATGCCCCTAGTCTGGTTGTGATCTTTGAGCTTTATTTTGACACAAAGAGCACTTTCTTTTATTTGAATTATTTTAAGCATATTGTAACTGTTTTGTAAAGTGCTGTAAAAATAAGTATTTTATTCTGATGCACTTATCCTTCACTCGCCTCTTTTCGGTCCTCAAACATATAATATACTACTGCGAGTCATTAACTTTTGTCTTCTCTCTCCTGTAGTTTCTGTTTAATCCTCTTTGGTGTTCATAGTCTCGCTATGCTCCTCTTTGCATCCTCTTTTCTTGTCCTTCATCTTCCACTTGAGGTCTCTTGTTAAAAGGGAGTTCTTCCTCCCCACTGTCACCAAGTGTTTGCTTATAGGGAAACATTGGATCATGGGTTTCTCGTCATGTAAACATATAAAGTACCTTGAAATGTTGTCAGCTGGTGCTTTTCAATTCAATAAAAGAAACTCTTCAATAGACACACTTTTATTATTTCAAAGGAATAAAGGAATGGTACAGAAAGTAAAAAAGGTTAGCAGATTGCTTAACTTCACTGAATATGGAAAACAGTTGACATTAAAAGGAGAAAAATGTATCTTTTGCTCAAAAGCAGGCAATACATTAAACATACACGACACAATATACAGCTAAAAGGACTAAAATCAGTGCATTTACTATGAACATTAAAAATTACACAAAATTATTTTAGGCAACTTGTGCAAATATCTCCACAGATTTTAAAAGGAACTACACAAACAGATAAAGAGCTAAGTCTTTGGTGTGGAGATGCTGCGCTAGGTTCTGAATCCGACAAAGGCGTACGTTCTGAGCATCTCCAGCGCTGTACACTCTGTATATGTGGTATCGTTCCCTTTCCTTCAGTGCAAAGTCCAACTCGTTGGCAGACATGTGGATAAATGACTTCTCTTTCTTTATAGTCGACTTCACCTCCACATACACCACCTCAGGCTCTCCTGTGGATCTGAAGGTGAGCTTAAAGTCGTAGGGCTGACCGGTCTCCCCGCTCTGATTGCACCACATGACGTGCGTGGGTCGTACAGGGTCGCTGCTGTCTCTCCATTGGCACAGGAAGGAGTTGACCAGCTGCTCCCCCCATTCGCCGATCGCTGCCACATCTATCTCGTCTTCTGATAAGACCACCTACAAAACAGAAGAGCTATTAAGAAAAACTTGATAACCAGCGACTAGGAAACCAAAGCTTGCAGTCGATATACTGACGGTGGTGGGTCTCTGGCAGGTGAGCTCCATGTCTTCAAGTGTGGCCTGGCTTTTGCTCCACTGAGGGAAGTCCAGGTTCAGAGGAGGACGGATCTCTGCAGCATCTGCTGCAGTCCCCTGGAAAGTTCCAGAAAGCACCACAGCCTCAGGTACAGCACTGACAGAGAGACAAAGGAGAGAGATTAGAAATACATACTCAGTAAGAGTGAAAATCAACATTTTCTGAATATTTCACATATTTGGGAGGAGGAGAAGAAGCCTACAGGCTGTTTGGAACGGGCTGGCTGCTGGCTGTCTCAGCAGGTGGTTCAGATGGAGGACTCAGTGGAGGTCTGGGAGCTGCAAGGCTTTTCTCTCCACCTTCAGCTGTGTCAGACCGAGTGGTCTCACTCTGCTGACGGCGCTCTGTTGGTGACAGACAACACCAAATGGAAAACATTAGTTTTTAGAGGATGTGCTGTAACAGTTTGGGAATAATGACACAATGCAGAATTACACAAGAACTTTCTGTTTGTAGTGCTGTGTCTTCGCTCATTAACAAGCACTAAAATCAACATCTTAACTGATAATGCAAGATGCAGCTGGTTAAGACAATAAAACTACGTTCTTGTGGATGATCTTTTAATCTACCTCTCACTCTGTAAGTATTTTCAGTGTCTTGTGATTATCACAAACTGAGAAAGATTAACTAACGGTTCTGCGTTACCATGCTGCCCTGTGGTGAAAATATAATTTTGCAAAGGTAAAACACTTAAAACTGCACAGATTTATTCTTTGTCCATTTCTAACACAAACAGCCTGAACAGAAGAAGAAGAAAATTTTCATATATATCTCCTGTCTTCCTTCTCTCACCCAAACCAGATGGAGGTTTCTTCCTGTTAAAAGGGAGTTTTTCCTTCCCACTGTCACCAAAGTGCTTGCTCATAGAGGGTCATATGATTGTTGTGTGTTTCTCTGTATGTATTACTGTAGGGTCTACCTTACAATATAGAGCACCTCGAGGCGACTGTTGTTGTGATTTGGTGCTCTACAAATAAAATTGAACTGAATATCTGTGTTTGTAAGGATCTTGAATGTGTAACCTGGTGGTGGTGGGGTGTTGGTGTTTGCAGCAGCAGTTGTGTTAGCTTGCTCTGGATGACTGGGAACCCTCTGAAGGATGGGTTGCTCTGCAGGTCTGTTGGTGCTGCTGTTGCTTCTGGGTGGATAGTTTCCCTCGTGGTTGCTTCCTCTGGGTGAGACGTCCTTCTCCAGGCCTTGTTCTTTAGGTCCAGCTGGAGGAGGCCACATCTTCATGACAGCCTCCACCACTTTGCTGTCTTCCTGACCTCCTGACATACGTGACAAATGAAACATGCACTTTTTATACTGCTAATATAAACATATTTTTTTAACTCTTAACACTGCATTATGCATTATGTACCAGCTCGACTGCCTCCTGTGCTGTGTATTGGTGCTCGAGGAGGCCAGCAGACCAGCGTCTGTTCCCCATCCTCTTGTCCAGGGCGAGATGGCTCGACTGTGGAGCTGGTGGAGGAGGAACTCCTTGCCAGCACTGGAGGATAATAGTTTCAGTTAAATCCAAAGAATATAAAGGGAACATTGAAATGAAACCTTAAATAAAACACCAATCATACACAGTGTGAGCCTGTCTCAGAGCTGTCGTGCCATAAAAGCAAAATGTGTAATGAAAAAGTCTTTGATCATATTAATCCTTGTAAAATGTGTATCTATGTGTGTGTATGTGTGTGTATATGTGTGCTCTCTGCTGCAGTATGGGATCTGCTCCTCTTGCTCTTTGAGCCCTGGCAACAGCTGCTCTTTTATGTCGCCACACACAAGAGTGAACAAACTCGAATTAGCATATGCGAGAAACACACCAGTTATGTGCACTGTGTGTGTGCGTGTGTCCGTGTGTGCGGAAGGAGAGTGTTTGTGTGAGCCTAAGACTGCGAAGAAAAACACTTTGAATATTATGAAATGATAATGGAAATGGGGGCAAGTGTCACAGAGAGAATTGGAGGAACTGCAGATGGAAGAGTGAGAGGAAGCAGCAGTGAGTTTTAGGATTCAGCTCGTGTTGCAGTTGTAGCACTGAGCTGATATCCTGCATCAAACAGTGATTCTCATGCACATCAACACTGGCCTGAACACATGGATTTTTCAGGCTGTTTTTCAAACATTCTGCAATTTCACGAAGGTAAGTAAATCAGTGAGGAGCACTATAGAGTAACAAAGAGCCTTATTTACCGATATATATTTTTGGCACTATGGCTCTGTTGTGGGAGATCTGAAGGAAGACCTAAGCACTACATAGAGCAGGTGTTAATGACAAGTCTGACCCATGCAGACAAGCCAAAATGAAAGAAAAACATTGTGTAGTGTGGCGCTGGGTTGCAAAGCAGCTTGCAGATGTGCAGCAGGTGTGGCCAGGTTACAACAGCTTAAATAGCATGGTGTGTGTGAAAACAGCCAATTTGATGTGTAGAAGAGTGTAACCTGAGCCATCGCAATGACATCAAGCAATGCTATGTTCAATTAAACTGTTATCTTAATCAAACCTATTGCACTTTAAGGGTTAATGGTCTGTTATGGTGGACAAATTAATGGAAACAAGTGGAAGCTTTGACTTTTCAACTTTCACCTTTAGTAGTCTGTTCGATCAAATTCCATCAACATAACGATAACCTATCTGTTGCACTGTTTTTCCAAAAGGTTACTACCTCTGTGGCCCAGAGGTTCACTGTTGTCCTGACTGGCCGATATGTTCTGATATTTATGTAAATCCAACATTTCATGTGTGACAGGATGGCTGTGTGTGTTTTTTCCACCATGTGTCTTCTGTACCTCTTTCAGGGGGAATGTCTGGTTTGGGAGGCTCTGGGACCTCCCACAGTTCCTCCTCACTGGGCAGCTCTCTGATTTCCTCTTTGGCCAAGAATCTCTTCAGGGCTCTTGGATCCTGCATATGTATTTATTATAGTTATTGTAGTTATTATAGCATACACGGCATACACATAATATTAGGCTAGGTTCACAGACTGTATAAAAAAGATGGACGTAGCAACACGATATCACCAGTGGTTTGTGGACTTTGAATTTTGAAACTAAAACATTTGAATTTTGCCTGCTGCCATGTTCTTTTTTTTTTACATCTAGAAATGACCATAATCAGATGAGACACAGGAGTGCTAAGGTAACTGCTACAGCTAACTAACATAGATAACAAGCTGCATCCGTAAACTGTACAGGTGCAATGTACAGACAAAGCCTTAGGAGCCTGCCTCAAATGGAAGGAACTGCAGTTTTGGCACATCTGCATGCTTCATTTTTATTGTTGCTTGGATAGAATATAGCATTTGTTTTGTATCAAAGAACAAAACTAACTGCACTTCATTATTTTATTCACACTGGAAGCCCTGTGGGACTTGCATTTGAGTCATTTAGGAGGAACACAGAGGTCTGATCCATTCATCATCTGTCTGATTCTGTCTGTTCCTCATAAAATCACTACATAATAAGACCAGTGCTGAGTAGATCTGAGGTCTCTCTTTTCAGAGAATCTTTTCAGATTCTCTTGCCAACAGTGGTAACGACAGACATTCTCAGTAAAGCTCTGATGTCCTAATTAACACGTACTTCTAGTCATCAACTTCCTGGGATACTCTAAGTAATAAGTGAATATAATAAGTTGGGAGCCAGATTTCCCCTAAGCCTCTCATATCTGTCTGACTGCAGTGTATTAAAGGGATGTTACGCTTCAGAATCATATCATTAAAGCCTTTAATCAGACACTGAAGAATTTCATTTTATTGACTTTGGAAAATCCCAAAATGGAACCTAAATCAAACATTTTATCCAGATGTCAATACTGATTATATAACACAGCTCTGTTCTACTGGAAAACCAGAAGAGAATGATCAGTGGAGCAGGATCAGAGCTGAGCCCAGATCTGAGCATCTTTTGCTGCTGCACTGCTCTATGAGTCTGCAAATAATGCAAATGCAACTGCTCTCCAGGGAAACGGCCGTTACCCGGCGCTACGGTCAGCTCTGCGGTAAGTTTGTGCAAGTGTCAGGATGAAAAAGTGCAAATGATTAAAGACTCTTTTCACTAGATGTGGATTAGTGATCGATGCTGGAAGGAATTATATATCACTTACACTGCGCGAGGCTATCAGGCCACTCAGGAAATGTGTCAGCTCCTTTTGGTGGCTGCTCTCTGTGCAAAACAATTTCACCACCTCCCTGAAAGACACACACAGCATTGCAAGCTACTGTAAGACAAATGCCAAAGCATGTACAGGGTAAGTCTATGAACAGCTTACTCATTATATATTCTCTTTATGAGACTTAAATGCATGTGAGGGAAGGACTTCTGAAATTCAGCAAAGATTAATATGAGTCTTCATCATATTAATAAAATCATGTGGATACATAGATCTCAACTGACAGCTAAGACTTGATGCCATATTAAAAGTTAAATGTAGAAATAATCTGATAATAAAAGGGTTTATTAATTCATGTATATCTCAATGAGAAACACTCTGGGGAAATGGCTAGAAATTCAGTGCCAGAGCTTGCAGAGCTTAATAGTTTCTGTTGATATTGGTTTTTCTTTAATAGCTGTTATAACATATGTTCTGAACACATGCTATGTGAATGATACTTTGTTAAATTACATCAGGTTGGTCCAAATTGCACCACAAACAGTTGAACACTTAGTAAAAATCCAAAATCCAGAATTGCATATTTCTTCTTCGGTCACCTTTCTCACTCACTATGTGTTAATAGACCTCTCTGCACTGAATCATACTTGTTATTAATCTCTGTCTCTTTTCCACAGCATGTCTTTATCCTGTCTTCCTTCTCTCACCCCAACAGGTCGCAGCAGATGGCCCCGCCCCTCCCTGAGCCTGGTTCTGCTGGAGGTTTCTTCCTGTTAAAAGGGAGTTTTTCCTTCCCACTGTCACCACAGTGCTTGCTCATAGGGGGTCATATGATTGTTGGGTTTTTCTCTGTATGAATTATTGTAGGTTCTACCTTACAATATAAAGCACCTTGAGGCGACTGTTGTTGTGATTTGGCGCTATATAAATACAACTGAACTGAATTGAATTGAATTAGAACAGAACATGTGTAAATATGCTATAGTAATGCATATAATGATGAGGTTCTACTCTGTGTTTCCCTCCAAATTCAATTCAATCTTTTTCTAATGACTACACATAAAACTGCAAAACAAAGGAAAATAAAATATAGTTGCTGTAGAGTTCATAGAAAAATAGTTGGACACCAACATTTAACACTGAACTGTTCCACAAGACTTTCTTGAACTTTTCCTGACTTAGTGAAGGTTGAAAAACATCACTGCATGGTACAATTAAGACATTTAAGAATCATTTAGCTGGAGTAACTAATTTCTGAGACCGTCCATCACACAAACCTGCAGATGTCCAGATCAGCTGAGAGATTATCTTTCTGGATATAAAGCTCTTTTTTATCCTTCAGCAGACAGATGACATCCACCAACTCAATCACAGGGTCCTCACCGTCAGCTACATCCAGCTGGTGGCGAATGTATAGCTTGCCCACCTGTGAATAATCAGACAGAAACAAAAGAGTGCACATTTGTTGTCATTGTTTTCATGCTTTCTTCCTTGTAGAGCTTTAGGTGTTGTGGATGTATTCTCCTTACACCTACAAGAAGACTCTTAAGAGGGAAAATACAGACAAATTAGGGTTGAAAATTCCTTCAGATTTATCCTCCTACCTGTGCAAAGTACAGGTGCTTGATTTTTCCTGCTATGTTTTGTTCAGTCAGCTCTGAATAGACTTCATTCAGTTCATCATGGTGATAGAGAAACCTCTGAATGTAGGGAACAATCCAGCGGATCAGGCTCTGCATGGCCGGACAGGGCCTCAGGTTCTCAGTCAGAGGCTCACTCTTGACACATTTGGAGAGCGGATGAATACCACAGATCTCCAGAAACAGTTGTCTGTCTTTCTCATTGAATGCAGTTTGATCTGCTGCGTCTATTAAGAGAAAAAAAAATCATAAAAAGTAACAATCACAGTATATTCTAACACAAAGAATAAAAATGTAAAAAATGTAAAAGCACTATACCAGAGTTTCCTGTCTTGTTCTTGAGAGCTGTCTTCTTCTCTGGTGGGGGAAGGTTGAGCAGACGCACCTGCTTATGAGGTTTGAAGATCTTCTCCAGCTCTTTGCTGTCACTGATCATAGGCTTATGTGCCAGACTCACCCAGTTGTTATCCTTAGTAGGGAAGACCTTCTTATCAGACACCATCCCTATCAGACATACACACAACCATATAAATCAGACACGTAACACATACACAGCAAAGATACGCATAGAATAAGCTGTAGACATTTAGCCTGACTCCTTTTTTTCTCATTGTACTACAAAAACTGCGGGTTGGTTGTAAAGGGTTTACACTAAATGCAGATTTCGATTTAGCATTTCATCTTCCTTCCACTCATTTGAAGCCAACCTTCTTTGGTTGCCCCTGCAAAAAAAACCTATTTTCAATGGCAGGTGGGTGGGGCTTCTGTGGTGACTAGGGATGGGTATTGATAAGATTTTAACGATTCCGATTCCATTTTCGATTCTGTTTAACGATTCGATTCTTTATCGATTCTCTTATCGATTCTTGTTTTTAAAAAGGAGAACACTAAGGTCGATTAGCTTAGAACTGTTTTATATCTTCTCTTTGAACAAGATAGAAATTTAGGAGTAACATGGCCTTACAAACCCAACAGTGAGATCTTAAGAGATCCACAGCCTACGGCTCTTCAATGGGGTGTCACAGGGTCCCCGGGGAAAATTGTAAACGTAAAATAATAAAATAAATATTCTTCTGTAGCAATATAACAAAGTATAACATAAATTATTCTGTAGCAATTACACAAGAATATCCAGTAATGTCCCTGCCTACAATTAAACACATTCACTTACCATCTGCTGTGGCAAATGGCTGCAAGGTTTTGACCACAAACTAGTCACTGCTCGGTGACATGCGGGCCTGAAAAGAGACGCTACCGGTAGACTGCAGCGACAACTGCCAGCGAGCGCCAGCCAGACTCTGTCTGTCTCTCTCATCACGGTCACCTAAATGCACAATGGCAGGTTTTGTAATAAAGCAGATTGCGCTAACATAATATGCACTGTTAGTTGATTATTTACCTGCCGCATTAACGGGAGATGACGTGCAAACGTTACCGCTCCTGCTGGGTTGAGATTCACGAGTCCGGAGCGGAATTAAAGACATTCATTTAAGTTCATCGCGTGTTTTGTGAGCAAATGCTTTTGCATATTCGTAGTGTTTCCTCCCTTAATGAAATATCTACTTTGCAAGTATTGCAAGTTGCCCTGAACGGATGACAGTCCGTTCTCGTAAAGTATAAACAAACTTTTAAGCGTTTGAGCTGCTTAGGCGCCGTGTTTCCTGCCGGGTACGCTCCGACACTCCGCAACGTGGTGACGTCATTCGGGGCGACTGGAATCGATAAGGGAATCGTTTGCAAAAATGGCAAACGATTCCAAGGAATTGAAACAGTGGGAACCGGTTCTCAACAAGAACCGGTTTTCGATACCCATCCCTAGTGGTGACCATATAAAACATATCTGCGGTCACCAGCATCATATAGACACAAAAATAGAAAGAACTGCCCAATGCTGACCATTCAGATGGTTCTCTGTGTGCTCATATTTGACTGATTTATGATGCAAGTTGCAGCAATCGGCACCAAGGTTTTTACTTTAATTGACTGCTTTATTAACTTTGACACATGCTGTTGTAACTGCTGACCATACTGGTGATCCTAACTGCCATAACAACTTTCCATTGTTTTAAGAACACTAACATGCACCCATGTCTTTTACCTCACACAATATCTTTGCATCACATCTTTCATCTGATGCTTACATTCAGCTTTCTGCACGAAGGATCTGCCGAGTATTTATATTGTTTTAAGTTTATCATCTGAATAAATAGTTTTCCACAGGTACTACAAAAATATTGTTCAATGAAAAAAATATAAACACTCCCACTCCACACAGTGCAGTCTGACTGTCTTCAGTCCCAAGTTCAAAATACTTTAATGCTGCAGCAACAAATTCATCCCAGCTGCATTTAAAGCATGCGGCACACTGACAGGTGGCAGATAATGCTGGATTTCCAACAGAAATTCTGTGTGAACAGGTAATGAAAAGTGCGTTGTTTTTGGAATAGATACATGACTCACCTTTCAAAGGGGAGCAGTAATTGTGTATTCTTTCCTGGTCTCCGGACATTTTGGACTTACAGCTTTTAGCTGTTAAAACAAATACAACATTGAATTAAAATATTTTATGTAAAGAAAACAGAGGAAGGAAGTATCAAGTTAAGCTAGTCAATGGAGAGACTATTGAGTAGGAAATAATGAGCTGCAGGCAGATGGGACATCAACAGTAAACAAATGTATGAGTCACTGAATGTGGGAAAATCAATGAAAGAAAGGCAATCTAAATGTTCTTACCAAGTCTGGCATAGAGTATTGAGACATCCTGTAGCACTTCGGCAGTTGGTATGGGACAGGAGGAACAGATCAGTTCCAACAAGCCAACATACTGGTTCATCTTGGGGTTGTTATCCACATTCAGCAGCTATGCATAAGAGAAAGAAATACAGACACAAAGAGTTGAATTAGTATTAGTATTATTATTAGTATATAGTACTGCATTTTTGTTAACAGTCGGTCCTCCTTTATTCTTTTAACTCAATTTGATTTATATAGTGCCAAGTCACAATTCATTCAAGGTGCTTTATATTGTAAGGTAAAGACCCCAACAGAGAAAACCCCGACAGTCATATGATCCTCACTGACAGGGGTGTCACCAAGGGGAGGCCAGGAGGGGCACTGGCTGCCACCTAAAATTTGCTTCCCCCCCTCTGGCAAGATGGTCCTCTGTTGGTAATAATTCTAATAAACATGAGCATACGAGAAAGGAAGACACCCTACAATGATTTGAAACATTGACTGCCTATTTTCAGTGATATCATTTTAATAGCAAGAAATTAACTAGGCATATAATTATTTTCTTTCTCTCTTTTTTGCCATATTTTTTCTAGTAACCTATATTTGACAACAGCATAATAAATCTGGAAATTCTGTTGGTGTGCCACCCCAATGTTTTTAGTGTCCCCATATGGCCACCACAAGGCATCCCTGCTTTATGAGCAAGCGCTTTGACGACAGTCAGAGCGCTACTGCATTCAACATAAGTTTAAATGGCTAACTAGCTAGCTAATAAAGTTTTACTTAGTACAATCAGTATTTGCTATGTAGGAATAATGGAGCTGCTTTACTTTAGTTATTAAGGAAATCAGAAGACAAATCTACAATAAAGCAGACAATTGTGATGAAAATTCCCACTCTGAAATTTTATAGGCAGTACTCAAAAATAAAGATCCAATGGCTCTCTAGCCCAAACACAATACAATACAACTATACAATCTTTTTCAACAACTACCCTCTAGGTGAACTACAGCCAATTTTAGCACAAGAACAGTAACAGAAAGTTTAAGACTTTTAAACGGCTTTTTAAAATTAATTTGAGTTTGTATACAATGATATCTTAGTTATACCAGGAAACCTGGTTGACCCCAAATGCCAAGTACGCCAATGGACTCCCAGACTGATGGGAAGTAAATAACCTCTCTGTAGATAAGCAATAGGTCATATTTTACACTTCTAGAAAAAAAAACCATGTGAGCTTTGTTTTTTGAAAAACGACTAAAGCATTGAATCCATACCAAAATACCATTCAGTATCCTCAGAACTGACTCAGAGCATGGCTACACAGTCTGTCTTCACACTGATCTCACTCTGCTGAATAAAACCTGCTTTCTTTTTAACTTAGCAGAAGCAAATCTGCAATGTTTTCATGTATTCATTCAGTGCTTTTACTGATTGAAAGTACAGCTGAAAAGCTGACAGTGACATCAAAGGGGAAAAAAAGAAAACAAAAAGAAACCATATATGTTTCTTTTCTCCTTTAATAGGGCAGCTTACCCTGAGGAAGAAGTCTTTCATGTCTTCCAGAGGGCTATAGAAAGGAGACAGGACTTTGGGCTCCTGGACAGGGCTGTCTGGTCTACGAGTGAGCTCTTTGTAGCGCTGGAACATGTTTGTTGGGTCACTCCAGCACACCTCTTTCAGGTGGTAGAACCGTCCATAGCACCAGTTATCACTGTGCCTGAGGAAACAAAGTACTGCTTGTGGCTTTCAGGTACTTTGAGAATAATCTGAAAAGGTATGCTGAAAATGGTAATAATGTACCTGTTGTACTCTATAAACACAGCAGGTGTATGCTGGAAAAGCTCCTTCAGGCTGCTCTGAGAACAGTTTTGTTGCAGGTAGGTGTAGACGTTGTGGATGTGCTGAACTGTGGAAGTGAAAGTTGCCCCTTCTGACTCATCCTTGGGAAGTCTCTGCTCCTGGACATCTTCCTCTGGTTTGACGCACCACTCCTTCAGATAGTTAATCAGAACATCCACTGAGATTGTTTCTCTCATCCCTACAAGAGCAGGAACACAGTTACAGACTCCATTATAAGATAACCAACAAAAATAGCAATGGACAAAAGTAATCTCCACCGTAAAAGACACATTTTTACCAAGAGCTCTGCTGAAATCGCTGGAGCTAATGTTCACATAGTAGACATGGGTCCCCAGCAAGTTGATGACTTCAGGTGATGACAGGTAGACGGAGCTCGGACAGAGGTACTTTCTTTCCAGCTGGCCTCCCTGCTGTGGGCAATAGGCTGACACCCATTCAAGACGACACAAGGAGTGGTAGAAGGAAGACTTGGTGCTTTTGATTGGTTGCCCATCACTGTCGATCACCTGGGCTGTGAGGTACTGAGAGTAGCAATGTCTGAAAGAAAGAGACAGAGACAGTGTATTGAGTCAATCTCATGTATGCTGTGGAACACTTTCCCCATCCTATTACCCTGCAGAAGGTAGGTATTGTTGCTTAAGCATTTTCCACGTGCCTTTATGGGAATTCTCCCACCTACAGGGAAATTCTTTATAATTCTCTCATAGGTGGCTGTAGCCCAGGCGGTAGAGCAGGTCACCTAATCGAATCTACTTCGGTCTGCATGCCAAATATCCTTGGCCAAGATACTAACCCCAAGTTGCTCTCCGATGCATCCACTGGAATGTGTGAATGTTAGATATGGGTGAATGAGGCAAGTTGTGTAAAGCGATTTGAGTGCTCAGATAGAGTAGAAAAGCGCTATATAACAACCCGTCTATTTACTGTCAACATTTGTTGATTTATGTCCCAGCTGGTGTAAGTCTCGAGCTTCACATCCCACAAAATTATCCGTCATTTTAATGGTTTGAGATTACTTTCCGAACTTGAAAATTTTCCAGCTGAATTGAGCTTCTCGTCTTAAAGTGATGATAAACTGATGCACTCATCAGTGTGTGAGATTGTGTATGTTGCATAAAATGAATAGAATAAAGCACTGCATGAATGTGTAAGCGAGTAGGTAAACATGGCTAGAAAAGTGCTTTATAAATGCCAGTCTATTTGACTTTCTTTATTAAAGTGGACCTACTATGCTAATTTCCAGCCATTTGGACTTTACTAGACTGACTTTGGATATTTCATCATTCAAAAAATCATAACTTTTCTTACACTGGGCTTTGGTGAAGCCCCTCAATTCACCTACTTTCTAAAAGAAACTGTTTTGGCTCCCTTCTCCATCATTTAAGCCAGCTTTCATCTGGTTGGCTGCCCTTCCATGATCAGAAGTGATATCACCATATTAGGGTTATCCATTCACTGACATCATACAGCGCAAAGAGTAGAAAAAGCAGATTAAAATAGGAGGAAATAGACAGAATTACACCAGTTTGTAGAGCTGTTGAATGGTATGGTATATATAAGGGACATGTAGTACATTAATACTGAGTGATTTTTTTTTTACTCATTCTGTATTTGGAATTTGATTTAAAGATTCATTGTTAACTATGCATTCATTCTATTTTCATGTGATTTAGTCCCTTTTTTCAAAGGTCACTGTTTTGAAACTGAAAATGACACTGCTGTGATGCATTTGAGATCTGTTCGGGAGCCACACCATCTAAAAACAGTGCAGTTGATAAGGACTACAAGCATAAACGAAGCTGCTGATAATTCAAACGAAGGAGAAAAAGCAAAGGTAGACACATAGACAGGCACAACGAATAGCTGTAATTTAAAACCTATAGGGTAGTGCTTGGCAGTCAGCCAAAGTCTAAATGATAAATGAGTTTTAACACGCAAAAACAATTTTGGGATCCTTTAATTATTCATTGAAATGTGATGTATAGCACCAGCTGGTACAAAAATCTACACGAGAAATACTTCAGCTGTGTGCCGCGCACTGGCATGAGTTTGGGTGACCTCGTTACCTAAACTGCTCTTGTCTGTTCCCACACAAACATAACAGGAACTCATGAGATGGGACTGCACTAAAAGCACCTAAATCCAGATTATGAATGTGATGCCTGTGTGAGCTCAAGCCCAAACAAAAGCTCGGTGTGTCACTGCTTTTTTTCCTCAGGAAGAAATGATTTTGAACTGCTGGTGCTGGGGAGGTCAGCCCTGTCACCTCACCGCAACAAGGTCCGGGGCTCCAATGTATTCTGGGGCCTTTTACACACAGAGGCTATTTAATCCACTTTATATTAAAGACTTCATAACACTATATAAACCCACTGGTGCACTTGACTCTGAGACTGCAGGTTTACTTGTGGATGCTAGAATGCCAGCTCGCAGTTTGGATTCAGGAGACAGACCCGCTCTCTACTTTTGAGATTAGGCGTAAAACTTTCATTTTTTAAACGTTTATCTTTAAGGCTGATCAGGTGACCCTGAATCCTCCCTTAGTTATGCCGTAATAGGCCTAGGCTGCTGGGGGCTTCCCATCAGGCCCTACTTTTTCCATTATGTGTTTATATGACACGCTGCATTGAATCATTAGTTATTATTGATCTCTGGCTCTCTTCCATAGTGTGTCTTTTGTCCTGTCTCCCTCCCCTCACCCCCCTTTCTGAGTCTGGTTCTCTTGGAGGTTTCTTCTTGTTAAAGGGATTTTTCCTTCCCACTCTCACCAAGTGCTTGCTCATAGGGGGTCATCTGATTGTTAGGCTTTCCTTTGCATTATTGTAGGCTCTTTACTTCACAATATAAAGCAAAGCTAGGCAAATGTTGTTGTGATTTACAGCTTTATAAATAAAATGGAACTACACTGAATTTCTAATTAATGGGTACTTTGGTTTCCTCCCACAGCCCAAAGACATGCATGGGGTTAAGTTAACTGGTGATTCTAAGGATAAATGTTGTCTGTCTCTATGCTTTAGCCCTGCGACAGACTGGTGACCTGTCCACGGTGTACTTTCTCTCACCCTAGACAAGCTCCAGTCTCCCCACAACACTGAACTCAATAAGCGGAAGAAAATGGACGGATGGATGCCAAACAATGTCTGCACTCTAGCACAGTAATCACTTAATGGCCGCAGTAGAAACAATAGGAATTACCACCTGATGCTGACTAATCCCAAACCCATTAGTCTGACCATTAGTTTCCTGAAATTGGGCAAAATCCACTGGAAAAACATTACACAGGAGGGGGAACATGTTCAGGGTGTGTTTCATAGTGTGATTGTTACCCAGTTTCCCAGTTGGCCTCCAGTAGCTCCAGCAAAGCCATTCTCTGCTGCAACAAGAGGGAGCCAGGCAGTTCTGCTGTGGCCAGAGCGTGAAATTCCTCACATGGGTAGTCGTCGAGTACATAGCCCTCCCCTGGGACTTGGTGCCATGTTGCACTTTCAACTGACCAGGGGCTGGAGGCCTGGTGGAGGAGTATGGCAAAAAAGTGAGCTTAACCACTGATATCAACATCTCTTTTAAATGTTCAAATCCATCTGAAGTTAAATCGACTGAGGTGTCCTACAAGCATTGCTTGCTTCTTTATGGGCTTACAGTAGCAAACTGAACGTGTCTTCTCTTAGGTTGTTATCTACTAAAGCCAAAAGAAGAAGAAGGAAATCTGATCACATCCAAGGAACACTGATCGCTGGCGGCACAAACAAAGCCAGAACCAGTTCTTTTTGATTGGTCCAAAACCTGCTCACTTTAATCATTAGTGTTTACTTTGTTTTGTCAACTTTTATACAGTTACAGTATAGGACACCAACAAACAATTGTTAAGACTGTTAGATCTATGTGTTTCAGGTTGCCTATAGTTGCAAGTAAAGTAATCAGAGACTGTTTCTTTCTGCTAATTTGCTTGATAAATGGCTTAATAGGATAAATCAGTTTTAAAACTACTGTGAATCACTTTTGATTCTGACAGTTCAACTGACAAAAAAACACAAGGTCCAGTTCTGGTTCTGCTGGAGGTTTCGTCCTGTTAAAAGGGAGTTTTTCCTTCCCACTGTCACCAAAGTGCTTGCTCATAGGGGGTCATATGATTGTTGGGTTTTCTCTGTATTATTGTAGGGTCTACCTTACAATATAAAGCGCCTTGAGGTGACTGTTGTTGTGATTTGGCGCTATATAAATAAAACTGAACTGAATTGAAGTAGTCGTTTGAGTCAGATAATTTATACATTCACAATCCTACAACAAGTGGACAAACTCTACTGCTATTAGGCTGCACATGACACAACCAAAAGCTCTAGAACAGTTACTAAATGGATCTTCTGGAAGGATTTCTAACATGGCCCTAAACCACAGATGAGCAAAGCCTACTGTTGCTTTAACATCATTAACAATAGCATAAAAAATCCTTAATGTAATGACTTGTTAATAGCATCTGATGCATACTGTATTTTTAAACAGGAATGATGTTATTGCAATTTTCCAGCATTGTATGTAGGTAGTATCAGTCACACCATGACTGATAGTATCATCACAAATCCTCATACTTTCCACGGTAGCTGTGGCTCAGTCTAAAACAGGCATCAGGAATGTGTGAGCTACACACCTTCGACTATGCCTGAGTGACATTTCCCATCAGCCACCTGTTTTTCTTCTTATCCTCAAAGCAGCCATTGATCTTCCTAGTCCTGGTGCGACTCATAATTGTTAGTCTTTTCGTCCTTTAATCACTACCTTACTCATCACGATGACTCACAGATGCACACATATAATCTGGTCTTCCTCTGGTGTCCATGGAACCACTAAATATTTTGCCCTTACAAAACACATCCATAGCCTTTTATCACCTGTGCTTACATGCAGAGCCATCGTGACCTTTGTCTGATCTTTTTCTGCCTATCTGATTGGATCAGTGCAGCGTGAGCTGTGTGTCATTCTTTTCTAGCTGAGGTAACAGTTCAGGAATATCGTCCTCACCAGTTCTGTAGCAGTGAGTGTTTGTCTTTGTTTGCGGATGATGAGACCATCTTTGATTCCCAGTTTACTGAACAGCTCTCTCCATCCTGCCACATCACCGTCTGTCTGCACATAGCAGGGACTCAGCAAGATCCAATCATAGCCTGGTGAAAGGGAAACACAACAGTCAGCAACACGAAGGTTTACAGAAGGAATATCAACAAAGAAATGCTGAACCTGGTAACTGAAAATGTAACTGATTAAAATGAGTTCTTCAGTCATACAAACAAGGCACCTGTGACGCATGCAGCTTTTGTTATTAGAATATTATAAGAATAGTCATAGGAACACTGATTTTAGATTTGATGGCAAGGCTCTGTTTTAGACCCTTTCACACAGGCAAGGGGAGCAGCAGCAAGACCCGAGCAGAGAAGAGAGCAGGTATTATTGACAGCAGACATAATCAGTGTTAATTGATTATGTCGGACACGTTGTGAAAAGGATGATTTGATGTAAAGTTGGGTTGCAAAGTGGCTTGCAGTGCGCCTTACACAACACAAGCTGTTATTCTTTCTTTTAATAAAAGCTGTGGGATTCTCCTTACCAGGCAGCTTCGTTGGTAAGTTGACGTTTCCGTACTCTTCAGAGAAATGCACCCTTTCATTGGCTGGGCACAGCAGACCCCTGGAGGTGAGGACGGGTACTGCGGTGTCTGAGTACTCCTGGCTAGAGGACGAGTGCTGCTTGATGAAAACCAAGTAACTCACAACCACAGGCGTAGGCTTCGACTTCATTGAAGGGTAAACAGAAAGAAGAGAAAGAAGAAAGAACATTAAGCCAAATTTTAAAAAGAAATGATCACTGATAATTATTTTTCTCACATTCATTTACAGTGATTGTTACCTTCCATTTGTTGTTCCTTATTGTAGGGTAGATGTGCTGCTCCAGCAGCTCTTGAGGCTCTAGTTCATGAACCCCAAGTCTTCTGAGCAGCTCACGAACCTGCTGACTTTCCAGAGGCTCCAAACAGCTCAGCAGGGATGGGTGAACCACACTGACATCCTTGTACAATGCAGCCAGTGGTCCTGTGAGAAGAAAAAGTTCAGGTTATATCACCAAACTGGTCACATAAACAAAACCTACTGCATGCTCCTCATTTACTGTAGGGTTATAGGTTATATAACAACCACCCTGTTTAAAGTTGAGTTCTTTTGAGTGAACATTTTCATCAGACTCTAGAAAGTGTCACTCCAGTTCATTTCATAACAGACTCGCCCTTCAGAGACTCGCCTGTAACAGATGTGAAGAGAGGCAGAAGACTGCTGTTGTGGCAAAGTGCTAAATGTGGAAGACGAACAGGCATCTAGTCTCATTTTGTCCTGGATTTGGGAAATACACAATTCTTGGTAAATCTTGAATTACTCATATACTGTCTTAATTTTTAACACAATACTACAATAAAACACAGCTAGCTACCTGTAAGTAAAAACTTCCAGTGACCTACTTTTCTTCCTTTTAAGGCTTGCATCTGAAGGAAAGCTTTCCCACTGATCTCTGCGCTGCTCAATATTTCAGAAGAACACTGTGTTTAACTTCGCTGTCTCTCTAAAGCCATCGCACTCATGTCTGTTCACCTCGCCTTTGAGCAGAGCCTGAGGTTTATGCTGCACCGAGGCTGATTTAATCTACAATCACTGACCCGAAAAACCAGCTCGAGTAAAGATTTCACTCTGACTTTTATTATTTCCTCGTCAACTTTCCAAACATCCTTTATTGAGTCTGTTTCCAGTGACAAAAGCTTTTCATAATTATGAATGGAAGCCTTGCACTAAAAATCATTTTTTTCACTAGCCAAGAATTTGTCAAACTTTATTGTTCTCAAACAGCGGTGGTGTGCACCGGTGATTTAGTGCTCTTACATGAAGCAGTCGACCCACAGGAGGCAGATCAATGCCCAAAATCAAAGCCAGCCTTACTGTTAGTCCTTGTGCAAGACCATACTTCTGGCACCAAATCCTCAAATCTGAAACCTCACTGGTCACACACTTTCTGTCAGACTTACTGCACGAGGCGAATTACTGTGAGTCTACAATGTTCCTATATGCTAATTAACCAACACAGAAGCAGCCAGTTCATTTCAGTAACAACCAACGCAATGCATCAAGAGCGGCGCAAATTAGCAGGTCAGGTGAGGTAAATCTACCAACAGCACAGGTTCAGCTGTGCTACTTCTAATGTGATGCAACTGTTTCTCTCTGGAAACGACACGGCAATTCATACCAAGGAGCAGAAGTGGAAAAATAAACGTTCTGACACGAGTAGCACGAGGGAAATCTTCCTTCAAAAAGTGAGAGGGGCAGCATGAGGTCTTTAAGGCAGGAAAAGTTTATCTTTGGATGAAATGTGGGAGCCCAGGTGGAATGGAAGATTTATCCGGAGAAGAATTGCTTTATTAGAAGCGACTTCCCTGTATTGACCTGAAATCTGTGTCTAACAGCTGATCTATCTATATCTATACAAAAGAACTGGGATTTAATAGAAGCAAGATTATTGATTATCAGATCCAGTGTACTACCTACTATTTATATGTTTTTTTGTCGCATTCTTTGTGATGCTGCTGGTATTTTTTAATGACTCATGGCCAGCTGTGTTCTAGATAAATATGATGGATCTGCCATCCCAAATAAACATCTGGTGCAAAGAAGCTGTTTTGTAATTTTGGTGGAATTTTCTATAAACTTTATAGATTGATCCTTAGCAAGCCAGATGTCATTCTTTTAAATGCTCCCCTCCCCCTTTCTAAGGAAAGTAAGATATTTGTCTAATCTAAACAATTTTGAAAGACAGACATTGGTGATGCTTATGTGAGCCACAGAATCCGGAGAAAGACAAAGGCAGCAGAGGGAGAGGGGAACACGAGCACTGTGGCTCCTTAAAGAGACACTTAGGCTACACATCTATTAAAGCCAGCAAGCTGCAGCGGCAGGATGCTTACATCAAAGTGTGAAAATCCATTATTCATGCTCACCATTCTAAACGTCTGCTCTGGGTACCATTTTCAAATATGATGACGCACAACACCGGTGCCGTTCCTCAATGCTTGTGCGAGCGTGCTCCGACCTGAGTGGCTACACGCCTGCTTATTCTTGGAAAGAGGTCAACTTCATCTGCAGACTGTGTACAAGTTTGTCATACACCTACTTGGCTAACCTGCATGTCTGAGTCTGCTGACTTTGAAAACAGAAGACAAAGCTACTGACGCAGATCCTTTTAATCTTTTCGAGAGGTCAGAGTCCAATATGCCATTTCTATATCTACTCAGACATTAAAAAAGAAAGTTTGAATGTGTTCTGTAGTCTGTTACCGTGTCTGTTTACTTAAGAGCCTTGATTCAAATGTACCAGGTAATGCACTGTGCTATTTTCTACTCTGTTTATGAAGCTCCACAACAATTTCCAGCTTTGCAAGTATTTCCTGGCTGAGGTTTGTGAGCACAGATGGAGAGTGTTACATGTGCACTTCTCACCATCAGCAAGGTGATACTTATTTATCCGTTTTTGTTTCTCCTACATCAGTTTGTTACATTTTTAGAAACTGAAAACCTGTGAAAGCGTACTGTTCTATATTCTCACTGCTTTCCTTTCTCCATCTCTACTGCTGGTTCACTGTTTTTTTGTCACGCTTGTTGTAGCAAAGTGCAATCATCACATGCGTATCTATAAATTCTCTGCAGGTGCAGAGCAATTATCTGCACCAAAGCAGCAAAAACACAGAGACATTGCTGCTGACTCTTTCACAATTCTTCTTTAATTCTACATGCAGCTGTACACTGTATGCTGGGCCTCTCTTTTTATCACAATACTGCAGCTATTCATCTGTTAAGAAACAGTATTAAAAATATGCAGTAGTTTTAGTTTTACTTATGTATGTAAAACATAAGCTGGATGTGGCCATTGTGAGGTTGCCTATTTCTTTGTGGATTATACTTTCAAAGCCTTTTACTCTTCACATTGGTTTCAGGAGCCAGAAGTTACCATATTTGGATGTGAGGGTGCAAGGCTAAGTTATCAGCTAATGTTAGCAAATTTGTTTAGCAACCATTGAAAGAAGAAAACAAGCTAGGTATACAGCTAGGAACTACAGGCACTTGTCCTTGTGTCAGTACCATAATAGCATCCACTTTTTTACTCACTCCATATTTCAAGCTGAAGATGTTAGTATTTGGTCAGTGCAATGTAGTTTTTTTTTTTTATAGTCAAAGATATCGTATTTAGAACAGCACTTGGAGTGCTAATCTATCGGCTAACAGGCTAATTTAACAAGTGCACAGAGACACATATTTGCAAATTATAGCAAAGTAACAGTACATGAAATAAACAGTTCCACACACTGCAGAACTCACATTTCCTTATTTATTGCCTCTAGTAGTGTATGACGTTCAAGCACATCTGTTTTTCATCGAAACACAGGATGTTGCTACCTTATATCACCCGTGACAGGTCACATGACCACAACCAATGGTAATAATATCCAATCAGAGGAAAATCTCATGTAAGACAAACAGCTGATGAATAAATCATCTCCAAGCAATTTGTAATGCCTTGACATGAGCCAGAAAAATTGATGCCTACAAAGGAACCGAGAACAAGTAAAGAATAAACCCAGGAAGATAATGAAAGGAAGTTCTGTAGTGTGAGAATCGTTTAACCTTTTCTATAAAAGGTCCAACGAAGCTGCCTGGTAAAAATAATCACCCCCACACAGTTGATAGAGGGGCTGAAATTAACTTTTAAGAAAGCAAGTGCTATTTTTATCTGCCTGTAAAAATGTTTTTTTATGCTAAAAGTAGAAAATGCAATGCCTTGCTTTTGGAGCAGCCTCTAGTGGCCATTGGAGGAAGTGAAGCTGTTCGGACTTCTGCAAGCTTCCCTTTTCAGCCCGAAACTTTGCGCTTTTCCTATTATATTTTTTGACTTAAAGCAAGGCAAAGTTATTTCAGAAGGATACAAATAATCAAGATATCAGTTTGCAATTTAATCACCGATCACATTTCACAGATCCAGCCTCTTAGCCACTACATACTGCCACTAATAGAGTTATAAAGTCAGAGTATTACCTGTCTGTGCTTGAGCTTTCTTTTTCTTGGTCTTGCTCTCTTCCATTGGAAAGAACACTCCTTCCACACTTAGTGCCACCGCACGTCCGTCAGCTAGAGGGATTATGGGTAGCTCTCTGAGCGTCTGCAGGATGGAATCTGCCTCTCCGTAACCATGCTCCAGAGCTCGGAAGTTACAAACCAGCAGCCTGGCCAGCTGATGTAGACCTGCATCTGAAAGTAACACACAGTCTGGTGTTCAGATTTGCCATTACATAGGCAGAGAAAACATCACTTTGTTTCTACTGAATGAAAAAGAAATAAAATGGAATGTTTTAAAATGTAGCCATTTATTATAATGACAATATGCTGAACTATGCAGCATCATATTGCCCTCGCTGTGAGATACCAATGTTGCTCTGCACACACCTGAATGGATACCTCCCACTGTCATCAGCTCCTTGGCCATGGCTGTGGTTACTATGGTAACATCCGTTCCCCGCAGGTATCGGACTCCCAGGTGAGTGAGCAAGGAGGTGGGCGGTGCTGGGCTTAGATCCGGATGCAGATAGGACAGAGACAGATGCTTTTCCAGCTCACCTCCACCAATCACTTCCCGTATCACAGGGTCCTGACAGACGGCCACCTGGGAGGGCAGCTTGTACACAATCTTACCATCTGAGAGAGAAAGCAGCAAGAGGAATATTTACAGGGTTACAGTGAAGAAATAATCTTTCATATTTCTTTGACATGTTCCCATTTGTGCTCTGGTCTTACCCCAGCTCAACCTGTTCGTTTTTTTTTTTAAAGATTTTTACCTTTACCTGAGCTGGTTAAACTTGTAGCTGACTCAATGAAAATATCCTCCGGCTCACTCAACATTTTACCTGCATTTTCATTTAAAACTGGTTTACTTGTGTCTGTGTCTCTGTGTGCGAACTGTAATCAATGCTTCACTGGTCTTTAGTCAAGTCTTTGCTTATTCTAAGAATGCTGTCATCTCCTACTTAAAAAGAAAAACTCAACCTTGAATCTTTTCTTCTTAGCACTTACACATTAATCTCCAGTTTATTATTTCTTGCAAACATTTTATAAAAACTTGTAGCTAATCAGCTGACAGATGTTCTGGACAAATGCAGTATTGGGGTTATCCAGTCTGGCTTTTGCATTGCTCATCTTACTAAAACATCTCCTCTTTAGAGTGACACTTTGACCTAAACTCGTAAAAAACTAAACTCTGACCACCAGGTATTGTCGATAGCCTGAGATACTGGGTGGGTATATCGGGCTCTGCTTTGATTGATTGATTCTCCTCATATCTGCCTGAACGATCCTTTTCTGTGTCCTGTTCCACTTCTCTTGCCTACAGTGTGCCGCAGGGTTCCATTTTGGGGCCCTTATTGTTTATGTTAGATCTGCTCCCCCTTTAGGACACTCTGAGGTTATTTCTTATTCCTGCTATATAGATGACATTCTATATGTCTCTTTTAAGCCACCAGGACATTTCAAAGCTACAAGTCTTGAACGGTTGACAATTTTCTTCAACTTAATGAAAAAAACCCCAGAAGCTCTTGTTTGTGCCTATGATAAATTTGTGCCTAAGGTAATAGAAGCTTTAGGTTGCCGTGCCACATTTACTAAATCTTCTATCAGGAACTGTAGGGTAACTTTTGACTCAGCTTTAACTTTAAATGAAGTGAAATCATTGGTTCATTTGAGCTTTTTTCATTCAAGAAATATTTCCAAATTGAGTTAATCTGTATCACACTCTGCATTAGAAATTGTTGGTCTTGCTTTCATTTTTCACATCTAGTTTTAGTTTTTAGTTTAGTTTTAATTAACTATGATAACCTAGCTGTGGCCTCTTTCTTTTAAAAAAGCATCTAAGCTAAGCTTTGTGATTTTTATCTTGAAAGGTGCTATAAACCCTAGTGTGTTTGCAAGTTTTTTCAATTGGACATGCGCAAGGTGTGAGTAATACCTGAACTGAGAGTAGGCAGGAAGGATTTGCCCTTGAGCAGCTGAATAATCTGCCCGGCAACAGGCTTGAAGAAGTCCAAAACCTCGTCAGACAGGGGGATAAACTGAAGGAACTGGCACAGGCCCTTCAGCCCCTTGAACTCTGGGTGATTCTGGAACAACGAGAGGACGGAATATGACATAAAAGAAAAAGCTCTCTTCAGACGGAGACACAAGCAAGATCTAATATTAGCCTAATAATACTTTATTATGTCCTAGACTTTTTCTTTAGTTACCTCAGCTACAAAAAGAACAAAGCCTTTATTGGAAACAGACTTATATTAAAGACAGACCTGTAATTTCCTGGTACATACCAAATCTGCATATTATCAGATTTCATAAACTTCATTGCTTCATGTGCTCAGAATTTATTTTACACAGTAATGTATCAAATATGCAGTTTTAATGCTCTCTTCTAATAGAATGATTTAATTTTTCTGCTCATAATTTCTGGTTATTATGATTGAGCAAATTTTCAAATTTTGTCCTCCTGCCCAGATATGTCACAGTAAACAATCCTTAAATCATATTTTCTAAATCAACTTTTTAGTGTATATTATTTTTGAATGATTTCATACTGCAACATAATGTGCATACACATTTCATACACATGTATCATATAATATTGTACTTTCTTGGTTATTTTTCTCTATTCCTGCAGCTATGTCTTACAGTGAAGACATCCATGGCCTGGAGGAAGAGCTGTGCTATTTCAGACCGGAGCCACTGGTTCCAGGAGCTGTCTCTGTCAACATCTTCACGAGAAGAAGGGATGTCAAAATCACCTAAACAAGAAACGGACATCAGTTATTGACTGCACTTGCTCTTCACCCAACAGCACCCATGAATGAACTGCTCTCATCTCCACTCTCACCTTGGATGATAAAACGGAAGCCAAAGCTGCGAAGGGGCAGGTAAGCAAACACGGGCTGCTTCTGAGGCTGGCACACAATGTTACTTCCTGTGGAGTCGCTGCCAAGCTGGAAAGCCAGAGCGAGCTCGGTCGACTCTACATCCTCTTTGATCTGAAGGAGGCACAAATCAATGTCACAACAGAGCCAACAACTTGCTAACAGGCTGACTTCTTGTACAAATGGGTTTGCAAAAAGTGAGGCCACTGGAAAAAAAGAGAAGAAAATGAGGAGCACAGCATGTCTCAAATAGCCTCTGTCACTCAGCTTTGCTCATTCTCTTACATAACCTAGCTGCAGGTAACAGGACGCTGCCTTTGGGAAATAAAAGAAGCAGCTGAAGGAGTAAGAGCAGGAGGTATTACCGAACCCTTTCAGCCAGACAGATCATTAAAATCAGCTCGGTAGTGTTTATCTGCCCGCGTGTGTGAAAACACTATCCAGTGAATGAGTGTTCATAAAGCCTGATGGAAAACTGAGAAAAGACATTTGAGGAGCAGAATGATCAACAATCATATTTACAGGAGAACATCAGAGAAATGCAAATCCACAGCAGATTTTATTTATGCCCCAGGAGGGATGGAATATAGGAACAGATGGTTAGTAGTTGTTCTGAAATCCAAATATGATATGTGCGCCTGAAAAGGGTGAGTTGTGGGAGTTAGCTTGTGTGCATCACCTTCTTGGGCTTCAGTGTGGTTTTGACCACTAGCCAGCGCTCGGTACCCTCCGAGTGTTCCACCTCGAGCACATTGTGATTGAGATCTTTACGAGTCATCGTCATGAAACGCTTCTCACTCTGCACACAGAAACAAAAAATACAGTAGCAACAAGGTGTTTTATTCCTAATCCATTTAGATGGGTTTATGTGCAAAAACACACATGTGCAAGTACTTGTTGTTGACTTACTTGATTGTAGATGGTAATGGAGCGTAGTCGATGCAGGAAGAGCAGCAGCGAAGGGTGCACATCATGAAACAGGTTCCTGGTCTGATGGCTCTCAGTCCGGAGAGGAAGGCTGATCTTAGTGGTCCAGCTGAAAAGAGAAGAAGACAAAAAATGCACCATGGGTCTAATGTGAGCAGCAGACTGCTAATAAAGTTAAACAGATGTTTTGACTTCCCCATAACCAAACTAAATTATCTATATTGTAACAATAAGCAAGGAATACAACTATTTATTCTAGAGTGGGGACATAAACAAAGAGGGTCAGACTCAGTAAGCAGGGCAAATTATCGTGAGACCACGCTTGCAAAAAGCAGAGCAACATTTAGCTGGTGACCTACAAACAATGTGCCAATTTATGCACACAGACACAGTCAGCTCCTTTCAGCGATCCACTGAGAGTCGCACAGATTACAGGGCGACAAATGAGCAGACCTGACCAGGAAGCTGACAATGCAGATGCTGTTTGTTACTTTTGATCTCACAAACATGAAATATATAGGGAGGTGACGGTAAAGATGGACGAGCCTGACTGATTTTAGCTGCACTTTGTAGTGTAGTTTGTCACAACTGTGTAATATTTGGATCTCCAAAGTTAAAATAAGAGGTTTGTTTTTAGAAACAACTTCAGGAAAAGCACCAGTGTAAATACTGAACCTGGTAACAGATCAATTCAATTTAGCTGATCGACTTTCAGGGTACTGGGATCAATAAGTCATCCGACCTGTGCTGATTTATGTCCTTCAGCTGTGGATCCAGAGGCCTTGTATCTTCAGTCCAGTGGGGGAGGATGTATCCCATGGGGCCACAGTTCTTGTCAAAGCGCAAGTGGAAGCCATTGGAATGAATCTCAGGACAGTCTGTGACCTTAAACACTGACTTGAAGCCAATGCCCTTCTGTCCTGTAAGAAGTAAAACAGGCGAACGTCATTTGTCTATGTGGTGTTAAGTTCTCCAACACCACACACAAAAAATTTAAATTCCTTTACACAGTTGTAATGGTGGAACAATGAAAGAGGGCATAGTGCAGTTACCAATGTATCCATATTTGTGTTTTCCCTTAGTGCTGCGGCCTACATCACAAATAGCCCTAATGTTCTTCTCCTGGAAGCCAGTTTCATTGTTAAGGACGGTGATACAGTCTCGCTCCACCATAAAAGCCAGCGCTGGAACGACACCGGGCTCCGCCGGGTAACTGTTGTCGTCGGCATTCTGAAAGAAAGGGAAACAAAGAGTTTGAAGGATATTGGACAACATTCAAATCAAAAAGCTAAAGCAAGTTTCCTTTCATAGAAATTTAGACCCACAATCAAACTGCTTTTTTTTTTTTTTTTACAGATCTTTGAATAGTATTTTTATCCTTCCTGATTTCTTATTTTTTCTTATTTGTCACACTGGCCATGTTTCAGATCATCAGACAAATTTTAAGATCCACCAAATTTACCCACTCAACAGTACTGAGCCACACTGGAGAGTTTCCAAACATTAAGGTCATGTCAAAGCATCTCAATCGGATTTAACTCAGGACTTTCACTATGCAACGCTAAAACCTTCATTTTGGCCTTTTTTAGCCAATCAGAGGTGGACTTGCAGGTGTGTTTCAGATGATTTCCATACTGTATCACCCAAGTGCAGCAAGACAAGTGAGACCTGCACTTCCTTAGATGTTGTTCTGGGTTTTTATGACCTATAATCTTGATTTAAAAACTGCATATTGTATTAACTCGGGTTATCTTTGTATAATCTTAAAATACGTTTGACGATATGAAACCTGTAAGTGTGACAAATATAAAAAATCTAAGAAATCAGATGGAGAAGCTTCTGGAAGCTTCTGATAAACACTTTCAGATTTCTACCTGAATGAGCTCCAGGACAAAGTGTGTGTCCTTGCTGTAGAGTTCAGTGGAGAGGCGGTCTAAGCTGCGGCCCAGTCGTTCCTGGTGGACCTGCATCAGTTTCTGGCCTTCAGCTGTCAGTTTCACCCCGATGCCAAACTCACTTTTCCTGTCAGAGAGAAAGAGGAGACCAAAAAAGAGTGACAGAGCAGCCACAACCAAATCATGACACTTAAACGGACAGAGCAGTTATGCATAAAGGTGACAAACCTGATGTCTTCAATGACGGCTCTCTGGATTGTGTCCTCGGACTCACAGCTGTCACCCTCCTTTTCATCTCCGTCAGACATTTTGAGCTGTTCCTCGCCCTGGCCCCCTTCAGCGTCACTGCTGATGTCTGATATCTCTCCATTAGGCACCGAGGCCAACTCGTACAGCTGCTCTTCATCCTCTTCCTCCTCCTCAGCCTCTATGTCTTGCTCATCGTTGACTTAAAGAACACATTTAGTAAAAGATGTCAAAAATGGAAGCAGATTATAATTTGTCGCAGTATGAAAACAGTAATAAAGTTCAAAATCCTGCAGCAGAGAGCCACTTTCAATCACCTTGATGTAGGCTGTTGTACAGCTGGGAGGATTCAAAGCTGTTGTCCATGATGTTATCCTCAAGAAAGTCCTCTTCACTCATGTTGAGAGCTGACAGACTGCTGCACTCAGAATCTGTCAAATTAGACTGAAGACATAAGAAAGGTAAGAAGAATACGTTAATAATAGAAATATGCTGCTGAGCAACAGTTCATTGGTATAGAATTACAACTAGTAGACGACATTGTTGAGTATTTCTTCACATTTCTGTATTTTCACTGCTTTGTACTTTCCACACATTTCAAATGATTAATGGCGATACATCCAAAATTTACTGTGCTGTCACTGACCAATCAATGTGATCAATATGACCTAATGGCAGCTCATTGGTTAGCACTGTTTCGTCACAGCAAGAGGGGCCTGTGAGGAGCTCCACATTTTTATACTTTGGATTCTCGTAGAGTTTCTCTGCATGATTCAAAGTTCAAAATAATCCTTATTTATTTAATAGTGGGCCTTTGTGTAGCCGTCCAGTTCATCCACTGTCTGAAACAAGCTGATTTCCCTTGAATTGTACATTCTGTAATTACCCTCTGCAGAATTTTAATAAAACCACCAGGAGGCAGCTCACGTGCAAACAGCCAGAGTTGCGTCCCTAAAATGACTTGCATCAGGAATATCACTGAAATCTACGAAGGAGTATTAGGGCCGTGTTAAGAAAAAAAATTATTATCGTCCTTTTTGAGAATAAGGTCAAAATGTGGAGATTACAGATGTTGTTTCAAGACAAACTGCCTCGGCTGCTACACCCTCGGAGTGAAATCATACTTCAGAATCGGTTTCAGTAAGAAGGAAGGAAATGATTTCTTTTAGAACGTAAACATATTGTGTGATGCGTATAAGGATGTAGAAAAGATGGTGCAGAAAGCTGCATCTGGTCAGACAGAAAAACAGGAATTGGAAGAGTGGATTTGTACAAAATGAACAGCCTGGTAATGGACAGATGCAAAGTTATGGATGTGTAACAAAGACGATGTATGAAAAAATGTCTAGAAACCTAGGTTTTTGACTCACAGGACCTATTTTATACATTCTATTCAAACTTTAGCTATCTAGCAGTTTACATGTGCCCTTTAAGTAGTCTTGACTGTCTCTGATGAATACTGCAGAAGAAAAAATGTTGTTCCCTATATCTAATGATAATAAGTCTCAATTCTGAACCTCAAAAGTTCCTTTTGCTCAATAAAAAACATTTAAACAGTGCTGCTTTGTTGTGGCAGTAGGGCTTTGGCATTACACCCTTAAAAAAAGCAGACTTTCCACTAAAATCAGTTCTTATATGTTGCTTTTTTTCACCTTCTTTGTGTAGCAGTTTTTCTCTTACTATTACTGCTTATTTTACAGCTAGCTATCACCTACCACATGTAATTTTTATGTTTATTTGAGCAGCAGTGAGATTCCAGTATACTCTAAATACAAAGTCCATAACTTTGTGGATTGATGTTGTGCTGATATACGTCACTGACAAAAAGGACTCTTCCAGTCCAGTGTCATATATAAGCTACATTTATATATTTCCTCAGTTGTGCTCTGACCTTGGCTTGGTCCACAGGTGCTGAGTATGTGTTATAGCTTTGGCTTTGAGGTGGGTTCAGCTTTTTCTCGTAGTCTTTGATCCAGTCTGGAATGCCTAGAAGGATGCCCAAACGATGCAGACAGTTCATGTACCTCGGCTCCGACTGAGCCACGGTCATCAGGACCCGTTTAGATTTGGCCTGGCCCAGGACAAGAGAGAAGGGCTCCAAAAACACCTGGAGGAACATAAATGCCAGCTTTTTAAATGCACATGACCGTGATGTTTGATTACACATATTTGTTATGTACATTGTATTGTACAAATTGTTGCAAAGCAAAAAGAGAAAAGATGTCGCAGACAACTTCAGAAAGCTTTAGCCTGAGATGTCCAACAAGCCAGAAAGCTGCTGTATCTAAGTCTGTGGTTGGCATGACAACTGAATAACAGCCTCCTCTTCAGCGATTTAGCTGAAGAAACTAAATTCAGAGGCTAAAGCTGCCCACTCATGTGTTCCGGGACACACTGAAATGTTGTCGCATGTTCCCTTTTTGTTTGTTGAAAGCTGTTTACTGGAATCATCAACACATAGTGCCAGCATTGATGTCCAATAACACTAAATATGATCAAGCGTTTACATTGTGCCAAAGAGCACGAACTAATCAAAACATCAAGTAGATTTCAGTTGGATATAAATACATGTATATAACATATCTTGAATTTCTAGCCTTCTGCAGAAGACATGAGATGCATTTTTCAGCATCCACTCCTGACCTGCAGCAGAAGAGCCTGACAGGTTCTGGTTGGGATTCGTGTGAGACACTCCAGGAGGAATTTGGCAACTTTGTCGTAACATGACACATCCTCCTCAGCCAGGGACAAATCTAAACAACACAAATTCTGTTAGTCCTGTTGTGCATAATTCTTTTCTATGGAGCAAAATGATTTTCCATCATCTATCCTGTTAAATACCTACCTTCTTTAGCCACAGCTGCTGCCAGAGAGCTTTGCATGTGGTTGCTCAGGAGGGCTATGGGAGCATTAACTATTCCGTCAGCTACCACCATAGACACAAGGTGGCCAGCTGTGCCCACGGGATCGAGGGCCGTAGTGGCACTAGAGAAGTGCTTGTCTCCTGTGTCTGTGGTGATCTTAAACAGCACACCAGGGGTGACCTCTAATGCTGCTAGGCCTGTATTACCTGTGCAGTAAGTAAAACATGAATTCACCCATTAGTTGTTGATTCCTTTGTATTGCTGTTAATTGCTCAAGAGGACACATCAAATTTAATTATCACAGCCTGGAATGCCCAAATGATGCAGACAGCTTATGTGCCTCGGTATGGAAGAGGATTAGGGCAACTAGGAAAACCAACAAGTGGGCACGTCTTTTTTTTCTTTCCAGAATCAACTTCTGTTTTTTTTATTCAACTTATGTTGTTGTAGTCATGTTTAAGTTGAAATGAGTGCACTGGTACAGTTAGTTACGTCTCACCTTGGATCGACTGCCCTCTTGTGGACTTAATGTGATAATCAAACGTGATTTCTACACACGTTTGGCACTTTTTGACAGCAGAAACAAACATTTTTTATTTATATCTTTATATCGAAACAAGGCTTTGTTTGTGCATAATTAGCTGAACTGAATGGCACAAGGTAAAAATAATGCACTCTATATTAACAAGGATTCATTCTGAATTCAGTCTACACATAAACCGTATCACTGAACGACGTACCATTTTATCAATTCAATTTACACCCTTCACTGTAAAAGGTTTATGGGAAATGTGACACCTTGTATATGGTTAAGTTACAGTTAAGCACTCAAGTGCTTTCTACAACATGCCTAAGTCAGCTGACTCAGGAATGTGGTATGCTGTAGCTCAGTATGACCTGCTACAGCCACCCCATACATCACACTTATCATGAAGTTTAAAGAGTCTAAAAATGGTCATGTTCGAAGCAATATGCCTCGTGCCTACCTGCATTCTTTTCAATGAATTCCTTGAGGGAGCCATGAAGGGGTTTAAAGATCAGCTCCCACTGGCTCCACTCACTTAAATCCTCCAGCAGAGGGCAGGAGAGCAAGCTGGCCAGGGCCTGGTCCTTGGACATTTCACCAAGCCGACCCACTGACTCAAATCCACTTTCAGCACTGTTCATGGATGTGAAAGACAGAAGTATAAAGGCAACTGACATGAAAACTGGACCTGTGAAATGATGGGGAGTTTATCTTTAAGTCATTAATCATCCTCTAAGGTTTTTCTCATTTTGTATGGGCCCTAGTATGCTCACTTCCAGCTCTATATATTTATTCATGGACTTTACATGTATAAGCAGAGTGGCTCTGTATGATTCAGAGTTCATAGCAATCCTTATTTATCTTAATACTAAGCCTTGGGACAGCGTGTCTGAATCAAGCTATTTTATCTTGTCTCCATTTAAGGTTGCTGTCCCTTTTAGCTAACCTCTTCTAATTAGCTTCTCCTCACAAACAGAAGGTTTGAACAGGAGGTGGGTGGAGCCTCTCACTGACACGCGGTGCCAGAGGTAAAAAAAAAAACAAAGCCTGAGTTTTTGCCTCCACCACTCTCACAGATATGCAATAAAAATAAGGAAAAGCATAACATTACAAATCCTTCCCATATACTGAAGTGCATTTCTGTCTGTCTGGTGATAGGCTTCTAACCTTGATTTGCCTTGTTTAGCAAACAGGGCTGATTCATAGCAGATTGGGCTCATTCCTCCTCCACCCAGTGCTTTTTGGCGTTGGACCAGGTCAGCCAGTCTGTGCAGAGGACCATGTCCCAAGTCACGACTGTCCCGGACCCCATAGTGAGACCTCAGTGCTGACTCAATGTAGGAGAGCTGAGGAAACACAGTTGCAGTGCAGTTTTAGAACATCTACTGTGAAAAAAGGGGTGCTGTTTCTGTGTCTGTTTTTATGACTCACTTCATCTGGATCAGTGGAGGCTACGTCGCCGCACTGTTTGATGAACTCAAACACATCTTGTTTGGAGGGTCTGAAGCCACTGCCGGCTCGCTCCATGCTGCTGCCCAGAATCAAGGTGGACCCCACTGTGTCCTGCAGCAGCTGCACACAACCAGACAAGAGACACCGAATTTGGATGATTTGGTGCAACTTGTTATCTCATTTTTATGACCGCAAATTCTTTTGCTTTGTTAATTTGGTGTCATACCTGCTATTTCTCAGAGTTAAAGTAAATCAGAAATGAGAGAACTACCTGGATGTTGTTCACCAAAAACTCGAGGAAGCTGCCTTTCTCTAAAGACAGGAAGTCTTTCACGTGGAAGTGTTCAGGCAGTTTTTTCTCCAAGGAAGCAATGTGTGCCAAAGTGATAGCTGAGTTCTGAGCAGCCAGTTTGTCCCGTAGATACTGCTTCAGTTTGGCTGAGAAAGAGCAGAAATGTGCATTTGCCATTTAAAAATATAACAGATTCATGTTTATTAGGTATTATCAGGATAACCTAATATATGTGTAACATCTTGCGTTAGAAACCTTCACTTGGGAGAGATTTGGTGGATTTGTCCTCCGGTTTAGTTTTTTCTGTGGGTTTGGAGGTCTTGTCTTTGGGCACTAGGTCGTGTGGAACAGCCAGGGACCCGCCACAGATGGCCAGCTGAAACAGAGCTGTTTCCAGCCGATTACCTGACACCTGCAGCAGGAAGTTCTGGACGTGCTGGATCAGAAAACAAATAAGAGCTTTGTATCAGAGACATGAAGAGCATTTATATGATCACTGAGCGCAGAAATAAAACAGGCACACCTAGCTCCTGTTGCTTCTCTGTCTGCTCAGAGCAAACACAGACTTCAATCTCGTGTGTGCCATTACCGTGTGTGTAGGCTGTTTATCATATCTAAGAACTGACTATGAAAAAAACAAACAAACTAGAAAATCTTTTCCAAAAGTCTAGTTTTTCTGATAAATGTGGACGGTGTGAAATCTGAAACCTGCTTTGCTATTACCTGCCAATTTGGACTAACACATTTCCAGCACAGTCTTGTCTTTGTTTTTGTTTTTCACTTGCCTGTTCTGGGGCAGAATGTGAGGTCTCTCTTGGTTTACAGCAAATATAAGAGACACACAGGCACAGTTTGGGCACTGATGCTCAATGTAAGAGTGTGTTTCTTTTGAGTAACAATCCCACAACCTCCGTTGTTTTTTCCATTCGTCTTTTCATATACAAGAGGTGAAAACCACCTTTTCCATGGAGTATGTGTCACTGATAATTCCTGTAAAATGATCCACAGTAGGCTGGTTTCTCTGATGAAAAACGGCAAAAGCTGTTTTACATGCAACCAAGATTCTTTAGGAGGCAGGTGTCACCATTCAGATTGTATAATTACTATATATAGACAGCACTGCAGGCCAGTAGGCCAGTCTTTTACAGGCCTCACGTATTCTCTTACTGGTCTGCAGAAAAAACAAAAAACAAAACATCTACTAGTATTTTAAGTACTTTAGATGCCATCTTAATTTATAATCAAATAGCATTACTAATTACCATACTTCTATCTTATATGAATAATCCAAATCTGTAAATTAAATAGAAACTAAATCTTTAAAATAACAAAATAATAGATCACTAATAGAAAGAGAGGGGAATAGGTGCTCTCAGCAGGCAGCAAAGTGCACCTTCATATGTCATGTTATGTTTTGAGTTTATGGACTTTATGGAGTTTTACTGGTGTAACTTTTTTTTGGCATTTATTCAACGGTAGAGCAGTTAAGGGAGACAGAGAAATGGGGAAAAGACACACAGCAAAGGGCCCCGGGTCAGAAGCAGGGCACACCCTGGACAGGTCGCCAGCCTGTTGCAGGTCTTCGTCGTGTGTTTAGCCTCTAGTTCCCGGTTGTATTCAGGTTTAGTTCTTCTCTTAGTGATTGGTTTTTCATCCTCGTGTGTCACTTCCCCTGTATTGTTCATTTGTGCATCTGTGTTTCCCTGTTCAGTTATCACTGCTCACTTCCTGTTTGATTTTGATTGATATTTGCTCCCTGTGCCTTGCTTTTAGTTTTATCTTCCAGTCTCTTGTATGGATGGACAGAGCTGGGATGTATCGTATAGACATACTAGAGACAGCTTTCATTTCTATTTGTTCTTAATACAAAACGGTGTTGGCCGGTTACTTTTCTTCATGTTTGAGCTTGTTGAACAGGAGATTTGTCATCATATAATATTATACTGACTATATGAAGAAAACAAAACAAAACTACTTGCTAGTGAGCGCTCACCTCAGCCAGTTGGATTCACAGGTAACATATAAATATAAACACATAAACCACTTCTTACTAGTTATGTGCCGTCAGTCACATAACTCAAGTTACAGCCCTGCTATTACTCATTCACACCTACATATTCACATAATGCTTTATTCTGGCTATTAAAGTTGTAACCAACTAACACACACTCTCACTCAAACTTTGATGGCTGTTTTAGCGTCATTTTGTGACCTTCTTACTGGCGAATGACCCACTCCACCCAATGTAGGCCCAAATTTCCACGCTGAAATTACACAAGTCCAGATTCACTAACATAAAACATTTGTCAGTGCGTGACACCCACCTTGGCCATCCTGGGGCTGAACACCTGCCCTGCATTTGTAAAGACCGCCAGCACGACCTCGGCCGCTGTCATTGAGGCATACTTCTTCCTGAGATCCAAGCTGCCCACAGAGGAGAAGGAAGCTGCTCCTTGCAGTGGCTCCAAGATGCTCTTTTTGAGCTTCCTCAGCCGCTCGTATATCTCCTCCTCCAGCTCTTTCTGAATCACCTCCCTGGCACACTCCAAGATGGTGTACTCGTTGCGGCCTACCTTCGAGAGTGTCTAGAGTAGACAAATGTGTTTGTGTTTAATATGTGAATAATGGCAAAGTATAGCAGGTTAATCTTTACCAAAAATACAAGTGAAGTCGTTTTTTTTTTTTTTGTTTTAAGTTCACCCAATGAGATTTCCAAACATCTCACTGTGGGTCGTAATTAATACTTAACAATGCATGGACAGTGGGGTTCACAGAGAAGAAATCACAGCATTATTCATTAAATTTAGCAGTTACTTGAAACTACCTTCAGCAAAAGAAACAATCAGTGTGGTCCCAAGCAGAATAAAACAATAATTCATGCTGGCACTTTAACTCGATCCCAAGCCTCCCTGTATGTTTGCCTAGAAGGTTCATCTGGGAGGACACCCAGGCTGTGTGGGGTATGGCTGTGGATGCACATGTAGCTCGTGTAACCATAGTATGTCCCAGCAAATATGTCCCAAACCTCTACTGATCATAACTCATCAGTAAACCGTCCTGGAATGTAGCAGAACATTGTGCTTCTTACCGATATGGGCAGGCCAAGACCAGTTATCCTGATGCCCAGCTCGTATGGAGAGTCACAGTTATAGTGGTCAGCCAGATGCTTCATAAACTCAGCCAGGTCCACTTTTACCTTGCTCTGCTTCCTCCTAAAAACACGAAGTTGCTAAACAAAAGAATGGAAACGACATATATTTATGACATATACTGTAACTGTAAAACATATTTTAACAACAACAAAAAAAAGCTCTTATAAACGTTAAAGCTCAACTGCAAAACAAAAGTGAATCCCTGTGGGTCACCTTTAAGATGTCTACAGTCTCGATCTGGTGGATATCGTCATCTTTCGTGTTGCTGTCAATCTTGAACATGCGGTGAATGAAGGGGAGCTTGCAAAGGGGGCCGAGGTTTAGCTCTTCGTAGCGCTTCTTGTCCTTGAGGCCAGCTAATGACTGGCCCAGCTCATACAGGGTACAGATGGATGTCACTGCTGAGGTGGTCTGGGAGAAAGAGCACAAAATAAAATTCAGTTTGGCAACCTGACAGTGAGAAAACAGGTGAAAACTAAATGTAAGTGTGCCAACCTCTATGAACATGTTGATCTCTCTAATGAGGTATTGAAGGTCTTTTAGAGCTTTAAGAGGCAAGTGCTCTACCGATCTTGGGTCCAGAGAAGGCACCAGCCTGCATACCCGGGATATCACCTGGAAACAGGTGTATAAGGCAGTGAGAGGACAATGACAAAAATCAAACACAGCGAGTTAATCCAAATGTAACAGAGTGAAACATGACTCATTCTGGGAAGCACAAGCCTAGTGCACCCGTAGTGCTGGTGCCAAGCCCAGATAAATGGGAAGGGCCAAATCAAATATCCTCTTGGAAACTTGACAGCAGATGAGAAACAAAGATGCTGCTGAAAAACAGCTGGTGATAAACTAAAGGAAAAACAAGACGGAAGAAAACTGCAAGCGAGAAAACTGGCGGCCAATAAATGTGCTTGTAAATCAGGAAGACCAAAGATATTGATGGTAACCTGGGTTAGAATCAGTGTAGTCTGTGAGAATAATTTAATGTTGCATAACAGACTAAATGATTAGGAAAATGATCAAATAGCATATTATGCACAGCTACACAGTCAGTAGAAAAAATAAGTATAGTTCGTTCTCACCTTTTTTGTGGTGACCAGCTCTCCCTCCCCAGCGATTTCTCGTATGACACTCTCCATCAGACTGTTGATCGTATCCTGATCCATGTCCCTGTTTCTCCTCCTCCCATTGAAGTCCTCCTGGTCTGCTTCCATGGCCTCCACAGCCCGCATATTTTCTCCAAGGAGCTCCCTGAGCTGTGCATGATAACCTTTATTAAACACTGGGCCACTGCCTTCTCTCTGGTTGGCATCCCTCACTTTGGTCTTCTGCTCTTTGGTCAAACTCAAATCTGCCCCCAGCACTGGAAAATCAGAGGCAGACAGGAAGCTAAGCCCACTGGCCTGTTCCTGTTCTTTTTCAGGTTTAGGACTCTGTGTTGCTGTGGGAGGATAATACATACTATTTAATTAATATGGACCACTGAGAATCTTTACCTTTTATGCTTGAAATGGAATGTTTTGATGTTTGGCTACCTGCAGTGGTCTGCCATACCCCAGTCTTGGGATTAGTAGTTGGCTGAGACTGAGTGGGGAGCTTCTTGGCTTCCCAGTTGTCGTACAACGACATGTACTGGGCAAGAGGAAACTTTTCACCAAACTTCTGAGAATAGCAGGTTTGAAGCTGTTCCATTGATGGAGCAGTTAGCTGGTAAGTCCCCATCACCTGGAACGCATCAATAAACTTTTACACATCAACTGGTTTCCATAGATAAATAGCTGCTATAACACAGTGTACTGCAGAAGCCAAAGGTCAGTTTTAAGAGTACATTGGTAGGAAATGAGTTTATTAAGATACAAGCTTGTAATGCATAAATGAAGAACTCTATTAAGAACTTCCCCAAATCTCTCTGTGTCTGGTAGTTTTGCATATTTCAACTGTTTTGATGTAAGACAATCTCGCAATGCATTGAAGTGAGCAAAGCACCGCTTTATGTTTTCACATTCTTAGGTGAGAAAACTACTTACAGATGGCTTCAACCAAATTAAGTAGTGAGAGGGAAAATGAGCTGTCTCTAACTGCATCCTTCTATTTACTTTACAAGCACGGGTGTGTTCCCACTATCAAATATAACTACATTAATGGGTTTATGGAACTGGATAATGTACTTAAAGCAGTAAAAATGCTGATTGCTGAACTCCTCTATGTCAACGGTTGTGATGTTGCAAAACTGGAAAGGAAGGAACGATCAGCTAACAAAATGAGGAAAACTACTGATGGTGATGGCAGTGTTATATATATTTATTAGTGTTTGTGTATGATCGACTGTTTTCTTCACTTTATAAGTAATATTGAGTAATATTACGTGTAGTCAGAGGTATGAGGAATGGAAAATGTTGTCAAAATCCAAATGAAATCAAATGCTGCAAATACAAATGCAAAACTCTGCATGGTCAATCTGAGAGACGACCTTGTCAAAATTTATGTACTAAAAAAATGTACCGTATATACAGGTAGTAAATGTGAGACATGTTTACGCTAAGTGGACTTTTTAATTCATTCATCCTCCTGCAATGAAAACTCATTACTCTGTAAATTAAAATAACCCCCACCAGGCATATTACCCCCCAACCTAAGCATGTCAGGGAACATTTGAGGCCTCTTTTTATATTTTCATCTTCGCAAGCTAACAGAAACGGCACTGAAAACTATCTATAAGAGATGGTAGATGTTCAGCTGCTGACTGTACTCTAATTTACTGTTTAGGCTAACCAGTAAACACAGTTGAAAAAAGCATTCTTTACTATCTTCACATTAAAAATTTCAGTGTTTTATCTTGTGCTTTTGTTTTATTGTTCTTCATTGTGTCATTGTTCTATTATGTGTTTTATCCTATTGTACAGTGTTCTTGGGTGTCTTGAAAGGCCCTTTATATTTAAAATGTATTTTCTTATTATTATTATTAAATTATGATTCCTTTAATGTCTGTACCTCTTAACTTAAGAGGCTACTATTAGCCTCAACAGTATTGCAGACTTTTACTGGTTTAGGATGTCAAGATAGTCAGCGTCAAACTGTAAAGAAAAAAGACGCCTAAATATTTATAAATATATATAAATATATATGTATATATATATATATACACACACATATATATATATATAGTATCAGAGTGCACAGCTAACCTCTAAGATCCGCTGGTAGAGCTGCTCTTGGGACAATTCCTCAGCTGGCTGGGGTACAGTAAAAAGGGGAATAACAGGAACATAATGGGAGGAAGATACGGAAGCAGTGGAAATCAAAGGAGATCCAAGAAGGTTCATTCTTGCCTGAGTGAGAGGAACAATCTGAGGACTGGCATCGCGCTGTGGTAGAGTACGAGGGGCAGGGCTACTGCTCCTGATAAGCGAGTCAGGCGTACGTGGTGTTGTAGGCCTGCTGTTCTCTTTAGTCTTCGTGAACATCCCAGCTTGAGGCTGACTGTGAGGCCGGTGACTCTTATGGTACACCACATCCTCCACCACAACCAGATCTTCATTCAAAGAGTCTACCAGGCAGGAAACTGTTTTGAAGCCCATAGAGACTAAGGAGACGTCACAGTTGTATTTCTGTTTATAGGCTGCAGTCAACAACTTCAGAGGGATCCCATCCGGATGTCCTTTCATCATTTTCACAATTCTCTTCAAAGCCTTACATCTTTTTTTCACTTCGGGAGCTGATGTCGATTCCTTACTTTGAGCTGCAGCTCCACATTCAGCTCCAGCTGTTGCCGGGCTTCCACCACGATGGTCCCTGTGAAACACCAGTTCTTCTTCTAGAACCAGATCCCTCTCCAGAGAGGATACCAGGCTGGTCATGGAGTCAAAGCCCAGTTTGGATAAGGTCAAGTTCTTGTGATATGTCTGGTTATAGACGATAGCCAGCTTTTTAAGAGGGATCCCATCAGGGTGCTCCCTGAGAATGGACACTAGCTCCGTCCGAACTTTCTCCATCTTGAGTGACACTATCAGGGGGAAAAGAGACCAACATTAATGGACAATATGATTATCTGCTAGAAATATAGCTTGCTGTGTAGTAAGTAAATAAGTAAAAATTTATTTATATAGCACCTTTCTAGATAAAAGATCACAAAGTGCTTCACACAGGGATAACAAAGTATAAAACAAAACAGACAACACTTAACAAAATGCAATTCTAAAATGATGTGTTTTTAGCTGTTTTTTAAAGGAAGCTACTGAGTTCAGAGATCTTAAGCTCAGTGGGAGAGAGTTCCACAGTCTGGGAGCCACAGTGGCCAAAGTTCTGTCTCCCTTAGTTCTCAGCCTTGTATGATGAATGGCAAGTAGGCCCTGATTACATGACCTAAGCGACCTGCTAGGGACATAGGGCTGTAGAAGTTCAATGATGTAGGCAAGAGCTTGTCCATGAAGAGCTTTAAAGGTCAGAACCAGAATCTTGAAATGGACTCTGAATTCAATGGGGAGCCAGTTCAGCTGTATTAACAACGGTGTCACATGTGAATACTTAGATGTTTTGGTCAGAAGTCTTGCTGCAGCGTTTTGAACAATCTGTAGACGCTCTAAGGAGTTTTTGTTTAAACATGTAAACAGTGAATTACAGTAGTCCAGTCTTGATGAAACGAAAGCATGAATGACAATCTCCAGTTCAGTACGAGATACAATAGGGCTTAGTTTAGAAATGTTTCTTAAGTGATAAAAGCAGGACCGAAGTTAGTGTTACTGTGTATACTGCGTTTGGCAGTGTACTTAATGTGTTAACCAGCTATTAACCAGTTTCGAAATGGTGACACCACTGCTCTAAGGAATCGCTGATAAATTTATTTTACAGTCAACTGTAAAAATGTCCAACTCACTAAGGACATGTTCTTCATGTTGTGTGTTTATATGGTGTTTAAAATTACTTACACATCAAGGTTAGAATCGGTCTCTAACACATGCCCTGAAAACTCCAGTGGAAATGTGACTATAGTCAAATATAATTATATAATTAATTATTATATTATTTTGATGTATATTTCAATGACTTCTTATGTTCTCCAATACCATGTTTTAGATTGTATGATAAATGAATATGTAAATAAAGGCAGGTATTTGTTAACCCAGAGAATGACTCAACTTTACATGTTCACTTTTCCAGCAGTCAGCTGTTTTATCATAAGGTTACAAAGCCAAATACCTGCCTGGCATAACAAGACAGACAGCCAAAACTAACAGTTGCTGCAGATTGCCTCCGGCTGTTGAAGCTGGTGGCTGCCAGCTGATGCATGCATGAAGACGGTGAGAAGGTAATTCATAGGTGAGGTGTCTTTTTATTAGGAAGGGTTTTGCTTTACTTTCTAAGATGCGTAGCGTATTTAATCAACACTGTGAGCTACTGTTCTGTTGCTTTGAGCATTTCATTGCATGTATCACATGTCTGAACTTAACTGTTAAATACAACAATAAATATTCAATACCAGTGTGCGATTTGAGCTACAGTCCACTTGCTGCCAAATGCAGTAGTCCCATCTGTTTATTCCAATCTGAAAAATCTGGAAAATTTAGCTTAGTTTGGAAAAAGAAATGCCATAATAATTGTGATATTACGCTGTTGGTGTGAACGGCTGCATTAAGAAGAGATGAGTCCGAAAAACATTTTTAATAGACCAAATGTTTACACAAATTTTACATGTCTGGTGTCTAAAGGTCTTTATTATTTATGATCACTCATGATCTGAAATGAAATCTATCACTCCCTCTCTGTAAATATAGATAGAGGCTTCCAATTAACAGCACACGTACAGTTCCACAATTCTTTGGACAATAAGACTGTTTATAATTTTGCCTCTGAACACAATTACAATAGATTTGATTTTAATCAAGCACCATGGTGTGAATGCAGTGCAGACTTTCAATTTAATTCAAAGGATTTAACAAAAGTTAAATTAACTGTTTAGGAATTACAGCCATTTTTACACATACTCTCCCATTTCCAGAGGCTGATCGTTAATGACTCTCACACCAGTATCAAAAACACTCCTTTATATTTAAAGTTAAGACAGTTGTTTGTCCAGTTACTTTTGAGCTACTGGCTTTTCTTCTTCAAGGACTTTGTGTCAGTGTGTTTTCCTTGTATTAAAGAAATGTATCTAAATGTTTCAATGTTTTGAAAGAATAGCTGAATTTATGTAACATTTTAAGCAGAACACGGAATTTGTTACAACATAATTTTGGATAAAATCACAGAGTGTAGATACAGTATTAAACCAGTGAAATGTGCAGGTTTTAATGCTCAATTGTCCAAGATTAAATTAACACTAAGTCAAACTGTTGTGGCTTACTAATCCTGTGGACTAATCAATTTATCACTGGTGGCAAACACTAAATGTGCAGCACTGTGAATAAAATGGCACTACTTATATCAAAATAGCAAAAAGTGAGAACACGTTAACCACAGAAGCAGATTGCTGATGACTACTGTTTGTGACAATACAGAGTTTACACTGTTATCATCTATGAAAACAAAAAGGGTCTGTAAACATATAGACTATATAATAGCTGTGTGCATAAAATACAGCCAATAGTACAAAAGTGCTTGAATCAGAGCAATCTTACCTGTTCTATCAAATGATAAGATCTGCACTCATCTCTCCTTGAACAAAGACTGTACAGAACCTGAAACCTTCCTGTTCAAGCTTTAAGTACTCTCCTTCCTCCTCCCTTCCCTCCCACCCCGCTGTGTTTCGTTGTAAGCATGAAGAGAAATGAAACTGAAACCAACAGCCATGCTCATGTATGCATGTATGTCATGTCCCTGTCGTTAATTTCGATGTAGGCACACTCACATTTCCAGAAATGGTCAAAGCATTAATGGAGACTGAGAATTTATATGACAACACAGTGTAAAGTAAGTAAAACTGTTCTTTGATTGGACACTGGAAATTGGGGAGAAAACAAAGAGGGCATGAGGCCTTAGGTTTCACATTCCTGGCTTTTGCTTCAGCTGATTTACATCAGCTGTTGGGTAATAATCCATGTGACACGATTACGAGGCTAAAAACAATCCAGTACACAAGGAAAGGAAACAGAAAGTAATGGCAGCTCTGTGTAGTTCTGGATACATGTGTACATACTTGTGCATGTAATAATTACATCATCCACCAGCTTGTCTCTTTAACTAACCAGAATATTTGGCTTGCACTGAAAAACTTACAGCACAGTACTGATCTTACTAAACTCTGTCTGTTACATTACTTCCTGTCGACCTATGGTGATACAATAAGGCGTGGCGAAACAGAAACACACACACAAGAAACTTCAGAGGCCTAAGATGTTCCTGCCAGTCACGTTTGGTTGTTCAAGTCCTGTGGCGTTCAAAACCCTCTTGGACTATAGAGGGGTAGCTCACAGTCTAAAAAAGTCATTAATTATCTCAGCCACACCGTTTTCATCCAGTGTCTGAAACCAGTGTTGCCAACTTAGCGACTTTGTCGCTATATTTAGCGAGTTTTCAGACCCCTTAGCGACTTTTTTTTTTTTTTTCTAAAAAGCGACTAGCGACAAATCCGGCGACTTTTTCTGGTGTTATTGGAGACTTATTTATGACGACTTTTTGACATGAAAACGCGTATCGCTCTTACTCTCAACAAGCAGCGGTGCTGCCATGGGCACCTCACCCGTGCCAAAGCACTCACAGGCAGAGGATAGTCCTCCCCCAGCTGCTATCAGGGCAGGAGATGTTCACACCTATGCCTCCAAACGGCAAATGAATCGCGCATGAGCGAAGCCGCTGCTCCCGCACTGACTGTAACGCAGTCAGTTCTTTTACTGTTATGCTGTTTTGTGGATCACAAGGTTTAAAACTACTTATAAACACACACTCACACACACAAAGTAACTCCACCAGAGTGCCAATTTCGGGTCACTTTTGCCGGTCCAAACCCGGATAAAGGAGCAGGGTTGGAATTGTGACATTAAAAAACAATAATTACTAAAAGAAATTTAATTTGTAGTTCTAAATAAATTCTAACTGCATTTAGGACGTTTTTTACTCACTTTATGTTTCTTCCACGATGTTATTTCTCTCTCCAACAACGTAGGTTACAATTACATTAGCGTGACCAATTATGCAACTTAGGCGATGACGTCATTTAGCGACTTCTAGCGACTTTTAGGACAGCCAATAGCGATTTTCCTTACTGAGGAGTTGGCAACACTGTCTGAAACAAGTTCTTTTAGCTCTCTTTTCCTCAATTGAGATCCCTCACAAACCAAAAACACGAACAGCAGGTGTGTCACTGAAGTTACGAGATATGACCTTAATGACATCATACTGAGCAAAGAGCAATAAAAGGCGAAACAGAGCAGTCTGAAACACACAGGGATTACTCGTACATACACCGACATCGTTATCTGAAACTCTTGACATGTTTAACATGAAATATCAAACTAAGGACAATTATAACAGCTCCACTTTAGAATGAAATATATTGGAAATTAGAAGCTGGATAGCTTTTAATATAGACAAAAATGCGGGGCTATTTTACTGACACAGAATAGTACGTATATATATATGTATAGTCTGTCAGTGAGAACATACCTTACAGTGATCAGTGTGCTTCGATGTTCTCAGTGCATCACAATAAACCACGAAGAGTAACAGGTCTTAACTAGTTTACCTCAGGAGAAGTAAAATAGCTATTAGAGTCCCTGTGAGTTTTGTCCCAGGCTTGTGATATATGATAATTACCCAGCTACGTGAGACAGAGGTCTCCAAGCGTCCGTGCAGTTAGACAAAGTAGTGCCAACCAGACTGTATATCTTTATGTCATCAGAGCTCTCTTTAATAAGAGCAGAAATGACATGTTTCATTTATAACAATGTCTAATCAAAATGTAAAACTACAGGGTTTACAGTGTGTCATGTAGTACAGCGCAAGTGCTTTTGAGCCTTCGGAGAACAAGAACAAAACATTCACTAAGAAACGACTACTTTACACTAATGTACCTCGTCACTGCATTTTTATATTCATATATTCAAAATAATTATTTTGTTACGAAATACTGTGAAAAAGCAGCAACAACCTCAAACGAAATGACTAAGTGAAAATGCTGTCCATCTACCTGTTATTACGATAACAACCCTTTAGTTACAGTTGTGGGGCGTGTGTCTTTGCCTTCATTCAACATCTCTGTCCGGCAGGATATAAGCATGACAGATACTTATGATGGCTAGCAACGACGCTATGCTGGCTAGCATTCGAAACTAACAGCAGAAATATTATGAAGTAATAACAATGACATTAGTCGGTCAATGTAAAGAGTTACAGCGGTTAATCGGGGCGGTACTTGTATTAGGGAATCTTAACACTGTTTAAAAAGTCCAATTTTGTAGATAAATTTAAATCGAAACTCATTGTGCATGCTAACATCTTGGCCGACTAGCTAGCTACCGCTAAGCTGCATTCACGTTGCTCGATAAAGGTGGTAAAACAGCGTTCTCTGCTTTAGAGGCGTTCACGTACGAAAGCTACTCACAAATAGTATATCACTCACAATCAAATTTGTCACCATTTTGTTTCTAAGCTAGACATATAAAACCAAACAGACATATAAACAGTTTTCAGAGACATCAGAAGTAAATCTACATTCTGAGGTAGCGAGGTAGCCTAAGTGCAGCTTTCTGTTAGACAGTGACATTTTCAGTAACTGGTGATCCAGTGTCTGAAACAAGTTGTTTTTACCTCCCCTTTCTTCCCCCTTTCCCCCTTTAACACTCCCTTTTCAGTGTTAGATTGATGAATACCTGCTTTACATTTTGTGTAATGCCCAGCATGCTATTCTATAAATCATATATTTGTAGTGTCTGTGAGGAACAAGTATGTCATAAAAAACAAAGTTGTTCATGAGTTCAGAAACACAGGCCTAGATGTAGTTTAAAAAACAAAAAAAGTGTAAAACTGAACACATCATTTGTCCCATTCATTTAGTTGAAATTTTAAAAACTGCCAACGACAACAGCCTGATAAACGTCAAACAACCTTTCTGATCAGCTTAGCATGTCTCAGCTTGGTGTGCAGGTGTGTCACCTGCTACTCAAGCCTCTTGGTGTGCAGGTGTGTCACCTGCTACTCAAGCCTCTTGGTTGTCAAAAGATCTTTGCACTTACTATAGGAATGTCGTTTGGTGCCTCATGCGTTGTCTTTTGTTCTGTGACTAGATCTCTTTTTGCCTTGGGCTTAACTTACTCTTGACTGTGCAAATACTTCCTGCCTTTGTGGATTCTGAGAAAGACACTGGTGGGGAGAAAACCTGAGGTTACCTGTTTGGAGGACTCTCTGGATTTATCTGCCTGCCCCCGTCACCCCCCCCCCCAGTCAAAAACAAAAACAACAACAACAACAACAACAACAACAACAAAAGAAAAAAAAACAGCTCAACCAGCTCAACCACATCTGACTCTGTGACTTCATTAAACATGTTAAACTTTCACTCTTGTGCGCTTGAGTGCTCTATTCCTGGAAGCATGTACAAGAAACTCTGAGTTTAAAAGTAAACTCTTGAGCTGTTTAACTCTGAGCTCAGCAACTCTTTAACCCGATTTCCAGTGGACACAGGAATATGTATGTTTGTGTCCGTGCTGACCATGATATTTAACTTACAAAACAGGAGAGAAGAATTAGGAGAGTCGTTTTAATCGGCTTGCCATTTTGTTACAGACAAAATATGAGTGTGACATAAAATTTAAAATGTTTTGTAATGTGAATTTCCATTAGATGCACTAATTTTAGACAATCTAATTATTGAACTGTGCCCCTGACAGGGCCGAAGTGTAGGTCACAGCAACTGAAGATAAACATCTGGAGACTCAGATCAGACACAGACAGTTGTGAGATTAGTTGCCCAGATAGCAACAGACTCTGGACAAATTCAGTTTCAGTTCAATTTATATAGCAGCAAAACACAACAATAGTTCCCTCAAGGAAACTTTTATTGCAAGTTTAACACCGTACAATAATAGACAATAACAAACTCCAACAATCAAACAACACCTTATGAGCAAGCCCTTGGCAGCGGTGGGTAGGAAAAACTCCCCTTTAACAGAAAAAAGCCTCTGGGACACTCAGGGTCCCCTCAGGGAGGAGCAGCCATAATATAATAAGGATAAAAAATAGGATAAAAGACAGAATGGAAGAGAGCCCAGGATGAATGATAACTAATGATTAAACACAGACTGCTCTATAAACACATAGTGAGTGAAAAGGGTGAGTGAAGAAGAAACACAGTGCTTCTTGATGTCCCCAGCAGGGGGAGCTTCAGTGTCACCCGATCCAGCCCTAACTATATGCTTTGGCAAAAAGGAAGTTTTAAGCCTATTTTTGAAGATCGAGAGGGTCCCTGTCTCCTGAATCAAAAGTGGGACCTGGTTCCACAGAAGAGGGCTCTGACTTCCCTCATTTTTTTAATTAAATAAAATCTGTTTTTGCCCTAATTTGTGACCATTTCGTTGTTTGAACAATTATTCGGTAAAATACTGAATTCATAAAGGGATGGCACAGCTGCCTGTCGATCTTCTGCTCAGTCCTACAATGATCTCTGGCTCACTTTTACAGAAGTCATGAATGCTAAAGTATTTCCACAACCGAATGCCAATTTTTGGAAAACAAACAAACAAAAACGAATGGAAAAATATGTGAATTGCTTATAGTTGTATTATTATAAGATGTTTTTAAAGTAATAAATTAAAAGAAAAGCTGCTCTAACTCTAAGTTTGTGTACTGTTGGCTAATACAAAGTCTTAACAGTGGAAAACTTCTTTTAGAATGGGGCACCAAGAAATCGCTAATGTTTTAAAATGTTAAATTGAAACAAATCAAACACTTTAAGTCTTCTACACTTCACATTTGTACGTGTAATATCTGTACATATATGTATGCTTTTACAAGTGAAAAAAAAAACACCAACAATGTAATCGCATTTAAAAGAAAGTCACGTGCAGGAGTTTCGTCTTTCATCATTTATGTTTAAATTGCCATGACAACAAAGGCGACAACGTCAATAGCGTTTTATTCAGTGCTGTTCATCAGAGGGCAGTGTAGCCTTGACAACACCCACTGCAAAGAGCTGTCATTAGTTTGTGTGAGGAGGCGCATTTTTGGGAAATGGAAACCAAATCAGTGTTACCCTGAAACGCAAGCAGGATGTGTCATCAGGGACACATATGCATAGGTTACAACATACTCCTGTCCAAGGTGTTATGAAAGCAAACCCCCCATACATTACATTGTAATAACTGGTGTGACAGAGAATGAGGGGCTAATTGGACAACTGTAGAGACTGTTCACAATCTTTATGGATGTAAAGATCCATCCATAAAGACTGTAAAGAAAGGTTTGTGTTTAATTTATCTTCATGTTAGATTGTCAAAAATCGCACACCGTTACTGAAGTGAGTTGCTTGGTTGATGAAGTGCAGGGTGATGGTCTGCTTAATTTTTTTTTAAAAAGTAGAATTGTCTCCATCTGAATTCCAGAAGGTCAACAGCGTGCGTCCTTTCACAGTGGGACATTATTTATAATTTGACAGCTAAACAGAAACAACAATGAAATGCTGAGTTTATGTAGCGCCAAACAAGCACGTTTGTTCATCACTTTTGACTATGCTAACCTAATCTTAAAGAGTCTGTGAATGAAAATTAAGTTCAAGTCACTGAAATGTTTTTGACTTATGCAGTTAAAAGGCACAGATGGAAGTATATCATAATATTTAACCGGTGGAAATATTTGACTAAAAAAATAAACCTCAGGAAAGGTTGGAATACCAGTTCTGTGCAAAGTAGCAAAAGGACTGTGTACTGCAGGACAAAACACAGTGGTTTTCCTCTGATTTTAAGTGGAGCAGAGGGAAGATTTTGCAAGTGTGAGTAAACGGAAATGCAAAAAATTAAGTCATTAAATACTTACACATTTACAAAGATCTCAAACTGTTAATGTTTCCAGGAACATTTGAAACAAGAAAAAGCAGTGGACACTATGGGGGGAAAAGAGGCATTCCATAACCGTTAAATATGATTAGTTTAAGTAAATTCTTTCTCCACACACCCACGTGAGAGAGCAAAGAGTTCATGTTCTGAAAAAGAAAGAATTTTACAGATATAGATTTCTTTCTAAACTCTGTACAACTCCACCCTGCACTTAGTTATTAAAAAAAAAGATTTGCAGTAGTGATTCAGACAACTAGAAAAACAATTATGAAACAATCTTGCGTTCAGCTACTGCCAGCTTTTACAGCATGACCTTTCAAAGGCTGTCTGTTCAGAACCACACAGAAAAAAACCTGCCTAAACCGTTTTACTGGTTTATGAGCCAGAATGACTTCATAATGTTTTTAGTTAAGGTTTGCAGCTTGCTACTGAAGATTAAATAGCAAGCTAAAGAAGCAGATCATTTTGCAATGGGCTGGAAAATTAAAAATAAGAAATCTTGACGTTTCCAGTATAAGCTGTATTTGGATTTTAATAAGCATACAGATTTAAATGGATAAAACAAGTTTATATTTATTGCAGTTAAACTGTAACTTAGAAATTATTGAGTCAGCTCTGTGACAGAACGCTTGAAATATGAAGGTTACTAATATTTGAGAAAGTACTTAAATGTTGGGTCTGCTAATTCTTTCTTGACAGTACCATCTTTTCTGTGAGGGCGAGCGGTCCAAGCATGATAATCACTACAACACTATTAAACATCACTGGTTTTATCTTCTCATACATACATTTTGTGTTTTACCCTGTGTCTTTATGGTCACTCCACAGCCTGTCATGGCAGATGACTAAGTCCGGTTCTGCAAGATGTATTTTCATGTTGAAATGGAGTTCTTCCTTCCCCACTCTCTCCAAGCGCTGGTTCATAAGGGATAGTCGGATTGTTGTTCTTTACTGTCTTATATTGAATGATCTTTACCCTATAATCTAAAGTCCCTTGAAATGACTGATGATGTAAAATTGCATTGAACTGAATAATGATTTACACCACTTTGGTTATCATTGATGTCCCACACACTGCTAGCTTGTACCTTCTTTCTGATACTATTATACATGTAGTAACAATTAGCAAACATGGCTGAGGCAAGATTTTAGGGCTTTAATCTGGCACAGTGACCACTTTAACAGACAATAAGATGTACGATCTGAGCTACAGAGGGTAGTATAACTCCTTGTGACACTTCTGAGCATTTGACGAGAAAAACATACAGCAGAGTAAACCTTGCATATATGTGCAGACCTATGTGCGGATGCAAAAGTATTATATGTAAAGTGGCATTGCACCCAAATGTAAAAATTGTTTCATATTGAATAAAGGCATAAATCTACTTAAGTAATGGAACAAATGTTTGAGCATTACAATATACTTTAATTATGCAGAATATATGCTCTATATTACTAGATCATAATTTTTGAATGTTTATATCACATGCTTTCAATTATTTGTGCATCAGGGGGTAGCTTTATCTGTAACAATATAGCTTTTTATTACATTTTATGCTTTAAAATCTGCAGAATAAGTAACTTAAGAGTTAATATAAATGTTATAGAGTAAAAAGTACAACATTTGAAAGTTTGGAAGCAGAAAACAAAAAAGCATAGACTAAATAAATACATGTTACATTTTACTGGTCCTATCGTCACTCTCATTCACTGGCATTGGATATTATAAGTGTCACAGTTCTCTAGCCTAGTACCAAATTATTTCGCGGTCTCTTTCAACATCATCGCTGAAGTGTGCTGACCCCGACAACCCCCTCACTCCACCAGGGTTTCACTTAAACCGAGCTGAAAGCTGCCAGGACTTGTTCATAGTTGAGTATTTAAAGGGATTTTGGTTTTGCACCAATCAGAATGCTGTTACCAGTTTTATGTTGATAACTACAAAATTACCTCATGAATATATATCAAAAAACCATTTAATGCTCTACTTTGTTTCTCTAATTTTATGATGAAATGACTTTCATTTAGTCTTTTAATCCCAAACAAATTTATATTTGACATCTTTCATTTTGTCTTTGTAAACAGCATCAAAGTATTCTGCTTCTGCCTCTGTTAGCTGATTCTTCCAGTCTCCAGCAATTCCTGAAACACAACACACAGAGAAGAATTAAACCTAAACTGAAGGAACTGTTGTGTCCATTATTTTAGATTTAAAATCTAAAATTCTGTTACAGTTTTTCTCATCTCCCTACATACTATTAACAGGCTTATGAGCTAAAAATCCAAACCCTACCTCAGGTGATCATTTAGAAAGTTCTTGGTTCATTTCTAAAACCTAGGTAGCATGTCCAGGTGCAAACAGAGTCAAAACTATTTGTACACCAATTAGAACCGATAAAAGAGCGCTGAGTCAGTGATGCAAAGGAGGAACACAAGGACAAAAAAAAATTACCAATAATCCAAGGTCCTTTTCCTGCCTGCATACTTTCATTTTAAAACCTGCATCCACATTCACCTCCTCCCAAAGTCCTGTTTAGACATGCCAGCCGAGGCTATAGAGGGGTGGATAAGAGATATAACTCATGCTATTTCACCATACAGTACAGCTTCAAAACCAACATACTTCGGGGGGGTTTTGACGAGGGGAAGGGTGGAGGGAGGTAACCATTCTCAGTAGTATTACAAAAACACACCTTTCCTGAGGAATTCAGACTTGCTCTGGTCCATGAATTCTTTAGGAACAGCCGAGTAGTTTGACATGCTGTTTTTCTTCATGTTCTTGAACAAGCATCGTTCTGCTATCTTCTCTATCACTTCAGTATCCAGAGATTTCTCCATGAACTGAGCGATTCTGGTCACAGAGTCCTTCAGGTTCTGCACCGAGCAGACAAACACCGTTCAGCTCATGTTCTTACCACAAATCTCAGTTGTGACTCTTTTTTCATGTTTAAATTATTTGGAAGGCATTTGGAGTTGTTCTCACCTTTAAAAGTTCTTCATAGGAGATGTACATGATGGACCCCTTATCTTTAGCATTGAGCCAACCCTTTACATGGTCAAACCAGGAGCCAAATATAACTAAAAGAAAAAGAAAAGATTCCCTTTGAGTTATTATGAATACAATAATAAACGTCTCTGCACTAATGGTTCAACTTCAGCAATCCTTAATCCTCTTGTTTCCAGTTATAAAATACAACTGAATAAAAGGCTAAATGTTACCTACTGTTCTAATACAAAGTAAATGAAGAGTGTATGTTCCATAGGTGTAAAAAGAACAACCTTCTCCATCTAGGAACTTCTGGAGGAACTCGCTCTGTGGGCCTGGTTTCACCAAGAACGAAGTTGACCCAAAATAGTGAAAAGCAGACGTAAACACATCTTTGGGGTTCCTCATGATATAGATGACCTGGAGTAATGACAAATCATTATTTCACTTTAAACATTCAACATTTAAGTTTGTATCTTTATGACCAACTAAAACTACAAGTTACACTTATCCATTCACACAGGTCTGTTTTAGTTAAAGCACTTTATTACACAGACAAAGCACTTTGAGTTCATAACATGTCCTTCACATGCAATCACAGACCTTCTCACTGGTGATTTTTTTTTGTAAGGTTACTTACTTTGCCATACCAGACACTTGGACACAGGCACAGCAGAATACAAACCCTGTATTTCTTATAGGAACTACTAAGTAATAGCCTGAGGTGTCATATGAAGCTGTCAGTGGTGAGTAATAGAAAATCCCCTGCTCTTGTTGTTGTGTCTTTTAAATTGTGTTGTAATGTTCTTTCAGCTACTTCATTTTCTTTCCACATCAGTTCTCTGTGTGGAGGAAACCTGACAAAGACTTTCACATTTTTCTCCAACAAGTTGTATACTCAGTGTTTTATCTTCTTTCAGGCTAATATTAGGGGCTGTTGGTTGCATGTCTTATATTTTACAAGTATTTTTATGTTGGCTGCCTGTGCTACATTCATGTTTTAAACCACTCAATTTACATTTATGCCTGGATGAATCACAGCATATCTATGCCAATTATTTATTATTAAGGAGGAGAAGCTGCTACTCTATAGCAGGAATTAAAGAGACCCGTAAAACATCCCCTTTCACATTTAAATTAACAGCTTTAATGACCCACAAACCAAACTATGTGTGCAGACCTACCTTTGGTTTAACTTCAAAGAAGGATGGCGGCATCATGCTGTAGTGGAAGTGAGTTGTAAACATGCGTGGAGACGGCCTCTTTTCAAGGTTGAGGGTGAGGGCTCGATTCTCCTCCAGCCATGGAACACGGTCCCAGTTGTGAAGAGTCTCAACGGAGGCCGGATCCCCTCCGCTGATGATCAGAGGGAGAATCTCCTGCATCCATGTCGTACCTACAAAAAAGAAACAATCTCATGTTTTGATTTAGCTTTTATTTTGGCCTTCCAATATTAGAGCTATTAAAGTGTCATTGTACACCAACTTCTTAAATTCCAGTGTCAGTTTTGATTAAGCATGCCTCACTGCCACCTTGGTAACAACTTCAAGTAGTTATTTTGAAGCCTCTATTTCAATAAACAGAAAGAAACCATGGCTGTCACTGTCACGTCTACACTGGCAGACGTGGAGTGGAGAGAGTGTGAGGACCTAAACGCAACCATTGGAGACAGAACGGAACTTGAACTGAAAGTGAGCCTTTATTACGGCAGAGCAGAATACAAACAAAGCAAAACGTGACAAAGACTAAACTAGTAAAACCTGAAAAAGAAGTACAAGGAAACTAAAGAGCTGAGCACCTGAGATGTGGAACATGGAACATCGAAACCTGGAGCATGTGAAGCAAAAGCAATGGGAAAATGTGAAGCAAAAAAAACAAAAAACAAAACCCACAGAGACGCAACAAGTCTACTCAGGAGGTCAACCGCAAGACAGTTCAGGAGGCCAACTGTGTGGGAAGTGGCGGCGGTGGAAATGAAGTAGGTCAGGAGGCCAACTGTGTGGGAAGTGGCGGCGACAACAGAGCAGGTCTGGAGTACACCTTTCTAGGCTATTAATTGTGGGTCTTCTTCGTCAAAGTGGCTGGTGTGAACAGAATTTCCCAAACTTAGATAATAAATAGAATCAGTAGGATAATATTAATAATCATGGCTAGTCAGGGAGGCATCTTCTGTTATTCCAGGAAGAGGAGCAGATACGAGGTGAGGTCAGACGTGGACGGAAAGAGGAGAAAAATGGTAAATGGCCTGTATTTGTATAGCGCTTTACTTAGTCCCTATGGACCCCAAAGCGCTTTACACTACATTCAGTCATCCACCCATTCACACACACACATTCACACACTGGTGATGGCAAGCTACACTGTAGCCACAGCTGCCCTGGGGCGCACTGACAGAGGCAGGGAGACAGCAGGACTGCCACGTCGCTTACTGAAGAAGATAGTCATAATAATACATTTTATTGTTGTGGTATAAAACTGTACGGCTCGACTTGAGGCTCATCCTTTGTGTGAAGGCAGACGGCTGATTTCAGATGGAGGTCTAGTGCTGTAAACTTGTAATTTCAACTGCTGAAGCAAATTAAATCTTTTAAACGACAGGCATTCTCCTGTACTTCCTTAACCTCCCAAGACCCGAACTCTTCCACAACATGCATTTTTAATTTCTCTTTGATATTTGGGCATATTGGGGCCCGATGAATGTAAAAACAAAGAATTACCAGATTTTTTTTTTACCTTATTTTTGTTTTTAAGAAAAATGAGAGCCACAAATGAGGATATTCATTTAAAATTTTGATAGAACAGTAGCAGTATGATGTCCTCGTAAGTGGATATCAGGCCCATGTAGAGCAAAATTGAGTATTTTGGTCTAAATAACCCAAAATGTGATGTCCACATATGTGGACGGCAGGTCCTAGGAGGTTAAGAAAAAACTGAACATGTCACAGGCCGTGCAGGACGTGGACAGGGACCAGATGGTGGCCCCCAGTGAAGACAGGCAATGGCTGAGCGGGCTCACGTGAGCCTCCAGCTGAAACACGAGGCTGCAAGGGCTCAGCTGAGGCGAAACAGGGCCAGCAGGTGCAGAAACCTCTGGCTGAAGCAGAGCTGTCTGGAGCTGTGCAGGGCACACAGCCGGCTCAGGATGCAGCAGCTGGGGCTGCGCAGCCCATGCAATCTGATTGGGATGGCTAGCTGGATGAACTTGCCTGAGCTCCCAGCTGACGTAGGAGGAGAAGAAGGCTGCACTGACTCCAGGAGTGCAGAGCCAGCTGAGGTCACAGGCTCAGCTTCTGGGGGGAGTTTCAGTTTCTGAGGAGCCCAATTTCGCAGTCACACAAACAGTCTCAGAATAAACAATCTTTGGAATTATTATTCCAGACCAGGGAGGAGCTGGAGTAACACAGTCCTTTAAGTCCTTAGAGCAGATGATTCTGTCTCTGAAAACACAGACTTTAAATTTCCAGGCTCAGGAGAAACGTAATCAGAGGTCGGAGAAAGTCCACTACCAAGAGGAAGCCGGAAACCAGGCTTTGTAGCCGGCTAGCTACAATCTTTATGACCATGACGGTATTCCTTATTGGACCTCTCCAGCCACCGATCGCACAGTAAATCCACTGTGTGAATTAAGTCCTCCTGGAGCTCCTCACAAGGAGCGAGTGCTGGGTCCATGTTGTGGCCAGATTGTTCTGACACGTCTACGCTGGCAGAGTGTGGAAGGGAGAGAGTGAGAGGACCCAAACGCAAGCATTGGAGATGGAACTTGAACTGAAAGTGAAAGTGAGCAGAATATAAACAAAGCCAAAGGTGACAATGACTAGCAAAACCTAAACTGGGAGAAACCTAAAAAACAAGTACAAAGAAACTAAAGACCTGAGCACCTGAGACATGGAAACCTGGAGCATGGGAAACACGAGACATAGAAACACAAGGGGAGATACGCAGACAATCCGGCAGCAAACAGAGGAAGACAAATGGCTTAAATACACCAAGGGATAACGAGGGAATGAGACACGGGAGGACAGCACAGCTGGGAGTACTCACACATAACGAGACAGGGAGGAAGCAAACCTAAACACACTAAGCACTAACCCTGGGTCCCCAGACTCAGTACCGTGACAATAACCAGGGTTTAGACATTAGTGAGGTCCAGAATCTTTCATCTTAATGTGCTAGACCAGATATATTTTTCACTTGTTTGCCTTACCTTGTGATTGTGCAGTATTCAATTATTTACTATAGGCCCACAGTAGTCAGCAAAAACTCGCTCACCTCATTTCATGACACTGGCAAACCTGAGTGCAGCTGGCAGCCCACACATTCTTCAAATTTAAAAAAGTTGATGTCAAACGTTTGTGATGGTTTGTGCTGCAAAAAGTTTTGTTTGTGCTGCTCAGATCTGTCTTGCCATTCTAGCAAAACTGAATGCTGGCTTGACAATGAACCAGTTGTACACAGTTCCCTAACTATTAATTGTTGTCTTGTAATAATGAGAAAGCTTACACTAAAACACAATAAGCCATCCATTTTTCTTCAGTTAGCACTGTATTTATTTAACTCTTTACATTTTATCCAAGCTAAAGTCCCTGTCTAAGACAGAGCTGATCTATTGGGATCTAGTCCACTTCCTGTTTGTCCTTTTAAATCCATCCATCACCCGCTGATTGTTTTTGGTGTTCACAAATACTTTGTAGAGGATATGTCCAAACTGTAATAAAATTTCACTTGTATCCCTCCAGCAAAAACCACGATTCTGGTAGTGAATGGTTGGTTGAGAATATCACATTTTAAATAGGCTGATTCTTATATAGATTTTCTACTCTCCCAGAGTACTCAAAGCACTCTATACAACATGCTACGTTCACCTATTCTCACAAGCACTCTAAACTGAGTGCTCTCTAACTATATTCACACCGATGGATGCATCAGAGAGCAACTGGGCAAGTAGCATGTAAAGTCATATATCTATTGTCACGGCACCTTTAATAAAAACATATTGAAAAATGCCAGAAGACATTTTTGAGCCTTAGTACCACACAGCACATTCATCCTGGGCTATATAGGGTCAGTCTCTTCGGAAAAACCAGCATTGTTCCAAAAAGTGATTCTGTGATTTTTTTACGTTATTGCTCATCTTGATAAATAGAATGTACTGAAAATATTTTACGAGGGGTTTGTATATAAAATGAAGAAAGAATGCAGGTATAATGCACTAATGCAGGTACAGTTGCTCTGTGCAACTGTACCTGCATTAGAATCAGTCCAGTCCTTTCTGCTCACTTAAAATCTCTTTAAAGACCTGTCATTTCATATTTGTGGCATTTCCGCTGCTCTCTCAATAAGATCAAAGTCACTATGCTAAGAAAGGCCTGCAGCTGCTGGCTTGTAACAGGACTGTTAATTCTCAGAAGGACTTGCTATCATTCATGAGACATATGTCTGACAGATTATAGGCCAACTGCTCATTTAAACGTTTAAACACCAGTGTTGTGCCAAAAAAGTGACTTCCAGTATTTCCCAGAAAATGATTGTTATAAATGAATTTCTTCTAATCTGTAAAACATATGTCAAACACATCTCTCATGAATGATATCATGTCATTTTGAGCTAGAAGGAGCATTCCTATCACGAGGCAGGTTTTGCCAAAGTATTTATCCAGCTTTCACTGACATCATTTATTTATTTATTTATTTATTTATTTTTAAAGAGATCTTACCAACAGGGCAGCAGAAATTACAAATCCAGCACTACAGTTCTATAGAGATATTTTAAGTAGACAAAAATGACTGGACTAGTTATACAATAACACAGAGTCATAAATATACTCATAAAACAGGTAATGTATGTATTTTATTACTCTCATACACTGCTTCTATAGACTGTAGTCAACACAAAGACATTAGCCATAAATAGACACGGAAACATCGGCAATAACTTTGTGGCAGACGGTCACTGGTGATCCAGAGAAATCAGGTTCTCAGGTTTGGGGTGAATTGCATAAATATTTAGACGCCGGCATCTCTTACCTGTTTCTACCGGAAATTCAACGGGGATGAGAGCTTTCCAAAAAAGGGCCCCACATTTGAAATAAACCCCACAATGAAATTTAATGCTAAATACATACCATTAAAATGGTCGCATAAAATGGAAATGAAGAGCAATCCTTGTTTTAAACGACGTGTTAGACCAACGCCAGGACGATTATAGTGTAATTGCTGCTCATAATAAGAAAACGACAGGTTGAAAAATCCTCTTCCAGCCTACTAAAACAAACCCCCTTTTTAATATAAAAGAAACCATTTGCAATCACTCACCAGACTTGGGGTACGTTACAATAAGGATGTCATCCGGACGAAACGTAAACTCCTCGTAGTACCTGAGGCTCTCGGGCGGATGGAGACTTGAAGGCACATAGACGCCTTTGTACAGCGTGTATAACTCTGTCTCAGTCATGCTTCAACAAGCAGAAGCAGCTCAATGAAAACAGCTCTGAGAGCTTCGAGCTGAAAAACTGTTGGACTTTGTCTCAACTTAACGCACTATCACTGTTTTTGTAGCTCGAGGCTGTAGCGCCACTCCCGCTTCTCTCTCCTGTGGTCTCGCGCTCGCTTCTGTTTGCGTCACTTTCCAACAAGTGTGCGCTTCTTCGTCAAAGCTCAAGTATTCATGACTAAATACTCATTGAAGGATACGTGTAAAATTATATATATATATATATATATATATATATATATATATATATATATATACATATATAATGTACAATATACAAGCCGTATTTTTAAGAAAGAAAAAAAAAGTAATATGTAATAAATAGTGTTATGTATATACAGTTGAGTTATTGCACATAGAATTGGTATTGCACAGTGGTGGTCCATAGAGGAAGTGGGAAGTGGGGGGCTGTGTTATCGGTGCATGTGTGAGTTCAGGGTGGTTATGGCTTTGGGGAAGAAACTGTTTTTGAGTCTGTGGGTTTTTGTGCTGATGCACCTGTAGCACTTCCCTGAGGGAAGCAGGCTGAACATGTTGAAGCCAGGGTGGGAGCTGTCCTTGATAATGTTTGCTGCTCTGCTGAGGCAGCGGGAGGAATAAATGTCCATCAGTGAGGGGAGAGGGCAGCCGATGATCTTTTGTGCTGTCTTGACCACACTCTGAAGCCTCGCTCTATCCGCCTTGGTGCAGCTGCCGTACCATACCGTGATGCAGTAGGTTAGCAGGCTCTCAATGGACGAGCGGTAGAAGGTCAGCAGCAGGTTGGAGTTCAGCTTGTACTTCCTGAGGACTCTCAGGAAGTGCAGCCGCTATTGGGCCTTCTTGACGACCGCTGAGATGTTTTCTGTCCAGGAAATGTCAGCAGAGATGAGGACACCAAGTAACCGGAAGGTGTGGACCCTCTCCACACACTCCCTGTTGATGTAGAGGGGGGCCAAGTCAGTGCTGTGTCTCCTGAAGTCAACAATGAGCTCTTTGGTTTTCTTAGTGTTCAGTGCCAGGTTGTTTTCTGAACACCATGCTGCCAGCTTCAGGACTTCCTCTCTGTACTCTGCCTCATCTCCCTTTGAGATGAGTCCGACTACTGTGGTGTCATCAGCAAACTTGATGATGAGAGTGTTGTTGTGGCTCGAACTGCAGTCGTGGGTGTAGAGAGAATACAGGAGGGGGCTCAGCACACAGCCCTGTGGGGAGCCGGTGCTCAGTGTGCGAGTGGAGGAGAGATGAGGGCCGAGTCTTACTTCAGGCTGGAGATGGGAGACTTCTTCGGCACTGGGATGATTGTGGCTGATTTTAGACAGGATGGGATGGCTGCCTGATCCAGTGAGAGATTGAAGAGTCTGGTGAAGATGAGGGTGAGTTGGTGTGTGCATGCTCTTAGTACCTTGCCAGGTACTCCGTCTGGACCGGCCGCCTTCCTGGGGTTCACTGCTAGGAGCACACGTCTGACATCGTGCTCCGTTACAGTGAGTGGAGCGGTGTAGGAACCAGGTGAGGATGAGGATGGAAGCAGGGCTGAGGCAGATGAGTGCTGCTGTTGTAGTGTTTCAAAGCGGGCGAAGAAGCTGTTTATTTCCTCTGCCAGCTGCACACTCGGGTTTTCTGTTTTCGCAGTGCTGCCTCTGTGGTTGATGATGTCTTGCATTCCCTGCCACACCTCCCGTGTGTTGTTGCTGGACAGGTGGGACTCGATGTTCCTTTTGTGGTCTGACTTGGCTTTTTTAATCCCCCTTTTCAGGTCAGCTTGAGCAGCCCTGTACAGAGCTCTGTCACCTGACCTGAAGGCGGCATCGCGGGCTTTGAGGAGTGAGCGGACCTCGGTGGTCATCCAGGGTTTTTGGTTTGGGAAAACCCGAATGCTTTTGTCCACTGTCACATTTGCAGTACAGAACTTGATGTAGTCCAGTACTGATCCTGTGAAAGTTTCTAGGTCCTGGTGTTCAAATATGTCCCAGTCTGTCTCTGTGAAGCAGTCCTGTAGTTTGGAGAGAGCATTTTCAGGCCAGGTTGTAACAGTCTTTGTGGTGGGCCTGGCACTGCGTCTGAGAGGGGTGTAGGCTGGGGAGAGCAGGAGGGAGAGGTGGTCGGACTGACCGAGGTGGGGGAGGGGTATGGCTCTATATGCATGCTTGATGTTGGAGTAAACATGATCTAGAGTGTTTTCTCCTCTGGTGGGGCATTTGACATGCTGATAGAACTTTGGGAGTACAGTCTTTATGTTGGCCTTATTAAAATCACCTGCAATAATGTGAACACTGTCCGGGTGGGCCTGCTGCTGTTCGTTAATGGTGTTCAGCAGGATAGAGAGCGCCATGTTTACATTGGCATCGGGTGGAATGTGCACAGCCATGATGATCACTACTGTTAGCTCTCTCGGTAGAAAAAAAGGCCGGCATCTTACCGACATGTACTCGAGGTTCGGGGAGCAGTGACTGTTTATAATTGTCCCGTTGTTGCACCAGCTTTCATGCACATAAATACAGAGCCCCCCCTGCTCTTACCGGAGTCTTTATTAGAGCTGATAATAGAGCTTATATTGTAATATTCACAATTATAAGTCAGAGAGCAGAAAATAAAACACTGCCACGCAAGCTAAGATCCAAAACTTCATTTCACAGCTGGCACTTTAAAACAAGGATTACAAACAAAGGCTGAAGGGAGGTCACCTATGTACCCGAGGGAGGGCAAAATACAGCCCACTTCAAAGGGATTTATACACTGCAAACAACCGAATGTAAATGAATGGCACTGCAAACAGTGAAAACCATTCTTTAAAAAACAAAACGAGGATGGGGCTCCGATTACACCTCCCAGCCTGAACTTGGATCAGCTCTCCCCGTCTACGTTCCCTCTGACAATTAAACAACGATACTGACCTTACAGAAACACCAGACCTCCCTTGGGATCTGATTTGGTCTGTGTTTCAGTGTTTTTTTTATGTGTAATGTCTTTACTTATATTTGTATAAAGACTTTAGTGTACATAATTTGCAAAGGGCTTATATATAAAACTCAAAAATTACATGTTTTTTTTAATATGTTTGTGTTATTGTACCTCACCAATCCCGTCCTTTTTGGCCACTTAAAATATCTTTATAGATCTATTGTTATATTTCTGCTATCCTTTGGCCGGATTACTCTTAAAAAAATACATTTTTAATGTCAGTGAGATTTTGTATGGGCTAAATAACGGATATATAAAAGTCACTCTGTCAAAAAACTGATTGTGGCTTCTACCTTGTGACAGGAATGTTGTTTGTGGCTCAAGGTAACTTGATATTATTCATGAGGGATACATTTGATGTATGTTTCACAAATACATATACATAGGCTTAAAAGTCCCCTCGTCACACTAGAACACCAATCCCCTTTCTATCTATCTTCATCGCCGGCAGCACCCCTCATCTATGAATGCAAGACTACCATGTCTGTCAAATGCGTTTGTTAGGTTTTGTGAGGTCACAACCTCACAAAACCAAAAGAAATTAGCAACTAGGGCTAAAGAATCAAACTGACATACTGACAACCCCCAAGAATATGCATAGCCCCCCATTTTCTGCTCTTCACTCCCATTACTATACTCTTGCAAATCAGATTCCCCCTTAGTAATACAGAACCAAATTGATTTAGGTATAATGGAATATGATTCCTCTGTATCAACCAATATGAACCCACCTAATTTACCAGCGATGCATCCAGAAACTTCTTTAGCACGTTCTGAGCCTCTGACAGATACCAAATTGGATGGAATGGGCAGGGGCCCTGTGCCTCCTCTAGTTTCCTTGAAATAAGGGCAATTTCACCATATGTGTGGACTACAGTGGACTACAACACTACCAACACCCTTCTCCTGTTACTGGAACTAGCAGGCTGAGGGAGAAGAGTGGGAATAACTGTGGGAATAGAAGCAAAATGCATGGGCTCCAATTCCAGGCACTGAACCGCTCCCTGCAGGGATTTAACTTCTTGCCTCAGTCCTTCCACTACACCAAGTAAAACTTCCAGCTGCTCATCCCTCTTTGACTTTTGTTCTACAACCCCCACACATTACCATCCTTAGCCAAGTGGCCATTTCGCAAACCTCTAATAAGTTCCAGTTCTGCAGTCAAATTTATTGCAGCCGCTAACGTTGCTGGTTTAGCACTGCGAGGAGTAACATGCAAAATCCTACATCCCACATGTGTAATAAAATGATCCCTTGCCAGCAAGTCTTGTGTCACATATGTGTATCATTATCAGTAGAAGTGTACTCTCTACATACCAGCCTATGTGAGGCAATGCCAAATTCCTGGACTGTTTCATTATGTAACTTCCTCCATGCAGAAAAATTCACACAGTTCCAATCTTCACTATCACAAGGATCCGAACACCTCCCCATAGCATCTTTCAGGAGAGTATAATTAGTTTTAGATTAAGCAGACAAACCACTATAAACTTCATGAGCCTGTTCCAATTTTAACTTCATCATCTCATCCCAACCATTTACCTCCACTGCCATCTCAAACTGTTCCACCCTTACTCAGTAAAAGTCTCCAGCATAAAAACTCTCCAGGAGGGCATACAGTTGTTACTTGAAATACTTTGGGAGAGTACTCAATCAAGACCGAAGCAACGGGGTGCAGCAAATCATTGTCATCCTCTGACATCTTCACAGTGAATATCCCATACGTTATGCAACTTCTGCATGCATGTCCATTTCATGTTTCAGAGAGTTAAAATGTGCTATAGTCTGTGGCCATTTTATTTGTTTATTTATTTACTTTACTGATAGGTACTTTGACTTACTTTATCGGGTATTCAAATATTTACTAAAGGTCTTCAGTAGTCACCAGAAGGTCCTCAGTTTTAGGTCAAAGTACCCTGTCCCCATATACCTCATTTCAGGGTTACTGGCATCTCTGTTCATCCTTGTCCTTTGCTCTTTTCAGCTTCATCCGTGCCTTCTTTATTTCCTTTCCATCTTTTCTAGTGCTCTCTGAAATTCCATTAATTCCCTCTTTGCACAGATGAATACATATACAGTCTTAGGGATGTCACTGATGAACTAAACAGAAGCATTTATTTTACAGTAGCCACAGCATTCCATACATTTCTCTTGCAGTGCACTGACAGAAAACCTTTCAGTAGAGCGTACAGCCCGATCCGATCCGGGGGTGGGGGATGCCAGATCAGGCGCCCCCCATCCGGCTCTCCTCTCTCCTGTCTTGTCTCATTTGTCTTACTTCTCTCTATCACCTTTTCTATCCCTTTGAAGAAGTGAGGCTCCTTAAATATTAAGGGGTAACTATTAATTCTCATTTTGAACTGATAGAAGAAAATAAATTGTAGTTAACTAAATAGAAGGAAGTAGAAGAGAAATAACAATCTAACATAAACCAGTGACACACTCTTGGGCCTGATCAACCCTGGCAGGGCCTCCCTGGATGAGGGTGTCTAGTGATAATGGCCGAAACACCCAATGAATCCAAGGTCCACTACTGATGATGTGTCCCAAATTTAATATTATAATAAGTGCTGTCAGGGTTAATCTAGTTAAAATGATGTTAATGGCATAACCACATTAAATCTCCATTAACGAGTTAGCACAGATCGCCCTGTGCATGGGGCTGCATGGCGCTAACGTGTTAACGAGCTAACCGCGCTAACGCCTTCATACTGCACAGGCTATCCAGAGTAAGGCTATACCTGAGCAGAAAAGTGTGTGGAAAACAGCAGGTCCTGCATAACAGGAGAGAGCTTGTATGTCCCAAACATATCTTTCCTCGCTATGCTAAACTGAAACATGGGAAGGACCGTGTGTCAAAATGACAGATGCTACACTGGGGAATTCCAAATTTACGTTTAATTTTGTAATTCTTATGTTTTGCGTAACTAGCAATCTCCGTACAGGTGTTCAGAATGTATTCTCCTGGATAACACTTTTGATCATCTACAACCATTTTTCATTAAACTATGTGAGGTCAAAAGTATTGCTTTGCAACTGTCAACATGTTCTCAAAATGAGTACTTTTTTTCTTCTAGCAAACAAGAATGCAGGTTGTAAGGAAAAGTGAGGGGTAAAAAGCGCCCTCCTCCAACAAGACAAGCTCCAAGTAAATGAAGCACAGAGTGAGACTTCGTGTTGCCCACAAGGGATCAACAATGAACGCAGAGATTCATTTAAGCAACCAGGACTTATGTGGATTTTTTGCATGCGTACAAATGATTACACAACTCTCCAAATATCAGAAATACAAGAATATATCTTTGGTTACTTAAAGCTCTCCTCCCCTCAAACCCAACCGGTCGAGGTAGATAGCTGTCTCTATGAGACTGGTTCTGTGGGAGGCTTCTTCCAGTTAAAAGGGAGTTTTTCCTTCTCACTGTCACCAAGTGCTTTCTCAAAGGGGGTCATTTGATTGTTGGGGTTTTCTCTGTATAATTATAGGGTCTCTAAATTACAATATAAAGTGCCATGAGGTGACTGCTGTTGTGATTTGTAGGTAGTACAAAGTAGTAGGACATATGCATCCTTTGGCCATAAGGATGCATATTCCATTATATCTAAATCAATGTCCTACTAAACAGCTAATATTATGTCATATTTCCAGCTTGTGGTGTGTGCACTGAAATACCAGTTCTGTAAGCTCTGATATTTTTTGACATTTTTATTTTTATTGTTCCAACTTACAAATTTTATGCTATTATAGTGACAAAGTTAGGACATAGACTGGAAATGTAATGGAAAATTTGTGTTTCAACTCGTCAAACCTCTGTGTACTAGTGGTATGGAATTGTGACTTTCTTGTACAAAGAATGAGTATGCAAACATGAAACATGCTGCAAACATGCTGTGTCCAAGGTCATGTGTCTTCATTATCAGGCTGGTGCCTAGATAACTGTGGAGACTGAGTTATCCATAGCTGGATAGACAAATATTGTATTCCCACACAGACTCTTCTCTTCCTGTGATAAGTCAGACTGCTGTTGTCTCTTCCACGAACTTCATGGTGGAGTTGCTCGGATGGATGATGATGCAACGTGTGTGTACAGTAGGGGACTCGGCACACATCATGTTGGGAGCTGATGTTGTTGGTAATGTTGGGAAGACTCTCTGTTGTGGGCAGTCGCTGAGGAAGTCCTTAATCCAGAGGCAGATGGATTGTTGGAAGCAAATTTTGTTACCAGTCAATAAAGTCAATGAAAATAAGCCTGGCATAACTCTTCTTCTGTTCCAGATGGGTCAGGGATGTGTAGAGTGCTGTGGCTATGGGATCCCCTGTCAACTGGTTATCCCTTGTAATGAAAAATTTTAGCTCGGAATGTCAACTAACCTCAAGTCCTTTGTTTATGAAGTCGTGCTTTGCCTTGTGTTCTACATGTCAACAGTATAACCTCCTTATAACTTTTGCCCTTAAAGAGACCAGGATGTGATGCAGAACACGTCATAACATAACCTGATTAACATGTCATCTGCTGACTGTTAGGGGCAATGAGCAGAGCAAGCTCCTGGCACACAACGCCCTACTGTTTCATAGATAATGCAAAAGTGGCACATCACATTGTGAGCGTAGTGTGCTATGAGTGCGTCACAATACCATAGAGATAGAGCTTATGTGAGATGTTTGTGTGACGCTATAAAAGAGGCGCATTACTGTGCAACCACCGTGTTGGCTGTCTGTTTGCTCTCCCATCCGCATGGTAACAAAAGTATTGATTGCAACTGACTGTGTCTGGAGACTTTGTTAACAGAAAATTCCACAACACCCACACAGGCAAACCAGTGTGGGTAAAATGTGGGTGGAGTTCTTTAAATTATGTGTGATGTTACTAGTTTCTCAACTATAACATAACTAGCAAAGCAGCAATGTGTAACTGGACTGGTTCTTATATAGCGCTTTTCTATGACCTAGGGATAACAGAGAGACAACCCTTCACACTGACATTCATACCTTTAGCGAATTTGGAGTTACCACTTAAACTAATGTCATGTCTTTGGACTACACAGTTGGAGTACACAGAAATGAGGGAATTGTAATTAATTACAATGTATGAATCATTTTTGTTTAGTTTTTTTGTGACTTGATTGATTGGCTTTTAATATTAGAAAAACATCCACTTTCATTTATATAGGTACAACTTAGATGGAGGGGATTGTTCCTCTGATCGTGAGTGCAGGAGATCTGACCTCAGTTCAAACTCTGGATTGTGAGTTTGTGTACTGTGTTCATTTCTGTTTGTCTCCATGTTGGGCGAGTGCTAAGTATTTGTATATGTGTGACTCAGGGTGGGAATGCATGTTTGTATCTGTGTGTACTTGTCTGTCTATGTCTATGTTTCAGGTCGGGTCTTAGACTCCACCTCTCTCGGAACATTGCAGGCCCCCCCAGGGGTGTGTACTGGCTCACTCCCGGAAGCTGCTTGGCGGGGCTCGTGCTCTGTGGGGCCTCTGGATGTCTATGGCCTGGATCTCCTCCATGTCTGCTTCATGTCCAGGGGGGCAGGGCTATGGCTCCCCACACCTACTATTAGACACTTACATGGAGAAACCTTTTGAATACATGGATGCCCACAAACACAGCTGTGTACACAGGTGTGCCCACGGGTACTCACAGACACACTGTGTGGGTTGGTTGCTGCCTCTAAACATATTGTGCATTATTAGTACTGTGTGCTGCTCAGTAACATGCAGTATTTATTATTTACTGTTACTTATGCCTATGTTGGTTGTTGCTGTGGTTTCCCTACTGTGTTGTTTTTTTTGCTTGTTTTTTTAAACAGGTGGTAAAACAGAGTTTCAGCGTCTTTTCTCTCTCTATCCCTCTTCTCCTCTATTTTTCTTTTCCCTCTCCTTCTGTTAACTCTTTTCCCAACTTCTCTTTCCTTCTTTCTCTTTCCCATCTCTTTGTGTTGTCCATTCTCATTTAAAAATTAAAAAAGTATATATAAACATGTGAAGGAGAAATTTCCAATTATGATTGAAGAAAAATAAACAACTTTCTCTTAAGCTGAGTTTGATCTTTTTTTTTTTTTTTTTTTTTTTTACAAGTTATTGATATGCAGGAAAGACAATATAAAAAATAGACAGTCTGAAAAAGTGAAGGCACTGCAGACGTGGCTTTTAATCTGCATATTTTATTTTTTTTAAAAACAGGGGTTTTCTGCTTTTGTTTTTTCCTCCACGTATGCTGCGGTGACATAATCCTGTTTACAGAAAACCTACAAACATTAGCACAATTTGTCATCAAAAAGGTGTACAACTTTGACATTGCATGACAAAATCTTTGTTTTTCTTGTCCATATATAAATGCAAAAAAAAGAAACATGTGAATGAAAGGCCAAAACATATACAATTAGAAAAAAAAAAAGGTTTTCCAAAGTATTCAGAACTTGTTCATGGCAAGAAATCCAGACCATCCAGTAACATAATTATGATGTTGTAGATGGTCTCATTTCAGATGTTCTCTTGACTGAAGTTTTGTCCATTTTCAGAGCCTTCTCTTTGACATGTACAATATGAACAACTGAATCCACATCCTACATCTTCACTGTGTTGATATGTTTATATGTGCTTTCTCATCATAAGTAGCAGATCATCAAATGTCAACAAGCCTCACTTCACTAACCCTCCTAACACTGGGGACAGTGGTCTACATGTTAATTTTTTGTTTGTTGTTGTGTTTTTAAAAATATATTTGAATCCGAGTGTGGTATATCAACTATCAACATGTCAACTATCTAGCTAACTTACTTACTTCCTGGTTACAACCTCATAAATCTTCTTTGTCATGGATGTCTGAATGGTAAATGTGTAAATGGTAAAAAAAAAAAAAAACCCTGGGAGAACAGCCATGTTTTTTACTCCCAGTAGTGCCGCAGTGCTCGTTTGTTTCTTTTGAAGTGACGAAATACTTGGACCCAGAAATGGCTAATGATGCCAGACTAAACAAGGGAGTGGAACTTTGATAACACAGTGAAAAATGTTCCATGTGTGTTATTGCATCTGCTTTCTTGTTCCTGTGGTGATGGTGTTTTAGTTGGAGAGAGCATGGAGAGAAAAGGTCTTATCTTCTACCCATGGAAATGATAACAGTAATATAATCTTGACCACACACAAAAAATGACTATGATGCCACTGTGATGTAAATTAAAAAGCTGCAAAAGATCTAAAACCTGATAGAAGACTGAAGATTTTCTTTAAATTGTCCATATCCTTTAACTTGAAAGTTCCAAGCGCTCTCAGAATCATCTTTAAGTGCTGATGGTGTGTCACAAGTCTCTCAGCAAATGTAGCGTCAGCACTCATTCTGTATAATCTTAGCCATCCAGTTTGATCTGGACACGAGTAGCCTCAGTCTGGCCCCTGATGACTGGATCAGCTCCCTCCCGCTGAAAGAGGGAAAGATATGAAAACAAAGTTGCTCATGCCAAATTCTTGAAATATGAGATATGATAGATTTCTTACTTTTGGTAGTCCAGTCCAAGAAGGCTGATTCCATTAACAGCCAAGATCCTGTCTCCTGGTAACAGCTTCTCACACCGGGCAGCTGGAGAGTCTGGGACCACTGCACGAATGAAGATGCCCTTCGCCTTCAAAGAGGTGTCCTGAAACATGAGGTGTCGAGTTCTTGATTAAACCAAAGATTTCACAGTTTCTGACTATGAGGTTTAAAAATGGTCCTTACTTTTACCTGCATTATATTTTTTATATATAAATGGCATGAAGTAATATAATTCATGCCACAATACATAATAATATATAGTTATTATGTATTATGTGTTTTATGTTAATATTATACATGTTATACATATATTTTTATTGTTACACATCTGCTGTTAACAACTCAAGTACAGTTGTCACACAGTGGAACTTTGTATTGTCCCGATTCGTGATTGAGGTGAGAGACAAACGCCCCCTCCTGCGTCAAGCAGATACATAACATGCATAAGTTACAATAACCACAGTTCTTTTGTTGACAACCTTTGACACACACTCAAAAAGACATTTTCTCCGTCTCCACGTCAGATGCTTCCTGTCTTCTCGCTTATCTCCGCGATATCAGAAGCACATTCTGCAAAAACTGCTGCAGGCACAAAATGCAGTTACGAGCAAAATATGTCCTAACTCTAACCTAGAAATGAATCTATATAATGTCTGTGTATGCCGGCGAGCGTGCCTCGGCCTTACTGGACTTTGTCTCACCTTTCACCTCGCCAGATAAAGCTTGTAACCTCTTACCAGACAGAAGGCCAACTTTTCTAAGCACTTTCGCAATATGTGTAATAACACGATATATTGAATAAATGTTTTAATCAAATGCCACTACTCAAAGCTTAATAAAAGGATATAGAAAAATAACATGTTATAAAAATGATATAATTCCCACAGTATTTATCTTTTATGTTGGTTTTATTTTGATTTTAGTGTTTATTTGCGAGTGTAGTTTTTATTGCTTAGTTTTATTATAATGTTTATATTGCATGGTTTTTAGTGTTTTATTTGACATTTTACCATTTTTTATTTAAATGGTAAAACACAGTTTTTTAAATAATTATAATGTTGCAAATGTTTAAACAAGTTTAACATATTACTAATAAAAAGAAAAACAAAACATAAAGCTGATTATTAACTCAGATAAAATGATAATCAGTAGCATGTTTGCTAGCTATTTGTCTTTATCCAGCAACAACTGCTAAATTCAATCCTTTTTATTCACAAGATTTTTTTCCTGTGTGGGAAAATACAAATATTTGAAAAGTGAAAACTGAATTCTGTTATCGCTTTCTGAACCTTTTATTATTATATATTTTTTAAAATCAAAAGTTTCTCTTTCCTCTTCCAAAAACATAAAAATGTTGTTTATCTCTTTTTATTATAAAGAGTGCTGTGATGGAGTATCAGGCCACAACATACATGATGGCATAACCATCAATTACCTCACATCTGTTCATTACCAGCATTTTGTACAAAGCCTGACCAAACACAGCTTACTCCATACTCCTCACCACACTGACTCTATGTGCTAAAAGAGAAATCACTTCCTTCCTTGTTGCTAAAACCGATTCTGACGTACGATTTCAGTAACTCAGAGGGTATAGCAGTTGTGGCACAACTGTAATCTCCACATTTCGACTTTTTTCTCGAAATAGATCTTCAACTTTACTCTTGGAATTTCAACGTTGCAGAGAGCTGTATGTGTGCCACCTTTCATAATTGTTTCCAGTTTTCCAGTGGTCGCCAAAAATAAAAACGAAAAAAAAAAAAAAATCCCCAGCAGCCATAAAATTTGAGCTGTGCCATAGACTCTGCTAGCCCTGTGACAAACTGTCTACAGGTTAAATTCTCGTTGACTTACCCTTGTGTCTATTAGAGCAAGACCAATCCCTCTTTCACCTCGCTCCAGCTCCAGGCTAAAAACCTCTTCATCTGCTTCTTCTTCATCTCCCTGCTCCTCCTCTTCTTCTTTTAGTTCTACGAGTGTTTTCATATTGCTGCAATCGGACTTTAAGCGGTCTACTTTGAGAGCAGCTAAGCACTGATACACTAATCCACCTGGAGAGTAAAACAAATAATATGTTCAGTTTCATTACAAAAAAAAAAGACGCAGAGAAGAAACTAGGAATGGGAATGTCTTTCTATACCTTCATCATGTGCATCTACACCAGAAAGCCAGGGAAGTGTCTCATCATCAGACTTCATCCATTTGTCTTGGTCTTCCTTCACCTGATCAGTTCGACCTAGTATGAGGGGACTGTTAGGTGGGGTGAGGAGGCAGGAGGGGTCCAGGACTGACCTCCTTGACTCGCTGGTCTCAGTCTCTCTTGTCTGCAGCTCTAGATTTCTTAGCTTTTGGGACAAAATATTGGCACCAGAGGAGCTGAACTCATCCAGGTAGCTGGTGAAGAGAGGAAAGGGTGATGGTGTTGACGGTGATGACGGTGATGATGGTGATGGCGGTGATGGCGGTGAAGGTGGTAAGGGAGCAAAGGTACTTGAAGGGGACTGGTGATTTTGGTCACTAGGCTCCAATAAGTTCAAATCAGCTTGTAATGTATTCAAAGTTTCTAGACTGCTGTTTTGAAGATTAGCCACATTAGTCAGGTTAGCCTCCATTTGAATCTCATCACCCTGGTGGACAGATAACATTAGAACAGCATGAATAGATACACCAATGAGCAGAAAAATAGCCACCATAGTATAGTTCATTGTAACATGATGTAAACGGTAAAAAGGGTGTCAGCAGATTTATTTTTTATTGCATTATTGTCTGATGAAGAACTTGTGACTGTGAAATGTGCAACAAATATGCTTGCAGTGTTTGAGCTGTTGATTTTTCACTCTTAATGGTCACTTTCAGGCCTAAAATCTGCCGTTGTTCTGGTATAGATATGTGATTAGCTTTCTAGTCTAAGGAGCTTGGAAAGAAAAAAACGTCTGGACCTCTTTAAGTTGCTTGAAGACGTTTCACCTCTCATCCGAGAAGCTTCTTCAGTTCTAAGGTCGAATGGTGGATTTAAGCCCTGGGAGTATCCCCCCAAAGAGGGACAAAAGGACCCCCTGATGATCCTCTACCTAATCACATGAGCCAAGGTGTGAAAACGGATGTGAGTGGGCGTTAAGGCGTCTGGGAAGGGATCTCAAAACTGGATTATAGATGGTCATTCACAGTGGACATAAATGGCTTCTTTTACTCCTCTTTCAAACCATCTGTCCTCTCTGTCCAAAATGTGAACATTGGTGTCCTCGAAGGAGTGACCTTTGTCCTTTAGATGCAGATGAACCGCCGAGTCTTGTCCCGTCGAGGTGGCTCTTCTATGTTGTGCCATGTGTTTATGAAGTGGCTGTTTGGTCTCACCAATGTAGAGGTCTGAGCATTCCTGAGTATTCCTCACACATACACTACATTGTTAAGTTTGTGTTTAGGAGTTCTGTCTTTGGGATGAACCAGTTTTTGTCAGAGAGTGTTGCTGGGTCTGAAGTATACTGGGATGTCGTGCTTGGAGAAGACTCTCCTGAGTTTTTCTGATAAACCTGCTACATAGGGGATGACAGTGTTGTTGCGTTTGTCTTTCTGATCCTCCCTAGTTGTTGTCTGGTCATCTTTTCGGTGCCTCTTTGCTGACTTGATGAAAGCCCAATTAGGATAGCCACATGTTTTAAAACTCAGGAGAGTTTTTTCTTTCCAAGCTTCTTAGACTACAATGACCTGGATGACTGACAGCCTTCACAGACGATTAGCTTTCTAGTTTTTCGTACATAAAAATCATCGACAGATGTTTTAACTTCTAAAAGGGCCCAGGCTAGCTGGACTCCTTCCAGTCTCTCAGTGACTTAGTGTATAGCTACACATTAAATACTGGAATTTGAATATTAAAGACAAGCTGAAAGCTGAACAAGAAGTTTTTCTTGAAAAAGGACTGAGTGGTACTAGACTTTTTTTTGGTTTTTCAGTTGAAAGCGACATTTTTTTAAATAACATTCCTCATTTGAAACCGATAATGTGGCTACCTGTTGAACATGACTTCTATGTGCAATCTTTTTTTAGCTCTAGTTTGAATTTGTACTTGCTATATAATGGGGTATTTATATAGCAAGACCGGTCAGATCGACTAAGAACTGCTGAACTTTATTAATTAGCAGTTATTACTCCTAATTAGCAAATGTCATCAGACTAACACTACAAACTAAGAAGGTAAACGCAGTAAAAATCAACATGGTTGGTTTTACACTGTTTGCTTGGTGGTGCTAGCGCTTAAGCTAAAGCTAATACTGCTATAGTCTCACAAGGCCGCTAGCAGAAAGTTTTCTGATATATATTTTTTTCAGCAAAGGTTTCCAATCTGACTTTATGTGCAAACTCTATACTTTTATGCTTTATATAAAATATTATTTCTTTTTCTAATTTTCTTACCTTGTGGTCTTCAGCAGTTAAGAGATTTAAGGTGGAAATAAACTCTTTGAGCTTGTCCAGTTCTCTCCTCAGGGCTGAATCAGTTACTGCTCTTCTCAGTTGAAGCTGGTAGCCCACATCTGGCAGCACCAGTGGATGGTGGGTGTCAAAGCTCTCAAGAATGTCAGCTAAGCAAGAAAACGGAGTGTATTAAAATGAAAAAAATGAAAGGTAAGATTATCGTGTTCACAGTACACTCACTTCTCACCTGTTTGCCGTGCTGCAGCTTGTTCCTGCACTGAAGGAGTCCAGGTGTGTCTACAAGGCGATGCTGGGCTATATAGACTCAAAAGATGGTTCAGCTGGGCTGGACTCAGGGCAGGATAGTCTATGCGAAGTGACACCCAAGTTTTCTGCGTACACACACACACACACACACACACACACATACACACACACACACAGTGCATTAGAATGATTCTTCTATTACATTTTCATCTGAAAAGCGCTATATAAGAAGCTCTACAAGTCAGTTGTCTTTCTTTAATACAGTTACAGCTGCTCAACGGAAAGGTTTGTATGCTGTTGTGAAAAGTAGCCATTTAAAGGTGAGTACCTAAAAACTGGGACCAACGACTTTAAGCCAGTGTCCCTCAAACCTGACAGGGGTGACCCTGGTGTCTCGGTCAGCTTGAGCTTATGAACTCCCCACATTCATCCACAGGTTTAAACAGAACTAGGCAATTTATCAACCGCACACAGACTGTTGAATCAGGGTTTAGTATACTCCCCAAGGACACTTCAATATCTAGACGGGAACGACCTTCCAAATATCAGACCACCCACTCTACCTCCTGAGCAGCAGTTGACCAAAATTTCTAAGAAATGTTTCCAGCACTTTGTTGAATTAATTCATGTTTAAATATGACGTTAAGCAAACACAGGGCAAGCAAGTGGATGCCTTTAGGCTAAGTGCAGTACATCAATTAAATACTGGAACAAGAAAAATCATCCATCCATCCATCCTTTCTCTTCGGGCAACAGCCTAAGCAGAGGAGCCCAGACCTCCCTCCCTCTAGCCACCTCCTGTAGCTCATATCCAGGGAAACACAGAGGCGTTCCAAGTCAGCTGAGAGATATCATAATTCCATGGTGTCCTGGGTCTGCCCAGGGCCTCTTGCTGGTAGGAGATTTCCAGAACACCTCACCCAGGAGGCGCCCAAGAAGTATGCTAACCCGAACCACCTCAACTGCTTCCTTTTGATGTGGAGGAGTAACACCTCTACTCTAAGCCCCTTCTGGATGCGTGTGCTCCTCACCCTATCTTTAAGGGAGAGGCCAGCCACCCTTCAGAGAAAGCTCATTTCTGACGCTTGTATCCGTGATCTCATTGTTTGGGTCACTACCCCAAGCTTGTGACCAAAGGTGAGGCTAGGGACGTAGAACGACCAGTAAATCGAGAACTTGACTTTAACGCTCAGCTCTTTTTTCTCCACAATGGACCAGTACAGCACTGCAGCCACAGCATCAATCCTTCTGTTAATCTCCCCCTCCCCTCAGTCATGAACAAGACTCCGAGATACTTAAACTCATCCACTTGGGGCAGCAACGTGTCCCTGACCGAGAGTGGGCACTCCACCCTTTTCCAGCTGAGGACCATGGCTTTAGACCTGGATGTGCTGATTTTCATTCCTGCCATTTCACAAACGGCTGCGAGCAACTCCAGTGCGCGCTGGAGGCCGCCATCTGTTGGCCGCAAGCCAACAGAACCACATCATCTGCGAAAAGCAGAGACGAGGTTCTGAGACCACCAAATTCGAAGTCTTCTTGACTTCGCCTAGAAATTCTGTCCATAAAAATTATGAACAGAAGAAAAATTAGTATTCCCATCTTCCTTCCAATTTCGTAGTAAGAGTTTCCCCTGCAGCTGGCCACGAGACAGGTGAGATTTAGAGGGAGGATTAGGATTCTACATGTTCAGCTTCTGAATTGATTGATTTATTACAAGATCTGAAATGAGAGTCAACATCAGGTACTACGTACTGTAATGCAAACTATTTGAAGAAATAACACTGTAATTTTCAAGGTAGACTGTCATGCTGTCTAGATCATAACTCCCCTTTCCCGTTCTGAGAAACTCTTTGCTATTTATCTGTCTGGAGATTATTAACAGCTGAATAATTATAACTCTGCAGGATGCGGGTTTGTGTGTGTGTGTGTTTTTACCTGCAGTAAATTCTTTCTAGGCGTAGCCAGCAGATTGACAGCCGATGAGAGAGTGTGTGTGTGCTCCAAGGCTAATTCTCCCAGTCCGGCTGCATGGGCCCAGTCAAGGAGCAGGTCAAGATTGGCTCGTATTCGCACACCTCTGGACCACTGATAGAACCCTGGCTCAGATCCTGTGTGCACAACAGCATTAAAACACTTTTATGTATTAATGTATAATGTACAGTAGGTCTAGATATTCAAATTTATGCTCAAAATTGGGGCATCCTCCTAATGAGCTGAAAATGGTGTCCTGGGGGATCTCCTCCCAGATCTGGACTCGGGCATGACTGAGCCCCTGGACAGTGTGAGATGCAACATGGTGGAGGTCATTTTGTAGTTCTTGCAGTGCTCCTCCTGTTCCTCCTTGAACAAGGGAGCAGGTATCGCTCCTGCTGATAGTTTAAGGACCTTTGACACCCCTGTCAAGCTCTTAATTACTTACACACATGGTTATATTTTAGCCAATATGATAACTGAAATCTCAACTCCTCTTTATGTTGGTAAAAACCTGCTGTAGCATATTGATTTAAGGTAATTACAGCTGGGTGTTTTTAGATCTTTCATCTGTTTGTTGAATTATAAGAAACAGACGACTGCTATGTCCTTTAACCTATCTTTATTGCATATTGTTAATTTCCCACAGTAGAAGCACTTAGGTTTAAGTAGGCACCCTTCATACTTCAGAAGAAATACAAAGGAGACAAGTGAACAAATGCTGCAGCCACTGCTAAATCTCTTGATGGCCACTAGAGGGCAGGGCAGTTACAGCTAAATGTAACTTCTGTTTTAGCCAGTACAAACACTTTCAGGCCTTAAAAATTAATTATGAGCCAAGAGATATATGGAAAAAGATGCCAAACACGCTGTAGGTTTAAGCCATACATGATGCATCACAATCTCTGTGCCAATATAGAAGAAAAGATGAAGTGCAAAGAAATTCATGACAAATGAGACTCAGTGTAAATGTTATTACAAAGTTGGGGCAGAATATTCGCACAGTTTTCCCATTTAATAGTAACAATCTGATCTTCTTGTAACTGATGAGGATAATTCATTAGCAGACGAAAGACTGAGAAGTAGTCGTGGCATAAACTGTGAAGACCTGAAAAAGTGAAATGATTCTGCTGACCTTTAAAATTATCCACCTCAGCTGAGACTATCAGGAAAGATGATGCTCGAACCAGCAAAAATGTGTTGAAAGAGCTTGAAGGCAACTATGCCAAACTACTAAAAGATTTTGAGATTTGGATAAAAAGTGAAAGCTACTGAGATTTCTGTAAGGTCATTTAATACATGTCAAGAAAAAAATGTTCCAGACTTTAACACTACATGTATAAAGGCTAATTTACACCATGGAGCCCTGCTTTTAAAAGCTGTCATATGTTTAACACTGTCTGTGAGGCTGGATTTAAGAAATAGACCTTAATAGTTTTTAGAACATGTTTAGCGCCATCTTGTGCCAGTACAGAACATAACGTCACCGGGTTGGTTGGTTGCAGCTCATAGACAGTTTTAAGTTTATGTTAACTAACTATTGACAGAACCAATAACTCAGTGAAAATCAAGGAGAAAACGCAGTCTAAGGGGGGTCACTTTTGTACTGCCTCTGTCTACAACAATGAGTTTTATTCTAAGCAACCAAAGATATAGTGTCCACTTTCAGTCTCTGTCTTTTAAGCAGTAAGTGGATTTCCTTATTTAGCTACCTGTACTGAAATGGGAAAATCCACCTGTTAGCTACAATTTTTGGGTGTAAAGCACTTTATAAATGATGACTGTGTGGAGGAGAGCCTGCTTGAGTTACCAGACTGAAAAGTTGGTGTCCGAAACCAAGCAATCAGCTGGCAAAGCAGAGGTCTGCAAGTCACGATATTTTATGCAGTAAATTAGTCTTTCTTTTCCAAAGCACAGCCAAACAATTTACAACATAACAGGTTACTACATGTGCATCACACCACAAACCAAATTGTGCTTCTTACCGAAGCACAATTTGGGACTTTGACATCCATCAGCATGGATGTTATGTTAATCCTAAACTGGTGCGATGTCTGTGGTGTGACGTGCTTGTAGTAAACAGTTTTTTCTTAAAAAATAGTTTTTGCTTTGTGTCAGTTGGAATAATTGGTTCCCTGAAAGCAGAGACTTTGCAGAGTAAATAAATAAAAACATAATGACATACTCTGATTGCCAAGAGTTAGTGTTAGGGTTGGGGTTGTCACCAGTGATGACTTACTGGAGATTTATGCTTGAATGGGAATTCTACGCCATAGCTATGTTGTAATTAGACAGTGCTCTACTGTTTTTGCGTTTTGTGTTATCCTCATGACTAAGGTGACCTTGTTTTTAATATCTCTGTAAAGTAATTTGTGACTTGTTTTTGTCTTAAAAAACTGTAAGTAAACCTTACTTACTTACATACTTAGTAACCACAAACCCCAGTGAAACACTGCAGGAAGCTTACGGCGTAATTGGACGTGCACTTCTCTATAAATTTAACAAAAAGTTGCGTTGATGCAGTCCGCAGCGACTGTGATTGGCCTGTTCAGTATCATCGACCTATGCTACTGTTTCATTGAAGATTTTGAATTTATCCTTATATTGAGACAATCATTGTCAATATAAGGAATAATAATCGTAGCATCAGCATAAGGAGTCACAAATGTCAGCAAATTCCTGAAGTGAGATTGATGAAACTACGGGAATGGATGTGAGGGAATGTACAAAGATGTGGAAAAACTTGACGGACAAATATGTTTGCCCCTAAAAAAATCTGACCACAACACATAGTGGGGACCCATGAGGGAAAAAATTCCCAGCATTCCCACAAGCACCCACATAAATGCTGGCAACAGTGTTGCTAACTTACAGTAGATAGGTTACACTGTGGCTTCTACAAAGATTCAGCACAGAAGTCTAAATCAGGCTTTAAACCTCAGAGGGTTAAAGGTCGTAAATGGCTAACCAGACGTTACAGATTTGACGTTATGTGCAGTTTTTTTATGTTCTAGTAGCGTTTGAAATTCAAGGTTAATTTAGATATTGCTTCAAAATATTAATATTGGTTATCATGATAATAAACTGAATAAGAATGTATCAATTTCCAGGTTATCCAAGTGTGACATATCTAAATATCTGAGTGGTTTGTGCTTCTTTTATTTAGTGGTATTTATGTGCTAATATTAATTATTAATTATTCTTTCTCTTATCCAAATATGGTCATTTTGCCTAAAAAAACTCTCAAAGGTTAATAATGCAGCAAACAGTGGCTACATCCATCTTTACTATAGTCTATGATACAGACACTGGAACACCCCAGGCAACCAACGTACCTCTCTCCATGAGTGAGTTGAAGAGTGACGCGTTGATGAAGTAGAAGAGGTAGCTGATGAGCTGAGAGGAAATCTCCGGGTGGACCTGGCAGTCTGAGACTAGTGTCAGGCACTCGGTCAAGACCTCCACCACCTGCTGGATCTCCCCAGGGACCTGCAGTCCTCCGCTACCCAGGACCTGAGCGCTTTCACTGGATGTACTCAGGTCAGAATTTTCCCTGAACGGATTGCAATCCAAAAGTCCTGGCAGGATTGGGTAAAGGACCTTGTGAGACAGAAAACAAATGGCCAGCTTAGAGTCACTCAGTTTTGATGTGGAGCTGGCAGTTGTTGACAATTCTTGTGGGTTAATTTGAGGTTGGAAAAGTTAACTTTGTGTGGTGGATGTTCTGATTAGCAGGATAAAATAAAACATGTAACCCCCTAACCTAGAATTCAGACCACCCACACTTTCCTGGCATGTCTGTCTCACACTATAACATAGCTGAGAGAAGATTGGTTAGACCCAACCAGTGCTCACAGAAATAAAAAAGACAGAGTTTCTAACATTTTCTTCCTTTCAGTGAAAGGCCCTTGGTG